>NC_082598.1:15720400-16944686 GCF_030936135.1 Gavia stellata | reverse complement strand
CTGTTGAGTGCTTGCTTAGACTGCAGAATAACTGTTTGTTCCGTTAAAAAGTAGGGGCTAGTTGCATTAAAAATGCTCTGAGATAGACAAAAACACTGCTATGATTTCCTTTTAGTGTTCAGTTAAATATTGCCTCTGTCCTAACTACGTTTGTTTTTCAAAATCTGCAAGCAATGTCATTACTAGAACTCCTTCATTAAAATAAAAACACTATCCTTGACTGTCAAGTAGCTACTTTTCATGCAACAGTGACCCCAGTTTGACAGAAGACCACAACACACACAGGTCAAACATGTAAGCAAGATTTTTTTAAGCCAAATTTCACTGTTGTCTTAAAGGTAAAATTTAGTGTGTTATGCAACTAGCCGTCTGTATATTACACCTTCTCCATTTTGACTTTACTTAGATTTAATTTCTAAAGCATTACGCGTTCTTATATAAGTCTATTTTTGTATGCATTTGTCATGGGTTTCACATTTGGTGACTGGTTAGCAGTGTGCTGGCCATCTTTGGTTTGTAGAGGAAATCTTAACCATGAACAATCAAGGGGGCTTAAAAGAATTTTTTAAATGCTAGCTTTTTACTCAAACTTGTATCTATACTACATCACGCCACATTAAGTAGAAGCACACATCACAAAATTGCACAGGGATTACAATATTACATCCAGTCTGCATAAAATTGAATTCCACTACTGACCAGGTCACAAAATGGCTGCACTTTCTAGTCTAAAACTAATTTGCATATTGTACACATGTAGGACATTTTTTTACTTCAGTCACAATAATGCATGCAAGTTTGTTTTTTGTAACAAATTTTGTAAATTTGCTCATGCTACCTAGTTTCAAGAGAGCCTTTTTTGAACATTTGCAATAACTCACCTCTTGTTAATTAATAGTTCTAGTGCATGCATATGGTGTATACAGGTAAGTAAACATGCAATTTTTTCACATTCTAAAACTATGGCAGTTTAGGCCATATTGTGCTGCCTGCATTTAATCTGTAATGCAGTGTGTCTTAAACGTTTCAATCCCGTATTAATAGGTGGCATTACACATAACACCTATATAGCAGCAAAGCTAATACAGCTTGTGATTAAAAATGTTTAAAAATAGCTAATAAATCAGATTATCTTGAGGTATTATTTCTTGCAAGTCAAAATGGAGAGCAAAAAATCAACCCTAATTTTTAGTTTATGTATACACTGAAAATAGCAACAACAATAAAAATAAGCTTTTTGTAGCAGACATATTCCATCTTCACTATTTTGCTACCTTTGGTAAATTACTGGGGCAGATCTTGAAGTTAAAAACCCATGTTTAGAAATAAGTGCACGCTTCACCCACTAAATATAGCAGCAGACTGTGTGCCCCTACGCAAAAACATTCTCATATCTAGTTTTAACTTTACATATAAAAATAACTTGGAGAAAATACAAAAAAACATTTTATTTTAACATGAAAATATCACAAAAATTAGTAAGCCTGAGATGTAGGGTTTTGGTGAAAAACAAGAGGCTTGTAGTGTTTTGGCTGCTGATAAAGATGCATGTATTGATAGCTGGGGTGAAAAGCAGAAGAATGCACTTATTTCTTCTGCATGTCAGTATCTTCAAACACAGTAAGCCACATGCACCCTTCTTTCCTTATGTAGATGCTGGTTCACCATGTTTAATTCCAGCGGAAGTGGATCTGACGTGGGCGGTCAGCCCCCTCCTTTACCAATGGCTTATGGAATTCACGTCCTGCACGAGAGTGGATATTTGCCCAACAAAACTCACAGTAATACTGCAGGCAAGTGACATTGGCACAAAAGAAAGGAGCAAACTTTCCACCGCATCGTGCACCCTGGCATTCATCACACATCTGGTCATCCAACACATATGGCTTTACCTCCACCTGTTGGAGTAAAACAGAAACAATTCTAGTTAATACCTATTCCTACTTGAAGTTACATGAGGGCATTCAGGTTTTCCTGAAAAAAAAACCACGGAAAAAAAACCCCACGGAAGTCTGAAATCAGACATATTAACGACTTTAACTAATCACTTATTACTGTTTATCTTTTATCAGCTATAGATCTATCCATACAGTAAGCGGAACACTTCAAGGAAGATCTTTAGAAGTACACTAAAGATGTAATGAATAGCTACAGCAGAACCTCCCCTCAATTTATTCTGGACGGATGTTCTTGGCAAATGATAATATGGAAGTATGTGCAGAAAACAAGCAAACAAGCCCAAAGGTCTCCCAACTAATCTCATCAGCTCCCAAATATACCCCAACATGTCATCCAATTCTATACTGTTTAGCAAAAAATAATTGAACATACAAGAATGTAACCATTTATGTGTTAACCTTTTTTAAAAAACAAGTATAAGTCTCTGCGTGTACTACTTATGTGTGCAAATTAAAAGTACTTTGTGCAAACTGGAGTACAGATCTTTTAGCACTCCTGTTCCCTGTAAATTCACTTCTTATTTCTAAAATATGGTCAAATCTGGAGCTACAGATTTTGGTCATCTATTACTTTCCCTTTTTATGGCTTTGAGCTGTACAGAAATTTATATTCAATGTATTTCTGAAAATATTTTTAAAAGTCCATTTCGCAAATCTACAGACTGCTAGGAACACCTGTCTTACACAGCTTCTTTCTCCCAAACTCATCTGACTGCCAGAGTGGAAAAGTGGCAGGAGTCCAGTGGTAAATTTGCATTATGTCTTTGCGTAACTGAACTGTTACAGACTGCAATCAGACAGGAAGAAGAACTTCATAATAAAACACAAAATGAGTTGACTCCATCATTAAGGAATGTATTGTTGTCTTCCACATTTTCCTCACTTTTAAAGACGGAATTCTCTGCCTTTTGTTGCCAAAAAGAGTTATTCCAGTTCATACTAAAACTCACTGCTATAAGAGATTTTTTTCTGAGATACTATTACCTGAGAAGAATGCTACATATAGACATCGACTTTATGTACTATACTGAGACAGAATACGTTTGAAATAGTAAGAACTTTAAAATGCTATTTTCTCCATTGTGTCTCCAGAGGAAAAAATTTATACATACAGCTACCCACCCAAAAGTTTTAGAGCAGAACAGTCTTCATTTTCTTAGCTTCAGAAATAGAGGTCATACTTGACATGTTAAATGCATCCATGTTTAAAATAGAGTATGCTTCTTCCAATAATCTATACTCAGGTACAAGCTCCACTTCTTATTTCACTACAATGACCTGCCTTATCGCAAGTTACACTCAACCTTTCCAATAAACAGGTACCTTACGCAGTAACTGTGGTTCAAAATTACTGAAAGCATGAAGCAGCATATATTTCAAGCTTTGGTGCATTAATGCACCAAGATTGGTATGAAGATCATTTCAAATGTATTAGAGAAAAACTCTGGGGAATGGAAGTATTACATGAAGTGGATGCAGACTGCTGGCATATGAAAGTTAACAACATTTTAAGGAATTGTTTGGAGCTGAAACTCCAAACGAGTTTCAAGGAAATGTTTGGAGCTGAGCTTTCATATATGATAAAACAGGATGAGGAGCCCTTTACTGAAGAAAAACATCTGTTAGAGAAACTAAACATATCTACACATCAAAAGAACTGGAGAGAAGCTGCAGAGTAGTTAGGTAAGGAAGAAGTTAAGATCACAGACAATGTTTGTTAAGCGACTGTGACACTAAAATTTCCAATTAAGGTAGGAAAAGCTATGTAAAAAAAATGCTACAAATACCTCGAACTAAAGTTCAGAAGGATAAACAGGTGAACTGCAAAATTTAGCAATGAAAAAATACTTTTACACAGACAAAACTGGTTATGAAAAGAATGTGAAAGGACAACAGAACTACAAAAACTGGATATAACTGGTATAGAAAGGCTATGCTAAGGTAAAGGGTAGGAGAATAACCTGACTCTAAGATTTCAGTGAAATGCGTAATATATTGCTTTGTTGGCCAGCATACATACACATCTCAGATGAAGACAGTACCCGAAGTAGAACTATCTTCCTCATTTACAAAACCACTGGTTTACAGATTCATACAAATTGCATGTTTGTCTATAAATCAGCAGTAATACTGATTTCAGAATATTTTCAGAGCCTGAAAAGGCATTAGTGTATAAACTCCATGGGGCAAAAAAATATTTCTGAAAATAGTTTTTTCATACTTTCAGAAACACCTAAGGGTTAAGATGTTCCCTAAAAAGAGGCTGTTCTCTATTACTCCTCAGTAACACAAATAATGGGTTGTATAAATATATATATAATTATATAAATAATAAGAACTGACCACATGATTTAATTAGAGAAGATCACTTAAAAAATAAAGATTAAAACCCTTCTGAAATAAACAAAGAAGTTCATAAACCTTCCCCATCACAAGGTTTAAAGACAAATTTATTAAAATATTTAGATTTGGCATTGCTGTATTTTGCAAGTGAAACACCTCAGGAGTAGCATACATTTTCAAAAATAATACAAGGATGCTAATAAAAATGCCCAAAATCCCAGATTTAAGAGAATACTTGAGTCAAAAAATGAATTTTCAAGAATTAGAAAAGCAACACTAAAGAAAGACCACAAACTGTAACAATGAAAAAGGAAACTGTGAGAATTCAGATGTTTAAAGAGAAAGCCTAGAACTTCATTCCCTCTTGGCCCCAACCTCTCCAGCCCATGAACAGATATCTACACATACTAGTTATACTTGTTTCTTCCTTTTTTTTTTGTAACAGTGATTGAAGACATCATTTGACTACTGTTTTTCTAAATTAAGTCTCATGGATCTAACTCAAATGCTGTGCTTCTAAAATCTAGTATTTTGGGGTGGATTTTGTGGATTTTTTTTTTCTGTGTCCAAGCTCCAAGAGGCCTGCAGCACATGCCCGCTGTTTTACTGGAGGTTTACTGCCCTTCCCCCTTTAAGTATTTCAGTGTTATATTACACATTAACAAGTCATATCCCTTTCTCTGCAAACAGCAAACACTGCCATTTCAGATGCCTGTGTGGCATCCAAAGAGCCCTTAAAATCTCTGGTGACCTGTCATTAAAAAAATCAAACCAACCTACCTGGAAGTGCAGCCTTCAAAGGCATGTTCATGCCTTCCTTTCTCTTATGAGATGGCACTGCCAGGCTACCATATACTCCCCTACTGCAAAGGACACTCCTCCATGGGAAGAGAAAGACCAAGATCTAAGTGTCCCCTACTTTACAGCATTCAAGTCCATGTCTCCTACCTTTGAGGGAGAACTAGTTTGGATGGGACCCAACTGTCCACCTCTAATTTTAAAGTTAGGTCACTTTACAGCCAAATGCATTATAGATGGTTCCTGAAACACACTAAGCTATACCCGATTCTGAAGCTATATGACCCATTTAGCATTTCTTTAGAAGTTCTGGATTCTGGTCCTTACTCCCATTTTGTCCAAATACTCAAATGCAAGATGATTAATAGTTTTATTTTCCCTCACACAGTCACAGCGTTAAGGATGTTTTTCCTGTTACGTAATTAGCCAAAAGGTAGAGCTATTAGCTGAAGTCAGCTGCAAGTCACAAGGACAGCAATCCCTCCAGCAAAACGTAGCCATCACATCTTAATGTGAAGCCTAGTTCACTACCCACACTCAGACTCACTTATCCTCTGGAAAGGACCATGTTTGGGGATTTCAGCTCACTAGGCAACTAGTATCTGAGAGACAGATGTAAAGCTGTTACTACTCTACCTATTTGAAAGGAGAGAAGTGCATGCTACCTCCCTACAGTAGACTTTTGTTAACTGTACTACTTTCTTTTTCCCATGTCTTTGATCTGTAGAGGAGACTGGACCTTGAACTACTTTACTTACTCAACCCTTCTCTAAGACCTTTTTTTTTTTTAAAGAACATCTATTAATACCAATGACTACCTCTGAAGCTCTTGACATCAAAACTAGTGACACTTTAAAACAGACATAATTTAGATACCAGTTTTCTTTGCTACTCCTATACGTCTAATTAGGAGTAATGACGTTGACTATTCTTCTTAATAAAGGTGAGTTTTGCTTTAGCTAGCAATAAGCATCTGTAGCAACCAGAAATGTACATTGGTAAATACTCAGAAGACTCTCTCAAGCAGAAAGGATAAGACATTTTGTATTTTAGGTGTTGAGCTTGATTGATTTTCTGAAGTGCTGAGCACTGACAATTATGGCTGAAATTAAGGGCAGCTGCAAATATAGAGCTAATCTGAAACCAATGAATACTAGAGTTTCCTATGAATGACAGAGGAATTATCACAGTATTTGGTTTCACTAGAACAAGGGAGGGAAAAAGATTTTCAAGCCCTTTGCCCATACACAACAAAATCAGGAACTCCAGAGTGGAAAGAACATATGGTCTAACATATGTCCAAGGAACAAACTGCTGCTTTGTGGAATGCATGTTGTTCATTCGGGGGCATTCACAGTTTAACTCTTGGAACTAGTGGAGTTACAGGAATACTAAAAGAATGTAGAAGCTGGCATAAAAGCCAATCAAATGCTATGTTACCACACCCTGAGAAGTTCCTTTATAGATCACTTTTTTTTTTTTTTAATTTCTGTGTAACTTACTCGTTTATCAATATCGCCATGCTGAAGTTGAACAAACCGAGCACTGATGGCAGCAATATAACTCTGCTGATTGGAAAAAGCAACACGTCCAGCACCTTTTGGGTATTTCAGCTCAGGGTCAGTATCAATTCCTGCGTAACAAACTCCACCATAGAGACGGTCCATGATCATAGCCAATTCCACTATTAAGAAACAAAATAATGTTCATTTAAACTGTTCTTGCAGTACAAACTTTATATAATATGTTTGTAATTTAAAATACTAGAAAAGTTAATTTTCATAATTCATTTTGCAACAGACAATGTAACGGTAATAACAAGAAATATAAAAACATTAAATAAGCTATGAAATATTCAGCAGACAGATCTTTCACACTGTGGGTATATTCATCCAAGGGACAACAGAACTGTAAGTCCTTGATAACCTGGAACTTAAATTCCAGGGCAGTTTTCTTCAGGGGATTACAGCAAAAGACTTTTTGGGCAGGCATGGAATGTAAGCTGTATAAAATAGGTCCACATGCTACAAATTCCTTGATACATGTTCTCTGGCTGCCCTAATGCTCTATGTCCTACTTGAATTTAAAGATGTAGTTAGCATCTTTCCATTAGCCACACAGAGCTTGATTATCTCTACAGTGCTACACTTACCATAGATACTGAAGTTCATAGAAACAAAAATCTCAAATTTTACAGATCAAGTATTTTAGCAATCCTCTAGTATATCTAGCAATCCTCAGTTTTTCACTTTATTTAGGTGTAAAATACTATTTTTTTCAGAATTAGTATCCTCTGTATTAAGGTATAAAGGTGTCAGCAGTCATTGACGATCAAAAGTTGTCTTAAAAGTCTCCTAAAGTTTTACTGCTTTTCTGAAGGCATGATTCTTATTTCACAATGCCATAAAAGTTTCATTTTCACATATACAGGGCATTTGAAAGCTTAAGCATAAGAATGCATCCATTAGATTTATCACAGACATTCAGCACAGTAATGTGGGGTTTGTGGACTGAATTTAAAGAAAAATTAATCTGCAGTTGGAACACAGTGTGTTTATGCTCATTTGCAGAGCTTGTACTACAGTCAAAAGTACAGTCTTAAAAGTAAAATAACAGAAAAGCTTGAGCATTGCAGGTCCAAGATAGAAAGATTTAGGATTCTTTATACCCCAAATTTGCACTATCACTTCTTGGTTCTCCTACATCTTCCATCTGAAAGTTCATCTTTCTGTAAGAATAAAATTCATTACAAACTATGGAAGACTAACGAAGTCAAGGAGTCATTCTAACAGAAAACGGGATTTGCACCACTGGTTGTTATGCTTCTACTTCCAACATTCACTTCAATCTACTTACTAGAAGGCCACCAGAAGATATTGTAAAAGGCTACTGCAGTCAATCTCACAAAGCAGACTGTCCAGGTTGTAGATCAACCATTCCACAGCTATAGAAACATTTAATTTTTCCTTCATACACTCTGACAAGAGTCTAGAAAGAGTCCTGCAATCTCACATAGTGTTGTGCCATACAGACTGTGCTAGCTCTCCGAATTTCTTCCTTTTTTCCTCTATTCCTACTCCTTCAAGTACTCCTTCATCACCTGTGTTTTTGCTTTGTTCCTATTAGCAAGAGTAACTGCAACCTGATAGTAATAGAAGAGTAGCTAATGCACAATGACAAGCAAGTGTAAATAGAGCTCCACGTACTTATGGAGCATGGCAGAGAGGTTTTCGTAGCATTATTTTAAAAACAAACTCTCTTGTGACATAGTTTACATTACAGTTTTGCTAGTATGATCAAAATCTTTTCTACAGCTTTAGACATGTAACAGTTTCCAGTAAATCTCAACGATGAACAGTGATTTATGGCCAAAGCCAGATGAAAACAGTTACTAGAGAAATGTAAGAATACATGAATATTGTACTGTGGTTATAACTATCATGACAGTCTTCTAATTTTATATGTATATATCTGTATCTATCCATACATAACTATACAATAGTATGCATGGTTCAAATTATTTCCAGTTATCTCCTACTTTTAAGAATAGCCACACATTATACTCACCAGCTCTTAGCGGTCTAGGGACTCCTCCAACAAAAATTGTTTTTCGAGGATCAAGTGGCTGGGAACCATCCATCACAAAGTCACTATCACTTAGATTCCAGGGACGGATCTGAACCTATTACATTGGGAAAGAAAATAGTATGGTACTTTAAGTTTCACTACATCGTGGATATATGTTCATCAGCCTCTGTAAACTGTCAAACAGTCATAACCCCATTACCTTAGTATGTCTAGGTGCTCTGTTTTAATCCTATTGATTCAAAAAACTAAAATTTTAAAATCATCCAACTGTTCCAGATGTTGAGCTCTGCCAACAGTAGTTTGTTTTTGATTATTTTCATCGTCATAATTTCAAATGCAGCTTTAGACAGATGGCAGCTATAGCCTGCAGGGCATCTACTGTTTACTTACTGGCTTGTCCTTGATAGTAGGACTGGAAACACATAGATAGAGCTTCCCATCTTCTTCAATGCAGGCGTCAATCAGGGCCTGAACAGAACTCTCTTCTTGGAACAGGAGGAATGCATAACCTAGGAAAAAACACAAACCAACTGATATTTTTTCTCTCTTATGTTTATCTTTCTTAATCATCTTTGCCAGTGACTTTTCCATACAAATGTATTTACTCCAAAAGTAAAAGAAAGTCAAACCAATTCCTTGTTATTAGTCATCTTCTTTAACTAGGTACTACCTTGCCATGATCAACAGGACTCCAGGCAGATACTTCTATCCTTAAAATAATTGTCAAAAGAGACTAATAACCAAATAAAAGCAAACATGTCCGCTCTATCCTGTACTGGAAGTCTAGGCTGAGCATAATTCATTGGCAGCAACGGGCATTATACAATGAAAATCCAACTTGGCACAAATGACTAATCTCTATTATAGAGATTAGATCAAAGTACTTTGTTACATAAGTGACCCAGCAAACCTCCCAAACACTACAAAAATAGGAATTAAAAATGCTTATTTAATGCTACAGTAAAAAAAAAACCCAACAGACAAGCAAAGAACCTCACACGTTAGAATACTTTAACAGTTACAATATAATGATATATACAAAATTTGTTACTCTACAGGTGCCCAATAGTGCAATTAGGGTTATACTCTAAATAGAACTTTAAAATGACCATAAATCCACCTTTCTTTCTGAGATTACTACGAAGTGTGGAATTTTCACATGAAGTTATGTTTTATTACTTGGATGGAAAAGTAAATGCTGAAGCAGCTGCTCTAGAGTGGGCTTGGCAAAAGGGAGTGTGCCTGCTTTACCAAGCCTTTTGGAAATGATACTGTTTTTCTTAGAGAAGCTAGTTAACCACTGGTAATTTCTTACTGCAAACAGACAGTCCGTTTTTCGTTGCTGAACTATATTTTCTAGTGACAACCTGTTTAACTTAAGCTTAATTAGTAATTATTTAGATTCAAAATCTGTTTTAATGGCGATATCTTTCAGTATTTATCTTGGAATTTAAAATCCACATATTAGCCATGAAAAACTCACTCACTGAATCAGGGCATCTGCAGACTGGCATGGCTAAGTGAGAGCAGACCTGTGTAACTGTCCTTGCTTGTGTGGAAACCAGGCATACACATTCCTGTTTGAATGGAGAGCTCAGTACAAGAATGATGGGAGTGCAAAAACTTGATTAATCAAAGGGACGGTTAAATGCACATGATACCGACTAAGGGATCAGACATACAAAAGTAAGACTCACAGCCAGAAGAAAGTAAAATAGCTTGCCAGATGCTGATTTTCCATCAGTTCTTATCCTAAAGTAAATCAAGGGTACTGCCATATAGCTCCTGATACATAAAGATGGTCAGTTGTCTCCACATGATCTACCACCTGTAGGTCTGCAGCTATTAATATGCTTAACTGTGGCAGCTTTTTAAAAGATAGAAAATTCAAATACAAGAACTTGACGAGGGAACAATTAGAATTACTATATCCTATCACACCTGAAATAAAAGGAAAGCAATACCAAAACTATATGTTAATACTGCTTTCTCAATGTTATCTGCAAAACATGTATGCATATCTGAGTTCATCCCACTTCATTTTAAGCATCAGACAGGCTAGTTTGCTCCCCAAGTCTAGCCTGGAGGAAAATAACCAGTTCTCTTGGTGAAGAAAACTGGCTAGAGAAGATAATTTGCTCAGGTCCCACATTTTATAGCCATATACAGAGACGGCCAATCCCTTCCAAAGAATGCTAGATTTGCACAGTCTGCATACAAACCACTCTCCATCACTTGCCTTGGACCAGGGCGCATTTCCTGGCACAAATCAATTGTACATTAGCCATAGACTTCTCCAAAGAACACCAGTTACATAGGCAACCAGCCTATATTTGTTAGCTAGAAAGTGCTTGCAAAGGGAAATTACACTCTTCTCTTAGGTATTTCATTCAGACATCATAAATTAGGGCTCTTGTTACTACATCTACCACATGCCAACAACTGTATGACACAAACTTCATTCTTACCCCTTTCTGCTCTCTTAATACATGCTTTTATTGGATTATTTTTCACCTCAACATCTGTAACTCATGAACTATTGTGGATGTTTAATGTCTGCAAAGTGAGCATGGTGGTGGTAAGTCACATGCATAAGTATGATGGAAAATATCAAGTGCCTAACTAGCCTTTTTGGAGCAGTACTGACCTACAATTACCATGTGTGATAGAAAGTACACATCACAGTGAAACATGGTGGGGAGGTAGGGTGAACAGTAGGAGGTGTTTTACTATACTACAGAACAGCTTAACGCCGTAGTTTCTTCTTTTTTTGGTGTACTAGATCAGTCATTTAACTTTAACAGCTTCACACCCAATAGCAATGCAAGTCTGTTCACAATCGGAAAGCAAAGCTGCTCTAATAGTTTTCTTGGAAGGAAGCTGCTTTATACCTTTGGGTCATATGTACACCAACAGTAGCAGGTCATGATCAAGTATTACTTGCCAAGAGACAAAGCTTGTATGTTTTGTACATATTTCACAAGGTGAAAAGTATTAGATGAAACACAGTCTTATAAAAATTTCTTGTTCACGTGCACCATTATGCCTCCTGTGGGAGACAAAGTTTAGGTAACCCCTGTTAGTGTTTATTATTTGACTAAATTCCTCTGCATAACACTGGAACTATTACTAATACTCCTGTTTTCAAAGGCAACCAGTGTGCGTGACTTTGATAATACCTATCCTCAGAAAATTACCTCAAATAATAAACAAATCTTTCTGGAGATGATGATCAGCTTTAAAACTACATTCCCTGATACCTGAAGATACTGCACTGGTTATAGTCATCCTTACTCTGAGCTGACATCTCTCCTAATGAAATAAGACCAAGGAAGTAAGTATTTTTTTTCTTTTTAATGTATTGGGTCAGCACTGGAAACAGAAAGCCCATCAGCTAAGAGTCCTAGCTGTATTACCAAATTAAACCTTTTCATTTTTTGTATTTATTACAAGAACAAATCAAAAGCAAAGCGTTCTAGACTAGATTCACATTGGTAGCTAACGTGATTTTCTGAGCAAGGTATAATTTTTTTATTTCGTAGTAATATGGAAGTTTACCAGAAGGAGAAAGGACACCAACTCTGCTATGCATACTCTGCGTAGAAACCACAGAGCCGCTTTAAGTTCTATCAAACTCTAGTTAACTCCTATCACTAGTGGCTTAGAGAAGGAGTCAAGAAAAATCAGTGCAAGCCAGCATGGCACTGTCCATGTCAGTCAGTACAGCTGTATTTTGTTTTGGGGTTGGTTCCTCTACTGTCCTGACAGACTCTCCCCAGAGGAGACTAAATCACCTCAGTGCAGTGCAATTCTTGCCCACAGAATGCTGCGCCTAAGCTTAAATCAGAAAGAATCAGTCTAAACTGCAGGTTAATACAGATAATGGATCTACATATTATGATGGCAATACTTCACATTTGGGAAGGACACACAACATTTAATCTATTCCTCTTTAAAGAGATCTTATCACCATACTAATTAAATTTAATCTTTAAAACATAAATCTTTCACTTGTTCAGTTTAGTCATCTTTGATGGAGAATTAACTTCAGAATACACTTGAAGTGAAAAAATGCAGGCTGATACAATTGTAATGTAGCTATAAGCTGAGGCACTTTTCAGTAGGGGGGAGCAGGATTCACTTCAAGATCCAAACACCTACTTCCATATTTCTGCAGTGATTGTGTTTAAGCTCCTACTGTAGTACAGAGATCCAGTTAAGGTAGTCAGTGGTGACTGGACGGTTGCTCAGCTGACCAAGCAGGACACGGAGGCATCTAGCACCATTTATCCTCTGTAGTACTTTGCCTAACTTACAGCTGCTCCAGAATGGTGCAGGGCTTCAATAGGTGCCATGCCACACTTACCGGACCTATGTAAATCTTTTAGATATCCTTGGTTTGGGTAAATGAATCAAGCTCAATGTGCTTATGTTACGGTGACCTGAATAGCCCTCTGTACTCCAACACTAACTGTATTGGACAGATTCACATTGATTAAAGGAAATTTAGACACTAATCACACATGAAGACACCTACAGTTACTTGTCTGAATGCAGAGTTCAATACTACCTGGTGTGATCAAACAAGCTGGTAACAAGTTAAACAGAACTTGGACGGACCTGGGATTTTGCTTCTTAAACTAGACACAGAACATTTTCAACCGAATTTTTTCAGTTAGTTCTATATTAGCAGATAAGAACTTTGAATAAACAAAGCTACTGCACAACTGCAGTGACAGAAGGCAACAGAAACACCCAGACAATTATAAAAGGCTGGGGTTACTGTCCTGTTTAAATCACATTATCCTCTGTTTGATACGGACTATAAATAGTACAGAGCACACAAACAACTGGGCATATTTTGAAAGGCCTTCTTTGGATTTACAAACCCTCATGGCACCATTTCTTTGAGAACTTCATTATCATAAGAAGGAGTCCTCACCTCAGCAAGTTGCTTTGGACATGTGTGTTGTTTCATAAACAAGCATATTTGCCAACTATGTAATAACAGGAGTTATGATAAACAGTGGCAAGTCAGAAAGGAAGGAATTCTCCATTACAGTTGGCAGATCACTTACAGACTTTGTACTTTGATCTCAACAGAATAATTTTTTTCTGCTTCAGAAGAGAGTTTCTCTGTAAGATTAGCATGAAGTTTTTAGAATTCCTGTTTTATTCAGGCCTAATTTTGTGGTGGACCAATACAAAATGTAATTAGTTAAGAACAAGCAGTTGGTGTTTCTCAGGAGGCAGCCAGCCTTGATGGATCAGGACACTTTTTGCATTTCTTCAAGCAAGAAAATACTTATTATGAACTTGGCCTTCCCTCAGGACTTTCTGTTAGCAGAGAGCCTGGAAGGAACCACAGCCTGGAAAACTGAACAAGACTTAAAAAAAAAAAAAAGCAGGCTGTATGTCTTCACCACAGACTACTACGTAAATCAGTCCAGAACTGGATAATTCTGAGAGGTCTCTGGAAAGTAATATTATGTCAAGTCTCTAATGAGACTGAACAAACAAAAAATATATATGCTGAATTGACTCCATGCAGAGTAACAAATTAGCAATTGGAGATTAAAAAAAAAAAAAAAAAATTAACTCCTTGGGTTAGTATAGTATATTTTTCTAAATTGCTAATTACTGATCAATCTCAAAGCTTTTTTAGTATTTAGCCTATCTTTAGCAGTTTCAGACATCTTATTAAATGTATGTATACATGGTTCTTGCCTGCACATGCCAGTGATACTTAAGACAGACACATTTTTAAGAAATATTTCTACAAAATAATTACGGGTCATATCTACTGCACTGAAAAAAACAGACATAAACACAGTAATATTCAACAGTTAATAGTAAGCTATATTTCCAGAGTATCTACAAAGAGAAACCTACACTGTATTTTAAGTGTGTTAGGCTACATTACAAAACAATATTGAATGATGTTGTAAACTGAAAATTAGGATAAAGTTTTAAGATTGAAGAACAGTTAAGTGCTATTAAATTTCAAGTAAGGATCAGTTAACCATGGGAAATCAACTTAACATTTAGTTCGCAAGTGTTTCCTGAATTAATTAGATCAACAGACTGGTTCTTCTATCTGTATTCTCTGCTTTTAAGAACGACTTCTTACAATACAGATTTGTTTATTTTTATTTTTTACTGTGGTAATTGTAAATATTCGAACTATTAAAAAAGCTTTATTAAATGAGAAAGTCTGGAAATATATCCTTAAGATGTTCAGATGCTGAGACAGGAGTATCTCCTTGGAAATGAATGCCCAAATCCATTCCTTTCAAGTAAGAATATATTACATATTCTCTTTTCTATGTATTCATCACAGACTCTGTGAGATGCATCTTCCTCAAAGAGTTCCTCAAGAATTTCTCCTGGTAATTTATGAAGAGAGATGCACTCCTTAGGTTAATCAAATTTAACTTGACAGTAGCTTTGTGTATCAGGCTGACAATCAAAAAGGCCAAAGTCTCTTTGTTTGTCTTAGAATTTTCATGTAGTGTTCATAAATACTATTCAAATACTTTCAATTCCTTTTCCTACTCTTTAGAGGACCATTTGGGATAATAATACTGTCTTTACCCAAGCACAGACTGTCAGATAAATAAGGTAAGAATCAGTTTATAAAGGCACTGTGCCTACTTTCGTCACTTCCAGGGAAGGAATGAATTACTGCATTCTCTACAAAATGAATAATCTCTGCATTGCTTTCATATCTGGATCAGATTTTTGCATTTATTTCTTATGTACCAATATATGATTGTACATGTACAGAGATATGCTACATAATTACTTAATGTACAGAATGGCTTTTCCAACACTTTGTAAGTGGTATTAAAAATCTAGTCTAATAGCAACACTAGAAATAGTTAAAAATCAGTATTTCATCATTTATCAGAAAAGATAATTAGTGTTTCAATAGGAAGTTCACATCCTAAAACTGAAATAAACATAACATTGATTATCTTGCTCAGATACCCAAATGCATCCTTCTGAATTCTGCCTGTAACTTCTTACAAAAAATTTTTATCTAAGATTTAGTCTTAAAAATTTGACCAAATTTCAGTTTTGGAAATCAGATAAAAATGCAAATACAGAACTTAGGATTAATGACACATAGAACTACATAACGCTGATCTGATATATGGGAAATCAGAATATGGAAGATCCTTCAGGAGTCTAGCACTGAACCAGGCACAACACTAGAACAACACTCTCAGGTTTTAGACTTGTTATGTAAAGGAACAATGTCTAAACCTGCATTGAAACTGTAGAATTAACTGATCACAGGGATTGTAAATTATACCTTTTGGAAAAAGATGAAACAGCTTCCCAGAGTAAGATTTGCACTCAGTGACAGGTCAAAACCTTCCAACTCTCTTACCTTTTGGTGGAAAATAGGACTTGCTTTCTGCTTTGTGAGGCCAGTCTACTACCAAAGGCCCAAACCGTCTGAAGCTAGCAGTAATTTCATCTAAAAACAGGTATAACAGTTGCAATTAAAATAAATGACATAACTCAACGAAAAAGTACTATCAAGCAAAGACCTTTGTTTCTAGCAAAGGTTGACATTTCATGGAAAAAGAGGAACAAAATTTCCAACTTTCATGAACAAAAAATCTTCCAAAGTTTTAATATTTACGTCACATTTTCTGGTTATTTTAAGCTTAGATTTGGTTTTTATTGCTTAATAACAGAAGCATTTCAGATCCATATGGGCAACTAAAGGCAGTGGTGAAAACTGGTGTGGTACTTCCTTAAGTTCAGAATCTGGTTTGAATGCAATCGAAGCAATTTACTGTTTAGTGATGTACAGCTCAAAGCTTTGTAGGTAGATACTCATATTATAAGTACCACCACAATAAGTATGCTAGCAGTTTCCAGCAGATACCATGCACAGATCAGGCACAGAAACTTAAAATTGCCTATTTAGAGGTGCTTCTAACATAACCATGAATAGTCTTGTTGCAAGATCTACTATGCCCCCTGCACAACTTCGTGATGTCTTTTTATCCCAGCCACTCCTTCCTCTCAAACTGTATGAACCTTGGCCATGAGAAAAAGATTAAACCACCCTAAACTCTACAAGAGCAGTAACTCATCAAACACAAATATGCTCCACTTCTTTCAGTCACATCCTGCCACCAGCATAAACAGGCAGGAAAGAGAGAAAATACATTTCCATGTGCCTTTGTTTACCAGTTGTATTAAAAAGCAACAGTGCACATTTGAATTAGAAGCTAAAGTGCATCAAAAAAAGCTGAAGTATATTACAACAAATCCCTTAGTACATTGCAGGAGAGCATCACAATGAAGATGAAATAAAAATATGGTCTTTCCATGTCTGAAAGTTAATCAACCACATTCAACTTATTTGGTTTGCAAGCTACTCTAGGATTACAATGAACCTTGCAAAAGGACTTCTGTTTACATCACAAAGCTAGCATGTAATTTACATTTATCTGTACAGGAGAAACCTAATATTAAACAGCATGATTATTTCAAATCAGCACTATTGTACAAAGCAATTCCAACTGCATCACATAACAATCTGGGCTTCAGTGGTACATTCTATGTTTAATGCATCACAGAGTGCTCTGCCACTTGACCTTCCTCTGCCTTAGGTTCCTCTATTTATGAACAGGAATAATATTAACCTTTCTAAACCACTTCCGAGAGCTTCAGGTAATAGTAAAATAGAATCTGAAATTCAATTACTAGCAGAAGTTTTCTATGAATAAAGCAGGCACAGATAGAGGACACTGTGAAGGGCTAAGATGTATCTGAAAGCAATATGCAAGGTAAGCAGGAGCACAAATTCCAGGCATCACATGCAACTCTACAATCTGCAAGTGCAGAATCAGAGACAACTGAACCATCTCAAAACTAAAAGAGATGGATGACATCAAATGATATTAAGCTCAACATATCCATCAACTCTCATAGAAAAAAAATATACTTGTAGCCTTTTACACCACAACATTATTTTGCTGGGTGGATTATTTCTACTACTTCACTTAGGTTTTTCAAAATCTCTTTCTCTCTCCCTCCAAACTTAGTTTGCTTAGTTTCCAGGCAGCTCACCTTCATCAATATCTGGTGGAAGACCTCCAACAAACACTTTCCGAGAAAAACGCTCAATTCGTTCTCCATTCTGATGAGCTGAATAGCAGGTAGGTGAATTCAAGACTCCAACTTGATCACTATGACCATCGTCCAGCAAACCATCATCTATTGGGAAGAGGGAAGAACGGCCTTGAAAAGAAAAGATAATAATATACATTAAAATAATTTTGTGGCAGTACATGGTTATATAATTTTAGGGAATAGCAGTCTGGAAAGTAAAAATGAAAATACCAAGATATTAGAAAAGTACACGTTAGTTAAAAGAAAAATTAAGAAAATGAAAAATGTATTAAACTTCAAAAAGGAAATTCAAGATTGCAAGCTGACATCACTGTAAGCATAATACTTCATACTACATTACACTGTAGCTACTCTGCTGCATCCAGTAGGAAAGTAGTAATTTGTTTTTCAATAAATTTATGAGGAGATAATATTAGGGCTGCTTAAGTGAGTTTCATTAATCTGCCTTTGGTTTAGCTTCAAGTTAAACTGATAACTTCCATCACCTGAAGGACTACTGCACGTCTAAAAATCTTACACTTTAATTGAACAGAGGTACACAGTAAGAAGTTTCCAATAGGTATGTTTTCTCTTCTCTGTTAAAGGTATCTGATGCTGATAACATAAGAACAGATTTAATTTCTAAGAAAGCAAAAGGCAATTTCAATAAATGTGCAAAATTTAACACTTGAAAAATGAGTCACAGTGCTGATTTATCCTTCTCGCCCTCAAATTTACCACAGTTTTGGAGGGAAGCCTTGTGGCGGTTCCTAAAATGTAGCAATCTGCAGTAAGATTATAGTTACCCTGAAAAGCAAGTGTAAAATCTGAGAAGTTCACAGGACAGCTTTGCAAATGCAAACTGATCAAAACAGATGTAGAGATGGCAGGGGGGAGCGAAAACATGGTAATTCTGTCCCACTTATTTCCCCCCTATTTCATATTTACAAATTTTAGAGAACTCCAAAACGAAAAGACTCTGAAGGCCACGGTATGCATCTTAGCTTATTCAAGCTTTCACTGCTTTAGATTAGCAACATAAAGATTAATGACAGTTGCAAATTCAGAAGTCAGTCTTTTAACTGCAAAAAGCCACAAAAGAAACACTTTTGTGAAGCAAAATAGATATCCCACATCACCATTTCTTCTGAAGTGCAATTTTTCCTGTTTCTCTCTCACTCATTTTTTAAATAATTATTAATTAATTCAACTGCTTTCCAAAAACAAGCAAGCAAACAAAACCAAAAAACAACCTAGCACACTTTTGGGAAGCAAGTTGATTTTCCATCTCAATTAGCCAACTTCCTCCAGATTCACCCACTGCAAATCCATACGCAGGAGCAGTAGGTCCCTGACAGCTGAGCCTGCAGTACCTTAGCTGTGAGCCATACTGCAGTCTGTAACTTTTATCCCCTCTCAGGGGAATACTACCAAGAAAGTCCTGTAGGAACACCTGCAGACATTGTGCTGATCAGCTAGGGGTGAGAGCAGTATGAAAGCCATTCACTTCCAGAAGACCCCTTGAGAATCAAGTGCTTAAAGACAAGGCTGGAGAACAGATAGCAAACATCATGACCAATGACCTATGTTGTGGTAATGCCTAATTACCCTGATTTTGTATCTAAATCCGTAATAAAAATACAGTATATCAAAAATACCGACAGAAAACACAAGATGATAGAAAACAACTGAACACAATAACATGTCATGAGGATCAGAAAATAAAAGCAGGAGCACAGGACTGTACTAAGTAACATAGACTGTAACTACAACACCTTTATGGTGGTATTGCACGTTTATGTCTTAAGTAGGCATCCGAAGGAGAGGAGTACAGCAAATGCAGAAAGCTGTAGCAAGCTCCTCCTTGCCATTAACAATGGTGATATGCATGTTTGAGAACATGACTAGTGGGGAGCAAGTGATGGCATCCTTGCTTGCTATCATAAGGATGCATTCAAACGCTAGATAACAGATCAGTACAGTGCCTTTAAAAGTGGAAGCATGTAGCTGGTGCTCAATGGGGCAGAAAAGTGAGGAAGCAAGGGAGAAAGTTAACACAGTTGGAAGAAGCAGCCAGGCAGATTCATCTTGTAAATCATCTATTTAGACATAAGAGGAGCAAGATCATCCTATGAAGACTGCAGCAGCTGAGTAATGTGGATATGAGTTTCAGTTATGAAGACTAACAAGAATGATCGGATCTTAAAGATATATATGAAGAAGCAGTAAGATTGGTTACACAATCAAGAAAGGGGGATATAACAACAGATTTCTGAATTACTGATGTGAATGATGGAGAAGATGGAGCTGTTATCATAGTGACAGTGAAAGGGAAAAAGTGACCAGAGGAAGAAATAAGACTCAAATTGGAGGAACTCACAGGAAACTGCAGAAGTGTCACTAATATGAGTTATTCTTAACTTCTTAAATCTAAAATGACTGTAATTTAGCTGGGTTATCTTTATAAAAAAGCACACAGATTTGCTCTTTACCTCTGGAAGTCTCTATACTGCAGGAAAAAAGAAATTTAAGTGACATAAAAACATGTCAATTTTAACAAACTTCTTGGCATTAGAATATTTCCACAAAAGCATTTAAGTGGTGGGGTTGTTTGTTTTTTGTTTTTTTTTTTTTGTTGTTGTTGTTGTTGTTGTTGTTGTTTTTGTTCTTTTGTTCTGTTTTTAAAAAAACAACACAGAATTTATACTTAAGGAACGTGTCTCTTCAGACCATGAAAATTATGTTTTGGTGTTTCTCTAAAAGTACTCCTTAGACAATTCCAACTTACAATATACGCAAGTATATAGGAGAAAAAATAATGAAAGAGTAATCCTCAGAATAATTTATTTTTTACCCACAGACCAATGTTAAAATCTAATAACAACGAGAATTCTAAGGCTCTCTTCCCAGTACAAATTAAACAAGCACAACATATTCCGAAGTGATAATGAAGACATCAGTTTTACTTTAATGTGGGTAAAGGTTTGCCAAAAGCACTGTAGCTCCTCAGAGAGCTAAGATGACATAGAGGACAACAGAATAATATGTTTGCAGTAACATGCTTTATATGATTCCTAATACTTTCTTCTCCCCCCTCTTCACTTCTAAATGTCTCTCAGATGAAGAGATCAAAAAGGTAGTTTGCTAGGTTTTCACATTTGTCCCAATGACTGTGAATTAAAAGGATAAGTCCTTTCAAACACTTGTTTCTTTTTGTTTTATGACAGTGAAAAGAATTAAGCAGAATCTGCCAGGAATCATCAAAACATGATTGTACTGTTACACACACTGACTACGATCTAGATCATCACTCCTCTCTACATTAGGGCTACCAAACAATCAGTTATGAATCAATGCAGAGATCAAGAGAGAGACACATGAACCTATGTTTATGTTGTGAATACTGGAAGCTATCAAAGATCTTGATATTTTTGCTGCACACTTTACATAGTCTTTATAACAACCACAGGTCACATCCTCATATAATTAAATCAGTATAGCTTTTCCAAGGTCAGTGAGCATATATTGGCCTATACTACAAAGATCTGTTTACTATTTTTAAGAGTTATCTTCTAGATTTCTTGTTAAGTTTATGAAAGGCTTTTAGTTTTCACTCTGTACTCTATCACTTCTACAGAAGCAAAAGATGATGAGTTAGAAGAACAACTAACAAACTGCATAATTTTAAAGGGGCCAATGACTGCCAACAGTAGCCATTAGCATGAACTAAGTTATGATTAGAACTACAGTGTTTTAACTGATTAAAGGATTTGTAACTCAAACACTAAAAAGAGATCAATGATCGTAACAATCCATACTGCACCCCTCCTTCCCTCGCACCCTCCATCTTTCCCAAACTAAGACAACATGCAGATACGTGTTTATAATCAACAATCTGGATTAATTAATTGTAATGATCAGTAACAGCTCAATCAGAATTAATTGTACTGTAACAAACAGAAGTGAATTACCTCGTCTTCGCCCATAACTCCTTGCTGCATGCAAACAAAGGACAAATTGTAAAATGTCAAGTAACTGTATCATGCCCACATATTAAAATATTTAAGACACAAAGAATTATGTGGGTAAGCGATAAGTAAAAATCTGCATCAGTACTTGCTACTGGTAATTGTAGATGAGAATGCATTAAACTAAAGTCTCACTTAAATACCATACTCTCTTACTACTGAATTGACATCAGCACCAGCTGTAAAGAACATACTTTAAAATATTTCAACATGTCTTTATACTTGATCTTAACTTCATGTTAATTATGGATGCACGAATTGTGGTAACTTCGTAATTCATCCTCACAAATGTGATTCGTGTCTTACACAAGTGTCTAAATAACACACAGGGTGCTGAAATTTTAAAAAGGAAAATACTATGTTAAAAAGCATATAGCAAGCGTTAAATTATTCACAGAAACATCCTGGTCCATGGAACAGTTTGTACAGTCCTTTGCAGTGACAATACAAATGCTATAAGCCGTGACCTTCCTTTTTCATGAAAAGACCTAGCAGAAAATTAACCACAAGGTTTTCTTTGAAACAAAAGACTCCTTGTGGTAGCAAACAAAATCAGGGCACAAGTCACAAGAAATAGCATTGTATCAAAAACACTGCACAAAGGCAAAGAAACCATTTCTGACAGACAGCAAGTAAGTCCGAGATTTTCCTAACTTTTGAGTTTTGCAAGATTCTTAAAGAGATCATGTTTATAGCTACAGTTCAGAAGACCATACTGATTGCTTCTCTGCCTGAAGGCTAGGAAACTAAAAATAGACAGATTACTAATACAAAAACTATTAGCTGCCTGTAATTTCTTAGTTACATTTCCACAACGGATTTTCAATTCCTGTTTCACAGACTTTGTATCTGAGAAGTATTACTTTAATCATTACAGCATTGTAGTTAAATATCCAAATAGAAAACATTACTATAAAACATAATGTTATAGCAACATTTATGAACAAAGATTACTGTGTCTTGGCATTATTGTTTTGATTTTACTAGGACTCCATACATACATCTCTCCCAAAAAGCAGCTGTGATTCTGGGACACTGAAATACATGCAGCCTCATAAACTCAGTGATTTGTAAATGTCATTCACTGTTCCGTCCTCATATAATTACATACTTATATCCTGGTACCTCCCATTTGCACGGGGTTTTTAAAATTATTTAGTAAGTATAATATTTTTTTCTCTGTTATCCTGATCCATTCCTACTAGGAATTCAGTGGATTGCTTACGGAATTCTGAAAATCTCTCTCCTTTTTTTTTTCTCCCTTAAAACTGTTGATTTGTTACACAACTGTCATCGTATTCCTATCCAACTTGCATTGAACTCACTTTCAAATTTACTTTCTTTCATCTGAAAGAATGACTATTGATAAGAACAGTCTTTTGCTTAAGGTTTTTCAGATCTTCCAACTTTCTACTAGTAAGCCAAAACAGAAAGCCTACTTTCCAAAAGAGACTTGGGTATCTAACCAAGTGGAAACACCTAAATTCAGATTTCCCACATGCAGATAGAATCCACAAAACAATGTATTCTTCTATGTGATTAGTTCTCTCATTAGTTGCTGCTGCACGGGGAGACTAATGCCAAACTTGAGACTTGTTTTCCTCTGAAGTCAGGTATTTACAAGACACGCAGTTCTATGTCAGTGTTGCAGCATGTAAGAATCTTTTCTAACTCTTGGCCAAAGTGACTCCCACATCACATTAGCAGTAGCATCACTAAGCCCTTATCTAACCCCCTGTATGCCTTTTTTTTTCCTTCCACAAATAAAAGTACAGTAACCAGGGAAAATTCAAGTGCATCACATCCATAGCAATGACTGCAATGCCATGCTCTCTCAAAGAATGATATACAAATGCATATTAATAAGCATCTTTTAGCACAAGCCTTTGTAATTTTTCTTCTCTTCTGCCACTTCTGCTCCTTTCTGCCCACCAAACCAGCTCAGCTATATTCTTACATTTTCATAGTTAAGACAAGCAGATATGCATAAAAATATTTTGTTACAGAACACCTGAAATGTTTTTCTTTGTGCAATAAACAACATTAATTTTAAGGAGAAGCACAAAAGGGTTATTAAAATGCTAAAAAAACCCCAATGCAATTCAACTTAAAGGGTAGTTACTGCAGTATTTTATATACATGGAAATTACAATGATGTGCCAAAGTTATCTGTGTATTCTTTGCTTCAGCAAAACAATGAAATTGGAGAAAATGGGAAAATAACTGTACTTGATGTTGTCGTATTATTTACTTTACTTGTATGGCAAACCCCCTTCCCTGATATTTATCTATCTTGTCTATTTAGATGGCAAACTAGTTTGGGCCAGGATTTTCTGCCACTTTGCGTCTAGAAAAATGCAATCCCATTCTTAGACAATCTGTAGGCACTGCTGCAATAAATGTGATCATTAACATCAAAATGTATGGTTTCGCGAAACTTGTTATTTTTTCCTATTTTTATCCAGACTTTAAGACCACAGTGGTTATATTATAGGTAAGTTGTTTTAATAACAGTAAGTACAAAGTCTTACTGTTACTAAAAATATGATGTTAAAGCAAACATACGCTATCTTCATGAAACTTCAGTATTTTAATCTCTCCACATTACACATATACATATAAAAACTTTCTTTCAAAGGCCAGATACTACTTGTGAAAACAGTTCCACTGAATCAAAATTTTAGTACATTGTAAGCAATGAGATTATTCTTGCCGAAGATACTAGATTCAATCAGAACTATTTCTGTATTTATTAAAATAACACGCACATAATGTTTTACACCTTTCAGAGCACACATGCTTACAAAGCACGTGATCTGTATAAATATACACATTCTATATATTTAATTATAGATTTAGCTATACATATAGTTTTTATATATAGATGTATTTAATATATACATCTACATAATTAGTGCATATGTTTAGATAAATAATTGCAGGGGAGACAGCCCTTTGGGAAAGGCTGTAGGCAAATAATTGCTTTACAACAACAAAAAAAGGAGAGATTAAACTTCTTCCTTCCTTCCTTAACTTGTTCAAAGAATAAGTCATACAGAAATATTTTTTCTATCTTTGAGTCTATAAAGCTATCTTAATTAGCCAAAAACTCTGAAAGATTTCAAATGAGTAAGAAAGTACAAGAGATACACTTTTATTTGTCGTGGTTTAACCCCATCCAGCAACTAAGCACCACGGCTGTGTGATGCTTAGTTGCTGGGTGCGGTTAAACCACGACATTATTCTAGAAAATATAAATTAGGCAACACATGCAAGAAGTATAATGATGCCAAATAAAAATGAAGCCAAATAACATTGGACCCTTCCAACATTAAGAGTGCTGTATATATAACAAAGGCATTATCTTACAGTTAAAACCTTCTGTTTCTATGTCCCTGAAGTTGCATACTAATAAGGCTTAAACCTGTCAAAAAAATTAATACCCCCCTTTCTGCAACTTAAATCAGCTTAGAGACAGAAATGAGAAACAGAAGTAAATACTTTTTGTGCATGTTTATCTAACATCAAGATAATATAACTTTGTACGTTATGTGAGCAATGCTATCACATAGACAGTAAATGTAACATTTCTATTTTATTCAGACACATATTTCAAATATATACCAGAGATCAAATATGTACATATTTAAATAACTCAACTGAACGACTGAGCTGAATTCAAAAGATTATGTTGTATAACAGGAAAAACTACTAGGCAAGCTTCCTGTATTTAAAGATAATTATGAAAAGTTATGATAGAAAGTAAGATAAAATACTATTTGTCCATCAATATTTCTGATTTAATAATCAAATGGTGACAGTGAAGTAATGAAGCCTTTTTCATTAATACTTTTTTGTCATTTAAAGAAATTCATAAACAATTATGGCAAAAATTACTCAAGAGTCTAGACTAAAGGAGGTAGCTGCATAATTCCATTTTATTCTACTGGATTTGGGTGCCTAAATTCTACTAAGATTTCTTTAGAAATCACATCTTTATAGATGTTAAGGCTGAAAGAGATTGCTATGGCCATTCAAGCTTGGCATGCCTAACAGACTACAGAAACTCATCTAGCAATTCCTGTATAGGAAGTTTAGTAACTTCTGTTTGAAGTAAACCACCTTTTTTTTTTTTAGAAGCACAACCAGCTATAGTATCTTTAAGATGGAAAGTCTAATACTCCCTTGGTAAAGTAATCAAATGGGTGATTATGTTTCAACAGCCATTAAAAAAATTCAGTGCATTAAAACTATGTAAGTGTGGGAACTGTATAATGGGGAAAAAACACCCTACACCAGAACAAATTGGACTCTTGCATTATTACTTGCTACAGAAAGGTTCTCTCTAGGTTGACAGTTAAAGATGTACTCAGGTAAACCCATTCCAAAGTATCTTTTTTACTTTTGAGAGGTAACAGTCATTAAAAATGCACTGCTTATTTTTACAGCTTGAGCTGAAATAGATCTACAGTTAACATATATATAATTTATTAAAACACACAAATCAGCTTTCCTTTGGTTCATTTCATTAATTTAAATCATGAAAACTGTAAATATTAATATTCGGGACAGTTCAGTAAGTACACTTTAAACGAGCTAGAAGAGATCTATCATTTAAGAAGAGGAACTAGCTAAAAATAAGTTTTATTTAGAAGTATTTAGTCTTAAAAGCATTGAGGGATTCCAGTCTGGCTCATGTCAGAGCCTTACTGGGATCCAGAGATACCAGTCCACTAAAATCAAGCCAACTAAAATCCCATGACCCCGTGAGAGTCATGATCTAGTGTTAAGTATTACTGCACATGTAGATGGGCCCAGGATCCTTAAAAATGTTGGTGCTTTTCTTTCATGAAGGTCTGGTATTCCTGCTCCTCCTTGTAGCGACTACAACACTTACTAAGAAAGTCAGGTACAAACGTGAGTCTCCAGATTTCCAACTCTCCTCTTCCCTATTCCTCCCTCCAAGGCACCAATTACAGGGATAAAGGGAAATGTTAGCTTGAATCCACCTAAGCAGAGAAAACTGAAGTCTACAACTTCATCTGCAAGTGTTCAAGCTGTAATTCTCATCACCACACACTTGGAGGAGGCCCCTCAATTCTTTCTACGAAAGAAAGGTTTTGCAGAGTCTGAGCAGCTGGAGCTTCCCAGATGCTGTTCCCAGTGCTTCTGTCCAAGCTGTAAAGAGCTGCAGTTCAGACACTCCAACTTGAGGTGGCTCTGAACGGTGTACGTGATTGCACTGGACTGCACTGATGAGTACATCAGACTCTCCAGGTACATGGTAGAGAGCTTAGGTGTCTAAACGAAGGCTGTGAATTAAGTTCTACAGGGCACACCTAAAAATTAGGTGTTGCAGCACCTGTCTTTCAGAAACTCAAATTGTTATTTTTATCTCACCTATTGAAGGTTGGAAATAATATTGCAGCTTTTAAAGAGGACAGCGGTCATATTAAATGCTAACTTCCAAACTACAGTAGAAACCCCACCAGAATTAACAACAAACAAGATATTCGTCAGTGCATATTCTAGCTCTGTGGTAAGGTTTTCAGGATAGACTGGTACCACTGAGATGCATTTTTCCAATATCCATGATAACAGCAAAAACCTTTTTTCCTAGATATTCCATAGAGTGACAATGCTTCCCACGTGCTCTTTTAGCACGCAAAACTATAAAAAGAGACGCTTACCATTCTGAGTATTAAAGCAAACAAGTTAAAATGATAGGAATTTCTTACACTGGTTGTGCATTGAAATATTTCACAGTTGCTCCTAAGATTGCTTAGTTTTTAATATCTTCTCATCTAACACTTCATTATAAAACAGCAGATAATGACAATTGCACATATAGCACCTGAACAAACCAGCTTGCCAAACAGGTCTTACAGTTATAGTTAAAATACAGAAAGTTAACTGTTGTAAATGTTGCAACACCAAGCACATCGATATACAATGTACAGGAATCAGGATTATGACCCGTGTGGGCTAAACACTGATTTCATTTCAATAGTTAAGTAGCTATTTTCACTTTTCAAGATATTCCAGTATCTTTCAATACCGAAGGACCTAATTCTTCAAATGTCTGTTGTGCAATATTTTCTAGCTAAAATACATTTCAGCTATATAATATATTTCAGCTAAACCTGAATTTCCTTAAAATTTTAAACATTTATTCAGTGTTACACAAGGGAAATTTTTATTTTTTACATTTCATATCAATTTGCGCAAGTGTAAATGACTATGCAGAAGGTTAAGGCAATAAAAAAAGAGCTCCACAGAACCACAAACCTGAAATAACTATTCTGATTGTAATTTTTAATAATTAGGTCTTTACTGGTAACATTTAGACCCATCAAGTCAATGACAAAAGCGTACTTGCTTCATGTACAACAGCTTCCACGTTTTCTAATCTAGAGAAGCTGTGACATTATAGCTCTAATTTTTCTCAATGTAGAAAACATTTGTGTGCAAAACCCCTGTTTTATTATTGACTTAGATGGATTACCAAGCTCTGCTTCCTCCTTTAGCCTTGAACAAAGGCTAAAGTTCATGCCTTCACTGAGTAGCAGATGTTCATGAAGTTTGACCTACTGGGAGAGGAACATGAACATGAACTCTAACTTCAGCATGTTTCACAGTTAGAAACGTATTTGACAAAGCCAGTTCCAAAAAAACCCAACGAAAATAAAATGTTATTTCACATAAGCATAATAGAAAGTATCTAGTTCACCCTTTATTTACACAAGATAGATAGAAAAACATGCCTTTCTGGCCTTCTTATTTTTCTAATTCCTGTTTCTGTATAATAGATTTCTAGCAGATCTTTGGAGAACATACCACTGGTTTGTTGAGAACAAAAAAGAATAATGCATCGTTATAAGCATTTCAGATTTCAAATAAGCTAGATATAATGAAAGGCTGTTGCAAGATTAGCTCTTGCCATTCAACTCTGAAAAATGGCAACAGTCCCATCAGTGTTGAAGACTAGAGGCAAGTAATTCAATAACAGAATATAATAGTATAATTTTATACCAACATGTCAGATTTAAGCTAAGCTAGAGATAATTAGAAACTGTTATAAGATTAGCACTTACCATTTAACATCAGAAGATTGTCAGTCCCTGGATGTGGATAACTCAAGCGACCTTAAAAGAAAATAAAAACCAAAGAACAAAACAAAACAAATGCAGAGGTTTTAGCTATTATGCTAGAAAAAATAATGAAAAAACACTGCTTTGAATTTAAATATACACTATATTTCCAGTTTGCCTAAGGGAAATAAAGAGCTAATATTTAACTCCAAGCATATTAACCAACAATACCCTTGACCCAAGTTAAAGCTGACAAGAACAGACTTCTTAACCTTAATTCTCTGGTCATAAGATCTGCAATGCGCTTTGGGATCAGCTCCAATAGGATAAAGCCACTTTTTGTTTCATGACACCCAGAAATAGTGCTGACTGCTTTAGTCTTCTCTTTCATAGTGACTGTGAATAACTGTACTATGCACACTGTTTAAGAGCG
This sequence comes from Gavia stellata, assembly GCF_030936135.1. Classification (NCBI taxonomy): domain Eukaryota; kingdom Metazoa; phylum Chordata; class Aves; order Gaviiformes; family Gaviidae; genus Gavia; species Gavia stellata. The sequence continues at coordinate 16,915,309 of NC_082598.1, read as the reverse complement.
GTATTTCTACAGTTTAGTGCTTCTCTGCTGAATAAATTTAAAAAAAATCATGTTAATAGGAATTAAGGCATTAAAATTTTATTAACCAATTTATGACTGTAACTTGGTGTATTACATATAACCATTGCATGTAATATTTTTCAGTAAGTCTGGCAAAACTGGAGTACTGGTTTAGCTACAGAATTAACAAAATTAAAGAATATGACAGATAACATTTTGTATTGAATAAACATTACATGAAAACCTCATATCCTGACATTAGAATTTTTCAAGTATTGCATTTTACTACATTGGTGGCATGTTATACTTTAATAGTTAAATGAATGGTTTAAAATGCACAGCTGAAGTGTCTGTTCACTACAAATTCCTTTTTATTAAAGGAGACGTTTTCTGTTTACAGGAAGCTGCAAACATACCAGTAGTGCACACTGACCTAGAGAGACATTTACAATAGCTGCTGTGTTTGGAAGAAGTCTGCTTTAACATGCAAAAAAATACATTTCCATCTATCCTGCTATTCAAACATACTTGCTTGCTTATAATCCATAGGCATATATAAAAAAATACTGTAACTTAAACATTTAAATCTTTTGGAGGAAACGAGAATGTTTGTGAAGGCATAAAGAATCATCCAGTCTGGAAGCAATGGGTCTTTAGAACTCACACAGGTTTAAAGGGGAATATATATGCAGTTGGCTTGCAAGATGTAAGTATTAGTAAGATGCTGTCATACCCTAATAAGGCTCACTATTTCTAAAAAGAAACATAGGGGAAAAAAAGAAAATAAAAAGGAAAGAAAAGCAAATCACCAATCCATATATTAAAGTTGCCTAACAATTCCTGTCATATACTGTCCGTCCCGTCCCCGTCCCCCCCCCCCCCCCCCCCGCTGGTAAACCGATGTGATTAGCAGTAAGACTGGAAATTTCTCAAAATAGTAGTTCTGTGTCCCAGGAGACACCTTTGGGGTTAAATAAAAAACCTTTTTGCTGAAAATCTGTAAGTAATAGGCTTTAAGATTTGTTCTTCCCCTTTAGGAAACCAACATAATAATCTTCTACCAAAAATGTATAAAAAAATTTACATTATGAACTCTTACACTCTAAACTTCAAAATAGCAAGATTAAGATAATTTAGGATATTTTATTGAGCCTTATTATTTACAGGCATTGTGGCAAAAAGATTTTTAAACAGCCATGTACTATTTCTCTTCCCACAGATTTCATTATTATATGAATGGATGGTATCAGAACATCTGCAGATTAGGTAGGAACTATTTGCTTCGGAATTTGAAAGCGTAGAGAAAGCAGTGAAAGGCAAGGGCAGCCTCCTGGAAAAGGGCAGATGAATGCCACCCAAAAGGACTCTGCTGTCTTCTCTAACTTCTACAGAATTTTTGAGCAGGCTTAGGGAGGATACTGAACAAAAATCTTTGTAGGAGCCTGTGTCTTATTGTTCCTTATCTTCAAGATGTCCAGTTTTAACATACAAGCCATTTTTTCCTGTCATGCTGAACATTTACAGCTATACCTAATGCTTCTTGGAACTATAAATATTCTGCCCTTCTAGCAATGCATGCTGGTATAATAGGAAAAGAATTAGGAACAACGCATCCTTAAATTGCAATGTGGGGGCTGCTACTGGTTTGCTCAGCCTGGTGTATAACAAGTCACTTTGCTTTACTTCTTATTTCTTTGACCTATAAAGGTAATACTCATTTGCCTAACAGCAAGGATTTTACAAGATTATTTACTGTCACCATCATGTTTCTATACGGTGCTATAGAAATACTTCCAACAATATGAGCTGTTTCTTGCAAATCAGAATGCTGTATCTATCTAGAACAATAGAAATTGTGAGAAATTATCATCTCATCTTGAACCTCCTCCAGTCTGTGGTGACAGTCTTTCTCCCTGTCTGTATACATTTATCTTCTTTTTCTGTTCAGCTAGGGAGACAAAAGATACATTTTTTTTGGCAGAAAAATTGCTACAGAAATTACTACAGCATTACTACAGAAAAAGATGTCAGATTTAAGGCCTAGCAGAAGAGAGAAGCCTACCATTGTCAACACCTGGAGAGGAAAACTTTTATAAATTTTATATTTTAATATAGTAATATATTAATATAGTTAATTAATATATTTTAATATAGTAAATTCTGGGTTTACAACTCTGGTTTTGCATTCTTCTGCTTTTTTCCCCTATAGCGTCACAAATAAGCTGCAGCTGAAACATACATGCCAAACTGAAAAAGCTGAAATAATAAAGAACTCCTCATTAAGTAGCAGGGAGAGAGTGCACTAGGGAGCTGGGCCCACTACTGCAGTGTAAAACCTATGAATCACAGAAACGCAAAGAAACCCAATCTTGCTGTGTTACAGAGATGAATTTGCTAGCTCAGATAATGAATGATTTGAAGGTTAGAAAGGAAAATGAGTAACACAGTATTCAGTACATGTACATCTGTACTGATACTTCTAAGTCTTATTTACATGGTTCTTTCAATGAAATCATACCTTGTGTTATTGTATTCTGGTGAACTTAATACTTGAGTTTACTACCTTGTCTCATACTTGGACTTACAATCTTAAAAACATTTTTAACATAGAAGGTTTGCTTACTTTTTCAAAGTACAATGCTATTTGGTACGTTAACTTAGGTTCTTATCTCTCAGATTAATCTGTTGAAGCAAAATGCAGTGTTTCTAGGGTGTCCACCTGAATTTAATGATAAACATAAATGCAGACCACTTCATGCATGGAACTGGGTGCAAGATCAGTCTTATACAGAGCTCAGATTACACTATTTTTTAACAGATTATTCTAGTTAAATGGACATATACAATATCAAACTTCACTTATAATATCAGTATATAAAATACAGAAGATGGCAGCACCATCTTGTAACAATTTACTTTGCTTCTAGCACATATTTCTTTCCAGTCAGCTATTTTCACTGCATGTTGTTTGATGCGTTTAAAAAAAAAAAGTACCATTTTAAGAACTGCCCTCACCACAAATTCTATCTAATCCCATCCTACTTCAATGTCAGTAATCTAGAGTAGTTTAAAATGTTCAATAGATGTTCTAGAGATTCCATGGCCTCCGCCTGCTTAAAAAAGAAATTTCAGTAATATATAAAGATACTTTACTAGTTTAAAATCAACTACAAATTAATTAAAGAATATCTAATATTTAAACAATAGATGTATTCCATTCCTGAGAAATGAAAAGTAATCACTTCACTGACTGTCTACAGAACTTAGCTCTACAGCATTCAAAATGAGTAACGTGCTGCTATCTGCAACAAGTACAATGCCTAATATTACAGTAATGTATCATAAAGTATCATGTTACAGAAATTTTCTCTGTGCAAACCTGAACTTGCAACTTTATCATGTTACCACTAATTAGTAATTCTCATGTATCATGGCTAAATTCAAAATGGTATTGCTAAGGAGAAGAAGGTATGTTTGACATTTCTTACGCAACTAGAGTTCTATTAAGTTTAGCCCCCCCTTCCATATCTAAATGTGATTAATGTTAACAGAATTGCCTGGTATGTATTTCTCACAATGTATTCTTCTGTAAGAACAGAAAAAAATAAAAAGCTTGCAAATAAATTTTGGTGGGCCAGTTTATCCACTAAATCCAGTTAAAAGTCTTGCTAATCCAAACCATGAGGAAAGAGTAACAAACTTAGTTTTAGCTGCATTTCGTAATCTCATGTTACTCATCTGGGCAATGGAAATTTAATATTTTTTGCAAGCTTCTTCTGAGCATACATATGTAGTTGTGCTTACTCACTTTTCATTTCAAGGCAAATCCATATCTACTTTTGAAAATGCATACTTTCTATTCCTATTTAACTAAACTGTTGGAGGAATCCCCACATATTAAAACATTTGGGATAGCTTTAAGTATAACGACCGCTTTAAACATTGCTGACTCACAGTTTCACAAGTTTCACTATTTCATGTCTACCCCCGCCCCCCCCTTTTTTTTTAAAGTCTTAAATGGTTGAATGAAGAGACTGACAATCACAAATTCCTTTCCCATCTTCTTTTTTTTCAAGAGATCTCCTGATTAGAAGAGAAAAAGCTTCCAAGTTAAGCTTTTCCCAAACTACTTTAACAGACCAGTGAATGGCTGAGGATTGCAGCAGTTACAGAAAGCTCAGTTTTTGAATCAGCATAGTTAAGACAACAGCACAAAACCATGTTTGGACAGTACCTAGTTAGAGAAAGCCTAGACACTATACTCTCAAACACTTGTGTAATTATGTAAGTCATAATGAGGTCAATTGTGTTGTCTCTGATAGTCGATCTATTTAAGCAAATCAGTCTATCGGTCTTAAATATATTCTTTTATCATGAAAAGATTCTATGACAGAAAGAGGAAACAATCTGTATATACAATTTCAAAGCCTTTTATATGACTAAGAGCAAAGTTCTTCCTTCCATAGTTTTTTTGTTCAGCCTCAGAAACTCTTTTCTGAGTGCAACTTGAATTACTCTAAGAAGCAACTGCATAACTTTAAACCTTAGAGCTTCATAACACAAAATATGAACCAAATTTCTTTGAAAACAAAAGTTACCATATTCAAAGAAAGAAAATGTGTTGCTGAGTAACCAATGCTTTTCTTTTTACTTCACTGAGCATGCGCCAGCAGGTTGGTTTTAAAAGAAAGATGTCTAACAGCTGAAAAGCTCAACTAAACCAATTTAAAGGGAAAATAAAACAAAGAAAAAGCAAGACAGACTTCTAAGTTCATCAAGTTATTTTTCTCCATAGATAAGCCAAATAATAGTGTTTTACTTTTATTATTTATTACTAGCTGTACAAAAAATATATTTGTGTAACTTTCCCAAAAAATTTGTTTTTCCCCTCACAAAGAAACGGAAGGAAAATTCAACATAAAGTTAATATTCCTTCTTGTTACTCCCGCTAATATAGCTATGGCTAACTCAAATTCAGTATTACCTTACATCTAGCTTGCAGAGCTGTAAGAGAGTTCATCAGGAAACAGAAATTAATTGTAAATTGAGTACAGTATCAATACTCTTGCCTTACAAAAGACAAGCCCTTAAACTACATGGAAATACTAGTTTTTACTAGAAAGATGTTTAAAACAGTAGATAAAATTCCATTAAATCACCTGCTCCTCAGTTCTAATACATATTCCATGCAAAATATAACCATTTCTTCTAAGTTTTTTTCCATAATCTGTTTTATCCCAAATGTATTGGTTTTCATCCTTCTGAAATGTCTAGAATCCAAGTTTTCTACATCACAACATCAAGAAATGTTGGTATTTGGGGAGGGAGGAAGGAAAAAATGCAAGTACACAAGGGGTCGGTCTGGAAAAGAGTTATACTACCAATACCCACGTATTTCAGGCTACCAATATTGTAATTCCTTCCATTTCAAGAAAGCTGCATGGAAAGATTAGTTTTAATATGATCAGTATTTCTGCTGCAATGACTAGTGAAGTCAAGCATCTATTCCCTATTAACCTACCTTGGAAAAATGTCTTTTTGAAAGCTAAAAATTACTTCTTTCTTTTGACCATGTCTGTAGTAATGACTAAACTTTGTCTAAGTGAAGCCAAAACTATGCATCTTTAAACAATTTTTTGGCAGGCATGAACTTATCTTTCCATCAATCATTTTTGAAATAAAGTTTTTTCAAGTTCATGAAAGCAAAAGTGGTTAAATTTTACTTCCTTCTAAAATGGATCTTGAAATGCAAAACTTAAAGCTGTGAGCTAGTATACACAGTGTCTGTTCTGCATTGTGCAAAATCTGAGACAAGATGCTTAGTCATACTCCAGATATTGTAAGCAGCTAAATCTGAAACACGTGCTTAAAATTCCAGGGACTTTCATTTTACTGCTGTGGTCAGATATAAAAGATGCATTGTTTTAGTGTGCTTAGATTTACTTAAAAACTTGTCATAAAAATATTCTCTAGTAACAAAATATTCTTTAGTTATAACAAAGTACCTTATATATTAATATGAACAACAAATAAATAACAGTAATACTCTTAATCGTGTGCATTCTGCAAGCAAATATGATGGGTTCTTAAGTAAATGTCAGATTTTCTGTGGTGAAAAGAAAAGCCACAGAGATGGAAATAACAAAATTAGTGTTTCATGGTTTGCAGAAAAAAAAAGTTAAAGTTGCTAGAAAATTACAGAAATGCCAAATAATGGTGACTAAACAGAAGAGGGGTAGAGAGGAACTAAAAGGCTATTCTAGGATGTGAACTCTTATTCCCATTTTCAGTCAGTAAGGAACATTTCTTGTATCTTACTGTTAATAATGTAGCTGTTTCAGCTGAAATAATAACTTCCAAACAGAAAAAAAAATCTTAATCAACCAATTTAAATAACAGCACACAATTACTCTCTTTAAATTCAGTTGGCGTGTGCATTGTTCTCTGGCACTTGAACAAAAAAATGTATTTCCTTTGAATTCATCACTGTCTGTGGCTTCCATCTGTTTTAGTTCAAACATAAAACTTAGCAGAATTTTCACTGCAAGAGTATGATGGTGAAACTGTTAAAAAAAATATAAATCTCTTAACTGTAGACTGAAACCATATACTTATGCCCCTAGAAAGCACAGAATAACTATGGAAACTTTACCGAGTTTTTCAGAAGTGCCTACGTATGAACCCATTTCACTTTAAAATCTTAAAGCTTTGTCTTGTCTTGTTCTTGCTGAAAAATTATTATTGGAAATATGTAATTTTCATCTATTGTATCATGATGAAGTATGAAGAAAAATGGGTCTTTTCCATGCTCTTCTGCATTATAAAGCCAAAATGCAAACAGCAAGATGGCAGGGGGAACAGAGCAACCATTTGTCATGTCAGTGTGCACAGAAAAAAAGTGAAGAAACCAATTGGTTTTCAGCAATGTGAGAGGTGCCAATGACAGTATATTGAGATAGATCTGCGTTCTCTAATTTTATGCCTAACAGTAGCTTTAACTTTTAATATCCTTCCTGATGGTAGATTTGGATTCAGATAACCAAAGAAATATTAGCCACCAACTGAGTGTAGCAAATTGAAGCAACAATGCTTTGAAACAGGGATGATCTAACTAGTTACCTTGTCTTTGATGACATATGCATGCTTTTAGTCCACAGCAGTTACCACTGGGCTAACTGTTCACAGGTTTCAACCCCTTTGTGTTACTTAGTAATGTTTTGTAAACATGCAGAAGAGACAGAAACTGAATTTAATAATAGACTTAAATGATAAAATTATTAAAACTGTAATTAATTCTCTGTATGCAGTAAGAAACAAGAGATTAGATTTAAGAACATCTAAGAAAGTTTAACTTCAGCTTCCACTCTAAAGAGGAGGAAAATTAACTGCCTAACTAAATGCTACCTGCTTACTGATGCTTTGCAGAGATTTTCAGCTTGAAAAATAATCCACAAACTTTTGGCTTTACATTGTAAATCTTACAATACTATTACATGCTATCTGAATACTACAGGTCTTCCGACTGATTACAGATCTTAAAAGAACCATGAACAGACTACTCTAGCAAAGTGTCTTTCAAATTAGGAGAACACAGGGCCTTATGTGCTAATGTAATACATATTAAGTCTAGGAGCCTCTAGAAACGGAGAATGGATGGGAGTAAATAACAATATAAAGAAGTAATTTTTTTTAATTATTTTTTCAATTGCTTCAATACTGAGACTTAATCTCTGCAAAGCAAGCCTGAAGTCTTGGATAATTTTAAAGTTAGATTGTGTTAGTCTAATTATAACACCACAAATGAAGTAACATTTGATCAAGCCAAATAAAATGGCTTGGGCTCCCTGCCCCAAAGTTCAACAGTAAATGCCACCTGAGAATAAGTATGGAAAAACAGGATTCAAAAGAATGAGTTAATGTACAGTGAGTAGAGGAGTTAAAATTGAAGCCCACAAATACTAGCTATATGCTTACTGCTGTGGCCAAATGATTTGAACAGAGCCCAGAAGGATGAGAGGAACCAGCATTCTAAAGCCAAGTGTATTTCTGGACTTCCTCAGACAAACAGAAACTGGACAATTAATTGCACTATTATCCTCCAGGAGCTTTGAAAAAATATTTGAAAGGACAAAACCTGAATTTATCAGTGGACTTAATTTTCTTTTCATCTTCCATTGCAATGAAGGGGAAAATTAACCAGCTAACACTGGTAGCGGTTTGATTCTCCTCCCAGCCTCTACTGGCTGCCTCTAACAGAACAGTATGTCTTCACAAACTGAGGCAGAATTTCTTACAGCAGACAAGTAAATTTCAAATAAACTAACTATGAATTTCTTGGGGGAAAGGAGGGAAGGATGGAGGAGAGAAGAGAAAAACCTATGAAGACACTAAAGCTTAAATTTTAAATAACTGTAAACCAATGTTTTCAATAAAATACAGCTTGAGATTGAGCTTTCATATGAGTTGAGAAAATAATTCATTTCCTATTTTAATATGAACCTAGAATCTAAATTAGCAATCAGTATTATTTCAAATATGCAGAATGGATGACCCTTTTTTCTTTATTTAGCATAGTAACATACCTTTAAGTGGATCATGCTCTGCTCTCATAATGTCAATAAGGGAGTTTTCCAAAGAGTGCATATTCAGACTGTCATACATTCTATTTCGATCCTAAAAGAGAACAAAATCCTTAGTATCGGAATACAAATTCTGTACTTTTTAACAGGAAACTTGATAGGAAGACAAAGGCGCCTTCTAAAGGCTGTACACTCAGACACTCTGGAGACGGACAATGATACAAAAGCTTAAGATTCCTGAATTTAGTAACAGTAAGACCTGATTTTACTATCAGTAAGTTTAACAGCATCCAAATATAAAACTAGAGATACACTGAATAACTCTTCTGTGTATGCACTTTGATAGCCTGTGATCGCCTGTTTCCTTCAGAAGAACTGCCTGGCTCAGTTCTAGTGATCCACAGCAGAGATAAGCATTAGGCTGTTTAATGAAGGAGACTAATGTCTGCAAAAGCTCAGTTTCATTTCATGCAGAAGTTAAAGAGCGAGTAAGGTGGGGAACTACAGGACAAGAAGGACAGTCACCTCATATGAAAGAAAGCATTTTCTTGGTGCTTGGGTAAGTACCCTACATGGGCCCTCAGACCCCTGCTGAGACTGCCCTTCCTGGCTTCTGGGTGATTAATCTGAGGCCCTTTCCATACAAAGACTTGAGTTACAAATGGTCAGCACTAAACAGTTAAAGGTTGGAAAATTAAAGCTAAACTATAAAAAGAAAATGTCACAAAGCTTATTAATAGATTATCAGCCTGATGGAGAACAATTTTTCTGCACATGAAGATTAAGAATAGTTACCATCAGGTCTTACAAATATTTGCACTGAAGGTAATAAAAGTTATTGTAATAAATCGTAAATGTTTTCACTGACTTTATGCTCAACCAAGACATTCTCTCCCACGTTTTCTAATACACCCAAGTTACAGAGACAGAAAAAAGATGAATTCTAACTTCTTTGGTCTTTCTGGGATACCTTCAGAGTCTGAAAATAGTTTTCGTAAATCCTTAATTTCTTCTACCTGCAAGGCTTCTAGCTGGACTGTATTGCACTTAAAGGAATCCTGTAATCGTGCCTTAATTTTACTGTTGTCTTCTCTCTGGCTGCACTGTAGTAATTCAACAGTGTAGGATGAAATACACCACACACATCCCATTGCCATTAAAATTAACTAAAGATGCAGCCATCCACTTAGTACATATATAATAGGGACAGAAGGTATCTGACCCACACTCACTGTGACTTTCCATGACAGTTCAGCAGAACATAGATTAATTTCAAACTACATCCCTCAGCAAGCAGGTACTCTTCATGTTTGGAGAGTGAAAATGCAACCTTCGAAATAGAGGTTTTCTACAATTCAGAAACTGTGACTTATCAACAGCTTTGCAAAGCAAGCCATGATGAAACTAAGATTTAACTTTCATCTTTCTTAGAAAGTTTAGTCAACTTGATACAACATTGGGATGAAGAAGGAAAATCCTGTTTTTCAGCTCTCTCTCCCTCAAACAACTATAAAGAGTAACAGCTTCCTGCCTGGTAAGCAATCTGCTATGTTCATTTGATCAGATACTTTATTTTCTTTTTGGCAGCCCTTAGATAATTTTAAAGATAAATTTAAGAAGTAGGTTTCTCTTGTCTCCTGCCATGTCCCAGACCAAATGCCACTGACACTTTGTGAGGTGATCTACAACCCAGTCTGGGTGCCAACAAGTCACCAGTACTATTTTAGTTCACAGCAGCCTTATTTTGGGACTGGTTGGCTTTCATTCAGTTCTCTAGCTGTCCTGAGAAGCAGCAGAATGAAACTGAAATGACTAATTTGCTTCCACGCCCTTGCAGGTTTGTTTCTCAATAGCACAATGAAAAGAACCTGCTTACCATAGCAAACTTGCTTTCTATAGAAGGTGTGAGCAGTGACAAAGCTGGATTTGTTCCCTACTGTTCCCTACCATTCAGAAGGTATCTCATCAGGATTTTTAATGAAGTCTTAAATTCAGCTGAAGTCAGTACCTGATAGGTAGTAAGTGCTCCTGCAAAAAACAATGCTGAGTGAACAGGAAACATGCTTTGCTACCTCTGTAGCTGACAGGGGAAAAGAACTAGTATTGGTAAAAACTGGACTGAACTGTATGTATTTGTTACAGGCTCACTAAATAAAATTTTGTTTGTTTTTTGATCATTGCTATGTACACATATGTTGAGATAACACATGACTATGTGGCAAATAGTCATTATTGTACACTTAACTTTGCTCTGGAGAGCAGAAGCCTGTAAGAAAGGGCTCCATCATGGTTAATTCCTAAAACTGGCCCACTTGGTCATGGATCTTACAGAGAAATGGGAAAGTAAAACATATAACATGCTTTTGTGATTAATTTGTAAACCGCTCCACTGGCTGACATGGTGCAATCATTGTAACTTCACCCTTGTATCATTCTGTTTTGCAAGTTCTGTGTATCCAAAGGGAAAGGTCCTGTGCTGCTGGAAAGAGAAGAAAAACTTTTCCCAGCCTCTTTACACCTTAGAAAGTTCATGTCTATAAAGCCAAAAAAAAGATGTTTGTTTCTTTTAATTTTATTACTTCATTTCTGGCAGTGGAAACATGCAATAGGCATACAACAATATAAAAATGTTGTGATTACACTGAAGTAAAGCAGGATTTAAATATGGGAATTGTATCTGCTGTCTCGCTACCCACATCACACTATCCACTTGTGAGTTTGGGTAATATCTAGGTAATCAGTGCTTCAAAACTTTTAACTTCTATTCTAATTCACACTGATGAACTACTTACTATAAATCAACATTATCTGAAATCTAACTATCTCAAAAGGAGTAAGTCATTCTTTGGGTACAAGGTTCATTTTAAACCTTTGTGCAACTAGGCTTTACAATGCTAAAACACTGCTTTGTGCTCCCCAAGTATGTACATCATATCTTTAAAGAGCACAGTTACCATCTACGCAAATACAAAGCTTTCATTTCAAAGCAGAACTTAAAAGTATTTCAGTAATGTAGGTCACATCAGCAAAGGCTTTCTAGAAAGTTCTGCGGTAGAAAAAAAAAATCCACAAGGGTTTGAAAGGGGACAGTTCTACTACTGCATGTCGTACTCCATCAGAAAACTTCCATTGTGATTTTCCTGGATCTTTGGGACAAGCACAAAAAATACCTGATTGTTTTAGATAGTTTTCCATGCACATGGACATAGTCCTAATTCTTGGGACTATCTTTAGTTTCATTATTTCAACACGGTTGATAAGCAGTTATCTTCTAAACCAACCTGGAACTACCTATAAAACAACATGGAAATTATTCTAATTCTTGGGACTATTTCCATGTTCTTTTATAGGTAGTTCCAGGTTGGTTTAGAAGATAACTGCTTATCAACCGTGTTGAAATAATGAAACTAAAGATAAACAGTAGTACAACAATTGATACATAAGCGTGTATGTTAATATAAGTTTTGTATCATCCTGACTCCAAAAGCCCCTTTTGTGAAGGCTGAATTCCTGCAAAATATTTTGCATTTCCCTCACCTCTGTGGCTCATCAGTTCTGTGCTAAGAAGCAAGTGAGGTCTCGCCGTGTCAGAAGGTCCATATCTTAGTGGAATGTCGCAACATAATGCTATTTTTTTCCCCGGAGATGACAGTTAACTTCTCCCAAACACTACAAATTCTCACGCTAGCTTTTTATTTCTTTTTAACTGTATAAACTTTTGAATCCTGCTCAACCTAACTTTCCGATACCAGAATCACAACTGCACTCATACACAGGAGAATTGAAAACGTAGTTTTGGTATAACTACCTACAGATTCAGAGGTATATGGCTAAGTGACAAATTGCCACCTCAACTTGAAAGTTAAGACTATGTAAGACAGTTTACAGAAAACTGATAATTATTTCTGAATTTTTACAAATTTACACAATATTGGAGAATCATGAAGTATTGTACCCATAGAATACAGTCAGTGCTAGAAGGACTTTTTGACACTGTCATGCAAAATACATCTACATAGTGCGTGTTTCAGAAGTCCTCCCCCCATACGTCTAAATGGGGAATGAATGGGAGAAGGGCAGCTTTCTCTGAAGAGCAAGTTTCAACACTAAGTTGTTGGACAAACAATTTTTCTTGGCACAATCTATTTAGAACTTCTAAATACATCTATGTAATTTGTGCAAAGATTATTCTGTTTGAGGATTTGCAGAAACTCAGTGCAGTTACATCTCAAAGCTTATATATAGTCATTTACGCATAAAGCAAATACAAGGACAGAAACTATTAAACAGTGAATACAATTTTGCTAATCTTTAACCACAAAGGCTAAAAACAGATGTTCATAGTTAAGAAGTTAAACAATGTCAAATTTTGGACACATGCTTTAAACTACTGATCTGTAGGACTACTTGAAGCAAAAAATTAGACTTCTAACAGGTATTAAATTCAGTAAATGCAAGTATCTTTTAAAATATGCTCCTTCACATGTCCGTTGATATTCTAAAGAAATGTAGCACCATCTGATGGGGGCTGGAAACAACTTCAAAGTCAAAGCTTCTAGTCAGTTTCGACTATGGTCTCAGCTGGCTGCAAAAAAGACTCTGTAGCTTTGACCTTGCTGAGTTAACCGAATTTTTTAAAAGCTCAATTAAAGAAACTTTTTTTAAAATCACTTCCCAAACTAAAAAGTTAACAAGTTCAGTTTTCAGTTGAAAAAATGGACCTGAATAAAAATGTGTTCGAAGACTAGAAATTGACAGCTGATTTAATAATAAAGTATTCATAGACTTTAAAAAGTACCTGAATATAGCAGTGTTAATGTTAGCAGTAATAACCTAACAATTAAGTACATTATATATTCTAAAATATCTTTGCTCACACCTAAACTTCAAGTCATTCTCATTTTAGTGAAGACATACTATAATCATAAGCCCCTTGTTGAAACCACAAGTAGTGTAAATGAGAACTTAATATGAAAACCTATGACAACTACAATTTTAGCTCTATAAAAAAAGCAAGAAGGAAGGCTTAAAGTAGACACATGAAATTGCTTGGTTACTTTCCATGGTGTCAGTGGTAAAGATGAACTATAATATCTGGTAGACATCTGTGAATGGTCAACCTGACAAGTGTTTTAAAGTTAAAATGACACAATCAGCTATGTAAGCTAGCTAAATTGAGCCTAAAATCCACCAAGAACAGGTCCTGTGGCAAAGACACACCTACTTCCCAACTACAGAAGCATTTAAAAACAAACAAAAAAATCCCAATGGCATGTACTGTATCCATACTGGAGTACTTCAGCTCAAGAATATACATTTGTAAACTGGAAACAAACCAGACACATTATGGAGATGATTAAAGGCTTGGCAAGACTGACTTATCAGGCAAATCTAAAAGATTTGTATATTAATAGCGCCAACAAAATAACTAAAGGAACAATTAAGACATTTGAAGGGGAAGTTGTTATTCAAGTGTGTTTGTTTCGGTTTTTTTCCTCCACCCTCTTCACCTCCCCCCCCCCCCCCCCCCCATCTGGAAATATCTATACAGTCTTGAGTACTTAAATGCAACTACATTAGACCATACAGTAAATGTACTTTTGGATAGGTGAGAACATATTCATTTCGACTTAGAGAACAACCGTGCTTTGGCAGCCAGAATGAGTGGAGATACGCTACTTATAGAGTATACATCGTTGCTATACCATCACAGCTGCTAAATATTTTGTTGAATTTTCCTAACTCTGGTTTTGACTTGCATTAATAGAATGAGCTGTATAACTGAAGCAAATTTTAACAGTAGAAGAGAATTCTTAGCTCATAAAAAGTCATATAAACACTTGTATGGTAAGGCCCACAAACTTTCTCGTAATTGATTCCTTTGAATCGTTCATCTGTGCAGCTCCCAATACTATTTATTCAAAGGTCTTAATTCGGGAGTTAAAGGTATTGCAGTAGACCATTTTCTCCATTTAGAGGTATCCCCAGTATGGTCCTCAGACAAAAATATCTGGGTTTGTATGTTATTTAATCAACCCCAGGTAACCAATCCACAGCATTAAAAATCTGAAGACACTGTTCTGTTGCAGGTAAAGCCTGGCTTATAAATCAGTGTTTGGACAATTACACTAGTCTGAATACTAAGAAAACTTAGCAGCTAGATATTCCCAGTGCCTTCAAGCGTAACACGAGCTGTCAAACACTCAGCACTTCTGAAGAAACAGGCCACCTATTTAGGAGTCTAAATAGGGCATTAAGAACCCAACTTGATCTTCATCTAATATTGACCAGTATGTTTATCGTCTAGATTAGCCATTAAACTGTTAAGGTACATTTATTAAACTATACTAAAACTGTCATATTTAGAATCTGAAGTCCTCTGAATGGAAGCAATTTTAAGAGAGAATCAACATGCCAGCAGTTTAAATTAAATATCTAAAACTAAGACCTGTTGTGACGTACAATCTTAAAACTAATTTAGCTTTGCAAGTGTTTTGTTTTCTTTGAAAGCTTTAGCACATTTCAAAAATAAATAGAAAAAGAAAAAATCTGCATTTGTGAGAGATGGCACCTTACCATACAAATCCCCAGCTGGAGCACTATATTCAAACATAGAATAATAAAGCTCAGCTTTTAGGACCACGAACATTGCACGTACTGTTTGTTTGAACAAACAGGAAGGACAAATCAAGGTGAAGAACACCCGGACATGCAATGTATATTTTCTTAATTCAAAAGAGACACAGAAACTAAATTCACATTCCTAGAATACAGTGTTTTTACTAGAACGAAAATAGTTAAACACTGAAGTGTGTAACACTGAAGTGTATTATTAAACTGTTATAATAGGTTTTAGTAAGCTTACTTGCAAGATATTAAGAAACATTAAGCTTGCAATCAAAATAGGGTTAGCAGACACTGAAATTTTAAACAAAAATTTTAGGAACGGTTAATTATTTTCCTCATCCAAGGAAAGTAAACGAAAAAAATGAATATACAAAACACTCATTCCTGTGCTTGCGTTTGGGCCATCGAAATACCTGAAGCATGTTTTTTGGGGAAAAACCCCCACAGTATCTGGGGTCAGAAATACATTTTTAGCTTTGCACCTTACATCCATTTTTTTTGTACTCTAGATCAGGGCATAAGAGACAATATTCATATTGTCTAATTTCTTGACATGCAACGTTAAGTGCCTAAACTGGTATCCCAGGGGCTGTGTATGGTCAGTGGTGCCAGGTATGTTCTTCTAGAGAATTAGATTATCTAAATAAGGAGCCCAGATTCTCTTTAAGGAGAGAGAAATAGGCTCCTCAATTAAATGCTTAAGTTAGATGGTGTGAATACCTGACAAAATTTCTAATCGTTCCTTAATGATTCCGGTACAAGGCAACAATCTCTTCCCTATATGAAGTAGCTATAATGGTGCAAGCAGCGTCGCAGAGCTTAAACTTGTAGACATAATTTTGTCTATGAAAGACCTTTAACCGATGTAGTTTGTGTTACCTTAAAAACCTGAGGGAGAAAAAAAGCTTCCTACAGTGAGCCACAGAAGAAAAACTTGGCTATTGGCTTAATTTGCTTACATTTAAATCAGTGTTGCCATGATGTTTAACTACTTTTATTTAAAAACAAAACAAAAACTCTTGAACTTTGGAAAATTCCCCTGACAGATGTCCTTCATAACTGCTGTAAGCAAAAGCAGCTTTGCTGTAACTAATGTGGCCACTGTGAATTCAACTTCACATGGGCTATGTTTCAGTTTTAACTATGAAGTACAGAAAATCTGCTTTCATCCCTTTAAGTAATAAACATAATTACTTATTCAGTTATCAGTAATGACATTCAGTGTCACTCATTAGTTTAATGCCAAGAAACATTTTCATCAGAATTTATGTCAGTTCCATACTGGTGACAATCCATCAATGCAAACATCAAAGAATAAAGAAGTTTCATGGAAGGAAAAAGCTTTGAATTTGTATACGATTCCTCCGTGACTTATCTTGTTTGCATCAGGTACATGCTTTACAGAAACTGGATGAGCAGCTGACACTGCTGAATGCCATTTAGACTTAGCAAAAAATAGATAGCATTTTAAAAAATGGTAGCAGAACATTAATGACCTGCAGAAAGTTAGACAGTGAGTACACTGGCTTTTCTCAGCAGTTTTCATTTGCTAATCTTGAGATAGCTGAAGTTCGGAGGGGAGGTGCTTTGTCCCCTGACATACAAAATGATTACTGCAGTTAAAACAAAGATGCATGATCATGTGGGAAAGTATTCTGCAAAACTGTGAATGATGCACTATGTATTCAACACACATGCTAAGATGCGTTCGCTCTGTGGAAGCTTGGAAGAAATAGGTAACTTCTATGTACACATAAATGCTTACGTGCAAGACTTTCCAAATGGCACAAAATTTAGTTACTGCTATTTTTGAGTATCTTCTGAAATTGCTACTGTATCTTTAAGAATCCTCTATCTAAATACCTCAGCCTTTTATGGAAGGAGACAAGCACAGTACAAATTAGCAAGATGGGTGTTTGACAGCATTGCAATTGCCAACACAAGTCCTGATGAAAAGAAGTATGAGCTCCAAGCTCTATTTAACTTTTTCATTATGACTTGCAAAATGTAACAGTCATCACAAGGAATTAACCATATAACAATAGTATAATAACTGAAAAATAAGAACACGAATTCAGTGTAGCAAAGTAATTTATGGAAACATCTAGTGTTTCCATAATAGCAGTAGGTAACACTGCAACCCTTCAAAGAGGAGTATTTTTACTGTGTTCTGCAACTATGACTTTATACATATAAGGGACATTTAAGCATAGATAGATCTACAGCATAAATATAGGCAGACAAACAGGTCTATTTAATTGGTGGCTCTGGTGCTTGCAGGTAAGACCAATGACAATTAAGTGTGTTTTCTCTTTGACACTATCTAGTCAAAAAAACCAGACAACCCCAAACAGAAACGTTAATGTATTTTATAATAAAAGTTAAATAGCAAGGATTTTTTCCTACCCTACTAGATAGGAATGATTTAGATTATAGTTGGAACGCACAAGACTTTTGTTTAGACACAAAATGAGTTCATCTATATTAGATGACTGCTGTAGAACCTTCTGAAAGTTCAAAGTAATAGTCATACTGACTTGTAAGGCATATTGAATGAGTAAATATATTCACAACTTGGGCTTAGCCGCATGTGAATTCCAATGATTATGTCACTGCAGTTTCAACGTATGATGGCATTAATATTTTTAACCCTGTTCCTTAGGCTAACATCTTCGGGAGACGTTTCAGTTTTTACTTTCAGCTATTCTTGGAATCTTCCACAGCAAAGCATTACCTACCTGTAATCCGTTTTCCTTAACAGATCAGGTTGAATACATAAAGAATGGCACCTTTATTTCCACCTTTCCACCCATACAAAAATTATTCAGTTATGATACTCCAGCTAGCAAGGCTACTTAACGGGACAGGTCTTTACAGTATAGGCAAATCCTCTTAAGTGTTCAGGTCCAATGCATACACTTGGAGCAGAATTTAGGTATGTCCAAAAGTCACCATTAGCCTCAAGAATACTGCAAGTATCAGAGGTCACCTGGATAGAGTCAGGGCATGGCCTCTCATGCCAAATGGAAGTCCACCAGCAAAATGGTAAGAAAAATAGGAACTCTAGTGGGAAATCTGGTCCTAGGGAGCACCCTTTTGCCACTATTACAGTTACGTAAGGATTAGCTTGCTAACTGATGCAAATACAGCTGTATAAACTCAAATATGGTCACAATTACGACAAATGAAACTCTAGGTTACCGTCTGTGAAACCTAACAAAACCCAACTATAATAGCCTTATGTGGAGATAAAGAAAACATTCTAATTATTTTCTCTGCATATTATCTTTTTCACTTTTGCTGGAATATAGTAGCTCAGTGTGAGACAAAAAACAAAGCTGACACAGACGTAATGAAAATTAAAGAATGTACAGAATTAATGCAATACCTGCTTTCTATTTTAAATGCATCATTTCTAAAATAAGTTGCCCAAGCTTTTTTTGTAACTTAAAAAATCCATGCAAAACCTATAAATTGTTAGAATGGCAACTAAGATTGGGATCCAAAATAATAAAGGTCTCAGCTAACAAGAAATGTTATGACTAAATGAATATAGGCAGGAATGGGAAAAATAACATTTTACCAACAGGTAACTGAGGCTGGAGTTAAGTGACTTAAAGTCACATAAGAAGCACTGGCAAAATTCAGGAGGTGAACCCAAATCTTTAGTTCTAAGACACATCCTCCTGTTTAATACTTCTAAATCACAGGGCTTCCAACCAAAACATGACATAAAAGTTGCTAGAATGTGGAGGAAAAAAAAATCTAACATGCAAATGTCAGCCTAGAATACTAGTAAAAGACAAACATGACAAAGACTCAGAGCCATCTACAAAAGTAACAAAACCTATGTACAAGGACAAGCGAACAAAAAAACCCTGAGTTTTAAAGGGGTTTGTAAGAATGTGAGTGTTACCATAGGCAGAAAATACTTGCTGGATTAAACACATTCTGCTCTAATGCTGCGTCAGTGGCTACAGTTTCTATCTGTCTTGACAGTCAATAATCTTAATTAACTGTGAGAATCATATACTGTTGAACAAATTGAAAACGTTGGGGGTTAGCTGCAATTTAGGACTATAATACAGAAATATACAATTTTCAAACAAGTATGAGGGCTGCAATGACTGTTTAATTCTCCTTTAAAATGAATGAAGCCAAAATGCTATGCAAGACTATGAAAACACCAGTTACATACCATCCTTACCTGCAAAGGAAGGAGAGTATTACTGTTGTTGTCAGTTCGGAAAACATTATCTTCAATCCACGATTTTGGTGTCAGTGATGGGGTGGAGCGAGTAAATTTAGGAGGAGCTATGACATTACCAGAAAAGGGTTTCTTCAAAGGAGAGATCTGGTTCATAGTTCCTGGAATTCCCATGTTTCCAGTTCTACGATGGTCTCTGCCATGCATTCCTCCCCAGGATATATTTCCTGTGCTCCAGCCACTACTCTGATTGCTCCAGGGCGACTGCTTCAGAAGAGGCTAAAAAGAAGGATTCATTTATATTATTTTTGAAAATACTTGAGATGTTTTCCTACTTTAAAAAAAAAACCAACAAAAACCAAAACAACCAATCACCAAGTACTCAATGTACAGAGATTTCTATAAACGACTCTTTCCTGATAACATGTAAATTTATTACTGAGGCAAGGAAGAAATCACAGCATCATAAAAAAAATTGTAATTCCCATTCCCCCATACGCCCCCAAAAAAACCTGCAGTACTTGAGCAAGCAGTTTAGACTATCATTTTAGTAATTGGTAGTGTTACTTAAAGCTATGCAGTAGAACAATTCCAGGGTGTAAAACCATGTTACAAAAAACCCTGAGATAATTTTATCATACATTACTTGGTATTATATAGTGAGATTGCTGCAAAAATAACACAAGAATTTCAGAGAGGTAAATTTTTAAAATTATTATTAAAATAATTATTATTCTACTAATATTTATTTCTACTCAGTGAGTAGTAGTATTTCTCTACAGTGAGTAGAAATTAAAAAATTAAAATTCAGATGGCAGATTTTTTCCCCCCAGTATTTTGAGTATCACTGTCTCAGCATCACCATATAAGAGCAAAAAGAGCACTGATTACTGTACAGAGAATCTGTTTGAAGAAGCTATCTTAACATTTCCACATTAAAATGCATTATTCTGAAGCCACTGCTCAAGTATTTCTGGAGCAATGAACAGGACTATCTCTGGAATTCTGCAGGGTGAAATTCAGGGGCTTTTTTCAGGATTTTTTTTCCTTCTTAGATGCGGTATAAAGTATTTCTGTATCTAACAAGTGCATTATATTCCTCAATATGAAAACGGAAGCAGTCTTTAGAGGGAAGATTTTATAGGATGACAAGTTTTTATTCCTAAGCCACAACTTGTGCTAAAAAGTGACCTATAGTGGTTGTCATACTACCAAGAGGTGGACCCACTGAGTCTGACTGACAGTGAAAAATACTATTTATCTTTACTGTTCTCAAATCTGACTGTTCTTGGAAAGGCTTTCTCTCAAACATAGAAACAGGGTGTGTGTGTGGGTAGGGAGTATGTGTATATTCTAAATTCAGCTCTTCTGTTGAGTCAAAATGCAGTACTTTTATCTCTAAGCTTAGCTGCAAGCAACCCTCAGCTTGTAAGTCTAGTAACTTAAAAATTTAAAGCATATCAATACATTATGTATTAGATAAAACAGAACTTTCTGAAGACAGAAAGATAAAAATTATAACACACACCCCCCCCAAACAAACAAAAAACTCACTAAAGCCACTTTTGGTCAAGTAATCAGGAAAACATCACATTCTATATAATTATAGATAATTATGTTGTAAAACTTGAATACTTTGGTTGGAATTTTGGGAGAGGCAGGCACTCCATTGTGAAACAAACCTTAAGAGATAATGCCTAATGTTAACAAGCCTCTAATATTGCTAGCTATGCTGTCATGGCACTGTTTAAGTTTACTTACAACTTGTAACTGAGAGAAAATTCCTGTACACCTCACTGTTGGAGAACTGCTTTGGAATTTGTTTGAAGCGGGTTATTATAGATGTTAAGGACAACTAGCTCCTAATCACAATGCATCCAAATCGGTTCTTGGACAGGCACACTTAATGGGAGATTCCAGTTCTGATAGAAACGCTTCACAAATCCACCTCTACCGATTAAAACTGACAGGATTTAATACTATAATAAAAGAAAAATTAGGATGAGGCCTATATAACTTCAGCCTTTCATAACCGAGCAGATGATTGGAGCAAGATGTGGCTGTAACGCGCTAGTAGGTAATATTAATGTGGATCTGCTTTTCTTTGCTTTCTTACAATGAGTATTTTGTTCCAGGAAAGAAGGTAAACTTCCATTTTAACACGGGATGGTTATGCCACTTGATTAAAACCGGGAGCAGAACTATGGTAACCCAAATCACACTGCTGTCTTTGGATACAAATTCAAGTAATTTCGGGCAAAACCCCTGAAAAGACGACGACGTTGACGGCTTTCCCATCTGAATCTACTTTCGGTGACTTGCGCCCATCCAACCGAGCACGCCCGGCGGGTGCGAGGGCAGGTTTGAGGCTGGGGAAGGGGCTTCCCAGGGATGAGGCACCGGCTACGCCGGCCAGAGCTGTCAGGCTCATTGTTCCGGGGACACCGCGCTCGCTACGGGCGACTGCGGGGGGGCAAGGGGGATATTTTCACGGTCAAACGCCTCCTTGACAGGAAAAGGAGCGTCTACCCTCTTTCATAAGAGGAAACCCCCTCCCTCTCATCCCGAACAGAAACGACGTCCCTGGCTAGCCGACGGCGCACCGAGGAAGGCCGGTCACAGCCCAGGGGACGCGGCTGAAGCGGCCACCTGCCACCCGGAACGGGCGGGGAGCAGCGGCCGGGCGCGGAGCGGGCCGCTGCCAGCAGCCTCCCGGCCCGACCCCTACGGCCGCCTTCCAGTCTGGCCCCGCACAGGGCGCGGGGCGCAGGTGCCCTCCCGCCGGCCACTGGCGGCCCTCAGCCCGCCTAGCGCGGCGGGGCGGCAGCGGCCGGGCCGGGCCCCGCCCTGCCTCCGCGGTCTCGCCGGGCTGTCACCGCCGCGCAGCCTCGCCCGGCGCCAGCAGCAGGGAGAGAGAGAAACCTCCCGGCTCCCGCGACCAGCGAAACGAGGGAAGCGGAGCCCCCCCTCACGTCCCTGCGTCCTCCTTCTGTCCCCCTCCCCGCCCCGGGGCTCCCCCGCGCCCCAGTCCCCCCCTTTCCGCCGCTGGCTCCCTTCCGGAGCCGGCTCGCCCGGGCTCCCTGCCGCCCCGCCGCGGCTGCCCGGCCCGCCCGCCGCCGCCGCCCGGTACCTGGTGGTGGTTGTAGGAGTTTCTCTGCTGCAGGAAGGCGGCGGCGGCGGCCGCCGCCTGGTGTTGGTGCTGGAGCTGGGGGCTCACAGGGGATCTCCGGTTCTGCTGCTGCTGCTGCTGCTGCTGCTGAGGTAAATTCATCTGCGGCGGCGGCGGGGGTGCGGCGGCCGAGAAGGGGCTGCTGAAGGGCCCCGCGCAGGGGTTGTGAGGAGACACCGGCGAGAAGCTCTGGAAGAAAGCGGGGTTGATCGATGACGGGATCCCCGGGTAGAAGCTGGTCTCGGATTCCGGGCTCGGGGGCGGCATCGCGCTGATCTGCCCGCCGCCGCTGCCGCTGGAGACCGGAGGCTGCTGCGTCTGCTGCGGAGGCGGCGACGAGGTCTGCACCGACCAGGGGGTGCCGAAGCCGGGCAGCGGCGGAGGAGGAGGGGAAGCCGCCGAGGAGGAGCCGCCCCCGCTCTGGTGATGGGGGCTGGGGATCTCCGGGCTCTGCAGGCTGCTGAAGCCAGAGCCCAGCCCGCCGGGCAGGAGGTTCCCGGGGCTGCCCAGCAAGTGGCTGTTCGGGGGGGACTCCATGGGGGGCAGCTTGGCTCTCGCCTGCAGATGAGGAGGAGACGGAGGCGGATTCACGCAGGAGGCGGCGGCCACCCCCACATTGGGGTCCGCGGACACCGATCCCCCCGGGCAGGAAGGGGCGAGCCGCTCTGAACCCCCCCTGTCCGCGCCGCCCTTGTGCTCGGCGGGGCTGAGGGGCCGGTGGTGCGGGTAGTCCCCCGTCCGCGGCGGTTCCGGGGGGTGAGCGCTGAGGAGCTGGAGCTGCTGCTGTTGCCTGTGCTCCTGCTGCTGGTACTTGTCAGTGGGGTAGCTGAACTGCTGCTGCTGCTGCTGAGGGGGGTGGTGATGATAGTCTGGGGGGTGGTGGTTATTCAGGGGGTGGCTGCTGCCGAGCTGGGCTGGGCTGCTGAGCTGCTGCTGCTGCTGCTTAAACTCTTTCCTCTTCTGGCTCAGCTGAGGAGGCGGCGGCTGTTGCTGCTGCGGTTGCTGCTTGTTTAAATCCTGGTGGGGGCTGAGACTGGGTTTAAAGTCAGAGGAGGGGTGGCCGAGAGGGGGGTGTCCTGTTGCGGGGCTGCTGCCCAGCCTCTCGCTGCCTGGCTGCTGCTGCTGCCGTGTCACCCCCAGGAGCAGCTCATCCTGCATGTTTTGATGATGCGCAGCAGCGGCCGCCGAGGGGAGCAGAGAGGGCGGCGGCGACCCACCGGACACACCGCCGCTGCCAGAGGAACCGGTTACAGCGGGTGAGAAGGGGCAGGAGGAGGAGGAATGAGAGGCGGCTGCCGCCGCGGCCGGGGAGGGGAAGGACCCGGCGGAGCCAGCGCCTCCTACACCCAACGGTGGGCTGCGGGTCGCCGCCTGCGGGAGCCCGCGGCTGTGATCCCCCATGCAATGGAGGGGGCTCCCCGACACCGGCTCAGAGGAGGGGGCACTCCCCACCCCGGGAGCCTGAAGAGACAAAGATAATTAATAGTCTTCGGGGGGAGTGTGGGGGGGTAAACACCCGCCTATCGCAAACCACTATATAAGCCAAAAAATAGCCACTTTTTAGAATAAAGCCCTCTTCCTTGCCATCATCTCCACTGTACTGGTTTTAAAAATACCGGAGCCTTTTGATAATAAATAACCCTACTTTATCAGGGCTTTTTTTTTTTTTTCCCTAACCTGCCGGGACACCCGGTAGGGCGGCCCTTCCCGCCTACAGTCGTACCCACAGTAATCCGCTAGATCATCCTAAATACCCCTGGACAGGTCGTTCTCCCCACAGCCCCCGCCCCCCCCGGTAACTCCTCCGCCCGACCCCCCCCCAGCCGCTACGCCGTAGGGCAGGAAAAAGCGGGGCGCTCCCAGGCTTGGCACTGGCCGGGAGGGAGGCCGGGAGGCCGCCGGCACCCCACCACGGCAGGTCCCCGTTTCCGCAGCGGCGCTCGGCTCAACCCCCGGCCACCTCCCCCACCCCCACTGCCGGCTCAGAGCCGGCTGCAACGCCCTTAAGAATGCCGGAACATTCGTCATAGTTACGTCACAGCCCTCCCTTGGCCGGCCGGCCGACCTTGGTAATGAGCCGGTGGGTCCGCCCCCTCATGAATAATGGATTACCGCTGGAGCCCCTCCCCCTTTGCCCGTCCCTGGGGCTGCTTCGGTGGGGTGGGTGCTCGCGCTGACCAACGCCCGCGCGCACGGCGCCGACGAGCCGGGTGAAGGCTACCACTTAAGCGGGGGGCGGGGGGGGGGAAGGTGACAGCCTTTAAGTAACGCCCTGAAGATCTGCTGGCCTTCTGGGTGAGGAAGGCACTCACTGGGCTTCGACGATATATCTACGCTCAAGCGGGAAATACCTGACATAAAATGATTTTACTTCGTTTTGCAGCAGCGGGTGCGAGCGGCTTTTATGTCCGCCGACAGCCTGGGGGAGGCTGGGATGGTGGTTTCTTCCGCTGCCTGCGATCCCGTCAGGCACTTGCTCAGGGAGGAGAGGAGCCCCGCCCCTTCGCCTCGCGCGCCGCTCATTTGCATTGACGCAGGGCCGCGCGCCACGGGCGGGCGGAGGGGGGTGGGGCGCGAGCGCGGCGGCACGAGACGGGCGGGTGTCGAGGCCCAGCCGGGGGAGACCCGCCCCGGGCCCCGCCCCTTCCTCGCCGCGTTCCCTTAGCGGGCGCCCTGCGCGGGCCCGCCTCGGCGCACCCCGCCCTCAGCCGCGGGTGGGGCTCGGTGGCGGGGTCTGGGGGTGCGTTCTCTCCTCACAGCTGCTCGGCCCTCCTGGGAGTGGAGGGGCAGGCCCAGGGCGACACAGCGGTGGCCTCCTGCTCCCTCTGTGGTAGGGATGCAGGGGCGGGGTCTCTCTGCCTGACGTGGGCACTCCAGGCCCTGTGGTGCAGGGGAGGGTGTCGGAGCTCCCGGGTGAAGCTGGGTCAGTCACCCCTGCCTCCCCACCCGGATCCTGCCATCAAACCATGCCACTCATTTGTTGGACTCCTCAGGGACCCACAAGAGCTCAGACCGAGCCCATACTGAGGGGTGGTGGCACGTGGTGGTGCATTTTGAGGTTTTTCCTGGACGGACAATATCGAAGGTGGGGTTTTACCTTTTCCATCTAGTGGAAGCACAGCTCTTGGCAACTTTTTTGCAAACAAATAAATAGTTTGGCAGCTATAGATGTAATGCTGTTGTAGATGTAGATATCCATGAAAAGACAAATATAAGTGAGCTCCCTTTGTGCTCTGGGGAAGCTGTAGTTCAGGAGTGAGAGAATTAATACATGGCTACTGAATGTGAGAGTACGTTGGGGAAGTGTCATTATGTGCTTGACCTATTGTACTTTTCTCTAGGCATCCATTAGTGGCCACTGTCAAAGACTGGATGGCTGTTTTCCATTTGGCCAATGGACCTTTGGTCTGACCCAGTGTAGCAATTCTTATTTGTTAAATCTGTATGTATTTGTTATACACGTATATAAAATCCAGAGGAAAAAAGATTGGTTTGGCATCTGCAGTCATCTCTGACCTGATCTGTGTGTGTGTGTGTGTCTTTGGGTATCCATGCCATCTTGAAGGGCTAAGATGAATACATTTGCAGCATAGAAGAATAATTGATACATATTTATCTTTGCTGTATTATGGCTTAGTACTCCAGAATTATTCATTATATTGGCATCTGTTTTGAGAACTCTGCAGCCGTCTGTCTTACAAGTGGTAAAAAATAGAGTGCAGACCAAGGCCCTACAGATGATCACGTGCTGAGTAAATGTTGCCAGCCGAGTAATGGTTCCTCTCTGAATAGCGAGTTGCTTCACGACACGGTCCTCGTAAACACTAGTTTTGCGAGCTGCAGAACTGGTAGCATCTGGCTTCCCTTTGCGTTTGTGTCATATGCCTTATGTGCAAGCCTGAACAGAAGCTGTCCTCTACCTGGGGCGTTCTCAGGCGTCTAGCAAGGGTGAAAGCAACGCTGCATTGTGTCTCTCCTATAACCAGCTGCCTATTTCTACGAAGTGTGTAGGAACTTATTTAGTTGGGTTTTTTTGGTAAGTGGTCAGCTTCTCTGCCCCTCAAAGCGCAAAGCTCTCAAGCTCAAATTCTAGTGATACTTCCTTCAAAACAGCTATCGAGGTGTCTGTGAGTAGTCTTTCTAAATTGACTGCAAGACAAGAGTACTCATATCCTCCGTGACAGCTTATCTCTACTATGGTAGCTACCTACCCCAGTCATGCATGTTTATTAAAACAGCTTTCATGGGATGAATCTCATCTATTTTTAACCATATAAAAAGTAGGCATCCGCTCTGCATTAGCTGCCTAATCTTCTACAAACACAAGACAGGTGCTACCAAAGGATGATTCATCCTACCTTAATGCAGGTACCTTTAAAGAGAGAAACCTGATCTTTCTCTCTGCTGATTATGAGGAAAGCTTCTGGCTATATCTTGCTGCAAAATCCAGGAGGTCTTTGGTTCTCCTTGGTCTTGCGGTATATGCTTCTTGACTCTGATACAAGCAAGACCAGCTGTACTGAGTCAAACCAAGAATCCTTCGGGCTGTATATCCTGCAGCTCCTGCCTCTGATATGAGACCCCTTGGTGTATGCTGGGGCTGCAAATTCTGGCTTCTGCTCCACCAAATCAAGTCTCTTAACTGGCACCCTGGTGCCATCAAGAAGTGCTGAGTCCTGTTCTTGGCGCTGTTTGTTTTCTCTCTCCAGTTCCCTGATTTTTGACCATTTGGCCTTCGCGCCTTCTTGCTTTAATGTTTTTTCCTCCCGTGTAATCACTTGATTCCTTCCTGCTTTCTTCTATCTTAGCTGCCCCTTTCCAGGGAAGGTTTGAGAGCTTTTTTGGATGGGGCTAGTAGGAAGGTAACAGTGTCTGAAAACAGATGCTTAAACAAATGTGTAAGAACAGGCTGAGTATGTATAATGCTTCCTTTAGTTACCTCAACCATTTGCAACTCAGAAACTTCCTAGATTTGCTTTTTGAGACCTTAGGGGATACTGTTGTGCTTGGACTCCATGTTCCCTGATTGTCATTGGAAAGCGACCATGTGCTTGGGCCTGAAGGAGAGAGCATGCTGGCAGAGCCCCTCATCTGAATGACTTGGGGAAGCTGGAGAGTCACGGAGCTGGGTTGAGTTACTTAGACTAGACAACAAACGTTACGAGACGCGAATGCCAAGCCATATGCAATATTGCTGTACATAATGTGTAACTTGAAAAAAACAGATGTTGCAAAACAAGCTGTCAGTACGATAAAACCAAATACACCTAAGTGATGGTTCTTGTGGCCATTAATCAACCTGCTTTGGTGTACTCATTGCAACAAACATGGCAGGCATCAACTTCACCTAGGAGGCCTGTGGCAGAGCTGGGGCTGACAACTCTCCTGGGTTTGTCAGTGCTTGAAAGACAACAATTGTCTTATTTGTCTGGTGTTCCGCATCATCCACTGTGTGCTAAATTTTGTGTGGCAAATTGAACCAGCAATGCTATAGAAGAGGAAATATAAAGACAAATCACAATAAACTATATAAAATAACACTATATAAAGACAAATCAAATAAATTGTAAGGATTACAAAGCAGCTCTTCTGGCTGCCATTTGGGTGACCTGAAAGGGATCATCACAGCAATGGCTTCTGAATTTTGCCTCTGAGTGTTTATCATCTCTTCTAGAAATTACCATGCACAGCTTAAGTTCTTTCCTTTTTATAAACCCAGGAAAATAACACCTGCTATTGGCCAGTGTTAGCGACAGGATATTATTATATGAGAAAGGATTTTGGCCCACTGTTCTATTTTTCTGCTTGAACAAAAAAACTTAGCAGTTACAAGAACTGAAAGGGATTGTGCTGACATGCTGTCTGCTTCAGAGCGGTCTGTGGGTTTAGCTTCTTTAAAAAGTGTACGTTCTTGGGGGTAGGGTCCATACTTTTTCGTAATCAGACACAACTAAACAAGTGTTACAGTTTTTGGGAACATATAATTAATCATGAAATTGATACAAATTTAGATATAGTATGAGACTTTTACATGCATGCGGAGTTACTTCAGTGCTTCCTCATTTTGTAAATTAACACGAACACCAGAATATCAGGAGCCTAACGTATAAAAAAGAAAATACCTCTGACTGCTGCTAGAATCTGCTATTTCCCTCCTGTTAGCTAGTTGGAAAATCACCGTGGCTGTGATTTTGAGTATGGGCTGCAAATAACATGTACACAAGAGAATTATCTTTGCTTTCATTCCAGTACTAAAAGCAGCTTTTCTGGTGATTTTTTGCATGTTATAGTTAAAAGTAAATGTGGCTACAGATAGTACTGACTTCAAAAAGCCTTTTTCTTGTGGAGTGGCTCAGCATAAGAGACTCATCGGCTGCTTGTAATGCAACAAATTGTTCTCTCCACAGCCCACAATATTTATAGGCCTTTCACCATTTACAGTGATTTACTACTCTGTTTGACCCCTCTTCCAAGGCTCTACAGCTACAAGAAAATCAGAGTTTGTGATACCAGTTGCTTGTTTTCTCTTTACTATTTTACCTTCCCTTCTCCCTTTCCACATCTTCTCTTCCTGGGCTCTTTTTCAGCACTCTGTATTTAGGTAGCTCTGTCTATCCTGCGCTGGTCGGAAGGGCTCTGCTAAGAGAACTGTCTCGATCTTCCCTACGATCAGGCTGTTCAGGGAAGTACACAGTCTGCTGTCCTGTGGTCTGTGACATGTGTCTGCTTCGTTCCTCAGTTTAAGCTTTGAAACGGGCTTGCATGTGTATTCCAGGAACAGCATATTGCTCTAACTGGTAACGAAAATATATGAATCATGTACCTTTGCTAGAGCTGCTTCCTCTTAACCTTGAAGTTGATTTTTGTTAATGATTTTTTCCTCCCATGGAAACGTGGAAAACAGTCTGGGACTGCAGGTTATTAATATAGAAAAGCAGATGATGAGGTTTGACATTTCACAGGAAAAAGAGGTCTGAAGATTTATATCAATGTGTTTCATTTACTGTTTTTCTGTTCTTGATTTTTTTAAACTCTGAAAATAATAATCATGCATTCTTAGGAAGGAGGTAGGCAAGTCTTTCTCAGCAGTGAGCAGTCTGTTGAGTCACAGTAGCTTACCTTTTTTTCCTGGTAGTTTTTTTTCATTAAAAGAAAAAGATACTAATCGTCCAGATACACTGTGTGTTGGAATGAAATTAAAAGCAGCAGGAAAATTCAACGCCAGGGATTGAGATAGTTTGCTTTATTCTGTTTTTTCCATATCCATGTTATGTTTTTGTTTGTTTCTTTGTTTCCGAAGCTAAGAATCTTAAAACCTTATCTTTCACAGGAGATGGGCAACTTTCTTCCTTTATTGAAAGCCCAACTTCCATCACGAGAGCTATGCTGCCTGCCGGACTTGAAGGACATGGGTTCTGGTCACAAGAATGCAAAGCAGTGATTTACTTTATTTTTTCTCCTTTTTGCCCTGGAGTTTAACCAGCACATTAGACTAATATTTTCTTGCTTGCTAGTGGCAGTTTCTGTTTCTTTTTTGTTTTGGGGTTTTTTTGGTAGTGGAAGTCATTAGAGTTTCTCCCAAGAGAATCACTGCCAAAGTAAACAAATATCTTCATGAAAGGAAAATAATGTCTGTGGAGTATTCAGAATTCCATGTTTTACAGACGAGTATTTATGGCAACCAACTAGTGAATTAAAGTGAATGAAATCCTATTTCTAGTTTGCCGCTTCTGCTGTGCTAATTGAATGTGGCAATTTCTGCTAGTTTCTCAGCTATGCAGTGCAACTTCTGTATGTTAGTTGTAATTTAGGATGAAGGAATATACGAGATGAAACTCAGTTCAGAAAAAGGATATATTTTTTTTATTGTTGGGAATTGAATAGTGCATGTAAGCTGCTGGGGAATTGCTATTGTCTCTAAAATGTTCTGCATGTGGTTGGCAAGAACAACAAGGACAGAAGAAAGTTCAGCTTAAAAATTCATAAAGGCTGTCTGGTGGAATGCATTACAGTCAGCTGCATACCTTTGTGCTCTTATGCCTCTGAACTGATAATTTTTAGCTGAGATGAAACATTCTGAGGACAGGAGGCTGGCAGATTTGCAGCATAGATTGTTTGAAGGTTTAAATACTGTGACTATCTCATCTTACTGTAAGTCTGTAGATATAATGTAAGCTGGAGTTGCTGGAAAGTGATAGAATGGCTCCATGTGTACGGCCTACAAAACTATGAAGAGCTTATTTTCTGTGTGCCGCAGAATCCTGCAGGCTTTCCACCTCCTGTCTAGGTTAGCAATAATTCACCACTGGAGCAAATTCACTTCAAATTTGTTGAGGATGAGACCATATCTAGTTCTTTGTTTAAGCAGTGGCTTTCACAAAGGGGACCAGTGCTAACTGGGAACTGCTGCCAACACCATCATATGTTTCACGACAAATGCAAAGTGTTCAAAAAGTTGGCACTACAAAATAGAGATACTGTCGATCTCTGTTTAATTCTCAAAATGGCTTGTCGGATTTAAAAGCTTGTGTTGTTGCTGGTGCACTCATGTATCAGTGTTCTTAACAGTCCTTATAGTATGGCTGCTTAATTTGGTTATATTACTAAGACATAAAACAAAATTATTCCAAGGATAGAGAATACTAAGGTTTTACTGCTGATTTTTTTCCTATGTGCTGTGTGCAGAACACAGCATTTTCTTATCTTCTTTTCTATGTACAGTTCAGATGCAGCTGCCACTGTTTACCAAATATGAAGGTGTTGTTCACAGCTCTGGGGGTAAGTTTGGGTTCTTCTTTAAAGAATGAATGAGACATCTCTACTAATTGCACGAACATTCAGTGTATATTTAGGTACCTGAATATTGTGGCGTAGGAGGCTCCTGGAAATTTTAAGGAATGATCTCAGTGATCATTGCATAGGTCTCCAGAAGCTCGTGTAACTGACTTGGGCTAAGAATAACTGCATGATGCTTCCAGTGTTGGAATAATCTGTTCTGAAGGGTTGTGTACTGTAGTCTGACTGTATTTAGGAGATGAGGTGGGAGACCCCAGGAGAATGGAAATTTTTGAGCAAGGAGACTTTGAAGTAGAGTTCATCGAATCCTGTAGGTAGCCCTTGTCACAGATGCAGCAGGAGGAAGCGAGCACGTGTCTGTAGCTAGGTCTGCCCTTCTGCTGGAGTGTACAGACCACATAGCAAGTTAAACAGAAGGAGTATATGTTTGCACCTCAGCAGGCTGTTAAAGTAAGTGCTTTAAATTGCTACAAGAAGATTTATTAAAATTTATTTATTAAACCTCTGAAAGGTGATAGAGGAGCAGGTTCCCCTTCTGAGCCATAGCATTTGTGTTGTACTAAAAGCAAAGGCAACCTGTCTGATTTATATGTGAAAATATATTCTCTTGTACTTGACCCTGTTTCCTCTTTGTGTGTAAGATGGATGTTCACTAATTTTACACCACCACCCACAGTTTCAATAAAATTACTTTCAACAGATTCTGTAAGAAATTTGTTGCTTTAATTAATATGGAATTATCTCAGAAATTAGCCATACAGACCCTTCAGATTCACCACAGAACTAAAATTAATGAAACTTTTTTGTACAGGCTAGAATTGAAGAAATACAGATTAAAATTAAGAAAACTATTAAGCATATCATTGTGACTAATTATGACTATATATCCAGTAACCAAGGTGGGGTCAACAACTCTAAGGCTGGCTATTGCGATAATCTGAGCTCAGCCAGCGAGGAGCAGCTAGGTCGCTGGAGGGTAGGATGCTCTCCTTCCCATTTAGTGCGGGCATGCATCATCTTTTATGAAATACTCCAGCATCCATGGCAGTAATGATGAGGCTGGCCCGGTGATGAGGCTGTGCCTCTGGGAGGTAGAAGAGGCAGGCCTGGAGGCAGCACAGAGTTGAACTCAGCTCTGCTATACAGCAAATGAATGCTCTCTCAACACTTGGCTGTTTTTCAGTCATGTCCCAGCTACCTTCCCCACCCCTGGAATTTTTTTTTCTTAACTTACTAGGTTACATTTCTGAACAGTGCAGCGTGACTGCACTGAAGCTTTCACTTATTTTCCTCCTGGTCTCCCCCCTCCTTCTAAATATGCTTGGCTCTAGGTAGAACTCAGAAAAAAGAAGTCTTGAGTCCTCTCATAATAATTTACATCTCTGATCTAATGATCAATTGTAAATCAATGTTAAGCTTCATCACTTTCAACCGTTCATGCTATTATGACGATACGAAGACAATGAAAAGCAATATGCCAGTTTCACCCTGTATATTTTGATTACTAAAACCATATTATCCCTGTAGTTCTTTCTTAGTGCTCATGTATAACATTTTTAATAATCATAAAGAAAAGAAATCCAAGAAAAATCCCTGCCAAGAAACTACGTAAAAGCTGAATGTATTAGAATATTCATGTTAAAATATTTTAGAAGTGCATTAGCTAGACAAAAAAATAATTGAAACCTAGGAAATGTAGTGAAAATACTGCACATCAATAAAATGAAATACATTAAAAAGGAAAACACACGGTTAAAGTCATCCAGACAACCTTAATTTTCTTCTATAATGAGAACCTGAGGAAAATGTGGAGTTAAATTTAGTTTATTTCTGCAGATTCTAAATTTTTTAACCCTTTATGCACAGTTTTACTTAAAAGAATTATGGTTGCTTGGATGCCTTAATCATTAACTCCTCTACCATCATATGTTTAGCTTTTTTGTAAGTTTAATCTAACTCTGAGCATTGGAAGTCATGCTTTCTAACCACGTAACTACAAGGTGAAGGAACTAGGGTAAGATCTGACCTGTTATGTTCATCTTTTATACAGAGAGTGTAAAACCTACTGTAATTCTGTCATTTCCTCTCTTTTTATGGTATTGAGAGCTCAGATCCATTTTTATGCAGTGGCACAAAACAGTTTGCTGCCTAAGTATAGCTTACAGAAGCTACTTTGCAGAATTGATGATCACATATGCCACAAATCAATTGTACCCCTGATATTAAAAGGGAAAATTACCTAGATCTTTAAAAATTCCCAAACCTTGGTAAATATCCTTGAGTAATTGTGATATCATTTTGGGTCAATGTGCTTTGACCAGAGGTCATTCAGAATCAATCATCCGAGGAACTTTTGTTTTCATATTTGTAATCTTTTATTTTGTGCATGCTTATATAGTATGTTGAAACTGAAGAGCAGAAAACCTCATAAAATTTCTACATTAGGAAGTCGAAGGGCTTTTATTTTTTTTTTTGCCTTTATTTTTTTCCAAATAACCTCTCTTTTCAACGTTGAAAGGTCTTCTTTATATGAGGAAATTTACCAGAGACTATAGTAGTATAATTACGCCTTGTGGATGTGTTTTAATCTTGCATGAATGCCTGTAGAATTCAAGCATCCACATGGGGAGTTACACTATCAGAACTATAGGGGTGTGATTATGCTGGTGAATTCTGTATGAATTTCTTTATGAAAGGGAATTTTATTTTGGCTGTTCACTTTTCAGCTCATTCATGTTCTGAACTAAAAGGAGTTGATCAAATCGATGAAAGTAATGAAAATTCAATGGTTATCAAGTAGACTGTCAAGTGCTGGGGAAATCGGAAAGTAATAAATATATATGTTTCCTGATAACATTCATGCGCAGTTTTGTTCTTATTCTCTCGCCAGTGTTTGAGTTTGTGAGGGGTTTAGTGAAAGGTTAATAAACAGGGTCTGTTCTTTGCTGAGCCTCAGAAACTAATATACCCAATAGCTAAACACTGGTAGAATATTAGAGATTCTTAGCTCTCATAAAAAGCAGCTAGGGTTTGAGGCAAATATGACACTGGAGAATTACTTGAATACTTTTTAGTCTCTGTAGGACCTCTGCAGTTCGCACTGAGCAGATCAGCTATTGAATTTCTATATGTGAACTTTCCTATATCCCAGTTAAATTGTAATTCCTTAAATATGTGAATTCTAGGACAGCAGTCAAAATGTTCTCTACAAAAGTAGCCCATTTACATGAAAATAACTTTCAATATGTCAGTAAGGGTGTAGTAACACTTTAATAATTATTTACAAAATGTGCTTAGAGTGAATTACAAGCATGTCTCAGTGTAATTGCTGCATAGACTTTAAGACCAGAAGAGCCCGATCATTTTGGTGATGTAATGCAGTCCAACCTTAGCACTGACCACAGAGCATCGCTCTGTAAGTCTTGCTTGAAGACCATTATTTCAAGGTGAACTTCATTAGAGAGATGTCTGGTTCATATTTAAAGAGTTCAGAGAACAAAGAGTCCACCACATCTATACCAACACTCACTGTTGAGGTAAAGTGTTTTATTTGTGGTCTGAATTTAGCTTTGACTTAACTTGTTGAATCTTTGCTGGATTAAAAAAGCCTTTAGCACTGGACATTATTCAATGAAAATACGTAAAGGCTTGGATCAAGGCATCTCAGCCCTCTTTTGTTGTTAAGCAAATCTCATTGAGGTGCTTTAGTTTCTAACCATAAGGCAAGATTTCTGTATCACCAGTAGTTTTTTCTGTAGTTTCTTTCAAGTTTTCAAACATCCTTCTTAAGCATGACATCAGGGCTGTCAGCAACGGTATTACTAATGAGACAGTTACAGTATGAGCTGAACAAAAGCGTGCTTTCCCCTTTCTGTTTTTGAACCATGGAGGAAGACATAAGGGTGGATATATTGCTTCTACCAAAATTTCCTTTTTTCATATTTCTTGTCACAAGCCTTGTATGAGAGATGCCTTATAAGGGCTTCCATTGGGTATTATGCCTATCCAAGGCGGGCTTATTATCACCATGCCGTGATAACCAGAGTATTTGGCTTTGCCCTGGGTAATGTTGCATGCAATGGTAGTGCTTCTCTCCTGCTTCATATTATTTTTATCTGCTA
Organism: Gavia stellata; assembly: GCF_030936135.1. Lineage (NCBI taxonomy): Eukaryota > Metazoa > Chordata > Aves > Gaviiformes > Gaviidae > Gavia > Gavia stellata. The sequence continues at coordinate 16,879,810 of NC_082598.1, read as the reverse complement.
AGATTTCTTTTAGAATTGAAAATACTGTCTCCAATTTTGTAAATATTGTTTACTTTTTGTTCCAACATGTATAACCAATTTTTTATCATTAATAAAGTATACATTTGTCATGTGGGCCTGACTTAAAGTGAAGTGGGTTGCAAAGTAGCATGGCTGTGCCATTTCCTTTATTTCCTACTTTGCCAATTTTTCACCTGTAAAATTTCCTGGTATTGATTTTTTATTTTCATCAAAGCATGGTCCTGTATATTCACCCAATATATTCACCCAAGATAGTGAGTAGAATTAGTCCAAAAAGTCTTTCCTGTGAGCTCACTCTTAAAACGTTGCAAATGGAGTCTGGTTTTGGCTACTAGTAAAACTCTGTCAGTTACCTATTTTGTAATTAATGTGGAATACACAGGTTTTTGCACAGTGCTGACATGGTAATCACTGTCATGCAATGGTTAGGTAAGTGTTTTACAAACATGTAAGTATGTGATTTTGCAGTTGTACCCCATCACTCTGAAGCTGTTTCAGGCCTGCTGTGCAAGCAAACTGCAACAAAATACTTATATTTCCTTTTACTTAGCAATAGTTTCCAGTCTTCAGCTGTTCTCTCCAGAGCAGGCTGTGTGCTAGTCATGGTAAGGCCTTAGCTAGACCATCTGAGGAATTTTTTTGATGTCCTGAAAATAATGGGATCAAATTAATTGTGGTTGTGTGGATGTGCGGAAGGGGCAGGAGCACTACAGAAATGCACAGAAAAGGGAGCAAGGAAGCCCATCAGCCTGAAGACTGCTTGCAACGTGACCCTGAGAAAAAGAGGTGCTTGAAAGTGTGAGTAAAGAAACTGTCTCCTGCTGTTTGCTTCCTACTGCGTTCGGGGAAACAGCATATAGTATACATGGTTTGTAACTAAAAAGGATTGCAGTGAATAAATGCCTATCAACAGTTCGAGGCACAACATATGAGACATCAAAAATCAACTAATTGTTTTTATCTATGTTTACTGACAAAGTTTATAGCAGTATCTTAGAAAGTCCTCAGTGAAGGTGAATGGAGAGGTAACGTATTGATGAAACTGAACTAAAACTAAATGGGAAGTCTTCTTTTCAGTCTGGAGCCCTAACTGAAAATTATGTACTTCTAGTAGCATTGAGTATTTTTGTTTGTTTTCTGTTTTCTAGTCAGAACAAAACCTTGATAGTTACGGAATCATGTAGAAAAGCCTAGCTTGGAAGGGAGCTCTGGACACCATCTGCACCAAGCTTCTGTTGAAAGCAGGACCTTAGATGAGATGGTCGGGGCCTGTCAAGCCCGGTGATTTCCAGGGAGTTCCCCTACTTTTCTGGGCAACCTGTTCAAAGTTTGGTTGCTCTCATGTTGAAGAATTTCTTCTTATAGCTGGATGGGTGTCCCCTGAAGCAGCTTGTGCCTATTGCCTCTTGTCACTGGGCATCTTTCTGAAGAGAATCTCCATCATCTCTATAACAACAATTTAAGTGTTAGAAGACTGTGTTCAACCGCCAGCTGTCCCTTCTCCATGCTGAACAAACCCAGTTCTTTCAACCTTTCTTCATCTGTCAAGTTCTCCAGTCCTCTATTCATCTTGATGGCCCCCTGCTACACCCTCTCCAATTTTTAAATGTCTCTTTTGAGCTAGAAGGACCAAGACTGGACATAGTATTCCAGATGTGGCCTAGTAAGTGCTGAGAAGAGTGGAATTACTGCGTCCTTTAGTCTGCTGGCTGCAGACTTACCGAGGCAGCCCACACCACCATCTGCTTTCATTGCTGCAAGAGCACCAGGCTGGCTTGTGTCCAGCTTGCGATCCACCAGCACTCCCAGGTCCTTTTACCCCCAATAATAGTATTTCATTTTTGACTACATGTAATGAAAGCAAAGCACAGAAGTTCACAAAGCTTCTGGAAGAAAAGGGAGGTGCTCTCCTTATTTTACCCTGAAGCCTGATGACTTCAGCTTTCACCCGCAGTACGGGAGACCTGGGTTCAGTTCTTTCCTTTTTTTTGAAGAGTTGGACCCGGTTTGCTCACAACCCTGAGCGGTGCCCTCGGGAGGAGGCTGTAACAAGCCACAACATATTCAGAGGTTCCTTCAAACTCCCATGTTGCCACAGTGATTTTTTTGTTTAATATACTTTTGATGTTTCTTAGACTAGGGACTATAGATGTCGTACCACCTCGAGGATTATTTGTCATTTGTGCACTCTCTTCTCTTCTCACTTTGGTTCAGAAATGCACAAGTCTGGAGAATTTCCCCAAAACTTTAGAGAAGAAACTGTGTTTGCCCAGCTCCAGTGTGATCCTTACAACATACTAGGTCTTTGTGTTTGATTTCTTTCCTTTAATGTGAATGAACTTGCCCGGAGTTAAGTGATTAGTCATGACTTGAATGGCTCCATCTTGGTAGTGCTGGTGAGTAAGTAGGGGCTACCCGATTTTAATTTTTAAAAAAAGGTACTTATTGTAATACTTTTTGCTTTGAACATGGTGGAACTTGCGCCTTTTTATTCTTTTTGTACCTCATATGGCTTTATTTATACACTGTAATAACTTGTGGTGGTATAAGAAATCTATTTGTTTTGTTTTAGAGGAGCCAGGAAATATCAAAAATTATTTTCAAGTACCACAGTTTTTTAACAAAAGCAACTTGGGTATAATGTTTGATGTACTGACTAATAAAATGTTGATCAATATTCATTGCTGCTTTAGTTTTATTTAGGAAACCAAGTGCTAGAATGAAAAACAAAACAAAACAAAACCACCACCATTAACACTGGCGGTCTACTGGCACAATAAAAATGGTGCAATTGACTTCTCTGCATTATATTGCACTTGCAGATATCAAAGTATGAAAAACAAGGATAATTTTAATTTAATTGGTATGTTAAAGGGAAATAATATTTCCATAGTACTTTTTAAAGATAATTTCAAAAAAATTAATAATGTCAAAATTTTAAATGAGGATAATTAATTTGGAATTTCTAGTGTAGCATGAAAATGGCACAAATTTCCATCCATTTTACTAACAGCAAAGCAGAACATATGATGGCTGGCCATTTGTTACAGGCACGCAGGGGAAAAATTCTGTCGCAATGGAGATCACTGCTTTCTAGGACTTGTCCACAATGTGTGAGGAAAAGGTGCATTGCTATCAGTAAATCCAGAATGAGGACTTCTTCTGAACGTCATTAGGAAAAAGGGTGTCTTACATTTTCTGAAGTTCTAATCTCAGGAAAATCTCAAGGATATCGTAAGATGGAGATGTCTGCATGGAGCAGGAGGAGATAAATCAGTGTTGGACTTCCTGATGCTCCGAGCAGTGTCGGCCACTGTTCGCCAAAAACTCGTGGGTACCGCAGTACCCTCTACTTTGTGGAAACGAACTTCGGCACCGGGTGGTATCATATGAAACATAAAGTCGACCGGTTCATCAGAACAACATGTTTCCCTAACTGCATGCTGAAAGGGGAAGTTTTAATGGAAAATGTGACTTCTCAAGGAAATCCTGCTGGGTATTCTAAAGGCTATGCTTTAATGAGCACACAAGTAAGTTACCTTGGAGAGGAAAGCTAGCCTAGTAAAGAAGGCACAAAGGTGATAATTAAACAAGAAATCAATATGTTAAGTACGGAAAAGGGGGGCATAACTGGGAATGAAAATTGAATCTACAAAATGTAAATTACTTTTAGAGAAGATAAAGGTAATAAGGAAATATTACTGGCCAGTAGAGCTTAAGACAATAAGGCGGCATTACCAATGCATTAGGAACAAAAGAACAACTAAATCAAGTACAGATTTCCATCTTGCAGAAAAAGACAGAACAGATCCAATGGCTGGAAATCAAAGCTTGAAAAATTCAATCATTGTAAAGATGCAGTGAGGGTGATTACACGTAGGAATAATTTCCCAGTGTAGGTAGGTGGTAAGCTTGCCATTGCTAGGAATTTAATCCAATTGGATACACTTTAATCTGACTTTGGGAACAGGTTTGTGAGTATCTGTGGCTGTGGAGGTCATTTTTTCTGTGCAATCCGTACATCTGCAAATTTATATTTGTACTTTGTCACTCTCTTCTTTCATAAGCTGTGGAGGAGAACAGAAAGCTCTCATTGCCCTCAACGTGTTCCACACGCTCAGCTCTATGTTAAGACAATGACTAAAAAAAAAAGTCTTGTGCTTCAGGGCTACAGCTGGCTGCCAGCAGAAGGCGAGAGGCTGATTCTCTAGGTTAATTCTGGATTTTTTAATTTCATTTTTCTCTGAAGCCTTAGGAACGGGCATAGCTGGTCATAAAACCTTGGAGAGATGGGGCCAATTCTCTGTAGTGGAGTCCTCTCTTTTAGATAGCTGCTGTCTTCCAGCTGGCTGGGGGATCAGATGATTTCCTCCCTAAGTCAGGCTGGCAAGGACTTTGAGGTCTTTTTGCTTTCCTCTTCATTATGACATCTATGCATATCTGAGATCGTAAGTATGATCATTTGGGCATATCTCATATAATCAACTCACTGTCATTACTGGAGCCTGGGGCAGAGGCATCACAGCCTTTTTTGGCATTCATATTAGCTTAATTTCTTCAAGATTGAATTTTTTTTTTTTTTTTTTTTTGCATAACCCAACTCACTGGGGAAAGCAGCGGTAAATGGGTGAAGCATTATGTCACATACAAGACAGCAGGTTGCCTGTTCTGGTTTAAATTCTACTGATTCCTAAAGTTCTTGCCAGCTTAATTTTGCTGCAGTAAGAGTTGTAGGTGACAAATACTGTTTCTTTTTTCAAAACGGGCTGATGCAAGTCGTGCTGCTTGACGGAGTTGCAGAGCTGCCCTGCAGGCTGCTCGAGTGCCGCTTTGCTGGCTGTGAGCAGCAGCTAACAAAGGGTTTGCTGTGCTTGCAGCAGCATTGCCTCTGAGTCCGGCTTTCCTTCTGCAGCCCTCCCTGCCTTTTGTTTAAAAAACCTGCCCCTCCAAAGTGAAAATAAGAAACCTTACTAATACTACAGTACTGGAGAAGGAGGGTGCAATAGCTTTTCTTAGTGTTTTGGTTCTGCTGAATTGCAAATGGCAGTGAACGGAAAGAGGGATGTCAGGAGTTACTGGCAGCCAGGCTAGATATCGTCATCTCCTAAGAGGCAAATGGGTCTGCCAGCGTTCTGCCTGGTGGCCATGCTGGCAGGTGTCTCTGGTCTTACACTACTCTCTGTTGCACACGTGTGAAAGTACTCGCTTGCTTCACGACAATCCTCCTTTCCATACGGGAAGCCGAGGCTGCCAACAGACACCTATTATCATCCTGCAAAGCTGTGAAAAGAGACCAGCTGTTCCATCAACATCAGCATGTTTTCTTCTTAAGCGGGTGAAGGAAAGGCAGCCTCCGTCTTATGTAGGCCGTTAGGTATTCTTTTTGTGGGTCCAACAGAGGGACATGTTTTCAATTGCTACTTGTTGTGTGCAAGTGGAGTTGGCGGTTGCTTATGTAAATAGACATATTGGCCTATTGTGTAAGTCACCTTACGTATCCTCTATCATATGACTTATCATATCTCATTGGTTTGCATCACATATAACATTGGCTTATGATATATATATGGTTAATCATATATCGTGGGCTTATCTTGTACCCATCATCTAACAGGTGACTGAATACCCATCTGTAGCTCTGTGCTTATACAGAGGTTTGTACATGGGAGCTGCAAGAAAAATTAGGTCCAGCTGGAAAATTGGAGGTAGATGGATTGAGAGAGATGAAGGGAAATACCCAACAGCTCCAGATTATTCCTTGAACAGCAGAACTGATGAGTACTGGTTTGCTCTTGCTTTGTGTCTCTTGAGGTGCAATACGTCATGTTCATCACGCTCAAATGCCCTCTACCATGCTACCTTCCAATCTTTCTGTGTCCTCACAGTGAGATAGATTCCTTACCTCTCCTTAGCTCCTCTGCCACAGTGTTGCACTTCATTTTTTCCACAGCTTTTAGCTCCCGTTGCTTGGCCTAATGACTGGGAATGACCCGGCAGACGCTGTTCTGGAGATGCATGCGTGCAAGGTGGCCAACCTGTATGTGTCCAGCATGGTCAGCAGCTGCTACCAGTGGAACCTAATCGGCTGCCCTTCTCCTCTGCTAGCAACAAAATTAATGACTTTGGGAGCTGCCTTCCATGATGTGCTGAATGTTGTACAGGTCTGTTGTAAGATCTTACTATTTTAAAAATGTTGACTCCGTTCAATTTGGTTGAAGCTGAACAGACATGACAGAGAGACAGTGTGATGCACGCAAGCTTCATTTCCTCAGGAAGCCAAGCAAAAAAAAAAAAAAATCTGCCTAGGAAAATCTTCAGCCAACATTTGAGAAGCTTGCAGTTAATTACTAAAATGAAGAAGCAGAGTGTGCTAACATGGTGTTGGTTTAAACCCTCAGAATACATAAACCACATCAGACTTGTGCACTGTGTGGTGTTCCTTTTTAGCTTCTGTATCTGGCCTTGTCGTAACAGCCTCCAACCCTAAAAATCACCCTCCGTTACCCAAACTCTACAGGATACACAGGATTTGAAAGGAGCGTTTTATTCCTAAGGTGTCAGAGAACCTCTGTCTTTAAGGTTGTTTATTCAGAGCGAGTAAATTGAACTAGGTCAGCCTGAATTAGGGTGACATTCTTCGGAGTGCCCATGCTCCTGGCACTCGTGGGGCTCAGCATCTCTGGAGGACTGCTACTCTGCAAGGTCTGCCGCCAACCCTTCCTCTTGGCCTTTGTTGCTCAGAGAGCTTCTGCCCCGTGACGGATGTATCTGCACATGCTTTGCAGAGTAGTTTTGGATTCATTGATGCAAAAAGATGAAGAAGTAAAATACATGTTTCTTGTATCACTGTTTCTATTGCTGTAAAGTCAGTATTTTAAAGACTCTAAAGTTTCTGGAAATGGATTTTTGATTTATCCTGAGAACCAGCCTTCTAGTGTTTATTCACTTGCTGTCTACCTTCTGAAGGTCAGTTGGGAACTACAGCTTTTACAAATCATCCCTTGTATTTTGGGTTAATCCAGGCCTTCCTGCACTTTACTCGGTTGTTGTAAATGCAGCTTATAATTTATACAGAATGTTGTTCATCTGCCCTGTGACTAGGAAACATTAAAAGAAAGCATTCACAGTTTATGCATCTGGTGATGCGGACTGGGGTTTTTAAAAGAACCCAGAAGAATTAGGCATTCAAATTTCATTAAAATGCTGTGGAAGTGAAGCATATAAACTCTATTAAAAATCTCAGTCATTATGTTTTTTCTGCAGTTTAATTTGTGCATAAGCTTGCTTAGGGGAGAGAAGTGGCCAAGGCTGGTTTTGCACACCTTGCCTTCTCGTTAATGCCAAGGAGCAGCCCTGCCTTAGAGCCTGAGCACGCTGCGGCTTTCTCACCTCTTCCTTTTTTAAATGCAGCTTCATGTACCCACCTAATTTTGTTTTGTAATTAAAACGTCATTTTCATAACCATAGAAATTAATGTAAATATCTGATCAATAAAACTGTTCATATGAATAGTTCGGTGAATATGATTTTGAAAATATATTTTTTATATATATATGACATCCTGGGAATGATTTGTACCTTTTCACTCTCTGAAATGTTTGGGGAGACAAAGCTGAAAAGAAGTCACTTCAGAAAATAAAATTGTACTGCAGAATGTAAAAGAGTTGGATAAATTGCTTTTAAATTCAATGCAACATGACTAAAGAGTACATGTAATATACTGTCAGATGTCTAGCAAAACGCAAAAGCTTCCTCTATATGCACGAATCAGTAAAGTACAATATGATAAATATAATGAAGAACAAGATGAGAAATCAATTGAATACACAGTCAGATGAAGAAGAGTAAGTAGAGAGCGGAGTTTGTTCTGAAGTCAGAAGGGATTGCTGCAGCAGTGCAGAATATGCTTGCTGGAGGAAGGAGTTAATAATTGTGCCAGCAATGTTCAGCCCCTATTTATGGCTTTCCTGCCTGGTGCTGAAAATAGAAGCCAAATCTAAGTTGTTTCTTGAAGGCAGATATAATTAGATCATGAAACTTCTGTCTTTTGGGTCTAAATAATAGGATAAGAATGGCCACACTAAATCAGAGCAGGGTACAGTCTCTTAACTGTTTCTTAGGGGTGAGAATAGGACAAACACAGAATACTTTCCCCAATTTCTAGCTGTGTGCAATGCACATAGTACTTAAACTGTAGGTTTAAGGACATTATACGTTTATTAGCCCTTGCTGAATCCTTTCTCTATGGATTGTTCTAATTTTTTGTTAAACCCTCTTATACTTTTGTTATCTACAACGTTCTTGTAGCAATAAACTATACGGTGTAGCTATGAATTGTGTGAAAGAATATTTCTGTTTGATTTAAATGGTAATATTTGGTGCCTGCTAAGTCTTGTGATATGAGAAATAGTGAACAATTGTTCCTTACTTACTATCTAGGCTATTCTCACTTTTATATATAGTTATTTCCTCTTAGTCATCTCTTTTCCAAGTTGAAAAGTACTTTCATCCATCCTTATACAGTTATAGTAGCATACTGCTATTCATCTATGTTGTCCAGCATATGCCATTCCTACTTCTAATAAACCTTTGGACATGGATCAATCAGACCTAGGTGAATTATTTTGGATGTGGATGCAGTCTGGGTTTATACAGTGGTGTAATATTTTGTCTTTTGACTTCTCATCCTTACATAATGATTTGTAACATTTCTTTTGCATTTTCTGCCTGCCAGCGAGCACTGGGCAGATGTTTTCAGAGAAGTCTCAACAAGGAGTCTGAGATTCTTCCTGAAGTGATAATAAATAATTTATTTATTGTTTATCACTGTGTCTGTGCAGTTAGGTTTTTTTTCCCCATGTGTATTACTTTGCATCTGTAGATATTAAATAATGTCTACATTTTTGTTGCTGAATCACTCAGTGTGCAGTATAACGACACCTTTTGAAGTATTGACTGTTCTGAGTAATTTGTATCATCAGCGAACTTTGCCATCTCATTATTAATTCCCTTTTGCAGATCATTTATGAATATACTGAAGAGAACAAGTTCAAGTGGAGATCCCTGATCGCTTCTCTCCCATGGTGAAAACATTTTATTACTATGCTCCAACACATCATTAATCTACTAAAGAATTTTCATCCTTCTGATAACTTAGTTTCTTTAAGAGCCTTTAGAGAGAGATCTTGTCAAAACACTTTGACTTCTGGAAGTACAAGAACATAATAGCAATCCGCATTCCCAAGCTGGCTGTCTTCTTTAAAGAACTATTAATATAATCAATTTCATCAACCAACAGTAAAATGAAAAGCCCAAATTTAGTCAGGTTTCTCCTTCCGCAAATATTACAGTATTTGTATACTAAGAATATCTACAAGTGCTTTCATTATTAGTACCAAGGCTTCTAGCAGTTAGTGACAATTTCTGCAGAAAAGTTATTACTATGCTGCCAGAAACTCCAGAGTGAGGTGCAGATTTTCATTGACCCCGAATGGAGCATGGTTTCTTTGCGATAGAAGTCTTCTATTTATTTTCCATAAATGACACATCCCTGCAGCAACAGCAAGGGAATGAAAGTTACATTTTATCACAGTAGCATTTGCAGAAAAGTGAACTGCTAAAGTCCCTATTCATAATGAAACTTGGGCCAGCCATGAGTTCCTAAAAAGCTGACCTGCAGGTGTTTAATTTTTTTTATTTAAAAATTTATATCTGAGCTTCATGAACTTCTGATTAAACTTTTAAAATAAATTAAGGGTGAGAGGATTAGACGGGGAATTGGAAATGAACCGTGGTATCTTTTGCCTCTAGCTCAGCATTTTGAAAGCAACCCAAATGAGATGTGACAAAGTGCAGTGCACTCTTTTCTTTTTGCTGACGTACATGTAAGTGGAGTTTGGTCTCTGCCAAGTTCTTTGTGTGTGAGTGACCACGTCACTATCCCTGCTACTGTAATTAGCACTAATTAGCCCTTTATTGGAATTTAAAATAAATAGGCCATGATTTCGATATCACAGAGACTGTATTATCTGCTTAGTTGATCCGCCCGGACTAGATGAACAGCCTGCTGCCCCCAGCCCTCCCTTTTTCCACCATTTGACAGAAGCTATGAAGATGCGTTTTAAGTGGCTGATATGTCCAGCTCCCATGTTGTGCCCTATCTGAAATTTAAACTATAAAATCCTGTTGAAAGACAGTTCCTGAGTGTGAGTCAAATGAAGCTGTGTTTTAGTCTGTTATGGGTCTTAGTTGCTATTGGACGTTTCCTTCCTTGTTGGAAGAGGTGAAGAACTTCACAGGAATTCCTCATCAGTAGATGTTCAGAGAGGTGCTCCTACTTCTTCAACCGCTGGTCTAAACTTCACACCACTCCTTCTCAAGAGAATATACTTAATCTAGGTTGGCCCTTGCCAATGGGAAAACTATCGATGGCCTCAATGCCTATTTCATTGGATTATTTCAAAAGCGATTGGTGGTGTTGCTAGAGTCAATGACATGCGATGGACTACTGCACCACTTTAAAAATCCTACATGTTACACCAGCAGCGTGCAGGTCTTCAGTCTTCAAACACAGACACATGCCTTCAAACAACACAAACACTAGATGTTATTCTGGAAATAAAGAGAAGCAGTGTGAATCTGCTTTTCCCATATTTTCAACAAGTTATTGGCTGTTTTAGGTCTTTAATCAAAATCACAATTTGGACTTAGCTTCAGAACAGCAAAAACCTGCTGGCTTTTTCAATGCAGGCAAAAACTTAAGCTGTCAATAACGCAATTCATGAAACAACTGGAATTTCACCAATAAGTAGGAGACTTCTTGTTTCCCACGCTAGGTCAGCACTGTCTTATAGAGATAGTTCATATCATCAAGATGCACTCTATGGAGGTGACTAATTTGTGCGTTTTGGAGTTCAGACAAAGTCTGTTAGCTGTCTTTTCTCTGTTAGCTTCCACATGTTTTCCTTGCATTCCTAACAGCATGATTCTGCCTGCTGTCTGCAAGTGAAACAGCTTCTCATCTACACCTTCCTTACATGTAAAGAGGTATCAGGCTATGGCTGAGAAACCTAGATTACGTGCCACCTGAAAACTCTTACTGATTGCTCCAAAACGACCTTGCTTAATAGAGGTTGGGTTTTTGTGCTAGTCCAACTATTTTGACAACTGCTACAGCTGGTAAATGTGGATATAATTACATGGGGCTGAAGAGCCCTAATAATGAAGAAGTAGTCCTTCTTCTGTATGGAAGTAACTGTGCCAGTATGGCTGTGCTGATATCAGCATAGCTGCAATACACAAAACCAGATGTACCATTTTAACTATCTCCGTATCATTAAAATGGGCAGTGTAACATTTATGTGTATATAAAGCCTTAGAGCAGAGAAATGCTCAATACGTTCTTCCTTTTGAAAAAATATCTCTTACCTTAGGAAGACTGTAGCCGCCTTGACAATGTGAAACTTGCTCAAACTCTATCAGTTCAATTCTATGTAGTCAGACACGAAATTGAGTTACAGTGGCTTAATGGGTTACCCTATGTCAGTGGAGACGAATCTGTGTGCGATCCAGCAGTCCATCACCAATACAAGGCAGAAATCATTAGATCAAACAACTCCATTTTGCAGAGGTTTAAATGATTATTTTTTTTCCCTCGTGTTTGCTTGTAGTCTAAGAATGTGCACACAATCTGTTACTATGCTCAGCTGAAGCCTAATAAGTTATTAAATAGGAGTAAGTTGATGTTGTGACTGATCTCCAAATTAGAATTTTGAAATAATTTAACTAGATCGGTTTTAAATAGGTTATTAGGGACTGAAAACCTGTATATAAGAAACGAGTCTGTCCTATATGCCAATGAAATAAGACCTTTAGTGACTGCATTTGGCTCACTTGTATACTGATTTTCAGAGGTAGCTTAGAATCCACAATTTCCTTTTGAAATGTTTTCAGGTGTGCTTAGGCAGCTTTTTCCCATTTATCCCTAGAATTTCATGTGTGTGTTTGTTTCAAGAAAATCACATGATTATTTGGACTTCAGACAATTTTACCTTCATAATGAATCTTGTTTATTTTTCTCAAACTGTCCCAGATTTACTGACATGTAAAGAAGCCCCTTTGGAGAGCCAGACCACAACACTGTGGAACGGACAGCTATGTTTGGGTTTGATTCCGAACAAAGCCTCACTCTTCGTTTCATAGGTTTTATTAAAAGAGATAAAAGAATTATTATACAAATGTTAAATGGATATCTCATCTCTTGATGGCAATTATCCTTATGGCAAGAATATTACTGTCAATTGTAATGCCTGAAAACGTTGTGAGAACTTCAAGAAACCAAGATCTGACTACACATCATCAGGTAATGCCTCTGGGGTAACGTGCAGAAGAAAAAGAGGGTTCAGGTCTTTCAGAATTAAGAAAGATTGTGGTCATATTAAAGTTTATGTTAGCTTCATCTTAGCTGATACTGAAGACCAGTATAATTTGCAAAAGAAATTTGAGTGTAAATATTGTCAGCGTTTTTTCACACTTTTTCGTTGTGAAACAGAAACCACTGAATGTAATGAGAAGGAAGTTAAGAAACTCCCTTTCAGGATACCGTGAGTTTCTTACATATTGCCACACCCTGTCAGCAATAAACAGATCTCTTAATTGCAGCTAATCTGGATTTCTTTAAATATTGTACTGCAAGCACCTGGCTAAATTCTGTTTTACAGCAATATTCACAGTTGCTGCTTGGAGCCAAAACCTCCTGAGGTCAGAATTTTATCATCACTTCTTGAGCTTACTAGCAGATTCTCCCTCTCAGTTTTGAGAGCTGTTGGGTTTTTTCCTTGCTTTAAGAAAAGGGAGAGGAGAGAAAAGAGAAATAACAGCTCTAAACGTTGAGGTATTAGCTATAAAGCTGACTTATGATGGCAGTGGAAATTTCCCTATACTTCAGTCCTTGCGAGGAGCAGCATTTAGGGGGTAAGAATACTTTCATAATTATGCTCATCGCTGTTTGGTCTCTTCTTTGAGCCATGAGCAAAAGCACCAATACTCTTTTTGAATAAGACAGACCTTGAGACTAATTTCTCATTGACCTCTAAATAACCTAGCAGTAGTAACTTACTCCTGGTTTACCGGAACTGGATTAGGACTGCCAAGGGGGAGGTAGGACGCTTTGCTGGAAACCTGGCTCCCATGAAGTCAGTTTGCCAGTATATTGTCAAAAAGTTTTACCAAGTTGTTTTTTGTCTTCAATCTTTTTGCGACATTTATTTGCATAATTAATTCCTTACTGTGAATTTTGTTTCAGAGCAACTGCATTGCTTTTAGTAGCTGTGCTGTGAATGAAGCGAGCCTAAGAATTATTCTTTGCTGGTTTGCTTTTTTCCTGTGCGTATTCCTATCTATAGATAGGGATGGGCCCAACTACCCACCTTTTGATAAGTAAAGAATAAAACAGTTAAATTCTGTCAGACCTGTCAGAGTCAATATAAGAGAACATGTTATTTTTAATCTTACTTACTTTTTTGGATAAAAGCTGTTTCAAGGGAAAAAGATCAACATATAACTGAAATTAAGCCCTTCACAATCCCTACTCTGCTGTGTAATTCATAAATTAATGGATCATGAAAAGACCTTAAAAGAGTGTTATCCATCAGAAATAATACCTTTGGATGTGCAGTGCCTGTATCCCAGAAAACCTTGTGTTGAATTTGACTGTCTAGGAGCCTGGAATCCTTTTGAGAAAGGAACCATAAAATAAGTTGATGATGCTCAGTGCCCAAATGTTATAAATGACTAACACAATCTGAGCAAAACAGTAAACCTAATCTTTTGCAATGTGTATATTTAACAGTCATAAAATCTACTTCTGAGTTTGTTGATATTAGACTTTGTTTTAGATGCTGCATGCCATATATCCGAATTACTTAGACCTATTTTTTCTTCCTAGAACCAAGTGTATAATTTCTGAGGTGACAAGAAGTCTCTCACAGAAGTTGTGGAATAATACAATCAGGCAAATGCTTGCTATTCAAAATAGATTTACCACCATGGTATCCGAAAACCTGATTGTAAGGGTCATAAGCAAAATATGACTACTCATCTGTCTGGTTTTTTTTTTCATCCACTCTGCAGAGGAAGAAATGTGCATCTTTCTTAGAATAACGTGGGTTTGTTTTGATGAGTTTTTTCCCAATAACATATATTGTGATATGCAGATGTACATGTAAATGAAGAAATATGCTTTGCATTTGGGCTGAAAGGTGGTCAAGCACTTTCCTAACTTCTATTAGATGTTCAGGACTGGACCTCAGGAAAGCGCTAAAACTCTTCTCCCCACAGTGAGTTTTAATTTTACTGTGTAGCTTTCATTGTGTGACTGTTGACCCTGGTCTCTTCTCTGGAAATTTATTGGTCTTGGTCCCAGGCCACGAAATGCCTTACAGAGCGAGACTTGGCGTATTCATCATTCTGTGGGGAGCCGGGGTAGAAATCTGAAACACGGTGGGTTGTGCTTGTGACAGCTTCTCTTGTGGAGGAAACGATCTACTGGGCTCCTGGCTCACCAGGCTCGCCGAGGCACTGCAAGGTCTCTTGCCCAGGGTGTGTCCTGTAGTGGGGGTCAAGGTGAGTGCTGACATGAATAGCCTTGGACAGGTCGCCGTCTGTCGGCCTGGCAGGGAGTCTCGGGCGCCGCTGGAGTCGGGATGCATATTGCCATGCAAGAGCTTCCTAGCTCTGAGGAATGCAGGAGTGCTCCTGGAGCATGGGCTGAGCTGGCAAATTGCTCCACCGTAGACTTTCTGTTTGCTTATGCTTCTTCTCATGTAGAAATTGCATTGACTGGAAAAATGTAAGAGCACGTTCTGGTTTAGTGGGACCAAAATCATAAACTGTAAATGAAGGCTTTAAAAACACAAACTTGTGCCATTAAACTGCTTCTACGTGGCCTTTGTGTTCTTGCTGAATTATTTTCAGAATCAGTTTTAGACATTTCTTTTTCCTTTTGGGTGATACATATAGAGCGCTATGAGATTGCAACTTGGCTGTCCTCATATCCAAGTGCAAATGGGATCAAAATCAGGGAAGGAAACACATGCTGCAGTGATTTCATCACACAGATGCAGCCCTCTTTCCCTCCCCACCCCGAGTACAACTGATGTGGTTGAACAACAAGGGCAAGCTCCAGGCATCACGGTGCTTGTGGCAGGATTGCTTTTGACCTCACTGCTCCTCAAGATGCTACCTCCTACCCCACTGCTGTTTAGTAGAAGCTGGCTCTACATTTTGGCATTGGCTACCAGTTGGTTTGACCTCTGTAGCCCTAGCGTGCTGGCAGCTGAGTGCAGAAGCTCTTTTTCCCTCCCTATGTAAAGTATGTTCAACCACAGGTCTTTTAATTTGATAAGTAGGAGCGCCACAGTTTTGAAGCTTTCATTTCCTTCACCAAGCCTGAAATAATTTGAGTTAGTTGATTGCCAGGACAAAGTTATATCGTTGTCTGTTACAATGAGTTTTAGGAGATGAGCTGTGATGTGTACTCCATCTGAAAATGGGGTGGATTTGTGTCATCAGTATAAACTTTGCCATGCGGTATGGAAACAATGGATTGTGGGCATCTTGTTCCAAGAACTGTATTTTTATGGCACAGGTGCTGAGAGCACCAGATTGTTGCGCTTGGGTTGTGTATAAATCCAAATAGATAAAACCTATGTGCTCTATTTATTATGTGTAGATTTAAAGATCTTAAGTGTTGGTATTAGTTAGATGTAACTTGCACCAATGTAAGTTTTAAAACAGAAAGTCATATCTGGATGCATATTCTACCACATATTTTTTAGTTTGTAATTATTGCCTAACACATTTAATACTTGTGTGCCCTTCAACTCTGTAACACTGTCTCATGGGAAGTAAATGATTAATTCTCTTACTTCATCCCAAAAGGCAAAGGTAGTTTTTGTCATTCCTTAATTGTACACTTGCATATATAATAGAAAAACATACTGTAGTTTTCTGCCTATTCTATATAGCGTCATGCAGAACATGAGACACTCACAAATCTGGAATCTCAGTCAAAATACAGGTTGTTTCCTATCTTGTGTCAAACCTTCCCACAGCCACATGAGGAATTAACTTGTGAAAAACTCCAACAGCTGTATGGCAGATCACTCCAAGCTAACAAGTAATCCAGTAAACAGCAACACAGAGTTTACCTCCACAAGTAAGGTCAGTGTCTTCTGAAGGAAGGTGCTTTTTGAACAGACTAGCACTGGTATCAGCTAGGTCCCGGAGCTGCCTGGCTCTGTGAAGACTCTCTCTAAACTCTGAAGATGAACACCCTTTTATTTTGTAGGAGCTGGTTATACACTTTCAGCAGAACCTTTGCTTTCTGCCACTCAACATGTGCCACTGTGACAGTCCTTAGGATTCTTGAAATGCAAGAAATAGGCAATGGTAGTGTCTTGGTGACCCTTCCCACCCGTCTCACCAGCTATCAATGCTGTTCATATTTACTGCCACATATTGGTGATGTTATAGCCAGAATCCTTTTTACATCTACAGAGCTGTAAGATCTTGTATCCCTATCTGAGGCATTATCATCCCAGCTTTCTTGCTAGTGATGCTTTTGCACCTTCAGTACAAGGCTGGGACTGAGAAATAAAGTTGGGGCTTTATTTTACTTGTTGACCATCTGTAATGTATACACACTGAAGTGAATCAGGCAAAATACAAAACGAGTGTCAGAATCCAAAGTAGAAATGAATATTTGAAGTTTTATACATCCAAGCTTCCCCTGTTTCTCAGTTTTTGGTACTTAGTGTACTTGGCGGCTTTTGGAAGGGTCAGAAAGTGCAAAAACTAAAATCCGTGGGGCCATCGCAGTTTCAATTATCGTCTGCCTGACAGTAGAAATCTCAAAACAACCTCAATTGATCTCAAAACAACCTCTCAACCTGAGAGGAAATGGCTGAGAACTTTGTACAAGTTTTAATGTACTCTAGTGATGGTATGGTAATTTGGAGGACGGCCAAAGTGGTACAGGAGAACAGGAGGCATCAACTGATCAGAGAAGAGTTGTACAAATAATGCATGTTGTATGTGTCTGAGTGGTGACAGTGCTTTATGAGCCCACCACAGGAGCAGTGGTTAGCTGGGTGGACCAGGAGCCACCTAAGAACAAATGAGGTGGCTGGGGCAAATAAAAGTCAAGGAGTTTCTCACATTTACCCACTAAACCAATCTAAATAAACTCCCAGCAACAAAACAGTTAATGGAAATATTACAACAGCGAGTTTCAGGTTGACTTGCTAAAGACCTTTCTGGCAAACAAGGTGGTTGCAGAAATCATTTAATGTATCTATCTCCACACATTGGTGTTTGAACAGAAGAGGACAGGACTCGGGGTGAGGCATTTATGATCGGTTGTTCCCCTGCTAAGAGTCTCACCAAAGTAAGACTTTAGCCTGACAATATGGACAGGATTGTCGTCCTTATTCCTTACCCCAAGGCAGCAAGCCATGTGTCTCCTCTTTCAGGTGACAGACAGGTGTCTAGCAGGCAGATCCCACTGCATCAAAAAGATGGGAGGTGTTTGCCTTCACTAATGTGGTTATCGAGCTCAGTTATTACCCACCACTGGCTCCCAGAGCAAGGAATGAATGCTTTGCCAAGGTTTACTGCTCTTCATGCCAACTTCTCCCCAGTGATGCACTATTAAAAGTGCAAATCATAAAGCTATCAGAGCAGGGACTATAAGATGTACTAGAAATGTGACAATTCACACTTCATAATTAAATTGACAGAGAGATTAAAGAAGGGTTGCTTTTATAAAATGAAAATGAGGAGTACAGCATGGTAAGAGATAATCTGCCTTTTACTAGAAATAAAAGACCTGAAACATGAATTCTTGTGTTTGTACTGGATAAGATCCTGTCCAATGCTTATGACATAATATGTGAATGTTGGATGGAAATAAGGTGATTTACATTTATTGTATGCCACATAATGTAATGATCATCTAAAAAAATCTTTCCATTGTCGATTTAAAAGTAGATCATATCATGCCAGGGAAAATACAGAAATAACAGATTTTTTGGACACTGGGTGTGTGCATATATATTATAATGCTTACAGCTTATGAGGACATAGAAGAGGAGCTATTTAATCTCAACATGACTTTAAAGTATTATTTTTTGGAATGCTCTTTAATAAAATTGGTACTTCCAAAGAATTTAACTTGCTAGTTACGCCTACTTAGACGGGAGTAGAACTTGCCCTCAAAATTGTTAAAACTATGTATGTTTTGGATGGTGAATAATTTCTAACAGCATCTATAAACCATAGTATTTACATTCCTGATCTGTATATATTTGCTCACACTTCTGACTATATTAAAAACAAAAACAAAGGAGTCACAGAGACAAAGTATTATCTGTATCTGTAGATAGACGCCATAAACTTTTTATATAAAATGAGTGGGTTTTTTCGCCAATGCTTGTATTTTTCATGCTTTGTTTTTGTAACTTGGAGTGCTTCAGATCAGGATATCAGTATTTGATGGTAGAACAGCTCCATAAAGAAAGATCGTAGTCACTGCTTCCTAGATTAATCGAGAGCCTGTGGGGCAGAACACTTATTTGGGTGATGAGATAATATCACCATCAGGTCCTAAATAGGAGTCTCCAAAATCAGAGTCTTCACCACCAGACTACTTGCTATTAAATCTTTGTGGTCTGTTTGGTGTTTTCCTGAACATATTAAATCTTTTCTCACCAAGATGTTCTCAAGAACTAGTATGGTCTTGATGATATGATTCATTTGACAGCATTTCCAGATCTCTTTAAAAAAAATAGAAGAAACCAATTAACTCTAGGCTATTTCAGTAATTTATCACACATTGCCATTCTAAATAAATTTGACAGGCTGTAAGTATATATGTGTCCAATGTTCACCATCATAATTCTGTTATCCAGTTAAAAACTATGCTTCAAAAAGCATGAAATAATAGGCTTAAAATGGATGTAAAAATGAAAAAAACTTAAGTCCTTTTCATCTGTTTACTGTTCTTCTTGACCATGCAATTGTATCACATTTTTAAGCTTTAACTTTTACACCCGTGATAGCTTGAAATGTACTTTATTTTTGTTAATGAAAGGTGGGATTTTCTTCTATTCCCTTGCCTCTAGGAATTGTGGCTCTAAGATAGCATGATGACTCATTAGAATATTAGAGAGAGAGTGATATTGCTCAAAAGAAAGTGGTACCAAATGATGCGTAGAGGTCTCTTGATGCTACACTGTCATGGTGTCATTGGTGGGAAATTCTTCAGTGAAATAGATTCAAATGAGTATTTCTTAATAAAACACAACTTTGGTATTTTTTTAGTATTTATTTTATTGCTGAACTTGAAGTTTTGACTGTGTTGCAAATTTTGATATCACCACTTCAATGTAGATAAATGCAAGCGATACCCTGGAAAAAAGCAATCTTAACTCTCCTTGTACAGTGATGGGCTCTGAATTGAACGTTACCACCTAGGAATGAGATCTTGGAATTATAATTAATAGGTCTTATGAAAGCATCAGTTTAATGGTCAGTAGCAATAAAAATGTAAATTGAATGTTAGGAATTATTAGAAGAGAAACAGCGAACAGAAGAGACTGCATAAATCCCTACAGAGTTCATGTCCCCTCTTCTTAAAAAGGGTAGTGGAGAACCTGAGAAAGTTCAGAGAAAGGAAATAAGAAAAGTATGGAGATGCCTTCACACAAAGAGTGTCTTGTAAGACTCCTCGGTTTTGAGGAAAAGGAATAGAGAGACTGATTGTTCCTTACTTCTTTCCAACAAGATCTAGGTGTCTATGAGCCCAACATGTAAGCAGTTCAAAACTACCTTAAGCTTTTCCTTATGCGGTGTGTATTCAGGTGTGGAACTTGTTGGTGCGTGTTACGAATGCTAAGAGTCAGCACAGGCTAACAAACACCACCAAAAAATCCATGGAGGAACATCGCACTGTGGAAAACTAAATACAAAGCCATTACTTCTGGCACAGGAGATCCCAGACACATCTTCTGCAAAAAGCATTACTATGTGTTTTCATACTCTTCCCTAGGCATCTGCTGTTGATTACTCTTGGAGACAGGCTGCTGGGCCAGGTAGACCTTTGGTCTGAGGATGACCTACGATATGTAGCAGCACTGGAAGAATTTGTCAGTGGAGGAGCTAGGCTGTTTAGATAGTTTTACTGAGAGCAGATGCCTCTTCTTGAGTTGGAAGAGTTTGTGACTGTAGGATAAGCTTATCCGTTCAGATGTTGATGCTTGACATGAATTAAATCTAAAGAACTGAGGATGAACAAGGGATGAAAGGAAGAATCTATGCTTCTCAGGGCTATTGCTGCAGGCCAGCTGAACAGAAAACAACCTGGGGGCATGGGCAAGAAAATGATGTGAGTAAACCTCTCTGAGACAGGTAGCTGCTGGCTTCAAACTCTCTTGTAGCCTGTGGTGAATGGACATAATTTTAACCCCCTGCTCTTGATAATCAGGGGCTTTGAAAAAGTGCATAAAGAGAAATGTCTACACCACTGTGGTTTGATATGAAATGTAAACAAATGATGTCTTTTACTTGCCATCTGATAAAGCTGATATAGAGAGATGCTTGTTTCTCACACCGTTCTCTTCTGGTGGGTGAGAAAGGCCAGGAGCGTGGACATAGCCATACTGCAGAGCCTCAAGGCCAGTGAATATGCTCGAGGCTGCTATTTATCAGTGTAGGTGTAACCAGAGTGTCTTTTTAGTATCCTTTTAGCCCCTTTTACTCAGCTGACATGAGTGGGAAAAAGTGTAAATGTAGACTCGCTTATTTTACAGAAAAGCAATAACTGTGATTCTGGATTATATTAGAGCAGCTTGAAAAGCTTCTGGTGCCCTGCCCTGGCAGCCCGGTAGACTTCATGTCCAAACTTACATCACATATGTCCAAACTTACTTACATCACATGTAACTACACAAGCAGTTGTTCACTTCAAGTAAACCCCATGGGCTGCTGGGCACAATTATAGCAGCATTAGCCTAAGTTCAACGTTCATGTTCGTTAAGAAATGCCAACACTTAATTTTTGTTTTTTCTCAAATTTAAACAAAAACCTAAAATTTCAA
This sequence comes from Gavia stellata, assembly GCF_030936135.1. Lineage (NCBI taxonomy): Eukaryota > Metazoa > Chordata > Aves > Gaviiformes > Gaviidae > Gavia > Gavia stellata. Next base: position 16,858,635 of record NC_082598.1, on the reverse strand, counting down.
AAATTACTGAGAAATTACATTTGGGAATTGCTTTACTTGAAGTCATCAAAAGAACTATTATCAAAGACTTCACTGAAATCAAACCAGTTTGTTTTGGCTTTATTGTTCTGATTTTCAAGTGATAACATATTTGAAACATTAACTTTTATAGTATATAGTGATTGAAGTGATGAAGTCCAAATGAAATTATTTAACCTTTTAGAAGTAAAACCAAATAATTTTCTTTAAATTTTTTGATGAACTCAGATCTACAGATCGTTGAGTCAGCACTTGCTAATGAAAAGCAGTTCTTCTGGAACTGCTTCAAACAGTCCTTGCAGGATATAAGACATTTAAAATTCCAGGATGTAGATAAAAGCCCTCCTCCTAAAAAAAAAAAAAAAGCCTTTTACTCTAAAAAGCAAAATTACTCAAACTAAACAAATGTTTATGTTTTGTGCCTGCATGTCACACATGAGTGCTTGTGAATATAGTCTAACACATTTGACAGTTCTGCTGGTCTGACTTAGTACTTAATTCTGCTTTTTTTTTAATCCCCCAAATTTTTGCACAATATCTGCTTTCATCTTTACTTATTAATACTGCCTATAGTCTGCGTTATATTCCATCCCATACAGCAATGCTCATAGGAGTGTTTTGAAGTTAAAATAATTTTCCAGCATTGATTTTATACTCTGCTGTATTATAGTAACTCTTTCATCTGTGTTTTTAAATGCTATTTTGAAAACCACAGATACTCCGACTTCATACCTTGCTCGCAAAAGGAGCAAAGGCTGAACAGTGTTTAGCTCCAAGTGTCAATCAGGACATAACAAGTTAAATAGCAGCCAACACATTGGCAGATGAGTAACACAGAGTGGTTACTAAGCAGTGCCGAGTGCTGTTTGTCCTGGTCTACCTCAGCAGCTTAATGTGTTTACTTATTCATCTGCATCTGTTAGGGTGTAGCCGATGTCAGTAATGGGTAATTTTCCCAGTAGAGACAAGGTTTTGGGGCTCATCTTACAAACCCATCCAGACCTGGAGGATATTACTGTGATTAAACTAATTGATTTCAATAGGTGCTAATCATGCAGGCTCTGGCAATGCACAGAGATGAAAAACTTCAGTGTGTCCTTTAGACAACAAATGCTTATTGCACTTCACCCAAATTCTCATATCAAGATGAGATTTTTTCCATCCCCATTTGGGTATGTATTTGGCTTTTCTATAGCTGTACCCCATGCTGAGCAGATTCACTTTATCAGCCTCAATTTCCTAATAGGAAATAGCCTGTGGATAAGTCAGGTTCTCAGCACTGTAAGGAGATGTCACTATTTAACGCCTATTACAGGGTCTGATTAAGCAAACAGAAATTACCTGACAAGTTGCCCCACATGTCTGCTTAAATGCTTACTCCAGTGGTAGAATTTACTGTGCCCTAACTGGTAGAGCTGGCTATGGAGATGGCAGCTTGCTGTTCCATGGCTGGGCTTTTATCATGGTTGGTTGAAATGCAGAGAGACTCACTCCTCCCCTCTTCGTGCCACCAGCAAGGAGCGGGTGAGTGAAGGGGAGCACCATGGTGGGACTGGTACGGAACCAGGGATCATAGCAGCCTGGAAAGGAAGGGGCATGGGGAGTGGGGCAGGACAGAAACCCAGCTCGCTTGCTCCATGCACCAGCCTGTGCTCACCTGCCCCGTGTTCTCGCCCTGGAGTTTTGTTGCTGCTGAAAGTCACTGTGAGCATCCTCGGGATCATCTCACGAGCTTTCCTCCCTTCCCATCTTCTGTGCAAACAAACCACCTGCAGCTTTTCAGCCTGGGTCCTGTGTCTTATATGTTGAATATAACATTAAATAAATAAATGACTTCGCCTGAGTTGGGGATTGCACCTGGGTGTGTGTGAGGGGAGAGGTTCTCCCAGAGATGCTTTATCTTGAGGAAAAAAAGCATAATGTAGGATTGCTACTCCCTCTCATTTGGAATATCCTTTATTTCACCACAGCTTTCACTTCTGTCTGTGCTGGCAGTTGAGGATGCAATAAGCCTGATTAAATTTCCATGATTTATATATCTGCAGCACATCGAGTCCATAATTAAGACAATGGGGGACAGAGGCCCCGGCTGTGATGTACAAACAGAGACCTTCACGTGTCAGACAAGAGAGAGATGTGTAAGGGAGAGAATACAAGTTAAAACTGAGGCAGTATTGATCAGCGTATTGGCTGGTAGCCTCTGTATATTAGTATCTTCTTACATCTTTCATAGCCACATCGAAAGAAGAGAGGATAAAGGTGGGCTCTCCAGCAACTTAAATTTGATTACTTTACTGAATTACAGAGAGATGTTAAACAGGAGTCTGTTGGGAGAAAGATGATTGAAATATAGGTGCCTATGGTGGAGGCTGGTATTGTGAACCTGGTAAAAGAGAATGGGGCCATGGTGAGGACCTGCTGGCACCTCCATGGAAAACTGGAGGATGAATCAGAAAGGTCCTCTGACTGACCCAGTTAGGGGAGAGGAAGGAGAAAATGACCAAGCCAGGTAAGTGAGGGCAAGATTGCAAGATGAACAGGAGTGTTAGGTGTGTTGAACGCAGCTGACAGATCATGGAGGATGAGGAAACAGCAATACTCAGTTTTGGCTGAACACAGTTCTGGAGAGAATAATTTGAAAGTGATGAGAGCAGGAAGCTCATCTTTTACATGTAACAGATGCGTACCAGATTGCAAGTAAAATATATGAATATCTATAAGGTGGATTTGTACACAATGCATACAACATAGACACAGTCTATAAATTTGGGATAATCCAAAGAAAGAATTTGGGAATATGCAAGTTAGGTACCTACAACAGAACAATGTGAAAACAAGTTCACAAAGTAGCCACACGCTGTCTGACAGCAACTGAAGCCGTCAAAGCAGAATCAAGTCAGTCAGTCCCAGTCCCACAGTGACGGACATCTTAGTTCCCAACCCTGCTTGCAGAGGGTGGCCGTGCCTTTCACATCAGAAATCCCTTACTCCGGGTCTCTGTTAGCAGTCTTAACGGTGAGATCAGTGTTAACAGTGACGTGTGATCCTATCCCCGTCAGATAGCGAGGCCCACACTAATTGGAAATAAATGGAGAAACCAGAGAGAGATATAAATACTAAGTTAAAACAGGTTTAAGATGAATACTTCTCTTGAGCAGTCGAGGAGGAGCTCGGCAAGACCAGACAGCAGTCTGCTGAGAAATGGGAGGATTTCCTCTGGGTTTTAGGAAGGGTAAAATCTCCAAAGTAATGGTGAGCTGTTGTGTCAGGGAAAGCACAACATGGTGCTTTTTCCCCCACTGTTTTGTGAATTGGGGTGCACATCTTGGGGTACAAACAGACAGGCAGTTTGGCCATGATGGACTCCTTGGCTGGAGCAGAGCGTGGCTGATTTGTTGCCTTTTGGGGGTGGATTGTCCTGTTGGGTTTTGTGTGCTGGGCAGGCGGCTTCAGCTGGGTGCAGGGAAGGTGAATCCCTCCCCGTGGCCAGGTTCATGGTACCACGTGTGCTATGCAGCCCTTAAGGTGAGATGGCCAGACTCGTTGGCACGGCGTGAGTGACAGCTGTCCTATGCGCTGGCGGGTCCGCAGAAGGAAACGGGCATCAATCACATTATTGTGGCAAGGTATGGGCCCCACAACGCCTCCCACGACATGAATGCCTTTCGTGCCAGTGCTCAGATGTCGCTGGTGCATCTGCGATGACAGCACGATCCTAGATCAGTACAATTGATTTGGGATTTGTTGTCCTGGGGGGTTTCTCCCTTCTGCCCCAGGCGGGCAGGTAGCAGGAGCTGGGAACACCACCGCTGTTGGTGTCCTGTTCCCCTGGCCTCCCTCCGCCCCAGCTGGAGGAGTGGGGTGAGCATGGCTTTGAGGGTGCTGAGAGGCCAGGCATCTTTGCGTAGGGCTTTGGGAGGTGCCGCTGCAAACCAGGCAGCGATGCGAGGGCTGAAAGGGCAGCAGGGATGCCACCTCTGCCAGCTCCTCGGGGCCCGGCTGTCCGGCAGCTGAGCCCTCCCTGCGTTACTGGGGCAAGGACCGTGGCAGAGAGATGGTGGCTGTTTTCCCCTCCTGTTGAGCAGAGCATGGTAGGAGCGATGAGTTCCCTCCCTGCCGCTCTGCTGCAAGCCACGCAGACGCCCTTCTCCGCAGCACGGCGTTCCTTATTCATTACCACCTTCTTACCTCCACACCTGTTTGATATTACATATTCAGTTTGGAAATACTGTCCTTTTTGTCCCCTTTTACACCATCTGTTGACACAATCCTGTGTGTGTGTCTGGGTAAGATCCAGCTGGCACACGCAGGAGGTGAACACATTCACATCTCCCGAAATTGCTGATTCAGGGAGGGGAGGCGGCGGGGGGTGACTCAAAAGACCCTCACCCCGATAGCGCCGCAGCTGAGAAGCCTATCATTGCCCTCGGTGATAGTGCCAGGCGTTATCAATGCACAGCCATCCTTTCACCCCCGCCTGCCCTCCCCGCGCCCCCGACGTGCCTGTTGTAATCGGGGGAACAATGGCAGAGGCAGAGTGCCCGGCACAAAGACAACAGCTGCACTCCCGGGTCAGGCTTTGCAGCCTCCCCGCACAATGGCAATGTGTAACCCCATCCCACCGCCCGCCTCGGAATAATTTATTTATAGATGCAATATCTCTTTCTCTGGCCTATTTAAGAATGTCTTTTCATAAATGCATGGAAATTGAAATTATTCTCTGCTTTTTCCCCAAAAGATTAAGGTATCTGCTCCGTACAGATAAATAGCATAATTTTGGAGGGGAAGAGGGAGAAAAGCCATTGGAATATATGTAATAAAAGATGGGGAGAAGTTGATTCATTGTGATGTGTGCATTTGTGTTTTTTAATTAAATATATTTCACCATTAGTGTCTTTGTAATAATGGGCACACGTTTAAAAATAGGAAAGAAATATTGAAGAAGGGGGGGTGGAAAAGCCCTCCTACACAATGAATGCCAGCCTCTCCTCTGCAAGAGATGACTGGTTGCCTCTTCGTTAATAAAACCTCTTTCACCCTATCAAACTGTAAGCATCTGCTCAGGATGGAGAATTTTCTACCATCCAGAAGACTGTGAGTCATCTCTCACATGAAAATACGGTCAGTTCAGCCCACTGCTTACTTCTCTTAAATACAGCGTGTGCAGCTTACATATTGTCTAAAAGTGTACTTTAACACAAGATCAGAAATGAGGATGATCACTTAGCTCCCTAAAAAGAACTAAAATCAGTAAAAATACTTCTTCCGATAACTTCTTAATGCCAGTAGTTTCAATACCCCCATCATATTTTTTAACAGTAGCTCTTTAATTAAAACTAATTTAGGTTTTTCTTTACTTTCACTGCAGCTGAGTTTAATTTTGTTTGTCTAAACCCTGCTCTCTGAATGCAGACAACTAGTAGCTTAGTGACAGCACTTTCCTGTGTTAACCCTGTTGGTTTAGGGATCATGAACCTGGAGTGCTTCATCCATGCACGTTTTGTGTGCTTGTGAACATGTCCATGTCAGGACAACGTGACAAGATATTCTCCAAATAGGAAAAAGCTTCGGTGCTGCTAAACACTCTCCAAACAGCTCCATCAGATTTAACAACCAACTGAAAGGTCCTGTATGCCCACGGGATGTGCAACACACTTTATCTGTTACTCTGGAATAACAAGGATTTTTTTTTCTTTTTTTAATTAACAAACACCATATATAACATTATTAGCGGTTCTGTATAAAAGTGTGCTGGAAAAATGCATGGCCTCTTAATATCATCCCTTCTTCCATCTCCTGCAGCCCACAGGAAAAGCCTCATGACTGGCAGCTGGTTGACTGCCTTATTATCTGAGCCTGTGTCCAGTCTGGCTAATTACAGTCACTGATTACTAAACACTGAGCAGCACTGTCACCTGCCTTAGCCTGACAGGATTATACCATCTGTGCCACATGGCCAGGGTATGGAAAGCTGGTGAAAGGTCACAAAAAGGGGCAAATAGCCCTTAATAGGAGGTAAATGTATGTTTACAGACGTGACAGCTGACTGTCATTAGGGTATATATACGTATTCACAGCTGAATATACTTCCCAAGGAAAAATAAGGGCCATAGGAAGTGTGACTTTGTCAGGCAGTTGGTTTTTTCTGCCCCCAAAATAGGTGTCATTCACTGGAAAGAGACTAAATGCGCTCCTGTCAGACACACTGGAGTGACACAAGACCAGATATTTTCCCTCCTTACCGCCTCAGATCTGTCAGTGCAGCAGCAGTTTAACTAAAATGTTTGTTAAAACTGAATTAGTGAAACTGGTGCAAACCTTTCTGCAGGCAAAACTGTCGCCTTTGGATGAACTGGTTGGATCTGTTCGGTTTGTGCTTGCAGAGGTACCACAATTAACTCAACCAGGTAATTGAGGACCAGGCGTGTTCTCCAGAGCCGGTAGCAGTGCCGGACCTGTAAGCTGAGGGTCCCCACGCTCCAACTGCCTGCTCCAGTGCAGGTCATGCCTCCTCTTGCCTGCAGTAACGCCGCTCCTTCCTACGCCTCTTCTCTCATCAACTGCTATGTGCTCGTACCTGCTCTCTGCTCCACCCAAGCCTCTCGTATGGCTGCTACTTTTCATCCCCTGCACGCTGCAAAAGCCTCCTCCTCTCTTTTCCCACATACACGTGACAGTGCAGCCCTTTGATGGAAAACATCGTGTATTTCCCTTTGTTTGCTTTATGTCCCCATGTATTTAAGTTTTGACTCTCCAAAGGGAATTTTGCAACTTTTTCTATGTATCTGAGGTCAGAGAGGCATAGCATTTACTCACTGTCTTGTTGGACCATCCCAGCTCAAATCTGATCCATTCTACACCTTGGAGGGTTATCTAAGTTGTCCTGAAATCACCATAATTTGTTGGCTTGCAAAGTTCCCATGGCTTACAACAGAGTCTGGGCCATTTTGTAGGCAATATACACCCAAAAGCATCCATAGAGTGGCCTAGCTCTGACAGTATATATCCCTGGGCCCCCTGGCATGACTTAGGACAGTTATGCACTCCCGTCCCCATTTGCTGCTCTATGCATGGATTTTTGAAAGTCGCCAGGACATAAACTTGGGTATACAGCTCTCATTGACAATTAAGAAGGCCTGAGCTGTCACCCCAGGAGCTGGCATGCCACTTGGTCCTCCTGGGAGGAGACCTGCGTCCTCCTGTTCGTGTGGAAGACTACAGATGGCACCACAATGTTGCCAAGGTCTTCTGCCATGCGTCCCTGAATGGGTTTGTTGCCGATCGGATTTCATTGCAACTGCCCGTCAGTGCTGTATTAAAGTTAAGAGGTTGAAGGAAGCTCAAAGCAAGGAAAACTGCCTGGCATGACATGTCTGCAAGATGGTAAGGGTAAGAAGCTGCCATGGTGCTGCTGTTCCCTTCTGAGCATGTCCGGGGATGCTCATCCGAGAGGACAGTGACACAGTCTGGCACAGGTTTGTTGGTCTCCTTTCATCAGCCACACAGGGGAGACTACCACCACCCCCTCCTGCTCGGGCCACTCCACCAGACTTAAGTTGTGGTCTGGTGGCAGTGGTGGTTTCTGGGTAGGTCCTCAAACCGTGCTCCCCTCTGCGTGGTTCTGCCATCGACCCCTGGGTAGGGAGCATCCTCCTCCTCACCGTATTCTGGCTGAAATACGCAGAATTTTCAGCTAGAAAAGCAAGCAGTCTGTGCAACTAGGGGATGATTTATTTCAGCTAAGTCATGGAGTCATACACTTACTACCTCCCTTTTTTTCTCCTTCCTTGGTTTTCCTGTCTAAACTTTCTCTTCTGCTGACAAATGTGTATTATGTTTCTCCAGTTGTGTTCAATTTGTCTGGTCATTATTTACCAGGTATTTTAGTATGTGAACGTAAGATAGATGTTTTACTGAAAAAAGATGACTATAAATAGCCTTGCATACATCAAATCACAAGGAAAGAAAAACAGAAGATGCATATATAAGTTATAGCTGAAGCGGTCTTACCTTCAATGATGAGTGTAATCTTCTCAGAAGAAAAAAATTTAATTTATTTCATGTCAAATAGGTGACCAATTTTTGACAGCCACTGAGTACAGGAATTTTTCAAAAGGTATGAAATCAAGGTGTCTTATATTCTGAACTCTCATATCTGATCTATGTGCTTTCCTCACAGTTGCTCTGATTTTTTTTCTGTTGGGTTCTTTGAAATTGATCTCAGGAGCAGGCATACCCAAAAAGCTACTTCATATACACAAATGTGTACATATATACGTTCCCTAGTCTGCCAATGAAATCAGCCACTGACGTGGTTTGGGCACCATCACCATCACAGATCGGGGCTGGGATACTGGAGTAGAGGTACGTGGTGATGGTCTGGAGGACTGGGCGGAGAGGAACAAAGTGAAATTCAGTGGTATAAAGCGTATGCATTTTTTCAACCGATGCTGAGAATTTCTGCTGGAAACCAAAAAGGAGCAAAATTGGGATGTGCTGGTAGACTGCAGTCATCATGGTGCTACTGATGTGATGTGGCTGTGGAAATCATAGGCTGATTCTAAGACACGCCATTTGCAGGACAGACAGAGAAGCATTTGTAGCTCCTCTAGTTACCACCAGTTACCGTTCCACCGCTGGAGCCTCCCCTCTGGGTGAAGGCACGCTCAGAGCAGATAAGCGCCAAGCTGGAGCAGGTATGGAAAGCAGTTCCTCGGATGAGCAGGGGACCTGGCAGCTTAATTTGAGAGAGACAGCTTAGGGAGTGTAGCTCATTTAGCTCCTCAAGACAAATGCCGAGAGAGAAAAAAATGTGATTGCTCTCTCTAAATTTATCAGCGGAGGCAAATGCCAGAGAGGCAGAGGAACTATTTAAGGTGAAGGACAATGTTGGCATAAGAACAAATGAGTGTAATCTGGCTATGAATAAATTTAGGCTGAAAATTAGAAAATGGTTTCTAACTATCAGAGGAGTGAGTTCTCAGCTTTTTAATAGGAACTCAAGAAACCCAATTCCTATTCAGTCCAATTTGATAAGATTATTAAAAAGCTGCCTGTGATAGGCAGGGACTAGTCTACAGCTCAGAAGGTCTTCTCTGTCCCTGAGCACTGATGGATGCAGGTTGACTCAATGGGAATCCTGCCTCAAATATTCAGTATATGAATATTCTTCATTACGTGAAGAAGTTTCAAAAGTCGGGACTCAAATTGTCAAGGGGGTAGGCCAAATTTTTGATTCTTTGGACTTTAGTGTTTCTCTCTGCCTCTTCTATGCACCTGTGAGATACAGAGGATAATTCCACCCCTCCTCCCCATTTAATCACACTGGGGTATTGTGAAAACACCCTCACTGTGGTATTATGAAAATATAATATTTACTGTTTGTGTAGCACTCAGGAGTGCTGTGAGGATGAGTACCAAAGGAAAAAAAGCTGTTCTGAAATTAATAATTTTGGCTGCACAGCTAGGTTTGAATTACATGTAGTAAATCATGCCTAGGGCAACACACTGAGTGAGAAGAAAATAAAATATTGAATAGCTGCTCATTAAGCGAACACCATCTATTCCGTGAACTGAACGAGGCAGGGTCCCATGGAAAATACAGTATGTGATTTTGTAATTGAAGGTTAGAAGAGGGCTGAATTAAGGTTGCACAAGCCTTTCCTTATGCTTTTCCAGCATCAAGGGTCTAGGATTTTTTTTTTTTTATGTGCAGCTGATCAATTAGCTACCTGCATCTGCACCCAGCCCAGCTCACACCCGATTTACAACCAGGGGGGACCTTGTTCATGAGTGGCACGGAGGTGGTTGTCAGACCGCACAGGTTCTGGCACGATTCTTCTCCCAGAAGACGGGAGGGACTGCCTGGGCTTATTTGAATAACCACCCATCCTCCTATCTCGCCAGCCTGCATGCAGGGAGATGCTCCAGAGCACGGCGTGTGAATAACCCCCACAGTACTCTGCCCTTGGCACAAGCAGCCGGAGAAGAATGGGAGGGTTGCACCGGCTCGCCCACAATCAGCCTCTCAGAGCGGGGCAGAGAATAGCGTTCTGTCTTGAGGAGAAAATGGAATTTTATTTCATCCCAGCTTGGGACTAAGCCCGTCTCTAGGAATTCTCTATAATGCAAGTTGGAAGAGCGATTAAAATGTTGACTGTTGAGCCAAGAAGCTTGGGTAGCCCACGCGAACCACCTTCCCTGCGAATTTGGAGGTGTAGGTGGCTTTGGGTGTGCAGCTGAGTCTTTAGGTGTGAAGCTCAGGCTTTGGGTGTGATCTCGGGACCACCACACCGGCTGCCGAGGAGGAGCGGGTACGGTCCCCGGAACCCATGCCCATTTCAAACCTTGCACTTTTCTTGAAAGCAAGAGTTTGGAACGAAACCTGAAGATATCAACAAGGCAGCAAACATTTTGTCAGTATTTTTCAAACTGGTTGCAGACCTATGGGCTATACACTGAAACAGGTGTGAACAGACCAGCATGGTTAACATGAGTTATGGCTGTGCTGGGAAGAGCTGTGGCTGAATAGGTGGCCTGCAGGAACTCACCCCTGGACACATCAAAACCTGCTACCAATACCTATAGCTTTATTCGAGCTGGAGTGTTTGGTATGTCACCACCAAAATGATAAGAACACAAAGTCTTGCTGTTTTTAAAATGGCTTTGGTGCAGAGGACAAACTTCTAGCATGATTAGGAAGTTTGAGTCAGTCTTTTTCTTGGCACTTGACTTTTCCCTCAGCTGAGGTCTGATTGCCAGAGTGGGGATGCTTGCCTTTTTCTGAACACCCTGCGTTTCCAAAGTGGGCTCTAACAAAGCAGTCAAAAGCATTGGCCAGTTCTGAAAATCTTGACTCAAACTCTTCAAAGGTTATCCAAGAAGCATATATTTCTCAGCCTTGGGAAACAAGAATTATTTATAGGCTCACCCAGAATACTTGGCTGGATATTTTTTGTGTGAGTTGGTACAAAGGAGTCTGGTGTGACTGTACATTCTATACAAAGGCAGACACACCCCGCATTTAAAATATTCCCGTTTTACTGTAGCCAATCTTATTTTCATGTTTGTTTGCCATAGTATGTATGTATCTAATTATGTGCTGATAGCACATTCTTACTAACTGAAAATATTATCAAAAAATATGGAGCTATCTCTAGATGGAGACCTTGTTTTTGACAGCAATGTTTACTATTGAATCACAAACCATAGAAAACGCTGATTTGCACAAGAACGGCTAATGCATAAGAAGTGTGCTGAACACTACTTTTGCACAGGAAGAGGGAAGGAAGAAAAACATATTTATCTCAGTAGTGGTTAAACGATAGTGCAAACCAGTAATTATGTGTAAATTATGACCTTGCCCCCTTGCAGTCAGCTCCTCAGTAAACATGACTGCATTTAATTTCCATCCCCTTAGCAATAAACATCATTGTTTTCAGAGCAAGTTCAATCCTTCTCTTCAGATCTTTTTTTGAATGAAAATTTGTGGTTTTAGAGATCAAAACCTTAAATGAAATGCTGGGCTTTTTCAGATTTTGGGGATTTTCACTGAAATATAAAACTGGTGGTAAAATATTAGCTTTTATAAATTCTGCTCTGTTCCTTTATACTTTTCTATCACGAAAAAGCATTACATACAAGTTTAAAGTTCAGAGTTTTTTTTAAACATGCGTATATTTCATTTTCATTTGACATTCTGAAACATTTCCAAAGCTGGAGAAATGCTGAAAAGCTGCAGAAAATAAAGTGATGAAAGAAACCCCTAACTTGGATATCATGTAATACATGGAAATAAAAGCAAAATACAGAAAAAATGTGGGGGAAAAATAGGAGGGAAGCCCATAAAATTACATTTTAAGAAGTACAGGTTAAGAGTACATTTTTTTAAAACAGTAGAGAATCTCACTGAAGTGGAAGTGACTTAATTAATGGAACTCATTTCAACTTTTGAACATTTCTAATAAGGATAACAGCCAAATAAGAATTGAGCGCTTACATATTATCGTGCATTTCAGTGTGACAATCTGTAGCTACACACAATTATCCTGTGCTATCTGTTGCTGAAGTGGTATTCATTATTTCCTACCTTAAGCTGTCCTGTAAATTTGCTCTGCACTGTTAAGCAGATATCAAGTTCTGCCTAGAGATAGAAACACTGCTGATGAGCAAAGGGGTTCTTAATAGCTAAGTTTGTTGATGCTTATATTAAACTTTAGAAACATTTTGAATAAAAGGCAGAAATCATTCTTCCATGAACAGTCACATTGTATTTCTTCAGCATTTCCCTTCTAACACTCTCACAAAGCAGAGAGATGTTGTCTCGGTTTCAGTTCCCTGGCTCGGGTTAATGCAGAGCATATTTTGATGCAGAATTACCTAGAGCTAAACCCCTTGTGTTGGGCAAGGGGTGGTCGTGGTGCCTCTGTGGGATACCCAAGTACCTCGGTGTCTGCACCTGCACCGCGTGCTCCTGAGGTTTCTAGTGGCCTCTCCGCTGGTGACTGGAGCAGCTGCCGCCTGGCCCACCACGTTAATTCTTCCCAGGAAACTCCTCTGGGATCTCTCCGTGGGCTTGGCACGCGCTGCGGCTGCACGGGGATGTGCTGGAGGATGCACTGCCACATTCCCATGGAGCTACTCCCCATCCACGTAGGTGATGACTGCAGCTAGGTGCAGTGTAACCCCCATCCCACCAGGCAACGTGAGTCAACAGCTCCACCACAGCAAGGTTGGAGGCTTTTGTGGGTAGATGGGATTTAAATAATTGGAAGGGCCAGGAATGACTCCTGAGTTAACCTGATTAAAGAGGAATCCTAGCTTGACTCCACAGTGCGTGAAATGCTGCTCACTGGTGTTTCTCCGCTGGAATCATAAATGGGTTTACTCCTATGACCTACCTGGAGTTTGAACACACTTTTTCCCACTAAGACACACCTTTAAATGCTTTGCAAATATCAGCAAGCTCAGTTTCACAATGGGAGTTTCAGCTGGCAGGCAGGCTGCATCATCAATTTTTGGATGAGGAAATTAGGCAGGATTGGTGATTGGCTCCAGGCCACATTGCCGTGTCTGCATGGCACCGGGAAGCGCAGTAGAAAGATACTGGGGCTGGCATGGATTTATATCAGAATGGGGCTCCACCCTGGCTAATTAGTCTGCTGGGGAGCAAGGTCTATCCAACAGGGCAGAGAGCTCTGCTAATGCAATCCTGCCTCCAGACGCCTTGTGTGGGGATCCCATGGCTGGTCTGCAAAGTGCTTCACATCCCCACGCGCCCTTCTCAGCCTCCACGGACTTCACAAGGAGTGAAGTATATTTTGTGGCATGAGGATAGCGTTTCTGAGGACAGGTTTCCTGCAGCTGGTCTCAGAGCTGACTGCTCAGGGCTCTTTTATTTTTATTTTTATTTATTTTTATATCTATTTTTTAATATCTATTTATATTCTTTATTTTTATTTTTTTATTGAGCAACAACAACAACAACAGGGGGTTAATTCAAAGGACCCAAACCCTCAAAATATACCACTGTAGTTCATGAAATAGTGAAGTCAGGAATTTGCTGTGACTCAGTGGCTGATTGTAAACTACAACGTAGAGCAGAAGGGAGGGAGGGCCTGACTCAGCAGATGCCGGAGCCTTCAAAGGGATTAGAGCCATTGCCAAGGAGTTCCACCCTTTTTTTCCTCTTTAAATGTGTCTTAAGTATCTTAGTCTTGCATTACATTATATATAAAAAGCATGTATGCTGTTGAATTGGCACATCCAGAATAGAGAGCACTTAAACATCAGATTTTCCTGAAGGATTACGATTTGATTATATCAGCATGTGCACACCATTTCATCACTGTGCAAGTAGCAAAATCCCTTCCATACAATTAAAAACCCTCAAGCTTTATTAACACAGTAGCTGCAAACATTTCAAAATAGGTACTCAAAAAAACCCCAACCTAAATCTTCACCAAAAAAATATTTACAACCCAAACACACCCCTTGGACCACAACTTCCAGTCCCCCAGCATGCCTCTGGAGCTGACGTATCACTGTGATTCCTGGGGGAAATTACCCTCGTGGGACTTCTTCACTGCACAACGAGGTGCTTTCTAAGGGGCCAAGACAGTTCCCCACGCCTGCTGCCAACCCGTTTCATAACTTCTGCCTCTGTGTATTCTTTTATACTGAAAAGATAAAAATGTAGGGAGTTGGTCTATACTTAAAAAGTTTTGCTGGCATGGCAGTGATGTAATTATGACAGCAAAATCCCTACTGTGAGTTCAGTCCTACCATCAAAAGGCCTTTTTGTTTTTGTTATAATGTAATCTGTTCAGCGAGCAGGTTTAATTCATACCAGCAAAACAACTTTTTTTTGCTGGTATAAGCTGTTTCTCTGCTCAGGGTGTTGGCTGTTGCAGGGCTAGTGCTATACTTCCATCGGGTGCTGATGTGCCTGGAGGATGAGCCGCCGTTTTCGCCCTGGCAGGTGAGGGCTGAGGCACTCTGCCCACCGAAGGGATTACGAGGCATGTGATGACTGTTGGGTCAAAAGGGAATTTCAATCCACCTTTCGGTCTGGCTCCTTTGCATAAGTCCTTTATGTTTTTAAGTCTGTGTCTTCACTCTGCAGATTTTTTGGCGAGGACTGAGCTAGGTTGCCTGCACACCCCAGCACCGTTTCTGACATTGAAGGCATTTTTGGACTGCTAGGGAGAAAAGCAATGGTTTTTTCACAGGACTGTGAATTAAAACCTCGGGTTTTAATGTTCCCCCCTCTCAGCCCATCATTTTTGCAGGCAAAGTTGTTTTAATCCAGCTGTGGCTTTCGGTATATGTAAATATACTGAATTTCACCTGCCAGTCCGTGTTGGCTTGGTGACTCCCGATGCAAGGTGCCACCGGAGAAATGCAGATGCTCAAAATGGGGCTTTCACACTCATGCTGTCTCCACCCCTCGTTCCTTCCCTGCCGTTTTCATGCGGGGAGGGTGCAGATGTTTGCACTTGGCAGATCAGGGATGGGGTTTTAGTTGCCCTTCCCAGTCACGCTGTTCCCATCCATCACCCTGTCACCCCAGGGATGGGAACTGGGGGGTGGTCACAGGGCAGCAATGGAGCAGGTCACTGATAATGTCTCTCTAAAGCCATCGCTTACCCCATGAGGAAAGGTATAGCCATACAGGATTTACGTCTTTCTCATAAATGCATGCGGCATGTTTGGTTTTACTCACATTTCCTCAGTTTTCCTTTTAATCTAATTTCAATATTCTGTGGAACTGATGCCAGAAGTAATAAAATGTGAGCGTTATATCCTCTTAGCCAGCACAACCATCGCCTGGTTTTTTTTTTCCTCGAGAAACAAATGCTTCAACCTGTTTTAGCAAACCTCCTGGCCCTCCCACAGCAGATCACCGGAGCCATTTTCAAGGTATCGTATGCCAAAAAAACTAGGGACAATCTGGAAGGAACAGGTGTATTGGCTCCTGTTGCGACTTGAAGAGGTAAACACCTAATTTGCTGTTACCGCAAAGGAGGTAAACATTTAGCACACAGAAAGTTTCCTTCCCTCTGAAAAAGTCCCACTGGTGTCGACCTAAATAAATTCCAACAGACAATCTTTTTTTCTTTTTAAAAAAAGTTTCCTCCCTTCCATGGCACTGATTTTGTATTGCAAGTCCTTGTAAAGAGAAACTTCGTTCAGAAGTGGGTTGGACATTTTACTCTATGAGGTGGTTTTGGCTGGAAGGAACTGTGCTGAGGTATGATCATTTGGGCTGACCTTCTTTATGCTGGTGGTGTGCTTCAGGCTTGCTCTTCTCAGCTAGTACTTTCCAAGAGATGGTTTTCAGTCCAAACTGTTCTCAGGATGAGGGAATGTAAAAAAGAAAAGAAAGTAATTTTTGCTGCTGATAAAAAAGTGGTATTTGAAGAGGTATCTTTTGAAGACTCCATAAATTACAGCCTTTCAGAAAACTAAGCAGACTTGGTGGAGATTTAAGGAAAACTAGCGGGTAAGCCTGCATATGTTCAGTGTGCGCCCAATGAAGCACCTGAGCTGAGCCTAGAGAGCCCATTCTGCCCATCCTGCCTGTCCTGCCCATCTCATGCCCCACTCTGTGTTAACTTCAGGCCCTGGGCATGGGACAGCTGCTTAGGAAGACTGAAGAAGAGACAAGAGTTGAATCTGGGGATGATGACACTATGTTGGAACAAAAACAACAAAAAGGGCACTATCAATAAATGGCCTTTTTTGCTTTACTTGTTTAAGGCAACAAACCTGACTATCTCTGTCCTGGTGACTCTTTGCTTTTCTTTGATTGCTTAATCTCCAAAGAAGCTTCATGCATACTTTTACAATACCTTCCTTTGGCATCTCAGGGTTAACCATCTTCATGCCTTTAAATATAATTTTTTGTTTCTTTTCAGATTATGAAATTATTTCTCTGAACTGAAAATAGGGCCAAAAGTCCTAAACCCTGTCTACAGGGTTGAACGTTTAGCAGTAGCTCTCGAAATCACAGTTCTCATTAAATGTGACCTGCAGCAGTTGTAGGTTTTGATCTGATTGATATCTAGCTCTTGTCTTTTCTCTACAGTGTTTTTCTAATTCTTTAGAGCGTGCCTGCAACAACTGAGTCTTTCTGAGGTTTGCATTCAATTTGCAAATTGTACATCTGAAGCTGAAAAATAAGCTCCATATTTTTGTGGTAAAGCGAGACTTGCCAGGCCCCTTCAGAAACAACAGCAATGTTTTGTGGTTTGTTTCAGTTAACATGGGCTGCAGTCAACTCGTGAACCTTTTGGTGCCCTCACTAAGTGCACAGTCTCCTTCTCTAGATGAGTGTACTAGTGCAAGGGGTTTTTTTAAATAACACCTGCAGAGAGCTGGAGAGCTCTCTGGTTTCTAGTTTTGGCTACGTGGTTGTAAGACGACTGTGCCAATACAATCCTTCAGGACATCTGTGAACAACTGTGTTTTCCACCCACCGTTGTAGCTGCTCAGTTTTAGAGCTCTGTATTCTGTTACTGAAACTCTTAAAAGATTTTTTATGTTGTGTCCACTGGGCACTTTTCACAAGCTTGTTGCTTTAGACAGCCACTTTATGGATGGGATTTTTTCGTAGTCCAGGATCCCAAGGAGCTGTACTCTTTTGTGTGATGGAGAAGGCATGCTACAGATAGCAGCATCATTGCTGTGGTCATTCTGTGCACATTTTTATGCTTTTTGGGGGGCTTGGGGTTTTTCTTCTTCTTTTTTTTCTTCTCTTTGAGACATATTTCTTTTAAATGACTTTTTGTTTAAGCTTTAGCCTAGCACCTCTTCCCAAAGCTGCTTAGATTTTCATAAGCTTCTTTCTGTTCCCCAAATCATGCACCTCTGTACCATCCAAATTTCTTGCATTTTTCAAGGGAAATACTTGTTTGCCAGGTAAGAGTTTGCAGAGCCAGGGTCTCCCTGTGGGAGTGTTGAACATGTACAACTGTTGGTAGGTTTTCCAGGGAGCACCTGCCAGAGCCCTGCTGGTGCTCTGCTACATCAGACCAGTGCCAGGCATCGGATCTCGCTCCAGAATGATTTACTCTGCAGGGGATGGATTTGCTTTGTTTAAATATATATATTTACTTCTAAGCAGTTCTTCTGTTTCTCTTGCAGTGATCCCAAATGAAAAATTGTTTCTTTTCTCTTGCCTTTGTCTATTTAGGACCTCCTCCTGCTTTGGCCTGGAAGAAGGAGAAGTTGCTGGAGGGTGAATTGCTAGCTGACTGCTCTTCCAGTTCTTTTGAGATCTGAAGTCCTCATCCTGGGAGGATATTTTCAAACTCCTCCTCACCAGCTCTTCACTGAACTTATGCTCCCTCTCACTTTTATCCCACTGATGATTCCCTTTCCTTTGGTACTCTCTTTCAAAAATGGATATCTATCCATACTTTACCTGCATAGTCCTTTACTGAGAAACAGTTACTTCACCTCTCTATTATACAACATTCTTCTAATACCTTTGTCATTTCTCTGATATTATTTTACCTTTCTGTCATTTTGCTAAAATATTGAATGGCACAGAGTTATGACCTAGCCCCAGAGAAAACTCACTAGAAACATTGCTGTCTTTCTGTTTCCATTTATCGTTAAAAACCTATCAAAGAACTAACTTCCTTTCTCACTTAATGCGTGTGAAGCTGGGTTTTGTTTCACTCTTGTTTCTTACGTGACTCAGAGCTGAATGTCTTAGAGAAATTCAGGATTATTATCTCAATGCTGGTGTCTTTATCAACAAAACTTCGGATCTAATTTTTGAAAGTTATCAACGTTGTTTGATACGATCTGCTTTCCATAAATCTGTTGTTTGCTATTACTTCTATTATTAGCCTTAAACTCAGAACTTTTATCTGCTCTTCTGCTGTGCTCCTGGGGTCTCTGTCAGAGCAGCAGGCTGGGCCATTTACGCTTGCAGTCATTGGGGTAGCATCAATTCTCTTCCAGGCAACCGGAACTTATGACTGCTTTACTGAAAACCGATATTAAAGGTCTCATGACCTTCTCCACCAGTTCTTAACACTTTGAGACTACAAGTTACCTGGACCTGTTAATTTCCATATGTTTAACCTTATGTACCTCGATCTCACTTCTTGAGTATTTCTGCCTCTGCTGCTGATCTTTCTACAGTTCTTCTTGGTTAGCTGGTACTTTTTTGTTGCTTTCAGCTTTCAGTCTTTTTAAATTATTATCCATATTCTTATGGTTGGTTTATCCCCTTTTTTAAGAGGGTTGGCATCTTAATCACATTTTTTTGTTTATTATGGTAGTTTATTATTATTATCTATATAGTGTATATATATTTATATGTAATAAAATGTATTTCTATGGTCTTTTTCAGCACCTAGGAAAATTTCCTTAAGCATTTTCCAGCTATTACTGATATTTTTCTATTTAAATTTCCTCTTACAGGTGATTTTGCGCATAACCATTCTTAGCTTTGTGAACTTGGAACTTCCGTAGAGACAAGCGTATAATTCTGTTTGCACAGAATTACATCTGTTAAATGACCTAAGCAACAGCCGATTTCTATTCTCTGATCAGTTTCTCTGTGGCAGACTGAGATGTAAGGCAGAATTTCTTTCATGTGGATACAATTCATTCTGTGCATGAAAAAAAAGGATGCATAAAATGTCTTCAGGACACTTCGGCGTTGGCACCAAGAGACACCCAGCAGACAGAGAACCACTTTCTGACATTTGTGCTCACTGAAACCTTCCTTGCAGGTGAACCTTGATTTTGAAATTCTTACTACGAGGATCTTCTTATGTGGTTTCAGCAACATAAACTGGGGTGTATTTGGGCTTCTACATGAGTGGTCTCAGTCCCTTCTGTCTGTGGCCCATGCTCATACCACTGGTGCAGAGGCCAGGAGAACTGGTAGGAGAACTATGAAACCTTCTCTCCACATCTCGTAGTGAGGTAATTAATTTTGTTCCAAACATCTTTATCTTGAACTGCAAATATACTTTTATTCCTCCTTTCTTGATTTCCTCCTTTTATTAGCATCATGTTCTTTGGTCTAGTCAGCAAGTAACCTGGAAAGTTGATTTCGTTTCTACTGTGATGCAGCTGGCCTGAACTCTGCTATGCCTTTTCTCTGTTCAAGGTAAGACAAAAAAGTTCCACAAATCCAATTTCATTAGATACTCACTATGTACCTTCTGATTTCTTCAACAAAAAATCAGGAATTGTCCTGTGGATGATAGTCAGCATTCTTACACAGCTTCAATTGAACTTCGGAGTTGATTACTTTTGTATAATATATAACAGCAGCTTTGTGCGGAAAAAAAGTTATTATATAATCAAAAGTTGTATGAAGCACACAAGAAGACTGAATTAAGATGGCACAGGCAACATCTGTTCCAGTATACTACAGTTTTTGAATGCTAAATATATAATGTGTTTACAATGTTTTGTGTACACAGTCTATTTATCAGGGGATTTCAAACCTTTTCATTTTATACGTCCCTAAAAATTTTCATGCTGAAGTATGAATCCTTTTAGCTGGAACTTATCCTAGACACTCTCATACACCCCTTAGGAAAAAACAAAAATAACCCAGAGATCCTAACAGGTGTATGTGAACTACCAGTCAAAAAACCTGACATACACTAGGGACTCATTCAGTTATGGTAATAAAGCATTTTCTGAAAACCAGATATAATATTTTTCCTAAAAATTATGGATTTTTCTGGTCTTGTCCAGTAGCTTGTTTTGCAACTGAACTCACAAATAAGTGTACTTTATCTCTGTTTTCCGGTGGAACATCGGTTGCTAGCTGAGTTGCAGCTGGAGATGTGGTGTCTGTTACAGCTTAACTTGTCGGTAGGTTCCTAGTTTTTGAAACGGACTGGAAAAAAGTG
This sequence comes from Gavia stellata, assembly GCF_030936135.1. Classification (NCBI taxonomy): domain Eukaryota; kingdom Metazoa; phylum Chordata; class Aves; order Gaviiformes; family Gaviidae; genus Gavia; species Gavia stellata. The sequence continues at coordinate 16,838,224 of NC_082598.1, read as the reverse complement.
AGGAAGTGGTGAGTAGTCCCCCAGGGCACCCTCCCCTCTGCTTGAGACAGGGGCTGTCCCATGGCAGTGAAGCTGGAGCCTTGGCATGGCCTCACCGTGTAGTTCAATCGCAGTAATTCAGCCTAGAGCTGAAGACAGTATTAATCACAATGCATCCTTGTTGGCAGAAAGGGCAGGGGGAAAAGCAAGCATATGTGATCGCTAATACCAATTAATAATAACCTGAGTTTAGCTACAAGTGGAGGGAAGGTGGCAGAGGTGATGGAGGAGAGCTGAAGAGGTCTGAAACAGGCACGTGGTCGCTGCTGGTGGAGCCAAAGGCTTGAATTTCTGCCATTACGCATGAGAGAAGCAGCAGCAAAGTGATTAATTTCTCCTTGGCAGGTGGCTAACTCTGTGTGACTCCCAAGAGAGGCTGCCAAAGTTGGGCAGAAACCTGCTAAAGGTGCTCAAATACTCCAAATGTGGAGGCTGGATGAGGAAGCAGAAGTTTACTTCAAAAAAAAGAAGCCTTTACAGAGTGTTTGCAGGATAAGCAGGGTCCAGAGCTGCTGGATGGCTGTGGGCATGGGAGCAGGGTAATAATGTGCACTTTAAAGGAGAGCCAGGAACTCTTGAATTTTAATCTGAGGGCTCATGGCAACTCTCTCCCAGATCCTGGGCAAGGTGAAGTCCACCTCTGTTGAAAGCACAGGGAGTTCTCAAGTTCATTTCAGCAGGGCCAGGATGTCACTTTTCTTGAAGAAGGAATAACATTGACTGAAGGGAGGAGCCTGGGAATAAATTAGTTACCTTTTACAGTGATTCAGCTACATGTTGTTATCACTGAACCACATCCAACCAATCCCTTGCACATAAACTTAAAGTTATTATTAAGGTTTATTTAAAAAAAACCCCAACAAAATAATAGTCCAAACCACTGGCTCATATCAACACGAGTTGAAAGGCTCTGTATGGCCATACGTTGCAGCGTCGTATGGCCCCATTACATTTCAGCGCTCCTCCCATAGTTGCTGAGCTGTTAACTCGCCAGAAATGTCTTCAGTCCATCGTAATCAAAAAGTAAATATTTAATACCTTTTACCCTGCACTTAGCGTGGCTGGAAATGCAGTTGCAGTGTCTGCCCCAGCGTTACAAATTCAGTTTTTACCTGTTGACCTGGGAGCAGAGCTGAGGAGGAGTGTGATGGGGAGAGCAGGGGTGAGGGAAGGGTTAACTCTCTGCGGGATGTTGGCTGGGTTTCTGGGTTTTTTTGCACACAGGGCAAGGCTCCATTTCTGGCATGAGGGAACTGCTGGTCACGTCCCAGGCTAACAGGGCCCAGAAGTGCCTGGTCACTGCCACGGGGCCATGGCTTTTCTTGTGATTCCTGCTCATTCACATTGCTGGAAAATGAAACAATTCCCTGTGAATTCAGGAAGTAATGCTAGTTTCAAATGAGCATACATGAAATAATTAGTTTCCTTGTATTAGAAGGTGTCAGGATAGGTGGGTTTTTTCCCACACAGGCAGGTTGCTCCAGAAAGACAGGCATAATGAGTAAGATGTCTCATAATACGTGAGAATTAAAAGGTTTCTGTTTGCATGGGACTCTGAAAACTTTTTTTGGTAGGTTTTGTTTTACATAGTTTTATACTCTTTTAGTTTCACTTTAGCTGTTTGTATTTGACTGTGTCCCAGAGTGAGAACCACAGGGTTGGACTTGGCTTACAATAGAAACAGCATGGAACAGCAAAGCCTTTAACAAAGCCCCGGTATCACTGGGGATCTGGCTGCATTTTAGGAAGGGTCAGGCAACTAAACTACACGTACCACAGAGCAACGGGGCATCATGTTACACGTGCAGTTTAATCTTGAACTGCAACTAGACGAGGGTTTGGGTCAGTTAAATTTCACAAACATTACATAAAATTTCAGAAAATCACAAAGCCGATTATCAGTGAAAGATGCCACTGTGAAACATCTAAGTATCCTGAGAAGAAGCTTTTATGAAATTACCAGTAGTTTAATTTTCACACAACTTATGCTAGGATTTGTATTACACACAATCATAAACAATCAGGAAAGGGCAGGTGAATAGCAAAGTGACAACTTTTCCAGATAATACACAGTTGTTTAGGATAGAGGAAACCAGGACTTAAATAAAAACCCCTTAATTTTAAGTGGATAATGAGGAGGTCTATTTCAGTTATTACCATTCAGACAAAAATATCTTGGAGACAATGCAGATAATTTTCAGAGAAATTTCATGTTAGTATTCAGAAGGATTATAAAGTGAAGTAGCACTTTACAAATGATTAGAAAAAGAATAGAGGGTTATAATAATACCACTATATAAATTCAGGTACCCATCCCATATATTAGAAGTAGTTCTGGTTGGTCCAAATCAAGAAATGATACAGCAGAATTCGGAAAACTTAAAAAAAAAAAAAAAAGAACTATAAGACAACCACAGTCAGTTGGCATGCTTTGGCTTGGAAAAGATAAAGTATCATGAATGGAATATTGCAAATTTTTGTAAGATCTTAGAGGTATAAGAGAGAAAATAATGCAGATTGCATGGTATTCTCTTAGTCCAACAGATTCAGAGGCACCCAAAGAAATTATTAAATAGAGTGCAGTATAAACAAAAGGAAAATCTGTTTCACACACTATATAATTGTGTAGAATTTATTGTTACTGAATGACGTGGAGATAAAGAATAGAAATGGTCTGAAAGGTATTAAACAAAAAAGGGAAGATTAGTCTCTCTATAGCAAATAAACATAGTACATCATTTAGGTGTGGAAGTCTCTAAGTTACAGGTGGCTGGACCAGGGAAGAGATCAGTCTGAGTTCCAGTGGAAATAGATGGCTATATTTTTCCTTCCAGTATTTAAATTCAGTTCCTAGTATTGATACTTAAAAACAGGTGCTAGAGAAACTGAGACACACAAGACATCACAAACTCGTCTCTAATATGACACTGACAGGAAACCAGGAGCATCACCGGGTGAGCAGAGGGGTGTCTTCAGATCGTTAACTTAAAAAAATCCACCCAAAAGCCAGACATCCACACCCACACTGTTATTCAAAAACCAGAATGTCATCAGGAAGTAGTGAGTCATCATGTGGCCATTGCCCTTTTTCGTTATGGTGTTTCCCGAATGTAAAATTTGGGCTGCTTCTTCGCTTTTGACAAAGCACCTAGTATCACTGTGGAAGCAAAAGCCATATTACGTTTATTAGCAGTACTACTGTGCATAATGGCACGGAGTAGAATAACTTGGTTGCTAATGTGGTGGATGACCATCCGAAGGATTTGGGCACCGGATCCTCAGCTTGTGAGAGCCGGGGAGACGTTTCACAATGTGGCCAGCAAGTCTGTGCAGTGGCTCGGCTACGTGATGTTGGGATCGCCCGGTGTGACGCTCAAGGTGAGGTGCAGGGCCACGGCCCCTCGCCTCCGGCCCCTCCTTGTCCCGTGCCACAGAGGTGCTTGAGCAGAGGTCTGAGCTGAGCTGTGTGGGTGTAGGGATCTGCACCAACAAGTGTGTTTGGAAGAGGAGGCTTAGAAGGGCCCAAACAAGTTGCCCAACATATTTTTAATAGATTATTGCCGAAAATAAATGACAGAGGATCAGAGTTATTGCCTCAAGAAGGTCATGGAAGTTGTTTGTATTTTAAAACACCTTAGCGTACATTGTGGCACTACTATTAAAGTAACCAGTTCAGCCTAATATAATACATCTAATTATATGACGTGAGCCTCATCTGATGACTTTTGCCAATTATATCTGACAGGGATATTTTAGATGAGAGGCCATGTGTTACAGCAATTTCAAGAGATTAATATAACAGCATATGTTTTCAAAAATAAAATATCCACTATGTTATTTGCCATGATTAAGTACCTACCAATGCAATCGTAAGGTAGGGAAGCAGGCCTTTCTGGTTTGTGAATTATGCCTGTGCTGAGTCATTGCTGGTTTTTTTAGAGGTTTATTATGAATGAAGGGCTGGGTCAATGCCAAATTCCATGTTTCTGGCTGTTTCTTTTGTTCTCTTGCAAGTTATTCAAATCCCTGGAAACAAGTGTCTTGAAATGAAAACTTCTGAAGTTGCAGAAGTACCTTAAACTCAAAACTTCATAACAACCACCACAAGGAGTGACCCGGTGGTCCTGAATAGAAGATGCTACCAAAAATGAAGAATACGACATACGCTGTCGTATGACAAAACTCTGTCATTTAAAATTAATATGATGGTCGACTATGAGAAAACAAAACAAACCAAGCCATTAACACTTTCAGCTGCAGAACAGAGATGCAGCCTCATATGAGAACGTCCAGGCAGAGGATAAAAGGAAAGTAAAGGCATTCTCCATTCCTTCTGAAGGTATCAGGGGGATAAGAAGAAGTGGGTAGAGATTAGAGGGCTATTCTTGGTGCCTCCTGTTGCTGCTCAGAGAGGTCCTGAGCAGAAGGGGCTCAACATACATGATCTAGAGAGAAAAGGTAGAGAGCACAGGAGAGAGGAAGAGAAATACATTTTATTTGATGTTGTTTAATGTAAACGTGCATACAGACTTTTGGACCTCAAGGGTTTGCCTGCAGCGCTGGCCTGGAACAACATTCTCCCTTGTACCTGTGCCAAAAGTACCTGGCATTGCGGAGAGCGCTGGAGACTGCCTGCACCCCGAAACACATCACTGTGAGGAAGTGGAAGTGCTGGATTGCTACTGCCTGGGCTGGGCAGCCACAGAAGCCGGTCCCTGACACAGGAGGCAGGGTGCCTTCCTTGCTCTGCCAAAAGCAAGGTGGTCCCAGCAGGGCGGGTGGCACCTGGAAGCCACTGTGATCCCTCCCTGCAGGGTAGAGCCCAAGTCTATCATTAGGTGTTGCATATTTTCAGGGCGGATGGACAGTATCAGGCCCCTGGGTGTGTGTTGACGGAGGGAGTTTGGCAGAGGGGACGGCTCTGGGCTGCTGGGTGCTGGCTGGGTGGTGGCAGGGCTGGCAAGCAGGGCGGGAGCAGCAGCCTTGGAGGGGAGCAGCAGCTCGGATGTACACGTGCCACCGAGGGACTTCTACTCTGTGTCAGGTGATATTAAATTTTTTGCAGATCTGAACACCAATGCATGCTGGGGCTTTGCTGGGATGACAAGCGAGATGCTCTGCTTCCGTTCAGCCTGCAGGTCCTGCCCCCAAGGTTCCCCCAGAGCCTTCCTCTCCCCACGTGCAGGAGAGCAGCAAGTTGTACCCACATTCTCCTTCACTGGGAGACTGGCACATTAGTCTGAAGCACTTATCTGAGACATGAGAAACTTGCCTTCAAATGCCTTCCCTGCCGGCTGGCACTCAGACGTGCCTGTCTGTCTCCCAGGAAAGCCTAATTACTCCACTTCAGGGTATTCTGGGACAGATGTTCTCAAAATCTCTCATTTAGGTTTTTCAACTTTGGCTAAATATTTACACTGTTAAGCTGCCCCTACCCTCAGCTGGGTGTGAAACCACTTAACTTCTCTTTTGCTTTGCCCCAGTAGATACCTAATTGCTTCAAGAAAAATGGAAAAATTTTAAGAGGAGGGACAGAACGAGCCCTCCGAATACCCACTGCAGTACCTTCATGGCTAGACTACTGTGCTGAGTATTAGAAGCTGGGTGTTAAAAGCCTTCAGGCAAAAAAGAGTTCTTCCACCTCTCACATGAAGTCTTTAATCACGAGATTATAAGATAAAAGGCAGTGTGGGTGAGGAGGGAGCATCATGTTCTCGCTGTTTTTTGTGGGAAAAGTCTGTCTTAGACATTGAATGCCAAAAGAGCATTTGTGGTTGAGAGCGTTGTTAGCAGAAGGAGATAATATCCTCTGGCATGGGATCACCTAGACTCTCTTAAGAGCTTAAACTCTGCATCTTTCCTTGACTTGTTTGAGATAATTTAGGTGGCTCCCTATCCACTGTGCAAACTGGAGGATGCCTCTGAAGACAAGTGCAGGCAGACACATCCATTCTGCCTGTGGTCTGAGCTGGCCACATGAGAGCCAGCTGTGATCCGGCAGCTGTATACGTGATAGCAGTGCATTGCTGTGCTGGAATCAATACATCCGTCTGAAAGGCAGGGCATATTTGCTCAGGCGCAACACAGCTAAACAGCCTCTGAACCACAACTGGCTTGCATCCAGCCAGAGGAACCCAGGTCTGCCTACACCTACCTGTATAAACCCAGTTTTTAATTAGTGCCAAGCTCTCTGCTTGCTCTAAGGAGTCTGGGTGCCAAAGTGTTAGGTACTGCAGTGTTATGCATTGTGCTTGTGGATGTTTAAATTCTGATTGACCAGGAGAGTCAGCTCTGAGCTGAGCTGGTCTAAAAACTGCATTGGGACTATTGTGGATGCTGCTATTTGTGGCCATTAGCAATCTAGCTTTGGCAGTGGGAAGCCCGACTCTCACCTAAACGTTGAATAAATACTCCAACACATAAGCCTGTATCATGACTTTTGTTCAAATTTGGCTGCTATCTTCAAGTATGTTGTTTCCAGAAGCAAGGGGTTTGATTCATTCAGAGTTTACTCAACATCATCTCCTACAAGTTTAGTTCACTAACACCAACTCAGGTGATAAATTAAGGCACAAACATTCCCCCAAGAAGTTGCTGATACTTTTTTCTGGCACCTGGATACAAGGTAAGATCCATATTCAGCACTGGGGAAAAGTTATTTCCTTATTTCCTTTAATGAGTGTAATGGAAGTTGATTTTCTGAAGGTAGCAGAGATCGGTTCTTTGCAGTTTTTGGTTGTTGGGTATTCTGTGCTTCATTTTTTGCATTCCTTCAGCCAGTGGTAGAGTGCTGTGTAATGTAGGAGAGATTCAGTTTAAAGACATGAAAAAGATATTAAAGAAAAGTTATAAACATCTATAATTTTGCATTCATATTGTGAATTTTTGTCTGAGATACTGACATATATAACCATACGTGCCAAATTCTTCTAACTAGTGTGTGTGTATGTGATTTAAAAATGCAAGCAACCCCATCAAAGGGCCTCTAGCTTTTTGATTCTCTGAGAAATGAATAATATTCAGCACATTTTTTGGAAACCTCATTTAAGTCAACCCTGAAAGTGGGACTGGACATTTAATAGTCAGAGAATTTTAACAGCTTCAACACGAAGTAGGAAAAAGTAGAGTTGCATTTGGGATCCTGCTGTCTGCCAAAATAATACTCTCATGTTTTTCATCTTCACAGCACTTTGCAGACAGTGAATGGACGGGTTTAGGTGCTTTAGTCTTGAACTATAAGCTTGGAGGTGCTTAATGTATATTGCATTCATGAATATATAGAGCCACTTCCTGATTTAGCAGCATTGTGTACCTCAGTGTAGCCTAAAAGCTGGCCCACAGCCTGAGTCCGGTCCAGGGGATGTTTGGCGTGGCTGCTCAGGCACTGATGCTGGATGCCTGGGATGGCCATCCCAGCAGCGGCTGGGAGCAGGGGGAGGTGATCTTGCGGCAAGAGACGGCCACGCTGCCTGCAGTGTGCGCACCCACCCGTACGGGGCCCATGACCAGGGGAGCCTCCTAGGCTCCAGACCTGGATGCCCTGGCTTTGGAGGCTGGATTGTTTGATTGCATGTTACAGTTTCCTCAGGGCTCTTGTTTCACTCGGTGAAGAGCTGTTTTTTTGCTATTTGGACATTTTTCTGATGTTACCAAAAACATTCAGGACGTTAATTTACTGTCTTTGCAGCTTCCCTGTGAGTTTCGGTGTTCTTGTTTTTCCCATTTTACAACTGAGAAAATAAGGACAGGCTTGCTGAAAATATCTTCTGAGACCTTGAGTCAGAGAACACGGTATTAAGTCCCGGCATCTTCACCCACAACCAGGAGTACTCCTCCTCTCTTGCTGCGTATCCACCCCAGCACCCCATAGCCATTTCTGAGTAAACACCCATGTCTGACATATGGAAAACTAGGAACATGCAATGGGTTACCAACCATTCCCATGCAACTTGGTCTGAAAACATTGTCTGGAATCAGAAAGGGTCCTTCTGGCATATGCTCAGAGAGAATCGTATCTCTAAATGGCATTTCTCTTTAAGCAATGAAAGTATTTTTCCTCTTTCTCTGTTCTTCTGCATTGTTCCCCTCTCGGTTTCTGCAGCAAATGCGGGAAGCCTGCCACGGACAACATTTGAATTCACTGCATAACCCAGCTCTTTTCAGGTGCACCAATTGAAGCACCAATTGTATTTGAAATAAAATAGCATATGACTGACCAGCTTTAAATCTGCATTTCCTATCTTTGGAGAGTTTGGCTTGGCAGTCTCAGCAGCTCTGTTGTGCAATAATTTATAAACGTACTAGTAGATTAGGTAGAGAGTATTTGGAGATGGATGTGGATGTGTTTATGTTCCTGAAACTAACAGCCCAAACACCGTGTGATATAAGTGGGCAAGTAGCCTCTTTTTACAGAGGAGGAAAAGGGTGTGGGCTGATAAAGTGACTGGAAGCCAATAGCTGGATTCTCAGCTGTGCTCAGCTCGTGTTTCCAGTATTTAAAGGGCACACAGGCAGTTCCCCAGTCCTGGAGCTGCCAGGTGTCCAAAAGCTTCTCAGTTCCTGCCGCAGAGCAGAGGTTTTACTGTCAGTGAAGGGCAGGTGGGATGTCCTCCCCTGCTCTTTCCCTGTGGAGGGAGGGTGGGATACCATTGCACCAGCTGTCGCAGTTTGTGAGACCAGAAAACCTCTTCCTTTGGTTGGGATCCTCAGCTGGGCTGTGAAGGTTTGATTAATTGTTGGATCAAGGTGAAGATCTGGCCCAAAAGCTTTTGGGTCACAGGTCTGCACATTGATCATTAGAGCAGAGATTTATGCAAATGCTGGGAATAGAAAGAAAAAAAGTTTTTTTGTCTTTTTGTGTGTTAGCAGAAGAAAATGGAAAAGGGAGGTAATCTTTTCTCCTTTAATTGTGTGGTCCTGCTCTATTGAACTTAATGGCTATTCCTATATGCTGCTCAATGGGAGCAGAATCAGCAATGACTGCCTCCCATCAGAGTAACACAGCCTGAGTGGATTTCCTCACCTTTCTGTGGGGACATGTTCTGTCTCCTTGGCATGATCTTGCAGGCTGCTTGTGATATGGAAGAGAAAAAAGAGAAATAATGAGAAAATAATAACCCTCCTGCACCCGTTGGGAAGGAGCAATCATGGACGGCTGGGCCCTGGTGCAAGTGGGGGCAGCTTCAGATCCTGGTTTGTCCCCAAGGCTGTGCCGAAGATGTGGAGAGGTTTAGATCCCCCCTGTGAGCAGCGATTACTGCCGTGCGCAGCCCTGGGTAGGCAGGCAAGTTCCTCTGTTCAGCCAGTCTGGCTCGGAACTTCATATCTGCTCTATATTTTGTTGCTTACTTTCACTAAATCTGTTCAATGCAGCTGCAAAACTGCACCCGGGAAAGCAGTGTTAAATGCCGCCTGGTTCTGCAGTCCTCGGGCATCTCCCCTGCCCTCCCCGGCAGCTTACGCTGCCCTGCCTGTGTGCTGGCAACATTCGTCACCGCGGGTCGGCAGCTACAATTGGAAAAGCTCTTTGTTTCCATCAGACTCTGCGCTGATGTTGTACAGTTTCCCTGTCCTAACAGGGAAGGGTCATAGCTTGAAAACCGCTCTCAGGTCCTCTGCTTTTAGCTCTTGTCAGCACACAAAACTCTTCACCAGAACAGCTCAGAAGTCTAACAGGTACAGAAAATCAGAGCTTCGTCCATAGAGACAAATTTCATGGTGTTACATCCAGCTAATTGAAGTCTCTGTGTTAGACGGGTCCTAAGCAACCTCTTCCTCTTCTGCTCCCCCAGTCCGTTTGCTAACACGCTTTTCTGCTCAGTGAGTGGTAACTATACTTTTCTCTCAAGTGGACAAATCAACTAATATAATTAGATTGAACTAAGAGAAATTGGACCTGAATTTAGTTTGGATTTTTCTGTTTCTTGTCAGACAGAGGAAGAAACTCACTTTTTTTTCTTTTTTTTCTTTTTTACTTATTCCAATTGGCTTAATAACAGCTATCACTTCTCTCTGCAGACTTTACCTCCTTGTTAGCCTGAGACCATCACTGCGACAATGAATAATAATACTGTAATTCTTCATGGTGTTTTCAGCTCCAGTAATACGGGCTTAATTTTTCAACAAATACTGACTCTTTGCTTCTCAATTTTGAACACTTAGTTTATCTTTCCAGTAAAAATCTACCATCACCAGGGCACATCACATACCAGTTTGTTTGTCTCAGGACATCTCTCTAAAGAAGTAGTTGAATAGTGACCCAAGAAGCACCGCAGGAGGCAGGGAAATTCCCCAAAGGCACCAGAGAGCCATAGATCAGGAGAAAAGCTGGGGCTGAGGAGCTGGGAGAAGCAGCTAGGCTCACCTTGGGGAGGAGACATCTCTAAACCCCATGTCCAAGTGAGCTTCTTGCTAGGCTTGCCCAGGTTTGACCTCCTCTGTTCTGAAAGCCAAGAGGAGCTGGGATATGAACCGGTGCTGAGTTTGTGATGCTTTTGCACTGAAAAAGTTAGTAAAGGGCCTGGGAGGTAAGATGAATCCAGGCAGATGCTTTCTCAATGTTAAAGGGATGTGTCACCTTCTCACATGCGTGCATAGACCATGTTTTTCGAGTAAAAACCATCTTGGCTCAGCTTCCTCTCTCCAGTTTGTCCCGGCAATGTGCCTACCCGCAGTGACAGCGAGTGGAATGCAGGTTTCGGGTCCCTGTGCCTGCCTCCTCTGGGGGATTTAGTTTACATTTATTTAATGGGGACACCCTTTTGAGGGAGGTTATTACTACTTGTTATTGTGGGCTTTACCTTTGCTTTTGATCTCCTTGCCTTTCTGCTGTTGCTGTCTTTCCTTTTTTTGACGGTGCCATACATTTTCCACAAATTAATATTTTGGTTTTCAGATTGTTCATTCTTAAAGGCCCTGGAGATGTATGTTAATTTTGTTTACCTGACCACCAGATGGGGACACTGAACACCATGAACCTGGTTTAGCTTCACCATGAGGTTACCTGTGGACCTGGAGCCGCAGAAGCAGCCAGGGGCCCCAGAGCTGGGCAGGAGTAGGTACATGACAGCTGCTTTGGGGAAGGAGTGAGCAAGCTTCATTACACAGTGGCTTTAGAGGTCCTCCAGTAAACGTCTCCAAGCACAGGGCAAATCTGGCCTCCTTCTGCCCAGAGGAGCAAGTTGCTCAAATTGTATGTCCACTGGAGAGCGTGGAGCAATGGTGAGAGGCTGGAGGGAGTCAGAGGTGCGAGCACTTCCCTCGTTGCCTCTGCTAATCTCAACCCTCTTTGCTGGGGATTACATCCCAAGGACTGCTCTGATCCTTTGATCCTCCCTCGCAGTGAGACTACATTGAGAAGTGGCCCCCACCACTTTGGAGCTTCTGGCTGTATCTGTGAAGTGAGGAGGGAAGCTAAGTAGAATATCAACAGTTTTTTGGGTTTTTTTAAACAGTTTAAGAAATTTTTAAAAGACCGAGATCAATCTATGCTTCAAATAGTGTTTCTGTAATTTATCTGTTCACATTGTAAGTGCAGATAGGGTTTAAAGTGCCCATTGTCTGCATTAGCCTTTCTTGTCTTTCCTCTCATCAGCATGGGGAGCGCTTTGTTGCTGTGGTTTTCCTTCATTTTCTGGATAGAGCTGGACATTGAAGAGATGAGACTTCTTCCAAATGGAGGCAGTGATGTTTGGACAATTCAGATCATCATTATAAAACAGAGAAGGAATGAGGCTGAAAAGCAGACTTTTTAGCCAGAAAGATCCATGTATGTACTGAGGCTAGTTCTTGCTTGTTAAAACTCAGAGATCATGCCTGAGGGACTAGTGATTTATTTTTTTTTAACATAGAAGGTGTAAAATGAAGCTATGGTTGCACTTAATGATCAAGGACATAAAATCACAACTCTGTGATATGGCCAGATCATTAGGGGAATATGTCCACTGACCACTAGAAACAGCTGGGTAGGCTTTATGCAGATTAACTGATACCTGGTGGCAAGGTCCCGCTGTCGAACAACCAATTTCTTTGCACTAGTTCAGCCCTTAGGATAGATTTGGGCTGTCTTCTGTTAATCCCTAGCAGATGTTTAGAAGATGTGGACATCCAGCGCCTGGCTGCAGTGGCATGACCTTGTGCAGAGAGGAGTCGGTGCCACCTGGGATCGCATACCTGCAGTGAGGATGGACAAGCCTGCGATCTGAATGAGGACTGCACGTGTGTCCGGAGCACAGAGAGTCCCTGAAAAATAGCGGTAACCTTTAAGAGAAGCTGTGTAAATGATCCTTGTCAATACTACCATTAGATTAGTGAGGGACAGTGACTACTCCAGGGCTATGAACTGCGCTACAGTCACTTAATAGAGCTCATTGGTAGTAAACTGACTCGGTGATTTGCTTTTCATCAGCTCTGCTGGCTGACTTTTGAGCCTCCTCTGTTCAAATGGCATGTGAGATCTCTGGTGTTAGCTGGCACCAGTGGGGTAATTTAGGAGAAGTTAGCATAAAAGCAACCAGATTGGTAGCAGCTAGCCAGGTGCCTGTGAATCGTAAGTAACGCTGGCAAGATCTTAACACTTCTCCTCCTTCAGCTTTCAGTTGCGTCATGTATTTGTGCAGAAAGGGTACCTGCCTAATTTTTTCCTGTCCTGTTGTTTGCACAGGTCTGTATGTGAGACCGTGCGTGTGGTTTATACCTTCAGAAGCCGTCCCCTGGAAGCTGCTGGGGCTGTGGCAGTGCCAAGGAGCAGGCTGTGGAGGTCAACCTGGGTAGAGGAACGGTGGGTGATGGAAAACCACCAGCTCCCCTCTTTGACTCCTCTGCATACACTAAGAGCCAAAGGCTTCTAATAATTGCCATCTCCTGCCAATCCTTGGTTTATATACCTGTATGAAAGTACTAGATACAAGCACCCTCCAAAGAAGCTGTCACCTTGAACAAAATTGAGTGAAAAAATTGTCAAGCACTAGTTCATCATATCCCTAGAATGAGGGTAGGTGGAGATTTTCCTTGTTTTACAAAAGGGGTTGTGTGGCAAATTATGTATAACATGTAGTTGTTCAGTGGGCCTGCTCTTCCCACCCACCCAGGGCACAGGGCAGCGTGGTCGGGCAACACGTCGGTGAGCTTGGAGCTCCTTGATTGCATCCCTTACTGCAGGCTGCTTCCATGACCTCCACAGGCCCGCTTAGCTTTGCTGTCTCCACATTTCCCTTATCTTCCAGAGGTGTTGTGAAGACAAATTCATGCTTAAAGTGGTCATGAGCTCTGTTAAAAACTGTCTGAGTATTATTATTGGCTGCTGCGATATTGTACTTGGCAGCAAGGAGAGCGGTTACAATTATGTCTCCAAAGATGCTGCAGACACATAAATGCCTCTAATTTCTCCCACCAGGGAAAGAGAACTTTGGGCTGGTCTGTGCAGGAATATTTTGTCAATGGAGTCTGGGTTCTGTTTGTAGATGTTTACATCTCTCCAAGAAGAAAACTTGCTGGTGAGCAAACCCCTCGTCCCTGCTTGAGTACTGCTATCTACCTGGGCAGCAGAACCCTTCAGGCCCAGGAGCACTGCTGAAACAAAACCCGTGTAGACATGCCACTGCTCCCACCAGCTGCAGCAGTGGTTCACCCGGCTGCTCACACATTGACGTATGTTCAGCACAGCCCATCACCTGCCTGTGCTGGGGGATGCAAAGTGCTTCCCATTCTCCAGTGTGCTGGGGGGGTGTGTGTGTGTGTACCCAAAGTGATACAGCTCTGCTGGCAGGAGCTTTTAAGGCTCAAACTACACTTCTACTGTCACGGCTCGTTTCACTCACAGAGATGGTTTTACTTTGCCACCTTGCTCCTAGCGGATACAGCTCAGCTCTTTTATGCCCTGGAGAAAATATAGTCCTATCCCAGGGCTGAGTGATGACCCTGCTGAAAAACTGGATGGAAAAATTGGTTTTGTTGCAATATTATTATCTTTTTTTTTTTTTTGATCCAAAGTGCAACTTTTTATTTCACTTGTGGTTTGTTCAAGCCTTTCAGAAATGGGTAGATGTCTCAAAAGGATTTTATAAAGAAATGTTTCATTTTGAAGTGTCTAAGAAAAGATTTGAAAAGTTTAGGAAATTTTAGGGGTTTTTTTTCAGGTTCAGTTTGAAATCCAATTTCTCTGAAACACCAATGAATGCTAGATTTAGGTTGGAAAACATCACCAACCTTTTACTACAGAGCTGTGGGCTGAGGCCAAGGATAAAGAATGCCTTTCCTAAGAACACGTAGCAATGAGAAATGAGAAACTTCTGAAAAGCACAAGTGTCCTCAGGCTTTCAGAATGATTTTTATCTTATGGAAAGCCAGTGTTTTACGCAAATACAGCTCTGAAACTTCACCCAAATTCTGTCCTGATTTGCATAGCTGATTAAGAAGCACCAGCACACATGGTAGCAAAGGCTGTGATTGCCATCTCCTGCACTTTCTATGCTGCAGTGTGGTGCTACTTTTGCAGGTTCAATGTCCAAGTGATTCTCGTGGATCCTTCTAGCCTGGCTGGTGGCCACTCCCTCCCTGGGAGCCGATGGGGAACAGGGGCTGGTGTGGGATGGCGGATGCTCTTGAAGGGATTTTTCCCTGCCTGGAGAGCCAGGGGATGGTCCCAGCAGCTCACCTGCCCATGGTTCTGGCTCCATGTGGAGGCTAAGCCTGGGGTGTTGTCTGTCCCTGGGGGAGGGAAACACCAGGGACACACAGAGGAGATATTAGTGCCCTTCAGAGGAGTTGGTTTCCTGGCCCTGGGGGATGAGGGAGTCTATGCAGCACATGTCACCCATATCTGGTGAGCTGTCACCCTTATTTGCTGTACTCTTTCCGTTCCCTTGATGCTGTGTTTTGACAGTAAACCTGTTTGGGAACAGAGATGCTATTGATTTCATTTGTCTTCTCACCTCAGTAATTTGGACACCGTGGACTCACATGGAAATAAAAAGTGAGGTGACTCATTTGCTGAGTCCCTAATGCAGGGAGTCAGATGGAAATCAGTTGTTAGCCATTATACATCGCAGAGCAGAGGTGTCACGCTCTAGCTGTGAAACTCTTCCTAACAAGCCAGCTGACAGCTCTTGCTCCCCCCACAATTTCTGCATCAAGGGTGAATTGCAGTAATCCCACATTAAGGTGACACAGGTGTGGATTCATTTCCAAAACTGCCAGTCCCTCTGGACTCCTTGTTTTTAATTATTTTTTTCTTTCCCCACTGATGTCAGTACAGCAGCATATTTAAATGCTGGTACTGCACTGATTAAAATTGTATTCCTAAAATAACTTTGTCCTTTGGTATCATTCTGTGAGATGCTTTTGTTTCTTTCTAAACTGTTAGATTTTCAAAGTGAAATCTGAAGCAGAAATTGGAAAGGAGAGTTTCAGAATAACTTTCCTCTACCACAGGTATGCACTGCCTGCTCTTAGACAGCCCATTTTTTATAAAAATAGGTACAACCAGCGGTAAGAGAGACCAATATATTCATAAGAGGGTTGCTGAAGGAGCTGGCTAGTGTCCCCTACATCTTTCCCCCTCTTAACATGTAAGTCTGTATTACCCATATATCTCATCTTTTGGGGAACCTTTCTATGGACCAGTTGTGGTAAGTTGTCCATGGTGTCACTGTTAGAGGTTAGTGACTTCCATTTGCTTTTTGTGAAAATCTTTTGCTGTCCTGAGAAGATAAAACAGAACTTGGTCTCTGCCCTTGGGTTGATGGTTGGGCTTGATGATCTTACAGGTCTTTTCCAACCTTAATGATTCTGTGGCTCTGTGATTCCTACATCTTCTAGATCAGTGGACCTCTGTCAATTTTTTTCACTATGTGACCATCATGCTTCTAATTGAAATGAGTAGAAAGAGTAGTACAATGCTGTGGATCAGCTGTAAGCCACTTGACATGACTTTGCAGAGAATTAGGACTCTTCTGACAATGGTTTGGGAAAATTGGCACAAAGCATTAAATAGACCTGAATGAACTCTTTGCACTTTTGGCAACACCATTTCTTCTCTCTGGCATGGTCAGGAGCTGCCATCTGTTCTGTCTGATGCTGTGTTCTGCCAGGAACTTTAGATGCTTACCTCTGGCTTGTTCACAGAATCATAGAATAGTTTAGGTTGGAAAAGGCCTTTAAGATCATCAAGTCCAACCGTAAACCTAACCCTGCTAAGTCCACCACGAAACCATGTCCCTAAGTGCCTTATCCACACACTTTTAAATACCTCCAGGGATGGTGACTCCACCACCTCCCTGGGCAGCCTGTTCCAATGCTTAACAACCCTTTCAGTGAAGAAATTTTTCCTAATATCCAATCTAAACCTCCCCTGGCGCAACTTGAGACCACTTCCTCTTGTCCTATCACTTGTCACTTGGGAGAAGTTGTGCTCTTTTCATTCAAAGTCTGAAGAACAGGCTGACTTACAGGCTTACAGTTCAACCAAATAAACATATTTCGGGGAAGGAGTAAAAAAATCAAACTTGGATTTTAAAAAATCCATGGGAATTTTTCTCCATAACTTTCTCTCCCTTCTTAGCAATTCTATTTTCCTTCTCGTTACAATTGAAAAAAGTAAAAGAGAAAGGAAGAAAGATCTGAATAGCAAAAAGTGGTGGGTTTTAATTGTTTTTTTTTGGGGGGGGATAGATATTGGAAAATGTACATAAAGTTTCTGCCAAGATTCGCTTACATTTTTGAGAAATGCCATTTTTCAGTGAGAAATTTATGACTCTACCTTTTTTTAAGAAGTCCTGCTGAGATCTACATTTAGAAAATATTTCATGTATTTGCAAGGTAAAAAAAGTTATTTATCTGCAACAAACATAGCATGTGGTTGGACCATGTAGCTCTTTTTAAATTAGAGGCCAGGGCTCGCCTGTGGCTATGCTGATCTAACAGCACAAAAAACACTCTTCCCATGGTAAGAGGAGAGTTTATAAGAGATCTTACAGAGGGCAGGAGGCACCTGTGTTTCCCATTTGCACTTTAGCTAACATAAAGCTGTAAAGTATGGAATAATTTTATGAAGAAAATGTCAAGATTTATCAATGAGAGACAATACTGATATCATCTCAACTCAGGAGACTTATATGTGTGCAGTTTCTGGTTGAGGACTGTTCTAGATGGGGTTAATGGATTTGCCTGACCTGTAGACCCACTGCTATAAGAAAAAGGGAACGCTTGGCATGACAGTTTGCATGAGAATGGTGACTTCTGGGGGATGGATTTTCCTAGGAATAGATTTTGCATGCATATGAGCTATAACAGAAAGGTGGGATTAGTGGGATTTGCCCAAGTGCTCAGTTATTTAGGCTCTGAGTGGGCTTGTATTCATCTTCATATCCTTCAGCCACTTTGGAAATCTGACCTTGAAGCATCCTTGTGGGCACATTGCAGGAGCATCCTCTCATCCAGAGGACAAGAGGTGGGTAAGGACAGATAGCAATGGTGTGGGGCTCTGCCAGCATAAAGATGACCATGTCATTAATGCCAGTGAGGCTTACTTAGTGTCTGTCTGCAGGTGTGCCTTCAAATATACATCAGAGGTGAAGCCAAGATTGATGACTCCCTTGTTTCAGAGTAGGAAAATACCTACTCTAAGCATTGTTTTCCAACTCATTTCTCAGGCCACTAGAATTAATTACTTTTATGGCTGCTCCTGCAGGTCAACCAGGCAGAGCTCCAGGAAGGTATATCCCACCGCAAGCATGTTGTTGGAGGATTACAGACAAAATTATCCTCTGAGGTAATGAAGTGCTGAGCAGGTTGTGGGGGCACAAAATTTGCTTTTGTGGTGAAACACTTCTGAGACAGACTCAGTGGGAACAAACTCACTACTCTCCCCCCAGGATGGGAGCTCAGCATTGCCTTCACTGCAAAGAAGTGTAATATAAGTACAGTTATCAGAGTGGGTTGAAAAAAAGCCCTTGTCCACAGAGTGCCAATTCTCTGATCTTTTTGCACTCACTTTACAATGAGGTGAAGCTCCAGGTATAAGCATTTATTGTTGTTGTTGTTGTTATTACTACTATTACTATTATTATTCATGTACCTGTGCTCTAAAATGATTGCATGGCCCTACGTGAGCCTTAGGATGCACAGACAGAATGGATTATCACCTAATTTTAACGTGCGATGGAAAGTTCCAGTTTCTTTTCATTGTTTTACGTGTTTTGGGTTTTTTTTAATACAGTGAAATTAAATGCAAGAACCTCATGGCACAGCAATAAGGAAAAAAAATTAATTGAGCAAAAGTCAGCAAATGCAGAATTATGGTTCCCCCAGCAACTGTAATGAAGGCAGAGAACACATACATACGCTGGTGTTCGAGTTAACGCTGCACACTGCCTGGAATACAAATCCTAACTGTGTTCAAGGGGCTGAGTGATGATTACTGCGAGAACCATAACTTTACATTTCCTGACTTTTGCAATTAAAATCTCAACCTGGATGATACATTAGCATAGGCTTTGCATTTAATTTGCTATTTTCTTTAGAATGTATGTGTGTGTTGATTATGTTTGAACATTTCTTACCTTTTCATCTCATTTATTCTTTTGTAAGGGAAAAATCAGGGGAAAAAACATTTACCACATCAGCTCCCTTCTCCTCCCTCACCGGCGGGGGGGAAGAGGGAGGGGAGAAAAGAAAAGAAACCTTAGTGCAAGCAGTGCCATTAATTGTATTTTTAGCTCTAAGAGGCATTTACTGATGAATGTAAATTTATATCACTGCCTTTCTGTTAAAATTTATACAGGGACTGGCCAGTCCATACACACGTGGGTCTCCTCCAGACCTTTAACCCATACGGAGTTGAGCTAAATGTCATTTACACAGCCTTGGAGCGCCAGAAGCAAGTCTGACAAGATCTTTTGTGGCCCCAAGCTCACAGATTTTTTTAGTCCACTGACATTAAAGTTCAGGACTCAGGTCTGCAGTCCTTCTGACTGTGTGAAGCCCCAGTGACTTGCAAAGCTCAAATCTGTGAATGCTTGAAAGTGCGTCTTGATTGTAGGATCTAACCGGACCCTTTCTGTATCGTTGCTGTACCTCCTCACTTAGCCACAGGGGGATTTAATGGACGTGAGGGTGCTTCACACCCTGGCTAGCTGATGTGCTGCAGAGTGCGGCCAAAATCCCACCAGTGCTTTCGCTGGGGACGGTATTCCTCACGGTGCGATGGAAGATCAGACTGAATTCCTCCAGTGCAGGTGGAATTATAATGTTTTTCTTTCATTTTCATCCATCTGGAGGGAAAGACAACTTGTCTCACAACCTGCCGGGCCCGGCCTTGGGAGCACCGGCAGCCTGGCGGGCTGAGCCCAGGGACCAGCCCGGCCGAGTCTGTCCCTCGAGCCCGTCCCCCTCGCAGGCTCTGTGGAGAAGCTCGTCCTCTTCACCATCGCCCTGCCCAGGAGCAGTCACTTGTGCTCGTCTGGCTTATAGACTTTGGGTCTAATGACAGATCAGCAAGAAGGGAAGGATGCAAAGCAGCCGGCTCTGTTTATGCTGCGATTTTTATTTTTTCTTCTGTTTGTTGTTAATACGTTGATGCTTACATAATTTTGTTTGACCTTTGCTGTTGTTCTTTTGCACTTTAACTTTTTGTAGCGGCTCTTTTTTTGCTTTGTGCTCAACCATTTCAAGATGGTGACTTCTTCCTATAATTAAGTCTAGTCCCTTTGTCCTGGGCCTTGTGCTTTTATATCCCACTTCCCATAGAGCCATCAGATTTCTTTTAACCTAAAGGCCCTCTGCCACCAAGGGTAAATCAGCCTTGTCTAAGCTCATTCACTTGAGCCCACCAAAGAGAGATTCCCCTCCCTTTCTGTCCATCCTCATACAAGCTCATGTCCATGTAAAGATGTCAGGCATCAAAGTTCAAAGAGAAAATAGCTTGGCACACATTTTCCAGATGCTGTCAGATTGTTGCTTAGGCTGTGAAGGAATTAAATTATGTGAGTACTCATGCTGCTGTCAAAGGCTTGATGCCTTCCAAGAACAAACACGGTTATCTTTAAACATATCTGGTATGCCTGAAAATCACAAAGTTCTACCTCATTGATCAATTTACCAAAAATCCAGAAAAATGTGAAAGCCTAGGACTGTTAATTAATGGTGGTGTGTAGGATGGATAGGTACCAAAACATGTGAATCCAGCATATTTCTATTAGAAGTTACAGAACTCTGGAAAAACAGAGGTGACCTAGAGCAATATGGCTTAAAACACTAGAAGGAATGACTTCTGTAAAGGCAGTTTTTACTCCTTTTATAGGTGAAATTTTTACTTTTTATTTTGACATGCTGGATTTTGAAAAACTTCACATGTCATTCCCAGGACAAATAGCAGACAGACAGAATTCATTTTGTTAAAACCTTTACTACATCTCATTGGCAAACTGTGTTTTGTCAAACTCTTTTGTTCATAATGTTCACAAACGACATTTCATCACATTTTTTGTCAACAGAATGTAATTTTATTCCAATCATTCTGTCAACAAAGAGAAATACCGTAAAATCACTTTGCTCACAAACATAAATTATATCTTGATTTTGTTTGTAGAAGAAATGGAAGTATCAAAACTTTTTCTGGGGAGACAATGAAGACAGATCGCATTCATTCTGTGGACAAAATATTAATGTTACATGAAGCAGTTTGTAATTTCTAGGCTGGCTGGAGGGCAGAGCACGCATGAAATTCAGGGTGAAGCAAAGAAGGAATGTGTGAATGTGCTCATTCCAGCCCTAATTTGGGACATTGGGATGAAGACAATGGGCTTTGGATCAGGCCTTTAAAGTGCCAGATGTGATGCAAGGCATTGTATACACGGAAAGCAAGGAACCCATGAGAGGAGCTACGCCTTCATGGAGAGGCGGCTGGGATGCCATGGAGGATACTGTAGGGTTTTTCACATGACACGAGGTAGTTGTGTTTAGGTGGCAGAATGGAGTCCCCAGTCTGCTCTTTCACTTACTGTGTGATGTTCTGATAAGTTTTCTGTTCTTTTTTTCTTTTTCTAAATAACTGCTTTCTTGCACAGCATAAGTAATGCATTATTTTCAAGATACATCCTTTTAAAGTAGCTGTTTACAGTGTAGGGCCATTGCTCAAAAGCCTGCGTACTCTACTACTCCAGCACGGTATGAGAAAAAGCTCTGTGTATTTTAGAGTGATTGCCAGCTGCTTTCCATTTTCCCCATTACAGTACATGAACAGCCTCTTCCTTTGTCTTCATTTTTCAGCTTAATAGTCTAAACATAGCAAAATAGGCATCTGAAATAATTGTTGGATTTTGAGTGTTTGGCTTACAACTATATGTACATTTCGATTACTGGTCAAAAGCACCTGTGCAGAATATAGATTTCATTCAGATGCATTTGGGGAACGTATGTTCTTTTTCAGCTACTAGCTTTTCAAGAAACTTGGTACCCGATCAGGGTATCAAGAAAAATAATGCTGTAGTATTGACTCCTCACACCACAAATGATCACTAGCAAATAACCAGCATAGACGAAGGGTAGGGAAAAAGCTCATCAGTTAAAGACTATTGTATGAATGATATTTGGACAATTACAAGTAGCTTGCCAAGTTTTTTCCTCTGATTGCAAATGGAGAACAAGGTACAAATCCTGGACTGGACTGGGACTTGGGATCCTTGAGTTAATTTGTCAGCTCTGCCACTGACCTGCTGTGTGACTTTGGGGAAATTGTTTCATCTTTCTGTGCACGAAGGTCCCATCTATAAGAATGGTTCATCTTTCTGTAGTGCTTAATACCTGTGTGAGGAATGCTGCAGAGAAACCAGGTTTTGAATTGAATAAACAACCATCTCCTTTTCAGTTTTTCATGCTCTAACACCTTCTTTTCCTTCCCTATAGACTTGAGTGACTGCTCAAGGCTGATGGGGCTTTCTCCAAGTGGTCTCAGAGAGTGGTCCCTCTTCTCTTGCTTGTGACCAAGATCTGGCTGATGCTCCTACTCATCATCTTGACTACTGTGGACTACTCTTTATCTGGCCTTTCCAATTTCTCACAGTTTTTTCCTTGAAGTGATCCAAAGCACTGCTGCCAAAACCTCGTCTGCGTTCACCCCGTGATGCGGCTCTGACTCAGACTTGTATCTGAACATCACCTCCCAGCGTGCTGTTTTCTGATCTCCATCTCTCCTTGGCTCAAACTATCAGCAGTGCCAAATGTGCTGCCAGCATGGCTTATCGCTTGACTTATCGCCAGCGCTTGCCTTTCCCTTCGACTCCTCCTCCTGTCCCAAGCCTGCACCTCCCTTCCTGGCTACCTCCAGCTTCCATGGCTGGTACGCTGGAGGGAAGAACACCTCTGTGCTTAGCTGCTTCCTCAAGTATCTCTTTGGCCTTTGACAATATTCATGCTTCAACTTTTAAAACATTACATATTCCAATAAACTTCTAGTAATCCTGCTTTTGGAGCCGCACTGATTTCCAGTACTGCTATTGTTTCTGTAGCTGGCATCAAGTAATATGTTGCAGAGGGTAAGAAAACTGTTCTTCACTTGTAGCTCTCTATGCAGCTTTCCATGCTAGAACAGTTTGTGCTTCATTTTAACACCCAGTGACTTCTGTAACTCTGAATGCATAAGCGCAAATGTTGACTCAGTTGAGTTTAATAGACTTTCTGCGTATGGGTTTAAAAGGGAATGGGAGGAAGAGATGAACAGCTAATTTCTGAATGCCTAACAGCGCTGTAAAAGCAACTTGTTGAGACACACCAGGGAGTTTCACAACTTCTCAGAGTTCTTGAAACAGCAGGTGCAGGCTATTTGAATCTTGCTTGTAAAACAAAATGTTTACAAGAATGGAAAAAACAACTCTCAGCATCTTGTCTTTGGAAAGCGTGGTACGGTTACGTTATTAACACAAGAAAAAGGTTTGAAGTTGACAATAAGTAAAATGGTACAGTAACTAGATTCAAACATGCAGACTCACATTTCATTTTTAAAAGTGTTCAATACGATTATTTTCATTCTCCTTTATAAACTGGCCCAGAAGAGTATGGTATGTCAGTTCATGGGCTTTTATCATTGAGAATGGTGCTTTAAAGTAAGTACAAGTATACATTCAGTCTTAAGCAGTGATATAATATATTAGCTCCTTTCAGAAGTCAACTGGAAGTCAGAGAAGAGATAAATTAATAATTACAAATGCTGCATAATTGCACATAAAGTCCAGTAGCCTTGCATTAATTGAAAATCCAAGCCCTCATGAGATCAATGGGAATTTTCTGTTGACCTTAGCAGGGAGATAAGCTTATACGCACTTTGAAGGCAAGCTTGCTTGCCCAGATTGGTGTTGGTTGCAGTTCCTTACCTTGCAATATGAACGTCCTTGAAGCAGAAGGGTGATCAGATTTTACAGCTCCTCAGTCCTCTGGATCTGCCTTTTTCACCCTTTCTGCTCCCCTCTGCACTGAAGCTGTGCACTGTTCGGCCTTTAACTCTTCTTTCCACATGATCTTTCCCCTTTTTACAGTAATTGGTTCACCTCAGCCCCAGCACACTCAATGTGAGCTGACCAGAGGGTCTCACAAAGGTCCCGATTAACCACCACCGGGGCTATGACCCTCTGTCCGTCTGCTGGCATCCTGCAGAGTCAGAGTCAGACTCACACATCCTGGGGACTGTGTGATCAGCATCACAAGCTCATTAAAAAGTTAGCAAACAAATTCTAAAAATCAAAGATTGGGAAATGGCAGCTGTAATCTGGCAACTCTTTGAAGCTCTGCCAAAGGGAGGGGAGAGCTTGACCGGGCGCGCACAGCCGCAGGGGTGGCAGCTTCCCCACGGTGAGTGGCAGGCAAATGCAGAAGGGCACACTGACTCCTAGGTTGGAGGATGGTGGCAGAGGAGATCCTTGGTGGTGATGCTGCTGTGGGTGAGGGCACTGAAACCCCTCTGCAACAGGTCTCACGGCTGGATCACCCATTTCAGGGCCATAACTCGAGGATCTGTTTGCAGCTGGAGGAAAGGTGACAGCAGGTGACAGAGCAGCTCTGGAGCAGAATGGCAGCAGCAGCGCGAATTAGGGAGACTGCGTCTGTACTTTTGGTGTCCTTCTGGAGGAAATTACAGGGAAGACAGGAGGGATTTTGTGGTTATGACCAAGAA
The DNA here is from genome assembly GCF_030936135.1 of Gavia stellata. Taxonomy (NCBI): domain Eukaryota; kingdom Metazoa; phylum Chordata; class Aves; order Gaviiformes; family Gaviidae; genus Gavia; species Gavia stellata. The sequence goes on along the minus strand of NC_082598.1, from coordinate 16,814,025 downwards.
AATAATTACTATGGAGGCTACTATGTATGACAAACTGGCTTTTAACATCATCTGAGGGAGGAAGCCATGCACTTCCCTCAGCCCATCCTCTTCATTCTCTGATCAAAGATGGAAGCCAAGCAGAAGACAAAATTAAGTGTGCAATTTCTGATTCATTCTCACTAGGTTTGTGCTGATTACTTAAACAAAAAAAAAAAAAAAAAAAAAAATCAAAGCTGGGATTACAGGCTTAGCAAGGGGAGTGCATATTTCAGCACATACTGAGCTCTTTGTCATTCTGTCACACTGGTAGAATGAGACTATTAATGCATTGTCCCAGGCAGGCTGTGTTATAAAGCCCAGTGGCTAAGTTAAATGAAAAAGTCCTCTAAGAAAAACAGCATGCAGCTTCCTACTGCTCTCTCTTTCTTGCAGACCTGTCTAGGTGAGGCAGGGGAGGTACAGTGGGTGAAGTTGTAAGAGCTTTTCATAGAGGAGAAACTCGTGATAGTCAATAAGGTTCCTGGGCAAAGCAGATTTCCAGTGTCTGCTCACTGTCTTACAAATTCTCCTGACTTTCTGAAGTGCTATGTGTCAGCAGGTGACAAATATTCCCGCTTTGTGTGCAGGGAAGGAATTACCTGGTGGGCTGTAAGTGCTTTCCCCAGTTACCCATTCAGCACTACTGAAAGTGTCTGGGGCATGCAGGGGCACAGACATCCCACTTTTAACCATAACATTAGGATGAAAACGAAGTCACTACTTCTGAAAAGAGCTAAACTACAGATTGTACAGCCTTCTGCATCAATATGAGTTATCTGGGGGCGAAGGCCTGCCTAGTAATTACCCGCTATGCCAGTGACTAACAGGTTCAGGCATCCCTTGCAGGAGACATGAGGACCAGCAGTGGCCCCAGTGCAATCTGGGAAGCCCCGTCTCTTAATATCTGTTATTAGTTCAGGTACGTTAGTTAAACTCCCTGCCAATGGTGTAACCCACACTGTTTCTTGCCTCCCAGACGTCCATTTCTGCAGCACTTGCAGGTGTCTGGTGCTTAGCCAAAATCTTGCCGTTCTTTGCAGAGATTAGTTGCTAAAGAACAGTAACAACTTCCTCTGAATTAATATTACCTGCCCTAAATTTTGGCCACCCCTGGTCAGGTCTGTCCCTAAGGAAGTTGCCTGGCTTTTGCAGCAGACCCAAAGCCACCATCCGTCACCTTAGCACTGCAAGGACGAAGCAACCCCCCTTTCAGCGCTAGCTATCCGGTGGCTGAGAGTGACAGCCCGCTTTTGGGGAATCAGTACTAATTACAGCTCATAACAGATGTCTCCACTCCACTGTGTCAGGATGCGGGTCCCCTGTGAGACCTGCTGTTGCTTTCTGAGGGTCGGAAATGAGTGCTGAAGTGCCTCCGCCGCTGCTCGCACTGCTTCGGCATCCCGCTGCAGCACCCGGGCAGCCGCCGGCAGGGCACGAGCAGCAGTGTGGGAAGGTCTGGGCAGGCTGGGGGGACCACAGCGCGGGGGCCAGGTGCTGCCGGAGGGGGTTTGGCAGGCTCAGGTGGGTGTGCAGAGCCCACGCCTGCTCTGGGATGGGTCGGAGGAGCCACTGTGCCCTTTTGCACCCAGGGTTTCTGTTCCTGCCTCTGCAAGCTGCTCGTGGTGTCACCCCAAACAAGTCCATTCACCTGCCCATGTCATAATTCCAGCTGCTATCAACTGTGTCGTGTAAATGCCTAAAAATCCAAACAATGGGTGAGTGCCCTTTATTCCAGGCATTTCACAAAGAAACGGAGAATAGGGTATGTCAGGAAGAACTACTCTTTTAATGCACAGAAATGCTGGGTAGCTTAATGAATATTTACGAAAGGCTTTGAGTACCAGGGTAAGGAAGAGTGTTATAAAGGCAGAATATGCTGTTTTGTCGTGATGCTTCTCAGCTGTGTTTCTCTCTTTCCAGGACTGAATGAGTTCCTGAGGGAATTTCTTTCTTTTTTTCCCCCCAACGCTTACAATGCTTTGTTCCCTTCTTTGTATTTGTCAAAGGTAGCATTGCAAATGGGAAGAGTTGCCAGCATGAAGAAGACCATCCTTTTCTGGGAGTCACTTCTTCCATGGGTTTGCCATGCAGAGTCTGCCGGTTCACAAATAGGCCACAAGTAGCTCTTGATGGACCAGCGCCTAAATCCCTGGGGCTCTTCAATGCCACCTGGGTGCTGGGGTCCATGGGACAGTTTTGGGGACCCCATCCAGCCCCAGCTGGCAGGTGCCATGCAGTCGCTGTGGGCAGCCCAGCAGCACCCTGCTAATCTGCCTGCAGCTGGGTGGGGGCTGGCAGGACCCTTCTCCTCCCATTTCCCCAGCTTGGGCAAAAACCGAGTTGCTTTTTGGGCTGCTTTTATGGCAGAGATTGTGTTAAATACCAGTTGATCTGGCAACCTGTCTTCCTACTGCTTCATTATGAAGGAAAACAAGGCTAAAATAAAAGGGCCTTTTCCTCTTTTATTTGTCATGTTACTAATTGCTGTATTACAGTATTTTCCAAGACCAATTACATACTGTTTGGGGTCATTAGCAGAATGCAAAACCTACCATGGTTTATTATACAGTAATGGCTCATGGAAGAAATGTAGCTGAATTCAAGCCCTTACCATTTCGTATATTTATCCCAATGCAGGTTTCATATATACATATATATAATAGGAACTGCAAAACAGTCACAAATGTTTAAAACAGAATTTCTTCCCCACAAGGGAATGAATAAGAGTCATTTGTCATATGTTTCCTTTAATTCATGGCTACAGAGCATTTTAGAATTGCTTGATGTAAATCTGCCTCATCTATTTGACAACTCTGATATTGAGTCATTCATTTTTATTCTATGACTTAAAAAATTCTATACTGCAGCTGGAGACGTGTGGCTAAAGTGCTAGTTTTGGACTATGGCTTGCATGTAACAATAGCTTTTGACCCTAGCTCCAGTCCCAAGGAAAGTGAATTTGGCAATCTCATTTCAATTCATAGTGAATAGCTGTTCACATAAAAAAATCAGCACCTACCATTTGTCATACTTGGCAGCTTCTGCTTAAGAATGGTCCAGAACTGCATTACCATGGAAACTAAATTACCTACTCCTACTCCTGGCTCAGAAGGTGATTTCAGCCGGTTGTGGAGGTTTCGTATCACTGACAGAAAGAGGTGGGGGTAACCTGGGCGAACTGCAACATGTATGACCCCTAAGTATGCTTGTATCAGTCCTCTGTTTTGAATATTGCCATCTTCTGGTCACGTGCCGTTGGGTTCAGGCCAAATGGCTTCCTTACACATCGCGATTTATTTACTGATTTTTATTATGACAACAGCTACCAGCTCCAATCAGGACCAGGACTGTGTTATGGTTAGTACTGTACATGCATATGTTTACAGACAGTTTCTACTCTGAAGACCAGGCAGGCATGGGAGGTTCCATATATTCCTTTTTAACTAGAAAATTAAAACAACATAAGTGATTTGCCTGAAATTACACAGGAAAGTGATGGCAGACCTAGCAAATGAATGCCCCTATCTTTAGACTCAGCCCTGTGTTACTTCCCCAAGCCACTTTATCCTTCTTCAGAATTAGTCCTAATCTATGCTAGGCAAGCTGGCAATACCACATGGTTGGATACTTTTTGTTTCCTGCCATCTACCAAAAGGCTGCTGATTCACAGAACAGTATTTTATTTAAGGCTGCTCAGTCCTGGAATGAACAAACATAATGGATTAGAGATCAATGTTTACTGGACACTGAAAGTTTTTAAGGTTAATTACATACTGTATGTTGATTTTGTAATTGTAAGCCAAAACTCTGCTGTAACCACTGCATCCTTCAATAATGACTGAAACAAAAGATCATTTCAGTCTGCCACCCTTTTTCCTCCCATATACTGCTTCTTAGCGAGAGGTAGACTAGTGGAAAGAATAGAAAATAAATAAACATAGAAAAAGCAGAATAATATGGATCCCTCTTAAACTCACAGAGCTAGAAACTCGGCAGAGACAAACAAAAGGAGCTTTGCCATTGCTAGGGTGGTGGTTATGCAAGGATGGGAAAGCCATGAGTATCCCGTGATGGTTTGGCTCTGAGGGCTGAGCCCTGACGTTGGGATTGCGGTGTGAGCAGTACAGCTGGGAGAATTCGGGAGCAGACCCTGTAGTTGGGCTGGCTTTGGTTTTAGGAGATGACAGGTCTACAAAGGCTAACAGGTCTTGCTACGGGGCTGGTAAAATCAGGCAGAAAAGCACACTGAGGCACGGGCTGCTGAGGTCTCTTTCCCACCCTGTGGAGAAGCCCCAGCCAAACCCACAAGATCCCTGCCTCCTGCAGGGATTGCCAGACTGAGGACTGCTGCTTTGCAGAGACTGGCAGGGGCAAGTTCCCCCCTCCACTCCCCACCTGCTCACCCTGTGCAGCGGGACCACACCAGAGGTGGCTGCAGCTGAAGCCTTCTCCTGAGCGACCTCTGTGCCTCCTGCCATGCCTTTCCCTTGTCTTCACCCCACCAGAGCCAGTACCAGAGTCTGTTTAGAGCTGGGCCGGAGCAGATGTGCGTAAAGGGGTGTGCTGTCTGGGCTGCAGTGTAAGGACCTGGCCCGTTGTTGGTCCTTAACCCGGCGTCAGATTTGCACCGTGGTGGAAAAGAGTCCTTCGCTTCCCGGCTGCAAGGTGGATGCTGCTGGGAGAACGGCGAAGGTCACGAGCACCCATCCCTGCAGGACACCCTGGCATCCAGGTGATTCCTACCCCACAGACCCCTGCCACATCCTCCTCCGTCCACAGGCATGGACCGCTCCCACTCCTCGGGGCACAGCAGCAGCAGGAGCTGCTGGTGGTCAAGAGGCCTTCGTCCCTCATTGGCACCTCCCTCCGCGGGATGCCGAGGGTGGACACCCTTCTTGCTTTGCCCTTGCTGTGGCCCTGGCTGAGTATTTGGATCCCTTCTGCTCTGCCTTTGCTTTTTATATGCATCTTTCCTATTTAAGTGTCACAGATCACTGCACCAGCTGATTAGCCTATACATGGATGGAATATAAAAGAGCAAGTCCCCAAGTTGTAGGTAAGACCTTTTGTGAGACTGACTGGCTAAAAATAAAACGGAAATTGGCTCTGAGCTTTTGAGAATCTGTCTCTTCCTCAGGCCACGGGAAAGCAGAGCAAAGGGTAGCACTTCATAATTAATTATGAATTTATAATTAATTTGAAGCCCGCATCAACAGCCTACTAGTAGAGCTGCTATTACTTGCTCTGTGTTCCCACAGTCTGTCAGAGAGTTTGATCCTCACAAGTAGGTTTTAAAATTTCACTACCTTTTTTCTGTTCAGTTTTCATTTTTCAGCTTATTAGTCTTGCGTACAACTCTGGTTTTTGATAGTTTTTCTATTTAAGGGACTAGATCAATAGCTGTATTTTGGGTCTCTATACTATACGTGTGAGTGCAAACAAAGATACCATCCCCGGGTGGGAAAGATTTGTTTATTCGTGTAGGCTTATGTATTGTTTTGAAGGTTCATTCTTTTGACAGATAAACAGTGAAAAAATATTCTGTGCTTCTGCAGCACGTAATCTGATGTTCATCACATACAAAGTCTCCTTACTCGGTGCAATAAATGCAACAAAACTTCTCTCCCCACAGAGTTGCGCGGGGCTTGAACAGATTGGCGGGGTGGGATTTTGGAAAGCATTCGAGGCTGACCTTTCCCTACCCCCCCCTAAAGCTGGTGGTTAAAATTCCTGCTGACTTCAAGGAGAGCAGAGCTGGGTCAGTGTTGAACACTTCTGAAAATCCCACCTGTAAAGCCTGCAGAGTTCATTATAGGGGCAAAATTTTGTATAAAGCCCAGCAGGGACATACAGAAATTGTTAGCAGCTTATTAATGGCCTCCATGGTGGATGTGTGTATTGAATTTAATTGGGCTGCATCCCAGTGAGGTTCTGATATGCTTCTGATTAATTTTCTCTACAGTCTCCCCTTTACTTCTCCTCTTAGAAACCGGACAGAGACTCCATGTTTGCACTTACATAAAAGACTAACAGTGGAATAAAGCATGCAGGTAATGATTTAGTATGCCCCAAGAAGAGCAGTGAGCAAGGCAGGCCCTTAGTTAATGTAGTTGGATGCTATTAGTTTGGTATCAATCCCTCTTGATGTCGTCCTAAAATAAAGTAGCATTAAATGTGATACAATTTAATTTTGCGGGTACAAGCATGGTTAACTCTCTTCGTATAAGGTCTGGTTAGTAGTGTGAAGACTTAAAGTAAGCTTTGAGCACAGTGACACACTTGAAAGGGCAGGTTATATTTATTCTGTGTTGTGTCAAGGGCATGCTGCTTGCTAACTGCAATTAGACAGTGTATCTGGAGGTCTGTGTCCAAATAGCGAAGATGTCTTTGCAGAGTATAAAAGGACTATTGTGTTAGTCCTCCGGTCTCGAAGGGTATGAAGATGCTTCCCTCTCCTGCCTGTTATTACTCATACTTGGTTACTTTTATGTAAATCCAGTGATGAGGAGAGCTGACAAGACTGTGACATAAAGAAATGTCACCTTTTTCACTGAAACAGGGCTTTTATTGTCGAGTAATACTGTCTTAGTCCTCTGCAAAGGAAAGAAAGAGATGCTGTTGAAAATCCCATAATTAGCAGCTTAAGGTATAAACCATATAGAACCTTGTGTTCTACCATAAACCCCCTAATTAGCTTTGTAGGGCTGTTTAAAAGCAAACAGACATGCATCCTTATCACTAAATAATTATTTGCAAAGAAACTCTTTCTCAACACATCTTAGGAAAACACAAGATTATTAGTTGGCAGAGTTAAGCCAGCTGAGTGGCTGAAAAAGCATGAAAAGAGCTACAGAAGTTCTTTTCAGAATCCTGCTCTCTTTGGCTTTATTTCTCTAAAGCTTGATTTATCAAGAGGAGAATACAGTATTTGGTTTCCCCACAAGTAAGCTCTTTTCATGTTTTGTCTTTGAAATGAAAATCGTCTTTTGGAACAAATATCTGCTCTATCAGATAACTGCATGCTTGTCATCCCTAACAGTGTGCTGGCAGGAAGGCTGGGCGAGGATTTTTCTGCAGTACATTGAGTACACATTGCTGGCACTAGATCAAGAATCAATTCCTCTGATATCGAAATATTGACTTTGCATGGCCAGTCTGATTTAAATGCTTATCATTCTTGACTTTGCAGGCTACATATATACTGCAAACATTTTTCATGTGGGTCTGAGAATAAACATCTTTACAGCTGCCTGGCCATTTCTAGCAGAATAACAAAGGGGCTGTGTGCGTGTATGGGAGCCTGTGTGTGTGAGCGAGATTGCCAGCAGATTAATGCAACTGCCACATCTGCGTCGGGCCCGTTTAGAAGAAGTTGGGAAGGGTATTTTTAATACTCAGAATTACGCAGTGCTGTTCCTCCGTGTGTAAACATGGGTTTCACTGCTTGGTCTAGATGGGTGTTGACCACAGAGCTGAAAAAAGAGAGAACACAAACAAACCCCAACACAATTATTAAAACATTTTAAAATCTTTGTGACGTGAAATAATAATAATACTACTAATAAAAAAGTAAAGATAATTTCCCATAGGCAATCAGAACACCTATTAAGTTAGCAACGACATTTAATTGGCATTATCGTATGCTTCAGTGAGGAAGACAATGGATCTTGCGGGTGCGCAAGTGGAACGCATTTGCATTTCATAGATGATTAAAATAGATTTGATTACATTTGTCTGAAGCCTGGCAAGTGAGGGCACATCTGCCGCGTTCGATGTGCCCCACGTTTCCTAGGACTAATGGAGTGCACTGAGTCACCGCGAGATGGGCTTTTACCTCTGGAAGTCCCACGGCACCTTCTGCTGCATGGCCAGCTTCTTTGTTAGCCCTGGAGACCTCTTCTTATAAAGAATTGATGTAAAGTGGAGCAAGATGGGAAGGATTCGAGGCAGTGAACTTGTCTTCATCTGGTTATGTGAGAGCCCTTGGGCTTTCTGCTGCTTCAAGGTAGAATTTATAAGGTGAGATGAAAGGTAATTTAAGTCATTAATTTGTGTTAAGGGCTGGCAGAACAACAACGGTGCATTTAATCTCGCTGTGGAAAAAATCAGTGAGTTGCAGAGTAGGGGTCAGAATTAGGGGTCTGATTTCCTCTTCCACTCAGACTAAAAAGGGCTGCTTCAAAATGGAGATTTTTATTTACTAGAAACATAAAACTGAGTTAACTGACTTTGAAAAAAACATCCAAGAGCTTTAAAAATAATATAGAAACCAATTAATTAATGGTGCTAAAATGTTTTCTTGATGCTTTTCTTTACTTTCCCATGTAAATTCAACATTACATGCACACTCCTGGCAGCATTTCAGCTCAGACTTGTCACCCACCAGCCAAGCCCAAGGCTACGGTGAAGGGCAAGGGCTGCCCTGCGCTTTGCAGGGGGGTGAAGCCCTCTCTGCCTGTGAGCTCTTTCCCTCCCCAACCCAATGGCAGCCTGGCAGCTTTCTTTTGGGCAGTGCTGTGCTTTTTTTCCCAGCCAGTGTGACCATCCTGTGGCTGATGAGTAACTCACAGTGCTCTTGTCCTTCTCTATTACTTCCCCCACTGACCCCGGTGTGTCTCCTGGCCCCTTATCGGGGTCCTTGTCTATAGATTTCTGCTCTTTATTGTTTTCTCCACTCCAGTGTGCCTTCTGTTTTTGCTCCCTTTGTGTTCCCTTTGCTCTTGCTACACGTTGTGCTCTGCTGTCCCTTATTCTCACAGCATTGTTCTCTTTCATGTGCCAAATGACTGCTCTTTCCTCTTTGAGAAATGTCTCTTAAAAACACACTGCCCTTACATCAAAGAGTGAAATAAAGATGAGCTGACTTGACTGGGGGAAGCTGGAAAATATGCCTCCTCATCTGATGAAAGCGGCTTGTCCTGGGCACTAATATTTTGGAATAGCTGGACGTGTTCAACAGCAGTGACGATGGCTTTCTAAAGAAGCAGGTTTTTTGGATGGTTCCCATGCTGCCACTTCCAGTAGGCATGACTCTGCCCCTCACTCTCCTGGTGGGATGTAGGGGTTCATTGTCTTGCCTTTCTGTCCTGGTCCTTATTTATAGCATCCTTGCCATCACTACAGCTCTGTACCAGCTCTAGCACTGCCCATTTCTTGCCTTTCACCCTTTCCATTGCTCAGTTCCCTCAGGAACAGCCCCAGCACTGCCCAGCTTGGAGGGAGTGGAGCAAATGGACCTTCTGCCATTAGGAGAGCTCAAATATGACCCATGCCTTGTGCTTTTCACTGGGATTTCCCTGCCATCCCTGCTCTCTGAACTCGTCTTCTCCTGACTATGGCCATGCCTCGCTGGTCTGGACTACCTCTGCATGTGGTGTAGGACATGATCCATGGGTTGGGTGGTGGCCACATGGAGGTGGAGTGCACAGGTGCTGGAGTTTTGTTCGAACAATGTTGTTTTTGGAAAGAAAACAGAAAATTACTGGTGATGTATGTAACAATTGTTAAAATAATAATTAAAGTTTGCCTGTTGTGAGTCTGATTTTAATAATGTACATGTTGCTTTTTTTTTTTCCTTTTACTTAAATAAAGTATTCCCATAGAGAAAGAGTGCTTACAAAAAAATTTCTCACCGTTTATTGCCAAAGCTTTTCCCCTCAGCTTTGTTGCTACTTAATCTTAGCCCCTGGAGGCAAGCTGCACATATTAACCTGTCAGAGCAATGTTAAAATTGTGTGACACTTAGGAATATATTCAGAAAGTCCATAAAACCATCATAATGGCTCTGTTTTTCCTCCTCATCTGGTCATGCACTTTAACAGCATTTCTCCATATACTGTACCTCTGACCCTATTGTTTATTTAATGTGGTCTTCCAGTTGGAAAGGGCTTTTTGGAGGTTTTTGGATCACTGGCCAGAGAAATGTGTGCCTTCACTTCTGTTCATCACTGGTCTAGGGTCTCTAAGACTTCGAGATGCAGACAATGGAGCCAGAATTCAAGGCCTCCTTTGAGTACTTCTGCTTGCTGTAAGAAAAACAGCAGGATAAAAGCTAGAGCTGAGTCCTTCTGGATGCTAACTGACCGAGTAGTGTGGGCTGCTATCTCAATAGAAAAATTAACAAGCTGCCTGACCTGTGTCTGCTTATGCACAACTCCCTTTTATAAATTCCTGATGATTATTTGTTTGCTGTGAATCTCCTAATGGACCGAGGCATTTTATTAACCTATGGAGAAGGTCTGTTTTCTCAGGTGCCGTTGGCCATTCTTTCTGAAGATGGAGGGAGAGAAAAGTAAAGGTCAGGGGAAGAGGAACTTGGATAGTGAAGAACTGTGATTAATGTCATCCGCTTTTGAATAATGTTTTCACTTATAGGTTTCAGATTGTTAAATATAGATTTGGGCATCCAGCTTTAGACACACAGTGTCAGAGTCTGGGAAACAAACATTTCGGATGGGTGCCCTGCATTCTGCAGTTGAGAGCAGTCCCCCCATAATACAAATTGCTGGTTCTGCATGATGACACAGGCACCAAACTGGGGGAAATACAGCTTTTAGCTTCAGTAGTGTTTATCTGTGATAAACGCCTGGAATATTCTTTATCAGGGCATTAAAATATATAGTGGTGTTTAGGCCCCTCTGTGAAGCAATACACTTTGGAATATAAAAATCATAATTAATAGACAGGTCATGAGTTTGTAGATTTCTGGTTTTTTTCACATAAGGAAAAATCTTTCTTGTTTGCAAGTCAGTAAGCATGTACATGCTAAAAAATTGTTTACTGTGTTTCAGAAACACAAACATAAGGCTAAATTAAGCTTGATCAGTCAAGTCTGACTGTATCCTCTTTAATACAGCACGGTTGGCAACTCTAATCTTGAAGCTTGCAAGCTGTAGAAAAAGCATAATTTTCATACACCTTTGGGAGAGAGGATCCTTTCCTGGTAGCTAAGAACTTTCTCTCACTAGCTCAGAAAGAAAAATGTTCATATGCAACAGAAAGATCTTTATTTGAAGGCAAAAATAGTGCCTCTCTGTCATGTGCTCTAATTAACTTGCTGTGATGTCGCTCTGGTGATGGACACAGAAATAGACATTTGCTTTCCTAAATCCTGAAGTAGAAAATGAGGCATGAGTCAGGAGGATACAAGAGGGCAGAACTCATTTTCTTTTAATTACTTTTATTCAGGTTATAGCATCCCGCAGCTGTTCAAGTTTCATTTTGAGTAGTTGAATCCTCCTGAAATCCCAGCATGTCATTTTTGATGGGACTTACTCTCTTCTCCTTTATAGATATATAAGGTTTTTTATCTTAGTGCTGATAGGGAGAGTAGACGTGGTGAACAGTGTTCCCGTTCACTATTGAAGGATATAATTGGCCACCAACTCTCTGCCAGTAAAATGGCGGAGGAGGAAATGCTCTGCAAAAAATGTGGCTGAATAATATGAGAGTTTTCATTACTAAGCAAGTAGCCGGGGAAGTGTTCAACCTTCTCTCAAGTTGGCGTATACACGTACCAAGGCCTGCTTTGGGAAAGATCGGTGCAATTCATAGCTGCATGGCAAGTTTTGGATGGATGTGCAGGCTCATCGCAACCTCCGCTTGGCAACGGAGTTTTGGGGAGCTTTGCTCGCGGTGGCTCTAGATGGGGCTGGCAAAATTACAGCTGAAACCAGATGAATGTTACTCCCCAGTGGCTATGTCTGATTTTTAGTCTGCAAGGCATGTTTGGCTGAGGGCTGAGGATGGCCCTCCAGAGGTACATGCCAGTCCTCTGGTCACTGCCACCAATATCTGTGGTGCTGAGTCAAGCCCTCAGTCCCTCTGCCTCAGCTCTTCTCTGAAATGAGAATAATACGACTGTTCTCCAGCAACTTATGAAAATAAAGACATAATGACTTCTGAACCATCACACGCATTCTGCTGCTGAGCCCCACCATGTGGCTGTAAATGCTGCTGAAGGCAGTCAGTGCCCCTGAGAAGCATCAAGGGCTCATCTCCTTCTAGAGGAGGCAATGGATGGACTTGCTGAAGACTGTATGGACTTTCCACTCATTTTCCTGCCTTTTTTAAGAACAAGTAGGACATTTTGGATAAATGTTACTTAGAAAATTCTGATTTTCAGTTCCTGTTTTGTTGTGGCCCCTGGCTTTTTGTAGTGATGGACAAAGGATTGGACCTTCTACATGTGTGAGTGGCCTTATTTTTGACTACAAGGTCTGTAAACACAGTCTCCCATAGAAGATGGGAGCACTTCTATGCTTTTTTGTGGATAGGTTTCTTTTGTGTCCTCTTCGAGCACAGGAGATTGGGTGACAAGTAACTGCTTGGCCTTGTAATTTCAGATGTGACTCCTATCTGCTTCACTTCTGAAGGAATACAGAGTGCCTGGGATAGCATGACAAAGGCTACATAGAAAAAGCTAGAAGTATAGGTTAGTCCAAAAAAAAAAGGAAAAAGCTGAAAATAAGAAGGTCTGGATAGAAACCATTCTATCTGCACTATTTTTAAGTTATTTAAAAGTCTGTAAGGTCTCTGAAGCCTATTTTCTATATAAGTTTAGGATGCCTTGACAACATAAATCAGTATTTAAAACATAGGAAATGAATTGTGTGTAAAATGGAACTGCCCAAATGAATTTTGACAACAGTTCCTATATGCATTATTTATTTTTTATTGTTTTATTTTTTACAGATGTGGATGGTGACTGAGCCACTAACGTAAACTTGTATCCAGATAGCTTTAAAACACATATTATTGGCGTGGCTCATAGTAATAATGTAGTTTAGTTATAAAACATCTTTTGTTACAAACAACTTTACAAGCTTAAAGTATATATCAAACTACTGAATATATAAAACCATTTTCATACATACCTGAAGCGCTCTTATGTGGAGTGCCTGATTCATAGTTGATCCAGAACACGTATAAAACTCCTACAAATATATTTAGGAAAGGAAGTGAAGGATATTTTAAATTTACGGTGAGTTGGAATTAGAAAGTGCCTACAACAGTGGAACTTAACACACAAACTCCTCCAAAGAGAGAGTATCGTATCCTTAGGATTTACAGACTGACCAGGGATTTGATTTAATTTTCTGCTTCCAAAGGACCACCTTTTCCCCACCATCATGACTAGCATGTTATGCCTCTTGTTTCCTGACTTAACAATGGCATTGTTGTCAATCAGCATCTCCAGATTATATAGCACAGACCTGTGTCCTGAAGGTCCCAGGCGACCTTGGGCGCATCCTTGATCAGCTTTGCAGTTATTGGCATCAGCCTCTCTGAGTCAAACATAAAGGCTCAATACTGCATTTAAACCCTGAAGCCCACTCTAGTTTATGACTTTTTCTTTTTTTTTTATTCTTTGTTTAAGCTTTTTTCCTCCTGCCCGCAAGCTCTGTACATTTAAGATTCTTCCAAATGGATGCAAATGGCACTTATTAGAAAAACAGAAAATCACTCCCGGATAAAAGCTATCCCCAGCATGTTTTAATGTTCAAATTAGAGTACCCTCCCCAGCGCTAAGATGGGGTTTATAATGGAAATGCTGACATCCTCACCAGACTCTATCTGCCTGTTGCTCTTTTGTCCTGCAAGTTATTAAAATCTAGCCTGGTTGCCTAAGAGACAGGGTAGCTACTTAGCAGATATTTAGCCATCAGTAAAAATTAATGTCCTACAATGTATTTATTGGAAAAATACACTTAATTAAGTGCTCAAGTTATACAAGCCACCCACCAACTACAAGTGTGTTCTGGCAACAGAAGTATTGTTGTTACCGTGGTTCTGCTTCATGATGTTATTTTCTTAAGTAAATGCATTTTTCAGCCTAACAGTTCTGGCTACAGCATATTGATAAGATAACTCTGCGCTAAAGGGAGCCTTAGTATTTTTAGTCTCCATTTCCAGCTACCAGTAGTTCATTAGTGACACTGTTGTGAGAGTGTTGATTCATTAAGAGTATTTTCATTAACCGTCTGACATTCGTATGTAGAAGAAAAAGCCGGGAAAAATAACAAGGCACTCAGCACTTTCTGCTATTCTCTGGCACTTTTACCTTTTGTGATGTCAACAGATGAGCTGGAAGCTTTCAGGGTTGTAGGTTTTAAGCTGAACCTGAATGTGTGCAGTTTTTTTAAAAGTTTGTACACTTAATGTGATTTCAGCGGCAAATCTGTATTTTGCACATATAAGAGCTCTAGTACATGGCAACTGCATGGGAAAATCAGATGTGAAAGTTTTCTGTTCTTAAATTGCTTTTAATTGGAGCCTTAAAAGCTAACATGGGAACACAGGGGAAAATATGACTTTTGCTTTGTTATTTAAACAGGCTGTTGACCACATCCCTAAACTTTATATGGCTTTAGATAGATTAGGAGCTCTCTGCTAAGCTATCAAATATGTCATTCCTAGCAAATATATAAATATGAATTTTTCATTGTTTATAATTGCAATTTAATTGTAGGACCAAATTCCATAGCTTAACATTTATACAGCGCTTGATACTTTAAGCATTGCACAAATATTAACTAATTAATAAAAACATCTGAGCAGCCCTTCTGAGACTGTCAGATTCCAAAGAACTAAATTCCTCTTCTTAAAAAAAGGGACTGTTCAAGCAAACACACTGTAAGCCTTTAAATGGCAGATCCAAAATGACACAGTGGGACACCATTTCATGCCTGAAATCTGAGCACAAAGCCTTTATTTTTCCAAGATTTTTTTTTTTCCCCCAGTCTTGTAAATAAACACTAGGTAATACTTCTCTTAGGAAGCAGAGAAGAGGCAGGCCAGAGATGAGCTTGACATTGGCACTTACTTTGTTTTCAGCTGCGTATAGTATTTCATTGGAATATAATATTACATTGACTTATGTATTAATTCAATCATGAAATTCAACAGGACTTTTCAGTTCTGTCATCAAAAAAAGCAACAAGAGCAGCAAAGCAAACTGTTTGGTTTTGACCTTTGCTCTCCTTGCCGAGAATTCGTCAAACAGAATTGTGGCCTTTAAGTCCTTTATGAGTTATTTTGGCTCTGAAAGGTCTGATTTAATGATGCAAAACTATGTGAATACCTCTGGCTTGCAAACAAATCTGAAAAAAAAAAAACCCAAACCAAAACATATTGTTTGATAACTTTAAGCTACACTGGCCCTTCAGTTTTCCTAGACTCAGGGCTTTGCTTTCCATGATGATCTTTCATTTCTGGTCCCCTCTGTCTCAGTCAGAGATGACATTTCATAACACACGTGACCACCAAGCTGTTATTGCTGTATATTTTTATATTCAGCATTGTGTCTGTAGGACAATCAGGACAAAGCAGATCTCTGCTGTAGGCATATTACAATTTAAGTATAAGAGAAGATTAGAGTGAGCAAAGGGCAAAAACAAGCTCAGGAAGAAGGGGATGTAACTTGGTTTTTCTTTTGAAACTTTTCTCCTTGGAAATTATCTTTTTGAGAAAGAAAAATGTTATTTTTTTAAAATACTTTATTGTTTAAAATAGAAATGCTAATGATTAGTAATTTTTCATTTTTGGTTTATTCCTTCCCTTCTTCTTCTCTCTCCTGTCATCTGGGGCAATGTGGAGACAATATATTTTTAATCGTGGTTTGCCATTTTGAGAACTGAGCAGTGTTTTTATGCATATTTCTCATTAAACAAAAGAATATGGGACATAGTTTGACAGGTTTTTCTATTTTCTAAAAAAATTCTAAACATGCTTTCCATTTTGGGACCAGTGTCAGCCATTATTGCAAGACTGCAAGCATGGCATAGTAGCTGCAGTATCACCTTAGGTTTATTTTACTTGGGGAGTAGTGTTAAGCATGAATGCTTTGGTAGCAGGGAGCCTCAGAAAGTTAATCCAAGAAGTAAACTGTAAAAAGGGGGTTGAGGAAATGAAAATGACAGTGACATAAGCAGCAGGAGTCTCAGAACCCATCCAATAGTTTGATCTCTTGCCGTGTTGCCAGGATGACTAATTAAAGAGCAATATATATGAAAGACAATTTGAAAATGGTGAAAAAATACTGAAGTTAATACAGATGTGGTTTCACAAGAGATGTGCCATTTATTTGGTTTCACAGCCAGGGATGACTGAATGAGAAGGAAAGCAGGAGGGTATGACTGCAGTGTACTCAATACCCAAGTAGGATTTCGACTCCAAAGCAGCTTTCTGCAATTTCTGATCACAGTTCCCCTTCATTTTGCTCAACCTCCTATATCAATATTTATACATTTTGGATAACCAGCCAATATTGTGCATCTCGATCTACTTTTTTGGTACATGTTCTCTTTCCGGGGAACTGTGTTTGAGCTTGTCAGTTCTATGAATATCACCTCAAGCATAAACTCTGAGCCCCCTTATAGCAAGATTTGGCTGTTTTGACAGCCGTCCTTGCATGGCAAAGACAACAGTTTAATATTACGAGATGAACGGAGATTTAAAAAAAAACCCCAAAACTCTTCAAATGAGACACCCTAGATAGAAGTGTCTGGAGCAGAAGGGAAATTAATAATCACTAAGTGTGAATTTACAAGGTCTGTTCACATTAATAAATTAAAAGACCCTCAAGAGAGCATCAGCAGATCTTAGCAGACTGGACGACAACTCTGGAGCAGAATGACAAATTATTAAAAAGTATTTAAAAGTAGAGGAGTTTAGGATTGGCCATGCATGATCAAAGTTGTGTTGCTCTACTTTGAACAGAATCCCTGCAAATAGTGCTTAAAATAAAAGAAAAAGCAAAAACAAGGGACCCTGAAATGAGAAATCATAAGCCATCCCATCCACAGAGCAAACTTTTTTTAACCTACTCAATCATTGCATGACTGTGCCCTAAATCTGCAGTTCTTAAATATTTCATAAATACCTAATTAATATATTAACAAAAATATGTATTTAACCAAGCGTAGGATTTCCATAAAAACTATCCCCAAATATCCCATGTTTTTCAGCTTACTGACATCAGAGTGATGTGAGAGCCCAAAGCTTATTTTCCACGGCTCTGCTGATGTGGGTCTTGTCCCCCTCTGAGCCAGTCACTGGCAGCAGGTTTGGTATGTAGGGGCTGGGCAAAATGTGCTGCTTTGCTTTTTAGGCTATTAGGCACATCAGCAGCCTTGTATTGGAAGAGGAGAAAAGCGCAGGTTCCTACCCACTATTTTGCGCCTTCTGCATTTCATGTTTTTCAAATGGGGTTTCTTATGACCCCTGTGAAGGATTTCATGTGTTATTGAGGAGCGCTGAGTAATCTGTCCTTTTCTAGTCTGACTGTAGTTTTATCAGAAAGCTGAGATGTTCTGGGCCAGATCCTCAGCTGGCAGGTGTCAGCAGCTACCCCACAGCTGGAGTTGGTCAAGTTTATCTCAACTTTTGGAAGGTCATTTGGTGCAATTTTTTGGAAGGTATTTAAAGTTCTACTTCTTGGTGCATTTTTTTTTCTTAGTTCCTTTGGTTTGATTTGGTAGATTTTCTTCTATTTCTCAAATGTTTTTCTTTTGTTCTAAAATTCAATCATCTTTTCCAGTAAAGGAAAATTCCTATTCCACAGCACTATTTTAAAATGACATTATTCTTTCAGTTAGAAAGTACGCTAATGGTTTTGATTTCTTTCATTTTTCCTATTGTTGTTGATAGCTATAGCTGCTGAAGTTTTTAATATATTCTTGAAAATATTTTTAATAAAAAATAGTTTAAACTCTCCCAGTCTGCTGTTCAAGGAATCTCACAATTTACATTTTTCAAATCATTTTCCATTAGAAAACACCGTAAGCATTCAGCACAGGTCACTATACAGTACCCAAGCAGTGTGGAGAAGTCCCTGGGGACAGAGGAATATGGTGAAGGGCTGCAGTCACAGGAGGAGAGTGCTGTGGGACCATGCCACTGGAAGATGTGAGCTTTCAGATGTATTACAAAAGAAAAAATAAGCGAACTTTCTGCCTATTAATCTGGTGGCTGTTGGAGCTGTGCTACACACGGAGCAGGAGGTAGGGATGCAGGTGGAGGCAGCAGTAGAGTTCGAGATGATTTGGAATACAGGGAGATGCCTGACCTGAAAAAAGCAATGCAACTATTGGTACTGTGAAAAATGAGAGGAAATTGAGGTTGATAAGGGCATTTTCCAGATGTGAAGAAGTTATCAGGACTGGAGTGGGAGTGTTGTGCTATGGGTGTTACCAGTGCTACCAGCAACTGCTATTTCATACAGTGCCCGATGATGAAGGGCATCTCCTCCTTTTACAGGGGGAGATACTGGGGTAGAGAAATCTGCTCAAAGGCGTCTTCCAGGCCAGTGGCAAAACTAGTGGTACGACTCATTCTCCAAAAGCTCTCCAATGCTGTAGCCAGAAGGTCCCACTGCTCCAAGTCAGGCCAGACACAAGCTGAGCCTGAGCATTGGTGTCGGCATTGGGGCAGAGCACCGAGCCATGTGTGGGGTTTTTGAGTTAGCCTGTGCTGTGAGTTTTAATCAGACTTCTGGTATTTGTGTTGTCCAAGGAGGAGACCAAGACGAAGAGCACTCAGCCCTGTCAGCTAACAGCGACCATACACTGTCTGAATGGCATCATGTCCCCACTCGCATGACACCGTCCCAGACAGCTGCATTCAGATATGGCTACTTTTTTTTAAATTTAAGGAACAAAGTGGCAGGAAATGTAGGAGCAAAAAGGGAAAGAGTGGAGGCGAAGCTGACAAGGTTTTGTGTGTGGCTGAAGGGCAAAGATGATGTGGTAGGGAGAAACCCTGGAAAGGGGAGGGGAAGGATGATTAGATAGCCTAATACATTTTTTTCTTCAGCATTTAATTTCCTTAGGAGTATATGCTGCTTTTTATGACAGTGACAGATAATGAAGGAGTCAAAAGATAATAAGCTCGGTATTCAGAGAAGAACCTGAGAAGTGGAATGTTACAGGTCTGTTTGGAAAGCTGAAATTCTCTGGTGATAGGAGATGGATGGGTTGGCTGGATGCCCCATGAGATTTTCCTCAGTCAATCTAAAATTAATTCCCCTTCATAATTAAAATACATTTTATATTTTTAGGAGCAGCTCTTTAAATCTTTTTTTTTTTTTTTCTGCTACTCCGTTTTACTGTGTAGCAGAAAAAGGCCACTTTAATTGCTAGTTTGCCTGATTTAGGATGAAAAAGCCCCAGGATGTTCACGTCTGCCTGTCTTAGCTACTCATTTGATCTTGTACCCATTGTATAAGCTATAATGTATTTATCCCTGCAATAGATCTTTAAGGCAGTGAACTGCTAGTATTAATTTACAGATAAAGAGCTGTGGCACAGTGAGACAATGCAGGTTTCCCCAAGTCCCACGGGAAGTAGGCAATGGACCAGGATTTCGAACTGCAGCCTCTCAGCCTTGGGCTGTTCTTCCTGAGCAGATATCTGGGGCCGATACCTGTATCAGAAGGTATGTAGGTGCTGTGTGGAGTCCTGAAAGTGACATTCAGTCCTGGGGAGCCTCGTGGCACAACGGGCCAAGTGGAGTTTTCAAAAAGATGCCACACTGGTTTACGCCTGATCCTTCTGCAGTCATTGATAAAGCTCCCACTGGTTTCAGTTCAGATGGTCAGGCCACTGCTGGAGCCCTCCGGAAAAACCCTAAAGGGAATCAATTTGTCATTCCATTTTATTTTTTTAGCATGCTTTGGTGGAAAATTCCTCTAGGGTAAACCCAAACCAGTTCATTCCCACCTCCCTCCCAGTTTTCATTTTAGCTGTTTAACTGAGAATATCGCAGTACTGACCCCAGCCTACAAGCCAGCTTCTGTTTCTGTTAGAGGCAGTGGGAGTCCAGCATCAGGAATGACAATAGCAGCAGCATCTGACCCTAATTTAACGTAGCTGCAAACTGGAAGATGGAAATTCAGTAATATATGTTGGCAGGTTTCCTGGTGCTCCGACACTGGATCACTGCAATTCATCTGAATTCCAGTTTACCCCACAGGAATACAATGGGTCAATTAACCCTTTAAATAAATCAATTAATTCCAGAGCAATCGCATAGCATCCGTTTCTGTATTTTATCAGTTACATAATAAAAATCTTCCTCTTGTCTTTCTGTTTCCTGTTGCATTCTGTGCTGTGGATAAATACCACCAGTGCCTGCCAAGTCACAGTTGCAGAGACCTACTGCAGAAAATGGAACCAGAAAGATCTGGAGACACACATTGGGAGAAATCCTCTTTAATGCAGTGCTTCAAATTGTATGCCTGCAGTGCTACATGGCAAATTTAAAGCTAAAATCCACACCTCATTAACAATGAATCCTGATGAGTAAGTTAAGTAGAAGAAACATCAATAATTTATGGTGATGAACTCAGCATTTTCTCTCTCCTTTTTTCTTTTTGTATTGCATCTGTCTTTGGAAGCCTGTAGTATGTTACAAATGAAGTGCCAGAGATGAGCTAGAAAGAATAAAGCTAGGAGCTTTTCTGGGGAGACAGAAAATAAATATAGAGCCTCCACAAATGCAAACACACATGCTTTGGACAGTTAAGAATTTTTAATCGCACAGTGTTTTATCTTCTCAGAACTTCCCAAGTGGCAAAATATATCCCCAGGAAAAGAAATGACAGCAGACAAAAAGCAAAGAGACCCAGAAAACAAAATTCAAATCAAAAGCCTACTGTAATACAGTTCAGAATTATTTGTTCCCTGAATGAGAAAAGTAATAGTCATGACTATGATCAATTTTGCTCAAAGAAAGCTACCAATTTAACAGTGGGTAAATGTCTTACAGATATCCTGGCTGAAATAGAACAGGGGGAATGAACCAAATGATTAGATTTCAAAGTGTGCATGAGCTTGTGTCGTTTTTAACAGACTCCTTTGGAATGTAGCTGCATTTTGTGTTGGTGTTTGTCACTCTGTGTTATTTCTTCAGTTGCCTAGCATGGCTTTACCTTCGAGCTTTATGCTACGGTAGTTCCCAGATCAGATATCCCATGTGTAACAGTAGGAGGGACCTTTTTAGAAAGCCTACTGTATGTTGATGAGCTCTTTTATCCAGCTCTATTACCATCACGTCCCTTTTTGCATAAGTGCTTGGCAAATATAATTTCTCCTGGTGATGGAAATTGAGGATGGAGCCAGGTGTTCCTTTGAAGAAAAGTTCTTTCTTTTCAAAGACTGTAAAAATTCTACTACCTTGAATGCAATAAAAAACTCAAAACACTAATATCATGAAGCTTTAAATAAAGTAATTTCTTCATTCAAAGTCCCCAAATACTTTCCATGATAGTATGCCTATTCTTTTATTCAGAGTCATAGTACAGAAAGCTTTCTTAATGTGGATCTCTCCTTTGCCTCCCTTCAAGGTAGTCATTTGCATGAAAGTATACTTAAATCAAACCTCAGTCTGTCTTCTTGTAGCCAGTGTAATTTTCAGGTGAGGCTTCCATTGTTTCAGAAATCACTAAGAAGAAATGTTGAGGTTGGCAATAGAGAGTCAGGGTTGTCCACAGTACAAGCAATGGTGAGTGTGTGGTAGGTAGTGGGGAAAGTTATAATGTGGTATGAACCTTGTAGCTCTAGTGAATCCATGTTTTTCAAGTAGCCACTAGAATTACGAACTTTTATTTCCAGGCTCATTTTGAATGTTCATGTCTCTCTCGAGTAACAGGATTAAGAGACCAGAGGTGGAATATTTTTTTGTGAAAAGCACTCTCTTACTGGTACCTGTGTGTTACTGTCCTGTATTCATTTACTTGTGAGTTTGCTCTGGGAAACAGTGATTACTTGTTTTCATAAGTATGGTTTCAATGAGGGAAGAAGGTGCATTCCATGGTCATACACTTTCTGCATTGTGTGTTGGTGGGATCCACACTGGTGTCTGTGGAGATGTGTTGTCAGGTCCTGCATTTATTCCTCAGGCATGGTCAGGTTCCTGGTTTGTAGAGGTTTACATCTGAGATGACTTTAACAAATTTGGGATGCTGCTAGGAGGGGAAGTTTGAGAAATTTTCTTTAGAATAGGGTTGTCTTACAGTTAATTATCCTTATAGGTCTCAGGTTAGGATGATAAGTAAGCTCTTCAGAGTAATGTTCTGGCAAGGTTCAAAGTCCTTTTGAGATCATTAAGGTGGACTTTTTGTGTTCTCTTTAGAAAAAATTGGACGGAATTGAGAGTATGGCTGTACATAATTTTTTTCTCATGTGTCTGCTGATTTCATGGAGGTAGGTTTAATGCTCTATTAATACTTTTTAAAGCCTCAACCATTTGCAGTTGCCTAAGTTAGTCATCTAATGATCAGACTTTACAGACTGAAAGACAAAATGTTTTCTGCCTTTATGAAAATTATTCAGATTTTTTTTAAAAATTCCTATTCTTTTAGAGTGAAATTAAAATTTTTATTTGTTTAGCTCTTTGTACAAAGGACAAGAGATTGCATAAGATTAATTGGCACTTACTGACCACAAAGAATTTAGTGAAATCCCAGAGGGTCAAACGCAGCCCTAATGTAAAGGGAAGAAGAAGAGGGACATGAGCAGTTGCTTTAACGCTTCAAGTGATGTGGAAGCATGTAGGCTAACTGGTGTTTAGTAAAAGAATTAAAGCCTTCTTACAGACCTAGGTAAATCCACAATTGCTGTACCATAACTAATACACACAGAAGAATGAACCTGTTACCAAACACACCAAAAGTTTAATTTCATACCAACAGGTAAGGAAGCATGTCAGCTGTATTTTCATTGCCTGATTACAATCGCAGTAACAATTATTTCTCATGGATTGTTTTACAGAGAATTTGAAGATGTATGGTACGTGTGCCATATAATTGGCATCTGTATTGGCTCAGGACTGAACTGAGGTAATCCAAGACTGCAGCTAGGTAAACTTCCCCTCTTCTATAAGGGGAAGACTTCTTTGGGTAGTGGTAGGCTGCAGAGTCGGGATGAGTTTTATAAATACCAGTTTAACTATTTCCAGCTCTTTGGAGACACTGACTGAACCGGGTAAGAGGGACTTCATTATTTTCAAGGATATTTTTAAAATTTTATTTAATTATTTTGGATTGGATATAAAGATGGAAAGAATTATGAAGAAAAACAGGTGTTCCACTGACTTCTGTATCACTCTGGTACTGAGAGATGTTTCTATAGCAGTACTTCTGCTGTTTATCTCAGATGGAGATTTACTGGGCAGTAGGACTAAAAAAGTGGGAAGAAAAATGTCATTGGCACAGCCTTGTGCAACATGTGTGCCCCATGTCACATGAGGCAGTAGCTGCCACAGGCCTGTCCCTACTGTTGTGTCCTCATGGCCAAAATAGCAGAAGAAAGTACAGGATTGCTGGATTCACACCAGAAGAATATTTTCAAAGTCTTCCTGTCTATTAGGGAAAACAATTAATTTTAAGTAGACAATGGGGAAGGAATATTTGGATAGGGTATGAATGTTCAGTGCATAGTACAAATGGATTAAAGAGCGTCCCCGAAAGCTAGTACCTCAAAAGCATGCCTGCCACAGTCAGGCATGCAATGTGACTTTCAAAGTTAGCATCTTGCACATGTTTTACATGATGTCCACCTGCCCCTTCCTGTTTGCGGTAACACTTCGGACTCCATCCTGCTGGTTTTCTACTCCCATGTCGGTGCTCTTGTTCTGCATCTGTCTGCAGCCCCTTGGCTTCCACAGAGCAGAACGCTGCATGCTTTGTTGTCTCTCCTGTCCTGAGAACAAGCTGTGCCAAAGCTGGCCTTGTCCCCTACCAAATCCTGCAAATACCTTCCAGTGGAGGTCTGCAGCACCCCTTGAGCCAAGCTTGCTCATGATGTCTGTATCCAGAACCTGCCCCTCTGCCAGGCTCGATTACATCGGCCTTTGCGCCACTTAAAACTCTGCAGAGATCTTCTCTCCCTCACAACCCAGCTTCTCACATTTCAGGCTAAAAGTGGCTTCACCTGAGCTGATGGGCCTGGGCAACTCTGCAAGGAGAAAAAGCAGCCTTTTCTGTAGTTCTGGCATGGTTGCATGAGTTCAGCTGGTTGCAATGGTTCAGCTGACTATTGCCCAGGGATGAGGAAGAGGATTAATCAGATGAATCCAACCAGATAGTCATCACCATGCAAACAGCCATTGCCTTTCCACCCTTTCCCATCCACCCTATCTCATCCCCATGTTCCTACTGACATAAAATAAATACCGCTCTCCTTCCAGTGGCTGCCAGAACGGAGAAAGCATTCAGCGGTGGAGATGGACAGGGTGGGAGCAGTGTTTACGAGGCTTCTCTCATCCCCAAAGAGGTATTATGCCCCGTTAGGGACTGAGAATTGCTGCTCTATGATGAGCTGAAATATATTCAGTCTTGCTTATTGCCGCATTTTGGTTCCAAAAGATTAATACCAACCTGTGGCTTAAACACCACTAAAGCAGAACACAAACCCATGATGACTTCCTCTGTTGTACGGGTGTTAATTAGTGAAATAGAGACAAACAAGATTTAGTGGTGAACATCTCTGGAGAACATGTGTATTTTAAAGACACTGTTATTACAGTACTATCTAAACTACAAGAATAACAGTGAATTTGATTTAGCAGGGGAGAGAAAAGAGGCAGGCAGCTAGTCTGCATGTGAATTGCTGGAGGAGGAGAGCTGCACTTTCTCCCCTCTGGCTGCTGAAGGTTGCCACGTTGTAAACACCAGGTACCTTGAGGCCTTGGTAGTAATTTTGCTCATTTCAATACACGATGTCCCTGCCTTATGTCTCAAATCTGAAGATTTCTAGAAAGTCTTCATTTTGCTTGCAGTTGTTGCTGGTCAGAAAAGTCCTTGGCATAAGCAATGTGGCAGACATTAAAGAAAAATTAATAGGATAGTTTTTTAAAGTACCATGAAACCTCTGAGAAGCCAAAGATAAGTCAGTCCTCAAAAGGAGGAGGAGAAGAGCAGAATGCACACCCTCTTTACTGTGATTACATGATAACTCATCAATAACCACCTCCTATGTGCTCATTGGGTCCTTGACACAGGTTTTGCTCTATGCTGTAAGACAATCCTCAAACTAACTCAGTTGTAATCTTAAATCAAAGAGGAGCACTTGGGGGGTGAGTGGTGGGAGTAATAGTTTAAGGAAACAGAATTTTGCAGTAATACAATTGTTAGCTTGCGTGAAGAATCAGCATGCACAAACACCTCTGAGTCCAGAAGGCTCTGAATGCTTACTTTATTTTTTTAAAATATGAAAAGTACCAGTGTCTTTTTATACAAAAAACTGCTTTACATGGATGATCTTAAGAGTCATCTGATCATCTGGACTCAGTAACAAACTTCCTAAGTCAGAGAGGGGTTTTTAATTAACCTGATGTTCCAGCTATTTTAATTACCTTTGTAGTTCAGGTAAAGGCAATGTTCACTGCTTCCCAACTCCAATTAAAAAGCAGTGATGCTCTGTACATTACACCACAGTGCTTCTGTATTCCCATGGCTCAGGAATCTATTAAAAAAAAAATACTGTAAACATATGTTTAAACTGGGAAGTATTTTAGGATGAAAGACAGTAGGGGGGAGGAAAGTATGGCATTGATCTTCCTCTTAGAAACAGGAGAAAAACCCAAACCCTAAAGTGAAGTATCAGTGAGCATTACCAGAAGTTCAGCTTTACCACTAAAATGCAGCTCGTGCCCTTTGTAATTGCTTGCTGAATGGGAGCAGGGCATCCGCACTCCATCCTGTATAAAGGGTGCACGTCATTCGCCTTTGTTTTAAAACAGAGTCTGAGAGCAATTTGTGGCAATCTGAGCCAAACAGGAGAGTCAATGGCTCAGATGATAGTTTGGTCTCAGCATAGCTGGCCTGGGTGGGGTCCCTCTCTGAGGGGGGAGCTGCCAAGCTAGATCACTGAGTAAGCAAGCCACGTTGTGAAATAAGTCTTCCAGGCCTTCATAGGCCATATACTCTCTTTCATTAAATAACATACTGAATTGTCCCTAAGCCAGTCCTAGAGGGTTAGTGGTTTGGTAGCTAGCCAGCATCTTGTTATAAACTTTCTGGCACAAACTAGTAATATTTGTACCAAATTCTATTGATATGTTAATGTAAGGAATTTGGAAACACTCATTTAGATGTCCCAAAAGAGGATGAATTTCAGTACTTTCATGACTTATTTCACCAAGATCTTTACCAAAAAGCATCCAGTCAAGACTCATGCTCAAAAAATAAACCAGAAAATCATGTATCTGATTAATGCTGCATGGTGTCTTTTTTTCCAGCTAGTGGAATATCCATAAGCAGCTTATGAGTATCTCTTATGTATATCTGATAAATATTTTTCCTCTGGCTTGATGATGAAAGTTTGTACTCAGCATAGCAAAATTCCAACACTGTTGCTTAATAACAATTTGTAATGTAAGTTGCAGGGTGCTGTTTTTCTACATATTTTCCGTAATTGTGTGGATGAGGAAGAAATTCTGAAATGGCTGTTTCCAGACAAAAATCAAGCTTTCTGTCTGTAAACAAATGCCTTACTGGATGCCCTGGTGTCCTTGTAATTCCTTAGTGGAACTCAAGAGGCTCTGTACAGTGGTAAAATCCATACTAAGGCATACAGATGTATACTAGTGCCTCTAGCTTGCAAACTCGTTTTGGCAAACTTGTACTTATGACTGAAATTTGGGGTTTGTGCCCCTAAAGCCGCTGTGGCTGTGTGTTCCCCAAAAGAGGTGAGAATTCCCTGAAATAAAGGCATTTTAGAAAGCATTCTCCAGGATTCTTGGTACAGTAATTTCTTATGTGTAGGTAGGGCAATTATTCACATGGTGTTTGGAGGCCACCATGCACATTTGAGCCCTGCTGTGTTGTGCAAGAGCCAGCATCTGAGGTGACGGTTTCCTTGCAGAGCTTAGGCACGAAGTTGCTTTGACTTCTGTATTTGACTGGAGAACTGGTAGGTGTCTAGGCTCATTATGGCTTGTAAGAAAAGGCTCTACAAACCCAAATATTTTGCTTTAGTAATAGTGTAGTGAAGGTATCCAGAGTACCTCATGGTCATGAGATATAATTTCTGGGACAGCAGGAGAGTTTCAGAAGGGTACTTATGGATTTATACAAATCATGCAAGGCTTAAATAAAACACATGGAAATGTGGTGGCATCTGGTACCAAATATTAAGGCAAACGCAGGCAGTTCTCTTTGTCATCCTGTCAGTCAGTTATGTTTAATTCTTGATATGGTGGAATTTTATATGGTTC
Source organism: Gavia stellata (assembly GCF_030936135.1). NCBI lineage: Eukaryota > Metazoa > Chordata > Aves > Gaviiformes > Gaviidae > Gavia > Gavia stellata. Next base: position 16,786,788 of record NC_082598.1, on the reverse strand, counting down.
ACACACAGAATCACACAGAATCATTAAGGTTGGAAAAGACCTGTAAGATCATCAAGTCCAACCATCAACCCAACACCACCATGCCCACTAAACCATGTCCCACAGTGCCTCGTCCACATGTTCTTAAACACCTGCAGGGATGGTGACTACACCACCTCCCTGGGCAGCCTGTTCCAATGCTTCACCACTCTCTCAGTGAAGAAATTTTTCCTAATATCCAGCCTAAACCTCCCCTGGCGCAACTTGAGGCCATTTCCTCTTGTCACTAGTCCCCTGGGAGAAGATACCAACACCCACCTCTCTGCAACCTCCTGTCAGGTAGTTGTAGAGAGCGATAAGGTCTCCCCTCAGCCTCCTTTTCTCCAGACTGAACAACCCCAGTTCCCTCAGCTGCTCCTCATAAGACTTGGTCTCCGGACCCCTCACCAGCTTCGTCGTCCTTCTCTGGACACGCTCCAGCACCTCAATGTCCTTCTGGTAGTGAGGGGCCCAAAACTGAACACAGTATTTGAGGTGTGGTTGAAGTAGTTTATTCTTTTTTGGCTTATATAGGTTGTTAGATGCAATGATTTGTGTGGCTAATTCATGAGTCATTGTTTAAGAGACAAGGATGATGGTTCATTTTAGCAAAAGTTATTAATAAAATAAAAATAGGTGCCCAGAACTACATTTTAAGGTCATGGAAGAATCAGCCTCCTTCCACAAGGAAGTATAATGTGGTGAGTCCTTTCCTAGGTTATCTGTTATGCCAGAGCATATTGTTCGCAGGGTTTACCTCTGTGAACAAGTTAACATATGGAGTGAGAGAGAGTTTTAAGTAAGAGCTGACTTACACAATCCATGCCAGAGGATACCTGACCTAGTGAAGGTGTCTGGCAATAGTCTTCTCTCTAGTTTTTTTTTTTTCTTCTTTTTTTTTGTTTAGCTTTTTTTATTGTGCATTGCACATGGGCTGTTCATGGTCTCAGGCTCTGGTTACGTCTACTCAGATGGGTATGGACAAATGCGAGCGCCTCTTCTTGGACCCGAGGGTATGCAAGGCAGCTTTCGGCTGGCTGTGATAGAGTTTTGTTAGTGCAATGCTGTTGCTGAGATGATTAATTCTTTCTCCCTGTGGGATTTATTCGCTCGTAGTATGCTGTGGCCCCTGAGATGAAGCAGGGATCAGTCTGGAGTGCTCAGAGTCTGGGCAAAGTCTGTGCTGGTCCATGTAGATATACTCTTTGGGCTCTTGTGGGCAGGGACTGTGCTGGAGGTCGGTGCCTGTGACTGCAGCCTGCTGAGGAGCTGCACAGACCTGCATGCCAACCTAGGTTGGAGGGACGTCTGGAGACAACCTACTACATCCCTGCTTTGTGAAGGCCAGGCCAACCTCAATATTAGCTCAAGTTTCTCACAACCTGTCCGTCAGATTGCTGTATTGTAACCTTCCGAACCCAGGGCATCTCTGTGAAGCTGTCTTGACAGCAGTGGAGCCAGCAGGCTGTAGGAGGTGGTCATTCCATTCCACTCAGCATCAGTCAGAGGTCAGGTGGAGTACTGAGTCCAGCTTTGTGTTTCTCAGCACAAGAAAGACATCGACCACCTGGATCAAGTCCAATGGAGGGGCCACCAGGGTGGTTGGGGGCTGGAGAAAGTGTTGTAGAAGGAGAGGCTGAGGCAGCTGGTTTATTTTAGCCTGGAGAAGGGACAGCTGAAGGGAGGTCTTATTGTTGTCTGCAGCTACCTATTGGGAGGCTGCAGAGAAGGTGAATCCAGACTCTTATGGGAGATGCACAGTGAAAGGGCAAAAGGCAACAGACACCACTTGGAAGACAGAAAATTCCAGTTAACTATTAAGAAATTTCTTTTCACTGTAAGAGCTGCAAAAGGTGGAGCAGATTGGCTGGAGAGGTGCTGGAGTCTCCATCCTTGGAGATGTTCAGTACTCAACAGGACAAGTCCTGAGTAAACTGATCTGGTTAGTCTTGCTGGCATTGGATTAGATGACCTACTCTGGTTCTTTCCAACATAAATTAGTTTGTAATTCTATAATGCACAATAGATCAGCACTGTCTCAAAAACAACCCTGCACCACATAAGGAAAGGTGTGTGACTACACCTCTCCTTCTTGGAGAGCACTGAAAAAGTGTGTGTGGGGGGGAACATTACAGTAGATCTACCCAAACTCTATTTTAATGGAAAATTCTCCTTCTTACTTTAAAAAATGAACTAACAAACAAACAGGACCCTAAAAGGAAAAACACTTAAAAGGAAGAAAAAGCAAAAATGTTTTTGATTGATCAACATTTTGTACAACTCAGTATAGAACTTGTCACTCTCAGCTTATGTTACCTTTTTCTCCTTCTTAAAATTTCCTAAACAAAAAAGGCTATCTAAAGCAGATGCGGAAATGTAAAAATGTGAAAATGTTGAAATAAATATTTCACTTTACATTTCTACCCCTGTTTTAGGGTCATTGTAATGGAAAGTGAGACAGGACTTTGATACACTGTCTAAGCCATCCTCTGAGCCTGACAGACTGTTTTCAGCAAATGTACTTACCTCTGGTATGTTTTTGTCAGAGACCTGCACGCGGTTTCTCTAGTTCTTCTCTTCATGCCACAGTAAACTTTAGTGAAGTCAATAGCTATCCTGGCAGCAAAGTAGAAATGAATGAGACTCTATTTTCAGACCTCTGAAATAGCCACTGAGCCATCCTTTGGAAAATACCAGTGTCAGGGAGGTCTTGTTAAGTGGTGTTGGGTTTCCAAAGGGGCAGAGAAACAGACTACTGTATTCTTGAGCATTTCATGCTGACTTTCTGTGAAGTGACAAGGATGGCTTTCCTGGAGGGCAGTCTAACTTTGGGGGTGAGATTAAATAGCTGACTCTACCTCTCCTAAATAATGTGCCAAAGAGATTTCTGCCTTTTCTGTTTCAGTGCCCATTCATTGGAACTTCTGCTGGCACCGAGGTCTGGTGAACGTGGTAGCAAGCTCTATCACCAGGGTCCCCTGCCACTTGAAAGTACATATTTAAAGGCAATCTTGAATCCGGAACGGAAGAAGGAAGAGAGTGTAATGCTGTGCTGTTTCAGCTGCTAATTGTGCCCAGATTAGTTAATTAGATAATTAACATAAGAATGCTCTCTTTTCATATTAGAGCATCATACATTTACAATAGAGCTGTTCATAAGTAGGGTGCTATGCTGTGGGAAACACTAATTAATTTTGCAAATTTGGACCTTTAATTGCTAAAGTGCTGTGCTTTCTCAATGTTTGTTTTAGAGTAATGTTAACTGATTACTGCCTGTTCGGAGAAGTATTTATTCTCCCTGCCAGTTGGACACATTCCTCTTGCTGTGCAACCAGAACCCTCGTTTACTTGCAGTATTAACTGCATTGCGCTTTAGAGGAGCCTGCAAGAGATGAGTCTGCCTATAAGCCCAGCTGACACTGGATCCCCTACCTGCAAAAGGCAATGCATCCCATCATTTCCAGTTAGGACCTGTCCTAGTCAGATGTCTCTGCTGCCTGCGTACTCGATTATTACAACATTCATCCTGGCTTGAAAGCAGGATCTGAAAAAGCTGCAGCTGGCAGATGCAGCCACCCGCTTCCTTTGCAGCAGTTCTCAGAAAACATCAATCCATGCACCAGGCACTTTGCTGGCTCCCTAATGATCTCTGGGTCAATTTTCAAGGGCTGGGGCTGGGTTCTCAGAAGCACTTATATGTGTCGGGGAAACATCAGCAATGTCTGCAAGGCCTTGATGGTCTCCTCCTCGGACTCTAGCTCCTACCACCTCAAGAGGATTATATCTGTGGGCAACTCTGTGTCCCAGGCACCGTCCACACCTCCTTTTGAAGCTGTGCCAATGCCCAAGGAAGAATTCAGCAGGTATTGAACCAGAGAGAAAGCAAGCCTCGATGGGACTCTCTTGCCCAATAAGACTAGCATTTGCTTAGGTGAAGGGAGACATGGGTTTGCTCCCTGCTCCAAGGCTTGTTTATTCAACAATGAAAGATTTTGAGGTAGGAAGTCGGAGCATAGCTCTTCAACATCCTTGGTGGGTACTTTCATCACTTAGCTGGGTCACCAGTTGTGGCCATTTTTTTTCTGGTGTGTATGTGGAAGTGGCAGAGCACTCCCACCCTGTTCTATCTGTACAACAAAATACAAAAATATCTAAATTAGGAAAAAGTCTGTGATGCCATGTCTGGCAGGAGCACCTTGAAGGAGAGATTTAATACATATTTTTATCTTTTTCTACTGTCTGACAGCTGCAGTAGAGCTGTAGATGCCATGCCAAAGTACTCACTCTATTACCCAGAGGGCTTAGCTGCTTAGCTCTGGGATGTTGGGTCTAATCTGAATAGAAGATGTCTATGTTGCTTTCTAAGCATAGACCATAATTCCTACTTTCAAATCTTTTGGTGAGTGATAGCTGACCCAACTGAATAAAAGTCTTACCTGGCTGAACACTGGCTGAAAAATTTCAAGTTAGCCACTCAATCTGCAAACTTGAGTCAGCAAAATTCAGATACCAAAACTGAATACAGGGATGGACTTCAAAGAAGCACATTCAACTTTTTCCACTTGTTCAACTAATTTTTCCAGTATCTTAACCAGCTTCAACAGGGGAGATAGAACAGAAATGAATAGAACTATAGGCTAAATAGACGCATGTGAGGTTATTTTTAATATAGGCTCGGGCATTTTGAGAAATGAGTGCAAATTTTACCACTGTGACCTTGCTGTCCCAAAAAACACCTTGTACTTCAGCAGCATTCCTGGAAAAAAGAGAAACAAGAAGAAAATACATCAGTAATTGTGGGATGAAGATGAAGGGTGTGGAAAAGGGCCTTTAGTAAGGGAGGGGTAGTATGACAGTAGAAACTACATGATACATTTACTTGTTAGTCACATTTTGCTTTCCGCCTAAACTGCTGCTGTTTTCATTGCAGGCTGTAAGATGTTGCAATCATTCATCGAGGCAACAGTTCAAAGCTACCAATCTGAAGACAAGACTTTGCTCAGTAGCAGAAGAAAATGAAGAATTCAAGGGTAAGTCTGAAGATTACAAGGACCTTGAAAATCCTACAGAAAATGAGCCTTTTAATTTAAGTAAGAAAAGAAATTAAGGTACAGATTTTGCTCTCTGTCTGCTGAGTTAGTCCTATTGATTCCAGGTAGGCTACACGTTATTAAGTACCATAACAGGCTTTATGCAATTACAGTATTCATCCCTTGGGTAGCATACTTTTTAGGGTTTATGTCTTGAATTTTATCCCCTAGATTATTTCCAGTAGTATAAATTTTTACAAGCATGAAAAACATGCATGAAATGTTTCAAAGACGCATCTTCAAGGCTTTTTTTGAGGATAATTATTTGGTCTTAAACACCCGGTCCATCCAGTGAGATCCTCTAATTCCTTCTAAGCATTTGTACTTCTGAACCAACCTGGTTCATGTTCGATTGAGCAAAGGGCAGGGTATGGGATTCATGTCCTTGTTTTGTTATATTCTGAAGATATGTCTACATCTGATTAAGAGGTTTCTGAACGGCTGCTTTCATCTGCCTTTTCTTTTACTCACAGTATTTTCCCTGAAGCAAAGCCCTTCACTTCTTCCAGCTCAGTGTTTACTGTGCTGCCAGTAATGTTTTCCAGTGTTTGCTAGGATCACTGTGCTCATTTTGTTTCTTTGAAAACATCCTCCATAATTTTTGCAGGCTTGTGCTGGCTGTGGTATAGTCACCTTTACCCACAGAGGTCAGAAAGCAGCGATGTGCAGAAGACAGTGCTTCAGTATTTATTTATTTTTTAGCGGTTCCACCAGCCAGCAGATGAGGGACGTTTCTCCAGCTGGGGGATGTCTAACTGGATTCCAGTACTGCAACGTTGAGCAGTAAGGCTTGTAGACACAGTATTTTCTCCTTTGTGCTCTCTCTCTCTGTTTCTTGCATGCACACACACAGGTGCATGCACTTTCTGTTGAAATAGGGAGTTCAGCTGGTATATATGCAAAAAGATCAGTCTTCTCTCTCCTGAGATTATTCGTTTCCTCACGTGCATAGGCTGTTGTGTGTAGCAAATGATATTACAAGGTGCCCTATTTGTATTAATGCTCATAGGAGACATTTTTTGTGTTTCCCACCAAGGGTGTCTGTGTGAGAAGAGCAGAGACAAAGCTGCTGCTTAACTGAGGTCGTATCTCACAGGGGAAACCTCTGTTCGTATTGAACTAGTGGTTTTGGATGTAAATTTTTTCCCCTGCAGCATTTTAGTACTGCCAAAAGCACTAGTGTTGATCCAGTTTAAACTAACATAGAAATACGTCTTTGCTGGTGTAGTTTAACTTTTGGGGAGGAAGAGGAAGAAGCACAGCTCTGCCAACAGGAGCTATGTCGCTACGATGAGAGTTTCCCATCTAGTTACGGTGCAAAACATTTCTTGGTGTCAGGAAACTTGAGTGGGAGTCCTGCAAATACTGTGGGGGTGTGGAGAAAGATGTAGTCATAGAATTAGTAAGGTGTTAAGATGGAAAGTGTGTTCTAGCAAAGGATTGTCAGAAAGTATTGATGACTGAAGGTGAAAATATAAGTCGACTCTGAGTTAAAATCTTGGCAGAACATTTCTGTACAAAAGGCAGGCTATTTATGGCGGCTTCACATGGAATTAGTGACCTTTGGAGTGGTGCTGAAGTGGCAGAAGCAGCAGAGTGACATTTGTTGTTTTCTGTAGTACTGATTCAGACACACAGTGTTGACTTTATCAAGACATTCTCTTTCGGTCCAGGTTGCTCAATCGTAACAGTGCCTGGGCAGCAAAAAAAATATATATAGAAATGTATGATAAAGAAACACTAAGAGAAGCATTATTTCATAGCCAAAGATTGAACAAGGCTTAGATTCTATTTTTTTAAGTCTGGAAATCTTGTTGACTTGAGTGGGTTTTGGCTCAGGCGCTGAAGCAGTGGAGAGATGCCCACTTTGCTACAACAGTGTTGATGGAAGAAGTTGCCGTTTTGTGTACTCATTGCTGTCTGCAGTGGTGATTACTGTCCCCAACAATTTCCCAGTTAAAGTCACTTAAGCTAACTTAATTGATTTTTCCTGAAGTAAATTAGAGTGCTCTGATAGACTGCTCTGCCAGCCCTGTGGTAGAGAGGCTGTAGCCTCCAGGAGGGGGGTGATTTAGCTGGTACATCTGGATCTATAAGAGGACTTCTGTCTGTCCCCTAAAGAAAGGGAGGAAGTTTGCTGTTTGTCTAGACCATATCAGATAGTTAATTTGCCTGGGAATAGTATGCACTGGACTTCTAGATTTTTTAAAAAACTTCGTCATTATCTCTAGAATTTAAACAACAAAATGTACTTTGCTCATTGTGGGTTTTTTAATGCTATATGTCTACTTTCAGCTAAAGCAAGAAATAATTAATATGGTCAACACTTTTTTTAATACTTGTCCTCTGGAAAATGCTGTGATGTTGAAATCAAAACATTCTTCAAGACAATATTGATTTGAATGAGATCTGGCTGTGAAAAATGGCTTAAATAGAGTTGATATAATGTGTTATGAAATTTATGGAATAGAATAATGTAATTTATCATTTTAATATTACTTTTTGAAGTTTACTTTCATATTTGTGCTGAAAGAAAACATTTTGATCAAGGAGGAAAGGGTTGACCCAAAATGCCTTTTTTTGATTAAGAATTTTGAAGTAACACAATGCCTTTGTGCTGATTTGCTCTCAGACCGATATTACAAATTGCAGAGTTTTAGGAATCCAAGTTACCATACATCTGTAGAAATGTATCACAGTAGGCAGATGGTGTAGGTGACCTATCGAGGCCCTCTTCAGTTTCAAGTTTTAAGATCCAAAAATACATGTATTAGTTTTATCAGGATGGCTAGTTTGATGAAAATACTTATATGGATACTACTGTTATGCAAGCATTTTTATGCTATGATGACATTAAAAGGGTGTCTTCTTGTCCTATCTATATTAGATTAGCTCCATCTATAGCTCGAATTAGCTCCATCAGTAAAATCCACTGATAAACCTTCCTAGTGTGCGCAAAGCCTAAGTGCCTGAAGAAGAATGGAAAGTTTGACTCTGGTTCCATTTATTTGGGTGAAAAACTGAATTAACACAGTTTTGCTTACCTCTTAGCTGCATTCCCTTGTAACGTGATAAAGTGAAAGACAATGAAGCTCAGATGTAGTAAAGTTGCTTTTACAGAGAGCCTGAAAAAAAAGCCTCTGTTATTTCAAGCCATCTGAAGGCACAAACTGCTGCTCTGAACATGTTGAACCCATGTTTATTGTGAACTTATAAAGGGGAAGGAAAGTGGCGCTGGGGATCCTGCTGTGCGAGAGGACAACACAAATCATTACAATACTGAGAAGACAAATGAGCATACAGAAGGGTGCATTAGTAATTGTGACCTCTTATTATTAGGCACTGTCCTATTCAGTACCATAATTTTGGTAGTAATTGCTACTAATTATTTTAATTTCTCCCTCCTGAGCTTTCTTAGAGCTCATACCATGAGGTCAGTTTTCCTTGGCTGCCTCCAAATATGATAAATGTAAATTTTATTTTTATACTTGAGTCATGACTTTGCGGAAATGCCTTCCTCATCTTTTTGTGCCAGTACAGAAAGGAAGCAGGAGAAAATGCTAGAGGCTCCACCGCTTTGCTTTGATCCTTCTCTTAGAGTTATTAAAAATGAAGCCTTTAAGTAAACAACTGTAAAAATTAAACCACTACATGGGGCTTATAGGAGCCGCAGGGTCTGCTGTAGCAGCTGTCCGACATTGTGGCGTTACCTTCATCCACAGGTTAGGGCAGGAGGAGCAGCAATTGCATCCGCACCGTGCTGTGCCTGGCCAAATTAGTCCCATGCCGTCCTCGAGTGCTGTAGGGCAGGTGCTGTGCAACGCCGCTATTGCCATATCACTTCTCGAGTCATGCCTGGCACAGAGCTCCAACTCCGGTCGGCCAGGTGTGGAAGCTGGGAGAAAGGCATGCACTTCTACCAGAGGATGGTTGGCAGCAACCTGCTGAGGATGAAGACAGATCCTTCATTCCCAGGTGTCCTCCTGTCAAGGTGAAGGGCTTTCTGAAATACATGTCCATCAAAAAAGAAAAAAAGGAAAAAAAAAAAAAAAAAAGGAAAGAAAAAAGAAAAAAAAAAAAGAAAAGAAGAAAAAACATACCAGTTAGTTGAACACAGATGGTAACTATGTTAATCAGCTAAGATGAGCAAAGCTGGCAAAGAGGGGCTTTCTGGCCTTCAGTTTAATAACCAGGGGGGAGGGGGAAAGGGAACTAGATGAAATTACAGAAAACTTCTGAATCTTCTTGGTAGTTTCTCTATAAAGGAAGTTTAGAACAAGCTTTTTTTTGTTTCTTGCTTCTTTTCCATCCCCTCAGTTAAATTGGATGTTTGTATGACATTCTTTTTCACTACAAAATAACTTTAATTAGCTCGCCTATGGTGTAAAACCTTTCCAGCTTAAGAAATACAGTTACATTAAATGTCCATGTTTTGGAGCTTGCAGCTGCTTGCAGTAGTGAGGCAGCCATGGAAAAGGAAAAATGCAACATTGAGGTGGGAGGAGGGTTTTGATTTGGATCCTTCCTGGTGGGAAGAAGTCATAAAACAAATGTTCAGTTTCCAGATTTGGAAAAATTATAGAGTATTTTTTGCAGAGTTGCTTTAGAAGCAACTGGGTATGAGCGTGATATCTCAACAATAGGCCCTGCCTTTGAATTTTAGAAGAGGAAACTGTAGACTATGACTTTGAGAAAGTCACATAAAAGCCAAAGGCAGGGTTTGGCTTGCCAAAGAAAAATAACTCCAATCTAAATTGCGTGGAGTCCTTTGAGTTTTTGTTTTATGTTCTGCTCTTTTCATTTTCAGTCTTTGAAACAGAAATGAAGAAAATCCCTAAATCTGTGGACTGGCAGAAAAACAGCTCTTGCAGACAAAGGACTCATACTAATACACATGAGTACTGTTGATTTCAGTAGGACTGCTCGGTTCAAATGAGGACAAATTAATATCATCAGTTTTTATCTTTGATGCAACTGGAAACTCTTGGCCATCTGATTATGGGCTTGCAACACTTGTATGGAAATTTATCAGCCTGCTTTGAAGTTTTCTAAACTTCCGCTAGCACAGTGATCATGTTGATAAGAGGCCTCATGGTACTACGTTCACACACCAAAATTATGTACATTGTCAGAGCAGTGAGGTTGCAGTTTAAAACCTGTGATAATGCAGCTCCAACCTGAGCTCCTTCCCCTTACTGCATTAAAGCTTGTATGAGACACTTTGTATTTCATAGGTATATGGCAGCCACTATCAAGATCAGAGCTCTACTGAATATCCTTTAATGGATGAATATCCATAGGCAAGCCCAGTTCAAAAATACAATCAAAGGGTAAACTCTCCCATTTATACTCATTTTCAAAAATCCTGTGTTCCACAAAAGGTTTCTTTTGCCTCGGAGACATTATACTTCCAAATTTCCTGAAAGCTTATTTTTATAATCATGTAGTTGAAATGGAAAACTCCCACAACATAAGGCTTTCTTTTACTTTTAATGGTCACTGTCCCCCAAGTCAGTATTGTTTTTTATAGAGGAGAACACAGAAATGCCTACAGTATGGAAGGATTCATAGCTGTTCAATAGTATGGGGACATTATTAGAAATTTATGTACTTCTTAGAAAATAGATGTTATCTTACAGAATTTACAACATGAACTTTGCTTCTATTAGCAAAGGATCTTTTTGGAGCTAAAATGCAGCTTTGCTAAACCACCACAGGTACTGGCATCTTGTTCCATTAATATCCCTGGAGTATCCCACTAATTTACTGTGATATAGCTGTTCCTATTATCCTGATTATAAACTGTACCTTTCGTTGCCTAATTAACCAAGACTCTGTGAGAACGAACAACCACGTCATTCTGCTGAAGTTCTGCCCAGCTCACGTCTGCAACTCCTAACCCAAGTAAACCTGAGTTAGGGCAAATTCAGACCTTGCTTTTTAGGGTAAAGCTCACCAGGACGGAAATAAACATCTCACTCAAAGTTAGGTCAGTCTGGTGTGTTCTATACTGGGTTTAAAAATTGTTCATGGGGGGAAGGATTTCTTTCCCGTGCCCTTGGACGTGCTCCCAAGGCACTAAGTGGGGTGACCTGGCACCCAGGAAAGCCCCTGCAGAGGCAGGCACAGGCTGCTGGCAGCACCAGCTTGCACCGGCCCTCGGGACCACGGTGGGCATCGCCGACCACGGACCTGGGCAGTCTGTACCGCATAGTGATGTGATTATGAACACGGAATAATATTCAACACGCAGCTGGGAGCAAAAAAAATGTCTTTGTTGTTATTGCCCTATTTAAACGCACTGGCTCGGATGTTGGGTTATGCTTCAGCTGCAACACGTCGCTGAGGAAGGCACTCAGCAAAAGCTGGTGTTAAGCTATCTTTAGGCCCCATTGGTTCTGCCTGGCCGGTCTCTCTTCCAGCGTTAGACAGAGCAGTGTTGAGAAATCCTGCTTTCCTCCTTGCTCTGGCCCCGGAGAGTGGTTCTGGGAACTGAAATCTGCTACGCCGCAGGCAGCGGGCCAGGCAGGAGGGGAGCCCAGGCACGGCGGGGGGGTTGCACGGCTGTGCCTGCGTTTGCAAGTAATGTGGCAGGATAGGAGCAGAGAAAAACAGCACTGAGGGCACAGGGGCCACACGGGGAACTGGTGGCGGTGTTTGGGCTCTGCACCTGAGAGGACAGCGTGCTGGTCGGTGGGGCAGCCCATCGCCCTGCTCCGCGGCACGGGGCAGCATCCAGCGCCTCAGTGGACCAGCCCGCTCTGCTGAGTGCTGCCGAGAGACCGTCTCTGCCAAACGTGTGCCCCCAGTCTCAGTTGCAACATGGGTGGAGGCTCTCCCCGGTCTTCCCAGGACGCTTTGGGACCAGGGCCACCCCCATTCAGGTTTTGATTTCTCTTCTGCTCTCAGAGGCATGGAAAGCTGCTGGGGATCGGAAGGGGAGACTGGTCCTCACTTCCCAGTTGCCAGTCCTCAGATTTCTCTTCATGAATTAAAAGATGTGATACAGACTAGTGTTGTTCATCAAAACATGTGATTGGAAATGGTACATGTTTATTTAATTGGAAAAAAAAGTGCATTTTTATCTTGAGACATTCATCACTTTACAATGAGACAGCTATCTGCATGGCTTTACTTCCAAGAAGTCATGACATATTACATCTCAGGAAAGTCCTGTAAGTCTTATTTCTGCTATTTTATACCTAGATAAAGCAAATAACGTCTGATTCTCTTTAGATTATCCCAGTTGACAGTATATCAATGAGCATGTCGTTTACCAGGTTATAAATGTTGTGATTTTTATGACTCTTGTAGGCCTGCTTTCACAGACTAGCAGCTGTCTGTATCTCAACCTACATCACCGCATTAGCTCTGCGCCTTCCTAGCAGCATGCTGCATGCAAAGTTTTGTAAGTGCCTTTGCTACAGCAGCCATTAGCAGCTTTATTGCTTATATGAAACGACACTCTGGGAAGTATTTCTTTACTCTGCTGCAGTGATATCTGCACATGATGACTACTTGGAGACAAAGAGCCATGTCAAAAAGGACGAAGCAGCTTCAGAAAGTAGTGGGAGAATGCTACTTTGCTCTGAGCAAAGAGTGAGTTTAAAACCTTTAACTGCTCCACACTGAATACCGCTTCCGGAGAGGAAAAGCAATTTAGTCCATACACTTGATATACAAGCCCTTAAGGCAGGCAGACAGCTTATAGATCTGACTCTAAGGAAGCAAAAACCCCACAGCAATCACATACCGGTTTTCTATAAGGTTTTCCATGTTTCTGGAATACACAGTCGCTCCTATCCATCTGGTATGCAGAGAGATTGAGCCCACATTTCAGAATGCAACAGAAACACCAAAGTTTTACAGATATGAAAAAAATTACAGAGGCAGATATATATGTATCTAGATAAAATTTATAAATATAGATTTAAAAAAAGCCTTGTAACCCCAGCCAGTGTTTCGAGTAGGTTGTCCCTCTTGACATTTGAGCTGCCAAGCGCCTGTGTTTTACAGAGCGCCAGCTCCCTGTTTCACTGCGTTGATCCCTGCTTTGGTCTCTCTCCAGGATGGCAACCTTTAGAAATTGCACAGCTGGTTTTCCCCACTTTATGTGAAATATTTTGCACTTGAAGAAAGGAAATAGCTTGTCAGTCACTGGGATGTAAAGCAAACGTTGCAGCCATGTTGCTGGTATAGGCAGAAAGGAAATACCAGTTAAGAGTCTGAGGGTAAGGGAGAGAAAGGAGGGGAAGGAGCTTGTATTGGGCACTGGCTGCATTAGAAAGGCATTAGTGACAGGTGGGGACAGCATGCACAGCAAAGAGAAAGAATATAAAACAGCTAGTCACTGGTTTTACCACAAAAGCTGGGCCTTGGCAGTTTCTGTCACTAAGAGAATTAGACAGAAACAGCCTCCCCAAGCATCCTATGATGCCATCTGGCTTATTACGGAGGAAATCCCCATTGGCAGTCTGGGTTTTTTTCCCTTCTTTTTCTCCACAACAACCTGAACAAGTGCCAAGATTATTTCTCTCTCTCATGCTCCCTCCTTTTGGCATTGAAACATCATTCTGTAGAAGGGGGAAATATGCAGTACATTGGCTTAGATGAAGGCAGCAATTTAAGGAGCAGGAGCCTTTGCAAGCCTGAGAGGGAAGCAGGGCTGATAAAGGAGATTAAACAAGCTGAGACTCTTTTATGAACAAACTGAACCATCTTGCTGCTGAAAAAATAGAGATACAGTCGATAGCTCTGATATACTCTCTGTTGCTTTCCAGGAGAGCTATCTATTTCCATTATTAGCCTAAAGGGCGGTGTAGGCAATGAAAGTGAGTCACTGAATAGGAGTTCAGGTGAGATGAAGGTAGCTTGAGCAGGGAGCGCCTCCTCATTACAACTCTTCGCATCAGCCACTGCAGGCAATTACTTTGTCACCTCCTTGTCTTTTCTGCAAGGTTTCCTTCCCTGAGATTAGCAACGTGCCTGCACAACAGTGGTCTGTTTCTGACAGACAAAGAGTTGCAAGTAGTGTGGTTAGTTTTAATTATTTTTCAGTGAAACATCCATATTAGATGCAGAATGGAGCTGATTTAAATTACAGCTTGTCTGAAAACTGTGATTGACCTGCAAAAAGGTCCTAACATGTTTAAAAAGATGATTATACTGGAGGAAAACGTTGAATATTTTGCCAGATATTGAATATTAATTCTCATCCTACACACCTAGTTTTGTGTGTGTGTGGAGTCACACATGTATGTACACAGAACTAGATTTTTGTATATAATTTTTTTTAAATGTTAATTGTGATTTTTTTCTACGTGAATAACTGTTTTGTGAGATGCTCATAGTCTCAGTAGTCTTTTCACTGCAGAAATCTTAGAGATAAAGAGCTGCAAACTGGTATTTTACTCAAGCTAATAGTTTTCATGTCAGTTTGAAATGTTAATTACCATTTTGTAAATGATATAGTGTACGTATGGGATGTGTATATGTCCTGCATGGAAGTCTGTCCCTTATTTTCGGTCTCACATTGTGGTGAGTAGGACACTTACTCAGTTCTGGCCCTGATACAATGCACATCCCTTCAATCTGTGTTCCTATCACATTATATTTAATCTGTGGGATAGAAACAGGACTCTCACATCTCCCCCTCTCCTTCTATTGTTTGTCCAGTCATAAAAATAGAGATTTCTCTCTCAGCCATGCTATTTTTTTAATATTATAGTTCAATTGCATTATTGTTGTGTTTCTCCCCTTTACTGTAATATAAAAGTCACTGGAGTATTTGTTTTAAAAATACAGAACTTGTTCAAAGCGGTTATGCCATGCATAAAATGACCTATTGATGCTGAGCTATCCGGGGCAGGGGGTATTTAACAAACATAGGGAAAAAAAGCAGTGCACTTAGCAGGTTGTATCAGATGTCTGCAAAGCAACTCTTCTTATGTTACCACTAGCGCTGCTTGGCTTTGAAGTGTACTGTGAATGAATGAAGTGTATTGCCTAAAGTCTAGGGTTTTTTTGCACTTTCTTGTTCACAGTGGAAGTTTTTATTATTTCTTTTATCATATAACATCCATATTTAAATTCAGAAAATAGTTGCAACAGTTACAGGAAGAAAAAGCTTTATTCCATTACAGAAAAGGAAATAAATGTTAAAGTAGGGACTTTCAGATATTACCAAGAGCTCCATATTACCACCATTCCATGGAAAGAAAAGTAGTAGGAGGAAGAAATTAAAAAGGGGATTTGGTATTGTGTGTAAATAAGGACAGGTGAGTTATGTTGTCTCCTCACAGTTTTTGGTTTTGATTTAGGTTCTGGCTATTTTATTTATTAAGGTTGTTTTCTACTGTTACAAAAGTTTCTTGCAGTGGATCTCAGCTCTCCACTGAGAAACTTCACATGCCTGCGAGGGGACCTGGCTTTATGCACATAGAAAATACCTGGGGCAGCTTCACGGAAGTCAGACGAGTGGCACCGGTGTGTGAGTGGTACAACACCACAGAACTGAGTGAAACCTGAATCTATTTAAAGCCAGCAAGACTGAGGTCAGGATCCAGAGGTGTCCTTGAGGAGGTGCCTCCTATGGCCTTTGCGCAGCGTAACCTCACGGCGAAGGGATGGACGTCTCCCCGACTGCGCTGAGCACAGTACTTTGCAAATGTCAGGAAACCGCGATTTGGTGATCTCAGCAAATAATGGCTTTCTCCACAGTGCTCGTTTTTCCCCTCCACGCGGTGAACCCTGCTGCCAGGTGAAGTGGTACCGGGTAGCCTGGGTTTACGCTGCTGAGGGCCAGACCCACCAGTCTGCGTGCCCTGGAGTGCAGCTGGAGGGCACAGGGTGGGAAAGCCTGGGCAGATAGTGCTGGGGAAAGACCAGTGAATTGGGAATCAAACTTTCTGCAGCCTGGGCCATCCAGCTTTATGAAAGTGGCCTCTGGGAGGGACTGTTCCCCTAGACCTCACCCTGAGTTTTTTCAAAGGGAAACCTCCCAGGCAGAGCTTGTGAGCGAACCCATGCTGATGAAACAGGGGCCATCAGTCACCAAGACCCAGGAGCCAGCCGGGCAGCTGTATTAGCTGATCAACTAATCAACTGATTAGTTGATTACTGGTGTACCCAGTAATAATAAAGACTTGAGATCTCTGTTAGAGGTTTGTTACTGTTTGATCTCTGCTAGTCAATATATGAATCATTATTTGAGTGACTCTTTCCATGAAGTCTGATAAAAGAAAAAAAATAGCCAGGATCTAACCTGACAAACTGTAGGTCCAAAGCAAACCCAGTAGTTAGCTTATTCAAATCTAATGAACTGCCTAGTTGTTTGAACAGCACTGATAAGTTTTTGATAAAAGGCCATGTATTATTGCTTTTACTCAGTTACATCGCCCTTGCAAAAGACAAATTGCTCAAAACAGAGGACAAATGTACTTCCTTAAAAGTCTCTTCACAGAGATTGTACACAAAATTAATGAAATAAATGAAAGGGAAACATATAATAAACAAAATAGTGACATTTATGTGCAGAAGGCATATAAAAATTGCCTTTGCAATGGAAAAGACATCTTGATTGTGAAATTGGCTGCTGTTGGAATAGCACAATTTTAGTAATCTCTCTATCCCAAGCACAATATTTTACTCCTATTTTCCTTCAAATCCATCACTCAGTTTACTCAACTATAGGAGTTTTCACCAACAAAGTCTGTACCAACTGTATCGGTAATTTATATGTGATAAGAAATGAAAATATTCATGGATTTCTGCAAACCATGTGTAGGTTGCTGGAAGTGTGGCAGAGAATGATGAATAGCCTGGAGTATCTGAAGGTATTTGTGTCTTCTGTTACCTTTAAAAATACAGATTTTGGGAACACGTGAGATCTAAATTTTAAACTTTGTTACAGTAGTCTTAAGTAGTGCAGTTCATCTCTAGGAAATAAGAAAATATTCAGATGGCAGCAGCAACACAAACTTGTGTTGTTCCTCTGTTCTCCTCTCCTGCAGACAAGGAGCTCTGCAGGATACTGTATATAGCCTTTGTTGGAATTAATGAGTTTGTGGTGTAGTTTTGCCTCTTCAGTCAGATACTGGGCCTGGAAAAAAGGGTGTGTGGAGAAATTAGGGCCTGCCTGGTTACTGGAGTTCACCTTTCCTCAGAACAGAGATGTATATCTTGGTTACATGTGTAAGTCTAGCCCATGCCATGGTCAAATCCCCTTGCAAGTTGTGCAAACTGCAGAATCATCTCTACCAATGTACAAATGCTAAAAGACATAGTTTAGCTTGGTCTAGCTTCTAGCACAGAATTTCCACTGGGATGGGGCAGGGCAGAATGCATTTGGTCACTTTGCAATTGCAAATGGACAGATACTGTTTTTTCAGGAAAAAGAAGGACATGTCCATTTTGTAACATAAAGGCTGGATATTGACAGCAGGGTGGATGATACCAAGATTCGAGGTCCTTCCCTACACTGCTTATTCCGAAGCACAGGAAGCACTAGAGATAGATCAGCTCTTGCTGCCTCCTGCAAATCCAGCTGGCTGGAAAAAACCAACCCGTAGTTCTTCTTTGTAACTGCTGCTGAATGGGGAGTTCCAGGACGGTTCTCATCCTTCTGAGTGCAATCACATTAAGAATAGTTCAGATCTTTCTCAGCACTCTGTGTCCAAATATTTTCTATGTACTGTAGCTTAGCAATGCCTCCCAGGAAATATTACTCTGTCAGTAGGCAAACAATTGCTTAGCTTGAAAGAAATGTAATTATTTAAGGCATGCACAAATGTTTTTGGCTGCATGGTGCTGTAACGTTATTAACTGCGGGGAAAAAGAGAGCTAGCTCTATTTTAGAAACTATATTACCATTGTCCTAAAATGCAAAATAGCTGTAAGTCCTATCCTGACCAGAATTCCACATTTGCTCTTGATAGTAGATTGGATTTCAGAGCAGGATTAAGTAAATAAGTCATATTAAAATGACAAAATGGGTAAATAGAATATAATGTGAAATGAAATGTAAATTGGATTTAGGCAAACACTTTTATACAGACCTCCCGTCAAACCCTATCAGACTGCTTCAAACTCCTACTGTGATTTCTGCTCGCAGTTCTATTACATGTTGCCACTCAAGGGCATTTGATGTTTTCTCTCTCTGGAAATTCATTTGCATTTAAATGATTTGAAATAATCATAAAAGCCAAGTGCTATGAAGTTTGAAATTAGTTACTGTCTATAAATTGCGATGCCATTAAAAGATGATTTTGAAGAGCTTTGCTGTCTCAAATGTATGCAGATTAAAATCTAACAAAGTACACCTTGTTACAAAACTGTAAAGAATGGTGTGACATGGACTTAAATTGATTTATTCTCCTACTAGTGCCTATAAACTTTACATACTTGGGTTTCTTCTGAAAGTGGAAAAAAACCTTTCATCTGAATCTGAGCCAAATTCTGTTCTCAGATGGGGTTTCATTGGGTGTATCTGACACCAGCACTTGGCCCTCAGAGTTTAATCTATACGCTCTATTAAATTTCTGGAAATGCTGTATGAATAGTTGGGTCTCATAATTTTTTTTATGGTGGGAATAAAGGAGTGGGATCAGGAACAACGGAGGCCATTTACGGTTGGCAGTGTGCGTATGCGCATTTATATGTCTATATGTTCAATTTTTCCCCCCTTTCCCTTGAATTCCGTGTGTTCTCCTGGTGGGTGTTTCTACAGGGTCTTCTCTCTGAGGATGCTGGTGCTCCTGGTAGGTCACCCTGGAGGTGGCCTTGCCTTCTTGCCAATGGAAAGCTGTTTAGGAGCACAAGCATATTTTGAAATACTGAAGTCCCCTTTTCTCCATCCACCTCTAGATAAGCTTAGGCAATACAGAGCTGTCACCTCATAAGCTCATCTTTCACCTGGCCTCCCCTAGCACTGTTCCACTATTTAACTACTGTTCTCTGCCTGTGAGACCTTATTGTAGAATACTGCCTAATATAAATTCCTACTCTCTCTTTGTTTATACCATTGGGATATTATAACTTTATATCTTTGGATACCAGCAGTACGTTCCAGATACATTTTCCTAGCCCCAAATAATTTTAAATGGGCTTAACCACATATATATGTTCAACTATGTCTAGTTGTATAACTTGATCATAAGATGTTTGTAACAAGGAAAGCAAAGTTGCCTTAGTTTATAAGTCTCAGAACCCAGGGATAGAATTACCTCTTTACAAACATATTTATGTGTGCGTTTTTATTATTCAGAAGAATGAAAGAAATGTGGAGCACATGTTTTAAAGGGCAAGAAAATGTAGCATTCTTATATTTTCAGTGGTTCAAAAATTCCTAATATAGTTTCCTTGAAGATGACATTAGCTCTACAATTCTTATGGTTTGTATTACAACAATGAAGACTCCTATACTTGTTTGTGTATGAGACATAAAGCAAAGCAGCTGTTTTAACTACCTCCATAATGAAGATCTTATTTTCTGAAGTTGTCTCAGTAGCTAGTGCAAACTACCAGCTAATCCTTCCTTAATTACAGCGTGCAAATTCAGTGTATGCACACTAGTGTGGAGACAACACTTAGTCCCTCAAGTAAGGTTCTTGGTTACTGCAGTGCCAGATTAGTGATGGAGAGTGGGGGAAGTGAGACAGGAGGGAAAAGCGTGTGCCCTTTCAATGTCATACAAGGCATGGATCCTGCTTTAAAATGCAGGTGAGTAACAGAAAACATCAGCTCTAGACATGGAAAAGGGGCCTCAGTACTTCTCAAGAACTGATTAATACATAAAGAGCTTGTTATTCTAGCATGCCACAGGCCTCTTATGTTAGGGTTCTGGTGGAGTCCTGACTGACTTATCAGAAGGAAAATCCGGATACATTCACTGTGCAGTTCAGGCTAGATAGCCCCAAATAAAGGGTGAGTCTGTTCAGTTCTAAGCATTCCCTGGAAGAGCAGACTGAGGACAGTGAGTTTTGCTCAGGAATTGAAAAGTGGACTCCTTGCCCTGGGCAGGTTTTCATTGCAAAAGTAACTTTAGCTTCTATGCTGGTTTTGCTGAAAATCCCATTGCCTGAAGTATTGATCCAGGAGCAAGCATGCTTTCAGTCCCAGGTGGTTTCATCTGAGTAGAACCAGGGACTACCAGCACCTCTTTCCTTCATGGAAATGACCTGGCCATTTGCAAATGCAAATAATCATCGACTTCAGTCACTTTTCACAGTCCACTTCAGGGGCTCTGAAGGACAGACAAATTTTGCCCAAATGCATCAAGGATGGGCTCTGGAGCAGCTCAGCTTACTGCAGCACAGAGAAACAGGGGAAATTCCCAGGAAGTCCTATCAGTGTATGAAAGTGTGAGACACTGCTGAGGTACAGCAGTAATTTGGGCAGGGCTGAAGGCTGGACCTATTCACTGTTGAACTAAACTGATCCAAGTGGTTACTCCAGGTGCCCGCTTTTTCCTTGTGAGAGTGGTGAATGCTCCTGAGCATGGTGGATAGCCAACATTTCAGTGGGCAACCCTTTTTAGGATACTCTGTAGAAAGGTTGGAAAAGCTTATGTTTGGGCACAGTCCTCCACCAGGGTGGGGTTTACTTAAATAAATGAAAAGTTTGTGAAAAGATTGATTTTCCTGATGCCTCTTTTACTTATGTGCTTTTAAGAAAGAAGCCCTATGAATGAGCCATGGTCATTGGCTCTGTCCTGCTTTAAATCTATATTCACAGCCAACTGAAGAAAGTTTTGCAAATCATCTGGCTTTGAGAACCCTTACCACTCGAAATGAGGTCTGGCAAAATAGACAAAAAATTACTGGTAACTGCAGATGAAATTGTGGCAGGAGATTTAACTGAAAAATATAACATTTTATGAACTCAGGGCAAAACAATATCTCCCAGAACATACTGCAATCCGATCTTTGCAGATGTTATGAAAATAATGCAGAGTTTGATACAAATGCATAAATTATACTTTATTGTTATGGATTATAAAATGTGTTCTGAAAGGGATGGTAAGCACAGCAGGCATTTTGCTTTATCTAGTTTGACAGCGCTTCATTGCCATTAAATGAGGAGGCATAGCTTTATAGTATTTGCGAAAGGCAGAGGAGGAAAGGCCCTAGACCGACAGCTTTCCAAGGATGAGACTATCATCTTGTGTGTTTAAACAGTGCTTAGCATAGAGAGCCTTGAGCGATCAATGCTCTCCTTGGCACAGACACTAACATAAATAACAGGAGAAACTTTCCTCTTTGTTCAAAAATGATAACTTTTTCCTTATAGTTTCAAAGCCTCGTCTTCTTGCATAGAGCTTAAGTGCCCTTTTGCTTTCATCTGCCCTTTTTTCCGAACCACTCCCTGTAGGCATCTTTTTTAGCTGTGCTCTGCCCTATGCTAAGGAACGTAAAGTTTTGGCTCCCCAAACCTGTGTACGTTCAATACTGCAGCTCAGACCTGTCATTGCACAAGATGGGTTTGAGGGCCAGAGCTGCAGTACTGAATTTAAAACCTAGTGGGAGGTAAGCCCATCTCCTACTATTGCAATGCCATTTTTAGTTTTAGGGTTTTTTCCCTTCAGGCAGGCATTTCTGAATGTTCTGGAGTGAAAACTAACAGATGGGATTTCTTTAAAAAGATACAAACCACAGCTCAGGGTTTCAATCTGATTTTTTTTTTTTTTTTTCTACCAGAAGGGAGCTAGACTGTGCTACCTACTTAAGTAATTAATGATTCAATGTGCAGCCACCATATACTGGAATTTAAGCTGCTGGAAATCTCATTTGTAAGCATAAGAATGCAAAGGGACACAAAAAGCTTGATTTGTTTTTAGTGGCTTTCCTGAGTTAAAATTAAACCTATCTCCAAGAGCTGACAGCGCAATATTGTTGCTTTAAAGCCATGTTTATAATTTTTCATGCAGAGTGTTTCCTATGAATAACAAAATATAGAATTTGTGCTGGTTTTTGAAGGCAGAGGTTAAAGTTATTATTCTGGTGCTGTAGTATCTCTTTGTAGCCACGCATGCTGTGCCTACTGCCTGCATAGAGTTTGCCACCCTCATCATTGCAGTTAATAGGGATATTAGGCATTCACTAGACAATTTAGTTCCTTTTAGCTATCCAGTAGGAGTCTGAATTTTGTGAACATGCTGATTGAGTCCCAGATTTATCTTTCTTTCAGCCAGCTCTCTTTGGAGCCAGTGGGTTGCTCGTTGCACCTCTGTTCCTCTTGTTCATTTTTGAAGACACAGTGTTATGGTGCTCCTACTTCCCATGTGGGCAGCTCTAAACAGGAAGCAACTGCCCCAAAGGAAAGCACTTATTTAATTAATGCATTGATTTAGGTTTGTTTTATATAAACATGAGAATAAATGTAAATAAAGGTGAAATACAGAATACTTGGTTTCTCCGCTGGAACTTACCTAACACAGTAGAGAAGCGCACCTGGGCAAACAGTCATTCCCCCTTGCAGAGACAAGAACCTTGTGCCTTTTTGCACTGCCCCTGAGGAATGAAATGGCCTTCAAGAACAAGGCACTAGTCTGAAATGCAGTAACAGCTTAAGTCTAGAAAGCATTTAACAGCGTGCTTAACTTTAAGCATTTTTATTTCAGTCCCACTGGCCTCAACATGACTTAACAATGCACTTAACATCCTTTTTGAGTCCTACCTCTTCTGCAAGACTTCTGAGGAGCTGACTGTACTTTAGGCAGGTAAAAAATAAAGGTAAAGGTAAAGGATAAAGTAATTGGTTGGTATCATATCTTTGCATAGTGTCCTGGTCACCCGCAGCCGGTGCATTCTCTCGCTCGTCCTCACTTGGTGGATCTTGCCTGGTAAATGCTGTAGAAGGGGGAGAGCTGCTGAGTGTCCCCTCTCCAGCAGCACAGGGTGTGGGTTGCACCTAGGTCCCAGCACCCACACCAGCACAGAGACTGACCACAGGTAATGTATCACAGAAAAAATGAAGCAAGGGCGGGGAGGGGGGAGGCAGAAGGTAATTCAGAATTGCTAACTGCTTTCCTGCATAATTTTGGCCAATGATTTGTTTGGCTCTGATTACGCTGTTACTGTTGATTTAAAGTGTAACACTATCAATATTTTTGCATGGTCTTTGCTGAAGAGGAAAGTAAGCAGAAGAATGAACACTGATTAAGGGAAATGAAAGCAAATCTGTTTACTGATAATATATGGAGCAACAATGAGACATGTAAATGGTATTCAGGGATCGCTTTCTGGCCATGTTTATGATCTTCAATATATTTGTGCATTTCTCATTTACTGCCTAGGCAAAGTTTGAATTTCCAAATTACGGAAGTATCCTGACAATTTTGGTCACAACGAGTCTGCAAATGCTGTGTCATTCAACAGACCTACACTGCTATTTAGTAATGCTTCTGAATGTGATTTTACTGGCATCTGTTCTCATTGGACAATATACTAAAATTC
Organism: Gavia stellata; assembly: GCF_030936135.1. Classification (NCBI taxonomy): domain Eukaryota; kingdom Metazoa; phylum Chordata; class Aves; order Gaviiformes; family Gaviidae; genus Gavia; species Gavia stellata. The sequence goes on along the minus strand of NC_082598.1, from coordinate 16,763,228 downwards.
AGATTAAAGATGAATGCCTTCTTTATGCACTGGGGTTTTTCATAGCTTTTTCCTCAGAGCAGCTTTTCTTTTCCTCATTTCATCTTGAAAGGTCATTTTAGGAGCTAAAAAGCCCTGCTGCCAACTTTTAAAATAATTATGATCTCCAATAAAATGCCATCTATTTTTAACATTGTACTTTTTAATGTGTCTTCTTTAAAGACACAAAGTAGATGACTTTTTCCATGAATAATGTATGACTTCAGAGACTTTGTATGCTATGACATAAATTATCAACTACTTTTCCACTATTTGCTGATAAAGTGGGGGTGTTTTCCTCATACTCTGTAGTCAGCTCATGTTTGGAGTTGGCTTCTTTTTGCTGCTGTATTTGAATGACGACATTTCATCATAGTTTATACCACTTGATAGCATAAAATGTCAGGAGGAAATGATCATAACACTTCTGCAGGTGATAAGTATTCCCTGCCTGTACTCCACAAGGTGCAACACGGTGCACTATGTAAAGTAAAAGCAGACACCGTGGCAAAAGTGCTGGGATTAGGAGCAGGGAGTGTGACCAGCTTAGCACAGGAAACATCTAGAAGATATCTTCCAGAAAAATGTCTGTTGTCTCATAAAGATTTCCAGGGATGGGCAATATTCATAGAAGTCAGAAAGAGCCCCCTAAGCTGTGTTCAGGGTCTGGTGGAGCACGGCGGCTGGGCTTCTCCATTGCTGGCTGAGGGACCAGGACAGCAGATACTGATACTGATTACTCTGTGGGGTAGCATCCGTGGGCAAAGTAGATGTGTTTTCATATCCTCATTGGCCAGGGTCAACAGTAGTTGAGATGTATTTAAACTGGTAATTCAGACATGAAGTAGAAAAACACTGGACCGTTTGAAAAAGGGAATGAAAAAAATGTAAGAAGTACTTAGGTGAGGCTTTATAGTGGCAGTTAAATATTCAGGTGGCTCAATGTGCTTCAGGAAATAGTGATGTTCAGGATGAAGAGGAGAAGAAAATTAGTGGAATTGGAGAAAACCAGATAACATTTTTTCAGGCAAGGAGCATATTAAAGCAAATAAAGAACTGGAGGGGGAGAGTCATCTGGGACCTGGAGCTTAGCAGAGATGTGGTAGAGCAAATAGCGGGAGTTAGAGAGAATAAGATGGAAACTAAAAGGAGAAAAGAGCCTCGCAGCGTATGGAAGCAAAATATCTGGAGGAGACCCTGTGGGACACTGGTGTGGATTTATGTCCTGCAATTATAATCAGTGAAAACGAGGGGATAAAATTAGATTTTGAATTTTTAGGAACACAGAACTATTTCCGAGTTTTTAAGTAAGTTGTATGTTTTCCATGTCTGCTAATGTCTCTCTGAACCCCCTCATACCATTGCTAGTCTCCACAGAAAGTGCCTTGTCTGTGACACACCCTGGGATGAACTGCACTCGTCAGTGGAAGACACAGCAGGAAGAAAACTCTGGAGAAATTGCAAATCCATTTGTAACAAGCATAATACAATATCAGTAAATTGCATGGCCAGAAATAGAACCCACATATAAACAGGATGTGGCAACTGGAATGGGCGTGTTAAATAACGCTCAGCAAATGCTCTGATTTGCAGTGGTGCAAGAGTATTTATGCTATTTTCAAAAATGTTTTATGGCTGTCAGCTCCCTGGAAGAAGCTTCTGGTTTGCACTGAAATTTCATGAAGGAGTTGGGCAGGCAGAAGCGTGAAATTTGTGAATCTTCCAGCAGGCTCCAGATGCTACGACCTGCAAAGGGGAGCGCGTTACTGACAGGCTGAGAAACAGGCCCCACGTTTGGCTAATAAAGCAACACTTGTTGCATCTATATGCCCTTTGGGGGTAAGATAATGGAAATGTGAGGAATACATGTCCCTGAGTCCACACCTCTTATGAATGTTTGTAAGGTCAAATACTTATTAATGGAAATAAGCTGTAATAGATATATATCTTTATCTGTGGGCACCTAGGAAGGCTGTGTTTTAGGGATGTGTTGCAACTTTTTGTTGCATTGGAAATTACCCAGTCAAAATCATCAGGTATTTTTCAACCACCCAGTCATTGGATATTTTGCAAAAACAATCTGGGTAACTTTGAAGAATGGACAATCTTGGGTAACATATAAACAGAAAAGGTGGCTGAATATTTCAAATATTTCACTACAAATAATTCATTAGTCTAGCAGTAATAATGTCAGATCTGGCTAGTCGCACAATAATTGAGGATTCATAAAGCGTTTGTGGGAATCACCATGTAATTACCATTGTCTCCAGTGGTGGTACAGGAAAATAATATGCAATATTTCAAGATATTTAATTAAGTAGTGTCAGTGAGTTACCTTCAAGATAACTTCTATCACCCCCATATGACAGGCTTGTTGATGACTAGCTGATGGATGAGTCCCCTCAGTATGAAAGACAGATGAACTGAGGAACATCAACGTGATATGCAGAACTCAGTATGATGGAGTATGTATAATTATTTGTTATTTACTCTTTAAAGGTGACCTACAAATGTGATGCTTTAGGGTTTGTTTTCTCGTCTTCTTTATAATGCAAGAAAAAACTCTACAAAGTTCTTCAGTAAAAACTGTACTTTTTTTCTTTCCATAGAAATTCTTGTCTACTTTGTTTTTCCCCAAAGGCTTCTGATCCATGAGGGAAGTAACAGGTTTATGGTATCATATATCAAGGAAAAAAAGATGTTTGTGTGAGGGTAATTTCTTATGTGGCCTCCTTTGGATGTGGGAGCTGTTATGAATTCACGTGTGGTTCGCTAGTAATGTCAACAGCAAAACCCATCATCCCTGTCTTGGGAATTGTAGAAAAAACCTTGCAGCCTTCATGATGAAAATGTGATATGAGACCAGAGGAAAGAGAGAAAAGGGAAGAAGTTAAAGAAAGATGGCTCTCCTAATATTTCTTTCTGTCATAGGAGTTAAGGAATTACCGTTGTCTATTTATGTTATTTAGCATAAACTATGGGCCCTGGGTTCCTTGCTCAAGTAACTGCTTTCTTACACTCCTCTGTTGGCTGCATTACCTTGCATTTTGACTTACTGCACTTTTTCTCACTGTCACCATGCAGCTGACTTGATCACAGACTTCAATTTGGAAATCCTTGCTTTTTACTCAAGTCTGACTCTTGCTTACTAGCCCATTTGTCTTCTACTATATCAGTGCACTTCTCTGTGGACCCTAAGGTGATAATTACATTAGCTGTACTTCATCACAAGCTTGTTAGGGCTTGACAGTTGATTTTGGCTGACTATAATCAGCCTTGTCCCCACTTGTCATTGTCCCTTTGTGCAGTGGTTGAACATGACTCTTTCTACATTAGCAAGTAGTGTGCTCCATTAGGAGTGGATCTGCTGAGTGAAACAACCTGCACTGACCTCTGCACTACGTGCGGTTTTGGGGACTTCATACTAGCTATAGCCTGGTCCTGTAGACTGAATTCTCATTAGTGGCTGGAGCGCATCTTTGTGTTTAGCTTCAGCTGAAAGAGATCTGGTTTGTGTGCTCTGAGACAGCTCTTGTTGTACAAATCAAAGCACAGTAAGGGGGAGATGGTTGGGAGATCCGAAAATGCAGTTCTGACCATCAATGCTGATGAAGCTGCCTTTGCTGCTTGCTGATGTACCCAGCGTAGTACTGCCTAAGCTGGTCTAAAGTGAGACCTAGGATCCCTAGGGTTTCCCTGGGTTCTGGATTAAAAGGCAGGTGAAGCTTTTTTTGGTGGTTATTCTACAAGTAAATCTTCTTTTCCTGTGCTCATTTAGCAGACAAATAAGGCACTTCTTTCTCAGCATGTGCATCCTGATAGGGGGTAATTGGGTTTATTCCCATGTAAGTATCTCAGTGCACTATCCAGCTGACTTCAGTGGATCATCTCAAAACTAGAACAGGTGAGTGCTCTTTGCCCTTCTATCTCTTCAAGGTGGTTGGGCCCTTTTTAGTTCATTAGGCATAAATTTGGACATGAACAAGAGAATAATTGTATGCACCTAAGCTTTCTCTCTCTCTGCTTTTTGTATATGCCAAAGAACTTGATCTGGGTTGCTGAAGTCCATGCTCATTTTCTGTCATACATCTCTCATCTTGGACTGTGCATATAATTAATAATAATAAAAAAGTATCTAATTAAATTCTGTCAGTGAGTGTAAATTTAAAATAGAAGACGAGTTCATTGAAAAACCACACACATTAGGTAAGAATAGGTGTGGCTGAGACAGCTGATAAGAAATATTGTGTTTGAAGAAATGATCCATTTATTTGACAGGAAAAATTATTTGAAATAGGATTCATTGCAAGAGCAGAGTCTACTTTTTGCCATTGTTGCAACCACCAAATGCTGGAAGTAGAGCAGGAAGTGTAAGAGTTGAGAAAGCGGGTTGTGGTGGATTTTGCATCCACCAGCCATGGGCTCTTGTTTTGGGAGTAGAGGTGTATCCATTCTGATCATTGCATTGTAGAATCCCTGGTGTGGGGCCATCATTACACAGCATTTGGTTCAGTACGGACTTAATTCATATCAGAGATCCCAGAAACTTGCTCAGTACACAATGATACTACTATTACTGTAAGAGGGAAGGCTCCCAGAGATGTAGTATTTGCTCATTTTTCTCTGATTCTGAATGTGACCTTGTACAAAACACGTGCTAGTTGATTTTGAGTAAATGGTTATTTTAAGATAATGTGGCAACCCTACTCTAAACAATTCCTTAATCTCTTTCTTCCCCATGTATTTTTGCCCTTTTCTTCCATGTGGGTCTTTCATGGAATATCCATTATTTAATTTACTTAATTCTGCCTTTTTTCCAAAATTTTTCTTAAATAATGCTCTTCTCTTCTGTCTGCATTGTAAGTCAGGACTAGAAGCAACAGCAATGCTTCTAACACAAGCCTATGCTTATGAAGACTCATAAATAATTTTAATACCAATAAGCACTGTTCAAAACTTGTTGACTGCGCAGGAGTCATGTTTGCAGATGGAGTGAAAACACAAAAAATGTATTATCATTGTTTCAAATCAAAAGAAAGTCAGCACTAGGTGAAAAGATTATAAGCATCACAGGTCACAAAAGTATCTTGAGAAGTTAGAAACTAACAGCCAGATCTTCAGCTACAAAAAATGAGCATCAACACCACTGATGTTGCTGGAAGTATGGCAATTTATACCACACTATGTCCTGGCCTTCTGATTTTTATTCTGCATTTCACACATAATTTTTGTAATTTATCTCAATTAATTTTAATGGAAAATGCACATTTCAAGCAGTCAGGAGTAGCCAATAAGTTGCATTCATTGTTATAACTGATAAATTAGTGTCTTTGTTCAAACAGCTTGCATTTACATTCACTGTTAGAGAAGGAAAAGCTCCTTAAAAATTTATAAGCTGACTATGCAGGTTAACTTAAATGTGCAGTCGTACAGTGTTGACTCAGAGTTAAATTTAGGAGCACTTTGCAAAACTAGTGGAAAGTAGAGCGTTTGTTCAACATCGCAGACTTGCAAATGGTTGAGCTAAATATAATGGTGAGTATTCAGTCACAGGTCAGGCACAGACAGAGTGCTTAGAGTGCTTTCCGTGCATTGATTGGTCTAATTTTGGAGGTAATTTTGTGTTGTATTCAAAACTAGACGGGGCTGTGAGAAAAACATGGATTTATGGGATACAGGAAGACTGATAAATAGAGCAAGCCTGATGCCTGCTTCTCTTTGTGTGCCTTGTGCAGTCACAGCTGGAAACAGCAGGAGGCTATCCTGGGCCAGATCCTCTCTCAGCTGCCTGAGTTACCTCGTACGGCTACGCTGGACATCCCCGGACCCTTGGGATCTGACATCAAAAGGATTTCACTCTTTATCAATTATTTGTCCAGAGGCCTCCCCCAGTTCTTTGCAAACTGGGACCTGGATTTTCAAACCCAGATGTGTACTGTGTGAGTAACTGTGTAATTTATGTGTGTAGATGTCCAGTGTGTTCACACAAATCAGTTGCTTTCATCCACGGGTGACCAGGTAACAGACTAACTGGCCACGTTCCCATACAAATACCTTATTTAGAGACAAGCTTTAGGCATCCATGACACGTGGATGTAACTGTATGCCCTTAAACTGATTAATAGGATTTTTTTTTTCACCCTGTATTTGTTTCACATTCTCCCCTCTCCCTCCAACTTGTCCCAGGACATAAAACACTCTGAAATGTCCATCCAGTCTTTTAGATCATAAATTCCTCTGGGTAGGAGGTTTGCTTTACATGATTTCTCTTATGAGCCCAGTATACTCTCAGGCGTTAGGGAAGTGCTTGTGCACATGCCTGTACTTCTCAGTAAGACCAGTGTCCGGGGGCCATGAACTTGTCATGCTGACCCACCACCCGTCTCCAGAGCTGCCATACAGTCAGCCTGCTGGTGCCTGGAGGTGTCCTAGGTTGCTTGGTCCTCAGAGGGTGTGCAGGAGTTGTGATTGCTCATGTTGAGCTTCTGCTTCCGTGTCCCCTATCTGAACCATCTACATGACTGCTCTTCAGGTTGGCCTCAGGACCACTGGTAGCTTGCTGTACCAATGCAGCTACCATGCCAAAAGCGCCCTCAGGGGCGAAAGAGAAGAATCTCTGCTGTTTTATCTGTTTGAATTTTCTAGCTGAAATTTTACTTCATTTATGCTTTTTGTTTGTCATGGGGAGAAGAGGTTGAGGATTACTGGGTAGTGACAGTTACAGTGGATGTAGAAAAGAAGGTGTCATTTGTGAACTGAACATCCACTCCAAGGAGGTTCACAGGCTAATGCCTGAGATTAGTCTAGATTAAGTTTGATGAAAAAAAGAAATAAAAAAAAAAACCACAAGACAATACCTGAAGACTCTTCTTCACCCCTGTTGAAGGGTCTTTTTGACAGAATGCCCTGTAAAAAGTCCCATGTATTCTTCAGTTAACTGACTTCAGCTGGCAATGCCGTTTAATCAGATCTAGAGAAATTGTTAAACAAAACATGACCATCTAATACCTATGCATTTAGAGCATCATGTAGCTTTAAAGTCATTAAAGAATGAGATGAGTTCAGGTGAAAATGTTACTTGAAAAGGAATGATCACTCCTGCCTGGGTACAGGATGCCTCTGATACGTTATGAGAATGGCTGCAGAGTCCTTTTTGAATTTGTTACTTAGTCGATGACTTGCTGACATCTGAATCTGCGCAATTTGCTATGAATAATTTAAACCATAGAGAGCAGAAAGTGTGACTGAATTAAAAGACCAAAAAATGCTTGGAAATGCTTTCATGATCCTTTTTCTTGCTTAAAACTTGAAGATCAAACAAGAAAAAATTGCAGTTTAGGATTACTACACACTGTACAAGAAACCAGCAGAGTTGCAGAGTTGAGCTCATTGGATATGACCACTTTAAATAGCATCTCTTTGTAGTCAGCCAGGAAAAAGCTGTAGACATTAATAAGGAAATATTAAACATTTATTTTGTAAGTTCTAACTTGTCTTCACAGGATCACTCTGTAAGCAATTTACATTACTAGATAGGCTTCATTCCACTATTGTGTACAAATTACCTGTTGCTCACTTATTAATCCTGCTTTTCTGTTTACTTTTCAAGTCAGTCTCAGTGGGACAGGTATGCAGCTTGGAAGAGTCCAGAGCAATGTTGGAATACATGTTTTCTGAAGTTTTCTAATGGATATCACTGCTAGAGCTCTTATGCTAAATTAAGAGAGTTCAAGATTTCTGCAATAAGCTTTGGTGTCATGAGAAGGATTGCCAAACTTGGGGTTTAGGTTGCAAGTTAATGGGGGGGGGGGCAAAGGAAGAATATTGTCTCTCTCCTCTCTGAAGCACAATATCCTGGTGGCAGCAGATGGCTGGATGCTGGGATTAATGAAATTACGTTCTCTTTCACTGTGATAATTGAAACACTCCTTGCTGTTTTCCATGCTCATGATCATGGGTGAATGTCATATATTTGAATAAAAAAAGGTCCAGGAATGTGTATTTTCTATACAGTAATCAAGACAACTGGAATCCTTGGTAAAATACATGTGTGCAAGGTTGTTACCACAGTAAGCAAGTGCAGTGACTGCCGGGCTAGATGTGTTTGTCATTGTTCTTAGCAGTGAGAAGACATGCCCTTGCTGGTGTTGTGGATGAGTGAGTGGGGTTTGTGCAGCCCATCACTTCATGAGTCAAGAGGTTACTTTCAACTGTGTGTAGAGAGCTTCACTTGTGCCTTATGGTGGAGGATAAGCAACTGGGAACACTCAACACAAACAAGTGCTTTTCTGTTAGCTGGCTATTTGCAGTTAGACAGCCTTTTCTAACTAACTTATATGGGTTTTGCAGGTCAATTTTTTTATGGCTTGCTTTGACGTATGATGAAGGAGATGGTATAGGCTGAATATTTACTCCAATATTTTCTTGGGACAGTCAGTACTTAACAGCTTAACTGTGCAACAATGTGTATTTAACCCCCCCCCAAAAGGCTGTCCAGTCATAAATATCTCTAGATTTCTGAGCCCAGAGTTTGAAATACGAAGTCAATAGAGTCCACATTCCACATGTGGATGTAGGAAGTAGCCAGGATGTGTTTCCTGAGAGTGCTGTGCTCAGATAGAGGTCATATAGGCAAATGGTCATGACTCAGCTAGCAGTGAATTAAACAGCTTCTAAAGAGCACTCACCCTCCAGAAACGGAGAACTGACCCAAACCATGATGGAAAATGTGTGTAAACAACACTTATTTCACTCCACCACTGTTAGCCCAGGACCAGGAAAGACAATGAGTGAGGGTGCTTGTACAGCAGTAAAATTTCCTATTTGTTGACTTCATGTTCTGCAACAACACTTCAAGGTCTTTTTTTTTTTCCCTAGAATTTATTGTTTGTAAAATTCTCTGTGTAACTATGACTTCTTCTAGAAGACCACCAGGAAGACCTGTAAGCTGTTTCCTGACAGGAGATGAAGAGGGGAGAGAAAATGAACTGTTAACAAGAATGCTGCCTGCTGCCTGAATTGCCTTAATTCATGAAGGGACATAAAGCTTAGACGAAATTTTATGGTGCCTTAGCCCTGGGAATAGCTCAGTTGTTTAACAGCATGTTTGTGTTCGCACAAGCGTAGATCTGGGCTGAACCAGAGCGTCAGTCTGGAGAACTGCCATGGAGGAATAGCGGCTCTTCAGGAAGGACCATCCAGTGGGATAGCAGGGAGTTGCCCTTGCTGTGCAAGGGCAGCAGGGATGCATGGACCTCTGCCCTGGGGTGGACAATGAGCCAGCTCAGAGTTTGCAAGTTAGGATTAGTGGGTGTAACTATGTGGGTGACTTTGTGGTGGGTGCCTGTTACTGACAGCCTGATTAGAAAGAAGTAGATGAGCACTACTGCAGCAACTGGAAGAAGCCTCATGTTTGCAAGCCCTGGTCCTCATGGGGGACTTTAATCACCCCAATATTTGCTGGAAGGGCAATGCAGCAGGACATAAGCAATCCAGGAGGTTTCTGGAGTGCACTGATGGTAACTTCCTGACACAGTAGATAGAGGAGCCAACAAGGGGGCACATTCTGACAGACCTGATACTTACAAACAAGTAGGAACTGGTAGTGGATACAAAGGCTGGGGGCAGCCTTGGCGGCAGTGATCATGAGATGTGGAGTTCAGGTTCCTGAGAGGTGACAGCAGTACAAAAAAACAGGATTACAATTCTGAACTTTGAACAGACTTTGAACAGGCTTTGTCTTGTTCAAAGACCTGCTTGGAAGAATCCCATGGGACATGGCCCTGGATAGAAGAGGGGTCCTGGAGAGCTGGTTGATTTTCAAGAGCACCTCCTCCAAGCTCAAGAATAGTCCATCCTGACAAGCAGGAAAGCAAGCAAAAGTGGAGGGAGACCTGCATGGATGAACAAGAAGGACCTGAATAAAACCAGATATAAAAAAGGAAGAATACATGAGTTGGAAACAGGGTCAAATCACCCAGGATGAATGTAGATACAGTGCTTAAATAAATAGGGATGGGGCTAGGAAAGTCAAAGCCATCTGAAATTGAATTTGATGACAGATGTGAAGGCCAACAAGAAGCGCTTCTACATGTATATTAGCAGCAAAAGGAAGACTAGGGAAAATGTGAACCTGCTGCTGACCTGGTGACAGAGGACACAAAAAAGGCCAATGTACTTGATGTCTTCTTCACTATGACCTTCACTGATAAGACTGGCCTTCAGGAGTCCCGTGTTCTTGGGACCAAAGGGAAATTTCAGAGCAAGGACAGCTTATCCTTGTTGGAGGAGGAGCAGGGTAGAGAATATTTAAACAAACTAGGCATACACAAATCCTTGTGACCTGAAGGGATTTGAAGGAATTTCCCTGTAGAAAGAGGATTCTGCGTTCTGAGAAGCTCTTGCACCTTTCTGTGACACCTGAGTTTAGGTTTTTTTCTTCTGGAAAAAAACCCCACAATCTACTGAAGGCTGATTTACCTTTCTCAATATAACCACTTCTCCAACCTTGAAAACTCACTTCATAGCTGCAAGGCAATAGTAAAACTATTCAGCACTCAGTTCAAAATAAACGAAAAAACAGTCATCCAGGCAAGAAATAGAAACAATAATTGTAAACAACTGAATACCTCAAGTGATCTAAAGACAAAGTAAATAGTTTATTAAATGTACATAGATAAACTACTCTTTACTAAAACTACTATCAAGAGGAAACTGCAAACAGGAAAAAAAGGGCTATAAACAAGTGAGTATATCCTCAATAATAATTTGACCAGCTCTACAGTTCAACATTTCTTAGGGCGATATTGACATATTTATAAAATAAACACGATATTTACAAATGGAAATTATAAAAAACCACTGAATGCTGTCTTGAAATTGTATTGTTTTTCATGCGTGTTATTTTTTGTGTCAGAATCTGTTAATTAACTGTGGTGTTACATTTTTGTGAAAAATATAATCAATTTATCCAAGCTGCTGTTCTGTTTCAAAAGATCTCGGAATAAGATTCTTCACCTATTCAGTTGAAAGCTAGCTATCCCACAGAGCCATTCTTTAATCACTTCAATGCATGCCTCCATAGAGAGCTGAAAGTGTTCTTGACTTTATTAAAACACATTTCTCCTTCCCAACTGAACACTAATCCAGATTCAGAGTCAAAAGATCATCTTTCTCAGTTCTGGGAGGTTTTTTAATTTTTTGTTTCTGATGTTAATAAGTCTTGAAAGTTTGAGCATTGTTGCTGGTATATACTTTGATCAGTGGATTTGAAATGTAAGCTCTTTGGCCATGGCCCTTATTTTCATTAAGTTCGGGTAGTGCTGAGTATAGTGGAGACTAAATTCATTTGGACGCCTCTTAATGCCGACAGTAATACATAATAATTATAGAAAGAATATTAATAAGCACACAAGTTTTAGTGAGACAGAAGATTTTTTTTTTATTTCAGTCCCTTTCTTGCCCTGTATTTTTGACCTGAAGTTCACCGTAAGATCTGAACAGGATTCCCTAGGAATTAGTGTGTCAGACTGCAAAATGTGTCTCCAAGCTGAGTTGGCTGATACAAATGTCCTCTTCCCAGCTGCAGATATATCTGTGGGCCCAGTGGCTTTTGCTTTTAAAGTAATGGTAAGATAGTTTTTCCCATATGATTGAGCACGTCTGTGAGCAGCACAATAAAGGAGACAAACAAATGGGGATGCTGCAGCTGGCTCTAATCCTCTCCTCCTCTCACAACTGCTGTTAGATGGTTTTGAATCCTTCCAATGCCGCTTTACTCCTGGGTCTGCTGTAACAGCCTCTTGGAGCTTGAAGAGAAAAGTATTCATGCTTCTTTTTCCCTCCACTCTGTAGGGTAGTTCAAAATATGAAGCAGCCTGGTTAGGAAGTGACCAGTGCCAGCAGTGTGCCCAGGTGGCCAAGAAGGCCAACAGCATCCTGGCCTGTATCAGAAATGGTGTGGCCAGCAGGAGTAGGGAGGTGATTGTGCCCCTGTACTCAGCTCTGGTGAAGCCGCACCTCGAGTACTGTGTTCAGTTTTGGGCCCCTCACTACAAGAAGGACATTGAGGTGCTGGAGCGTGTCCAGAGAAGGGCGACGAAGCTGGTGAGGGGTCTGGAGCACAAGTCTTATGAGGAGCGGCTGAGGGAACTGGGGTTGTTCAGCCTGGAGAAGAGGAGGCTGAGGGGAGACCTTATCGCTCTCTGTAACTACCTGAAAGGGGGTTGCAGAGAGGTGGGTGTTGGTCTCTTCTCCCAAGTGACGAGTGACAGGACAAGAGGAAATGGCCTCAAGTTGCACCAGGGGAGGTTCAGGCTGGATATTAGGAAAAAGTTCTTTACTGAGAGAGTAGTGAAACACTGGAACAGGCTGCCCAGGGAGGTGGTACAGTCACCATCCCTGGAGGTATTCAAGGAGCATGTGGATGTGGCATTGTGGGGTGTGGCTTGATGGGCATGGTGCTGTGTGGTGTGGGTGGGTTTTTTGGTGTGGGTTGTGGTGTATTTTGTCGTTTGTGGGTGGTTTTGGTTTTTTGTGGGTGTGTGTGGGTGGTTTTGTTGGGTTTTTTTGGTGGTGTTTTTTTTGTTTTTGTTTTTTTGGTTTTTTTTCTGTTTTGTTTTGTTTTTTTTTTTTTATGGTTGGACTTGATGATCTTACAGGTCTTTTCCAACCTTAGTGATTCTGTGATTCTGTGACCAGTCACTGAAAAGTAGCATTGGTGATTGCTTTGTTAAATGCAGGGCAACAAAATGCAAAGCAACAGTGCTCTGAGGATGTGTAGCCTGCCTCCTTCCAGCTTTGATGGATACAGAGCTCCCCACATAGCTGTAGGAGTGGTAGGAGCTAGGAAACTGAGAAGTAGTTATGCAAGCTAAAGATGTCCTCACCGTTTTACTGACTTGGCTCTTATTTTGTTTTCAAAAACTACAAATGTATATTATAGCTTGAGAAACTATAGTAATGTATTTGGATTCTGGTTTTGTTTTCTTGCAGACTACAAAGAGCATCATTTTAAATCAGCAAGAGTTTGGTGTTACATTAAAACTTCATTATAATGCTTTTTTCTATCCTTCTGGCACACTGCTTCAGATCACCAGCATCCAAAAACTCATCTAACCCAGCTGAAAGATTGATCTGAATCACATTTTCAGGAAAAGATATAATGAATGATAGGCTGTGGCTTGAAAACTTGGATAGAAGGTTCCAAAATGAGCAGCATTTATGGCTGATATATAAGCACTTAAAAACTAGAATGGAAATACCAATATAGCCTTGACTACAAAAGAGCCTTTATAAAATCTCCCTTTAAATTATAATGTCTTGAATTTAATGCATTTTAATGTTCTTAATTTTGGACTAGGAAGGAAGAGGAATTAATGACATTTGCACTATGTGGCTTTGCTATGGAAAGTCACAGCATCTCATAATGACTTAGATGGCAATAATAAATAAACAAAATGGGCCTTAGGTTATTTTTTTCTCATTTGTATGCACAAAGATGTTACCAAAGTTGCCTGTTTTCTCTCTGTAATGGTAACACAGTCCTTGTTTAACCTATGGTTGTTATTAAAGTCAGTTACCATTATCTTCCTAATATTTTGTATCATATGGTTGCACCCCTGACTCCACAGTATCTTTTGTGTTTGCTGTTGAGATGTAGTTGAAAATGTGGGCAGAAGCATGAATTTACCCATCTAATGAAGCAATGTATCCAAAAACCCCAACAATTTTGGACATTCTGTATTGCACCTTGGGTTTTCCATGGCATAAAACAACCCACTGATGGGAGCACGGTAAACAAGGGTGTCTGGGTGGGAATTGGCCTTGGTGGCGGATAAAGAAGTTCTTGTATTTTGGGGAGTAAGTTAACTGGCATTTTCTGTTGCTTAGTGGTTTATGAGGTTGCACTTCATCATTTGTAGGTTCAGTGGTTTGGTCACAGTTCTTAATGAGAAGGTCTAGATGTCATTTGTGGTTTAAAGGTAGTTTTGTATTTGTGTGTGGTGAGAGGTCAAAGGTCTTGTAGCTAAGGGAGTTAGGTTTCCTGTCTTTAATTGACGCTAATGAATATTCAACTGTTGAAGGGGACAGGAATGGCTTAGCTAAAAGTATCAAAAATCCAAGTGACTAGTGACTGAGAGAGCCCAAAGAGCAGTGAGATGCAGAACTTATTTGGGGATTCCTGTGCTTGGTGTTTTACATATTGATTGTGTGAATAGGCAGCAGGCTAATACAGCCCTTGAGGGGTTACCTGAGGAAAGTACTTTTTTTATGAAATGACACCAGAAGGAGTTCTTGGGTGAGAAAATTTAAGGCCATGGATAACCATGGAATTCAAAAGAGCTTGAAAACAGCTAGGAGAAAAAGGGAGAGGAAACTGCAAGGGCAGATCAGAATTTGTGGATACATAGTGTGCTAGCCAACCAAACAACCTTTGAAAGAGGTGCTTCACAGAAGTACATCCCCTTAAGGCCAAGGCAGAATTAGAGCATGGACAATGGAGAATTTTTTTGCTTGAGGAACAGACAAAATGTTTTCTGCACTGAAGGAGGATAAGCAGGCAGAAAGAGAAGACAATATGGCAAGAAAAAAGACATAGGAGAAGCAAGTTTCACAAGAAAAGAGGAAAGGAAAATGGAAATAGCTAGGGATAAAGACTCCAGGAGAGAATAAGATAACAGACTGTGAATAAAAAGGAGAGAGTATAGACAGAGGAGTGGGTGAAGAGATGGCAGTGCATCAGTATGAGGGAAGGTAAGCGATGGGACATTCACTCAATGCTCAACAAAATGAAGCACATGTTTTCTTTGAGGATGGCAGCTCCCTGAGGATCGGAGCTATCGACCGCAGCTCAGAAGGGGTGTGCAAGGGAGCGGGGAAGAATTAGTGTCTCACCTTCACATCAGGACAAATGACATTACCAGGTGACCTTGGGACCAAGGAAGTGATGACTCAGATGATATTTAGCCCTGAGAAGAGGGTGAAGGTGTGAAAGCATAATGCAGTTCAACAGATAGCCCAAGGCTGATACTATAAGATCTTGAGATATTTGGCCATTGCAATATTAGATCAGAGTGACCTTTGTATCAGTGAATCCAGCCTCTCTTACTGTAGAGAAACACGTTTTGTAGTCTGATGAAATTACACTCTGGTATCAAGACTCCTGCAGCTGATAAGAAAAACTTAGTTAACTAGAAAGTGGGAGGGAAGAAAGCTGGAAGAGGTTCATAGTCATCCCTCCTCATGTTTCTACACGAGGAAAGGAAAATGTCAGCAGTAATGGTATATCACAGCTTAGGAGAGAGCAGGCAGGAACGTTGCTCAGCAATCTGTGGGAATGGTGAGTCCCAGCTACATCTCAAGGTGCAGGTAAATGCCAGAGTCCGGAAAACAAAATGGAGGGACTTACACTGCTGTGCTGTATGTGACACTGAAGATTCAGAGGCTACAGAAACCTGCTGGGATAGCAGTCATGACTGAAGTACCAGCATTGATGTACGTCATTGTTCCGAGAGGACAGATATTGAAATAAGGTAACCTAGTCATCTTAATTACTCCTGTCTGTGATAGACTGCAAAGTGTCAGAACAAGTTTTAGTCAAAATCATTCAGACATCAACAAAGAACTTGGTGTAGAGGTAACTCTGTGGCTGGCATTCGCAATTTCAAGAGGGAACCCAACATACTAAAGGAATAAGTGAATGTAGTCAGCCCAGACTGAGAAAATTGGGAACTAACTGCGAAGGACTCTGGGAATGTCTTTCTGTCAGAAGTATGCAAACTGTCAGGAAGCTCTTTCCCAAGCTAGACTTGGTCCTTACAAATCAGAAAGATATTAGAAATAAACAGAGAACCTATTTTGGGGAAAAAATCTAATGAGCAAATAAAGCTGGCTTTTGCAATGTAGGGACTACTGGTGTAGAAAGAATAGTGCTGGAAGTCCAGCTAAGTTAGAACTGGAAAAGGATATTAAAATGAATAGAGAAAAAAGGTTTGCTTAGCTATAGGAAACTTAGGTCAAGGAACTTTCGTCTAAAACTGGTCTTCTCAGTGCGATCAAAGAATAGAAGTATTTTGCACAGGCAGAGCTAGGATTATTTAACTTGACAGAATGAAAGCTGAAAAAGGATATATGAATGCTGTCTGCAAATACATCTGGGTGGGAAGGCACCGTAGAGGAATAAAAGTTCAGTCTGGAAACTGGAGGAAAGTTTCTGACCATGAGAGCTCTGAGGTTCTGGAAAGGCTTTCCAGTGGGAATAAGGTGGAGCTGGCACAGTTTATGGATGAGATTATCAGACATAGTTATCTATGACAGCAGGAATGTTCACTCGGTGATCTGGGAGTTTCCTTCCACTGCAATGTTACTTCTAATTTGAGGGCTAGCATAGCAAGTCTTTCTGCCAAGGAAGGGAAAGACAATTGCGAGGAAAAAGATTGAAAGAAAATGTTAGTTTGCATAATGACATAGATGGGAAGCATGGCAGTGATTTTGATGGTCTGAGTGTATAATTATTATATCTGGCTTATTATTAGCCAAGATTTGTGGGGTCTGTATAGTTTTAAAACTAATTTCTTTAGTTACATTTTGTCTGTGGCTTATGGCATAATGTTTCTTTGGCTAGAAATGAAAATAGAAATGTCTCAAGAAAACAATGAATATTTTTCTTTCATGAGATGAAAATGCTTAGACTAATGATGGACAAAGCAGAATGATTCAAATATAAACTCTTCTAATAGCCTACCAAACCTTCACCCCAAAATTGAATTGAATTCAATTCCCTTTCCCTTTTCCCTTGGCTGAAAGCTTGTCATGAGTCTCTTAGAAGAGCACTGGTCTGCAGTTCCCCTTCTTGGTCCCTTTGTTCCTTCTGCATGTCACCTTTTCCAGGGAAAATAGTGCAATGATTGGAATAAATATCTTCTCTGTCTGAAAACAGATGCAGGAATGCCTATGTTTCAGCTGTAGGATAGATCCGTAAAGGTTTGTAGGATTGTAACATAGAATAGATCTATGTTTTGAAAACATATTGTTAGAGCCACCAAGCTATATGGGATATGGATAAAGAGGATTTTAACTGGAGCTGTGGTGTAAAGCAGGAGCTCTATTGCTGTTTGAAGACAATATTTTTAAAGTCACTTGTGAATAAACAGGTGGAGAAACTTCAAACAAAGCATCCTCTGCAAGAAAGAGGACAAAATGGATCTTGCCAAGATTCCCCAGCAACCTTAGATGACAGTCAGTTGTTCTCAACAGGCTACATCAACATTTTGCAGCTATTTAGAGATGCAGCACTGCATACCCAAAGGGTAGGAAAATGTGGTTTGTAGTAGAACAGCTGCTGCTAATAATGTAAGTGATGAACTGAAAAGAACAATGGATATTAAGTTTTTAAAGTTTCACTAGTCCCCTCTGGCTATGTTACCTATTACAGGCCTGCTTTGATTTCACACCAGAGTATATCATGATTCAATGGGAACTGTACAAGTTAAACTAACGTGAAATTCAAATCACAGAATCACAGAATGATAGGGTTTGGAAGGGACCTCTGGAGATCATCTAGTCCAACCCCCCCGCCAGAGCAGGTTCACCCAGAGCAGGGTGCACAGGAATGCGTCCAGGTGAGTTTTGAATATCTGCAGAGAAGGAGACTCCACAATCTCTCTGGGCAGCTTGTTCCAGTGCTCTGCCACCCTCAAAGTAAAGAAATTCCTCCTCACATTTAGATGGAACTTCCTATGACCAAGTTTGTGCCCATTACCTCTTGTCTTGTCACTGGGCACCACCGAAAAAAGACTGGCCCCATCCTCCTGGCACCCACCCCTTAAGTATTCATAAACCTTAATAAGATCCCCTCAATCTTCTCTTCTCCAGACTAAAAAGACCCAGGTCCCTCAGCCTTTCCTCATAAGACAGATGTTCCAGTCCCCTAATCCTCTTCGTAGCCCTTTGCTGTACCCTCTCCAGCAGCTCCCTGTCCTTCTTGAAGCGGGGAGCCCAGAACTGGACACAGTACTCCAGATGGGGCCTCACCAGGGCAGAGTAGAGGGGGAGGATAACCTCCCTCGACCTGCTAGCCACACTCTTTTTGATGCACCCCAGGATGCCATTGGCCTTCTTGGCCCCATGGGCACATTGCTGGCTCATGGCCATCCTGTTGTCCACCAGGACTCCTGGGTCCCTTTCCACAGAGCTGCTTTCCAGCAGGTCAGCCCCCAACCTGTACTGGTGCATGGGGTTATTCCTCCCCAGGTGCAGTACACTTGCCATCAGACCATGTGTGTTTGTGGGAACAAATAGGATAGGATTTAAATCTTTTGTTCATGTGTTACAGTTTTCCTTACAACCAAGGTTTAGGGTTTTTTTAATGAGCGTATAAAAAAACCCCAAAACCAGAAAGACTAGACAATCTGGGAAAACTGTCTTGCAAATTAGAACAGCCCCAGATCTTTCCTGTGATGATTTATGACATTATTAGGCTTAAACTGAGAGATGCCAATGCTGAAACAGGTGATTGAGAAAAATGTGAGAGTGCATGGAAATGAGTAATTTCTTTTGTACAATAATAATTCATTCAGCTAGCAAACAAATTCCTAAAGCTTTTCAATTGCATTTGTGAGAAATCTGTTGTTACTGCAGACAGAGGTTAGGTGCCAGAAGCAAAGCCCAGAAGTCAAATTCAGAGACATTAATTCATGATGAGGAGCACTTTATTTCCTTATTCGACCTATTGATTTTCAAGTAAGGCAAATCTGAATTTAGCTTGGTTGTCAGACCCGGACTGTATGAAGTAGGACTGAGGAAACACTGTAGGCTCTTTTTTCATAATGCATCTCCTAACTTTTGTCCTTTGATTTTTATCCATATTGTTCCCCCTGAAATGTTTGCAGTTTTGGTGGCAACTTGGTAACTTGGCTGGACATATGTGGAGAATGGTCTATATTTTCTAAAAGAAAATAGTGCTGCTTGCCCACAGCCCACAGTAGACTGAGGATCATCTTGTTTGGAGAATGGAAACCAAGTCAGATTGCACACAGATACACAAGTGCTTCCAACTTAATTTTCTGAAATGCTGCTGTACCCTTCAGGTCATTTAATTCCCCGCTCTGGGTTGGGATGTTTACTCCAGTTACACCTAAGCCATTCGATTCAGTGGCTCTAGCAGAGAACAACTAGCCACTATTTTGTTTTGTTTTGCATTGAATTCCAGTTTTTCATCTCTATTCATGTTTTAAAGAGTAACCAACAATTTTATTCTTATAGTGCTTTAAATTATTGCCATTTTCTTTTTTTGATCTTCTTTCTCTAAGGAGTCATCATTTGTCTCATTTGCAGTGACATCTTTTATTTGATATCTACTTGTAGATTTATTGTGCTGTGTCTAACCTTCCTGCTAAAATTGTACCAGAAAGAGAGAATGAGCTGCCTCCCTGGGCAATTATCCCCTGAATCTCATGCTTCTCTACTTGTGGTATCTCTTTCAATGTGCAAATTAATTCAGTAAAAACATTTTTTAATGTAATAGATGAGAAGATCAAACCCCATTTTTTTTTCTGAGAGCTCTTCTTTGCCCACTCGCCTGCGATTTTTCTTGCAATGATGTTACTTTTACATGTGCAACATGTCCCCTCTGGAGTGAAATGTCTGTGTTGTTCCACAATAATGGTCCAAAACAATGTACCCTGCAGAAGTGATCATGCAGTTTTGACTTATTTCTGCAGATTACTCCGGTAAGTAATGTTTATAAGAAGTATAACAAATCACTTTTCAGAATGCAGCGGAACCTTAAACCTCTTCAAAAATATAGTTAGCTAGTTGGATTGAAAAGCAAGCCATATTTGATTTCTTTTTAATTCCATGTTTTTTCTGCAACAAAGTGAGAGTTTAATTATTGCAGGACATTTTGTATTTTATCTTCTGTTTTCCGGACGACTCATCCTTCTTCTTGGAATGGGTATGGTTCATTTTTGAGAATTCAAATCCATAAATGTTCGTATCTTGGATGACAACCATTGAACTGGTGGTATCTGCAAAGAACAGTTATAAAGGATTGAGTCAAAGGAAGGGGACCGCAAGTCCTTTTGAACACATGCAGGAGAGCCATGCAAAAGATGGAAAAAAGGAGAGTTTGGCTTGATTAAATGCAGGTGTTATGAACATGGAGCAGAAGAAAAGACTTTATTAAGCTCAGGGGTTATTTAAAAATTTATGAGACTATGAAAAATACCAGCTCTTTTCCAATTAAAAGGAAACCACCACCAACAAAAAAGGATCCTAGGAACTGTGAAAGAGCAAGAGGTACCAGCACTAAGCAAATCTTGTTTTGCTTTATTTGTTTGCTTAAAGGGGCCTGGGAGTTGGCTCAGCCATGCCGCAGCCGTAGCCTCAGTCACACCCCAGCCAAAATCCAGGGTCCCTCTCACTCGCGGTGCTGCTGCTGCTGCTGCTGCTGCTGCAGAGTGACTTTGTAATGTCTACACAACCTTCTTGTCCCAATCCATGTTCCTGTGATGCTCTGAAGCTGAAAGGCGACTTACTAATACTCATCGCAACAGTTGTCTGGCTTGAAAATTCCTCGGAGAGGGTCAAATAGCTTCTGGGTGGCCTCAAACTGATTGTGCCACTTTTTATAAACTTCCTGATACTCTTAAGAAAAAATTTCATTGAGTTAGCAGCATGATGTGCCGATGGGACCATACCTACGAGTCATTTCAGCTTGGGAGGAGGTGGCTGTCTGGATTTCCACCTGTGCCAAGTGCTTTGTTTCCCCTGGTATTTGTGTGCCTGCAGCACACACTGCCCACTCAAGTCATTGCAGTCTTGGTGGCTGCTGTTGTCCCATGTTGATCTTTCCACAGTACTGTGTTCCACAGGCATGATCTAGACAGCGTTTCCAAATTTCCATACTAATTCTTCTAGGTTGCCATGTTGTCCTCTTCCTAGCCTGCTCAGTGTTTGCCTGCCAGAGGACATGGCGCTGCTTGCTCCATTCACTTTTGTTTTCAAGCTGTGGAGATTTGTTCTTCTTAGCCTCTAGTCTCTGAATGTTTCCAGTTGATGTGTTGCTATCAGCAAAGATTTTCCAGCATCGCGGAAGGGATTGAGACACCTTCTAAAAATATCAGTCCCATGACATCATTTAATAATTGTTTGGCCAAAGAGAGACTTCTGAGGGTGATAAAAGTACTGGTAACATTGCAGGTGACAACAGCGGTGCCTCTAAAACCAATAGTTTATTACTCCTTTCTCAGAATGAGAACATGGCAATGTCAGAGCTCAGCAGCTTTTTCACTGCTTTTCTTTTCCACTCAGCAGAGCAGATTTTGTGAACTCTGCAAGTGTTTTCCAGGCACATCTACAATGCGTAGTGAAGTCTGGTATGAAGAAACTTGTAGAAAGGCTGCCCTGAGCTGATTTTTCAGGGCCAGAAATCTGAGATAATTGTGGGATCCAGGACCCACTGGGATCAGCTCTTACTTCAGTAGAATGGTATGTGCTAAGAGTTTAATGATATTCTACTCCTTCTTACAGCTATTTATGGAAGAAATTTATGGAGGATTTTTGGTGTCTGGATGAAGCGATAATTGTAATATTTTACTTAATGACACTAGATGAAAGATTGCCCCTGTCAAGTTCTGTACTCTTGAAATGCATGGAATTGAATTGCATTGAAATTGAACTTGGACTGGAAATTGGCCAAAAAGAAGCATTAAACAACAAAACACCCCCACCTCCAACAAAAAAGAGAGAAAAAAAAAATCTTTGCATGACTTACACATGTAATGTGGAACTAGCTACTCATTCTCAGCAGTTACCCAATCTGTGCGTCTCACCTTGTAGAGTATTATTGCAGTATATACATTTCCTAGGGAATTAGCACCGTTAAGTATCAATATTACAGTGTTAAATCCATAGTAGCAGCAGTAACATTGAAGAAAATTCTTGCAGACTTTCAGCAAAGATTGAAGAGCTTCCACAGAATTTGTCCAAATCATGCTGCAAATCCATGTCTCCCAGAGTAAATGGCACTTCTTAGTACTTGGAAATTACATCTGGAAGTAGTATTTTCTCTACAGCCTAGAAAATCTAGTCTCTCAGCAACTCTGGCTCTCCAGCCCCCAGAATTGCTGCTTGAATGGATATATTGTGCAAAATCAGATTGATTTGGCATACAACAGGGTGCTCTCATCTTGTCGCACAGAAAGCCAAATGCTTCATTAAATATTTTGCCAGTTCTACCTTTTAAAAACAGCACTTAACTGCACAGTTACTACAGCCATTACAATCCATTGAAGTGCTGCAATAAATTGCCTGTCACCTGAATGGGAAAGTTTACATAATAGAACAAAATACAAGGTTTTATACTACTAGCCATTGAAAAAATATATATATATTTACACAGTTTGGACATTGGATAAAAACTGCTAGCATCACAGTATTATAGCCAGGACTGCAGTTAGAAAGTAGTATTAATAGCCACTGTCTTTTTCAAAAGGGTGCTTTTAATTTCTGGTTTTAAAGTGAATATTGCTACTTCTGAACCTGAGTACTTCAGTGAAAATGAAAGGGCCCAGTTCCTTTTTCTACAGCTAACTGTCCTAGGAAGTAGATGCTAATCTATAGTATGTATTTAGATATAAGGCCAGAGTCTGACCCCTGCTGATGCTGATTTTCACCCATTCTTCTCTCCCCAGTGGTCCTTATGTGGACCGGCTTCTGCAGAACTGTAGCATGGAAAAGGGCCTGGGGAAAAGATAATGAACTCGAATCTATTAGTTGCAGACACCAATGTGTTCTTATTGCAGACAGGTATGTCTGGTGGCCATATATGAAAAATGTTGCATTCTAACATATGTAATGGAAGTAATGAGGCGGAAGCCGTGTTTCTTTCATGGAGAGAGGTGATTTTCACAGCAGGCAGATAATAAACTAATTAGAGCTTCACAGATCAAAGGTAATGCGTTCAGAAAAGCCATGTCTGCTCACCGAGCACAAGTACCACATCCTCGTGGCAAGACACTTACCAGTGGAGGTGATGTTGTGAAAGAGCTCTCTTTTCCAGATGGGTTATAGGTGGAGCACTGGCACTGCAGCTTTCAGAAGGCAAAGGCTGCAGCTGGGGAGGCAGAGTCTGCAGGCAAGTAAAATCCTCACCTGCCTCCTGGCCAAGCAGGCAGTTTCAAAAGCCACACAGATTACTGCTGCTGTTCACCAGTGATGTAGAAGCAGCTGGGACTCCACCCGTAGACGAAGACGGTGGGAAGCTGGTGTCAACAGGCAGACACTGCCTCTGAGTGGGATCGCTACAGCCTCTGAAATTCCAAGTCTGATGAGAAATAAATAAAATAAATAAATAAAATTTAACAACCTTCATCAAGCATAAAGGCATTTTAAAAACATTCTCATATATATATTTACAAAGATAAATAAATGTTTTCAAAACTTCTTCCATTTAAATTATTTCTTTAGACTGAAATGTTTTAGTGGTTTCTAGCAGTTCTCTTTGTTACCTGAGGTGACTGAAGTGACTTACTATTGTTTGCCCAGGGTAGCCTGGGTGCATCCTTGCAGTCTTGCAAAGAAAGGCTAGGCACAGTATCCTTTAATTTTCATGGACAAGCTTGGTTGAGTCACTGGAGAAGCAATCAGCGAGCTATTCATAAGCAGGGACTTTTAACATATTATGCTCTTCATATATATTATGGACTTGTGTGGCCCTCTAATTACCATCCAATCATCAGAGCATCAAAGTGCCTTACTTTTTTTACAGTCCTGAAAAACTGGAGTCAGGTTTTATGACCCTAACAATATATCAGGAAGCATCATTTTTGCTTTATATTACGGGATATTTTTTTATCACATGAGAAGAAACTTTCTTCCTAATCATTGCAATAAAGCTTTTGTGAGACTTTTGGAAAATTATTTTGTACTTGCACTGCTGAAAATTGATGCTGGGTCCTATTTATATGTTTAAAAATAAGTCCTTAAATCTTTTAAAGTACAGACAGCTTGTGGGACTTCCCTGTAGGTGCCCCTGTTTATATTGCCAAAGTTTAGCTAGTGGTTGCAAAAACCCAGCAGCCAACTTACTAATGAGCTTGTTTTGACAGGACTGCATAGCTCATTGCTTATTAATGCACCGTGTTGCTGCTGGATCATGCAACACTTTCTGGAACTGTAAAAGTGATTCAAGAGACTATCAAAAACAAGCTGCAAACATAATTTGGAATCATATTCACTGGTTTAATAATCCAGTTTAAATATTCGGGGAAGGACTGTCATTTTCCCATGTACTGCTATTCTCTTCAGCTCAAAACTTTTAGAGTCTTCAGTATGCACGGACAAATTTATCCTGGGGATAACTCTAATGAAGTGAGTGAAGTCACACCAGGGATTCATTTGGCTCATTACTAACATCTTGTCTTCTACCAGCATGCTCTGCATTTCTCAGTTGACACTCTGTGCTGTGATGAAGACAGAAATGGTCAGTTCAGTTTTCAGGCTCCTCTGTCTTTTCCATGGCAAATTGGTTTTTGGATTTTTAAAATCAGAGCAGTGTAAGTGCTATGGGCTGAAAAGAGTGTAAAAACCAGGCAATATCACAGTCATAATAGAGACAATTCCAGTGATCAGTGGGCAGATACCTTTTTCAAACAAATTTTTCCCTCTTATGATGCTAGGTAGTTCGAATTTTACAGTGTAATACATTTTGTTAATGTACGTAGGTATCCATGAGGCCTCCATGATCCTGTTGACTTGCCATATGACTTCCTATGGGGTTTCCCATATGCAGTATTTCTGGGGAGAACTCTGTTCCATCTGAAATGTATAAAGACTGATTAATATATGACATCAGCAATCTTTGACAACCTTGCAGAATTGATCTGTTTGGCCTGAGTATTAATCTGGCATTGTAGTCTCAATACTGGCTACTTGGGGATGACCTCCAGGATGTTCTGCAAAACATTTTTATTAACATAGATTTTTAGTTTGCATAATGAAACCTCCAGAGTAAATACAGTAGCTGTGCTTTATTCTTCTATTCACACAAATACATAGAGAGGAACTATAAAGGGAGACTAGAGAGTGCAAAACTATTTATTAAAATATTTTTCATTTTTTTAATTAAAATCTTTATTATATTGTGATTACATTATATACATACGTGTAGATACACACAGACATGTGCATACATGTGAATACATGCACACAAAGACATAAGCACATCTTCCTCCCTGAGTATGTATGGCGTTTGTATCTCATTAATTATAAGGCACTGTCCTTACAAATCATAGGGCATAACATTACACAAAACTTTGTCAGTACGTATCTGCCAAGACAACGTAAGTCTGGAGCTATGTGGCAGCATGTCAGACCAAGTCTTTGGGGATCAAGACCTGAAAAACAAAAAACTGTATATCTATGCAGAGAAGCATGATTCCAAAGAATTTAAAATGTATCACTTAGCTTTTTCCACTTTTATGGGTTAAATGTATTACAACAGATGTTTCCTCTGGCCTTTGAGCTCCTGTAGTCCTATTGGGATGTAGCGAATGACCAAAAAGGGGGTCTCTTCAGACCAAGAGCTCCAGAACATCTTGTTTGTGTGGGTCTGACACACTCTTCTTAGGAGTTCTAAGACACATATTTATCTACAAGTCTATGTATCTCTCTCTCTATATATATACATTTCTTTACTGAGAGAGTGGTATATACATTTCTTTACTGAGAGAGTGGTGAAGCATTGGAACAGGCTGCCCAGGGAGGTGGTGGAGTCACCGTGTGGTGGTGTTCAAAAAATGTGTAGACGTGGCACTGCGGGACATGGTTTAGTGGGCATGGTGGTGTTGGGTTGATGGTTGGACTTGATGGTCTTACAGGTCTTTTCCAACCTTAATGATTCTGTGATTCTGTGATTCTGTGACTTTCCTAACCTCCTCTGTGAGTGAGTTTTCAAGACAGATAAATGGCAATATGGTCAGAAATCACTGATCAGACCAAAATCTTGTCTTATATTTGTAGAGCTCTCACAGATGTCATTGGAGGTACATGAATATACCTGAAAGCCAAACTTGGTCTTAAGTTCATGAAAGTTAATAGCATCAGTAGAATAATGTAATTAGAAGACCTCCCACACTAAGCAGGAGCAGTAGGATTTAATAACCTATGATATGATTTCAACTCTGATAGATGTTCATTGGGTTAGAATAAGCCTTTGTCTTTTTCATACTACAACAAACTGCACTGACTGGCTTTGCTCAGGATATTTCATATGATTTATAATAAAAGATTTTTTTCCTATGAAAATGAATCCTAGGGACAACTTCTCTTTTCTTTCAAAAGATATTTCAAATGGTTTCAGATTTGTTCTTTGAATGTGTGGATTAAATACTATAATATTCTTTAACATTAGGAGCACACCTAAGTATTACCTTTTTGTTTATACTGCTAGGTATTCTACTATGCTATGGCCCTGTAAACTTTCAGCACTCATTGCTGGAATCAGGAACAGGAGAATGTGGTATGTTGTCTTTGGCTTTATGATAAGACATAAATGTTTTGGTTTCAGTCCATGTTGCTTTCACCATCATGGAATTTGTCTTTAAAAATTAGCTTTGAAAAAATATAACATCTCAAATTGAAGAAAGCTGACTTAAAGTAAAATGTGCATTGTGTTGCATGCATTTTATGATATATGATATATTCCTATGATATCCTAAATATTAAGAACCCTTCAACCTTTGTTGAGTTTAACAGAAAACTGTTGTGACTCTTAGTGGAATGTCTGATAAATATTAATTTCTCTAGTTTTGTTGAAAACCTAAAAATTGGCCACACTTCCTAGAATTCTATTTTATTTCCTGCAAATGTTTGATTCTGGGCCAATAAGGTAATTATATGATCTTTCACTCTCCTCTGAAAAAGAGCATCCACATAAAACAAGGCTATTATTAAGTGCACTGTGACGTACAGGATTCTTCAACGTAAACTAAACATATCATGTTAAATCTTACTAAAGGGGGGAAGCAGGCTTCCGTGCTGATGATGTTTCTGATCACCTGTGCTGGGATTCACTCATCTAATTTTTACCGCCTTTAACGCAGGGGTCTTGTTTTAGCTGATCATTAAATCTTCAGCTATTCTAAGATAAGTGAGATGAGTCTGGTCCCTGTAGTGATACCGAAGAGCTGGAAAGGATTGAAAGAGCACTGAGGAGACACATTATGGGAAAAGGTAGAAGGAATCAATACGCTAAGGAAGGTGGGAATCTGCAGGTCCCCAAATGAGATAAAAGCAGAAAAGGGAGGGTTCCTGTTCAGCGAGGGAAAGGAACATTTAGGACACACCTCATGAAAAACTTTCAGACTATAAACAATAAATAAATTTAGGGTGAGAATAGTCTCTCAAGGGAAGTTGTAGCTGGCTTGTTGCTTAGGAGATTTAGAAGTACAAGTCATCTGGGAAAAAAACCCAGACAGCCTAGAGGAGGGGTTGGATTCCTCTACTAGTCTGTGATTTTCCATGTAAAGACTAACAAAGTTAAAATCACTAATAAAGGTGCATTTATAAGACTTTCCCATTCTGTAGAGGATGCATCTAGAGTACTTAATCAGAAATGCTCTCTGCCTCAGGAGGTCTATCATGATGGTGTGCTCCAAAATGGGATTTCCTTTCAGTTTCTTTTGATTATTCATTTTCTCAATAATGTGGATTTTCCAAAGAATTTTTATAAGCTTTATTGCCTATCTATAAAAAACTAAAGCACTGGTTGAAATGGAGGTGGCTTTTTCAGAGATCTACATCCATTTGGATCGATACTTTTGCTAAGTAAAAGGATGAAATCTAACACTGGTAGGTTTGGAAATTAGAGTTTGAAGATGGTCTTTTATGGCTGCATTTTGTGAACATTAGTCATGTTTTCTTTAAATATGTTTAGATGTATACCATATAATGCCCATCTTTGCTAAAAAGGGAGGAGGTGTATTTATGTATCTTTCAACACCATCTATCATACAGATGTTTGGAGATAAAACAACAGCAGCAGCAAGAACAACAAAAGCACTTTCAGGACTTGTAAAATAACAAGCCCCCATGAAAAGCTCTTCCAGTCTATGGTTCTTCATCAAATATTTCTGCAGCTTTGGGATAATTTGGAGCAGATGCAGGCTATGGAAACGGGTAACCTGTTGACACAGAGGCCATCACATCTCAGCTGCTTGTCTGGGGAGGGGGGGGGGAAGAGACGTCTGTTTACTGAGCTGAGTAAGCATAGAAATTTATGATTAGACCAAACTTGTTCAGAAATGGCTACTTGCAGCAAGTTGATAAATGCCACAATAATTTGTGGAATTAGCAAATGGGAACAGATCGGTTACTTAGCATGGAATGAATTATGATTATCTGTATAACCTCAAACTCCTCTTCCTCTTGTCTTCAGAAATATTTACAAATCGAATAAGAATAAGGTTAAGACATCTGATTTTTAAACACAAAACCCCTCAGAATCAGATGCAGCTGTTACTGATAGTTTGATGAATTCTCATTTATTTTTTAGGTGTAAATGAGTTACCCATAACAAAGACTTAAAGAATTTTGTGAAAGTGTGATTTTCCAGACGTACAATATTGCTAGTTTGCTTTTATATGGCCGTCATGAATTTCAAAGTAAATTTAACCTTAATTATGTTGAAAGTCTCTGTAGATTTTTTAAGTAGCTGCAAATCTTCAATGCTGAATATGGAGCAACAAATTTCCTATTAGAGAAACATATTGTTAATTTGTTAAACAAGTCACACCTGATTGCCAGTTACACCTTATTGGTATGCTGTTAAGACAAGCCCCTTCACATTTAGTTAGGTATTGTTTCAAACAAGTTGCCAACAAAGATTTTTCCTTGGATCTTGGAAGGCACTATTTTACACATACTCAAAAACAATAACATTTGAATGACAGTTGTTTTCAACTTGGGATTTTGGCGAAGACTCTTAATTGTTATTCCCAGGCAAAAATCTTCATTAAGAGGCAGTCTGGGTTATAAATATTTATCAATTACCTAAGGGAAGAATCCTTGAGAGGAAACAGTATTTTCTAAATAATTCAACCTATAAAAATGAATCTGGGAATTCCTAAGTAAGTTTACATTTAAAACACCTTTGAAAGTCCTCCAACTCTTGAAACTTGAATTGCTTCAAATCCTGGTTTTAACCACTGTTTTGCCACTGTCCTTACACCCTTGCACCTGCCACACTCGGTCCTTATGATCCAGGTTTTCTTCCCCGAAGACAAGAAAACCTGGTATATTTGGTGGGTGTTTTGGATACAAAGATGGATTATCTGTAGTTTGCTTCCTCTACCATTATGAATCTTTAGCATGCAAATTAAGCTTCCTTGAGCTTCTGCCTGTCCAGTGTCAGGTTATGTCATGAGGGTGGGCTTGGACGTGCAGTTGCATAACAGCAAAAACATGTCAGAAGCTGCAGGGAGAAACGTGTCCCATGTGAGGGCTTGGGAAGACAAGTGAGCAGGTGTCACACTGAACCGTAGGAACTGATGGCTCTGGAGTTAACTCCAGTTGGACTCCGGCATGTTCATTTAGGTACCGAAATCAGAGACTTCGTCACCAAAAGGGCTATGAGTTAACCAGCTGCTCCTGAGTCCATAGAGTGATGGTTGGTTCTGGGTGCAGCCAAAACAGGGTCATTCACATGGGGTCCTGAATTTAGTCCCCTCTTTTGACTTTAAGAAACCACTTCTTAATAGTATTTATTCTTTCTTCTCTAATACACAATTATTTTTTTTTCTAGAAATAAAGCAATAGCTGAATAAAGGAAAAATCGTAGTTGGAGAATGCAAGATGGTTTATGAAAAGCACAGAGCAAAGGAACAACCAAACAGAAGAAGGAAAAGCATGGTATTTTCTCTGTTTGGCTAACCTACCTCATCAGACCATGGCCAAAACCAATGGATGGTGATGGGGTATAATTTCTGTCCCAAAAAAAGAAGTCAGGACATACTCAGAAAATGAAAGTTCATTTGGGGATGCCAGATTCTTTGCATGTAACCCAGTGGATGAGTACGGCACTGATTAAATCATGCAGTTTCCAAACAGGATATTAATATTTCATTATTTTACACTGGTACTTTGCTTGCACTGTATTATTTTAGACATTGAATCACAGAACAGGACTTCAACCCTTCTGATGCAACCCAAATATATGAAAAGGGTAAAATGCTCATTTAATGAAATGGCAAAAAAATTGACAAATAAATATATTTATAGAATTGCTGAAATACTTCATCCACAGTTGCAGTCCGCTGCGCTTTTGGGGGCAATGTCATGTGAATTCCTCTCTGCTGCTCTCCAATCATGATGAAACTGTAATATTAGGGTAAAAGCAGGAAAATGGGACTAGCAGCCATGGGACTTGCTGTTGCCTGCATGTTACACAGCTGTCTCTGCTGGTTAAACCACAGGTACTACATGCCCTTGCTTAAAGCACTGGCTCGGATTACATCACTATTTAAACTTATATTCATAATAAAATACAAGTTTCTATCAGCTATAGTTGCAAGGGAAAACTTGACAAGATGAATGTAATTGCAAGCTGGTACATGCCTGAGTCTGCAGGCCGCCTGAAACAATAGCGCTGAGGGGTGCACACAATGCTGGAGTGCTAAATTCAGGACTCAATGTTTCATGAAGCTCAGCTCACATCAGCCCAGCATCAGAGAGAGAAGAACACAGAAGGCTT
Source organism: Gavia stellata (assembly GCF_030936135.1). Taxonomy (NCBI): domain Eukaryota; kingdom Metazoa; phylum Chordata; class Aves; order Gaviiformes; family Gaviidae; genus Gavia; species Gavia stellata. The sequence goes on along the minus strand of NC_082598.1, from coordinate 16,732,459 downwards.
ACGCTAACCTATGTTGCTTCTATGTTAGGATAGAAAGCCTCCCAAACATTGCCCGCAGGAAGGAAGAGGTGGCAAGCTCTTCTGCCAGGGCTGGGAGGAAGTGAAGTGTGCTCTTCACCTCTTGAATTGGAAAGGGAGACCCGCAGAGTGGTAGGGCTTTTGGATTGCCTTGGCTGCTCAGTACGAACAAGGTTTGGTGGCAACAAATTGTCACATAGACTTAAAAGTACAGCTGTTTTTCTAAGTAGGGAATTGCAGAACCGTTTCTTGACCTGCCCAAATGTTGAAATGTGGGTATGTTCTCCACTGACCCTTACATTTTTACCCTAATAGACTAAAATCCCAGTGATGGATGTCAGTCACTGTGCAAGTATATCTGTTTTACTGTGTGTCTTACTTTTAAAGCTTTGTTTCAGGGATTAATCTTCCTGAAGTAAATATGTAACTACATTCAGGCTGATGGATATTTTGAGACTGTGCCATTTACCAGTGCTGAAAATGCATTTTCTGTGCAATGGATGGGTTACTGCACCACAGTTCAGTCAACACAGCTGGTTGATACTTTACTCCCAGTCACAGCTTCCATTTTGCATTTCTCATCTTGGTTGAGCAGGAAAATCCTTAGTAACTGACTGTTCAGGTTATGTTATATCTTAAAGTGGAAAGAAAGTGTACCTTTCTGTACGAAACAAAGAGGCCGCTTTGACTGACTTATTGTACAAGGGAGAAAACTGCCAGCTCTTGGAGTCCATTCTGTAGTCCGTCTTTGCAACTGGGGTTCAAAAAATATTGTCTGTCACGGCCAGAAAAATACTCAAGGCACTAAAACTGCCAACAAGTTTGGTTCTGGGGCTCTGTTTATGGCACAAAAGATGCTTGTTCATCATCACAAAAAATCTAGTCCATTTTTCATTAAGTGATTTTGAAAGCAGCCTGTTAGCAGCAGATTTAGCTAGATATAAATTGAATAAGCTGTATTAAAGAAATGAACAATATGGTTTCCAATTTGGGGTGTGGCTAATTCCCTTCATATTGCATGAGAGGAGAAGTGAGGACTGGATTTAAGGATTGAACCATTTTGTGAAGCTTTGCTTCAAAAACATCACAGGTTATTAAGATCCAGAAGTTGTGTTCAGACCCTCTCCAGAATGAATCAGTTCTTGCCTTAGTTTTCTCCTGGGGAAGATATGACAGGTGAATCGTACGTGGCCTGATGCTATTTGACGTTTCTGTGATCTACTGCACTGGCAGCTGGATGGCAAAGGCAGCAGCCATACTGCCCTCTCAGCCTCTCGGCTGTGTCATCCTCCAATTTTTGCCTTGCTGCTGTTTTCCTCAATCTAACATTTAAGTCATTCATATTGAAAGCATCTGGCTGTTCTTTCTCTAAGGAAATGCAACTGCTGGAAACATAATAGTAGGGAAGCAGCTAGGCAACAATTAATTATTATTTTTTTTTTAGTATTTAAAATGTTTTGCTTTCAGCAGCACAATATTTGGAGGAACAAAAAGGATACTAAGCAGAGACGAATTGGAAGGGGAGGGAATTGAACAGGTTGAAAGATAAATGACAATATGCCCAAGGGTTATGAGAGTCATCTAGCGATAAATACACTAGGAGTGAAAAAGGTCACTCTGAATAAGTGAGTGCAAAAAGTAATCAGGCATTAGAAAGAGGGACATGCCATGTGTAAAGAATGAGGCACTGGAGTTAAGAGTATAAATACTGATAAGGAAAGGAAAGCGGGAGAATGAAAGCAGATTGCCCAAGAGCTTTGGAAAGTTGCATAATGAAATTGGCTTCAAGAACATCGGAACAAAGAGGTTGGTGGGGGGAGAGCGCAGAGCTGCTAAAAATGGGAAGGACTGCCGTAAGGGAAGCAGATCCCCGGGTCCAGCCAAACAACAGCCAGGCAAGTCAGAGATGGGGTGCAGAGGCGAGGGGGTGGGCACAGCACAGCCTTTCTCGGGAAGCTGTTGTGTCCAAAGGCAACCCTCGCAGCCTTGGGGCTGCTCTAACGGAGAAGAGAAACGGCTGGAAACCAGGCTGGGGCTGGGGCCACAGCACAGGTGCGTCCCCGGCAGCCCCTTGCTTGCCGTGCTGCGCAGAAAGGCAGAAGCTGTGTGTCCGCAGGCATCGCTCCAGGGCCGGTTGTGCTTGTTCTCCGGTCAGATCCTGTGCAAAGCCTCCGTCTGGCATTCAGGCAAGCTCTGCCCTGACATACAGCAATGATAGCTTGCTGGGAATGTTTTTTACTGCTATGAGACTGAATCATAGGCAGAGCATAGTCATTTCAACACCCACCTGGTTCAGTTTAACATGAGAAGACCTATTTCTATAAATTTTACAAGTCGTCCATATGGCATATAGATAAGGTTAATTTTGGACCCTTACTGCATGTTTACAACTTGATTCCAGGCACTTTAAGATGTAGTCAATGATGGAAAAAATCTCGGGAAAAAAGTCTCTCTGTTTCCTGCCGGTTTGTCAGACTAGTTCCTATCAGCCTGTCTCCTGGGCTGTGAGAGAGCTGTGGGCTTCAGGCTCTTCATCTCTGCATGTCATGGACAGCCCACTGGGTAAGAACACTGAGAAATGGCAGCTATAATGCCAATATTTAGCCAAACAAGATGAATGCATCAGAAATCAAGGATTTCACTTGACCACTCAGATAGACCCAAACGGCAGATAGATCTTCAAAATATGGAAGAAAGTTCTCCGGCCGCCTTCTTCTCCCTTAGTATGAGGACTGCAGGCATAGTTATAGAAAGGAGTGTTTAGGAAAACGTCTAAGATAATACTGCATAAACTCCACTAACGCCAGATGAATTATACAAGAAGAGAGCAGTGGTAGAAAACATATTGTTTTTCACAAAAACCCGAAAATCCTGAGGTAAAGTTGTGATTGGGTAATGAGTTTGAAAAGGGAAACAATGGTTGCATGAGTACTGAGGGGAGGATTCAGCATAAGCTAATTTTATTCTGGTGGTTTTGGGGCTAGGTAGCACCTGAGTCAATTGAATTGTCTACCATGTTGTTTTACTCTAGTCTTTTTTGTCTGTAGGAGCCCTTGGCTCCTGTTGCCTACTCTGCTGTTGCTAGAGTGAAACTCCCCATGACTTCAGTCAGAAGAGGACTGAAACCTGCATCACCAGTTGAGGAACACTTGGGGATAAAGTAGGGCACAGACTACGAGTGATACTCTGAAGGATTTGCTTGGGACTTTGGAATAAGCACTGCTAGAGAATTATTCTCCCTGTAAGGAACGGAGAAGACCTACAGTGAAGAGATGCTTTTACGTTTTTTCTCCAGAAATTTCTTCTGCTCCTCTTTGGTAGTGAGAATATGACAAACTCTTTTTTTGGTTTGAAAGTCCCTTCTCACCTGCCTTCTTCCATAGTTATTGGGTTGTGGTTTTAATGTGAGACAATCACTGAAATAACATTCAAAATAAGACGTTCTTTTCTTATTTCAAAGGGAAACTAAGCAAAAAGAGGGAACAATCCAATACAGAATTTCTTTAAAGATGATTGAGCTCTACTTGGAAGGAGATCCTCTGAATTTCTGCCTTAAGAAAAAAAAGCAAACCTTCTTATACTCTAGGGTGAGCTCAAGGGCTGTTTTGGAAAAGATTAATGTATAGTGTACTGGGAATAGCCAACATGAAACACGGTAAAGAAAAATTCATAGTAATGTGTAACCAGGATTACTGGAGGTTGTTTGTGGTTGATTATAATGAAGATAGAAACAAAAGTTAAGAAAATTTCCAGTCTGTGATGCCTAAAATTAAATGAAGATGGATAGTATTCCTGCTTGGCCTGGTGTGCCTGGGGAGTTTATCTGGCTCACACCGTTATTGCTTCTGCTTAGATGCTGAGGGTGTCTTTTTATGCCCATGACACCAATGTGGAGTTACTGAAGAGATGTGTGTCTCTCCACCATGCAAGAAAAAATGTGTAATAAAGTTTCTATGTCCACAGTGAATCAGTGCTGCCTGGCTTTGAAGGCTAAGACATCCCAGCCTGTGCAGTCCTACAAATGATGGGCTACTTGACCCTAGCTAGGCTCAAGGGCCCGATATTGGGCACAAGACATGGATGGGCCCCTTCTTTCTGGCAGGGATCCCAGTATCCAGTTTGCCTCGTGAATGGTTCCCTGGTTGTTTCACATATGAGACTGTGTGCATGTGTGCAAAGGGCAGCATCTTCCATCCCCGTGAAGGAAATGTGAAGGGGACTTTGCAAGGAGTATGCTCCAGAATTTTATTTATGCTCTTCCTTAAAGGCACTAGCGGAGATAGACCTGCCTCCGCTTTGTTTAGGTTGAACAAGCTCCATCTGACATAGCAGATGGACAAAATCTGAATTTACTTCCTAGGTAACGAGAACAGAAATATTATCTTGGCTGAGCCCCATGTCCCACTCACATGTGATGGTGTGTCACACCCTGTTTGTGTCATACACAGAGATACTTGTGTCCCAAGGAGCTGAGGAGAGACATTTGTTTGCTGTCTCTGGCCCTTTTCAGGCGTTTCGTTCTCAACCTTTCAGCTTTAAACAGCTTGCTTGTAGTATGGATAATCAGTGCTGCAGTGGTGATAATCAACACTGAGTGATTTTTCATGCAGCAAAACACAAAGAGTGGCCTTGCTGAGTAGGCAACATGAATGCATTCCATTTGTATTTCATTCTTATCATGTGGGTACTGACCCCGTATTTTCCCCCCACGACCATCAGGCTTTCAGTACAAATGATGCAACAGAGGCATGCTCTGGCTTGCTACATATTAGGTTATATTCACAGTTGTTGACGTTTCATAAATCACATCTGAACAGCTGAGTTTCGGTAGGGGTCTCTGAATCTTACATTGGCTTTGTAAATACAAACAGAGAAAGAAGTTGAGAGGAATATGTTATAGTTCTGTGGACTTTCATAGGGAACATTTCTTAGTCTATGCAGAATTTTTCCCTGCTGACTGTCTTCAGGTCTAGTATGTCAGAAGCGTGCAAATGTCAAAGATGTTTTATCATATTATTTCATTTTGGTTTTTCCATTAATATGCACCTACATTCCTCCCTCTTCTTTGTCCTTACACTCCAGTTATTAAAACACTTTAATATTCCCTATGGATCTTGTTTAGTCAGCCTATATATATTTAATACAGACAACTCTTCTGTGGGAGGCAATCCTTCTATCAGCACCCTCACCAGAAAAAGTTTACATCTTCCTTGAATAAAAAGTGCAGGCATACCCTTGGAAACCGAATGACTTTGAAGAAAAACATCATGGGAACATCATGAACTCCTCAGTTCCTTATTTTTAGAAATGACACTTTGATCTTCTAAAGAAGCCATTATGCATCAGTATGTGTTGGGCAGAGGCTTGCCTTTAAGGGGTGGGGTGCCACATGGCAAAAGCATAGGGGGATCCCCGAAGCAATAAGAAGAACTAACTGGTACCCCTAAACAAATGATATCTGGCATCTAAAAAAAATTTGCCGGGCTGCATGGTGGAGCTTGGTGGCAGTGCTGAATTGAAACAACAATCTTGCCTTTGGTTCTGCAGCCATCTCTGTTGGAGGTAGCTTCTCTGGCCAGTGGAGCTCAGCTAAGCTCATCTCTTAAACAATATTTGAGGAAAAACTTGATGACAGCATTCCAACCAAGCATCTTTTGTCTTAAGCATTCTTTTAACTTCTTAGTTGTGTCTAACTTCCACCTTCCGATGTTACTTTCCATCAGGGGCATGCTTTTCAGGTTTTCCACTCCTCCTCGTCAGTGTCCACAGAATGAGTGATGTTTCTTGTGGACAGCATGTTTTCAAGCAAATTTCTATTTTGTTTCTCTCTGCTCACGCTCTGAATTGCACAATATTCTTTTCCTTCATCAGTACTTGGCATTATTTGAAAGACGAACTAATATAGCTTTTTCTCCTTTAGGTCATGTATGTTGATATTCAAACTGGACCTTATGTAGAACTCTCTTCTGGAGAAAAAACACCTCCTCTGCCATTAGCTGGGTCTTACTTCCTGGCACAGAAAAGGATTCAGGGGTGGGTGTACAGCTGACTTTTCTCTGTCACAGTGATGACTGGCTCTCCAAAGAAAGTGTCTCCCCATTCATATTGTTCTATGAAAATGAGACTTTTTTAGCTCACTTTGCAGACACCAATTGGCAGTGACATTCTGCCCTTTTATGAAAAGTAAATTCAGTCACTGAAAACATAAGTCCCAGTCCTGCAAAGAGATATGTGTGGGCAGCTTGTGCCTCTTTGCTGAGCCATATTGATCGGGGATAAGGGTCTGTCTCTGTAGATAGCTTTGAAGGTTCAAGGTCTCTGTTGTGGCAACATGAGCAGTTTGCTGAGAGCCTGTATATAAAAGGAAACTGGGAGATGAAGTGGAAAATCTTGTGTCTGGCCTCCCCCCTGACAGCACGGGAGGAAGGAATGACAACTTGGGCATTTTTCAGCTTTAACTATGAATAGCTTCGGTGGAGCTAATGATACATAACTAGTGTTTCTGTAGACAGCTAATCTGTTCTTCTGATCCTCCCAAGGCTCCCTGCCCCCTTTCCCCCTCTTTATTAAAAAATGAACCCAGTCAAGGCAGAATTTTAATCTTTTGTGACCTGCAGTTTTCATAAAGAGCTGGTTGGACAGGAGCAATCACAAAGTTGCTCTATCTGATGGCATTGTTCTGAAGCATTTGTTGTGCTTCCCACTTGTGGTTTAGCTGATAAGCACAGTTCAAGGAACAAAAAAAGCTTTGTTGATTGTCAATGGGCGTAACAAAACCAGATTGTGTTCTGCTGGTATTTTAACGGAGGTATTCTTAAAAAAATGTGCCAGAAGTTGACTGTGCTGTTTTGGATAGACATTTTCTAAATGAACTAAATACAGTGGGAACCACAAAAGACATAAAAATCTTTAAGATAAAAGAGATCAGACAGTATTTTTTCTGTCTAATCCATCCAGTGGTCTTTGGAATGGATTATGTGCTGTAATTATGGCTATAAATGGACTTGACTTAATAATTTACATAATTAGGGTGTCACTAAGTAGCTTTGAAAAGAACAGCTACATATATTTGTATATATATGTATGACCAACAAGATTATGCATACATATGTATGTGTATATACATATACACAAATTATATATATAGTCAAAGAAAGGCACCTAACAACCACAGGCTTTTCTCCCGTCAAATTTCAAAGACCAGCAGCTGAAAAATGAGGAGCAGGAAATCTTTAGGAGAAGATTGCAAAATGTTTTATAATCCAGTACAGTGATAGGAAACCAACGTTTAAGTGCTGTAGCAGTTCCACGTATGAGTAGTATTTGTATGGTGGTGAAAGCAGAGGACACTACTGGAAGCTTTTGCTATATGTTGTTAGGTGCTTTGTGCCAAGAGTCCCTCAGTGAGGCATAACACATCATATGGGCTCTGACACTCATTGGAGTGCACTGCTGAAATGCCATTGAGAGGGAAGCTTGAAATCACATGAGCAATATTAATGCAAAGAGAGCTTCTTCCTCAAACTAAAGTTCTAAATTTAGTCCCTCCTCTCCCTTCCCTTCCCTTCCCTTCCCTTCCCTTCCCTTCCCTTCCCTTCCCTTCCCTTCCCTTCCCTTCCCTTCCCTTCCCTTCCCTTCCCTTCCCTTCCCTTCCCTTCCCTTCCCTTCCCTTCCCTTCCCTTCCCTTCCCTTCCCTTCCCTTCCCTTCCCTTCCTCCTTTCTCTAAACAATGCTGGAGAAGAGTGTTGGGAAAAAAGAAATATTTATTGACTTTGTAATGGGATTAAGGAGAATTGGAAGAGAGTATCATTAACCCAAGGGATAAATGTTATATACGCAATCACTGCTATCCAAACCATTGTTCATCTGGAAAACCAATTTAAGTTAAGCCTTTTTTAATTGCTTCTCTGTGTACATTTACTCAAATCAAGGAAGGGGCAGAAATATTTATTTTCTCTTTGCCAGATTTTTGTTGTGAATGTCTACCTTTTTTTTTCTTTTTTTCTTATGGACACTTCTTATGAATATGGACTTGAACAGAAATGTGTGCCTCAGAGTCAGGTTATCTCTGTCCGCTGAAGGAAAGAGGGGCTCATACTGCAGCTACAGAGCTTGTGGTACATCTGAACATGTCTAGATGAGATTCAGCAGTTCTCAATACCTCATCACAAAAACACATTCATGGCATATGTGTGGAAAAAAAGCCCACACCCTTCCTCAGCACAATGCACCTGCATCTTTGCCAGCAGTTCCTGTTCTGTAGGTGATCATACTCTAGAAAGGAATTAAGTGAAAAAAAATCTACTGTCCTGAGAAAATTTTAAAGGTTAACCTCTGGAGTAGCAAATTCTGGAAATTTTTCTTCCTGTGCCTCAAAATCCTTCTGAAAGCAAATCCAGTTTTGCTGCAGGATGGTAAAGAGATGCTACAAAGAGACTTCATTGCAATTGTAGCCATAATTCAGGGTGGTTATCTGTTCCCTCTTTGTTTGGAGAGGAAGGAGCTTTGAGATGAACTGGGCAATGTAAGTATAGAGGATTAGTTTAACATTTGGGACATTGCTGACTGTATTTCAATATTGACCTTGAGCACCACCTCCTCAGTAATGTACATATTAAGCCTTCGAGTGCCAACATTATTTTATTGATGAAGTAACCTTTTGCTTGTGATAGTACTGGGAAACCACTACATGTATTTCAATGGAATTTTTCTATGTGAGAAAAGAAACAGTAAGAAGCTCAATTTTACCAGTTTCTTTTAGGTGCAAAACAGCCCGCAGACCTCTGCATAAACCATTTTCCCTTTGTCAGCATATCAGAAGGTAAATGCTCAGTCCTAAGTCTTGGCACGGCATGTATATGGAACTTCATAGCATACCTGTCAGATGTTCTGATTCATTTTTAGGACTCTGAAATATCACAGCTATAAAAGATTTAAAAGTTCAGCACAGATTCAGCCGCTCAATTCAAAGAACCGTATTCATTAACTGTTTACCTGCCCTTTGCATACCCTCCAGGCTCAAAATGCGGGTTGGCATCTTAACAATGAACAATGCAACAGCATTACGCTAATGAGCTGCTTGGCATATTCACCTCCATGCCACTCCACAGAAGTTCATTTGCTTTCGTGGTACACTGCGCTTAGAGAAGGCAGCGGCATTCAGGCAGGCAGCCCAGGCAGATGAAAGTCCCAGAGCTCATTGAACATGACAACAGCCCCCTTCCTTTCTCTCACATCCACAAGCAAATGTATATCTACCAATGCAAAATGCTGTGTCTCCCGGTTGCTGCAGACTTCCTTACCGATCCCTTTAATCCTCCTTTCATTTCACACCACTTCCCATCAGCTGGAGAAGTGTGGACACAGGCAGGTGGTCTTTGCCTTGGAGGATCTTCTTACATGTGCTGACAGCAAAGCTGCAGAACAAGTCTTTCCTGATTTCATGGTACGGATTTCAAGGCTGCTTCATGCAAGGCTGTCCAGTATACATTTGATCCCCGTACTCACTGACAGAGCTGCTCTGAAGTCTTCATAAGAAGTGAAGCCAAACAGTACCTAATAGTGCTTTAAAAAGATGCAGATATGCTACAGCCCCAGCCCTTTCCTCTTCAAGAACTAGGTTCTATTTACTGGAAATTTTTGGCAGACAGTCACAGGATGGTGAGTACCTACATGTTTCAGTGCTGCATTTGCTTTGCTGGGAGATGCTGTGGAATGTAAACTTCTCTAATGACAGCTCCTTCAAGCCCTTTTCAGTCTTGTCAAGTTTCCTTATTAATAACAGAGAAGTAATCTTGATTTTTTCAATGGCAGCAACTCTCTTGGCAACCGCTGAATTTATAAGAATACAGATGGTGCCTGCCATTTCTTTTTTTCAGCACCACACTGCATTCCTCGTCTGACATGTGGAACTTGTTTGGTACCGTAATGCAGCAGCTGGAGACACTTTTCTTAGAGGTAAAAGCAGTTTTGCTTGCATTTTCCTTGGCAGCTTTGAATTTTGCCCACCTGCAGGCAAGATTAATTTTTTTTTTTCCCTTCTGAGATAGCAGAGCTCATGACGGTGATCTGATTTGAAATATTTTGGCACTGTGCCTTTTCCTCTCTGCCACCATAAACTGATAGAGCTAAGCATCCCTCTCCTTCTAAGCAGCAAAAACAAGTAAGCAAGCATCCAAATAAGTCTGTACACAGCATTTAAAGTATTTAAATGGAAATGTTACCCTTTGGGCGGTATCTCTGGCAGATGACAATGCTAGTATTGATTTCTACCAAATTAAACAAAAACAAGCCTCTTTATTAGAAGAACTAAATGGAGCTGAATGCTACAGAGCTGGGTGCTTTGCAGCTCAGGCTGATCTTTCCTGACAGTCTCTGATGTGCCACTGACTGCACAGGAGCAACCAGAAAATGAACAGAAACAGGAGGATCTCGTGACTGAAGTTCCAAGTGCAAACATGCACTACTCATAGGGAGGATGGTTATTTCTCAACCTCTCACAGCAAAGTCCATATATTTGGTTGATCACATGCTGCTAGTTAACTGGTTTCTGGGATGTTTCCGTTCTGTGTTTGTCAACAGCTTCTATTGCAGCAGTTTGGGTTTCAGGCTCCTCGTTTTGTAGTGTTATCTTCTCTCTTTCTTGATAGTTCTCAAAGCAGTCTGCTGGTCCAGAGTACAGCACAGCTGAAGAAAATGAATAGACCTAAATCTAGACCTAGAATAAAATGGCATAACAACACTGGCCACTTACTCCCAGTGTTGAACAGGCGTGATTTTACCTGAGCATGTGTAATGGGCTGTTTTCAAGGCAGAAAGCACCTCCAGTCTGTGTGGATGTACTTCAGCCTTATTCCATCACCTCTCTTTAGAAATAACATTCCACTGACTCTAATGACAACATCTCGGAGGAAAACCCAGACCGCCCGGACAGTGTTTTAATTCCAGCCTAACACAATTACTCTCTTGGTAAGCCTTTAGCATCACTCACTCACGTGATGAATTGGCTAGACAGGTAGGACCACGGTACCATTGCTGATGCTTTAGATGATGTTTCTAGCAACTGCCCTGCTCCTGACCCTGTTGGAGTGCTTACTATCCCAGTTTATCAGGCTTCAGCTCTGTGCTACTTAGCAAAGATTTGCAGTTGGGGTTATTGTCCATGCTCACTGCCAGCTCTCACTGGTAAAGTTATAAGGTTAGTCAGAGGTAAAAAAGCTCAGGGAGTCTTTTCAAAGTAGGGTAATAAACCCTCCTATTTGACATATTAAAGGTTACTTTAGAGTTTTAACCCAGAGTACATAAGAGAAAGAATGCTGCCAGATAAAGGCAGATATCTGGGTGCAAGCAATTCTACCTTAGTTCCCAAGCGCAGATGTTGACAGGCTGACAACTGTCCTGTGTGCAGGCAGAAGCTCCCATTTGCTACATACATTTTGCATTAGCACGTTGCAAAAATCTGGTTCCAACTGTAAATATCAGCCGACTTCTCTTTTCAAATGTGCAGTAAGAGAGAGTGGAAGCAAACCATATTCTCCAGCTGCAGCTCAGTCAGATATTTTCTTCACTTGTTCAGTGCACTGGCTTATTGAGATCGGTTAGGTAAAAAACAAAGCAGGCATTTTTTTTGTGCAGGTCACTTGGATCTTGAAGTGAATTACAAGATCAGCTGTTCTGACAGGCCAAAAAGAATATTTTTAGTTCCACAGTTAGTAAACCAAATCAGCAGGACATGACTTTTTGCGTGTTCTCTGTGAAAACCAACTGTTCCCTAGTGCTGGAGGTGAAAGGGCACATTTTTGCTTTGGCACATGGAATGACTGAATTTCAGCCACTTCACTGTTCTGGCAGAGCTCATTCTCGTAGGAAAACTTGGTGGGTAATCAGCAATATCTGTAAAGGCAGCTAGAACTGCTGCTTATTTGGTCCTTATCTAAAGGTTTTTTAAAAAGTAGCTGAGTAATTTGATAATGAGCTGTTGAAGATTAGTATTCCTTATATAAAACATTGAACAGGAACGTTATGGCTTTGTGAGCTGTTTGATGCTTCTGTTTTGCTACAGCATCAACAAGGTCCCTGCTGAAGCACAGGCACCCGGAGGCATGGCGGGCAGCTGCAGAGATCTGGGATAACAAATCACTCTTCTCACTCTCCTCTTCTTTTCAGAAAAAAAAAAAAAAAGCATAAGACAGAGATATGAAGGGAGTATCAATGTGAACTAAGCCATAGAGCAAAAATAATACAACTGGATACTCCCATTTTCCCTAGAATTCTGTATGCAAGTGGCAAAATGGCAAATATCATGTAAGATCAGCAAACCCTTCTAGTAAAGGTGCCTGACTTCTTGTGAAGAGAGATTGGATTGCCATGTCGCAACTTGGAAAAGGAGTGAATGAAGGGAAGATGATACCGCTACAAAACTGTGCAAGGGACAGAAAAAAAGTAAATATGGAAAAATTATTTACTGTTTCTTGCAGTTTCACGAGCTGCCTTCTAATGCTTGCATGACTTGGGCCAATCTGGGGAAGTTTTTGCCTTTTTACCACAGGGTGTTGTGGATGTTAAAAGTATAAGTGGCTGCAAAAATCATGGAATTAATGGGAAAAAAAGGTCATCAAGGGCTGTTAAACACAGAGGTAGATACAACATTTGGCTTTGGATACTAAGATTTCTGACAGCTTAGAGGATGTATTAGGGAGAGTATCCAGGTGTGCTTGTCCTTTTTCTATAGTCTTTCCTTATAAATTAATTCCAAGTTTTGATCTGAACACACTTTTGGGCTTTCAGTTTTAGTATTGTTAAAAGCAACTTCTGCTGCTAAGGGAAGGGAGGAAAAGGTTCCACCTGATGCCTGTCAATTAGTGTGTTGAAGTCTTCTTTTCCTGCTTCCCTTATGTCCACAAAGTAGAAAATTCAGAGGAGTAGGTGTCAACCAACTGAAGTTCCAGTGGTAACAAGCAAAGCAGGAGGAATTACCCAAATCTGAGGTCTTAATTCTTCTCAGAAAAAGTGTCCTTCTCATCTGCGTGAAAAAATTCTGAAAAAGTTCAACAGTGGAGCAAAGCTTCTAATTTCATAATTAAGTCATAGCTTAATTTGTCAGCACTCATCTGTGCTTTTTTAACCTCTGATGCTCCCTGAAACTTCTCTGTGCCTTTCACAAGGCACACACGTTTGGGTGAACAACACTTACAATCCTATCACCTCTGTCCACACAGCATTAAGTTCACTTTTTCAAGATATTTCCATTCACATTAGCTGTCTTTCAGTGTGAGCTGTACATGGTAATGTAATACTCTGCTGGCTGAATGAAACGGAGTCCTGATTTTATAGCTGAGTATTTGGTATTGAGGATTTCCCATTGTTGTGCCTACCATAAGTTTTCAGATTGCTGGATTCACCTGGATAGCATGTCTGTTATTTTTTATACTTAAATAAATGCAAAAATCTATATTTAGTCCTAATGTTAATGTTTAAAAGATAATTTTCTTAACCATTAATATAGGCTTTGTGAATGTTGCAGATCTGGGAGATGCTGTGGGATGGTTCCCCTTGGTCCTGTTTCCGGACTTTGGCAGAAGCAGAGTTAGGACAGCTTTAAGCTATTTTTAATCCCTGGTCCCTTGGTCTAGTTTTAGGGGCTTTTCTGGATGGTGAGTCCGCTCCCCTGGGGCTGCTCTGCTCCAGCTCCAGCCAGCTCCACTGGCCCACACAGGAGCCACAGGACAGGTTATTAACAGCTCTGTGGTCTGTCTCTGCAAAACAGCAGAGGAGGATGATACAACACTTTTACCATCATTACATGTATATGGCACTCTTAAGGAGAGGTTATTATAGGAACTTTCAAAAGGGACTATTGAAAAGCTAAGCCAGTTTCTCTGTTTAACAGCCCTGGCAGTCTCATCTCGATGAGAGGACATGAGCCAGATGGGTGCACAGGTTTTGGGTGGTGGAGCAGGTTATGGCTGGCAGGGGAACGACTGTGGTGTACTTTGCTTCAGCCTGGTGCCAAGCATAGGTGCTCTGGCTCGGGCAAGGGGCTGCACCAATATCATCGATGCTATTGATCCGTTTGTCTCCCAGCTGTTCCCTGGCTGTGCTGCAGTGTAAATCCTTCTGGTGGGGCTTCAAGCAAGGCAATTTTTCATTCACAGGCAGTAACAGAGCTCTGTGTATCCCCCCACTTGGGTTTTTTTTTGGGTGGGGGTGTAAAAAAGGTCTGGAAAGTTTTTATAAATGCATATCTTACGTTGGCATGTTGGACATGAGCACTACTCAGGTGCCTAGAGAGAGGCTGATGAAGAAACTAGAGTGTTACCATGTAGGACAGTTGCTAAATCGCTCTCCCCATTAACTAGTGACATTTGAGTTAAACTAATGAGAAGCATGTCTGCTGCAATGCAGTGTACATTTATTCTTGGAGACCACTTTTTTTCAGCTTATGTACTGTTTTACCAACACTCTTAGCCACCATTACAGCTGATTAATGATGCCTTTCATTAAAGGGAAACTATTACGGACAACCTTATTTGATCTACTTTGAAACTTTTCTATTTCTGATCATCATCTTCTGTCCCTCCCTTCTCCTCCTTCTCATCTTTTCTCAGAAATGATAAGCGAGGCAAGAGATAATGCATTCACAGCCTTTGATCAGTTGCTGTACATATGGCACATGATGAAAATCAGACAAAAAGCAAAGTGATATTCTCGATAAAACAGGTACTTCTACATTAATAATTTGCCATCATCTAAATTGCCATAAAAATCTCAGCTAGACTGATATAAGACTAATGCCTTTTGCACAATAGGCAGGTTTTAAAGTACAGAGCTACATCTCTTCCCTGATACAATCTGTATTTTAATGGAACTTGCTCTATAAGAAATGGCCTCAGGATTTCTACAGCTAGGGTATTCAGCTGCTTGCTTTAGGCTTATCTGACCTTGCCTGTTTTATACTTAGCTTTCTGCAAGGAGTTTTCGGTAATATTAGAAGTGCAAAACACTCAGTTCTGATTTTTTTTGAACACACAAACATGCATGTGTGTTCTGGATAGACCCATGGATGTACTGGATGGGGAGTGGTGGCTGTGCCCCTGTCAGGGTATGTTTCCTTTTTGAAACCAAGTTACACCATTTCATTTTCAGTACAGACATCTCACTTTATTCAATGAAAAGAAAAGGTGTATTGTGGGGATATTTCCCCTTTGATTGCAGACGAGTCTGCAGTCCTTGGAGTTTCTCAAAACAATCAAGTGGAATAGCAGGAATTCCTGGAAAAGCAAAGTCAAGACACTTTCTGGGGTTTTGGCATTGCCCCATCTCTGATGTGACAATACGCAGAGGGCATGACTTAGTCCCACCCTCTATCCATTGTATGTTAACCAGCCACAGAAGAGCTTTGTATGATTGCGAAGGAGGAGCAGAGACCAGACTTCAGGAAGGAAAACACGTTTTCAAAAGACTGTGTAGACCAATTACGTCTTGGGAATATTCATAAAAAACATATGATCCAGCTCATAAATTCCCTAAAAATATTCAGCCTACTGCAAAGACAGCACCCTAACACTGTGTTAGAGTGGTGAGGTAATGAGGGATACCTCTCTTTTCTCATAGGTATGAAATTCCAAATATTTTTGCGCCATGATTTATCAGCTATGTATGAATTGCAATTTATCTACTCTATTTGCTGCTATTCAGCTCTCTGACTTCTACCACGCTGTATTCTAATATTGTTGAGCAATACCCTACTTAGTCTGGGTTTGATTTCCTTTCATCCAAACTCAAGCAAAATGAAGAGGTTTAGCAACATGTCAAGGAAGTATTGGATTGAGAAAAAAGCACCCAGAACTGCTCATCAAAAATTTTTCTGAAAATTATTCAGGAATACATAGGTATAGTGGGTTTTCTGATTTGCAAAAGGAAAGCTTTTTACCCCTGGAATTGAAGCCACAGTATTGTATGTGTGAGCAGCTTCTTAAATATGACAGAGGATAACGTATGGGAAATACAAGCACAGTGAATGGTTTCTCAAGGACAGGAGCTGTTCAGAGCATTTCTCACCCATAAATACTCTTCCTATTACCCACCAGAACAAACGGGGTGATTACTAAATGTGGAACATTAGAAATCAAAGCAAGAAGGTGTTATGGAGCTCAGTGGACTATGGTATTAGAAATGTGCTTTAGTTAAATGGCTCTGAAGTCAGAATTTTTATTACCTTTATTCAGAGAAAGAAACAACATGATGCAAGGGTTTTTTTGTGATCCAAAATCTATTTTTAAGCTGAGATCTCTGGGAATGTTCTCAATTCTGCAGCTCTGGAATGCTTTGTTTATATGATTTTCCCCCTACTTACAATGCATTTCAGCATTACAGCCTCTTATGAGATGTGCACTTCACAAAGTGTATTATAAACACATTAAAGGCAAGAAAAAGATCTGTGATAATATAGTGCTTTGGTTCAGTATATGACCACAAGGTCAATAAGCAGTACATTGATGAACATTTGGTCAGCACTGAGGTGAAAGAAGTAAGGTACATATTTAAAACTAATGCTGTAGCCTAGAAATTTTCGGCAACTAGTGTATGTCCTGGTACTGATTTACCTCGGTTGCCCTTTACATTCTGTGATGACTCCCTGCACTGCATGGGATATATCAGCATTAGCATTTTCTTAACAGGGAGAGGGAGCACAGATTTAAAATAAAAAAAGACAAAACATAAGGGGGACACCTCATTTGCAATCAGTTCAAATCACAGAGGACCTCGTAGTGCTGGAGATGCCATCTTGTCCCCCACACTGCCATTTTCCTGGCTTATCCAGTCTTCAAAATTCCCTATATTCAGTGCAGAAAGCCCATTATAAATTAGCTACAATTGTGATCAGCTCTTTTTTTTTGGAGATTTATCCTTTTAATTTCTAACCATCAGTTGCGGTTTGGAACACCACCTTATCTGCTCAGTACCTGATTATTAAGGGAGTTACACAGTACTTGCAAGAACAGCAAGTGGTGGTGATGACTTGAATGGAACCTTAACACAACCTTGTTAATGCTGGAGCCAGTGCCTGAGTCTAAATATCTACTTATATACTCTCATTGTGACTTATTTTGCTGCAGAGACCCTTGTCAAATGCACAAGAGTTTCTGACTGTAGATCAATAGCGGTATGAGCCTAGTCTGCTCTCCTGATCTTTTCTAGGTGATTAGTTTTGGACTAAAGGTTTGCTGGCAGCCTGTAAGTGGTGTGTGGCTGGCCAGGTTGCTCAGGTCCCATACATCTCTTCGAATTGCCTGGGTTTTGGATGGGAAGATTCTTTACTGTCTGTGGAAATTCTTACAAGTATCTCATTTTAGCTACAAGCAGTAAATATTTTTCAGAAAAAAAAAAAAAAGGTGTTCAAATCAGTTATGGTTGTAAACTGGAGAGAAATAAATAGATAAATAAGGTTTATTCAGGGTTTCAGCTTGAAAGAAAAAGCTTTGCAATTAAATATTTTATTTTTTAAAAAGTTTTACTTTCTTCTTTTTTCTTAGTGTATCAAAATGGAACAGGTAGCATTTCATCACTTCTGTCTGTGGGAATAATGTGTGCCTTTCCCTTCCACTTCTTCCTTTTTCTTCCCTCTCTCCCTTCTTTTTGGAAATTGTTATGCTCCAGGTATACTTGAGGGCACTGTTATAAAGTCCAATAATACATTTCAAAATGTTATACTCTTGGAAAATTTAAAAATGTAGGCAGTTCTAAAAAGCTGGAGAGGCAGAAAAAATTAAGTAAATGTCAATCTAAAAAAATTATAGATTTCACTTCTGCTATTAAATGTTTTTCAAAGGAATGAAGAAAAGGGGGAAAGGGTATGAAAGGGGAATTATTTCTACTGTTATTTGAGAATTTAATATTAATATTTAGTTTTATTATTAAAAATTCACATGGGAGATTTTAATGAAAATTTCATTTTAATTTTAGATGCTTTTCCTCAAAATCATGGGAAACATCTACTGCATCTTGCTTCAGAATTTAAATACTTATACACATGGTAGGTGTCCCATGAAGTGCTTCATGCTGCCTCTTCATGCAGTGACTCTGCCTTGAGAGATGCCTATACACCTCCTTCCACCATTAGAAGGAGAGTAGCCTAGAAAACTAGTTTAGACAAGACATTTATGTTTCAGGGGGCTGAAGTTAGAAGCTGTGTTTTCCACCTCTTTCCTTTTGAAATCTGCAGTGGCCATCCCTACGCATTTGTAGGTTCTGAAATCACTTGTGATCATCTGCCTTGTAGTCAGCAGACTGCAAATTCTTGAGGCATGAAGAGTTGTGTTTAAAGCACTGAGCATAATAGGACCGTGATTATGGTTAAGTGTAACTGTTACACAAACTTCAATGGTTATTTTTTGTATTGTTTTGCACACAACATTTTGTACAGATTATGAAGCTGCTAAGTCCGTTGAACTGGAGTATCATGGACAGTTAATAAGATGAACAAATTGCTGGGATTCCCTCCCTGAATTAAAAATCTCTTTCTGTTTGGTTTTCTGCTGAGCATTATCTATAGCTGCCCTGGGATCCAGGACCCGTTTCGGTACCACATTGTGCAAGAAGGGGTGTGTTTGCCCCACACCCATGGTGAGTGGAGAATCCCAGCCAGCAAATCCATTGCAGTTTCTCCTGCAACGCACCGAAAGGCTCTGCTGAAACTGCAGCAGAAGCCACAGCAGAAGCCGCTACGGCCTGCGAGTAGCTGGTGTGGGCATTGCCCATGGCTCTGCGGAAGGGCACAGAAAAACATTTTATAATCTCATTTTCTCCTCTTTGTGTCTATTCTCACTCTTTTGCTTTGCTACTTTGGTTCAAATGTTTTGTTTTTTCAGGGGAGGAGATCTTCGCATGTTTTCTTTACAAGTGAACACAGCACTTGCTCTACCTGCTTTTGTCCAAAAGAGATGAGCTCAAGCCAAAATGTTTAGGCCCAGACAGGGCCAAAATGTCACCCTTCCGAAAAAGAAAGAGTGGAAATTCGTGGACCTGAACTCAAGATGCTGAAGGTTGGATCTGACCTTCCAAAATCAAGCAGGTACAGGTAATTCATAGCTACTTCCACTTGTACCCTCAGCTTCAGAGGAGGTCACTAATAATAAGACTATAATTGGATAGAAAGGTGAAAGTTTGCAAGGTGCAGGCAATGTTTTACAATATCCCAAATGTGGTGCTTATAAGAGCAGGCAAAACATAAAGTTAATCTTTTATCCTAGGCTTCTGAGAAGGCAGGTGAAAGCAAAGGGTTGGAGGCAAAAAGCAATTTCAGCTTTGAAGACGCCTACATATTCGGCTCTGGTTTATATTGTTCTGTGCTTCTGTATTTATTTTAGCTTATTAATTTTACCATATTAAATAATTCCAAGGTGTTCATGTGACATTGCTATATATTTTAGGTAAGACAGAAGACAAATAGTTTGGCATTTGTGAAGCTGAAAATAATAAATACATGGTATTTCTTTTATGACGGTTCACATTTAACACTACAATCCTGATAGTGAGCCTGGCTTTGGAAGGCTACATTACTACAGATTGATCTGTAGCTGTGAAGCACATGATTCAGTGAGAGCTGTACCAGACAAACAGCTCCTGAGCCTGTCTATGCCTTCTCTCCTAATGGTATATCTACCTTCTCGTTTAGTTTCTGACTCTTCAGTATCCCTGTTATAGATCACGGTAACTCACTGTCCATGATATTTCATGCATCTGGTGGAATTTCTGGGCTGGAAGTTGTAGTCTGCTTCCAGAAGACTTCGTAGTGACTGATTTGAGTTTATACCTTTCTCAGAAGAGTGTCATTAATATATTCAGCCAGTTGAAGCAGCACCTGTTGGTGACTGTAGTAAAGAAATAACATTCTGTGCGTAACCAAAAATAGAAATTAAAAAAAGTTTGATCTGTAGCACATTAACTCCCCAGTTACACTGGAAAGCATTGGTAGCTCTACAACATAATTCACGTTTCCTAGGATTGGAGGATAGTAGGACAGTTTAGGTTGGTCTCCACTGCAACCTCCTGCCCAAAGCTGAGCAGCTGTGAGATCAGACCAGGTTGCTCAGGACTTTATCTAGTTGGGTCCTCAAAGCCTCCAAGGACGGGGACTTCACAGCCTCTCTGGACAGCCTACTTGGCTGCTTGGCTGTCTTCATGGGGAAAAAAATTACAGCCTCTTGCTATTATCTCAGTCACATTTATCAGCTACCTCTTCTGCAGCTTGAACGCACTTAGTCTAAAAATTTTGTCAAAATAATTTCTTGGAAAACAATATATAGAGGCACTATGACATTTTACAGTGTGTACCCATTTAAACCAAAGGCATCAAGGAAAAAAATTTGCAATTGAAAGCATCTTGTTTTGGAATTGCTATCGTTGAAAGAGATCAGAGTTACATTTTGAATTTTTCTTATATACACACACGTATGCTTTGTTTTTCTATGACATATCCGTTTTAGGCATTACATGATATGACATTTATACAGACCTGCTACTGAGTATAATGAAATAAAATAATACAAAACCATAACTGTATAATGACCAGGTAAAAATGTCTGTATTTTGAAATAAATGCTGTATTTTGCAGTTGGAATCAACATTTTTCCTAAACATCATTTTCAAGGTAAGAAGTTTACTGTTATAGCAATGTTTCCAAAGCATTTTTTTCTACTGATAATGGAGAAAAAAAACTATCCAAATTTCTCTTAAAACAAACATACCCAGTTTGACCAGACCTAATCCTAAATTCTACATGCTGATGCTTTTGAAAGTGTTGATTTGGAAGATCAGAGTAACTGACAGAAAAGACCTCAGGTTTCTGGAAAAGTACTGTGAATGTTACTGATCTTGATCTCTGTCCCATCTTGAGACAAGATTTCACTTTATACCTTTGACTGCTTGGGTCTATTTAGGATGTTGAAAATAATTTTCTTATCATTATTAACATTCTCTTTACTTTTGTATAATCAGTAAATGGTCATATAAGTTTTACTTGAGTGTTTGATATGCAGTTTGCATATATAACTACATATATTTATGCTCTTCAAAGGAGCAAAATATACAGTAAACTTTTTAGGCTGTGGTACAACACAGATAAAGCTAAAGGGCACAGATCAAACCCTCAGCAGGTGCAAATAAATGACATTTCATTGACTTCAGTGGAGGTACTCCAGTACATGCCAGTGAAGATCAGAAATATGAAAGAAAAGCACTGCAAGAGCCATGAAGAAAACAAAAGCACTGAAATATTCTAACATACTGTGTTTGTGTGTGGATCCCCAGAGAGGTGCGTTCTGGAAATACACCAGGAACAGCAATTACAGTGTGGATAAAGAAAGACAATGAAACCATCTCATTTTAGATTCATGGGGTCAGAAAACAGAAATTACCTGGCTTATGTTTTCCCACTTTGAAAACCACATATGTTAACAAGGGAGGGAGAGCACAACACTAAAAGCAGAAGAATTTGCTGCATCGCATGTAAAAGCTTTTAGAAGGGAATATTTTCAGGCGCTTAAGGAAACAACAATGCAGAGTTAATTCTGCAAATGGAGTTAGCCAGAAGTTTGAAGAGCTGAGGTGAAACCTGAAGTGAAGCTGAATATTTACAACTTCACTCTGTCTTAATCCTAATGCTGCAGCACGAATACATTTTCATAATCTCTGTGCTTGTGAGTCATCCTGGTGTCCTTTGCAGCACAAATTCACACTGGGCTATGTAATTATTTTTAGAAAATGGGAACTTTGTCATCTTTGCCATGCAGAGGGATCGGGTAATGCAATTGGATCCCCATTGCTTTCCTGAACTTGTGACAATGAGGAACAAGTTCATACCAGTGATTATTCATGAGCTTTGTCATAATCAGGATGTGTATATGTAGATACAGAGCTGCTGGGAACGGTTTCAATTAGAGCTCTGTGTGCTTGGGACTAGTGATGTCTGCTTCAGGCTTTACAAGCGGGTGAAAACACCTTCCAAATACAGCATCTCAGACCTGAAAAGCCTGAGTGGCTGAAGGAAGGATCTGGCAAAAGGAGAGAAAT
Source organism: Gavia stellata (assembly GCF_030936135.1). Taxonomy (NCBI): domain Eukaryota; kingdom Metazoa; phylum Chordata; class Aves; order Gaviiformes; family Gaviidae; genus Gavia; species Gavia stellata. The sequence continues at coordinate 16,710,370 of NC_082598.1, read as the reverse complement.
ATTCTGCATGACTGAATGCTTTCTTCACCAACAAAAACGTCTGGGCCTGACAAAAAGTACTTGGGATTACTGGACAGCTAAGGGGTTGCATAATGAGATATGGAGAGCTTCACCTTCGGGTCACCTGTGACATGAAGTCATTATCATCTGTCAGCTGTTTAGTGGTCTATGTGAAATGAATGTTGTCCTCTGTTCTCTGTGAGAAACATGTACATCACACAACTGTCGCCAGATGAAAAGGCATGCATTGGCATATTTGCAAGGGTGGCAGGAGCACTAAGATCTCCTGTAGTGTTGAGGGTGAACTGAGTCCCCTCACTCATGGTTGTTTCTCTTGTGCATGGTTCCAGCTTTTACTCGAAATTGACCTTGATAGTAGGATTATTGCTGCTGTTTTTCTTCCCGCCAGCCCCTCCTGTCAATGACTATTTAATGTAAAACATATAAAGAAGGTTGTGAGTTGGAACCATCTACCTTGCAGAAGAAGGTCCAATAGAAGAGTCCTTCTGGTTCAGACCTGAAGTCTGCCTAACACAGCTCCCTGTTCTGAGTCAATGTTCAGGGAAGAGCATGATAAAGAACATAAATGTGGAAATATCCTTCTACTGATATGCATCTTCCCCCAGCCATCAGTGATTTGAAGACTTTCTGAGCAAGATGAAATTGTCCTTGCCTTTGTACTGAATAGCTCCTGATGGACCTATCGTCCGTGAATTGGTCTAATCCTTTCTGGAACACATTTGTATTTTTGCTCTCTGCAGCATGACAGCAGAGAGTAGAGAGTGCCAGGCTCCTTCCTGTCCATTACCTTGTCTTTCCAGCTCCATCAATTTTCCACGCTTGTCTCAGGAGTCACGGCCTCAGCGGGAGAATCAAACATCCCAGCTGAATCACAGCTTGATGGTCTGCACACTTCCCAGGGGCATTTCTGGACATGTCTGGACATTTCCCAGGGAAATGGAAAAAGTAGGTTTTCCAATGGCTGTGAGGGGCTTAAAACCCCAGACTTCCCACTTTTTGTGTGCATGCTTTAACCCTTGCTTATTACATGGAAGGAGAGAGCTGCTTTTCTGCATAGCAGGTGGCCATCCTCTGGGCAGTCTAAAACAAGGAGCAAGAGAGCCAGGGCACCTGTTTTTATTCTGGTTGTTAAACAGATGAGGCAGTGGAGGTCTAGCAAGGCTGATACACCCAGGCTCAGACCAAGACAGTGTGTCTACACTGAGAAATGTACCCAGCAACTTCCTTCCCATGCCTTGCCTTTGACCTGTCCCTTTGCATAGTGAACTTACTGAGGACAAAAACTGTGGCTCATTTCCCAGTATGGAGAACAAAAGGGGAGCAATGGGAAGTGAGGCACTGTTTGCCTATTTTCCCTACATGTGCAATGCTGTCCAGTTAGCTTGGGTTTTTAAAGGAATCCAGTAAGAAATATTAGCTGTTTGTTGTGATACCACCTCTGACAAAGCCTCAAGTTAGATTTGTGCAGTGACACCAAATTATTTTTGCCTATAGATTCGCTATTCATTGTAATTTATCCATTGCTTAAACTGGACCTTTGTAATGTTCAATAATTACACTATGATTATGAAAAATATAACAAGACTTCTAAAAATGTAAAAGGACCTCTGATCACTATCTCCTTCTTTCTGTTTAGTGTCAAAAATAACCCCTCATCCCCAAGAAATATAGGGGTGGGGCAGGAAGAACAGGATCCCAGAAAGCATTTCAAGGCTCAGCTCTTCTCTAGGATGAATATTGCCCTGTATTGTTTGCAAGCACTGAAAACTTGTCACACAATAACTTGCAGCCTGCCCAGAGAGTAAATTAAAGTAATTGATTGAATAAATTTAGATAAAAAATAAGAAATCAAAAGCACAGTTCCATAAAATCACAAGTCCATAAACTTCACTACAGTGGAACTCCCCTGTAATGAAAGGTAAAACTCTGCAGGACTTCTCATATGTTCCGTTGTTATTTAGTACAGTGCTTAGGTTTTATACCGCTCCTGATAAGTGAAAGCCGTCATATGGTTGCCATTGACTACAGCTTGGTAAGGACTTTCCAAAGGAGTAACCTTACGGGTTACTGCATAAACATTCATTTCATGTATAGAGCCCCTGACCACAACAGTGTGTGGCTGAAGATGTTTTTAGGATGTCCTACAAATATTTCTGAGGCAGATACAACAGTGCTTTACACACTGACTCATTATGCTGTGTCTTGATTCAATGCCACTGGGAAATGTAGGCACATCTATCCTCTGACATATTTAAGAGGTAACTTCTAGTGAAAGCAGGCATCTAAATGTCTTTGAGCGTTGATGTTGTCTAGAGCATTAATGAGACTAATAGTAGTGCTCACAATCAGTGATACTGTTTTCTTATGCAATAAAGAAAAAAACTAAACCGAGTGGACAAAACCACAAAGTTTTGACCTAGTTCTATAATTTCTACAACTTAATGGTTTTTTTCGCTTGAAGCCATCTCTGCTGACAGCATTATTAGAATAAGGCACTGTGAATAAAATCACTGTTGCATCATGAAGTCAAAAGTATCCACCCAGGGAAAGCATTACAGAGAATTCTAGTATTTTTCACCTTGAGGTTTTGCTCTGCTGTGTGAACCCCAGAGATTTTCATCTGAATGAATATTTTGAGAATTGCCTATTTCTAAATTTGCCAATTATGCTTGTAGGAGCTGAACATTTTCTGACTTAAATTATATATTTTCTTCAGATAAAGCAAATCCTACTTCTCATAAATATTTCATTAGAAAAATGAAAACTTGTGAGCTTGTCTTACAGATTAGATGTCAAGGTTTTGGGAAAAAAAATTGCCAGGAAGAAGTTGAATTTCAGAAAGAAAACCAATGAAGAAATTCAGAGTAAACTAACTTACTTTAAGCTAAAAAAGAAATATATTGCATGGACATTTAGCTATTTAAAGAGTTTGTACAATTCCTATAATTACTTATGCAAAAGACCCATTTATTAGAAACTGCCAATGTTAATGTGGTGAGTAGTTGAAAACACACATGCATTTTTTAGCATAACAGTATGTTGAAATCCATATGCAGATTTATATTTATTTTTCTATTTGCTAATTTGCAAATAATACTGTGTCACTACTGTATATGTGTGCTTGTGCATAGGTTACACTATCCAATACTGTATTTTGAAGTGTACTTGGTTTACAGTTACATGCAGCAAAAAATAAGTTTTAACTGTTTAAATTTAAATTCAAATCCACAGATAAAAATTCATATTACAGCAACTGTTTGGAATTGTTGATCTTTCTTGACACATTGCCATTGCTGGTAATGGGATGCACTTTGTGAAATTTCAACTTTCTGAGTCAAGGGGTTAACATTTAATCAATAGTTCTCACTGTTATGGGCTCTACTGGGAAATACTAGGTTGTGATATACTTCATGCATCATGAAGCAGGAGTTAGAGCCTGGTAGAAAAATAATCTGATTGCAGAGTTTCATAGACAGTGCTCTACTCATACATTTTGTATACTTCATTATTTTCTATAAAGTCCACATAAAATTGCCATGGTCTTTTCCATTATAGTGTCTAAAAGATGTCACATGCCAGATTGTTACTGTGTTCTCAAATGTTTTTCCATGTCCCTGGAAGGGAAAACCCGTGCCTGGTTCTCATTGGGAGTTACTGAGGCATGTTAATAAATTGGAGTGTAATGAACTGGTGCTCATTTTTTCCAGTTAAAGCATAGGTATGGGGGTTGCTTCCTGACATAACTGGCAAAACTGTGTGTGCACATCATATTAAAATATAAAGATTGATCAGAACAAAAATCCTTGATCTAAATATTCCAAAGACTTGACAAATTTTAAATCCAGGGTCATAAATTGGTAGGTTTTAAAACCAGAAAGGACAGCTGTGATTATTTAACGTGGGAAAAGTGAGAGGTGACAGTGGTAAGATGATCCTTATTAATAAGAACTAGTCTGTTTTCTGAATTGAATATCAAGGGGTCCTTCCTGAGATGTGTCAGTCAGCCTTGGCTCTACAGAAGAGAACAAGGCTGTACAAGGCTACATATAACCAGCCTGAAGATTGGACAACGTCTGGACTACAGCCTGATCTCACAGGCAGGTGTAGTGGGACAGACTTCAGAGCCTCGTCAAGCCATTCTTGCTTCTGCATGCCCTGCTGAGCAAGGCATGGCCATGGCAGGGAGTTTTGCTGAAAAATACTCAAGAAATTCCAACAGTTTCTGTGAAAGAGCAGATCTTTCTCAAACATATTATCTTCAGTTAAAATTTGATGGTAACATGTATCCCTTTTTCCTTCTGTCTGAAAGATATTAACACCCCCATGCTGCTTCTCAGAAATAATTTTCATGTTTTGCGTGCAAGTCTGATGTTTTCCTAAGAGCACACATTTTCCTATTGGCTCCATGATGTACATGTGCCCACAGGAGTCAGCAAAACACCTTCTCACTGCCTTGGTTTTGCCTTTGTGGAAGGGGAATACCTGAAAGTCTCCATGCACTAAGAAGGTTTGCTGACCACCGTGGACAGTGAATGGAGATTATAGGCAGTCCCATCTTCCTAGAAGATAATAGCAGGTAATGGTTGTCCAGGAGAAGTTTTATTATTTCAGCACTTTGTTTGGAGACAGCTATTATACAAGAGTACTGAGCAGACAGAGGCACAGATCCTATTAGGATCCACGCTCAAAATTTTTGCTCTCTCTAAGCTGTACTTCAAGCAGAGGATATCCCATCAGCAGCTCCATATGTGTTTCTTTTCATGCTAAAGTTGTTTTACCCTGGGGTTTTGTAGGTAAAATGATAACACAGAAGAATTGTGTGTTATCTTTAATTACAAGCTTGCTTGCTATTCCCCTCACAATCTTGGAAGAACAGTCAGCAAAAAGAGAAAACAGATCACTCTTTCAGTACATTTGTCGCAATTTTTATGCTGCAAAAAGCAATGACAACTTGCAATGTATCAGTTTACTGGGAGATATTACATGGCAACTGTTTAGTATACATGTCACTAAAACTAGCCATCTAACTTGAAGGAATCATTATTTTGCTATGTAGCTTAAAGGCGACCGGTCCCTATAAATCACTCATGCACTATGTGTGTAAATGCTTTCTTTTACTGTCTGTTTAGGGGGAATTTATAGAGTAGTTCTGCAATAAATAACTTAATTACTGAAATGTAAATGCTGCAAATGTGTTGCAGTGTAGCAGTGCCGTTCCAAATGAAGCTACATCTTCCTTACAAGAACAATACATGCTTGAAAAAACACTGTATTATTAGGATGCCTGGAAATGAGCTGCTAAGGAATACAGCAAATTTCTTGTTTTCATACAATCCTTTATTTTTCACCATACCCTTACATCACCCACTTTCATTCTCCTCTATTAAACTATGGGCTGCAGGTATGGAGAAGTGTCTCTATTCTGTCACTCTCTAATGTGTATTTTTGGCAGTTATCTCCTGACCCAGGGAGTGTGAGACTCCTAAAAAATCAAACCAAACCAGACTGCATGTGGGATGACTTGACATAACAACGTATGGCACACAAAACAGCTTGGAAGTACGGAAAAAACAGTGCCACTTTTGGACAGCTCTGCTGTTCTCACCTCCATAGAGCTCTGCTTCAGTTGAGAGCTTATACACATGCCCACATTCCTCCCCCCAATTTTAGTGCTAGCATCAATAAGTATGAATTAAACTTTACTTTAGTTAGCTAGAGGTACCTTTTTTCCTGTAGACTCAGGTCACATTCATAAGCTATGGATGATGGCTGCAAATGATTTGTGACTCTGAAATATCTTAGTCCATGAATGCTTAAGTGCATAGCATAAAATTCATGGAGTAAAAAGTAACCATATTTGCTTTACTGAGTTCATACTGAACCGTTTCCCAATCAGTTAATGCTTCATATTGCTTGTCATGTGACATACATATTTGACAAGACTGAGCGATAAATCCAGCGAACGTAGCTTAATGGTGTGTCAGAGATGGGAGCGCGGGCTCAGTTCTGGTGCAGCTAGCTCAGCATCTTCTCCTGCCAAGGCAAAGCCACGGTGTGTTGCATCTTAATGCATCAGGCAAAGCCCAATGACAAAGCTCCCTTTGACTTTGATGATGTGGAATTGGAATATTAAACACCAATGCCCTGATTGCCTCTCCACGGGCATTAAAAATCTCACTGAACTTTCTCTGATGTTTCTCTCTGGCCTTGTGGTCATCTTTCTCCTTGGCATTGCTGTTTGTACAGAGGGCATTGTTTCTGGTTGTTCCCACTGACCTCAGATGGGTTTTCTTGCTCAATAACTTGCTCCAAGTACAGAGCACAGAATACAGTCTCACGTCAGAATATGATCTTCACATCTCGCACCTTATGACATGCCCAGCAAGACACAAATCAGGGAAAAATTTGGCCCTGTTTGACAAAAAAGAAGTTGCCGTGTGAACACTGTATCCAGCACTAGTGACAATTCATTGGTATTGTTTTCTGAATAGACTAAGACAAAGCAACACGAAACAAGCAGATTCATGTGATAAAGATTCAGTACAAGGTAGTAATTTACTTTGGTTGCTGACTATATTCAACTTGATTTAAATATCTTAATATTTAATTACCTACATTCGTCTTACTGAAAAGCACATAAAGGAACATCTTCAAAGAAATTAGCTTTGAACATTATTTACAGACAAGGTGACAGCTGTCTAATTCATACTCTTGTGCCAAGGGAGAACAGCAAAGTGATGTAAAAAGGTTTTGAACTGTATTATTTAATTCACGTAATAAATTTCAAGTAGAGTCATGTGGTAGGATTCTATGTGGTTCACTGCCTCTCTGCTGATTGTCTCATTAGGTGTTTGCACATCTACGTCTGGCCCACCTAAATAATATCTCTAGTTGTCTTGAAAAAACTTGCAATAGCAAAATGCTCTGTTTTTCCAACAGTGTGTATTCCTCCTGTGTGTGTGCGTGTACACAGCATGAAACACTCCCAAAAGCACATTACTGTCTTAAGGCAGAGGAATGTTAATGTAGTTGCTTTCAGTGCTGATTGTATACTCTGCACTGAGCAAGTTCTGTTCTGCCCCAAGTTGCTTATTGACCACAGCTTGATGGCAAATGGCAGGAAAACAATACTGCAGGTGGGTAGATAGAAAGACCTCTTGAGGTTCTGTCCAGTCACGATGGGATGCAAAAGTTATTTGTAGTGAAAAAACAGACCACTTTTGGCTTTGATTCTTCGCATAAAACAGAGTCCGGAGTGCTGTGCTCTGCAATTTCTATAATCCTTTTAGCACTGAGCTGTGTAATGCTGGTCTTTCATTAAAATACTCTTGAGGATAAGGAAGAACGGATATACTCCTGACCTTACCAAACTTAGCATTTTGGAGAGAAGAATTCAAACTTCAACGTCAAATAGCTGGTGTGTCAGTCCAGAGCACAATAAGTGAGAAGAGGACTGAAAAGCTGAGATGTAAAAAGGTTAAAAACTATGTTTCAGCAATAGGCTTTGTGGAAACTGATTGCTCTGATGTAGATTAAGCTGTACACTGACCTTTTAAAGAATAAGCATTTTTCTCAACTGTCACTGTATCAATGCACAAAACAAGCAATATCATTAGGGAAGGCACCCAGGCTGGCAGACTTTGAAGAGATTATGTCGATGAGTCATGACCCACCCATTCAGCAAATAAAGTGAAGGTTAAAGCTTGTATGTATAAAATAAAGTTGACGGAAAAACTGCAATTACATTTCTCTCTTAAAAAAAAATCATCTTGGACACAAAATCTGGGATTATTTAGGGCTAGTGTACTCAAAAATATTTTCCCCAAAAAAAAGGACTGAAATCAGCTATCGTGAACCCCTCCAACCTTTTGTACCTATATGTGTTTCATACTCAATGGGAGACAGGTTTCTTAGCCTGTGAAAATTATGATGATTTCACACATTTTTTGCTTTGCATTTGGCAAATGATATTGGACAAATACCCTCTGCAAAACAGCTAGGTTGTTAGGACACAGACAAGGACTGGAATCTGGAACTTTCCTTTAAGCAGGTATCAAGTGTTTAAGAGATTTCTTGGGAAATGCTTTGTTGTACATCACAAATTTTTTCGAACTTCTGAGTGAACAAACAATTGCTGAAAAAATATTTTATCACACCAGCTCTGTGTGCACATGTTGGAATCAAAGCCTGACTTTAGGCAGAAACTCAAGAGCTGATCTTGGCAAGTAGGTAGGTCTACAGCAAAGTTTTTGCAAACTCCACCAAGTACATCAACTCAGCTGTATCCAAAGTGGTGGTGTATCATTCATGTGAGAGAGCCATGTCCAATCATTCTTAGCACTTGCTAAATTGAGCCATTCTGGGATATTTTCACTGTTCTTCACAGAAAAATGTGACTGCTCTTTTGAGTCCCCAGCAGAAATTGTGACACCAGGAAAGTGTGAATGCAGAAAGGTTTAGGCTGTACCACACTGATGGATTATTTCGTCATTGTGAGCTGCAGTTATATACACCTCAGATGAACTAGTTGGTCAGGTTGAAAGTGTTTCCACCCTGCAGGAGTAAACTTCAATGGCAATGGGTGTAATGAATGCACTGCTTTTAGGCACAATGCCAAGCTGGATTTAGTATAACTACACTGGCCAATAAATGAGGAGATGGTGGCATGAATTTCAACACTGAAATACTGAGCAAGCCTGCCAGAGAGTGCAAGCTCTTACTTGAGGAGCTGAACTGTGTAAACACATCTTTGCTGCACCAGAACACAAACTACCAAGAGTAAAACTAAATTTGGTATATTTATTCATGTTGCAGTCAGAACAGACATTGCTCTAAGTGCGTGGGTTTGGTGTGTGAGCCGTTGCTGGCTGGAGGATCTAATTCAGGGTTGAACGTCTGGGTTAATACAGCAGTCAAACAAAGCCTCAGACTGGAAGAGCAGCAAACCACAGACAATTGAAGCCTGGGGAGAAATGGTCAATATCCAGCTCTCTACCAACAGTCTTTGCAAACAAGACAGATATTTCCACTCATAAAAAGCACAAATAAGCGGAAAAAAAAAATTACTTCCCTTATCCAACCCCTTCATCTGTTCATGAATCTCAAGATCAGACTAATCCCTAGTTGATCACAGCTCACCGAACCACTTCACATATGTCAATCAAGGTTATGTAAGCTACAAGTGCAGGCTGACAGGAGGAATTTTACACGCTTGACTCAATCTCTTTGAAAAGTATCATTGGTCTGGGTGATGCTAGCATCAGTCTTTGTCCTACCAAGTTTGAAAAGAACAATAAGAAAAGGGAAGGCGGGAAAGAGGCCATGGCTGTGCAGGCTTCAGCTTCAGCTACTGCAATGAAGGCCAAGGAGTGATCCAGGAAGACACCAGCTGTGTCTTACTGCTAATCACTCTTCACTCATTCAGAGTGACGGGGAGACCAGGTACTCTTCACTGAACCAAGACCCACTTTATCAATGTACTGACATCGTAATAAGGTGGATAGAAATGTTCTCCTGTTCTAATTCTGTGCCCACGTAGATCACGCTGTTCTGTAGACAAGTGCTTTTTCTGATGATGCCTATGAGAAAATTATTTTTCAAGTTCAATTACATGCATAGCGGCCTAACATGAGAAAAATTTTTGCAACATAGGTTAATATTTATTATTTACTATTTATTATTTATTATTTTAATATTGATTGTTATTTAATATAATGTCTGGACCCTTAATAGCCATAACTTGCTGCAAAGCAGAAAATTATAGCTGAATACATATGTATAAATCCTTCCTGCACACATGTTTGACATTTGAAGCTCTGCAAATTTTCAAATGAATCTGGAGACAACTGATCACAGAACAGAAGCTCATTTGCCTTTTCAGTTAAGAGGGGATCATAGCTCAGGAGCTCTGTTCATGGTGGAACTCTTCTCGTTCACATGGACTAGTGCTACTCATGATGACATCCCGTTTTCTGCCTGCTCACTGACTTTAAAGTAAATATGTCATCAAATGAAGTGCATAATAATGCTTTTATGTCTATTATATATACATACGTATTATCTACTTTGTACAATACTTGCCACATGACATTTTAACGTGGACTGTTGTTAAGCCACATTCATTTCCATAAGTGTCTTCTGTTAAGAAACTCTAAGCCTGTGATAGGTCCATAATCTCTGTCTTCCCTAATTGTAAAGGTCCCTTATTCACGCTCCCACACACAATGTTGTCTTTCCTCTTTTCTTGTCTTTGATTTTCAAGAGAGTCACAAATGAAAGCAGGATGTGCTATTACATTCTGACATTTAAGCCTTCCTAATAGTCCATCTTGCTTATAGACAGTAACAGCATTTGCTTTCTCCCAGACCACATCTTTCACGCTCCCTGTTTGTTTAATTGTCATTGCCTCACAAGAACATGCAAGGTGAGAGCTTTTCCTTCACATTTCTCTTGGTGTAATGTTAGTCTCACTGTGTTTTGCTGCTTTTTGTGCCCCTGTAACTAACTCTGAATTAAATCTGGACTTCATGCTACACAGTCCTTGCCTACTTTGCTGCAGAAATCTGAACATCTGAATCTGCATCCTGAGGTGACTAAAAAGAATCTCTGCCAGGAGCTGTCACCAAACTAAGTTTCATCAGTTCAGATAGCTCAGAGTGCTAGAAAAGGCCTTTCACAGATCCGATTGCTATTGGATTTAGACTCATTTCAGTTTCCAAACAGTTTCACCCACGTAGAGGTTCACTGCTCACCCCTGTCCTTGTAGTCCATCAGTCTGAAGTTTTCTCTTCTGGACTATGTGGTCCAATACATGAAGACTTGCTCATCGTATTATACACGAGAGTCGCTGGAGGGTTTTCAGAACTATGACACTTAAGGAAAAGACTGGTTTGCACTCTGTGGAGGTTAAAAGCTTTGCAGAACTCATAAAAGCATTCGCAATTGTTCTTGACTGAATCATCATAACAGCAAGCAGGTGCTTATATATAATCATACCTTTTGGGAACTGTCTCGGATCATTTATCTGCCTCAAAGGATGTTCCTCACAGCTATTCATCTGAAAGACATAAAATGACTCAAATTGGCCACTTGGCTTTCATTTCTACCAGAAACAGTGTACAATTCAGGATTACTTTGTTGTTTACACATCTGAAGCAAGAGACACGGAAATGGCACTTTTATATGTCAGAAGTGGTTTCTTTTCTGTTAATGAGTAAAAAGTCCCTCTACTTTTTCATCCTTTTTTGCAAAGTCTATTACGTGAATTTGATTTGTTTCATGCGATATGTTGGACTGAAAGGGTATAAATGTGCTTTCTGGCCACCAATGCTTTTCAACTGACTTCAGGCACTTTAACATATAGTGCATTACTAGTAAACAGACCCATGCAAAGAGAAGCCAATGAGCCTTTAACTCATACAGTGATATTTTTAAAAACAACAGAAAATGTTAACTTTGTTGCACAATTTTAACATAAAAGACCTCATCTTTTCCTTTAAATGACAAGTGAGAAATAATTCAATATTTCTTTTTCAACTGTCCAGATAATCATTGAAGAAATCTCACTTCCTTATACTGCTCTGGACTTATATCTAGGTGGTTTAAATTCTTAAAATCAGTATTTCAATGAATTTTTTTTCAGAGAATACCAGGCTAACCACTTTTGAATATTTTTAGAGCATTTCATGAAAAAGACCCCCCCACAATTCCACAACTGCTTCTTTTTTCACAACATAGGTTGGCTAGTTTTCTTCTGCTATATTAAAGATGTAGAATGTGGTAGAAGAAAGACTAGGACCTAATTGATGCTGTTTCCTGCTCTTTGCATAGTAAAAGTGTAAAGGCAATGTAAGATCAGTGTATGATACTACCAGCAGTAGTGTAACAGCTTTACAGCTGCTTTGCAGTTTGTTTTGTGCAAGCCAATGGTCAGAGCACACCCTGGTAGACCAGGTCCCCACAGTCCTCTGAGCAACCTACCCTACTGCATCTCCTCCTTCAGATATTGAAACAGTGAAACAGTTTGCCACCTTAAAAAAAGAATTTACAGGAACAAAATGGAAAGAATGTATAGTGTCCTCCTGCCAATGGATCATTTTTATTGTCAGGGGGTTTTTTTACATTTGTTCTTTTGCCCTTAATACCTTAATACCAATACCTTGCAGCAAAGAATCAAACTGCTGAAAGAAAAGCTTCCAGGACTTGTTTCCAAGTCTCCAGGAAAGGCTGAACAGTCATCAAGAAGACATCTTGGTTTCTTTATGACTTCTTTTTTTGCTTTGGGATCATAGCTTCATTTCAAAGTGCTTTTATAAAGTTGTATCTGAAATCTCAGTGAAATATCTGGGAGGGCCCTTCGATGTCAGTGAATTGCACATGAGACCTAACAAGTACTATGCGCCTTGTTTTGGTCAAGCTATACAATGGGTAAACCATTGATTTAACAACTGAAGTAAGACTTGTGTGATTAATTATGGAAATGATTATGAACTGTTTAAAATCAAATGTAGATCTTTGGTATATTAAATCAGTAATACCAGTCTGGTAATTCAGTGATCTTTTATTTTTTTCTTTTGCAGATATGTGCAGTCAAAGGCGGCTTTCACACTTTGAAAGTAGAAAGCTTTTGTTATAACAACTTTTCTCAGTGGAAGTAATTGCTTTTGGAAGGTGAGATATTCTAGTGTCTCTCCACAGATTAATTCTCTTGGATCTTATCTGCAGTGGCAAAAAATGGAACCTGTGTCTCCTTTGCTGTGATTTAGGCATGCTCAAGCACTATTACCACTCTCTTTTCCAACCCTTTAAGGACAGATTACCAGGTGGTAAGGAGACACTAACCTCATTTGCATTAGGTTTCATTCAGTACACATGATTTTTCTAGGTGGAACACAGTAACTTGTACTGAGCTTTTTGTTGGGTAAAAAGCTTCCAGTACACAAGTTAGCAATCTGCAGAAAGATATATGCAGCTTTCCCATTTTTTCTCCCTACTGTGATATCTAAGACACCAAATATCTTTCATTCTTGTATGTGGTTTTTTTTCTATATACTGTTCTGTTCATTTTCACTTTCCAACTAGAGAAAGGAAATTTAGCCTGTTATTAACTATTTGTGGAATTCACAGTGGAATCTAATGTATTTGCGATGCTGCTGGTCTCCTTACGCCCAGGGGCAGGCTTCCTTCTGCCCTTTCAAGACCCAGAGCTCCGGCTGGCAGCGCAGTCAGCCTGCAATCAGCCATAAGGAGGTGTCCCGAGAAAGCTGGAGAAAGCCAATAAACAACCAGAATTGAACCTGCACACTAAGGAAACAGCTCAGGGTAGTGCTGCAGCAATGGTGTCTGAACACAGCAACCCAATTCCTCTTTGTAATGGATGTCCAGAGGGGAAGTATAATGGATGCAGAGCAGAGTAGAAAAAGAGCAAAAAGTTCTCCAGAGACTTGCAAGTCAAATGAATGTATAAGGGAACTTTTATAGTACATCTTGTTTAACTGGAATTAAACTTATCTTTAAAACAATTCCCTAACTTGCACTGTGTTAAGAATGACTGATTCTCTTTATTTAGTATAATCTTGTAGGATATCTGCTTAAAGCAGCTAACAATTAATTGCAGAAGTATACTATAATTAGCTTTTAATGAAAAGTACTTATAAAGATAAATATTTGTATACTCATTGTATCGATTGGTAGTCTAAGGAAGAGAAAGGCTCAGGCCAATATCTGCAAGACCAGTCAATGATTCTTCAATTATAATTTTGGAGGGATCCGCAGCTCTTATTTGTAAAAAGTGAGCTGATCTGCTCCAGTCATGAATCTGATCACATAGGTTCACCCTATGCTCATCTCTGTAACTACCTCCAGAGCTAGGTTTGCCTGAACTGAGTTTTCTTTGTAGCTTTCTTCCAGAGATTGAAGTGCCCTGCATAGGAAGAATCAATGTATAAGACATCTTTCATGGGAACTGGACTTGCTAGAACATTTACTAGAAATTAGTGTCTGGGCTAGTAGAAATCTGTCCTTCACAGCTAAAGTTGAGGAAAGGACTGTGCAAATAGATTGCAATTGCTTTAGGAATCATACTGACGAAGTACTTCCCTGTGAGCAACCTGCCTAAAGCCACAGCAAAGGCCTAGTGCCCTTGAACGTGCAAAAAAAGGAACAGGGATTAAGAGCTGGGAAGTGGTTTTGCCACTTCACCTGGTAGTAATTATGCCAAATCAAGCTGCTGAGTCTGGTCTTGGATCTTGTGATTTAAAAAAGGGCATAAGAAATTTTACGCATCTCACCTGTGGTCTGAAAGTTCTCTTACAATGGAAAACATATAAATTTAAATCTAACTAATTTATCCAGAGGAGACCAAGATAAGCATTCATTTGATGGTACGCGTGCCATTGTGAAGAGAAAATAGTCACTGCTAAAGAGCTTTCTAATCTACTGGAGAAAGGCACTGTAAGAACTAGCAACTAGAAGTTAAATCTGCAGAGATTCAACAAGAATGAAGGCACACAGGTGCTCAGCAATCATTGGAAGAAACTGCTGAAGGAAGTGCTGAATTTTTCATTTCTTGAAGCTTTCATATCAAAACTGACTGCCTGTCTGGAATTGCCTGAATTGAAATCACATCCTTGTGCTCAATAAAGGCATGCCTAGATGTAATGCTTGATCAAGGATCTCATACTAAATAACCTAGTGGTCCCTGTTGACTTTAAAAATCTAGCAATCTATTTTTTCTACAGGCTGAGGGGAGAAGAAAGAGATAAAGATTATTTCCATATTTTCATTTTTGGAAGGTGCTCAGAGAAGTGTGATGCTAAGATACATATACAGATGGATGGACAGATGAGAATTGGTGAATTCTTACCTTGAAAAGAAAATTCTCATACTTGCAATATAATAAAAGAAACATCAAAATAAAACCAATTAATTTTTCCTTTAATTATCACAGTTTCTACAGCTGTTGAGCAAATTATAGCTTCTTTAATATGCCAGTGTTGAAAGTACTTCACATTATAACCAGCAGATAACAAGGGAATAAGAGTAAGTGGAATTAAATTTATACAGTGGAGAATTCTCAGTTTTAATGTTGTCTAAATGGGTTTTAACATATTGAAACTGCCAGAAACTCACATGTGAATAAAAGCTGTTAAAGAAAAAGAAGAGGAAAGAAAAGTAGGATGGAAAGTAAATACAGCTCCAGAAAACTTTTGGAGTAGAATATTGCTATGCAACTCACAGCTCCCATGAAGTTCCACTACCATTGATCAGCGTTTGGTTAACATTAGTTAAGTGCCAACACTGATAAGGAACAGATAAGTCTCACAAAACATGATTCTCCTGGGTGACAGGTTATTTTCTTTCATGGCATTAATTCTTTATTTCTCATGAGATGAGAAACTTCAGATGAAGCTCAGAGGAGAGGGAGGAACAGCAATTCTCTCAGAGAACAATGTTGTATTTTGATGCTGGTACTTCTTCCAGTCATGCTCGGAGCTCCCTGCTGTGCAAAGCTCTTGCACATAAGCATGAAAAGTGACCTTATGCAGTTGATCTTAGCACTGAAATAACCCAGATAGTAGATAGGCAGCGAATGAAGCAGAGGCTGAGGTGACATTCTTGAATACCCACGAAGAGCAGGACTGAATTCAGGCTTTGGGACTCTGAGCACAGTGGTGTTTGCTGTCCCTGACCGTAAGAACTGGGATGCGAATTACCACTGAAGTCTAAGGTAAATCCCAAGAGCACAGCCTCTGCTAGACCTACATCATCTTCCTGCTGAATCATCTGGGGTGTCCTGAGCCAGTCAGCCACCCATCACATAGGACGAGCATGGGTTCATGCTCTTGTGCTTTCTAGTTCTTCGCATACCAAAGGAGACTTTATCTTGGGTGTGCACGAATCTTGGACAAAATCCTAGCTGCATGAATATCAGTGGAAAACTTTCTGTTGACTTTTGTAGGAACAGGATTTTGCCTCTCAGGCTGATGGACAATAAACAATGCAAAGATGGCTTTGAAGGTGTGGGTTTTCAGTGGCAACAATAGGAAAGGAGCATTTAGCTGAACCATCAAAGATACTAACTTTTAGGGTTTGGACAAAAAATATGGAGATAAATAGTCTTCCCCTGCATAGACATCAATGGTGGGTTTGGACAAAAAATATGGAGAGAAATAGTCTTCCCCTGCATAGACATCAATGGTGGGTGCATCTGCATTACCATTTTTTTTTCCATTCTGGGGTGAAAGAAGCAAATTTGGAAGCAAATCTTCTGATTGCCCCTCATTTTCTACACTTGTAATCACATTGTAGAGTGGTTTTGGAGCACATGAACTGGATGCCTTATGGGAGAAATGAAACCAAAAGATGGGCTCTGGGAGGGCACCACATGTGCTCTAAGTACTAGTTGATGCTCGGTCTATAGGGCTAGAGTAGAACTACTCCAAAATAAACCATGGACAATATGTTTGTGGATGCTGCTCTGCAGCATCAAAGATTTTGCTCTGCAGATTTGGTCCTGTCGTACTACATTCCTTGCTACTGTAGGCACAGCTGTATTTTTAGCACTTATATGTCCAGGTTAGCACCATAATAGTACTGGCCTTTACACACCCTCTGTTTGGATGTGACCTAAAAAATTTAAATCAATGCCCACCATTATAAGTCTTGTACCTGAGGCGGTGTTTGAGCTGTATCTGCATGGGTATATGAATGGCTTTAATTCATGTTGCAACCCACATTGATTCCATAGATCTTCTGGAAGGTCAGACCCTCTCTAAGATTAGGGCTCCCATAGATCTTCAAAGCACATTATCCCAAAATCATTGAAATAATTTAAATAGTCTGGGCAGAAAGATGGCAAGGTCTTGCTTTTTTTCCCAAGCCAAGACCAACAAATGAGAACAGTGCTTTAGTCCATGGTGGGTGTTAGCTACCTGGGGAACTGTGTTCAGTTTTGGGCAAGAAGGACATTGAGGTGCTGGAGCGTGTCCAGAGAAGGGCGACGAAGCTGGTGAGGGGTCTGGAGCACAAGCCTTATGAGGGGCAGCTGAGGGAACTGGGGTTGTTTAGTCTGGAGAAGAGAAGGCTGAGGGGACACCTTATCGCTCTCTACAACTACCTGAAAGGGGGTTGCAGAGAGGGGGGGTGCTGGTCTCTTCTCCCAAGGGACTAGTGAGAGGACAAGAGGAAATGGCCTCAAGTTGCACCAGGGGAGTTGTAGGCTGGATATTGGGAAAAATTTCTTTACTGAGAGAGTGGCGAAGCATTGGAACAGGCTGCCCAGGGAGGTGGTGGAATCACCCTCACTGGAAGTGTTGAAGGAACGTGTGGATGTGGCATTGTGGGACATGGTTTAATGGGCATGGTGGTGTTGGGTTGATGGTTGAACTTGATGATCTTACAGGTCTTTTCCAACCTTAGTGATTCTGTGATTCTGTGATTCTGTGAACTGCTAGTGCCTGGTTATACCCATACTGTGCAGAACACACAAGATTCATCATGTCTGTAGGCTGGCCGAAGGCAAAACTGTCATGGATTACCAGAAAAAAAATTCAACTGTTACTAAATCATGGTATTACCTGAGGCAGCAATGAAAGGAACTTTCCTTTCATGTTCTTTCATTTGAATCTTGGCTCCCACAAGAATACACTGAAATTAGATGTTACCCTGTCACCAGATCATGGCCATGATTTTCCCAACCCAAAGGCCTTCACGTCTTGCTCCTTGCATTGGCAGGGAAACAGAGTTCTGTTGCTATTAGCTTCAGTATTTAAAAATCTGTTACAAACACAGAAATCTAAGAAGGAGCTAAGTTTTCTATATAGATAGCAATCCATATGCAGGAATAATATAGAAGATTAATACTTAGTTGAAGTATTAATAAGAATCTAATAATGTCTGTATCAATCTGGATTGTTAATTTCTATGTCCATTTCATCCCTAATTTACAGTCAATAAGTTTTCCAAATGGCACAAAAGTGCTCCACTTAAGCACCATGATTTCTAGGTAGCTGTCGAATATCAAGGTAAAGATGACAATGTCGCCTGGAAGGCCCAGAACACAACGTTCTCTAGAGAGTAGTGAAAAGATGATTTTATGACATTATATTCTGACACTGTGTGAATCAATTTTAATGAAACATATACTTACTTTCTTTTGCTGTGATGAATCTGGAAATATTTAACCCCCCAGGCTTGAAGAAAAAAAAGGTGCCATTTTAATGGAGTAAAAATGTGCTATATCTTTGTATTGAACATGAGTTTGAGAACTAAAGTAGATAAAAATGCTTTTGTTCCCATATTTTTTACACAGCAACTGAATAACAGCAAGAGTATACACTTCATCTTTATATCAGTAGCTGGAATCTGCCTATAAACTCCTATTGCATATGGTACTTTGCTCAGATTTTTAAAGGAAAATATTCCACTTCCTAAGCTATCCCAGCTTTCAAAGGGCCAGATAAATATTTGCCAGAATCATGGGTTAATGAAAATCATCTTACAGCCAAATACTTTAAAGGATCAAAGCACTTCTATACATATATGTACAAAGAATGTCCAGGAGTCTTTTAAATCCACTTGTGAAATGCATCTGTTTCTGGGGTGAAATGTAGCAACTAACTAATAGTAAAAGCACACAATAGCTTGAAAAAACAGGTGAATAAAACTTCTACCTGTCCCAGCTGTGGCATAATATAAGTAGACAAAATGCAAATATCCAGTTGGAATTTGAGAGGGACCTTATAATTAACATAATTGTTTTTCTAAAGAAAATGGTGGGATCTACATGCTACAGAGGAAACTAGAAATACCTTAAAGAGACTTGCTACATCAGGGCTTTGATTTTGTTTTCATTGAAATAGACCAACTTAACAGTATCTTTTTCTCACTAGGAAAAAGGATTAGTTGATCAACAACTTGAATATTCACTCCTAACACCTTTATTTCCAGATTTGTCTTACTAATATAATCCCATGGGTTCTGTAATCATATTCTCATGGGTATTTATGCATTTCTCTTAAGCAAGAACCAGCCAAAATGACACCCTACCTGTTCTTTTTGGTGATAATACTGCTTGTTGCCTTTATTTTCCATGGTGGACTATTTCCTAGTTTTGTATGTTCTTGAGAGAAAACAAACTAACCTGATTATGTCTATTCTTTTAATGTGGTTTGTGTTTTCTTTGGTGTTTGGTTTTGCTTTTTTAATGTAAAGATAACTGATAAGATACTCTCCATCCTTTAATTCTTTCCACATCTGTTTGAAGAGTTCTGTCTAACCTATGCAGTAAGGTGGGTTTTTTTCTCAGTTAAGCTGTTTTCTCCCCTGGCTTTCCATTCTGTTCAAATGATGATTAACCCATTTTGTATTACAACCATCATCATTATTGTGATTATTTGTTGAAATGAAGGACAACCAAGTTGTCCCAGAAACTTACACATTGTATTAGCCAAAAAAAATCAGCAGTGTAACACTGCTGATGATAGGAACAGATGGAAGGATAAATTCTGCCACACTACCAGTGTAATAGGAAGCCTCCTTAGTTTCAGAGTTACGATTTATCTTCCTGCAAATATCAAAGAATAATCTGCAAATTTTGTGTGCTGTTTGAAAGCTGCTGTTACTTCAAATGCACTCCACAGTTACGGCTCTGTAAGTACCTGACTTCACTATAAGCATCATATATATTAATGGAAAAGCCGTTTATTAAGCTTTTGCAGTTCTTAATGTTAATTACTGCAATTAATGAATGGAACTGCAAGTAGAGTTCAACTAAGGGTTTTCTAAACTATTAATGGGGCCTCATTAATAATGCTCATGACTGTCTACTGGGAATTATTTAACAGCCATGAGACTTACTATGTATAGGACCTCAGTTTGAACTTTCATGACTCCTCTTCAGATAAATTAATGATGTCCCACAAACTCTTAGGACATCTTCAGTTGTTTTTTGGAAGAATGACAGTTTTAAAGCCACCTTTGCACCCAACAAAATCAAAACAAAGTTTTATAACTGAATACAATACATCATGTAAAATCTTCTAGGTGAGATAGTTTACTTTACTTTTCACTCTGTAATACAGAATCCCCCTTGGAGGACAAAGACTGGCTTAACACTAGATCTAAGCTGCAAGAACAGAACTGCTAAACTCTTTTAGGTCCCTACAGCCTTAGACATGTTTCACAGTAATAAGGTAAATTATGCTTCATCCTTTCAGCTGATAATGTTCCTATAACTTTGACTTCTTTAAGAGCTATCCCACCATAGAACTGTATTTGTTCTTGAAACATCTGTGTCTGGTCCACAATACAGTAACACAGGCATCTTAAACACACATCTGCAAAAACCTGCGTACATACTTGCCTTCAGGTTTGTCAGTGGATCCTTGCCTTTGAATTACTTGTTCTGTTAAAGCTAAGCCTGTGCTTAGGTGTCTGCAGTTTTGGGTCCCTAACCAAACAAGTAGTGTTGCCAAGGGCACTTTGGCTGTTTCCCTGACTTCTCTTTGAAAATGGGATCTAGGTCAATTTGATGTACTCCCTGCTCACAGCTCCCCATGAAAGTGGCTCAAGCTAGTACTCAGCTCATGTTTTTCCTCAGGAGACTCTCTTCTACCTTACCACAGAAATACCAACCTTAGGAGCACAACCTGGTGTGCTGGGCCCATAGGCTTTATGGCAGCTTTTTGGCCAGACCACAATGACCGTGACCATGACGTTCCTCAAACTGGCCTGTGCACCAGCCATTCTTCACCATTATAACCTCATAGCAAGGTTTTTTCTTTCAAAACAATCCTTTCTTAAAACTGCATCTTCATCTATCTGCCTTCATATTTTACTTACTATAAGCTTTCAGTCAAGCATCCATACAGGAATTGGTAGAAAAAACAGATTTCCCATCACAGAAGAGTACCAATATTTCAATACAGCTCATGAGTTTGTGAATTTTAATGAAATCTGAAGTCTCCCATTTTTTTTCATAACTATATCCCCAAAAAATTTTTTTCAGTGTCACCAATATAGTTTGCTTAAAAGTCACTGTTTTACCTGCTTTAGGTTCTCTTATGCTATGAAAGTGAAAATGATAGGGTGGAAATAATATATTTCAATAATTTTTCAAGTAAAATCTGGCAGGATCAGTACATTTCCATCCAAAATTTTGATATTTGATTTCAAAATTTGCTATTTGTATATTCAACTGATATTTTTTAATGGAAAATCTGGAAAACATATTGCTCTGAGCAAGTTGAGGTTAAAGGAAGCTGTGCTCATGTTTGTACTGTAAGATGTGACCTGCACTTGCCTTTGCTGACATTGCATGATGGACACATACCCAGGGTGGACCCATTACATCGGGTGGTTCTAGTGTTCTTGGCTTCTAGTGAGTGGTCTCTTTGAATAACTGAAATAAGTACTGCTCATAGATGCCTGATCCGTGTGTAACAGGAAGAATCTATTCAGAGTAGGTCCTGTCTGTGTAAAATGCTGACACTGAGCTGATGTGACAAACCAAGAACTTCTCTCCCATTTCTGTGTCTTTGTCTGCACTAAGCTGTGCCATGTGGTAGGTCATGCCAGGTGAAGAATGCAGAGATTTCCCAGATGTGGTGACAAGAAGACAGAACAGATGTGGTGCCTTTGTTGCTTGCAATGCATGTATAAATGCACTAGCAACCTGCTAGCAATTCTCACCAGAATTAAATAAAAAAATAAACTACATCATAATAAAGCAGAAAAAAAGGGTAATATAATCTAAGTACAAGTAAGTTAACAGACCCCAGGGTTTAATGAGCTAAGTTACTTGAGTTAGCACAGCATATTTCCAATGCATTTACAATACACTGAGAATTCACTCAATTCACTCATTTACCACTCTGCCTGCTCATTGTTTGCTCTTCTTTTTTTTTAATAGGAGTGGTGGGTTAATGGACTGCAATGAGGATCAAGAGATCTAAATTTAAGCTCTTGCTTTGCCATGGACTTCCCCCATGGCTTCAAAAAGTCTCTTCATTTTTTGGACATCCCTACATTGTGGTTTGGAAATGCCAGTGAGTTTGATGAGATACTGGAAACAGTCTAGCTGTGATAGCACCTGCAAAAGTACTTGTTTAGAACAAGTATCTTTGGTATCTTTGCAATGAATGGTTATGCACAGGAGCTCCTACCAGCAACATTCATCAGTATTTTTGTAGCCCTGAGCCAGGAAGTTTCTGGGGTTTGTGAGTATACTAAGATTCACAAAAGATGTATTGTTTGCTGGAGAAGGGTAAGACAAGAAGGGTCTGTTGATTACAGCAGGAAGTGACCCCAGGATAAACAATCAATTTTATTTTAAGCACTATGAAAGAAAGGATGGGTCACTGGGACCACGCAGGGAAAGAACTAGCTGGGTTGGCTCACCTGTTGCTCTGCGTACAGGATCAGAATTTTCAACACCAGGATGGAACCTACAAATTCTCTGTTGCTCAAAGAGAGCAAAGGACATTGAACTTCTCTGAAGTCAGTAATTACCACCCTTTTTTTTTTTTTTTTTTTTGCTTTAGCTGGGCTAATTTTTTACATTCAGGGTACTTATGCGAGTTTAGGTGCCTAATTTTAGGTGGTGCTTTAAGTGTATGGGATAAGGTTATAGATAGTGCTCCCATACTGAGACAGCCCTCTGACTGTAGATAGTAATATGCATGAATGAAACTCTTGGCTAAATGTTCAGGAAAAGTGGAAGGTGAGCTGAGGACACACAAGAATAGGATCTCTTCAGTGGCATTAATCCCAATGCAACAGCCAAAGCTTACATGGGCTGAAGTTCCCATGGATCAGTCATGCTGATTATCTTTTAATACCAGAGCCAGGTACACCGTAGCTTTGTAAACAGGTAAAACTGGTATGAAAAGCAGATACAGAGTACAGTCCACCATGTAATGCCCAGCAGGCACTAAATACTCAGGGGGACAAGCTGAAAATCAATTATCTGCAAATAATATAGCAAAAACCTCCTCTGTTCTTACTTACCAGCACCAAGTCCATTTAAATAACAAGATCTCAAAGCACAAAAGCAAAGTAAAGCCTCACGAAAGTCTGTTTCAGCAAGTACCGCATCACCCCAATCCTTTTGCTTTGCCTCTTCAAGGAACTCTTTCTCCCTGATGTGGAGATGAAGAATTAATCATCCTGTTACATAAAATGCATACTCCATGGGGAAGATGCATAAAGCACACAAGAGACGGATGGATTTTTTGTAGAGTAAGGTCACCCTCAGGGGGTGAGAGCATAGAGAAAAGTGCTCACTGAGTAATTACCATTTCTGGATCCTCTGGAGAATTGCAGGCTTGATACCATCTGAAAGAGCCTATGATTTTCAATTAACTCTTTGCTCCTGTAGATTGGTAATTACCTCAGTATATGTTGGGGTGCTGGTTTGCACTAACCTCAGCAGGGAGCCAAGAAATTGGAAATGGTCTCATTTGCCTGGTGGTCGATGGCTGACACAGGTGTGAAGCCCAAGCAGGGCTCTCCTGAATTGCTTGTCAAGAGCAGGGGCATTCTCAAATCTTGAGGAAGACCTCTACTGTAATGCTGGGAAGAGAAATGGGTAGAGAGCGAGGCCCCATGCTCACAGTCTTCTTATCTGTTTCTAGCCAGGTCTGAAAACACCTAGCAGTGTCCTGCTGACCAGGTGATGCTGGCAGCCTGAAACCAGCCTGGGATAGCATTGTGCGCTGGGATTGAGGTGACAGAGGCAAGAGCTGTGTAAATCTGGTACCTGCCAAGGCAGGTACCATTGAGGAAACCAAGATATTAAGAGGAAGCAAAATGAAAGACAAGAAGATTTTTGAGGTAAGAAAGGGGATGAGGTAAGAAAGGGTATGGAAAAGAGTATCTTTTAAGTTGTATCCGGTTATAAAGGCTTCACTGTGTTTTAATTACTGCAAGCTAAATTTCTGAGAGCCTGCAATAGCTTGTTAGACACATACTGTAGTTTTAATTAAGTAATTAGGGAGTTTGATGAGGAAGGCGAGGATTTTAGTATTTAAAGTATTATGGAGAGTGTATAGGCAGGGGAGTCTTTTTCTCAGGTGTCTTTGTATTATATAATGATTAACCTTGAGTGAAATGTTATGGGAAGGACTGAGAGCTTTTATTCATGAGTCACAAGCATAAAACCTGACCCAAAAGCTCTTTGAAAAAACTCTCTGAGAAAAGAACTTTGTCAGTGTGAAGCCTGTAGGACTTAGGTCAAAATGTGCATTCAGGGATCAGGTAAGGTTTAGCAGAACAACATTTATCTCTTGAAAGGACAGATTTAATGAGCAATATCCACAGAAATAAGTAAAACTTCTGTGTTACAATGTCTTGAAGAGATAATGCAGTTGCTGTTAGGTTTTGTGTGACATTAAGTTTCAGATTGCTCACGGAAAAGTCTTGAAAGAAATGAAGATATAGTATGAGCAAATTAAGAATACAGCTATCCTCATAGCTTTTACTTCTCCCATCATTTATTGTGAAATCATATGGCCTTCTGAGTGTGAGGTCACTGGGATTTTCATATGAAGAAAAATTACAATCCTATGGGAAAGGATATACCATGCTCTCTCTCTTGAGACAGCTGTTGGATCTGGTTATGGAGATGGGAATCCCAGGGTTCCCAGGTTAGCACTGATACAGAGTACGCCCAAAGAAGTCCTAAGGTCATGTTCCCATAATTAAGATGTACGTTTTTAAAAAAATATGTGCGGGTGTGTTACTGCCACATTGAATCTCAGTATGTCTCCCTCACAAAGGAACTTTTCTATCTAGCCAGCAAGTTTGGGTTCTGAATGAACATTTCTGTTACCTTCACCTTGAGCAGAAGTGTGGTTTTGATGCAATATGTATTCACTGAGGTAGTTTTTTGCTTTGATTATTATTTATCACCATGAACTCATATACCAACAGTCTATTCATTGCTGCAACACTGAACGTGTTCTGCTTGGGATATCAAAAAACCCTTAACAAGCACTTCCAGAATCTGCCCATCTCTCCCAGCCAGAGTTCCTAACCGTTGTGATTCAACTACTTGATGAAAAGCACATCAGGTGTACCTTGTCTCCAGCTCCTCTCTCTTGAGGTGGCCATGAACAAAACAGGGTGCTTATGTTACATAAATGTTATTTTGCTCTTGGATTTTTTTTGGTGTTAACCAACTAGTTTTATCTGAAAAAAGTCATAGTTTTGGGGATAGTTCACTCCAAGAACCACTTGAAAAGGCAGCATAGATGAGACTGCATCTGATTTGGTTCTGTGTAGCCTACATGGTCCTTCAAGAGTATTGCAGAAGGCTTTACATCCTCCAGCACCCCACGCATTCCCTCACTCCATGATACCCACAAGTACTCTCCATCACCTCCCCAGAGGGCTGTAAAACAGCTTTTAGCTGAAACCTGATTTTCCCAAACAATTTGTACCTTTTAGGACAAGGGCCCAGAGGAGCCACAATGCAAGTACTACATGACAGGGACATGGCCAGTCTGCTCTAGAGGCAGGTAGATCCAAGCAGTGTGGCTCCAACCCTCTGCTTGTCCATCAGGGCTCAGACACACTTAGCAGTATAGCTGTAGCTTGTGAGCATGCTTCTTGCTGAGGTCCCAAAGTGAGCATCTCACCCCAGACAAGATAGGACTCTGGGATGCTGCTTTACAAAATAATCTTTGTGCAAAAAAATTTTGTCTTTGTCCTTACAAGGTCTTCTGGGAGCTATGGAAACTGCATGGGAGATGTCAACACTGTTCAGACGGGAGAGTCCTTCAGCTTTTTGAGGTACAAAGAGAAATTCCATCATGAAGAACATAAACTATCCAAAAATCTCTTGAAAAGCATATCTACTCAAACATATGAATACTGTATAAACAATATAATCTCTGTGCTGATAGCATGCATTTGGTAGCAATCTGGTTTATTATTAATAAATTGGTATATTTTGCTCAGTGGGGCACAAAAACACATTTAATCTTGAAATATCATCTGTGTTGTGTTATTTTGTGGCACATTTCACCTGAAAGGTTACTGGATTCACTTCATCTTGAGTAGAAGGTCTAATCCATCAGTTAGTGCCATCTCATTATATTTCCATCAGGGGCACCTAATGACTATGGATACTTAATACAAGTCTGTAGGTGATTGTAAAATGTGGCTCAATGCACTTGGGAAGCATAAATAGCTCTCATATCTGAGAAGACTAAGAAAAAAGGGAGAAGGAAACAGGAGCTAAAAAATGAAGTAAGCAATTAGAAAGAATAACTGTGGCTGCTAGAAGTGGGTATCTTTAAACTACAATTTAAGTAAATTCTTCAATAATCAAATATTTAGAGTTTTTTTATGAATGAATGCATATTTTCTGTTACAAATATGAAATTACATGGTAATTATAATTATGTCTATTTGTATCTACCTACATATTACCAATTTTTTATCTACACATCGATGTTTATATATACTATATACACAAACACACACATGTGGATATAAATGCGTGCATTCTTAAAATGTGTAAATCCGTGTGAATGGCCTTTTTTCATTACTAAATACAGCCAGTTCTATGCTGCAATTAATTTTCTATTATAGCTGCACAAAAGGCATTCGGAAAGAAAGAGGAATTCACTATCGAGTCATGGAAAAGGCAGAATGTTATACTGAAATAAGATAGATCACTATGGTCAAAGTACTGCAGAAATGTCAATGTAGTCACAAATAGCCGGGCATAGTCCTTGCTTCTCCGTTTCATTAGAGATTACAATTCTGCAAGAGTAAAATTTATCTCTGTATTGCAGATTTTGCAGGTTGGTCTAGGCTGGACATTAAATCAAACTAAAACAAGTGGAACTGCTGGGAGGGTGGTGGTCACCTTTTTTTTGTGCTCAGATGTGACCCCCACTATCCATCTGGTTGGGTGGTTGTTTGGTGGTTTTTTTTCCTTTCTGGTTGCAGTCTTGTGAAGACATGAACCACCTAAGTGTCTCCATCTAAGTTTGGGAAATGATTAGCACTTCTGTATCATAGCATAAATATGTATGTCTGACTTCTGCTACAAACTCTGTAGTTTGAGACCAGAGCAGGTTACCCAGAAAAGCTATGGGGTCTCCATCTGTGGAGGTTTGCAAGGCTCAGTTAGACAAGGGCACAGCCATCCTGCTCTTGTGCCTGTGAGATACTTGTTCTGAGCAGAAAGGTGGCCTCGAGACATCCAGAGGGGTCCCTTCCAACTGCAGTTTCTATGATTCTATAAATATGTTTGACTCATGCTACAAACACTCCAAGTACTGAAAAAAAACCACCCAAAACTTATTAAAACATTATTAATACTTTCAACTGGGGAATTTTGGATGTTTTCAATTTCTTGTTAATGTATTCCTGAGCTATGAAGTGTTTGAAAACCCTGAAAATAAATGTCTGACTCACAGAAGACATTTTCTATGAAAAACTACCAAATTTACAAACCTTTTTTTGAAACTAGGAATTTTAGACCAAAATGAAAGTAAACGCTGTGATAATTGAGAATGAATGTCAGTATTATGCCAGATTGCAACATAAAGTGAATAAACGTGGGATGATGGCAACAGAACTGCAGCATAATGAACTCAGTTTGGGATTTTTAGGGTTTTGTATGAGTAATTCTAGCAGGAGACAGACAGCTCTGCTTTTTGGCCACGTCAGTATGCAACCAGCACTGAAAAGATCAGCAATAACCAGTGAGCTGAATCCAAGAGTCTTTCTATGCACATATCTGCTAATCTGAAGCAGGACGTGTTTGGCTCCACACCTAAGGAGTCTGGTGTGACCTCGTGGTAGCTATCAGCGGGGAGTGGCCACCCTTCTCATCCCCTTTGTTCTGCAGCGTAAACCTGCAGCAATTGTTTAGAAAATCGATGTGAATAGCTTAGTGTTGGGAAGAGCTAAAAGAACATTGATCTGAGGCTTTATTCCAGCCTTTGGATATGCAACACTTCTTCTCGGGAAGAATGTCCTGAAAACAGAGCTCAGAACATTTCCAAAGATTGCTTTCATATGAGTAAAAACATTGCTTTGTAACAAACTCTCACACACAACCTAGAGCAGTGACGTTAATATTTGACTTTTTCTTTAGCAAAGAAGCTTATTCTAAAAATGGTGGAAAATAAATTTGTAAGTGGGACATCATACTGCTATTTGTGTCCTGTAAGTCTTCTTACAATCTTTACTGTTTGATAAATGTGTGAAAAAGTAGTCTATTGAGGTCAATGGGATGTTTTCCTAAGTAGAAAGTCAGAAGGATCCTTGATGCAGGACACTTGAGAACTTTATCTCTAAAAGCGTTGGTGTTACTGAGAATCCTCAGGATAGGGTTTCAGATGCCTTAATTGAGAAGAAGTGTGGTAATGCTCATGTGCTGTACCACAAGAAATTTAGCATTGTAACTATGACTACTGTCTGTTATAGAGAATCGGAGGAAGAAAGAATGTTTCTATGTAAAAGTGGAATAAGGTGGTTTATTTTCATGAATTTGGAGTGACTACAGAACTCGTCCAGCTTGCTGAAGCCTCTGTAGTCTACCGGGTTCATAATGAACTGGATCACAGCAAATTAGCTCATAACTCACTCAAAGCTCAGCTCAGTATTACTTGACTGACCACACTTCGTTTGCTGTAAAATCCTTCTATTCGTTTGGGTGTTGTGGGTTTTTTTTTAAGAAATGGAACTTTGAATGAAGGTTTGGTGGCAGATTTATTTGTCTCTCAGGGCCATGAGTTTCATGGGTGTAAGCGAGGGCAGAGCTTGGCTCTAAATGACTAAAACGCTACACTCCCTTGGCTGTGAGGTGCTGAGGGAATGCATAAAAATAAGGCAGAGCATGAAAGCTTCAGAAGT
The DNA here is from genome assembly GCF_030936135.1 of Gavia stellata. Lineage (NCBI taxonomy): Eukaryota > Metazoa > Chordata > Aves > Gaviiformes > Gaviidae > Gavia > Gavia stellata. The sequence continues at coordinate 16,681,474 of NC_082598.1, read as the reverse complement.
AGCAGAAAGAGGGGGCTGAGCCAACCTAGCATGCCTCCTCCTTCCCGGGGCGGGGGGGGCCTGCAGAAAGATTTTTACACCTTCAGCTGGTCTTGCTTAACAGGACTATACAGACTGACTTAGAGGTACGGGCATAAGGCTGGGGAGATGCCATGCTCAGGAACCAACAGCAGATCCCTCATTGATTAAACAGGCTGTGCTGACACGTTGGATGGAGAAGGGTGGGATGGACCAGGTGCCCGAGTGCAGGACTGCTGGTGTGGTGGTCCCAGCTCATTGCTCACCACCTTTCCAAAGGCAGTGCCTGTGTTGTGTCTGTGATCGCTGCAGTTTTCCTGCAGCATGGTAAGCGGAGCTTGTACATTTTGGATGAGTTATAGCCTCTGTAGTATGTTGTCACAGTAGCTATGAGATGCCCACCCTGAACAGTCCAGTTTCTGTGCAACTGTATGCCATGCCTCGTAATGCACACAGTTAGAGCATTTGCGTTTTCATTCATCACACCCATTGACTTTTTCAGAACTTGTGATTTTTAGGTAAACTGAAAAAGGAAACAAAATACAGGTTAGGTTCAATATGGAAGACAGGCAGTTTAATGAGAGAGAAAAGCTAACACTGCAGTTTTTAAAGCACAGGGGAAATTTAAGCATGGAGTACTAGAAATGGGATTGCAGACTTTGTTCTTAATACATGTTGCATCTAACAATTCCATTTGTTCTGCTGTTCTTCAGTGCCAGGGCTAAGCAAATAGTTCGCAATAAATAATTTAGCTTTTGAATTTAACCTTCATTCCTGCTTATGGACTCCCCATGTGCTGATTGTGGTGGTTTCAAACTTATTTGCAATTCAGGATGATGCAACTTTTAGGCGTGAAGGGAAGGAGGAGATATTTATTATTGTGGTGTGCCAGTGTGATATGACACTCTCAACTGATCAGAAAGTATTGCTTGTCCTCCCTGATCTGATGGCTGCGGTGGGACAGTGAGGAGGCTAAATGAAAGCTGTCATTTTGAGAAGAAACGTGAATTTCTCCTTTTGAAAAGATTAACAACTTGATATTTTTTGTGTGGGAAGATTAACATGGAGACACTATTGAAACAGACAAGACTATTTCTGTCTGAATCATTAATTCCAGATACTTAATCCAGGATTGCATCTAAAGGGGACACTGCTCGAGACAGGGCACTCTGACACCTCTTCCAAAATAAATTACACCTTTTGCATTGTGAAAAGGACCTTTATGTTTATGAGGAAAGGAAAGGATTTCGTCATGCCTCCACTATAAAACAAAGGACAAAAGCAGGTCACTCTGAGTTGTGTTTTTATCAGTCTTTCGTTCCTTGCTGTGGTAAAATGTGTGACTATGATCTCACCCTGAGAGATTGTTGCTTTGCCTCGGACGGGGCCAAATTTTTGTCAGAAAGAGTTACAAAAATTCAGCTAAGAAAATGCCCCAAAAGAGTTTGTCATACTGCAGTCCAAAGCACACAGGAGTAAGCCGAGCCGCTTTTCCACCAAAAAGAGAGAGCGAAGTACAAGTTGTACATGCTTGACATCATAAAATACTACTATGGCAACAACTTGCTGTTTATCTGCTTAAGCGTCAATTTGCAGCGGAAAAAATGGTACAAATGCGAGAAACTGAATTCCCTTGTATTTTATCCGCTCTTCCTTTGGTGGGCAGTTTCTGTATCAAATAAATCTGTAAGTTTTCAGAATTAAAAGGGGGAGGTTTGGAACTGCGAAATTATGTAATCAGTCTTTCTCTGGGTGATTACGTTAGAAAAAATAATGCCTTACAAATCACCTTGCTGGAAGATCACAAAGTTTTGAAAGATCAGAATAGTGCACAGAAACCTGATGTATCTTTCTTACAGTTTGGAGATGGGAATCAATAATATTTAGGATGGGTTTGGCAGTGTTCTTCAGAAAAAACAAAGAGAAAATAAAAGATATTTTAAATTCTACATGTAAATGGGAAAAAGCACTTAACAGTAATAAAACGTTATCAATCCAAAAAACAATGAAAGGGATAACAAAGAATTTCATTGATCTCTCAGCTTGTAAAAAACATGTAGGTTTTTTAATCATTAAGCCTTACGTGCTTAAGAATTCAGGTAGGCACACCGTTTCTTACAGGCATCCGGAAGCAATTTCCCTTTAGCCTCAGTGACAGATAGGTATCACATTTTTCTGGAGAGTGAGGACTGAAATCACAGAAACAAAGATCTTGACATTCTGTTATTTTTAGAAATCTGAACTCAGCTTCCAAAAGGTATTAAAAATTCCTCTGTTTTTTCTTTTAAAAAACAAAAAAGTACCTAGACTCCTAACAAAAGATTGAATCCTTTATTAGAGGTATGACTTAGCCACTTAAACTACATAACTGTTTTCTTTATTTTTCTATCTTTATCTCCTTTACTGTTTTCCTTTTATTTCCATCTGTGAGAACAACATACAATTAATTTTCCAGGAAAATTGGACAATAGAAAAAGGAAAACGAAAAACATTCTCACATTTTAATGCAGAGATACTGACATATGTAGAAGTAAATGCCAAGTGCTATGCACAGTTCAAGGATAATCCTTTTGTGTACTACATGAATTTGTGAAATCATTATCCCAACAATTAACCAGCATGATTAATGAGACAGGGGAAAAAGAATAGTTGCTGCTATTCTGTTGGTACAGAATCTAAATGTTCCCTTACTTCATCTGTTTTACTTTACATCTTGCTTGAGTGTCTTCAATCTTTCAGAAAGAGAGGCTGCCATGATTCTTGGCCCAGCTATTTTTGTCTGTAGCAAATGTTAGATTGATATTGTCACGCTGTCCCAGCTACCATTCTCTTTTTCTTTCCAATGAATGCACCAGGGTCTTATTAAATAAATCAAAATTTTTTAAAAAAAAGAGAGAGGGGGAGAGAGAGAGGCACAAATCGAATGAAAGCAGAGTGGGCTCTGTTTGCAGGCTGTGGCCTTGCTCCCACTGGGCCCACGCAGCACGTGCCCTTTTATCTTAGTGCCTTTAAGCTATGGTGGTCTGTTCAACCTTCTGGGGCTACATATGTCTCTGGGCCAGGATAATTGTTCTCAACAGCATGAGCTTAACTTTACCATCCCTTCTGCCTCTTGACTTACTGTAAATTAAACAGTGGTTCCATGAAAAAAAATGAAGCTGGGAGGTTTCTGTAGCTTTTTAAGACTATTTTTTTTAAAACAGAACTTGTTTTTTTATGGGTACCGATGGAACATTTTTCTAGTTTCTGTGTGATGAGATGGAACTAATTTTAAATATCTCTCTCTCTCTCTTTTTTTTTTTTTTTTTTTTTTTTTAACTCTGGGGCAAAGAACAATCAGAAAGAAATTAGATTAATGAGGAAAGAAGGCTAGACATGGACATGGAATATATGCATGGAAAACACGCAGGAAGCCAAATTCCCATTCAGAGTTTGCCAAATTAGCCACGATTTCTCTTTCAAAGCCCTCCTAACAACTCTCCATTGTATGCAAAGCCCATAAGAATAGAGTTAATAACAGTGTATGAGTATCAATTATACATTACAGATGTAAATCTTACAAGCCCCCTCTACTCTGTAGGAAAAGGGTCTTTGTGTCATGCACAATCGAGAATGCCCTGTCAGCACTGAGCAACTAATAAAGAATAGCAACAACAGGCAGGAAGCCTCCTCAGTTCATTGAGTCACATCTTAACTACTTGGTCTACAAATCAGGCTAAGCAAACTTTTCACAGATGGTGTCATCCTGATCTGTACCACAAATGTTAACTCCTTAAAACCCCCTTGAATTTCTTGTTCTTCAGATTTGTATCATTTTTGTCATTTCATCTAAAAAGAAGAAGCATCAGAAAATTTGAAACTTCCTCTGCCTTGATCCTAATGCCCTTCCCAGCACCTATTTCAGTTTAAATGAACTTTTTTGAACGCGGACTTATGTTTAGTCAGATTACATTCTACCAGCACCTTTTATGACGACATCCATATTCTTCTGTCTCTACCTGCCTTGAATTATTAATTTTAGGTTTTGGTAAACACCGGAAGGAAATCTTCTTTCAGAAGAACACAACGAATGGAAATCATTGAGTCATAATTTTTATGTTCTTTCCTGGAAACTGTCCAAACTGCGGTTTAAGTCAAACCAGCTAACATCATGTGAGGTTTTAGCTCAGTCAGCCAGTCAACTGCAATTTTCATTGTATGCATTAGTGTACTGCGGTCTGCAGGAGTACCAGTTCTGTTGCTGCTCAGGATTTCAGGTCTTCCTTGCAGAAGGACCATGATTTCTCATAAAGAGTTTGTATTTTCTTTAATTCTGATCATTGTTTTCCTTAAGCTACAAGAAAAAAATACTTAGTCTGAAAAAACGCAAGTTTACTTCTTCTGAAGAAGACATACTATGATGCACAGTTATACTGCACTGTAGCAAGGTTCTTCACTGAACTACCTTTCTCTCTTGGTCATACCCTAGGTCCTATGCTGGGCTGCAGAGGCCCCATGTGGAATTTAGACAAATGTTTAAGTGGTGTCTCTCTCTGTTTCTTTGGCCACAGGAATATCAGAAAGTCAGCATGTCCTTTTCAGTCTTTTTGCACCAGGGATTTGAGGTTAAGCTCAGAAGGCAGCTTTACCAATGGATCTCGAAGGCTGTATGGGATTCTTAGCCAGGTTGCAAAGCCTTGAAGGCCAATTCACAATCTGAATCTTTTCAGTCTGGAGAAGATGAGGCTGAGGGGAGACCTCATCGCTCTCTACAACTACCTGAAAGGGGATTGCAGAGAGGCGGGTGTTGGTCTCTTCTCCCAAGGGACTAGTGAGAGGACAAGAGGAAATGGCCTCAAGTTGCGCCAGGGGAGGTTTAGGCTGGATATTAGGAAAAATTTCTTTACCGAGAGAGTGGTGAGACACTGGAACAGGCTGCCCAGGGAAGTGGTGGAGTCACCCTCACTGGAGGTGTTCAAGGAACGTGTGGACGAGGCATTGTGGGACATGGTTTAATGGGCATGGTGGTGTTGGGTTGATGGTTGGACTTGATGATCTTACAGGTCTTTTCCAACCTTAGTGATTCTGTGATTCCCCCCAGGTCTTAAAAAAGGCTGTGTTGGGCTACACATCTTCCTTACGGCTCTTAAACAGTGTTGCATAAAACTTAAAATAGTTCTGCTCACAGAGTGAAAAGGTCTTCTGGAGATGCAGCTTCTAATTTTAAGTAATGGCTAGTGACTACCTTCTTCTCCCTGTCAAGTTATAATTTCTTTATTGGCGAATAAAGATTAAAAGTTCATTATCAACTCTTCAACAGCCTTGCTGTGCTGGTATCAGTAAAGACAACGTGTTTCATTACCAGGTTTGTAGCACAAGCAGTAAAAACTCTGGTTCACTGATTCACAAGTATCTTAATGGCGTTCACTGTAGAAATCTGGTGCAGATGTTTACTGAAACAGATATTTACTAGAAGTAATTAGGTATTTACTGAAGTATATATATATGACATTAAGTCCACAATTAGTGCAAAATGAACTCTGGTGGCATGATATGTTGGTAATATGTCCAAGTCTACAATGACTGCTGCACACTTACAAGCAGACAAAGTTGTGGCCTCGAGACACTGATGATCCCAAAGCTGTGTGGACCTTCTTTTCCCAAAACCTCAGCATTTGTTGCCAGCCCCATACTGACATATGCCTGAGGGTGACCCAGTGCGACCCCTCTGCGGGACCTGCTGGAGACCTTCAGAACAGGGTGGCAGTACATGCTCCTAAGGGACTTGAGAAGAAGCTGTGAAACCCTTAAAAAACCCCTGGAAAAGGTAATGACACATTCCCTTGGGTCTACAGCAGGAAGGTGAAAGCTGGACTCAGCCTTCCCCGTTGTCACAGTCATAGTTCAATGCCTGTGCGATTTGTGTGCCTGGACATGCAGTCTAAATTGACAGATGCTCTTTGCTCCTCTCCATCACACCATCAGGGATCATGCAAGGCTAACATGTGGCCTTTCAAGTGTTAGCTGAAAGACCAGTCTTTGGCCCCTGTCTTATGGTTGTCTGGTTCTTAATCAGTGTGGATGAGCTGAGAGATCTGCAATTAGATAGCTGTAGGTTTCCTCTGTGCTAGTCAAACAAAATATCCCTGCCTAGCATGTAAAACAGATCAGCTTTAAGCTGCATATTTTTTACAAACTATGTTTTTTTCTGAAGAAACATTTGGCCTCTTAACTTTGGACATTGCTGTATGTGTGGAATTTGGCAATGTCTCCTGCACACAGCCTCTTTAGGTCCTCTCAGTTGGCTTTGTTTAAGTATCTGATTCATTGAACAACTCTGTACAATTCGGGCCTGGTGCAAGGCCAGTTTAAGTCAACCCTAAAATAAACCAGGCCTTCATATAATCTGGTTCAAGCCTTCTTTCCCCTTATCTCAGTTTCTTGATCCTTCAGTCTTTTTGAGGTACAAAGCTCCCCTAAAAAGATGGCTGGCCCTATTCAGACCGTGGTTTTCAAGGACACCTTTATCTTTTATTTTCTTGAGACAGAGGCAGACAAAATGCTGCAGTTGGTGTGTCCAGAATATAAAATGGAGTGGGCAGGGGTCACCTACAGAAATGAACACCACAGCCTGGGAGCAACTGGATGGAAAGAGAGCAACCCATGCCTTGACCCCTCCATGATGCAAGCAATCCCAGGAAGACCACAGCAATTGGGTCTAATGGTCTCATAGAGAGGAGCCGAGGCTCCAGCAGTCTCTGTTGTTGCCAGTGTCTGGATGCACTGGGGGCTCCTGCTCCTTGCTTGGCCACCAGCTCTGTCACCCTGGCTTAGATGGAGCACCCTACCTTGCAAGGGAGCCCAAAGTGCTGCACAGGCAACGGAGGGGCCCAAAGCAACAACAGTCTTTGCATGCTACATAGAGACAGGTTTCTTCAACAATACAAAACTGTCTGGGGTGCTTTGCAGATATACCCAATACCTTGAGGGATTGTTTTCTCTTTAAGTAGTGCAATTCATATGAAAAATACTAACAAAAAAAATTCTCTTGTTCCACAAAGCATGGTGCAGGAGCCAGGAATTTCTAAGGCTTGAAATGTTTGTTTCATGTTCTGCCACAGATATTTGGTATAAGTTTGGGTAAGTGACTCCGGTGTAGTTGAATGGAGTTTATGTTCTTACTCCTACGGACAGGATTTGATCACAGACTTTGCCTTCGGAGGAAGTGTACCTCCTCTAAGTCAGCCTGTATGGTGGGGCTCAGTACGGATTTATGCATGATGGTTTAGGCATTCACATTAAACAGCTCTACCCAAATCCTTGTAAATAATAATAGGTATTTTGAGTATAAATGAAGTAGTAAAACTTACATTTTAAGAGCTAACTGGGACTTAGCCAAAACACTAAATAAATAAATAAACCTCACACATTTAACTGTTGACCATATTGAGTTTACTGAGAGGCTAAAAATGAAGAAAAATGTCCCCAGGAAACAAAAATCCATGCTAGGTCAGAGAGAGAAAAAGAGCTTTCCAAGTTGCAATACAGTGAAATGAAGTAGAGACTCAGCAGATAGTTAAAATGCTGCTCTTGTCTCTAGCAAGAAACCTGACTACATAGAGGTAAGAATGCCATTTTATTTCCAGAGCTTACTAAAGCTGTGATGAATGTATATCTGGAATACATTTCTTTTTGTGTGAACGGACTACATATCACTATCATTAACAGTAACTCAGCATGTTTATCACAGCGCATTTCAAAGAGGTGGGAAAACACACATGTTGCTGTTCTAATTCTGCAATAAGTCATGAAACCATCAACATACTCATTGTTTTAAGTGTAAATTTCATATTTCAGAAACTTTTTTCTTCCTTAGAAATGGCATATGCAAAACATACTAGAAATATATTTGAATGCCATGCCTGTGTCTTGGTAGCATTCCTACATATCAGCTCAAAGCAAAGAGCCTTTCTTCACTCAAATGTGTTGTGTTGACTGAATAATGTGTTAGCGCAATCAGGAATACAGTATTTGTCATCCCCGGCCCTTTGAGAAGATATTTGTTCAAATAGAGTTCAGCCTAGTTCTGCAAAATATTTGTTGCTAGGCTTATATTCACCATTTGTAGGTAAGGTTGGATGCCTCTATTATTTTTAAATTTGTTCCATCTACCACACTGTTTAGGAGCCTCAGTGATTTCAGCATCCAGATTTCATATCAGTAAGAAGTAATTATCTCCCTGAGAAAATCCCCTCTCTTCCTGATTGAGGCCGTGTCACTGCAGCAGAAATGTTATTCAGCAGCCACTAGGCATCTTTGGTGGTGACATCTGTTTGGTTGTCTGGTGAGGGACTGAGGTATAATCAGTCATATAGGTGTTGAATAGTATTGGCTTCCTGACAGACTATCAGAATAGCCACGGCAGCAGTTTAAAAATCAGCCTGTTTGTTTCTGCCACCCGGTGAAACACTGTGATGTCTGGAGATCAGATTTACTTTGAGTATTTTACAGCGGGACAAGAAATTACTTGCAAGCCAGAAAAATATGACAATGAAAAAAAAACCTTATGCTTTGCCTATCAGATTTTTCTTTACTGATTTATGAATCACCAGATGACTAACTCACCTATGGCATCACTAATAAAGAGTTAAATCTCCCGTCTTCTGTAGAATTTCTAAATGGATTACCTATCATTGCCTAAGATTTAGATGAAGGTAAGACAGAGCCTGTAATTCCATTGTTATCAGTTAGTGAATAAAAGATGAAGATTAGCATGATTAAAGAGAAGTGAAACAGGGGTTCAGCAGTATTAACTCAAGGGAGTAATTCTTCTGGACACTACTGGGACTGTGTCCATGACTAAGGACAGAAGAATTACGCTTTGAGGAAAGCAAAAAGCAGAGCTTGTCTAACCAGCCCCCCTGGGGAATGGGAGTGATTACAGGGCATGCTGCTGTCCCTTTTATTGGCATAGGCAGCCACATAGAAAACATGTGAGGGAACCAATGCTACTAGCATCAATTCTAATGTAACTGAGTTCAGACAAGCAGGTGAAGATTATAGCTTACTATCTGCAGAGATGAGAGTGAAAACAGGGACACAGCCATTGAGGTTTTGTGTCTCATGAGCAAGGCCCACAGTAAAAACAGGGCTGGCACACTTCAGTTTCACCCAGGGAAGAGAATATGGACAAAGGAATCTGAAGTAGGGATTTGGTGGCTGTAGGCTTGGCAGGGAAGCGAGCAAGAGAAAGTTGGGGGATTCGTCTCACTTAACTGTAGGCATTACATTACAGATGGCTACACCTGAGCAAGTCATCCAGACTTCCTTTAAAGTCAGCAGAAATAAATAATTGCTTTTAGAGTGTAATTCGTCTCAACCTCAGGTAAACAACTGAAATGTGTGAGATGAATTGTGCCCCTCAAGTGCCTGCTTCTCTGCTTTAACCATGAAGAGTTGCTCAGACGTGGCTGTGCAAACTGTAGATGTATAAACTTGGAGGTATGGATCATCCCATGAAGTTTCAGTGGGACAGCAGCAGTGCTCAAACATCCAGTCCAACTTTTTTTTTGTTTGTTTTTTTGTTAATGGTGGGACTTGATGATCTTACAGGTCTTTTCCAACCTTAGTGATTTTGTGATTCTGTGACACTGAACTGCAGCCAAAAGGGTAGCACTGTCCCCATTCAGCTCTCCATAGGCAGATACGGAGGAAATCTGCAGCTAACCCAGCATTTCTCCAGAAACTTTAATATTTATCTTGACTATCATTTGCTCCGTACCTCCACTTCTGCAAGCTGTATTTAGAGGAAAACAAAACAAAAGAAAAAAATGTCGTTCCTTGTTGATTATTAGATACTAAAAAACTTATGTAAAGATGGCTTCTAAGGATAACAGCATTTCAGTATGCATTTTCCTAAGTTAATACAATTTATTTACACGTAGACCTGTGTAAGCAACTGCCTCAGCTGCCATTAAAGAGACTGCGTTCCAACCACAGCCCAGAAATAAACGGTTTTTCAGCCAGTTACCTCTGCCTCCTTCCAATGGTTTCCCTGCAAGCTTTGCCTAATGAGCTCTCCAGACTTGCTGCGTGCAGGACACTCGGCTGGGTTGGTGTCCGGACTCTATAGCTGCTGGACTTGAAAAAGTACAATAAGACTTTAAGCAGGGAAACTCAACCTACCGCAGATAGCTAGTAGGACATATTTATTGCAGAAGTACAGTTAGGATCCATTAGGGTCTCAGTATATTGAGAACACTAAAGAAACGGCAGATGATCTGTTATTTACCTGATGTTATGAACAGTGTAGACAGTAGCATATACTTCCAGAAATGGAAATATAAATCATAAGAAAGTTCTTGTTCTTTTGGTAACAGGAAAGCGAAAAAAATGGTTTTCCGACACCATTTCTGAAGGTATTTCTGGCTATGCAACCTTATGTCAGACAAAACCAAGACATTACAGGGCCCTTGAAGTAAAACCACCTGATAATACCATTAAGGAAGGTAGTATACTTTTTTTGCTGTCCTTTTCTCTAGCTCTTGAGTTTAGACTAATCTGCTGTATAATGCCAGAACATTTTGAGTTACACAATTCAGGTGTGTTGTCTGTGACTGATACAAAGTTTCTGTAAGTCATAAAAAACTGGTGAAGCTGACATGACAAGGAAGAAAACTCTTACATTGTACTTTAAGAAAGTTGTACTTCAATGCACTGTGGATGTTAGTTTCTCTTCAGCGTTTGTTTAAAAACAACTAAGGAAGCTGTGATACTTTGAGCCTTGTTTTACTAGATATTTAGCAAGAACTTAAGAGCCTCTTACTCCTCTATCTATGTAAAGGCCCTAAAGAGCTTTTACTCCTCTATCCCTGTTTCTGTGAGAGGCAGTAGCATAAGGCAGTTTCAGCCTGAAAAGGAACTAAAGAACCAGATATTTGGCTTTTCTGCCTTAAAGGGAACAGGAATATTTTAATAGGTGATATTTCCAGAGAGAGAATGCAAATACATAGTAATGCTTTTTATTGTTCACAAGCCAGAAAGGAAAATATCACCCTCTGAATATTCTGATCTTAAAAGGAAATTCTGCTCTCCAGCCTTGCCTTCCTGCCTCCCAGCCATCAGCAGCCTGGGGACTGTCTTAGTCGGAGGTCACACCCATACTGCTGCATTTAAAAGCCAGTCTAATCCCTTACCAATTTATATTTTTGGCTGTTAGAACTTCCTGAGGCCATGAGTTTTACAATTTACATGTTGTTTGAAAAAATACTTCCTTTTGCTACGTTTAAGCCTGCTGTCTAATAATATTTTTGTATGACCCATGGCACATGTTGCCAATATATGTTGTCCCTGCAACTTCTCTCTGGCAAACCTGATTTTATAGACCTCTATTGTATTTCCCCTTACTCATTCCTTGAAAAGTCATACCTTATTTAGCTTCTGTTCCCGAAAAAGCCATTCAATAATCTGATTTTTATTGCCCTTTTCTGCACCTTTTCTATCTCTACTCTATCATTTTTGCAATAGTGGGGCCAAAACTGCACATAGGATCCAAGAAATGGGTGTGCCATTGATTTCTACAGCGGCATAATATTTTCTGTTCTGCTTTGCTCTCTATTCCTATTCTGACAATTCAGATGATGCTGTTTGCTCTTTTGACCATCACTAGGCACTGAGCTGACATTTTCTAAGAGCATTCACAATGAGTCTAAAATCTCTTTCCTGAGGGTTATTCGGTAATTTAGAGGCTCTTGAAGTGTACATGCAGTTAAAATTGTTTTTCTCACATGTACTGAACTTAGAGGCACTGAATTTAATCGTACATTTAACCACTTGGACGGCCAGTGTTGTGAGATCCATCTGTGACTTCTCACAGTCTGCTTAGGACTGACTTTGCCGTCTCACTATCCACCTCACTTTTCACCGCTCCATCTGTAAAAGCTATCAATCTCTGTCTAATTTACCAGTGCAGTTAATTTTTGTATTAGCATGGCTTACCTGAGGTCATATTGTCTTGGCATAAATTGCTTCAGGGATTCCTTTAATGTACCTTGTTTTATAGTGTTACTTTTTCATCATTGTGTATGCTTGGTCTTTTGAGACAAGGACAGAAGCCAGTAGACCTGTTTGGAATATTTTTTTATTTCAGTACTTTTTCTTTTTTTTTGGCCTTACCTTCTTTTATTTTAATTTTTGAGTTGCTATTTTATGAGATAGTACCATGAAATATAAAATAATAATATGGCTATAAAACCCATTAATCTGTGAAATGGGTAAAGCATTTGATAAAGAGGAAAGTGAGTTAAATAACGATAGACTGCTTGTCAGAAAGCAACTAAACAATGACACCAGAGGGTCTTCCATATACTGCTTCTTGCACCAAAGTTATAGAACTAATATAGCGAAAACAGGCTGCAGCCTACCCCCAGACATAACCTCCACACACAGACAAAAATTTCCTCAGAAGATGCATGACTTTACAGCTTGCATTCACTTCATTCTTCATTCTTCACGAGAACAAGAAGATGCTTGAATTATGGCTTTGGATTTAAAATGTGTAAATATATCCACATTCTATAAGAATACGATTTTTCCAGTCAAAAACTTCTTCCGTATGCGCTAGGACTTATCTGAAACATGGCTTTCATAACAAATCAAAATTTGCAGGAGCTTTTCAAAACTGAAATGTTCCTTGTTTGCTGTTCTTGCTGCTCTTCTCTCTTTGTCAGCTCTGGAGAAATTTTGAAAACTTCTATCATCTCCTTGATTCTGATGTAGATTATAGAGTGGGAGGTTTTGGTACTGCAAAAACAAAGGCATTGCTTGCCTACACTATAATGAAAGCTACTGCATGAAACATGAGTATCATAAGTGATGATGGCTTTATCTGAAGCATTTGGTTTTATATTTAATTTTAGTGACTGTACTGATTATAAAATAAAGACTTCAATCCTAATGATATGTATGTATTCATTAGGGAAAACACTTTATTCACTGGCACTGTTCCCTTCTGCACTGACATTTCTGAATGAAATAATAGCTATGAATTGTTGGGCCTGATACTCTTCTTGCTGGGCAAATTAGGAATAACTCAAGAGAAATCAGTGAAACTAATATAACCCTAGTTTATGTCTCTGTCTGTCCATGCATATTCCCATTCCTATGTTTTTTACTTCCTTTTTCAATTCTAATCCTCACTACAATTTGCCTTGGGGCAATTTTTGTATGCCTGTAACGAGCAAAAATAAATTCTCTCAAGTATTTCTAGGGAAAAAATATGTAGCACAGCATCAAGGAGAGAGGGCAGTCCCATGTGGAGGCAAAGTAGATCAATGTTTCATTCTAGTCCAAATGGCCTTCCTCTACAAATGACATCATCCAGCTGGGACTGAGCTTTTACATAGGATTGATTCTACCTCATCTTCCCAGTTCTGTAGTGGCTAGTTTTTTCAGGCTTAATGATAAAGTTTTCCCTCCAGAAAATGTTTTCAAATGTTTCTGCACTATGAATATCATGTTTTTAGCAGTGGACACCTTTCTTTCCCCTCTTAATTTACTCCTGCATGTGGCCCTAGTGTCTTCTTCTCTTTCACTGCCCCTTTTTGCAAGATTCCACACTTAGTGCTTCTCTTGCAGCTCCAGCTCCTGGATTATGTGGCTATAGAAAGATATCAACTTTTGTGTAAACAAAAAGAGGCAAAATTTTTTATCAATCATATTTGGAAAGAAGAGGTGGAAACAGAATTCCGGTACAACTTGAAAAGTCAAAACTCACAACTGGTTTTGAAAGTCAGCAGGTTCTGAATACTATAATTATAAAGCAAATTTCATGATTTTGAGAAGAGGGTAAAGATATTGGAAGAGGTCCTTGGACCCGATTATAAATTAATTGTTACAACTTCACTGTCAACCATGAAAAATTTTGCTTCTTTACCTAAAGGGACTCTAACTCCAAACCTCCTGGTTTCTAAGGAAGAATGAGTACAGGGAAATTCTGAGCTCTAACGCATAATTTTATTACAAGATTCTAAATGTTAAGCTTCCTAATGAACACAAAAGGTCTCACACTAGAGTACGAGGCTTTTTTTTGTTTTATCCTTCAACTACAGAGCACAAAACTTTCCTTTTTAAAAGATAAGAAAAACAGAGGGCATTTTTCATCAGATCAAAAGGCTTGAAATACTTAATACTGTCCCTTCTAGGCCTGTAGAAGTTTATCTGTGACACTGCAGAGTCTTTTATAGGGTGCTGTTACTTTTTCCCATAGTGGGATAGCTTCCTAAAATGTCCTTCCAGATTTCCATTTAAGAGATATGTTGCATGAATAGATTCTGGAGCTGCTAAAGCTATTTATTGTTTTCCTGGATGTGGATTATGTTTCTTTTGTTGCCTACAAGAAAGCAGCCATGGAAAGAGATAATATCATCACTTAATATTTATGAATGGGTCATTTTCCTTTAATGGTGAAATCGATACTTGTCCCTAGAACAGTTTGTTTTACTTCTAAACCAGAACAATGGGCAGGATTGCCAGATAGCTTTTCAGATTCCGTAAATGTAAAATATCCGCTTATTAGCTCTTTTTTTATCTAGCCTTTTGTATTATGTTCTTGAGCTAGTTACACAGTGTTCAAGAGAGGTCATTGAGTACATCCCTAGTTTTATCATATTTTTCTTGATTGTGGAATTGATTTTAAGACATAGTCCATATTTCACTGGGGCTTAAACATATAGATGTGGCTGTGGACGTGCGCATCTCTGTGTGTGTCTTTATTTATGGAATTGTCAGTCTACAGAGAACTGCTTGTGACGTAGACAGATTTATTTATCTGGTTATTTGGAGCATAGTTTCAAAATAATTGCCAGGTGAGATTGAGATTTTATTGCTAGTCCTCTCTATTTCACAGCTTTGCTGAAGTGGTTTAATTATCAGCTATTAGAGGTGATAATTCATGCACCAAATCTGAAGAGCACTTTAAAAAAAACCCCTCAGTGTGCCATCAATGCTAGAGAGATGCTATTTATACCCCTTAAACTTGTTTATGGCTATACCATAGCCAATAAGCCATGGTGTAATGCTGCCTCGATGGGATTTTTTTTGTGTCATTTTGTCCTTTCAGCTGTACTCGTCGCCTGTGGTCTTGTCAAGGGGCTGGTGGCTGGTAGGCTGCGTGATACCAGAAAACAGCGCTGCAGTGGAGACACAGGCATGCTGCTGCAGAGCCTGGTTGCTCACATCTGCCACCCAACCACCAAGCTTTTGGTCAGAGGATGTTGCTGATGGTGCCGTGTAGTACTAAGGGTTTACACAGGGGCTGCCTACTGATGCTTTTTCTGAGCATTGATGAATACGGACAAAGTGCTGATCCTTAAACTCTCCTTCTAAGATAAAGTACTTGAGGAAGGTGTGTAGCTGAAGCTGTTGGATATGGGGAAAAAATAGGGTAAACCAAGCCCCATAGGAAAATCCTCATGAAGAATATAAAAAAGAGCAGAAATGTAGCTGTACTTTGAAAAATATTTTGAAATCATGGCATCAAGCTCTACACATCCTCTGTGGGTCTATGTTACTCTGATATTTATGAACTTTTATAGCCATAATGCCACGATCTTATGGACATAGTCCATGTCTGTTGTGAGGTGTTGACAACATACAGTATAGCTGTGAGAGAATACATGTGAATAATTACCATTTTTTGTCAAACAAAGCAGAATGTCACTGTAGCCAAGACTCCTCAAAGCAGGATGTCTCGGGCACCTTGGTTTTCTTTTCTTTGTTTGCACAAAGATGTACGTACCCTGAAGCTGCACACTGTTCCCACTTTCTTCCCTTGTTTCTATCTTGTGTTCTTTCTCTGCTTTTCTCTGTTTACAAAACAAATAGAAAAATTGTTTTGAGACCTAAGAAGCAGGAGGAGGGTCTTTGTAGATTACAATTACTGCAATTAAAATGTTTTCTGTGTTAAAATAATAATGCTTTGCATTATAAAATGTTTTACCTGGAGAAAATTTAGTATTTTGTCTCTGTCATAAGCATTTTGATGTAACCTTACATAAACATATAAAGTAATCAAATGATTGCTGTGGTTAATACCTTAAAATTTAAAGTTCTGTGAAAGGAAATATCTTCTGTTCTAAGCTTCCATTCTGTAAAAAAAATATTAAAGTTGAAGAACCTAAATAAAAGGGCATCCCCTGAGTTGTGTTGAAGTTTCAAATATTCAAAAAATAAGAACTGAAATAAGAAGAAGAGAGAAAGAACACCAAAACAAGATCAAGAAGAAGAAAAGCAGAAATAGTTTATACTTACAGAATAAAACATTTTAATTAGGAAAAGTAAGATAAAAACTAACACAGAGGGAATAGAATAAAAAGCTATATAAAAAGAAAAGTATTTTAAAAGACCGTGAAGAGAAACTGAATGTATTATTTACATAAAAAAAGAAAGTAATTGAAAATAACAAAGGCAGAAAGGCCATGTGACTTCAGTTTCAACTTTATTGATAATAAATATTGAGACTTAACATTTTTTTTAAATTATACATGTCTAAAACGCTCAATTCCC
The DNA here is from genome assembly GCF_030936135.1 of Gavia stellata. Taxonomy (NCBI): domain Eukaryota; kingdom Metazoa; phylum Chordata; class Aves; order Gaviiformes; family Gaviidae; genus Gavia; species Gavia stellata. Next base: position 16,664,914 of record NC_082598.1, on the reverse strand, counting down.
TTCTGGTTTTCTTTGTTTTTTTCCCCCTCCTAATATGAAATAACATCTCTCATCTGAATCAATCTTTTCTTTTATCATATTTTAAACTATTGTTTAAGATAGTATTCCCTGTTTCTTGGTTTCCAGAGTCACAGACAGCAGAACTGGTGTGTTACCATTTATTTATACTGCTGACTAGCATGCGAGAGAAAGAGTCTGCATCAAATGCTGCTTCAGTGACACCAGTGACTCCGTCATACTGGAGTGGCAGTTGTGGGAACTATTGACAGATCAGAGGAAGCACCACAATTGACACGTTTGTGGAGCATTGTTGAAGACAATGAGGCAAATTATGCCCTTGACATTAAACATAAATTACATGCTACGTATTTTGTTCATATAGCAGACTGTGAACTTGGCTAAAAACCCTGACCGTATCGGATGCTACTGGTTTAAGTGTGTTGTAAAGGGGTAGGGTAAAGGGAAATAGAGGAAAAGGAAGGAATTTGTGGGGTGCTTCTATGGATAAAAATACAGTTTTATTGACTCATTGTACCTCAGATGAGTATGTTGGGAGGATTTTTAGCTTAGCTCCTTATTGCAGCAGATGGGGATCCCAGCTGCTTGTTTCTTTCCATCCTGACAATCTGGTTACATCAGTTTTCTAGCAGCTTGCATGTCGAAGGCTTTAATCACAAAGAAAGAGACTAGAAATGTCTTTTCTTTAGAAAATAGAACTGAAGCTAGAAATCAATTTCCAGCTCTTCTTCCAGTTGGGTCATTGGTAGTGATGATAACCACTAAGGGCATAGGCTGGCTTTGTTAACAGAGAAGTAACCAAATTATGCCATGGACACCTCACTTCTCATTAAGCATAGTCCTCTTCTCCTACGAAACAGAGATGACTATCAGTCCAAGAGCTTTCCCATCAGATGGGGACAAGGCAGCCTTTGCACCTTTAAGTTGCTCCTTGCAAATTGGCTCAGTTTTCTAAAATTTGAGAATTTCATTTAATTCCAAGTTAAGGTGATTGGACAATGTGAACCGTACAGTTCAGTCTCTGAACCTCTTAACCCAAAAGTTGTAATGAAAATTTATTTAAAGGGAGCACTGATATTAAATTGCAGCACTGATGGCTGTGACTCCCCAACCAATTGTCTTGAGAAACTTTACTTTCACTCTTAAATGAAGAAGGATTTTTCCTAGCCTAATGAGGCAAAATCTAGATTATATTGAATCTGGGAGAAGGACAAGATGAATTACTGAAGGGTTTTGAAGAGTGAAAGAAGAAAGGGACAATGAAAGAATTTTGGGAAGCTAGATAGTCCCATTGAGAGCTTCTTCTCTAGCTGGAAAAGGAGACATGTAAGCAGAAAAAAACAACTACAAGACTGTATTTTCATGGAGCTTTGTGGAGCAGAATTTCAAAAGATTATAGGTGAGGTCTTCAATCCTTCTTCAGCTTCCTATTTAAAATATAGTGAATAGTGTAAGGAGTGAAAGCTGAAAGGTTTGTTTAATGAAATATTTTCTGTAGGACCTTTGCAGAAATGGGAGGATGTGCAGGAAACAAAGCTTAAACTGCAATAGAAGGAAAGACTTGCAATTAAAGCTTTTATCTACTGATATGAAGAAATCTCTGTCTGTCTCTTCCACTACATTCTCTTTTCATGCTAAGCAAGACATTCAAACCAAACAACTTTTACCGTAGCTCATTAACGTAAAATAATTTTTTTTTATTTTGTCCAGTTTTTTATAGATTTAGCTAGGATAAAACTGTCACGAGTTAAATTGACAAAATCTGTTCCTTTTACATGGCAAATGCTATATAGTGCTGTATCTCCTGAAAATATCAGGTGTTAGGCACCTGAGAATGGGCACTCAGGAAGAGTGGAAATTTTTACCTTTATAAACTTCTGTGCTGCTGCTGCAGTGTATTTAGCTACCTGGTACAGAGCACTTTCTGGAACTGCAGGAGGAAAGGAGCAGTCCTCCCTCCAGAAAGTGTTTGAATAGTGTGCAGCGTGGGGCCACATATTAAACAACTCTCCATCTCCGTAATACTCTGCTTCATCTTCAGTGAGAGGTATATTGGGCTTTAACTGGATGAATGCTACAGCTACAAGCACAAAGCAAGTGCTAATTCCTGAGGGGGCTATTGGTAGCCTCTTTAGGGCTGTAGTAAATAATGATTAAGTCCATGAATTACACAGAGAGTTAATGCACTGAGCCTTGTGTTCTCTACATGCCCTATCTTGCATTGTAGCTGGTCTACTGTATATTATATTAGTCTCTAGTTTCAGACAATGTTTAGGCAGTCTTTGAAGAAGACCATGAAGAATCTCAGAAGTGCTGTGCCCTGCTTGCTGCACCCCAAAGTGTGGACAGTTGCCCAGAATTTGACTGAACTATTCCAACATCCTATACTTTTCCAGTCTGGGAAGAAATCTCATGGGAGCTGCTTTGCAGCAGAGCCAAGGTTGATTTTCTTGTGCTATTTCACCACCTCCAGTTCTAACCTGAAGCCTGAAACATGTTGGTGCACGAAAATTTGAGGACTCTTTCCAAATACTTTCTCACTAGCAAAAAGGTGCAGTCTGAGCTCAGATTAGATTCCAACCACTCTGCTGGTTTGTCTTAGCGAAAGATTTGTCTCTTCTGCTAGCATGATAAATCCCAACAAAGGACAATACAGTCTCCAAAAGCAAGGTATACCTACATATGGAATGGGTATCACCTTGCCTAAATTTATCAGTTAATTATCTTCTCCAGGCAGTTGCCTATGTTCCATCTGCAGCCAAAGGAGAGAAAGAAGCATTTCTAAAGGCTGATTCATCCCATCCTGAGTGTCTAATGCAAGTGAGTGAATTGCCCTCTGGATGTGCCTGCCTCTTGCTTTTTCTCCCTGCACAGACTCTAGGGGGAACCTACATAACAAGTTTAAACTAGACAATTTTTAGATGAATAAAGATAAGGGAGATGACTCCTATCCTCAGGTGTGCATCTGTGTGAGAGAAAAAGTATAGGTCATGGGAGAAATAAAACAGTGTCGAAATGACCAGGTGACCCACCTAGTGGATGAGGGAAAGGCTGTGGATGTTGTCTACCTGGACTTTAGTAAAGCCTTCGACACTGTCTCCCACAGTATTCTCCTGGAGAAACCGGTGGCTCATGGCTTAGACAGGGGCACTCTTCGCTGGGTAAAAAACTGGCTGGATGGCCGAGCCCAGAGAGTTGTGGTGAATGGAGTCAAATCCAGTTGGCGGCCGGTCACAAGCGGAGTCCCCCAGGGGTCAGTTTTGGGGACGGTCTTGTTTAATATATTTATCAATGATCTGGATGAGGGGATTGAGTGCTCCCTCAGTGAGTTTGTAGACGACACCAAGTTGGGTGGGAGTGTTGATCTGCTCGAGGGTCAGAAGGCTCTGCAGAGGGATCTGGACAGGCTGGATCGATGGGCTGAGGCCAATTGTATGAGGTTCAACAAGGCCAAGGGCCGGGTCCTGCACTTGGGTCACAACAACCCCATGCAACACTACAGGCTTGGGGACGAGTGGCTGGAAAGATCCCCCGCAGAAAAGGACCTGGGGGTGTTGGTCGACAGCCGGCTGAATATGAGCCAGCAGTGTGCCCAGGTGGCCAAGAAGGCCAACGGCATCCTGGCCTGTATCGGAAATAGTGATTGAGCCCCTGTACTTGGCGCTGGTGAGGCCCCACCTCGAATCCTGTGTTCAGTTTTGGGCCCCTCACTACAAGAAGGACATTGAGGTGCTGGAGCGTGTCCAGAGAAGGGCAACAAAGCTGGTGAGGGGTCTGGAGCACAAGTCTTATGAGGGGCAGCTGAGGGAACTGGGGTTGTTCAGTCTGGAGAAGAGGAGGCTGAGGGGAGACCTTATCGCTCTCTACAACTACCTGAAAGGGGGTTGCAGAGAGGTGGGTGTTGGTCTCTTCTCCCAAGTGACTAGCAACAGGACAAGAGGAAATGTCCTGAAGTTGCACCAGGGGAGGTTTAGGCTGGATATTAGGAAAAATTTCTTTACTGAGAGAGTGGTGAAACACTGGAACAGGCTGCCCAGGGAGGTGGTGGAGTCACCCTCACTGGAGGTGTTCAAGGAACGAGTGGACGTGGCATTGTGGGACATGGTTTAGTGGGCATGGTGGTGTTGGCTGATGGTTGGACTTGATGATCTTACAGGTCTTTTCCAACCTTAGTGATTCTGTGATTCTGTGATTTGTGATTTTACAAGGTTTTGGGTTCCTGTATCAGTTCATGGTAAAGCAAGATAAAACACTTTGAAATGACAATTTGAGTGCAGTTTGTGGATGCCAAATCCCATCATTTTCCGAAGTACATTCCTGGCCTTGAAATCTATTTATATATTGTGCTTGAAACCTAGAGACATTGCTTCCTCTGACTGATTAATAATTTTCTTTGAAATGTTAACATTTATTATTTATCACTAGTCCCCATTTAAAACCAGCTTTTCTCCTTCAGTTATGACAGAGTAAAGCTTAAAACTATTACAGTGAGGTCTGTCGTCTTCAGCAGCTTTAATTGCTCCGTGGTGGCATGTATGTACACATGCAATTAAGTGTATATACATAGAAAAAATGAAGCAGTATAAGCTGCTAATGCACTATGTGGCATGAGTAACATGCAAGGCACTGTGCGGGGAAGTCACACCGCCTGGAGCAAACTGGGTGATCCCTAGTGTGTCACCTCTTCACGTGCACACCCGTTCTGTGATGCCCGTCCTGACCATATTGTTAGCTTATAGCTCCTGAAAACCAAAATTTTTTTTTTCCTTCCTATTTTATAGGGCAGGTAATGGGAATTTCAAATGCCCACTTGTTAGGGGATCTCATAAAGTCCCCATGGCTTCATCTTTTTTTAAAACCCATCATGTCTTCTGGGGTTGCCCGAAGAGGCCAGTCTCAGAGGTCAGTTTCAAGCAGACCTTGCTTCCAATGATAGAAAAAAGTAGTGCAGCATCTGTAAAAAAAGGAATAAAAATTCAGTGGGTAAATGTTAGGCTTCTGGTCCCCGCCCGTTACCCAGAGCCTTTTATGATCAGTGGAGAGGGACATGGTCTTCCAGAGACTGATTTAATATGACGAGTCCTGTGCATGCAGTTTCTTTGTCAAAAAATTGTATTCCGATTTTTGAGATAGAAATATTTTTTTTTAATCATAGCTGTCTACCAGTTCTAGATGCAGGATGATAAATTGATGACAACCACTATGAAACAAATTAATCAGCCCAGTGTTAGCACACTTTTATATATAAGACTTCGCTCTAAGAAGCCAAAGTTTCCAAAGTTTCAGTGCTACATAAGGTCTTCAATTGGATTTGCAGAACTAAACCACAGGTAATCAGAATCTAAATTATCTCATTGTTTAATATTCAAGATTAATTGTTCTCTTTTCTTATGTTTAGATTTCCAGCTTTTGGGGAAAGGTACTATTGTCTGCTAAGACCAAAATCAAGGATAATGTAGCAGGAAAAGTAGAAAATTCTACAATAAAAGTTGTATACAGTAATTTCATTTGAAGGCTTTTGGTTTGGAGAAGTGTCATTATTTGCATCTCTGTTTCTATTCACATAAACCCACAAAAACTCAAGAAAAGATTCTTATTAGCCAGAATGGAGACTCCTTCTGTAGGAATTGGTATTACTCTGTGCGGTTGTTACACTTACAGTCTTTAATTGGTGTATATCGTTCTGGTTGCTGTGGTAACAGTAACTTAGCATTTCCAGACTTCAGTGTGTTTAAAATCTCAAGCTGAAAATCAAAGTTCTTTTTAGAAAAAAATCCAAAAACAAAGGAAGACAAACAGAAGTGTTGAGCATCAAAATTTCACAAGTATTGAGCATTACTTGATTACTTGAATCTCCCAGAGCAAAATTAAACAGCATAGCTCCATGAACTTTACAGAGTTTGCTTTGTACGTGGATGTCCCAAATAGAAAGCAAACTTCACAATGGGAAAATGGGAGTCTTGCACTTCCTCAAAATACTAAACTTGATGGGTTCACTGATCCCAGTGTCACTTGCCTTGGCGAGTCTTGACCTTCACCCAGGAAGACAAAAATAGCTCTTCCCCCATATCAACTGAAGGCAATTGTGGCTGCTCAGGGCTCAGGCCATGCCATGTCCTGGGTCCCATGCTGGAAATCACTAACTGTGGTCTGCATATGTTTGGAGTTATTTCTGAGTAATTTATGCTCTGAACTAGAAACATTCACAGCATTTTACTTTGTTATTCTCCTTCAAAATCTTCCTTCTCATTTTCCCTTTCTGTGCCATCCCACCTTTTTGAAGAGCAGACTGCTGGTCTACTGGAAATGCTTCTGAGGAAAATGGTCCATGCCACTGCTTCTTCATATTCCTGTGGCTATATGCCTAAAGCCACGTGCTCCCTCTTATCTTATATCTCATTTCTAAGATTTTGAGAGTCTTTGCCATGTCCATCACAAAGTGTTATCAACTCCTGGTCCCTGGCTAGAATTCTGAGGCAATATGGATGTAAATAATAAATCTCTGTTATCTTTACAGAAAGACACTAATCTTACGGTGGTCTTTGCTCCCCTTCAGTTCCAGCACTGCCTCATCTATCACACTTTTAGCTACCCTCATGTTTAAAACCAAAACCTACAGAAAACCAATCACCAGCAAAACCCTCTCTGATAAATAGAATGACACGACCCTCACTGACCCACTAGAAAACAAGCCCATAGCTTTTGCTGAGTTTCATCTATACTTAGCGTTTTTGCCATGACTAATCTATTCTTTCGCTCTAAATTTGCCATGGCAAAATGACACGCCTGGATCTTTATATTGAACACCAAACATAGCTAAACCATTCACACATGCTGTCAGGGAGCTGCTTGATTTCAGCACCAGAAAGGTCATGCCAGAATGGTCAGCATGCAGAACAGCCTGTAATAGAAGGAAGCTACATATTGTTATCCAGAAATCCTTTTCCTTGTTGTGTATGAAATTACAGTGTCTATGTGCATCACTCTCTAAAATAAGACCAAACCATATGGAGAGATTTTAACCTCCCTCCCATAGCAAAATTGCATTACACCATAGTAATTCTCATCTTCTTTAAGTCTTGCAGTTACTGCAGTTATGTGCCCAAACACTCTGCAGTGTTTTTTTTCCTATTGCTTAGCTGGTTTTGTCAGCCTCATGCACAATTCTTTAATAATTCCACATCAAACTCCTTAAACTTGAACTGGCAAACAACAGGAGGAAGATAGTGTATAACCTCTTACACACCCATGATAGAAAGCCACGTACAATGAATAAATGTGGTTACTTGGCTTTCCATCCGTTCTGTTTTTCCAGAAAAATGAAAACCATGATCCTGGACACTTCTGTGGTTGCTTGATTTGACATATGTTCCCAGTTTCTGTGAGAGAAGGCAAAGTACAAATGAAGTTGATTAGATCCTCTCCTGTGCCAAGTCCATTTCTGCTCAGACTATGGAGCAAAGAAGCTCTACTCCTAATATGTATCAGAATATCCAAGCCAGAGTTTTGCAATGTGTAAAAGTCTGGACCTTTTTTATGACCTTTCTTTTGATTAAGTTTCTGTGGTGATAATGAGAGAATAAATCACCTCTGGTAATTATGAAGTACAAGCTAAACCTTCCTAGCTCATACAACAGTACAGAACAAGAGCACAGCCTGACGTTTCCTCTGCGTTGGAGATACTGTCAGCTCCCACCAGCACTGTGTGTCCTGGCTGCAGCCCCTTATGAGATGTGTTGTGCTCCTCTACGAGGAGCCCACCTTTCCCTACCGGCTATAACTGCTGCAGGGGGCTGCACACATTTTATATCTGCTGATAGCTTGGAAAATGTATGGCACCTTCAAAATGTGCTGTCACAGATGGTTCATTGGACAAGCCTCCCACCCTGGCTCACGAGCAGAGGAGAAATTTATGTTTCCTACATTTTTCCTATAGCTGCTCAACAGAGGTTAGGACAGAGCCCCAGGCATGTTCTAAAGCTTCACTAATGTTTTCCATATCTGCAGAAATAAGGCCAAGTCTGAGTCCCTTTGCAGTCCATGGTGAAACTCACTTGGACTATTGGGACAGATACTTGGCCTACGTTCCTTAGTTTGCATTATTTTATCTGGTAGTCCCTCGTTCTTGAGGAATAAACCGTTATGACTGGATTTATATATCCCCTAAGGAAGAATGGGAAGTAACTCAGAACACACGGAAAAAGAAGAAAACAAGAAACCAACCCCCAAACCACTTTATCATGTCGCTGACAAGCCACAGAGGAGAGAAAGAGGGTGGCTGTGCTGTACTCTTGGTCCCGGAGGAGGTAGTGAGGGAATCTCAGCAGCAGGCTTGGCAGGCTCCGCACCGCTGAGAGGCAGGGTGGAGCAGCCTGCGCCGGGTCATACAGTGAGGGGGACAAACTTGTAAACGTCTTCCTCCTTCAGAACATACCAAACCGGTGAAAGCATGCATGGCCTTAAGGTCAACTGGCCATGGCAGTGAAATACTTTCTGTGATAGCTTGCTTTGCTTTCTTCGCTTTTATTTCCTTGCCTAATGGTAAGTTTCAACTTAATAAAAAATAATTACTTTTATTTAGATTGCATAGTATGTAATTTTATCAATCCCCCTTCTCAAGTGCGCAGGACAACTGATTAGGTCCAACTTAACTGGCCTGCTCCTGTAAGACATCTAAATTGGGGTCATACTTGCGCACCAGAGCAGCAAAGCCAAGAACATGCTGCAGGATGGAGAGCTGGTGACACAGGTGGTGGGACTCTGAGGCTGCTGCTATCCCCTCCCTATTAGCACACTATGTATCTGCTTTCTTGAAAGATACAAAGTGTGGTTGGTTTATTTTCTATAAAGGACCCTGTGTTCCTTCACATCTTGATTAAAGTACTGCAAATTGGGGTGGGGTGGGTTTTTTTGGTGGTTTGGTTTTGTTTTTTTGCTTGCATAGATTATCTTCTCTTTGGAGCTGTATGAGCCCTCTCAGTGCAAATCCCGTTCTAAGAGGTGGTCACCAGGAATACAATAGAGGATGTCTGTTACTCCTAGGATTGATTTGTCACGTTCATTTGCCCAAGTAGTCAATCCTATTACCCAAATCAGTGATGATGGTGCTGCAGAGGAAACTAAGAAGATAATTTTTAGGTTTTTTAGAATGTGATCAAGCTATCGTAAGCCTCAAGATGACTGGTTCCTCCAAAGTCATCATTTTTTGAACTTGACTAGTGAACTTAGACAGTCTGTCCTGGCTCAGGGAGGGAAGTCTGCCCAATATGCAAGGGCTTCTCAGGGCAGGAGGTATCCCCAGCCTCCTAAGAAGGGATCTCCACACATCTGCCAGTTGTGTGGCCACAGACCCATGGAGCACTGCCTGACCCTGAGCTGCAGCCCTTCTGGCTTCACTAAGTTTCTATCACCATTACCACCAGAGCGTTTGAGTACTTCAGTTAGATATACATGGGCTGTAAACTATGTGAGGCTATTTTTTTTCTTTTCCTTTCTTTAAATGTGCATGTTATTTTGTGTTTCTGTTATAGAAGGTAGATGGAAAGATTTACGCCTTGCACTTGAAGCTGAATGTGTTGACGTTCATTGTAGAACTTAGAGACTTCAGGTGTCTCGACTGTCTCAGGCTGAGCTTCAAGGAAGTCCTTGCTCAGACAAGCTTTGCTTCCTCAGAGAAAGTTCTGCTCCATTAGGAGAGCAGAGCTGTTGTCAGCAACTGAGACCTCAGGCTGGACTTGTCTTTCTCTCTGAAGACCGTACAGAGCAAACACCACAAATGAAGTCAATACACCAAGGATCGACCCTGCGTATCCCATTTAACTGAGATGCTGTTAATGAAGATTCTCTCTCCTCTCTCTGTTGATGTGCTGCATCCCAGCAATGTCGTCTCCCCTGAGGTTGATATTTCTATGAAAGCAGAAGATTTCCTTGCACCAGGTACCTCTCCTATCAGTTGAAAGCAGGCAGGGATATCAGTTGTGGAGATTTTCTTATCGCTTACAGTTGTGATTTTATTTTGCAATATGTGTCTTTCTAAACAAGCAGAGGGATTAATTTTCATATGTGAAAAGATTTACTACCTGCAATATTGTATTGAAGTAGCAATATTTTTTGACCACTCCTGGAATGAGTGCTTCAGTTCATGTTTTTAAAGACTGTGAGAAAGCTAGAAATCATGGCAATAAAATAAAGCTGTTTGCTAGAGCAGAATGTTATTAATAAGAATATATCATGGATAAGGGAATAATTCAGTCCCTGTAGTAACGAAACATGCCTGTGCCAAGGGCAGGACTGAGGTATTAGTTATTTCAGGTTGGGTGTGAACCTGTCTATAACACTGTTAAAACAGGACTCCATATTGCCTGTGAAGATAGACATGGAAACAGGCATGTGGATGAAAATTAGTATCACATTATGCAGCTGCGCTGCAGTCTCATCAAGACAGGCTTTTTTCATAGTATTAAATAAAATGGGCCATAGTTTATCCTCTGCCCCTTAGGGCAAACATCCTAACATAACTTGTCTGCATGGTTGGCACTTTGACCATCACAGAATAGGTGACCTCTGAGCACCTTTCCTGGGCTTCAGGTTCCTCCCCAGCATTGCCTGGGCATAGTGTGGGGCAGCACTGGTTGGCCCAGGCCAAATCCAAGGCCAGAGCAGTGCCAGCACTGGACAGCCATGGGCAGCTTGTGACAATCTCACACCTGGGCCCTTGGCCCTCTTCCCTGTGCTGATACAATTATTTTGAACTTCCCAATGTAGTGGATATTGATTTCTGCATTTGTTTGGTATTTGCCAACAAGGAAAGCCACTGAACATGTGCTTCATTTGCACCCTTTTTTGCATCACTGGTGGCAATCTATATGTTGTATCTTGACATTCAACATTTAAATACATATGTTACATAAATTAATTTATGTACTGGAATTTACTTTCAGCCACAGTTCTAAAATGAGTATTTACAAGAGCCGCTTTTCTAAGACGGTCTAAGCGTCCTCCTGCAATGTGTGAAAAGAGAGAGACACAGACACAGAGAGTCCTCAGGAGTAAGTAAAAATAAGTAAAGTTGGGCTTTTGCTCTAGAATAATGGTCTGAATGAGCTTATACTTCCCCATCAACATAACAGAGAGCATAGGGAGATTAACCCGGTTAGCTGAGGTTAACCACACATGTCCTGGGATGCTGAACATCCCTCATTGCTGCTTTCTCCAGGATTAGATTCACAGTTAGCATAATTGCTGTTAGTCATATTTTGTGTACCATATTTCACATTACTGTTATTTTGCACTTACTGGGTCACATTGCCAAAATGAGTTAATAAAACACAGTTCACAGCCCATCGTCTTATGTGTAGCTCCAGCTGAACCACTCTCCTCTGACACTTGCCTTTAAAATCTTCAGTGTACTTCTCCCAGTGTAAATAATTGGGGCTACTTATGTGAAAAAATGTTCCCCAGAGGGAAGAAAAGGTTCACAGTCAGACTTTTAGTTTATTGTATATGCTCAGGGCTAAGGACATTGCTGAAGAGAGAGAATCTTTTTTTCTTCTCCTTCAGAATTTCTAATTGTAAAACATTTAAACTTATACCCTCTAGGACAATTATGCACGCAGCACAATTATTTAGGAAAAACAGTAAATCTGAATATTGCACAAAAAGCAAGAAGATTCTGATAGCAGGAAAAATATTTCAAAATGTTCACACACTTTGTACAATAATCTTGTAATTATGAGCGATTAGCTAGGTTAGATCTCCTCCGATGAAAACACAAGTTTTTCTTTAAGAAGAGAGGTGTGGTATGATACATAGAAGGAGACACAGTTCAGTCAGCATGACAGCTCAGCCCACAGGTGAAAGAGAGGATATGGTTCAAGTCAACTGTATGAATCACAGAATTACAGAATTACTATGGTTGGAAAAGACCTGTAAGATCATCAAGTCCAACCATCAACCAACACCACCATGCCCACTAAACCATGTCCCACAATGCCTCATCCACATGTTCTTGAACACCTCCAGGGATGGTGACTCCACCACCTCCCTGGGCAGCCTGTTCCAATGTTTCACCACTCTCTCAGTAAAGAAATTTTTCCTAATATCCTGCCTAAACCTCCCCTGGTGCAACCTGAGGACATTTCCTCTTGTCCTGTCGCTAGTCACTCTGCAACTCCCTTTCAGGTAATTGTAGAGAGCGATAAGGTCTCCCCTCAGCCTCCTCTTCTCCAGACTGAACAACCCCAGTTCCCTCAGCTGCTCCTCATAACACTTGGGCTCCAGACCCCTCACCAGCCTTGTTGCCCTTCTCTGGACACGCTCCAGCACCTCAATGTCCTTCTTGTAGTGAGGGGCCCAAAACTGAACACAGGATTCGAGGTGCGGCCTCACCAGCGCCGAGTACAGGGGCTCAATCACTATTTCTGATACAGGCCAGGATGCCGTTGGCCTTCTTGGACACCTGGGCACACTGCTGGCTCATATTCAGCCGGCTGTCAACCAGCACCCCCAGGTCCTTTTCTGCGGGGGATCTTTCCAGCCACTCGTCCCCAAGCCTGTAGCATTGCATGGGGTTGTTGTGACCCAAGTGCAGGACCCGGCCCTTGGCCTTGTTGAACCTCATACAATTGGCCTCAGCCCATCGATCCAGCCTGTCCAGATCCCTCTGCAGAGCCTTCCTACCCTCAAGCAGATCAACACTCCCGCCCAACTTGGTGTCATCTGCAAACTTGCTGAGGGAGCACTCAATCCCCTCATCCAGATCATTGATAAATATATTAAACAAGACCGTCCCCAAAACTGACCCCTGGGGGACTCCACTTGTGACCAGCCGCCAGCTGGATTTCACCACAACTCTCTGGGCTCGGCCATGCAGCCAGTTTTTCACCCAGCGAAGAGTGCATCTGTCCGCGCCACGAGCCGCCGGTTTCTCCAGGAGAATACTGTGGGAGACAGTGTCGAAGGCTTTACTAAAGTCCAGGTAGACAACACCCACAGCCTTTCCCTCATCCACCAGGCAGGTCACCTGGTCATAGAAGGAGATCAGGTTGGTCAAGCGGGACCTGCCTTTCATGAACCCGTGCTGGCTGGGCCTGATCCCTTGGTTGTCCTGCACGTGCCCTGAGAGCGCCCTCAGGATGAACCTCTCCATAATCTTCCCTGGCACCAAGGTCAGGCTGACAGGCCTGTAGTTCTCCGGATCCTCCTTCTGGCCCTTCTTGTAGATGGGCATCACATTGGCAAGCCTCCAGTCATCCGGGACCTTCCCCGTTAACCAGGACTGTTGATAAATGATGGAGAGTGGCTTGGCAAGCTCCTCCACCAGCTCCCTCAGCACCCTTGGGTGGATCCCATCAGGCCCCATAGACTTGTGAGTGTCCAGGAGGCACAGCAGGTCATTGACTGCTTCTTCCTGGATCATGGGGAGTTTATTTTGCTCTCCATCCTTGTCTTCCAGGTCAGGGAGCTGGATTCCCTCAGGATACCTGGTCTGGCTATTAAAGACTGAGGCAAAGAAGGCATTAAGTACCTCAGCCTTTTCCTCATCCTTGGTGACAATGTTCCCCTCCGCATCCAGTAAAGGATGGAGACTCTCCTTGGCTCTCTGTTCGTTGAAGCTACATCTCTAAACTGCAACATGAAAATTTCCCATGGTGGTACCATGGAGAACATAACCAGCTCAACAAGACTGCATAGCCTTCTCCACCATATCACCTTTGACATTATTGACATAACTGGATGTCAGCCACTGAGTTGTTTCTTTACGTTTCTCTGCATATGCATACATGGGATTTCTGTGTGTCTTCTTTTATCGAAACACTGCTTGCATTATGAGTCTTATGAAATCCTATGGATTCCAAAGTACTGCAGTTAATAAGATTAATAAGGACTGCCATGAAATTGACATTTTTTACTGGCTCAAAACCAGTTTTATAGATTTCCACTTTATTTTTATGTCTGACACTTTCCATGGCATGATGGATAATGTTATAGTGACAGTAAATACAGTCGACAGTAGAAAGACTCCTCATGGAAAACAAAGCTTGTTTGGATGGCTTATCTCTTGGATGCCTCTCCAGAATTGGCTCCAGCTTGTAATCATCTTTACACTATAACTAAAGGGTCACATGGACTGTGTGTAGCTGGATTTTACCTTACAGGTTTAACCCACAAGGACTGTGCAAAAGTGATACTTACTGCAGTCCTCTGAAGAATTTTTACTACATTCTGATTTTGTGGGGCTTTTGACTTCAAATTTGTTTTCCAATAGTTATCCACAATGGTTGCAGATGTTTCATCTTCAGCAGCTGCAAACCAAACAAAGAAGTCAGTTACAGAGAATACAGAGGTCCTGATACTGGACAGTAAAATAATAATAATAAAAAACCCAAATATATGGGAGAGGCTGCCCACCTTAACAGTTTGATTTTACGGGAAGACTTACTTTGCAATAGCTGGCCAGGTCAAAGAGTATTGCCTGTATCCAGGTGTTTGGACATCACAGTAGTGAATGCCAGGGAAACACTGAAGATTTATAATAACTTGCAGTGCAAATCGAGGATGGGAAAAATACCTCAAGTACATATTTTCAGTAATCCCATTCCTTATTACTTGCTGTAGGACTGCCTGAACCAGTCTAATTGTGAGGTTGTAGCTGCCAGGACCGTGGAGAACTAAGCTTAAAAATTCGCAGAATGGAGTAGGTTGCGGATATCCTTGTGGAAACACTTATTTGTTCCTTATAGAGTGATGGCTTGACCGAAAGGTCCTGGGAATAAATGAGTATACTTCCTTTATTGCAGCTAATTTTGGCTCAGCAGACAGGGTGCCACCTAAGATGTTATCCCAAGGCTTGTATTAAAACACAATTGAGGAAAGCTGAGTGTACTCATACGTAAAAATGATTAGGCAACAGTATGATGATTCGCCACACTGGATCTACAATGTTTTACGAAGTTCGGCTCATATGTAAATATGATGCGATGGAAATGTACAAGACATCTACATTAAACCTTGAATTCAGTCATTTTACTTTCAGCTGGAGGTTTGATGGGTTTTATGAAAATTACAGTGCGTGAGGAACATACACATGGCTGGAAAGTGCCATGCTCTTTGCAAAGACACAGCTTGCCAAAGCACTCCCTCTCTCAAGCTCTGAGCACAGCTTGTAGGATTCACGTCTTGGTATAAATCCCCAAATGAGCTTGAAACACTGCAAATTTGCTTTTCAGGGCTATTCTTGCTTAAATTCGTTTTTTTCTTTGACATTGCTACAAATAACCTCATTTACTAGAATTAATGGAAAATAAAGACCGAAGAGGTGTAAATGTAGAAACCCAGGCAATTAACAAGGTGAATACCTGCCTCTTTACAGGGGGAGTTTCTTTCTGACTTTCTCTAACCTGCACACCTGCTTAAGTAATTAATCTCAAATTCTATCTGGATTTATTTGTTCTTTTCATTGCCACCTTTACTTATTCCCAAAGAATATTTGGCATTTGAGAAGGACTTCATTTTAATGAAAATTGCTGGGCAAAATTCTAAATTTATATACACTGCTGCACATCTAAATTAGCTCTATTTATGCTTTGTATAGTCTCGTATTAGCTAGACCAAAATGTCACTTATTCCTACTCAACTGTGTGCTTGACTTTTTCTTCTATGCAGGTTAATGAAAGTTTTTACAATGAGTCTAGGAAGCTGTTCTATTGGTTTAAGCCCATATAAAAAAAACACTCCGAATTACCTTCTAAAGCTGCATTATTCTGATATTAGAGGAATACTTTTCCTTGAATCATCTCAATTATTTACAATTACAGCCACAGAAGGTGCAGTATTTGTAATGTGTTCTCACCAGATAGATACTCATAACTTGCTCCTGATTCTTGAGTCATCTTGCATCATTTTTCTTTTGATATTACTTCTGATATAGTATCATTTTCAGTAAGATCTCAGTAGCAGAGGTTCACAAGTGATTGCTGCTTGTTAGACTAGCAGCAGTTCTATCTAAATACAAAGAATATGCAATTATTTAATTTGATTTAGATTTAGGGGGACTGAAAGGAACAGGTTAATGCAATCTAGTGACCAAAAATCTCTCTTGCATCATCATTTATTAGCAATCTCCATAGATTTTTTTCTGTATTAACTCTAGCTACTGAAGTTGCTAAATCTGTTTTGAAACATGCGACTCTAGTTTTCCTGTAACTAAAGCCACATTCTGATAAACACTTGTCTTTGAAAACAACAGGGATGATGCATGAGGTAGAGGCACTGCAGGAGCTGAGAGGAGTTCCCAACAGTACCACAACCAAAGGGAGTGCTTTTCTCAGGTGATGTGGTTTGTGTGATGACACTGTAGAATAAATGTTTTTCATTTGTGAGCGGGATTTTGGAGAGTTGGGAAGGGGAAACAGAACCTTTCTCTGGGATGGTGCTTTTCAGCTTTTAGTTGGTCACAGGTCATAGCTGTAGCCTATAAAGGTGGGGAGTGAAAACAGGCGGGGGGGGGGGGGTCCTTTAGTGTTGGGACATGCTGAGCATGGGACAAGGAGGAGCTTTCTTATTATATGGGGAAAAAATAGTCCTGTTTTTGAATGCAAGTTTGACTGATTATTTTTAGGAATGTTTTGTGGTCTATTGAGGGCTGAAAACTTAAAAATACTTTGGTTTTGTTTTTTTTCCCCCTAATTTGAGCACTTATTCATTTCTCTTGTGGATGGTATGGAGACCGTTCATTTACCTGATGTGAATGCCTAAGCCTCTGGGGAAGGTTTCTCTTGCTTAACATTTTGTGTCTGCTTTTGAGAGAAATGGGTGACCTAGAGAGCAGTAGGATAGACATATATGCTCCTGCCCTCCCTCCCCACTCTCTTAGTTTCCAAGAGTTGTCAGTGTGGAGGCTTTCTGAACCAGATGTGGCTCCTCTGGGGGCTCTGCAATTTGCTACCTAGGGAATGGAGAGCCACCTCCTTTGTGTTCAGTCCAGTGCCTCTTTGCTCCTGGACTCTTGTAGTGGAATAAAGAGTGAACAGTCACTTCCTAAACACCCATACCAGTAATGACTGTACACATTATTATATTCTGCAGACCAAAGACACCCAGTTTATTTAGCCATTCCTTACACAGAAGTGATTTTTCTTGGTGTTCTTCTCAGAACTTTTCCTGATTTTACAGTCATCTTTTTACTGTTTGAGAACTGGGGGCAACTGTAAAACATAATACATGAGACACAGGCAAACTATGGATTTATTCAACAGGATCATGACATTCTCTACCTTGTTCTCTACTCCTCTCCTTATAATTCCTACTATATAGCTGGTTTGTTTCATTACTATTAATCAGTGAGGTGATAGATCCATGAAATTACCTATTATAACCCCAAGATTCCATTACTAATTAGCAACAGTCAGAGGAGTGGTGGTGGAGCAGGTTTTGTGTGTATTTGGTGGGGGTTTTCCCCATGTGCATTAACTTACATTTTTCTACACTGGTCAATAAAATGACTGATGAAAGTCACTCAGTCCCATAAAGAAATGCAAGTCTTCACAGGTGGACCTCAATGCTGCTCTTGTGAATAATTTAGCAGACTTCTAATCTTTTCAGATCCCTCAAATCTTATTTTCTGTGACCTATGTGGGTAGGGAGAAGAGAATATCGTTGCACTAGTGGCTGTCAGAAATCAGAAATCTAATTAAGTCTCTCTTTCTAGGTGTGTGTATTCTATCTTGGGGAGGTAGATGTCAAGATAAAGAACAGTTGAAGTGAAAACAACAGTGGTTTTGTCTGGTTCAGCAGCATTCCTAAAACAAACAACACCCCTTTGTCCTTGTGGCAGCAGATAGGATTTCCGAAAGCTGCTATGCAATGACAGCGTGGCAGCAGGTAGACACCGTCTGTGCAGCGGTGAGGGTTGCTGGGGGACAGGGGTGAGCAGGAATGGCGAATGGTGCACCGCCTGCCGCAGGGGTGAGCAAGTTGCAAAACAGCCGTCATACCTGTAGTGTCTTTCCAAGAATTGCTGCCTAACTCTGCAATTTTGGGGTAGGCTTTTGCTGCATTTCTCTAAGGTGTAGTGCCTAGAAAGCTACCGTGCTGTTGGGTTGTTCTATCTTTGGTTGGTATTTGTATACAAAGCACACGCAAAGGGGTGGGTATAGGGTGTGAGTTGTTGCAGTTCAGTCAGATTCTGCATTTTGGTTACAGACAGTTCAAAACCCAGTTTCTTGCACATCAGAGCTCAGAAAAGAGCTGTTCAGGAAACTTCCATCAAAGGCACTTCTGAAGTTCTCTTCCACCACTTCTAATGAAATACAGTTCATTAAGACTTTTTTAATCAGTCTGGAAGAAACACCATTTTAAAACAATGAAATTAAAGTGCTTCACCAGTTCTGGAACAACATTTTGATTTTTTTCATTTGAAGGGGCTGTTTCTGATGAAACCTATTTTGTCTAAATAATAAAGAAAGATGTTCAGAAACTCAAAAACTAGACTACAGTGTTTGTTTTCTGGAAGAAAAATACCCTAATCAATCTGTCACAACTTTCTGACAGCTTTTTTATTAGGAAACACTGAAATATTTGTTTCCATTCCAAAATGGGAAGAAGGAGAAAATCAAAGTGGTAAAATTGTCTTTGTCTTAGCTCATTTCTATAGGTGGAAATTCCTGGCATAGCCTCTGAGCTCCTGCTGAGGCTGTAGTCAGTAACTTGAGGTTTACCTGGTACAAAAATATTGTCAAGGTTTTAAGGACATTAAATAAAGCAGTTCATCACATTCTTTTTCCTTACAAATGATTCAGCCATATGACAGTAAAATGCCAGTGTATTTAAAAAAAAAAAAAAAAAAAATCATCTAATCTTAATGTCATCAAGGGGAAAAATCTGTTTTAGAAGATCTGGTCACCAAAGAGATATCAGATTTAAGCTCCGAGATTACTTATGTTGTAGCTGCTCTTCGGCGTTTTGTTCTTACAACTACTGTGACTGAACTATTTCAAACAATGAAAAGTATATCTCTCTGTGGACCTTAATTTAATAACAATCTCTCTGGACTTAGGATGTTTGAAATAAGTTCAAAACTAAGCTCACACAGCAGAGGCAGAGCCCTGAGCTTTGGGACTGATGAATAGCATCCAGCAGGCAGGGGTACGCTTGCGGGGATGCCAGGTGGATACTATAACCTTGGGCTGGCCCACTGTTCTTAATAGCTTTCTGCCTTCACCACTCTCCTACTGTCATCCCACCACTTTATTCCAACATTACAGGTGATACTAGACAGACAACCTTTGGTATGCTGTCCTGCGTCCCCTGCCAATTTCCTGTAATTCAAGAAACCAAAACTTCCATAGAAAGCTGTTTCAGGTTGTTGTAATTAGTTAGAAAAACTATTTATGAAGGTTGAAATGCTGAAATACATACCCAGAAGACAGTATGGAGATGATCACAAGAAGAGTCCTTCCGTTCTCTGCAGGTGCCTAGAGAAAACAAACAAACAAAAAGAATTACTGTAAAATGGCTCATCCCTAACAATGTCAGTTAATGTAAAAAAAAAAAAAGTCTTATTGTGGGGGTTTTCCCTACCTTAGGATTAGATCATATTATTGGAACTATATTGCAAGTTCTACTCTAGACAAGTGCTTCAAGAAAAGACAGGTGAAACACAGGAGTCAAAGTCAGTTTTAATTTTTATGAATCATTCTGTTTAGCTGTAGCCTCTGTTATATGCTTGAATGTTGCTATGAACAATTCAAACTTTGTTCTGAGGAGATTGTTTACCAAAAATGTGTATGATAATTCTGATTAGAACAACAGCTGGAACTTGATAAACTCTTGAAAAGTTATATGATGTGGTTAGCTATAATAGTAAATGGTAGAACCTGATGCCTCAGGAGGTTCCTTGAAATGTAGTATCCCACGTCCCCAAATTTATCTTGTACTTGAAATTGAATTTATTTTTCAAGTGCTGCCTTGTGATCTATTTTAAAGGCCTTCCTAAGTCTGTCAAGCACTATACTTTGTCTAGACATCTAGACAAAGCGTTGTCACCTGCAAATACTGATATGGCTGTTTAGCCCTTTTCCAAACAATCTTATTAATTGCAGTTTCTAAAATAGCTCAGCAATTTTTCACTATGAGTTTCTAATTTGGGAGTAAGTTATATACTTCCATTTGCTGTGGTTTTGTCAATCACTTTCTGAACTACAGCAGAATATTCACTCTTCTTACATGATTACTTTGTTTTCCTAATTGGTTCCTCAGGAAATACTTTTTCAATTAAATACATCGGCTTTCAAGTGAACTTATTTACGAAATGGTCTTCATCATCCATTGTTTAATACTCTTGATGCATTATAATAGACTAGAGAAGAACAATTTTCCTTGATAAAAGCCCTGCCAGCTGGTCTCACAGCATTCTTATTTTGGTGATTTTATATTTTTGTCTTAATTATTGTTCCAAAAACTTTTCTAAGGATTCATAGTTTGTAACTCTGAGAATTCCCCTGTTTCCCTTTTTGGAAAGGAAGGGCAATGTTTGCTACCCTGCCATTCTGTGTTTTTTTTAATGAGCTATTCTGTATTCTTTGTTAGAAACGGCGGCTATGCTTCTGAGATTTCCTGGAGGGATGCCATCAGTCAGGTGACATGCTGCTCTTTAATTTATCAGTTTAATTTTCCTACTCTTCTTATTTTGACAGCTCAGCCTGACATAGCCTGCTCTTTATTTCCTGATAAGGGGTAGGGCTTGGATAGGTATCTTGGCTGTATCTTCCATGGTGAAGACTGATACTGAATCTGCGGTGCGCTGTAATGCTGTTTCTAATGTCTGCAACTTAACTTCTTTCAGCCTGTCTTTCTGTATGGTTTATAGTCAAGTTCTGTATTATTCTGTCAAATTCTGATTTGGCCATAGGTTTCTGAAAAATCTATTACATCATGACCCTATTACAGTGCCAGGCAATGTAGTTAAGCAGTTTCTGCTTTGAAGCTGTTGGCCTCAGTATAAGGACACTTAAGGGCTTCTTTCCCAATATGGGCAATATGCCTACTCCTACTTAATTCCCTTTCTTAACAGCCTGATCTGCGACTGCAACCTGTCCCTCTCCATTTCACCTCCAGTTTCAGAGCTGTCTTCTCTGAGACACAGAGCTACCCTCATGTTTCTGACATCTCTTGGGTGTCTGCCTGACCCAAGCTCTCCCTGGCTCCTGTCAATGTCTCTCTTGCTCCGGATCTAAACGATGCCCCAGAACTTGTAAACACTCTGTGCCAGCGATCTGGTTGCACTTTGGTTTAAGGTGGAGACCATTTTTCTGTCTAGGGTCTCCTCGTATACCTCCCCTAATGTCTAGCAGACTTAAACCCGCTCCTGTACACCACCTGCCCAGATGTCCACTGTTTCCTTGTGGGATACCTGGTGTAACTTTGGTTCCTGACTCTGGAAGCAAAAACGTGGTTGTGGGCACACTGGGTCAAAGCGTTTGCCCCAGAAGTCTGAACCTAGCTTCCAAGACCTCTGTATCTCACTTTTCCTGAGACGATATGCTATCATGATGTTGTAATTGCTCTGAAACATTTTTTTAAATGCTTGCTGTTTTTTATTTGAAATATGGTCATCTTATTTAATATCAAAGGTTTAAATAAATAATGTCTTAATAAAGAGTGGCCTCTCCATTTCCAAAAGTCTAAATAGAAAACAGTTGTAAAAAGAGCAGCATTAATGGGAAAGTCAGTTTTATGCCCATAGCCTATGTGAAAACAAGATGGCATCGTTTCCTGCAAAACCTATTACTGTATAGGGAGATTGTCACTTATCCCAACACAGGCTGTGCAAAGATCAATGTTTACCCTTCTCTGAATCACATATAAAACAAATGATGTGAAGAGAAGATTCACCATCTATTTAAAAACACTGGTTTCTATTTTGGACATAACATGTAAAATTTCTGTTTAGCAATTTCAGTTAATTGTTAGATTAACATTTTTGGGAACAGATTGCAAACTTCAAAATGGAAAAGATCATTTTAGGGAGGGAACTAAGGCAGCTGTCAGTGAACAAAAATTAACATAAATTTGCATAACAGATGTACAGTAAGGTGTCTATGACAGACAATCGCTGAATATTAATGATACAGACCACGACATCATTTGCGTAAATGCTGTCTGCTGGGTATTGAAGCTGCTGCGCTATTTGCAGAAGACAAAGGAGTGCAGAGCTGAACAGATGCACCAAATACATCGATGCATCTTAATTTATGACATCCTCATGAAAGACCTTGTGGTGCGATTTCAGGTTTTATTACAAATAATTCGGAGATAAAGGAACTAAGTAATTATCTTTTCCACTACAGTCAGTTCTTTCAAAGGGGAGGGAAGCTTACTTGTGACAACCATTGTGATGATTTTTTTTGTGGAAAGCCTCTTCAAAAAAAACTACCCCCATTACAAAGAGTCAAATATTCATCATTATTAAAAGATTAGCGCATATTAGCATGCTTCATGGGACTTGCCACCTAACGTACCATCACCACCGCAACTGGAGTCCTCCAACAGACAATGCGTTTCAACAACTCTACAAGGAGTAAAACTGGAAAAAAAGATAGAGGTGATACAAACTGTTTTTAAAAAAAACCAAACTACTGATATGATGTTTTAGATTAATCTTAACCAGAGTTCATACTCAACCTATTGTGCTCTTAGTCCTTGTTATAAGCTTCAGGTACAACTGCAACAACTCAAAGATTTAGAGGTATCTGCTCCATATAGAATATTCTTACTACAGTATTCCTGCAGCTGGAGAAACTGACGTAAGTTATATGCTGATAACAGCAAAAAGTGGACTATTTTGGGCCTTATAAATGCAGTAAAGTTAATGAGTGAGGAAGGGATAAATATAAAAAAGCCAACAACCCAAAACTAGACTTGTAAGCCATGTGTATAGAAAATCACGCAAGGCAGGGGATGCTTCTCTTCTTGGCTATTAATTTATTTGGGCCTTAATGGATTCCTTTCCAAGCCCATGCTACCATAAGAAAATGAATTGCTGACATGATGGATCTGTTGGTAGCGCATATAGAGTTTTATGCGCGTAGTGTTCAATTTCGTTCCTTTCAGCTAATCAGCAGCAGCCAGACTTTTTATTTCAAGGGATTTCCTTTTCCCATTTGAACAGAGAATATAGCCCAGTAATCACTCTGCAGAGGCACTGTGTGAGCTGTTATTTCCACCTGCTTTTTCCTCAGAATCTCTATCAAATCCTTAATCCAGTAACCTGATAAAATCCTTTCAAGGTCCTGTAGGGTCCATTGTGAAATTGTTCATCTGAATGAATTGTGAAACAACACAAAAGTTACCATGTCCCAAAAAGAGCCATATGGTGATTATTTTAATGGATGCTTACTGTATGCCCAGAAGGCAGTTAACGTGTTATTTCACATTTTCTGTGAAAGAATGGAGAAACTGCAATCTGACACTCTTCTGTCCAATTTTGCACCCAATGCCTTTTACAGAAATGCAGCTTTATTCTGTGTTTCAGTACACTAGCAGCAGGTGATAAGCTGATGCCCAGATACGCTAACGAGAGTTAATGCTGATAATCCCCTCCCTTTTAGCCTTTCTCTTGAATCACCATTCTAACTTCACTTGGGGAAAGAGATGGACAGCTGAGTGGGGAAGGACCATGTCCAAGGTGTGCAGAACAGGGATGAACCATGGAGCTGGGGACTTTCTTTGTTGTGATGGAAATCATCCATTGTGCTTTATTGTCCCAAGAAAGATCATGGAAAAGGCCTTGGTGACTGCGAGTGGTTTGGCCTTGTTTAGGTGGAGTGAGGTTTTATACGATTGGCAAACTGCTGTTATCCCTACAATAACTTCTGAGCCTTGTTGACCAACTTCAGTCAACACTGGCAGAGGTGATGAGCCTTGAAGATAGCTGAGGCAGCAGTGAAGAAGTCTCTTCCCCTGCTATGAGAACTAGCTTAAGCCACTTCCTCCTAGTCAGCCTTGATGGACCATAATTTTCAGTTCACTGAAATTTGGATACATTCCAGTTATTTGAATGCTTCAAGGTGAAACCCAGGCTCAGCACTCCCCTCTCCATGCCAATTGCAATCACTTGGTCTCAATCATGCTCACAATTATTTCTTGTGTGTCTGTTCTCTCGGTCTCCTGCATGGTCCGAAAAGAGCAGTGAACATGCCCGTGCCTGGATCATTTAGGGCACTAAAAGGGGAAGAGTTGCAATGAGTTTCTCCAGCTGATAAGCTTGACTCAAAATGGATGCTCACACCTCCTGCGGCTGTCTTAGAAGAAAGTGGCAGTCACCATTGACTTTAGCCAGGAGCAGAGTCCTACATCTGCATTAGGTCCTCTTGAGGAATAAACTGCTACTCTTCCACTGAAGCCTCCAGACAGCTCTGCCAATTTCCTGGCTTCCCTTTGGGGCTGGAGGGGCAGCCTGGCAGCCAGGGCTTTCTGAACCCTGGAGGAAAGCGGCTCAGAAGTGTCAGCACCCTCATGTGGAGTGACAACTCAGAGGATGCTTTCAGGATTGAAAAGAGATTTAGGAGTCCAGCTTTTCCAGAAGATGCATGTAAGGTGCTCAAGGTCTTTTTTGGATCTGGCCCTCTATTCATTTAGCACAGATGAAATTAAATATGACAAATGACTCCATATTCTTTCAGCAAACATAGAGGTTTTTAATAAATAATGCAAATAATTTAATGCAAGGTTGAAAGCTTATCTCCAAAAGGAAATGATCTATTCTGACTGAAAAAAAGAAGCATGATTCTGGGTATTATTGGAGTTTGGAGAGGGCTTGAGCCCATGTTTGAGGGGAGGAGGAGAAGAGTCGATGACAGTTGTTTGTAGTTTCTATTTAATGTTCTTCCTTCATGTTTGGGGTTTAGTTAAAAAATTCTCATTCAATGCCAACTGCCACCTCAAGGAAACATCCAGGATACCTTTTTGCCTTACTATTTAGCAAGTAAGCATGTGAGGACAACAAACCAGTGAGAGGAACCGCTGTGCTTCTGGCTAGGAAGACCGGTTCTGGTAGCATTTGCAAATGGCTGCTTTGTCATGGGGTATAACAGGGCTTCTTTGGTGCCTGCCAAAGAGCTCCCAAAACCTGTACATCCTGTCACTGTCCATTTGCCAGCATAACATGAAAACACTTGGCAAATAAAACATGAGAAGCTTCAGAGCTCAATCCGTTTGCTTTTACACTATTAGAAAACCATTGACTCCATTAGATTTACTCTGAAGTTATTCTGATATAACCGAGAGCAAAAAATGGTTCTGTAGAAGTAATACATATTTTATTCATTCTGTTTTTCCCTAAAACAATTTGAGAGCCTTAGTAGAAGGAGCCCTAGGTTGATGTATAATATACTGAGCTTAGCAGTAACTAAAATAGACTTTTTTCCTCTGCTGCAAGTCTCACCAGGTCACTTTTTGAAAACTGCTGCAACACATTTCAATAAACAAATATTTTTGTAGTCATTTAGATTCAGTTTTCAGAATGAGGTCACCTTCGGAACGGTATCCTGCAGCTCAGGCTCTATCAGTGAGATGTGCCTGAGACATGGGCTGCAGAATTCAATAGTCTCTGTTTCGGATAAACAAATACCATATTTGTTCTAAATGTCATGCAAAGATCTCCTTCCATGTCTGAACAGGTGGAAGCTATAGAATGGTGATTATCTTCTTTTTTTTTTCTCCCTTCTTTTATGTGATACAACAAGTTCCTCCTTTGTCTGGTTACATTGTAAATAATAATTTATTTTTAGCAATGATTAAGTTATAGTTAAGCTTCACTGCTTGCATCCTTTTGTTGTGGCCTTTAAGACTACTTAATGGCCCTTGTTCCACCCAGTATGTAAAAAACCTCTGTACAGAAACCAGGGATCAGTCAGGCTAAGCATGGGGAGTATCTACTCTAGCCAGGAGCAGGGATCCTTTTGCCAAGCATGATGCCCTTGAGGCAGCAAAAGAAAGCTAGATTTCTGATGAGAGGCAGGAAAGATATCTTAAAGCTAAACTGTAAATATTACCCAAAATACCTTTCCAATGCTTTGGAACCCACTGTCCTGATCACATCTACGAGCTCAATAACATAATTGTTGGGAAAGAAAAGGCTAAGAGAACAAATACCACAATAGAGTGAACAAAGGCAGACTGGGATCTAGTTGCTGTGGTTGCTCAAATTGGTCACATAAGGGGTGCTTTTGGATGAAGTGAGGATGATGTTAGTATACATGCATCTGGAGAGTGTTACAAGCATCAGAAAAATACTTATGAGGGGAGAGAGGGAGGCATTGAACAACTTCTACGTAAAGGATACAGAGTAAAAAACTAAGGGGAAAAGACATTAGAGAGTATATCAGCATGAGGACAAGAGCAGAAATGTAGAAATAATAGAGCCCAAGAAAGCTCCAAAGAGGATGCAGAGATGGTGGAGGACAAGGGAAGCATGGGAAGCTAGTAGAGAAATTCAAACCAGGAAAAGTGAGACAGGAAAGGAAAATAGTGTCAGAGAAATATGTCTAGTGGATGAATGAAAATAAAATGGTGAAATAAAGGGAGAGAAAGCAAGTAGAACAGTGAAAGGTGAGAATTACTGGAGTATAAGCTAGTGTCCAGAAAACTTGGGAAGGTACAAAAGAGAAAAAGCAATAAATTTTGGACAAGCTGTGAGGGTGTAAAGAGGAAGAGCTTTTTGGTGTGAAATGGATTAAATGCTAAAAAAAGTTGGATCTCTTTTTTTAATGTAAGATTAAATCCTAGTGAAGTATGCCAACTCCACAGCTTCAGCAGACACAAATTCCAAAACTGGGAAACTTCACTTGAAGTATCTTACCAGAGCACAGTAAGCAAAGTTTGGGGGCAAACCTTAGAGCTGCCCAACAGCTAGATGCAGTGGATTTCCAAAAATGAGGACACGAAATGCTGGTAAGATAGACTAGTCCAGGAACAAGACTTCTACAAGAATGCTATTAAAAAATAATAATAATGAGAATGGTAAGGAAGTAAGAAAACCTTCTGAAGTAGGAAACTTGTATTAGTACTTGTATTAGTACCTTCCTTTATTAGAATCCTGAACCTTCCTTCCATCCAAATCAATGAACAGATTGCAGCATAAAATGTTATCCCGGTTTTGAGAAACTGATAAAATAATAAAATGGAATCTATTCAAACCTAATAAAAGTGGGCAAAAATCCACTAAACACCACCTACCTACCTCAAGCCTGAATTGACCCATGTTATTGCTATTAACTATTGGAATGTTCTTGGGAAGCCCAGCCAGGAATAAGAAATGTAGCCCTGAGACTGGGGCATATGTGTCAGAAAAGCAGCTGTGTAAATAGTGAATCTTTTGTTTTGCTGGTATTTCTGAAAGTAAAGAAAAAATAATTTTGCATTGAGTGTAAAGGAAATGTTTTTAAGGTAAATGAAATTATCTTTGATCAGATTACTTGCTTCAACTGACCTAAAGCAAAATGCATTGCTTACATTGTATTTTTTTTTGTTTGTTTTAAAATAAGTTCGTTAGAAATTTTTTAAATGAAATACTATTTTGAATGAAGAAAATATAAACACCCAATTTTCTTTAAATATCAACACACATTTTTGGAAAGAGGACTACTTTAAGCCTTTTGTGGCTCAAACTATTCAGTAAGTTCAACATCAGTAGTTGATATATTTTGCTGTTCACTGAGTAATTTTCTCAAAAAGAGATATTTTAGTCAAAAGCTTTCACCAAGCTTTAGTCAAAGTTAAGCCATAAATCTGTTTTCCACAATAGCAGAAGCCATAAATCTTCTCATAGACGCAGATATTAAAACAATTCTAAAAAAATAAAACAAAAGTCATTTACAGGTATCCAACAAAAGAAAGTCACTAGGTCTAGAAAAACTCAGGTGTTTCTTCACTGACTGGCTTTCATGGGAAAATGATGCTGCTTTTTTAACCCCATTTGAAAATGGCCAAAGGGTCATCTGGGAACCTTGCCATAGGCGGCTGGGGGAAGGGTGGGTGAGGGTTCCCCCAGGGAAGGGTGAGTGAAGACCTTATGTTGGAGGAGCAGCTGGGGGTGGGGGGGTGGGACAGGTAGGACACAGGCAAAGTGGCTGTCAGTGCTGGGGTCTAGCGGCACCAAGGAGAGAAGGAGTAGGCTATAAAAAGTGAAACTTACAGTATTTCCCATTGTCAGAAATGTTAGATGTTTAGAAAAGACCTCCATCCCTGAAAACATGAAGATTCAAACCCAGAGACAGTTTTCCAGCTAAAAGCAGCAAAACTCTTTCAAATAGTACCTTCTCAATTCCTTTCTCAAAGGATGCTTTTTCAAGCTGTATTGAGTTTTCCTAAGTGACAATGTTTATGTTCATGTTTTCTCACCCCTTTCTCCAAACAAACCACTCAGCCCAGACCTCTTTGCCCAAAGCAGCCAAAATCCTCAGCAAGAATGTGCCTTGATGGGAGCCATTGGGAATACAGGCAGGTGCTGGAGTGCAGCGGGATGTTTGGATGACCTGGAATCAGGAGTCCCATGGCAGCTTTTCATCCTGTGCTGCCACTGCATGCTCCCTCTGCTGCGGTCATCTGAGGTTTGCACCTACCATCCATTGGCCGAAGTGCATGAACTGCAGGCAAACCACAGCCTCGTGAGGTTTAGAAACTGAAGAAAAGAGTTAATAAATGACTGAATTGTTTGAAATTATGAATATGCCCGGCTGAGTTTGAGAATATACAAACTGTAGGGTTTATTTCTAGCTATAGAGAATTTAAGAAATTTGTGAAATACAGCTTTCCAACCAAATTTCACACATGCCAGGAATTAAGTCATGCTTGTAACTGAGGCCTTGATTGTGGCCTCTTAATGAGGAACTAAAGAGTATTTTCAGTTTTTATTTCATAAATGCTCTTCTTCATGGCTTCCTCTCCTTTTTTCTCAGCTTGTTCTGTTAATATTTGAGTGTATAACCTTGGATTTTATTCTCGCTCCACAATACTACATCTCTAGGTGACATGTATTCTTGAGCTATTCTCTGATATGCAGGTGATGCACGTTCAAGGTCACGGTCCTTGTTGAAAGGCGGGAGAAAGGTGAAGAGCAAAAAATGACCTGAGTAATTTTCTGCTTCTTTTGCTTCTACTGAAACTAAAACTTACACTGAATGAGGACTGTTTCTTTTCATTATAGTATGAAGACAGAGTACATTTGTGTTGGTATTACCAGGACTAATTTTCAGTTTTGAAACTATAACAAAGAGGAATATGGACATTGTGAACTACAGGGAAGATAGTCTCAGTACACATTGAAACATACGGGTAGAAATTTACTCCCTTAGTGTGCTTACAGAACTGAAATTGCGAGGGGGAGGAGGGGGGAGCATAGAAACAATTTTTGTGGATGAATTCATCTTTATATTACACAGACATTTTCAAAAAAAGCTCATATCTAAATGAGAAATCAACACTTTTTTAGTATAAATGTTAAAATTAGACATTATAAAAAAAAAAAAAATGAAAACTTCAGATAATTCATCCCTAGCTGTTTATCTCACCTGTAACCATTAAGCAATACTTTTTGTCATTCTGAGAAAGTAATTTTTCACCAATAAACAATTTTTTGGTGGGAAAAAAGATGTGTGCTTAAGTCTAGATATTTCATTAGTTCAAAACCTGGCTGCTGAGTTACTGACGTCTGGAACTTCATTAGCAACAACTAGTAGAGAATGTGAAATATCCAGGATATTCATGCCATCACTGTGTAAAATGTAGAGATGAACTGAATGTTGGTTTTGAAATGTTCTTCTTTCAGTGTATACTACTGTTTACATGCATTTGTATGAACAGGTATTTTATTTTAGGTCTTCTGGGACCAAAACATACTTAGTGTCCAAACCTGTGGCAGAGATCTATTGACCCCTTTACAGGTGTTTACCCGAGGTTTGGAAGACCAAGGTCCCCCTTCAAGTTCCATTTCAATGAGTATTCATTTCTTCCAAAGACAGTAGGTACAAGAAGAGTTTGAGAAGTTCCCTGTCGATCTCCACTCCATCTGACTCAATGAAAGGATCTGGGCTTTGATCTTTCACATATCACTGAAACCCACAAATTTGTAGGGGTAAAAGCTGTGGTTTTCCCCTCTAATGGGGGGGAGATCTCACTGGAATACTACCAAGCTTGGAATCATCAATACTTTCATGCTAAACAAATCTTTTTCTGCTTTGTCTGCGGAAGTCTTTACAGCAACATCTTGGTCATCAGCACAAAGGGTTTAGGACTTTCATTGCTGATTCTAGCAAGTGGTCCAGTGTTGAGGAACTCCCTCCCAACATTTCATCATTTTCTTTTCCCAGCTCTAATTTTGTTTGAAATATGCTTCATTTCATTCTTGTTTTTGGTGAACTCAAGTTTCAAAATGTTAAAATGGAAAATTTAAGTTCAAAACATTGCTAGTCAGAACATACTAATCCATTTCTATACATTGAAGAAATATGTAACTGTTTCAGTTGAGAAGAAACACAGTGAAATATGCTTTCAATACATATATTGAATTGATAATATTTTACTTGTGATAATTTAAAATTCTAGGTTCCAAAAATAAATACTCTTTCGTCATACTTGTAACCCCTCTGATGGAGATTAAGCATAGCCAACTACCGCTCCCAGCTGAGGTCTGATCTACTCCCTTTCCTTCATGTTTCACAGCCCAGTAAGGAAGAGTAACTTCACACAGCAATTTCAGCCATGGAAATGAACTCCTATGACCCACAGACTGCTCTTTTGGAAGACCTGCAGCTGTGAGAAACCTACTGCTCTTCATTAATGATGCGCTGACGTGCAGACTACCTGAGGCTCAATACTGGAGGTGCATTATTTCATTTTTAATCAGAGGCTTCCCTTTGTTTTTTTCTTTGTAGCCAGAGGAAAGTTTCTTTTGTATTTATGTGTTCGAGATTTTGTATTCTAACCAATCTGATCTCAGGAGATGTCTCATTGCTTTTTTTTCAGATGCACTGTAAAAATTATTTCCTCCAGAACATCTGCCCTGTCAGCAGTGTAGTCAGCAATATTATACATACATTTCTTTTTTCGTTCACTCCCAATGTTATATTGCAGTGCATTTTTGGAGCAACCTCCTCCATAAATCTGTTCTCTTCAGTTCTAGAAAAGCAATTTGCAATGTTGTGTTTTCTTCCCAAACTTCACCAGGTACTGTTGCTTTCTTGATGCAAAATAAATAACAGGCTATGATAAAGACATCTATTTCGACAGTACTGATTAAACAGCACAGCCATGTCCCTTCCAAGAAGCAGCTCCTTTTGAGTAAGCAATCCATTTCAAATGGTCTTTGGTCTTGTTGCTCTGCTGTGTAATCCAGTTTTTGTTTGTGTGTGTGTGTATGGGCTCTTTAATCATAGCCAGCTCCATTGATTCCAAGTGATCCTTGGAAGTGTGCCAGCGTAAAAGTAGGCAGAGGACAAGAAAATTAGACCTTCTCTTTCTTCTTTTTTTTTTTTTTTTTGGCAAGGATTTTTGTAAGTATCAGAACACTTCTCGGAGGGTACAGGTCCATATAAATAGATGCTCCATGCCTTTTTACATGACTGACTTGTAGCCATTAGAAGTTGGCTAGAATCCAAAGCCTGTGACCAAATACATTCTAGGTATATATTATATTATAGCAAGGATTAGTAGTCATCTGTCATTTTAAGGAAAGCTGCAATGGCAGCTCCATTCTGCCACTGCTCTCATTGTGCTTTGTTACAAAATGGGGCCAAAATTAGTTTACCAGTTTCCACACTGTAAAGCCAATTCCAAGGCACTTATTTCTAACTGTGGATCCATCTGAAAAGAAGGTCTCAGATCTGTTTAATTATCTGCAGCAAGATCTACTTGGACAATGTATGATCTCTGCTGTCTTTTGTCTGTGAATACTCCGGGGTGTCCCCAGAGTTCCACCACACCTCACTCAGAGATGTGTTTATGAGATGGTAGGTGGGACTGATGGCAGGTGCCTGAGCAGAACTAAAAACTCATTTCTAGAGGACTTGTGATAAAATCAGGGCAGAGTATGTTAGTGCCAAACAGTGAATGAGTAGCTCTGGGAGAGAGATGAATATTTTCTTCACCTACAACATTAATGCAGGTGGGTTTGCTCTGCATGAAGCACCGCAGGGCACACAATGTGCTTAGGGCTAGACAATGGGAGTACTGTGTGCACCGTGGCATGTACTGCATTTAGCAGAAAGCATCCCTTCTTTACTGAGAAGTTTCTCTATTCCTGCTTTGGGGAATTTTTCTAATTATTTGCATAAAAATTCTGGGAAAGCTGAAGTGTGCAAGCATATAATCTCCTGCCATGGATTTAATTATAATTTTTTCCTTAGTCTCTGATAGTTGTTGTCT
This sequence comes from Gavia stellata, assembly GCF_030936135.1. Lineage (NCBI taxonomy): Eukaryota > Metazoa > Chordata > Aves > Gaviiformes > Gaviidae > Gavia > Gavia stellata. The sequence goes on along the minus strand of NC_082598.1, from coordinate 16,632,478 downwards.
TTTTCCTTTTTACATCCCACTATAGCCTATTCTCACTGTCATCCCATTCTGGAGCGTGTTCTTAACCTATTTTTTATTCTGCAATTTATGTGTTGCATCTGAAAAGTGCTGCAAAAATTCTGAGACCTAATGGGCAATTTCTGCCTCACCTGCTAGCTTTCCTAGGGCTGCCTGTGGCATGGATCCTTGCAGAATCCTAAGGAGTAGATCTGAGAAGGGAGCTACCTGACTGAAGTGATAATGAAGATAAAAGTTGCATTCTTTTGCCAAGAGCAGCAGCTACTTCTTCCCTGTACAGATAGCAGGGATGGCACTACTCCATCATCACTCTTGCACTCTTGGAAATGGGAGGTCTGTGAAACTGGGAGACATCATGTAGGAGTAGGAAAATCTCCATGACCCGCCTAGAATAACAGTTTCACACCCCTGAGCCATTTTTATCAGTCTTGCTTTATACTAGTTGAATTGATTACTGTGATTTTGTGTGTGTCTGTAGTCTTGAAACCAGCTTTCTGTGAGCACTGGTTACAGCTGAACTTCTCTCAAACTGACTTCCAAGTTCATGGCTAGCTGTGCCAAGGTTGTGCTCTACATCAACCAGAAGAGAGCTCTGGCTAGACTTAACTAATCTCCCTTAGCAACCATGTATAATTTCCCCACTGGCTCACTGTGTTAAAGAAGAAAACTTGGTTTGAAGATTAATTTTGGCTTCTCCCTTTCCCAGAGTGTTAAAGGTCATCCCCCGCTGGTTCTGGTTTGACTGAGCCTTTAGGCCATTCCTGAATAGTCTTACAACTACAAAGCAAAGTTTGAGTCCTTGGGAGCAAAGGAAAGTGCTGCAATGCAGATCAGCAACATAAGAAGATGTTCAGGAGAAATACCAAGATTAAAAAAATGACAGCCCCAGAGCAATTTCATTAGTGTTGCTAATACTTGAAGAGGGCTGAGGGCAGAACTTGTACCAACCTTATGCATCAGAGTAAGATTTAAACAGAGTATCTCAAGCCACATCCTGTGGTGGTGATAGAGAGGAATAAACAGTTCTCCATTATGTAGGGACTTGCTAGGGAGGCCAAAAGGTCTGTTGTCTCTTGTTAGCTCCAATGGGTAGAGTATTTCCTTCTAGCCACATGGTGTGACAATTATTTCCTCTGCTGGAGGAAAATATCCAGCCTGGATCCAGCCATGTTCCCATATTTTCCTGGATCCCAGGAGAGCACTTAGTGCCTGGGACTCTGTAACCCCTTATCCTCACATCTGCAAACAGTTGAGAAAATATCTTTGGATGTATGTTCGATGACGCTGAACTTTCAGCTTAGTTCTTGCTTGTTACCCCTGGGTCCAAAAGAAAAACCAGCAGAAGGAGGGGAGAAAGGAAGCTTAAGAAACTGAAGAAAAGGTCAGCTGAAAAGCAGTGTACAGCTGTGGGTGGGGCAGTAGATGGAAGCTGGGGTCATTTCCTTTCTATTGGAGACTATCCTACCCCAGCTGGATGACAGTAGGCCGATTGCCTTACCTTTACAGATGACATCAGTTTAGGCTTGGAGTTTCTTGGAGCAGATCTTTGGGCAACGAGTTTATTTCTGTGGGCTCCCACTCTTTGCTGGAACATCTAGATGCCATCGTACTACAAATAAACAAATAATCATAACCAGTGCCAACACTTAGAGTTAGGTAACGGTGTGCATGGCCTCCATTCTGAGAGGACGTTTTTTCCTACGAGGGTTTCTCTAACCAATATGAATGCTCCTTCTTCTAGTTTATTCCAGATTGCTCCCATGAACTGCTGGCACTTGAATTATCCATGAGAGGCCCAACTGTTTGTCATGTAGGTGGTGCCATGGGGAATAAAGTTTGAGCATTAGAATGCAATGGGGTCAAACAGGAGAGTCTGCAAATGCTGCAAGTGTTCTCAGGCCTGAGCTTTATGTGCCTCTCCCTTTTCAGAAGCAGCTGAAGTTCTCCTTTGGGAGCAGGCAGAAAAGCAAGCGCTTTACTTACATCAAGCATGAGCTTCTAAAAGACATTCACAGTATGGCACAGCTTCCTATGGCTGTGCACGGCTTGCAACAGAAATGTGGAATTCAGGAGGGAAGATCCTAGATGCAGATGATGCATTTGCAAGGGTGAATGAGCTGTTTTCTCCTGCGTGATTGATGACATTAAAAAACTTCTTCCTATCTACACCACATTTCCTTATTAAGCATCACAAAAGGAAAGAAAGCATAGACTAACAGATACAAAACTTGGGAAGGCTCCATAGCATTGATGAAATTAAAGCAGAGAGCTTCACAGAAGCACAGAATTACAGAATCACTAAGGCTGGAAAAGACCTGTAAGATCATCAAATCCAATCATCAACCAAAAAAACACCACCATGCCCACTAAACAATGTCCCACAATGCCACGTCCACACGTTCCTTGAATACCTCCAGGGATGGTGACTCCACCACTTCCCTGGGCAGTTTATTCCAGTGTGTCACCACTCTCTCAGCAAAGAAATTTTTCCTAATATCCAGTTTGAACCTCCCCTGCTGCAACTTGAGGCCATTTCCTCTTGTCCTGTCACTCATCACTTGGGAGAAGAGGCCAACACCCACCTCTCTGCAACCTCCTTTCAGGTAATTGTAAATTCCTATAAAACCCATTCCCTAAATTCCCATCTTAACCTGAGTAAATTTAAGGGTTGATCCAAACTGCAAGGAAGTCAATGGAAAACTGACTGTTGACTTAAAAAGACATTGGATAAGGCCCATGAGGAGTAAAGGGCTTTCTACACTGGCCAAGCCTTCAAGATTAATTCACGAGAGCAAAGTTCAGTCAAAGTTAACTGCTTTTGAAACACCGTCCCAAAGTTTTCTATTTCAATGAAAGAGTAAAGTGGTACCCCGTACTTCAGAACAGTTGCCCTCTGAAACAAGGCCAAGCCATTTCATTAACTATGGACCATCAATTAAACAAAAACAACTTTTTTTTTTTTTATGCCAGGATGCATGTGCAGCAAGCCTTGGGAAATTAATTCATTTCTTTCTTTTTCTTTAGGGCAACTTCTGACAATTAGGAAGGAATTAGATGTCAAGCTAATTAAAGTTGCATTTTTTTCTTTATATAAAACAAACCTTATGTTCTGAAGTGGTTCGAATACATTCAAAGCACTGAAACTGGGCCTGAAAGAAAGGACTCACATCTGCCTCTCAAGGACTACTGTCCCTGTAAACTTCTAAATAATCATTGTCACCAGCTTATCACTGTCAGATTAGGGGCTTAGTATTACATTTTATGTAAACCTGATCCAGATGGCTGCCAAGAGATTTTCAGACAAATGAACTATGAGGCAGAAACATTTTATTGTTCATGCATACGAGTGTGTTCCCAGTTCCCAGTCTCCAAAGTACTTTACCATACAGCTGACAAACTTTTTTTTTTTTTTTTTTTACTTTGGCACCAAGCAACTTAATCTTCATCAGCAGTTTGTCAATATCATTTTTCTGAAGGCAGAGGAATGCCATCTATGACCTATCCTTCATCAGATATTTAATTTACTTGAATTTACCAAGTCATTCAATTAACAAGCTAAATAATAGAAGCAGGAGACATGAAGTTACGCATGTCTTTCTAGACATGCAGTGACTTTGCATGATTGGACACTGTTCAAAAAATAGTAACTCAGCATACCTGGAAAAAACAATCTGTTTTATTTCTTTTAGTTTTTGTGTTTCCTGTTACTTAATGGGTATGCTCACCTATAATACATCCGCAGGAGAAGCTTTTCCCATCACAAGAATATGGAGAGATTTCTTTTGTAGTGACTGACAGGAAATCATTTTACACCTCTATTTGCAAGTCTTTGATAGAGGATAGTAGAGCTGAATACACAACTGACATTCAAATAGGAAATCATATCTAAATCAGCTCCCATTTGATTTCTGAAAGATACGCTGTATTTAACTTTTTTTAAAGAATACTGTATGTGTGAACGTAGATGATTTGCCCCTATATAAATGAAAGTAATGGTTCACTTTCATTTATGTCATATTTTAATTTTATTTCATATTTTAATATTAAATAATATTGCCAGTCCCAAACCCACCTCAGGAAAGGTTTTGTCTGCAGAGAAATAGTTGTTCCAAGCCTAATTTTTTTATAAAATTATTTCATTGGGTAAAAAAATCACTTGGGGAAAAAAATTATGTTTGTTTCTATCTTATTTTTAAAAAAAACTTTCTCATGTTAAAAAAATCAGTTCCATTTATTCATTTTTGTTGCATGTTTAGATTATTTTTGATCTTTAAAAGGGCTGTATTATTTCATTGCACTGGAAGTAGGTGACATCTTAATTCCGAAGAAAAGTCCTTTCTATAAATGCTAGCTAATTAATGTAAAAATTTTATGAAAGAAAATACTTCAGCTGTTACGTCTTATCCCACATCAATAATGGTACTATTCCATTCTAAGATTACTATGCTAAAAAATAATGTAGAAAAAGGCTTCTCATAAAACAAAAGTCAGAAAAATAAATGAAAATTCTGCAATGAAACCATTAATAAACTGATTTTTTCCCAGAGTTCCTTTCATAAGGATTTTTGAGGATACTGATTTAATTTTGCATTTGAGTTGGAACAAGTTTCCCATGAAAGCATCTGTGCTTGATTTTTTACTGTAGTACAGGCCAGCATGAATCCCTTGTGAAATGTGTGACCTTCAGACTTGAAATGATCTTGTACTTAGCTTATTATTTTCTCTCGAAACATAGGTTGAAATTTTTTAAGCGATGGAGGGGACATAGACACTATTAACGTTAATGGTGGATATGTACCTCAATCCCCTAGACAGTTTTGAAAATCTCAGCTGCAAATTTCAGATCTGTTCTCTTATGAATAGCTACTGTAGTAGCATTGCATTTGTATGGCTAATGGAGCCATTATCTAATCATCATTGTTCCATGTTTCACACTCTGCTTGAACTCATGTATTAGTGATTTTCTGCATGATAAGTACATTTGTTACGATATATTTGAGATAGCACATAAGGGCTGTGGCACATTATGATGGCTACAGAAATCCCAAGACAGTGTGAGGTGAGAATATAAAATCCTTGGTGGTATCCAGCCTCAAGTCATGATTTCAGCTCTTGGCATCAAACAGTGAGGCACAATCTGTGGGAGTGGGAGAAGGCACCTCCCGGAGCATGAAAACAAAATGGCAAATAGCACAGCAAGACACTGGAAGAGCAGCACAGAAAATGTCCACACTCTCACCCAGCAGTCCTACTGCAGTGTTAGTTAGTCAATACACTCTGCCTCCTGTTAATTAACTCAGGAAGATCCTAGAGAGATGAAGCAACTACAGAGTTACTACAGAACAATCGTAACACTTGCCTCCTTGTATGAAATCGAAAGTTGAAAGGACTGCAACTGATCGACGTTTGCAGATGTTAATAGGAGTCTTAGACTGTAAGGTTTTGGTTGCCCCAGGGGAGAACCTCTGGAGAGTGTGATTTCAAGGGGAAATAATACTCAGCAACTTCCTAAAGTCAAACCCCTATATCAGCTCTTAAATTGACTCACCTTCCCATGAGAGAAGAAGGCAGAGATGGGGAATTTGTGCGTTATTCTTTTTTTATTATGGTCTAAACTGTAAGAGCAACTTGTGTGTGTGTGCAAACTAGCTATGTGCAAGTACTAAATAAAAAGGGGAGCATATAATTTTCTTTGCAGACCTGGTCATCTCTCAAAACCAAGATTAAGAGTCACAGTATTGCACCCAGAATGGAGACTACGCTGCCTCAGAAGTTGACTTTACAGTATGTGCTTCCATTCTTCTGTCATATGCTTTGTTATGCTGTGTTAAGTTTTGTCCTATTATCAATAAAAGGACAGAATGGATAAGTTATCAAAGTGTATAATGTAAATTAAAGTAGATTTTCACTTGTTTGTAGCTTTCTAAGGATGGTTATGGCTTGTGTCACTTAGTATTGTCTATTATTGATCTCACTGTGGGGAAAAAAGTCATTCATGATGTCACTACGAAAAAGTGCAGAGTCAATTTGAAGTGAAAGGAAAGCATGGTAATTGCAGAAACCAATATAAAACAACTCTGCTGTGAGTAATTTCAGCCACTCCCTTCCATTCAAACTGCAAATAGTACAATGGTGTCTCTTCCTCATTGATCAAGGCATAAAATTTCACTACTAGCAATGCCTTTCATGCTCTAGTTTAGTATTTTTGTCCCTGCCTACGAGATTTTGAATGACTCTGTCCTTGCCTTCATTTCCAGCCTGGCCTCAAATCTTGTGCCCCTCATGATGGTGTTGTTCCACCATCAAGAACATCCTAAATGTCTCCTTCTCCTCACCCTTCTGCCTTCCTTTTGCTTCTGTAAGGAACAATTTTGCCTGCTCTTCTAGATTCAAGTCCTGTCTAGCAAGAATTTTTTTTGCTGCCGGAAATTGAGTCTAATAAGTTAAAAATCTTATAGATTCCCCTTGCCATCCCAGTGAATCTCACTGTACCTGTTTGAGCCCATAGACTTACCAGGGTAGGTTTTGTGCAAGACAAATTTGAGTGCAACTGTGGTGCTTGACAAGCAATTAGAAACTATGGTTATAAATCCATTGTCAAAGTTGGTTCTTGGTTTCCAAAAGTGGTGGAATACTTGAAAGGTAAGAAGTAGCTGCCTACAGCATTGCTCATTTCTGTACATAAGCGATTTAAATGACATTTCATTTCTGCTGGGCTGCACAGACACAGGTTGCTGTCCATCCTCATAAGCAGAGCACTCATGGGGCTCGACATTTCCCTTCATCTGCTACAAGCTATGATGCTCAGTCATTCACCACTGGAGCTATCTGTGAAACTTGTTTCTTTTACAAATCTCTCTGGATATGCACTGCATTGGGAGGGGCAGACTTTCTTCCTGCTCTGGGTTGCAAGGAGAGAGCATCAAAGATCTCAGAGCTCTGAAGTACCCTTCATTCAGAAATAGCTGCATCTTTCAAGCTCAGCACCTCTCAGGACTTGAAATATGCTCCTTGAATGTCAGGAGACAAATGCTGTGCTGGCAACACATGCCCCAGCATCAGTATGTAAAGGTGTTACCTTTACGTTCGTCACCTCAGCTTTTCATGCCTGCGTTCATACTCTCATTTATGTGGTGGGGAATCACTGCTAAACACACTTAGCAAAATCCTGGGCAGTACATTTTCTTGTGATTAGTTTGAATATCAAACAGCTGTCACAATGATATGGTGATGTTAGTAAAAATAATATCTGACATTTACACAGCAACGTGCATCCTCAAATATTTTCTTAGAATTATATGATGGGGAGGAATAGGCGTCTCTTATGAACTCAGACTATGAAACAAAACCCTGCTACGCTAAGACCCATAGACCCAGCAGAGTGGAAATCACCTTGGCTCCACACTGCAGATGGACACAATTCCTGGCAGGAGTTCACAACCTTTTCTATCAGAATCCATGGCCACTCTTTCTCTCCCTCCTCTGGGTAGCGTTCAAAATGGGGAAATCCCAAATGGCTTTTTGACAAAACCTACATGGTTTTATTATAAAGAAAATTTACTCTGGAAGAAAAGCCCATCAGGGATTCCTAAGCACAAACATATCAACACAGCCTCTGACCAAACAAGTCCTTAAATTTATGACTGTCAAGCATTATAACTGTATCATATTGCTAAATCTTTTTCCTAGGCATCTGCTCTTGGCCACTGCTGGAGAGGGAGACAGGGATAAATGTTTTGTCTGGTCCAGTACAGCAGTCCTTAGGTTCTTATGTATTATTTAAATATGTAAGACCCAGAATCTGAACACTTGAGTCTTCCACCTTGTCATCGGGAAGCCTCCGCATGCATGTAAAGATCCAGTCCAGCTTCTCTGGAGTCAGCGTTGATCCATTTGACCCAATTTAAATGTATTCTCCCTCAAAATTCCAGATGTCTGTTTATAATGGAGTCATAAAATCAGAGGCAGGTAACAGATTGCTCATCTGACTGTCTGGAAGCTGTGATGTGTACCAGCTATCTAACTAGTCTTTACTCTCCCTCTTTCTCCTCTGACCTTTCTCAGAAAAAGTTAGTTTGGCACAACCGAAGAGTGGTACATTATCTACAGAAATTTGGATAGGATTCACTCAACTAACATTAGCTGTTTAAGGTTAGGTATCCAGTCTCAAGTACTCATTTAGGCCCTCTCTGTGGTCAGGAAGGATAGACAGGCTCCTGCTTTCTAAGGCACTCCATCCATCTTCTCTACTGACTCATGAAGGAGCCCAGAGAGTAACTCAGGCTAGTTGTCTTATTTTTGATGAACTAATAATGGGTTACATGGATTTCCTTCACTCTACTGCTCATTCAGTCTGTTTATTTTGTGTTACAGGAAGAGTTTGCACCTTTTTTGTGTGTCTCAAGTGGGTTGAGAAATCAAATATATCGTTTGCAGATGACACCAAGTTGGGAGGGAGTGTTGATCTGCTTGAGGGTAGGAAGGCTCTGCAGAGGGATCTGGACAGGCTGGATCGATGGGCTGAGGCCAACCGGATGAAGTTCAATAAGGCCAAGTGCCGGGTTCTACACTTCGGCCACAACAACCCCAGGCAACGCTACAGGCTTGGGGATGAGTGGCTGGAAAGTTCCCCTGCAGAAAAGGACCTGGGGGTGTTGATCGACACCCGGCTGAATATGAGCCAGCAGTGTGCCCAGGTGGCCAAGAAGGCCAACGGCATCCTGGCTTGCATCAGAAATGGTGTGGCCAGCAGGAGCAGGGAGGTGATCATGCCTCTGTACTCGGCTCTGGTGAGGCCGCACCTCGAATACTGTGTTCAGTTTTGGGCCCCTCACTACAAGCAGGACATTGAGGTGCTGGAGCGTGTCCAGAGAAGGGCGACGAAGCTGGTGAGGGGTCTGGAACACAAGTCTTACGAGGAGCGGCTGAGCGAGCTGGGGTTGTTTAGCCTGGAGAAGAGGAGGCTGAGGGGAGACCTCATCGCTCTCTACAACTACCTGAAAGGGGGTTGCAGAGAGGTGGGTGTTGGTCTCTTCTCCCAAGTGAATAGTGACAGGACTAGAGGAAATGGCCTCAAGTTGCGACAGGGGAGGTTCAGGCTAGACATTAGGAAAAAGTTCTTCACTGAGAGAGTGGTGAAACACTGGAATAGGCTGCCCAGGGAGGTGGTAGAGTCACCCTCCCTGGAGGTATTCAAGGAGCGTGTGGATGTGGCATTGTGGGATGTAGCTTGATGGACATGGTGCTGTGTGGTGTTGGGTGGGTTGTGGCTTGTTATTGTTGTTGTGTGGCGTGGGTTTTGTGGTTGTGTTGTGGTTTTTTTTTTGGTTTTTTTTTTTTTTTTTTTTTTTTGTGGGTTTTTTGATGTTGTGTGTTGTGGGTTTTTTTTTTTTTTTTTTTTTTTTTCCCCCCCCCCAGGTTGGACTCGATGATCTTACAGGTCTTTTCCAACCGTACTGATTCTGTGATTCTGTGGATTATCCAACAGTGGCATCAAGCACAAAGTCCCAGTCATGGCATCATGAAGGCTTTTTGTTCAAACCTTCCATGAGAAGTCACAGAGCACTCTGGGTGGTTTTAAGCAATTTCTTGACAAATAGTTAGAGGATGATCAATTAGTTCATTTTACCAGCTCACCAAAACAAGTGGAGAAGGGATGGGTCCTGGGCTGCTGATTCTACCCTGCCTTTTCCCTGCAAAAACATATTGTTTTGACGAGAAAGGAGGAAGGGGGGGTATGCTAGCCCAGACTCTCCCTTTTGCTCATTAGATGGAGGTGTCTTGCAAATCTCAACATTTCACCTTTTCCACCAGTATCATCACCCCAGTCAGGAAATGTGATAGTTACTTATCCTCCTGCACAGTTCAGTTTGTACTGCTTGTCTGCGTCCAGCAAGCACCGGCTGTGGTTTGCATCCTGCACGACATCAGGCGTGCAGTTGCTGATTACCAGATAGCGCACTGTTTGGTATGCTGATGCGCAAATAGAAACACCGGTTCCTCAGGTGCTCTACCTCTCTATTTATTCCCAAACATGAGACAGCCGACTAGGGGTAAAGGACCTGTCAGTTGAAACAGAGGAATTCAATTTGTAACAAAAGAATATCTTCAGGCAGTTGTTTAGACATATCACTAAGATACCGCAGATTCACTTTATCCTCTGCTGCAAACGGCAGAGGAAATTAGCTAGCTGTAGCCTCATTGGTGAGTTTATTACCTAACACCCAGTGAGTGAATATCGAAGATGCTGGTGTTGCCAAGCAACTGCCTGAGGATGACAGAGGTCAGAGCACGCATGAGGACCCTGTTAGAGGAGTACCGTACAGCTAAGGTTGGCTCGATTTACCATTGTGCTCCACGGCATGTAATTAGCAGGATGGCAAGTTCTGTCCTGGAGATGCAAGTAGCTCCTTTCTGGTCGTGAGATGTCTCTGAGAGCCAGTGAAGGTAAACTGGAGAGAGGTGGAGTAGCAATCCTCTGACCAGCACAATGAACTTAAACAGGAAGTCTCCTTGCAGTCAAACGTGATCTGACCTTCAAAGTGTCATAAATGCAGGACTGAGCTTGGTGGTTTTGCAAGTGGTAGTGGCTGTACGAGATGATTAAGCACGCCTAGGACTGATCGCTGCCTTTGAACCCAACTAGCAGGGGATGCCACGTGTCCTTACATGTACCTCCCTTACCCTCCAGAACTGCGTATTTGCCAGGAGGCAACTGGAAATGGTTCCTGACCCATGGTAGCTCATGAACCTTGGCCAGGGATCCTTTGGGAGACTGTTGGTCAGCCCTGGCCAGATGCACTGCCAGGGCTGATCGGGTGGTACACACGACTGACATGCAGTGCCCGGCAATGCTTCCTGACACTAATTTGTGAGTACAGAAGTAGTCTATGATACTGCTATGCTACTGCTATATTTCTAGTCCAGTTTTTCATCTGTAGAGTGGCGGAGCCCCAAGTCCCTACATGTCTTGCTCAGATGACTGTTAGATCCCACCAGCTTTCCCCTTGGCTGAGTGGTGCCGCTATCTTCAGCGCCACTTTGCTTGATAACTGGTCAAGCACAGCAAGAGTGTACTACCCCAGCAGAGAGCCTGCAAGGCCATGGGGAGCCCTCACATGTGTCCCTATTCTGGACGTAAGGCTCTTGCACGCACCATCCTTTCTCTGTCAATAATGAATCACATGACCTTGGGAAAGTTATTTAATCTCTCCTCTTAGGCTCCTCATCCCAAATGGATGTCTCATCGGCATGCTTACAGTATTCATTATTTAACAGATAGTACCGCTGTTTAATCTTTGTATTATAGTAGCATCTGGAGGTCTCAGCTGAGAGGCAATATATAAATACAATGTGAAAGACAATTTCTTCTCAAAGACCTGGATTGTAAGCAGAAAAGCAGCATTGCAGGGTGATTTGCTCCAGATCCTACAGGGGAGTAGTATCAAAGCAGTATCTCTCACCTAATTTTGTGCCTGCTGAAATAACACAGTTGATACAACCTTTACATATATAAATAATAGTATATACTAAAGAACAGTGTGTACTTTATGAAAGAATATTTATGACAGCCCTGAGAAGATCAACAGGGTTAAAGAACAGTTGTCCAGAGGATAGATATAGGCAAAAACATCACTTAAAACAGATACGTTTCTAAGACATCAGTGAATACACCCTAAATATGGTTCTTCAGAACATCTGCTTCATAAAAATCTGGTTTGAGGTGAAACTGATGATGTAGTTTTCATATCAGTTATATATACTGAGGCTTCTGAATGAAGTAGGGTGATACTACTTAGTTAAAATGTTTTTCTCTGAAAACTGAAGATAAGATGAAACCAAACTGTTCTGTAAATTCATGTCTGTTTTGCCAAAAGTCACATACCGGAAAAGACATTAGAAAAAATTCCTAAACATTCAACTTACTCGGCCAGGTCAGTTTGTAAATCAAACTTCTCAATTTTCCTTTCAAAACCATTTTTAAGAATTATTTTAAAAGCTCAAAATGGTTATGGATTTTTTTTTTAAGTTGACTGAAATGGGGAGCTAAATGAAAAAAACAATATTCCATATAATTTTTTTCAAATTTTTGCTTTTCTGCCAATAATTTGATGCTGACCCAAAATGTATTGCATTTAGAACTATTTGTAGTTTATAGGATATTCTTTGCAGAATTACACTGCACGTTTTCAGGCAGACTCTTTAAGTCTTACATTCAATGAATGTTAATGGTTGTCTGAGTACTTTACTGTCTTGGTTCATAAAGATATCCCTAGTTAGGAGAGAATCTAAACACATGTTTCAAGTAGTGTGCATGTTCTTAAAAGCTTTCCAGAGCCGGTCCAAGTCCAAACAAGATATTGTCTTTTTGTATTATATTTTATATCTCTGATTAAATTCTAATTCACATAGTCACAGAAAATTGCATTTCTCCCCTTTTGTTTTGTCAAACTATATCATGGCTTGTTTCCTGTACTCCTGAATGTGGCATCTTCCAAGTGAAACCCTGGTGTTTTGTTGGATCCAAAAGAGAATGCTAAGGTTGTCCAGAGCCATCTGAGATCAAAATGGAAACTTTATATAATCAGGGACATTTGGATCCATCTCCGAGGTTTGGACAGCACTGAAGGTGCTCTTTGACTGATGAATCTACTCTGTAAGGTAGCAATGAATCTGTTAATAAAATTGCAAAATGTAGCCTAAGAGCAAACTCTTTTAGTCCTCTGGATAATAAGTCCTTCTAAGTTTCTAACCTGGCGGCAGCTCATCTGGCACACAGCATGTTTGGCAGGAGCCTGGATATACCCATTAGACATAAAAAATCCCCCTAACAATGTCACTCTGCTGGCATGAAATGGGATGGTCATAAAAGTAAGAATTTGCAACTTTGGTGATTCATAGACATGATTTTCTTTAATAGTTCATTATTTGTTTCCTTATTTGGATGAAGAAATAAACAGCAATGCATACATTTTGCAATGAGATCGCAGTCCAAGTCCCATCCCCTTCAGCAAAAACGTCTATCTTCAAGTTATTCAGTTGCCTTTTGGGGAACTACTCACACTTACAGAAAATATTTCTTTGGGCAAGTGTTTGGAAGACGGACGAAGGAACAAAGTGCATAAGTAGGATCTTTCTCAAAGTTGCAGAGAAGGCTACCAGCAAAAGCAACAGGCACATGTCTCCTGTTAATGTACTGTCCTTTCATCCAGTTGTCTCCCTCAGCTGATGGGTTTTGGTCAGGATACATGATTCCATATATTAAGAGATACATGGAGAAAAAGAAAGAAAAGGATTAATCCTTAGACACCTTTTACAGAGACTGTCAGTGCAAGGAAATAGCCAGGGACTCTCAGCATGAAGTTGTTGTAATTTGACTAATCTGCATCCACCACATTATATAGGATTGTTTGTCCTTACTGTGATATTCCATTGTAGTCAATGGCAATGAGCAGTCTGGGAATTAAAGATCTCTCCTGGAAATTTCCCTGAACTGTGACACAACTTGCTTACTTGGTCTTTAATTTAGATTTGTTCTATGTTGTCAGTCAAGGTCTCTGTGTGCATTCACAGCCAGGGGACAAACTTCAGACTGAGAGTGAAATGGGGCATGTAGGCAGTGGCTTCTGGCTTTCCAACATCAGCCTCCCAGGCTCCTATCTGCCTTCCCATTGGGCAGAGCGGTATCTTTATAAGGCTCCCACTAGCAGCTGTCGCTTTGCCGAGGTTCACATTATGCAATGCTGAACAAAGATATTTCCATCAGTGAATAAAACAGACCTGTGTCACGACTTCTTGGCTTCGAGTGTTTGCAGAGCAACAGCAGAACAGAGCCTTTCCCCTTCCAGTGCCTGAGCTCCTTGACCACCTTTCTTCACTCCTCCACTTGGTCCATTTAATGTAGTTTGAGAAATAATGTTTCAGAACATGGCTGTTCTTTCTTGTTTTCCTGCTGTAAAGCTACGCAGTGAGGCTGGGTTAAAAAAGAAAGCAGCTGTGTGCCTGCATTATTCAACTCTGTAAAGAGTTTTCAGATACAGTTTATATCACTGGCATTGGGTATGTGAGGAAATTGTAAGAAATAGATCCCCGCATAATATCACCATTTCAGCTGTGCTAGAATACAGAGTAGAGACTTAGAGAGTGGCTGAAAATTAGCCATCAAAACTGTTTTCTGATTTTTGTGGAGGAAAGGGTTTCAGAAAGTCAAATGTCTCCTCTTCTGTATACTTGCACTTCAAATATCGTGGAATCATAGAATGGTTTGGGTTGGAAAGGTCCTTAAAGATCATCTAGTCCCAACCCCAAATATGGTCTAGAGGGCTTGGGAAATTGTTCATATGTCTGCATTTTCAATTATCTACCTTATCTATGATAATTCTCTGTTGCCAAGACCTCCTATGATGAACCACTTCTTTGAAAAAGAAATCACGATGCATCACAGAGGAAGATGGAACTCAATGGCAAAATGTGATGTGAAGTCATAAAAATGAGAGTATCATGAGGAAAATGGCAGTATTTCCTTATGAAGGTGTCTAGGTTATCTGAGAACACATTTGGGAGTTTTAGGTAGTTTTAAAGAGGGCGTTTGAATATCTGCTAATCATCAAGGTACTTATTTTTTGAAGTGAAAAAAAGAATATAATGAATGTGAATTCACATAGTTCACTTCTGGATTAAAAGTTGAAAGATGATCAAATCATCAAGCTCCTGCTGACACAGCTGAACCAATGTTAACACAGCTGGGAATTTTTTCCTGAAATTCCCTAGTGTGAAAAGACTGCAGATACACTAACACTAATATCTCAGAATTTAACACTCTCAGGCTTTTGGGTAATGCAGTTAAAACATAAAATTAGATCTGTATGGTGGTTCAAAACTTAGATATGCGTTTTTCAGTCCAAACTAATATCCAATTTAAAACCATTCTAGAGGAGGTAAATTTAAATATAATAAGTAAAGTGCATTGCATTATTGGTAACAACTTTAAAAGCCACACAACTGAAAAAAAGGAAAGTTGTACCAAGAAATTAAATGTTCTCCTAAGCATCTTCCACGTCCACAAATTAACACAGTCATTCATATTTCGATTCATTGAAGATTTTTATACCAAACACTTCCAAGGTTATAAATAGTTTTCTCTGTTTCGGTCAGCCATCAGAATCTTGATGAACCGTACAATCTATATTAGTTACTTCACATCTGGCTTTGCTGAATTTTGAGCATCAATAGTAAACGCTTGTTCATTCTAAATAATTATTTTATCTATCTGTCTGTCTTCTACCTATCATACCATTTTGTGTTTCTAAATATTCAGGAGCATGGACTTCTACTAGGAGTTTGAGAATAAGTATAGCTTTAAAAGATTTTTGACAAATGCTCTGCAAAGATCACTCAACATCGTAGAAAATTTTTAGAAGAATAAATGAGAGAATGTTTATTTATTGCTACAAAAACTACTGTGATGTGGAAAAGAAAAGCGACTTGTCTTAAATTTAAGATTAACTTTATCCCCTTAGCTTGAGCCTTTAATCTGTAGAAAAGCCTGGGGATTTATGAGTGTTAACAGACCTGAATTTTTTATTTCTCCTTCTTTCCTTTTACTTGTTCATTTTCCATCTGTGTGTCCCCTAAGAACCTGAAAGCAATGATTGAAAGGAAAGATATGGCGATTTATTTGATGGGTCTCTATTCTGCCACACAGGCAGCAATACAGTTAAAACCAAGGTGATTGCTAATGGTTTAACAGAACGTAAAGTTTTGATATTCAGTGGCACTGAGTTTGCAGCTGATAGCAATACCTGGAAATGCACCAATTTTTAAACAAGCACTGTTAATCTTATAGAACTGTGTCAGTCTATGCCCTGAGAGGTGATCCACAACCTTTGGTGTTCAAAATTCCTAAGGAATTTTTCCTGTTGCCTGTAAGATTGCTAAATATCATTGTTCTAAGTCTGAACATTTTAAAGTATATGTTGGAACATGCATTTACGATTTCTTTAACACAGAGAATATTCTTTATTGAAAAATAAACAAATGATTGGTTTGTGTTTCACACATTTTTCTGGTATGTGACTTTTGATTTTAATTTTCTAGTGGAGAAAGAAACTGAAGCAAGGTCTTCATAAGACTCATACTCTAACTACTGGGCTGTTGTGTAAAGGTCATTATATAAAGAATCCTCCTCTAATACCTGCATTTAAAGACTTTTAAGATTATTTCAAAGTTATTTTTTCCAAGAGAGGATGCCAGGTTCTGCATCCTAATTCATTTGAGGGTTTTAAGCTTCAAAGAAAAGGTGAGGTTTTAGATACTTCTGTGCTTAGTGTTTCCTATTAAAACAGCTTCCAGTCCAGTACCTTTTTTTTTTCAATCATTCTGCTCAAGCAGTGTGCTCATGTAGAGAGTTTATGTGCTAACACCTGCATTCCAAACTGAATAATAGGCCTAGGATTTATGTTTTGTAACATCTGACCTGTTAGCACCCACATTCCTTAATTAACCTGGTCCAAAAGAGGTCATATGGCTGCTTGGCCTTGTAATTTTACTGGAATAAACTAGAAAGTATTCCACTAAATTCAATGGAGTTATGGTGGTGGGATAGTGTGATTCATAGTGTTGGATGAGGTCTTTCAAAATAAGTACAATTAGCACCTGATTGATCTAGGAAAAGAAATTTAATAACTAATGAATATTTGAAAGACTTGCTGTAGGAATGTAAATGTAGATTCACTCAAAAACAAATGGGAAAACATAAATAAGGGGAGGAAAAGAATGAAAAATTCATCAACATAAAGACAGTAGTGAAGAAGTGCATTTTAAATTAAGGAACAGTATCTTCTTTCTTAAATGTATTTTCCAGGAAGTTCCAAAAGCAGTCTTTCCTCTTATGTTTTGTATTATCTGCTTATTTGGATGACCGTGAACAATTGCAGGCTTCCTGTAATCAAAACTCACCTACTGAAGGACCTGCAAGCTCCAGCTTTATGACAATTCAATAGGTGTATGGGAAATGCCAATTTTGTTATTCAGATAAAATCAAGCACTTGCTGGGTAGCTCTGTTGCATATAAATCACAAAATCACAGAATCACAATGGTTGGAAAAGACCAGTAAGATCATCAAGGCCAAACATCAACCCAACACCACCATGCCCACTAAACCATGTCCCACAATGCCACGACCACATATTCCTTGAACACCTTCAGTGAGGGTGACTCCACCACCTCCCTGGGCAGCCTGTTCCAATGCTTCACCACTCTCTCAGTAAAGAAATTTTTCCTAATATCCAGCCTAAACCTCCCCTGGTGCAACTTGAGGCCATTTCCTCTAGTCTTGTCGCTAGTGCCTTGGGAGAAGAGGCCAACACCCACCTCTCTGCAACCCCCTTTCAGGTAGTTCTAGAGAGCGATGAGGTCTCCCCTCAGCCTCCTCTTCTCCAGACTGAACAACCCCAGTTCCCTCAGCCACTCCCCATAAGACTTGTGCTCCAGACCCCTCACCAGCTTCGTCACCCTTCTCTGGACACGCTGCAGCACCTCAGTGTCCTTCTTGTAGTGAGGGGCCCAAAACTGAACACAGGATTCGAGGTGCGGCCTCACCAGCGCCGAGTACAGGGGCACGATCACCTCCCTACTCCTGCTGGCCACACTGTTTCTGATACAGGCCAGGATGCCGTTGGCCTTCTTGGACACCTGGGCACACTGCTGGCTCATCTTCAGCCGGCTGTCAATCAACACCCCCAGGTCCTTTTCTGCGGGGGAGCTTTCCAGCCACTCGTCCCCAAGCCTGTAGCATTGCATGGGGTTGTTGTGACCCAAGTGCAGGACCCGGCACTTGGCCTTGTTGAACCTCATACAATTGGCCTCAGCCCATCGATCCAGCCTGTCCAGATCCCTCTGCAGAGCCTTCCGACCCTCGAGCAGATCCACATTCCCACCCAACTTGGTGTCATCTGCAAACTTGCTGAGGGAGCACTCAATCCCCTCATCCAGATCATCAATACAGATATTAAACAAGACCGGCCCCAAAACTGAGCCCTGGGGGACTCCGCTTGTGACCGGCCGCCAACTGGATTTGACTCCATTCACCACGACTCTCTGGGCTCGACCGTCCACCCAGTTTTTTACCCAGTGAAGAGTGCACCTGTCTAAGCCACAATGAATATTGGCTGATGATGAATATTGTGTGAAAAAGGATTTATACTTTCATTCCCCCATTTCACCACTTCCTCCCCTCCCCAAGCTCATAAATTGCAGCAGAAAGGAAAAAAAATAGGTTTTCTTAATTGCTGATTTTACTATGTTTGATGTTATATCCTGTAGAAGATCAGAAAGTTTAACTGTGGCTTTAGATTAAGCAAATATCCATAAAACTGACGAAAATAAATAACTGAAGATTCAAGTACTCTATGTGACATGAAGATAAAATAAGGGATTAATTGGCTCCAAACTGAACACATGAAATATATCCCGTTTCTGAAATAAATATTTCTAAACTTCACCACAAAGTTGAAAAGAGTAGGGGAAAAGGAAGGGGAAGAGAGGTGGGAAGGGGGAAGGAACAGGGAAAGGGGAGGGGAGAACATCTTTGCCAAATCAAACCAGAATAAAAGCTGGAAGGAGTTTTCTGTTATAGCCTCAGTGATGTTACTCTTGTAATTCTATTTGGAAGTGGGAAAGATAATTGCATTTTCAACTCTGAACCCTTGCCATTCATTTCTCTGCTGTGACCTCAATAGTCTGTTTGATTGCCAGCCTGTTGAGGTACAAAGAGCAAAACAGTGGGAAATGACACAGCAGAAATCAAATTACATGAGTCATTTTTTTTTAATTTCCTTTATGCTCTTTATATAATTCTGATGGCAGCAGAGCTAAAGTTAATGAACAGTAGTAAAAGCATCTACTAAGGCTGTGTCAGTAGATTCACCTCCGTTTTCACAACTGCAGCTCTGTAAAATTTATCCAAGGTCTCTCTGAAACAAGTTTTTAAGTGAGGTGAAAAGTATCAGAATTATACAGCTCATGAAGGAACCATATAGTGTTGTGGTACCATAAATAAATGCTGACATTTCCTCATTAGTAACTACAGTAGCAGTGGGTAAAAAAAATTGGAAATTCAGGTTTTTTTCAACCCCATTAGGCTACTATAAAATTTTTACAAGGTTAAGCAAAGTGAACAACTGGAGCACTGTGAAATGTCCACTGTGCCTTTTACCCAGATTACTAAGGGCAAGTATCACCTTCTTCCCCTCAGGGGTGCCCAGACTTTCAAAAGTAAAAGAAAAAAGCCCCATCGGATTAGTTTCTGGGCTTTGCAGCAGGAGGCATTGCTTGTACGTAATTGCTCAGTTTCATTATTCATGGGCTAAGAGCAAAGTGCTCAGGCGAAAGAAAGTGACAAGGGCTGGGGCACTACAGGCAAGATATTTACAGGCTGATTCAATAAAATACTTTAGAATAACTTATGAAAAATTAATTTCCTGAAAGAGGAAATACCAAGCATCTACTTAATTTGTGTGTGTTGGTATTGTCACATTCAATCCATGTAAAGAAGACCATGGGGGACCAATTGCTTTCTCATGGGAATCACATGAACAAGGGTAGGTTTTTGTTTCTGCTTTAATTTCAGCACCTGCTCCTGGAAATTAAGTAGTGAAAGTATTCTATTAGCTCAAATTCCTACAAATGGTCTACAGGAGTGATCTTCTTTCTCCCTCGTACAGATGCAAACAGTGGTACCAGCAGGGTAGCAGGATGCTGGGACAGGGGTCAGGAACTTCGTGATTATTCTGAGCTTTGTTCATCAAGTTCCTTAGGCCTAAATCCTTAAATGAGAAACTTAAATCAAATGACTCTTGCTTGGCTCAGACTGACTTGGGGAGCTGGCTGTCTGAACACTTTGGCTTGGGAAAGATGCTTACCCATCTTTGCTTCGATATCCCAGTCTGACAAAAAAAGATAATTAAACATAAGCAACTAGAACCAGATGCAGTGAAGATTTGGCTACTTAAAATCAGCTGTAGGTCTAACACAAATGTCTGTGTTATAAAACTGTGACCTTGAGTCCTCCCTTGAGTTGCTACTTATCCCTGAAGGAGATCGTATGTCATGGACACCCACATGCCGGGTGCTGGGCATCCAGAGCTGTCTTGAGCCCATGCCCAGAAGCACCTCAGTCCTGACGGTCTGTGACATGGCATATCCATCATAACTAAATTCATCACGGTCTAGAAATCAGATTTATGTATTTCTTCACCAAGGCTCTGGCTACAGGCATATCAAATTGAATTCCAGTGAAAATACAACCGATATTTTGACTAAGTTTTGAATATTTTTCTGCACAGTTGAGCAAAAAATGCAGAGACATCTCCATCTTGGAGAATGTTTTAACCTGATACTTAGGGAGGTGGTGGACATGGAGACAGAATCTAGGCTACTTACCCTCTGACTACTCTCAGTAAGTTCAAGAGTAACATTATCTGCAAGAATGCTATGGAAGAGGTTGGCTAGGAGAACAGTGGCCTCAGGCCCTCCACCCTCCGTTAGAAAGCAATCACCCTGCTTTCAACCAGCTGACCATATTGCATATTTTTTGCATTAGCAACCTAGAAGTGTGGTTGAGCCAAGCAGTATTAGGCAGGTCTCCTGCTCAGAGAGGGTCCTCTTAGATTGCTAGAGCAACACAGAGGCATAACTTCAAGTGAAAGAGGGGTTAGGAATAGTTACGCTCTGTGTTGTGTGATGGGAGAAGAGGCCACCCTGTGCTACCTTGGTATCACTGCCTCACTTGTGCATCAGTGCCGGGCTGCCCTGAGGAAACCAAAGAAAAGAGGAATATTGTCACTACTCATGTTCACAAAAAAAAAAAAAAAAATAGTAAGCCATTTCCATTCAGTTTCTTTTAGGAAAGGTCACAGGCTCTTTGCTTCAACGAATTCTGAATGGATGCAGGCAGCTGAAAAGGGCTTTATTTAGGAGGTGACGCTATTCCCAGAGTTTTCCTGGTGAGTAGTTACAGGCAATTCCCTGTTCAGTGTGTCAACCTTAGGCATTTCCCCTGCAGAAAGTGCAGATTATTGTGAAGACTTCTATGATGTACCTTACTCTTCTTAAACACTGTGTAAGGAGCTGAGAAACCTGCCTCAGTGCTCTGGATTTCAGCTTCAGGAAGACCAAAGCATCACTTTCTCTGTCAAAGCACATGGGTGCCAACTTGGACCCTATCTCAGATTTCTATCTGGTTTTGTTTCCTTTGAAGATCAAGGCTTTCTAGCTGTGCTGGTTTTGGCTGGGGCAGAGTTAATTTTCTTCATGGTAGCTAGTACAGGGCTGTGTTTCGGATTTGTGTTGGAAACAGTGTTGATAACACAGGGATGTTTTAGTTACTGATGAGCAGTGCTTACACAGAGTCCAGGCCTTTTCTGCTCCTCACACCACCCCACCAGCGAGTAGGCTGGGGGTGCACGAGAAGTTGGGAGGGGACACAGCCGGGACAGCTGACCCCAACTGACCAAAGGGATATTCCAGACCATATGATGTCATGCTCAGCATATAAACTAGGGGGAAGAAGGAAGGGGGGGACATTCAGAGTGATGACTTTTGTCTTCCCAAGTAACTGTTACACGTGATGGAGCCCTGCTTTCCTGGAGATGGCTGAACACCTGCCTGCCGATGGGAAGTAGTGAATGAATTCCTTGTTTTGCTTTGCTTGCCTGCACGGCTTTTGCTTTACCTATTAAACTGTCTTTGTCTCAACCCATGAGTTTTCTCACTTTTACTCTTCCGATTCTCTCCCCCATCCAACTGGGGGGTGAGTGAGTCAGTGGCTGTGTGGGGCTTAGTTGCTGGCTGGGGTTAAACCATGACACTAGCTGTAAATATTACAAAAGTAACTAAGACCTATGCATCATATATAATACAAATTACAAGTACTTGTACAGCCTTAAGACTGACAGCTAAAGAAAATAGTCAGTTTTATCTGTGTCATGGTCATGACCATACTTGAATCTATGGAGCGAACACAAATCTTGCAGGTGACAAAACACTAGTGTCACTAATAGGTGTGCAAAGCAGAGATCTACCAGATAGCAGAATGATGAGATGATGTTGGGGCTCACAAGACCACTCTGTGGGGTGGTGAGGACGAGATCACACTGCCTTTTAATTCTCACGGGTTGGGAGTTCCTGGGAACACAGCTGACCTCCAGCACAGGTCACAGCTGATCAAATGTGCACTGTGGCTCATGTTTGCTGTAGGTGGAAGGTTGTTACAGGAGAGGAGGCAGCTGACAAGTAAGGAGTTATGGCTCCATCTCTGCAGAGGTCAGCGATCTCCAGCTCTCTGGTCTACATGCTGCTAATCCTTGCAAACAAAATGTTTCATGCATTAGCCTGGAAATCATAATGCTGATGACTTTTTTTTTTCCTACAGTTCAATAAGGGTTGGATTTGATTTGCAAATTGCTCCAAAATTCAGATTCTTAATGTAAAGGAAGCTGTGCTACCTAAGAAAACTGGAACCAACTAGCATTTATTGAACCATGGCAATAATAAATAAGGGATCATTACTTGCAGTTTTATATTCCTTTCATCCAGAATTTTCTGTATACAGTATAAGCATTCATTAACTCAAAGCCTCATGATAGCAGTGAGTTATAGCTATTTAACAGATAGAGGATTGATACCAAGAGACTAAGCAACTGGTTTATTTTCACAGAGGGAACGACTGCAGAGCCAGTGATGAAAAGATGCCAGAAACTCTGATACTATGCACTTCTAAATCATTGTGCATCATTCAAAAGTTACTGATAAATATTTGCCTTCCTGAACCCTGAGAGACACTGCCCTTCCCTTAAAGTAATGCAGTGTTACCCACTCAATAGTTGCATTGTCTCTTGCAATTCATAGACCTATGGAAGGATATGACTGTGAAGGGCATCAGGAGGACATTTGGTCCAGTTCCCCAGATTAGTCATTCCTAAGAGATATCTGTTAGGACAGACTGTTTTTCAACAGTATGATGTCCTTGAAGACCTCTGATATTAGAGGTCCCCTGGCCTCCATCTGTAAAACCTTTCCATCGATTTTCTATCCTTAACATTTTCAGTACTTTTCATAAAGTCTGACCCACATGTTTCTTCTTGTAATTTAAAACTGTTGCTTCTCGTCCTATGCTCTGTGGCCATGAGCACCAGATGTTCCTCCTCATCCCTTCATAACAACCTTTCACACATTTGAAAACTGTTATCATGCCCCTCAGTCTCCTCTT
The DNA here is from genome assembly GCF_030936135.1 of Gavia stellata. Classification (NCBI taxonomy): domain Eukaryota; kingdom Metazoa; phylum Chordata; class Aves; order Gaviiformes; family Gaviidae; genus Gavia; species Gavia stellata. The sequence continues at coordinate 16,609,193 of NC_082598.1, read as the reverse complement.
TTTTACACCCCTTTGATCTCAGGGTCACGTTTCCTTGACTTCTGACTGTTATTGTGTCTCTGCAATACTTCTCCGGATGGTCTGCAACTTTCTAGAAGGTTATTGCCTGAAACCAAACCTGGGGCATACCTGGGGGAGACCTGACCACCACCTGCAGTTCACAGTAAACCCGGCTGTTTGGTTGCAGAACTGCTGCCTCACCAATTGTTCCTTATCTTTGGTTCCTGCGGCTGATAATTCCTGCCTGAGAGTTGCATTTGTCTCTATTGAATTTCATCTTGTTCTTTTCAGCCCATTCTTCCAACCTGTCAAGATGATTTTTGAATTCGAATCCTACCCTCCAATTTACTCACAGTCCTTCCTAGCTTCATGTCAGCTGCAAATTTAATAAGTGTATGTTCCATTCCATAACTCAGGTCATATTGCATAGACTTTTATGAGCTTTGGGAAGAGTGAAAGAAATCAGCAGACAATTTGACAAAAGCCTGTGCTTCTACCTACTGCTCAACTATGGAAAAAGTTTCCTTTGTTTTTTCTAAATATCTCTGAGGCTTCCTTGGTTTTGGTCCTCTTTTTAAAACTCCCAAGATTTTTACTCTTGCTTTATTTTTCTGAATAATTCTTTTAATATTAATCATTTCTATTACTGGGTTTTAAAAATCTGTTGCGGGATAGAGATATCAGATGTAAAACGTTAGCCACTCACATTGTGCTAACATTTTTAATGTTGTATTAAACTATGCAAATCACTAATACAATACAAATGCCACTAATATGACAGAGATTATCCAAAACTGCTGACACCAGCAGTCTCCAAGGGAAAATTTCTCTGTGATCAGCTTTAATCAGGTCTTTCTCAGAAGCTTTTATGTAGGCTTCCACTCATGCAGGTCAAGAGTATTTTCCTTGCTGTTTATGTAGTGCAGCAAGTGACCATTTAGCTTAGAGGCAGGAACGTAAATCCTAATGTGTTTGATTTGCCGGGCCACGGTGGCACCTTTTCCATCAGAAACAAAGCTCAATTCTAGTTCAGCTTACTCAGCAGGGTTCATAAAGCTGGGTAATCCCATGAGTTTCAGCTGCTAAACCTGTTGCAGATATTTAATATAAAATGACAGAGTCACTGTTCTTTAAACTATTTCTTTGGCACTTAAAAAAATATGAGGCCACTGACCCATCATGAAACAAAGCCTAAAGTAACAGGTGGTAATGGTATCTTTGTCGCAAACCTTTCTGATTTACATTCATAAGCAATCTGAAGTTACCTGGGAAGCAGAGGATTTTAACTGAGGTTACATAATAATGTTTGTCTTGGCTCTTGTAAAAGGCACTATGAAAGCCATTCAAATCTTTAAAAACATCTTTAATGTGGGAACTAACAGATGTCAGGAAAAGATGCTTTTCTTAACCCTACTTTTCTTTAAAATTTCACTTATTTATCTACATCGGTGATTTTTTAAAAGTGATTGCAAACATGAATCCTTGTTCGCATCCTGGGTTACCGATCAAAAAGAAACCTGAATGGGTTTTTATACCTATTGTATTCTACATGGGGTCTTGTAGTACTTTTGTCTGTACAAACCAGCAGAGTTTTTTGCAATACCCAACAGCTGCTGCACAGGATGCACCTTCTCTTTCACCCTCTTCATATGGGAGTTTTTTTGTCAGTAATGTTTCCAATGCTGTCTGTGAGGAGATCTAAAGTTAGTCCAGGCATTGGCCCTTCGGACTACACTACCCAGAACTCTTAACAGGCTGCATGCTGAGAAGGAGAGTTGTGCTGAATTTTTAACAGAAAAATCTACAGTCCTTTCTCACCCAAAATAAAAATCCTCACTTCAGAGGTTCCCAATCTTTAACAAGGAAGATATACCCCAGAGCATAATCTTTAATTTTCTGCTTTCAACAACATTTCTGGCAATGTCATCTGGTTCTATGTTAGAGCCTTTTTTAGTGCAATGGCAGATCTCTAAACTTTGCCTGAAGTAATAGCAACTAAAGCCCATGGGATGACTTGATCCTAAGGAAACCTGAATTTGTTGCCAAGAAGGGGTATTGACACTTACTGGCATGCATTTCTCTTTCAGACTGTTGATATAACCTTAAGCAAGATAGCAAACAGTGCCAGCTGAAAGACCCAGTGCAAATAAATACAGCAGTCAGAGAGAATGGAGCCATAAATAACACTTTAAATATGTATGAAAGGGAACTCTGGGCACAAGAGGACTTATTAATTGTTTTTCACTATTTCCTCTCGGTAAGATTCTCCAGATCATAGCTGACATTCTTCATGTTCCTTTTGTTCCCCCAGAGGGACACTGTTGTCAAAGTCTCCCTTTCTGTGATACCTCTGTTTTCCAAGGTCCATGCAGACCGGACACCCTGTGTAAATTAAATAGTAGGTCTGGAGAGACTGTGTCCTGGTATCACAGGGCCTGTTGTAACCCCCACAAAGGGCACGTCGTAAAACAGGCTCAGAAGCAAATGGATCCAGGGTTGCTGCTATGTCGCCAAATCACTTTGTATTCTTGATTCTTCTCCTGTATTCCTCAAGGGCTGGTCAGCAAAACAGTGAGCGTGGGAGAATTGTTTTAGAGATTTGTTGTTGTTGTTATATGTGCCATCAGTTGTCAAGAGTGAAAGGAACTTGTCAGCCCAAAACAAAACTGAAAAATGTATCTTGTGTTTCTGCAGAGAATAGTCATTTGGGAAAGAATCAAGAGGAGTAAAGTTTGATTGTGATTCTTAGAATACAGCACAAAGACTTTGAAACTGGCTAGAAGGAAAAATAACAAGCACTTCCAAACACAATCCCTGCCTTCTAATTCATGATACACCAGCTTAGACATATGTTTTTCCCTTTTTTGAATAGTAGTCTAATATTACAGGCCCAAACTAAGAGTGAGTAATGTCTCGCTTCTTTGGATCTTCACAGTATAAATTCACCAACATAAATTCACTTCCTAGCTCAGCACACTGAATGCTAAAATCTACAAGTGCTTGCCATATTTCCACAAGAGTCAACAGCTAATATATAAAAAATTATTTTCAGCTGTATTACCCCGGGGAAAATAAAAAAGGATATTTAATATATCTATTCAGAGATGCCACACTGGTGGTACAATAACCAGCAATGGTAGTCCTACTACTGACTTCCACATATTCTTTCTTGTAGATTAACATTAAGAAAAATCAAGGATGCCTTTACCCCCAACAAAAGGTAGAACAGCCCTGGCGGTGGCATATTAATCTACTTTCAACCAGTGTGACTTCGACTACACCATCATTACTTGTAGAGGGTTGTGGATATTTATCCAAAACTACTCAAGAGTGAGGAGGAGGGACACCATCAAGACAATATAACTCAGTGCCTGCAATTATTCTGAAGGTATGTCTGCAGTGGACTTAAAGTTTGCAACATGGACTTACATAACAAAGTCCCTTGCTATGCTACCTCTTTCTCCTGGATTGCCATTCTACAGGCTATCTCAGAACTGAATTTTAGTCACATTCATTTTCTGCTATGAAACATGAACTTCGATAATTAAAGAAATGATTGTACAGTGACAGGATAACAGGCCTTGTGGATAGGAAGAAAATTGGTAGATGTTATATATCTTGACTTCAGTACATCTCTGAACTCTCATGTGCAAGCTTAGGAAACATGGACTAGATGAAAAGAATTATTAGGTGAGTGCATTACTCATTGGAGAGAAGTGTATTAAAAGAGTAGGTGTCACTAATTCCTGATTAAATTAGAGGGATGGATTGAGTGAGTGTTTACAGGAATTATCCTGAACACCATGCAATGCTTCCATTTATGATTTTCAAGACAGGATGGAGAACACATATATTAAGTTCACAGAGAGCACCAGCTAAAAAATGCAAAGCTCTACCTTTCTGCAGGAATAGTAAACCACACAAAAGCTGGAGGGTAATGCAGCAGATGTGCAGAAAGGAACTCAGGTTTAAAAAATACCATTGTCTGCAAAAAAGACAAACAAATACATGTGTGCTTACTCATGAAGTGGGTCTTCCATTGTAACAGTAAGATTTCTGAGTGAGGTTATGTCTTCAGTATGTGTCCTGTGGCCAGCTTGGGTAATAGAGCACAAGATAGATTTAGGTTAGGTGGAGATATCCCAAAGGACAACAATGAGAATGATGAAGATTAAGAAGGGACATCTGAGAAAAAATGAAGGTGCTGGATATTTTTGGTCCAAAGACTGGATGTTTAAATAACAGACAGCTTAGATGAGGAAGGGAATGAATGACAGACTCACAGAATGATAGGGGTTGGAAGGCACCTCCGGAGATCATCTAGTCCAACCCCCCTGCCAGAACAGGTTCACCTAGAGCTCTTCCCTTGTCTGCCTGTCAGATAAGAACAAACGCTCTTAAATTACGGAAGGGCAAATACAGGCTGGACATAAGAAAAAATCTTTCCAGCACGAAGGCTAATGAAGCACTAGAGCAGAGACTCTGGGACAGTATTGGAAACCCCACCTGAGAAATTTCTGAGAGCAGTTTGGGCAACTGTCTATCAGGAATGGCATAAGAATAGCTCATCGAATCTCAGAGTAGAGGAATGACTGGATGACTCCTTCAGTTATTTTCTGTTCTTATTTCCTGTAATTCCAAGTTTGTCTTCATATTTGACCATGTGTGTATTCCATTAGCTGAGATAGCCCTACACTTGACTTTTAATTTTTCTGTGCTTAAGACACAATGATCTGCCACCATTTCCGCCAAACTGTCAACCAAAACAAAAGAACTATCTCATCTGACATGTGCCTGACATATCACAGGATGGTGCTATCCATTTTTTTCCTGATAAATTATAAAGCCATGTGAAAAACTGCATGTACTTTTGACAAATTTGCACTTTTGGCCATTTCACCTTCACTCTGCCATCAGTCTGCTTATGAGTTTCCCCGGGGACGTTTCTCTCGTTCCAACAGCTGAGCAAGTTCAAACAGTTACCAAAAGGTATCTGTATCCAGCAAGGACCCTGCGGAGAAATGAACACTCATTATTGAAATATATCCTCTCTCCTTTCTTCCCCTTGAGGGCAACAGGTAGCATCTCAAGCTGAGGGATAGGAGATACTCATTCATTTCTGATCTGCCATTAAAATATTCACTCCAATAGCTGGTGATCATACTGTTATCTTTATACTCATGCAGAGGGGTCATTCCTGGCTTTACAAAAGCATGCAGAGAACTGTTTCTAGTTGTGTAATGTCCTAAACTATTACATTCTAAAAACATCTTTAATATATTAGGATAAAATGTAAAAGTCTATGAAATCTAAAGAGAGTCTCCTATTGATTTCAGCAGGGTTGAATCAGATCCTTTACAGACCACATCCAGAGGTTAATGCACTGGTTATGAAGTCTTTCTTCTCTTGTAATCAGTGCATTTGGTCTCATCATAACAAAGGATTCTAGAGAAATATGTACAAAGAAACAATGCAAGAACATTTTGAGAATACTGCTTATGCCTTCTTTGGCTTCCCTCTGAAATATCTGCCATATACCAACTAATGAATAACTCAGGCAACCCAATCTCCCAGTAATAAAACCTTTACACAGAGGCTCCACTATTGTGTAGTCTCTTCTTCTCCGCTTAATGTTATTTAATGTCAATTTTCTGCTGAGAAAGCACAAGCAGCCTAGATAAAATGGAAGTATTGCAAACTTTCCTGACAGTAAAACTGAATTTTTGCCTGCTCCTGAATATAATAGTTATATCAGTGATCAGTGATATTTCTGCTTTGCATTTTATACATCATTCGTTCAGTGTTTCCCAAATCCATTTCTGTAGTGGGATGTATCTGTAAAAATACCAATATTTTACAGAACACTGCCCAGCACTATTGTATACCTAGAATTTCTTTACTGCTACAAAAAAAAAATCATATAATACTGAAAAAGTATGAACAGCTGCAATTCTAATTTAAGCATTTAAAAAATTCTCTGCTGCCTAATAAAATTATTTCAGTCAGCAATGTTAGTGGTTTGCATTGTACGCTAGTGAAGCAGAGCACTGAAGTGCAAACTTTGATTTCATCTAGCAATGATCATTTAGCTAGGAGTCAAAAGAAAGTCTGCCTGAAGAGATCTCCGTAAGAAATCCACTGTGACAAAACTGGAATGTGTCTGGGATTTTTCACCTTGTTTGTTTCTGCTCACTGCTTTGCTTCTACTGATTAATGTGTGGTTCCTCAAAGCCTAAAAGATATATGGTATGACAGGTAGACTTTTTTCTTATAGCTCTGAACTTTGTTTCTTTGAGATTTTCTTGCTGAACCAGAAAGTTAAACAGGCCTTTCTCCAGCAGTGAACTTCTGCATGCACTATTTTTGCAGACAGATGAGAAATATTATATTATTCTAGTATTTTTTTTAGACGTACTTGAATCACAAACAACTTTGAGATGGGCTGTCATGAGGTGCAGAGAAATGAAAAATAGCATTTCCTTCAGCAACAGCACCAGACAAAATTTTTTTGCAAAAATTGCAGAGCAGTGGATGGGTTTGGTTCATGTTCAGATGGAGTAAACATGCAAAGCTCAATGAAAATCTTGCCTTTTACCTCTGACTGAGGGATACAAACAGCACATTACCACAAAAAGCCAAACCACATGGATGATTTTCGAGTTAATAACCATAGTAACAGATCTTGCAAATGCAGCTCAACACCTGTGTATTTTGCATATTCTGAAGAAGATCTACCTTCAACTTTTACTGGTGGGTGACATAGTTGCACTCTTCCCTTTGACTGCTAAGATGGTACAGCTAAAATTGCAGGGAAGATGTGCTCGGCTGTCCTTGCTCAGGAAAGTGAGCATTCTGCAGGCTGCCTAGCAATGCAGAGAAAAACAAAAGCCGGAGCAGAGGCTGGCTCATAGGCATGCATATTATCCGCTCTCTAAGCTGATAACCGCAGACGGCAGTATATGAATGAAGGTGCCATGTATGCAGCAATTATGCAATATGTATCCGCACAGTCCAGTTCACATTAGCATCAGTGCGAGCATCTTATCAGGCTAGGCTGCTTCGCAAATGAATGCTGCCAAGCTGCTGGAATTATCTGCGCAGTCAGATACTCATTTTTAGCTTTTTCATCATGGCTGAAGACAGCTCCACTTGATCTCAGCAAAGTTATTTTAAAATCTGAGAGGTTGCCAGTGTTTCTTTTTAAAGGATCACATCTAGTGTGACTCATTACTCCTGGATTTCATTTGTCAGAGCAGCCAAGTAGTCTAGCTTATACATTCCCAATGGCCATTATCTCTGTTTGTTAACAGCTAAATGGCTGATGCACGAATACGCATTATTCCTGTGTTTTCTTGTGGGGACAGAGCTTTTGCTGGAAACAAAATGTTAAAAGAAGAAACTAGAAGGATATGATAATCTACAGATTTTAGAGAAAAAAATGGTTATTGACCAGAAATATGTATATATAGGATAGTTTACTGAATATTAGCTCTAGGGAGTTGATTCATTGGATTTCTTTCCTTTTAGATTTTACGTTGCATGTGCTGAAATACAGTCTTGTGCTACTGACACTTTATGCTAAATAACAATTTCTAGCAGAAATCAATACATTCATTCCAAATACAGGAATTGGTTTCCACAGTATGATCTTTGTTCATCAAACTAGTGCCATAATCTGCCTAAAAGTAAGTATGTGAATGATCCTGTATATATTCAGCCATCCATTTAAGCAAGTGAAGATGGTTCCACAGGCCACCGAATAAACCTGATTTTAGGCAAATACTTCAGTGTGTTAGGGTCTGAATCATTGTAAAATTGAACTGAAGAAACCATTTGATTAGCTGATGTGGAGCCTGAACCATGTAATTATAAGATCACGCACAGCTGGGGTGGAATTCATTAGCCAACACATTAGAGTTACCTTTCGATAAGCACAAAGAGGGAAAATAATTGTTGCTCCATACAATAGGTGTACTACAGTTTGTGCATTTCATGTCTGCAGTATGGTACTGCAGCCACTTGTTTTCTGATTAGCAGTGAATCATGATGATGATGATGATATACAGCTGCTCAAAACAATTTCATGTGATAATCAGCTCAGCAGAGAAAATTCCTACCGCTAGTTCAAGACGTCAAAGCAAATGTAATCCAAAATCTTTCAAGCCATTAAAATTTCACATTTATAAAAAGATCCCCTCTAAACTGCTCCATGATAAGACTAGCATCAGCAGTAAAAAAGTTATAAACATTAAAATTGTTACTGTGACCTTTAGAGCATTAAATCAATTTTTTTTGTATAAGCAATGTACCTTGAGTAATGCTTGTTACTAGTTGTAGATCTATTCATGTGAATGATGCTGGGCTAATTTTGAGTTGATAGATGTAATATAGGCAAGATTTCATTCTAAAAAACAAACAGGAACATATTCGAAGATATGGAAGGCCAGACAGTGCTGGGAGACAGCAATTGCAGAGGCATGTGTGACTACATCTGCAGCGCAGCTGCTGAGTGGAGTTTGCAATGAACCAGGCAAGCAGAAATTCCATTGTAGTATGGCAATGAATTAAGGTAATACTATTACCATAAATGTGCATGGTCCAGCCACAGAAAACCATCATTTCTTCTGTGAAGATGTTACATTTTGAGATATAATATAATTGTGTTGTTTGAAAGGAAGGGCAAATAAAAGACCAGTAATATTAGCTTGTTGGTTAAATAAATAACATCTCCGTTTGTGACAACAATTAAGCATTGTCATCACAGATTTTTTGTCATTATTTGACAAGATTTCTTGAACTTCATCTGTGATAAAGAATTTTATTTTTTAAAAAACAGAATTCTTTACAAAAAAGAATGCTACTGTGTACTGTGTGCAATTAAACTGTTTCTCTGCTCATTTTACAAACTAGCATGTAATTAGAACATTTGGAATAATTCAAACAACAGTTGTCGGCCCCTTCCAACTTGAGATATTCTATGATACTATGATTCTGTGAACAGTTGTATGTCAAGAGTCATTCTGTATGGTTTGGGAGTCAGCGGAATTTGTGCATTTCAAATGTCAAAAAAAGGTCATGTGCATCAACATGCCGGCACACCTATAACACTGAGAGAGCACTTTTCAGATGATCCGTGAGCATGGCACTTTCTGCTCTCCCTTACATCCAAGCGTGCCGCTAAACCTCCGGACATTGGGGAACACCTGTCCTCTTGGAGTGTATTGCAAACCATTATTTGAACAGATTGTGTATCTGGCCTTGAGTGTGGCTTGGCTGTGGCCCTGAACAGGCATGTCTGTCTTAATATGCCTCCAGTCTAGCTGAGACTATGTTACATGTCTGGGTACCATTTTACATCAGGTACTCATAATAAGGAGGGGAAGAGAGCTTAAACCCTCTTCATTCCCCCATTAAATCCCTGCCTGGTGCACACGTTCCCACCAAGGTCAGTTCTCCTTACAAACAGGCTGATATGGTATTTCAGCATATCATTTATAGAGAGAGCAGCTGATAAATTAATTTCTAATACGTCACCTCCATGTCACAGGTGACAGTCCAAGCTGACGGTAGGGCAGTGTGGCTCATGGGCAGTATGGCACTAGCATTCAGGGGCTGTGAATCCTCTGCCTGGCTACAGTGCATTTTTTTCTGCTGAGTGGCCTTAAGCATATCATCTGTTATAATATGAAGAAAATTATTCAGACTTCAATTTAAAACACTTCAAAAATCTATGCTTGAAAAGCTTTATATGAGAGCCAGCTATTATTAAAAGCAATGCTAGGATCTGCACTAGGTCCCCCCTGCTTCTGCATCTACTATTCTTTATCTTCATCTCTCCTTTTGTCGTCACCCCTTTGCCTGCCACAAACCCCTTCCCATAATCAACCTTCATAAGACCGCATTCAAAATAGACCCCTTCAGCAGCCTGAAATAACAGTTTAAGGCAAGTAAAGAGATAGAGAACAAGTCAATAAAAAAGCTGATTAATATTTTTCCCAGTACTCAAAAACGATCATATAAATTTACATATAATCCTTGTGCCCCCACTCCTCCTGCAGTCCTTCCTCTTTTCCTCTGTTGTTTTGCTATTGTTCTCACTTGACATGCTACACCTGCTTTAGCCCAAACGCCCTTAAAGGCCAGGGCTGTATCTTTTTTCTCTCTTTATTGTGTCTCCCATTTAAATGTAGGAATGAACGTTACTTGTGAAATATTTTCAAAAGAACACTTTGATGATTTACTGTTCTGCATCTTTGTAAACACTTTGTTTTCTCCCCTGCAGGGAATCAACTGCCTCTTTTGGATCTTTTGTCACTGATTCTTTCTGAGTGTTCCTGTTTTCTCTGTCGCAGAGCTGAGATGGGTGCTCTTAAAAGCATTTGCTTCACACTCGTTTCTTTCTCGCAGAGTCATATCACCCCAGGGCTGATTCTCACTGCCTTTTGCAAGCAGTTGCTCCCACCACTTGGGGCTACTGCCGATTTCTTCCTGGTCTCCCTCTGAGGAGAGTGGTTTTTCGCTTGAGAACTGTACCTGGTTTCTGAAGTAACCCAAAGGCTGTATCTGCAACCACATGAGGAGGAGCAAGGGGCTGTGTGGCACCGTGCCAGGTCTCTGACAGTGGCTGCAAAACAACCCTAAGGAGCCTGAGAGCAGGGTAAGCCCAGGGTAGCACCTCCCTGGGACGCCTCTGTGGGTCAGGACTTCCTGACTCACGCCGTTGTGTTTATCAGCCCACAGCAGATATTTACTCCATGAGTTTCTCTAGCTGTTTCTTGAATCCATTTATAATTTTGGCTTCCAAAGCATCCTGTGGCAATGGCATTTCAAGTTATGGATTATGGGAAGAAGTACTTTTTGTGTAAAGCCTGCAGCCTGATAGTTTTGTTTGGTACCTCCATGTTCTTGTCTTATGAGATATAATAGACATCATTCCCTTCCTTCCTCCTTGCCATTCATCATTTTATAAACTACAAACTCTTTTATTCCTGTGCTGAAAAGTGCTGTTCTGTTTAATATCTCTTTGGACAGAACCCATTTCAAACTCTGATTTTCCTTGCTGCCCTTCATTGTACCTTTTGCTTTCTGGGCTGGGGTGGCCACAGTCATGCCTGGCATTTAAAGCTAGGATTTTGGGTAGTGATATAATGATGTTTTCTCTCCCCTCCTCTACTCCTAGCCTCACTATTTATATATATTGTATTTCTAATATACCAGGGGCAGGGGAGGAAGGCTGGCTGCCATTAACCTCAGAACTAACATTTTCAAATGAGTATCCACAAAGACTCCTGCAGTCCAAGAGATCATCATTATTAAATAGCATAGTTTGCATGTAATTCTATTGTTAGAATCATAGAACCGTAGAGTGGTTTGGGCTGGAAGGGATCTTAAAGGTCATCTAGGTCCAAACCCCCCTGCCATGGGCAGGGACACCTTCCACTAGATCAGGTTGCTCAAAGCCTCATCCAACATGGCCTTGAAAAACTTCCAGGGAGGGGGTATCCACAACTTCTATGGGCAACCTGTTCCAATGTCTCACCACCCTCACAGTGAAGAATTTCTTCTTTATATCTAATGTAAATCTACCCTCCTTCAGTTTAAAACCATTACCCCTCATCCTATCACTAGGATCACCCTGATAAAGAGTCCCTCCCCAGCCTTCCTGTAGGCCCCCTTTAAGTACTGGAAGGCTGCTATAAATAAATTGTTCCTTTCCATGGAAATCTTTAGTAAAAGGTGAAAGGTTTGTACGATTTGAAGAGAAACCAGAGTTCCCTTATGCCATCACTTCTGGATTGCTCTTACTGAGACATTGGTAGATTCTGATCTTTTAGATTGAATTGTTAAAAGCACAGATTCTGATACAAATAGTAATAGAAAAGACCATGTTCATCTTTATGTAGTATATTAATATAAAGATCATGAAGAATAGGAGCTTTACTATGTCATCTAGCCAGAAGGCACTAGGTAGTGGACCTACACAGTGTGTTTCAGTTCACTATCCTTCCTATAGGCTCTCATTTGATCCACATAAGTTGTCTTTCCCATTTCTCCTTCCTTTCCCCATGTTTTTTTTTGAGTCTTAGTTTCTAATGCAAATAAAAGTTCAAAGTAAAATTCAGTCCAAACTGTTGAATTAGCTTTCTGGCCAGCCACAGGAAACCCTGCCAAGCCCACCTCGGATGCTGGACCTCTCTGGGGAGACCCACGTGGTTCTTGCAGCTCATCTGTGAACCTTCAGGAGTTTTGCCATGGGATATCTGTCTGCAGAAAAGGACAGAAGAAGGAGAGAGGACATGATAAATCCTTCAATATGTACAAGATTAAAATGGAAAGAGTCATCAACCATTTCCTTTCCTTGACCATTAGCTTAATTGTATTAAAAGTTATGAAAATATCTAGCTATTAGCGCAGGGAAAATCTGGAATAAACTACTGAGGAAACTGGTGGAATCATTCCTTGGAGAATTCCTATGAAACAGAAATATGTCTCAGAGGTGGTTCAGTTACCTTTATCCTACCTCACTGCAAAGCAATAAACTGGACTCTAGGAGGTCCCTCTCTGCTCTGCCTCGTCTTGAAATACAAATTGGCATTGAAGACACTGCATCACCAGGCCATAGCTCTCAACCAAGTTGCATAAGACTCTAATTGGTTCAACAATACCAGAAAAATACTTCTGCTCATATTTTTAAAGAGGCAGGCTTCGGAAATCTGTTGGTGAAATAAAGCCTGAAAGAGAGCATTCTGTCTGGGCTAACCTTTCTTCCCATATGTCAGTCCCTGTGAAATGTTTTATGTATGTATTCTTTGGAAATCATCTAGCAGAAACAGCTGTGTGTGCTGCCCACCTGCTAAAGCCTACAATCTAGTGTTATTTCAATTAGATTTGATTGCAGGAAAAGTTTATGAAACAGCTATCAATGATTTCATGCCATCTGGCTTCCGCTTTTCTCCTGTTTAGAGAAACCCTGTGTTTACATTGATTGGCCTTCTATATATACAAGCATGATTGAGTTTTATTATTCTTTTTATTTGTCTGATAGCAGTGTGCTTGGTGCTGTACAAACTTACAATGGAAGAGAAGCTGCAAAGATTCCAAGCTGTGAAGTTCAGCTCAGATACACATGAGGCTTCGGCTGAGAACACAGGAGAAGGGAAATTGTATTTTAAAAATCCTAGTTTATTAATTAGGATACGAAGTTTCCACTGAGGGTAAAACATACTTTATCTTGGGTTTAGCCATGTAAAAACTAAGTCCTCAAGCAAGACAATACTCTGGTTCCCTTCCAGAGTCAGCAGAACGAGACAGAAACTTTATGAGGAGGAGTGGGTCTAGCCAAAGTCATGTCTCAGGTGGGGTGGATTGCCACTGGAGACACTTCCTTTCCTCCGTTCATCATCATGGGAGCTTTGACACCCAGCCTAGGCTGGGCTTACCTTCTCAACTGCTAAAATCAGAGGACATGAGTCATCCCTTGACTACTGGCCTCCTTGGCAACTTTTAAACACCCCAAATTACAGAAGTATTCTGTTTGGTTAAGAAATGCTCTCCCATGAGCTACTTTTGTTTCAGTAACATTTAGAAGTTTGCTCTCCTCTCAGGTGGAATATGAACACAAGCTTTTTAAAATGTTAACTTTATTTTTCCTTCTCCCCCCAAATTCTTGATGTTTCTGTTGCCTGTGAGGATTTGGTACATAAAAGTCAGTCTGAAACTGGCTGTCTCATTAGCAGAACAAATATGTCTTCCAGCTTTGACCTGAGTTCAGCTGTGGCAGGCTTTAACCCTGGTTTAGTTGAACTTGACATTTCAAATGAAAACTGAAAGTTTCATTCCTGTTTGGATGAACCAGCTATAGGAAATGACAGTTCAAACCATCTTGTGTGTTTGTCCCTCCTGAGAAGGACTGAATTTAGGTGCATGTGTTGACTTTGGAATTAACACCATCTGCTCATACTATGCTTGCTTAAGGTTTGCTTGTGCCGCTTGCCTCTTCCTTCCCAGAAGGATGACAAACTGTGTGGGGCTTGCAGGCAGTCTGGGCGTATGTTAGGTTGTCAAACTCAGCGGTCTGGAGGCATCCCTGCTCTTTGGAAATACTATAACCTTTTGAAACTCTATAAAAAAGATAGGCTATTCTTCCATTAGAGGATCCAGACCCCTTCTAAATTGACATTTCAGGGTTTATTCCATGGCGGTGAGCCTGGCTGGAATACTAGGTACCAACAGAAATTAGACTAAAAGAAATAGGATAAAACTGTAAACACTCTGGTGAACAGTGTCTCCCTTTAATTTCTATAGTGCTCACTACAATGGTGGTTTGCTCCTGACTTTCATTGCTTTGTGCAACTGCAGCATAGATGTCACAGCACTGTTTCTATCGAAACCAGTGTGCAGGCGTATGATGAAACTTCAGTAGAAATCAGCTGTTTAAACACCTTGCAGGCCTGGGCCCAGGTACTTGCAAGCTTAGATCCACTTTATCTTATGTGCCTTCCTGTCTTTTAAGAACAGATTAAGAACCTCAGTTGTCTGTACACTTTCCTTGCTTCCACTATGGCACCAAGTTTTCAAACGTTTTACTTGGAAAAGAAAAAACACACAGGCCAGCTGGAGTGGAAAGCAATGTACTGTTACCACATTTTTAAACCAAATATTTGAAGAAAGTGAACAATTCTCTTCAAACCCAATGAAAGTGGGGGAAAAGGCAAACATATTTGCTTTTGCAGACTTCCTTATGAATTATTTACTACTTTACTAAAACAACTTATGCTAATAATATTGTAATAAGCAGTGCATCTCTGACTCATGTTTGGCTGAAGAGGTATGTGAGGAGAATGCAGGAAACTTTGCTGTAGTCTCCCATAATTCTCTGGTATACAAATGGTATAATTAGCCCAGTACTGCTGAATATATATGAATGTAGACAGACATAGAGCGTAGCTTCTACATACTTACAAGCACATGTTTAAAGAGCAGCTAAACACCAATTTCACCATTATTCATCTATATTTTTATTATTAATTTGCATGACCACAGCACTTAGTGGCTAGACTAAACTGTAATCAGTGCCACCAGTAAAAAGACCATGTCTGTAAACACATTTAAATGTAAAAGCAGTGAGTCCTACTCTGGAAGACTCAAGATCTGCCTGGATCCAGCTTTGTTTTTTTAAAATATGTAAGGAACTGAGGCATGGGTATGAGTGCTAACACCATGGATAGATGGGGGCATTTACAATTTCATTCTTTACAGAAGTAGCACCTTTGTCTTACTGCAATCCGCTGCAAGAATTTTTGTCTACATATGCAAGAACATCGAGGCACCTGAATCTGAGAAATTTCACCACAAGGGAATTAGGAAGCTGAAGGACTTTGGGTATCTGAACTCAGTGATTTATTCAAAGCTATTTATTTCATGAGGCTGTGGAAGAGCCAGGTCTTGACCCAGACTTTGTAAATCCCAACTCAGAACTTTGCCCCAGGATGAATCCTCCTGTAATGGACAGTGAAACTAATTTCTTAGTGTCTAATTATCACCAGATCAATTCCTTTAGGTTCAGAAATATAAAAAAACCAAATGCTATTTAGGTTCTGAAACTGCTAAGATTTTACACATGTGCTTAATGCTAATCCTCTGGGCTCGGTAGGACAGATCACGTGTTTGAAGTAAGGAACATGGATAAGTCTTTGGAGGAGTGGGGCTGAACTGGAAAAATTTAAAATCTGTAATAACTACCTGTTCTCCACCTTGATGAATGCAACCTCCTGGAAAAAAAGAAAGACACCCCCCTAACACAGAAAACAACAACCTTGATGACAAGCTAATACAAAGAGTGTGAAAGAACTGAGTTATTACCATGAAAAGAAAATCAGCAATACAATTGGCAATTTAAGGAACAGAGACTGTCATTAAATAAATACGTGTACAAACCAGAGGCTAGTATTATTGACAAAAATAGACCTGCAGAATATGGAAGTGATTAAACTGTTTCATTTGAAAACCTTTTCATACTTTGGGTGCATCTGATCTTAGATGTACAGAGTGAATAAGCTGTATTTGTCATATAAATATATATATGCCATATATATATATTCTGTGTCTGCATGCAGAATAAACTCAAAGTGTGGGGAAGTGGGTAAGAATCAGTGAAATTGATCTCAGACCATTATCTGCAAAAAAAAAAAGGCAAAACTTTTGTTACAAAACCTCAAACTATTATGGTTTTGTTAGAGACTTAAAAATCATGTCATATTTGTCAGGAGGTAAAAAATGGATCATGAAATGTCTTGAATAAATGAAAGATTATTTGTAATTCTCCATTGAACCCATGCAGATCTTTATTTTTCTGCATGGTTTCAGAGTGATACGAAATAGTATTTTGTGGCTTGACACTTTCATCTGTATTTCACCATAGGAGGTTTTTTTTAACTCTGGATAGATCTTCAGCTGGTGTAAATTTTATTCCACCTGAGCATATGGTCCTTATTTTCACTGGTTTTCTATTAGCCGAATGAATAACAAAACCGTGAAGAAATATGTTCATAAAATGAAAATGGTATTTATACTGGGTCTGGCTGAGATGGAGTTAATTTTTCCCTGTAGCAGCCCTCGTAGTGCTGTGCTTTGTATTGGTAGCTGGAAATGTGTTAACACACCAGTGTTTAGGCTACTGCTGTTGTCTCTCCAACATTCCCCCCTCACCAGTAGGCTGGGGGTGGGCAAGACCTTGGGAGGGAACATAGCCAGCACAGCTGACTAAAACAGACCAAAGGGATATTCCATGCCATATGACGTCTACTCAGCAATAAAAGCTAAGAGAAAGGAAGAGGAAGTGGGGGCATTCATTATTTATGTTTGCCTTCTGGACCAACCACTATGCGTACTGAAGTCCTTCTCAGTAAGTGGCTGAACATTGCCTGCTGATCAGAAGTAAAGAATAAATCTTTTGTTTTCCTTTGCTTCCATGCACGGGCTTTGCTTTTGCTGTATTAAACTGCCTTTATCTTGACTCACGAGGGTTTTTTCCATCTTATTTGCTCCCCCTGTCCTGCTGAGGAGGAGAATGATAGAGCAGCTTGGTGGAACCTGGCGTCCAGCCAAGGTCAACCCACCACAGTATTCAAAATACACTGCTGGAGAAGACTTGTTTCAAAATAGATGCTGAATTATGCATACTGGAGAGGATGTCCATTGTCTTATTGAATATTGTCCGTGTCTTGTTACATTATACACATAAAAATTTAAGCAAATAGGGACAAATGGAAGAACTTGAAGAGTACAGAGCATCTGGATGGAAGCTGAGAATAAAAATTACGTCAGTCACAGCACCTATAACCTCCAGAATATAATTTGTTTCTACCCAAATATATTGTCCTGCTGAGAAACTATTAACTGCTACTGTATTTTCTGTTAGCCACTTGAGTTTGGCATGCATTGAACAAAAGACTAGACTAGACTAGAATATTTTCAGTTGGAAGGGACCTACAACGATCATCTAGTCCAACTGCCAGAGCACCTGAGGGCTGAGCCAAAGTTAAAGCATGTTATTAAGGGCATTGTCCCAATGCCTCTTAGACACTGACAGGCTTGGGGCATCGACAACCTCTCTGGCAAGCCTGTTCCAGTGTTTGACCAGCCTCTCGGTAAAGAAATGCTTCCTAATGTCCAGTCAAAACCTCCCCTGGCACAGCTTGAACCATTCCCATGCATCCTATCACTGGATACCACGGAGAAGAGATTAGCACCTCCTTCTGCTGTAGAGAGCAAGGAGGTCACCCCTCAGCCTCCTTTTCTCCAAACTAGGCAAGCCCAGACTCCTTAGCCACTCCTCATGAGACTTTCCTTCCAGCCCTTTCACCAGCTTTGTTGCTCTCCTCTGGACGCATTCAAGTACCTGAACATCCTTCTTAAATTGTGGGGCCCAGAACTGCACACAGTACTCAAGGTGAGGCCGCACCAGTGCTCAACACAGCGGGACAATCGCCTCTTTTGACCAGCTGGTTGTGCTGTGTTTGATGCACCCCAGGATGCAGGTTGCCCTCTCGGCTGCCAGGGCACACTGCTGACTCGTCTTGAGCCTGCTGTTGACCAGCACCCCCAGATCCTGTTCTGCAGCGTTTCATGACCACTGTGGCCAACACAGCCACCTACCATCGCATCTCCCACGAGTCCTTCTCTATTCACAAAGAGCAACTCTAGGAGGGCATCTTTCCCAGTTGGCTCATGAGTACTTGTGACAAGAAGTTATCTCCTACAAACGTCAAGAATTTCTAAGACCTGCTCGTCACAGGAGTATGGTATTCCCAGCTGATGCCTGGGAAGTTGAAATCTCCCACGAGGACAAGGGCTACCGATCCAGAAATTTCTCCAAATTGCCTATAGAAGAACTCATCAGTGCTTACATTCTGCCTGGGCGGTGGGTAGCAGACACCCACTACAACATCTCCTTTGTTTTCCCTCCCCCTAATCCCCACCCAGAGGCTCCCAACCGCATCACCACTAACTGTAAGGGTTGTACAAGCAAACCTCTGCCTTGCATACAGCGCGACACCTCCAGCACGCCTGCCCAGCCTATCCCTCCTGAACGGCCTGTAGCCCTCCATCCCAGCACTCCAATCGTGGGACTCCTTCCACCAACTTTAGAGCACCCTCAGCGCCAGGACGTGCTTTCTTGTGTTCAGATGGAATTTCAAGTTTTCTTGTTGGTGCCCATTGGTTCTTGTCCTGACAGGGCTCACTACTGAGAAAGGTCTGGCTCCCTTGCCCTCGTTCCCTCCCATCCGGTGTGCAAGCACAGAGGCATCTTGCCCTTGAAATAGTAGCAGAGCAGAAGACTGGAAAAGAAAGGAAAAAGGGGATCAGGGGAAGCATTCTGTTTTGGTCCTACTTACTTACCTCAAAATGCTGCCCCGCTGCTTCTGCATCTGAGCAGGTAGCAAGCTGCTAGCTGCCCACATTCCCCAACAAAGTGTTGCACAGACACTCACAGACAGAGGGTTGGTTAAAAGAAGCTAATTTATTGTCATCTTTGCATCACATAACGGTCCCAGAGGGAATCAACTCTTTCCAAGAAGACAGGTGGTCCCATCCTGCTACAGGTGGTAACAGAAGCCTCAGCTGCAATGGCATCTTCAGCTGGACCGGCGGAGATTCCCCAAACTCTGCTTATGCTGAGCTGCTCTTGGGCGGTATCATCTCCATGCCTAGTTTGCTCACATCTGCGGGACAGACTCCCCAGGCAGTCTCTGGGATGAGCAGATTCTCTGCCCCAGTGTCCGAAATTGTCCCCTGGGTCCCACCAGTGTGAGAGGAAAGCAGTTCCTCAGGGTCACAGGGATGGGTGGAAAAGCCTGTGACCACCAGGGTATGGGTGCAGAGCTGCAGACCTCTGAGGTGGAAATTGTGCTGCTGGGTGTGCTTCGCCGCGAGTCTGAAAAGCGGCGTCTCGACAACAGCGCAGCTCTCCAGTCATGGTGCGCTGCTGGCGAAGCTGGCCTCTGCCTGCTCAAGGCTCAGGTAGGCGTCTGAGCTGCCTTGCTGCACTGCAAAAATCATCTCAGCGCAGATGTTCATCTTGGAGGTGCTTGTCAGCTGGAACCTGCAGGACTGGGAGGAGGGCAGCACCGTTAGCTGGCAGTGGTGCGACTGAGGCAAAAGCGGCCAGGCTGATCTCACCAACAGTTGGGCCCAGCCGGCGACTTTCTCCACGTCTAAGTAGGAGCGTGTGCAGAGGGTGCGTAGGAAGTACGAGCTCTGATCCGTCGGCAGCTTGTCGTCGCGGTGGTGGAGAGAGCACAGAATATCCCCCAGCAGCTGCTTCCTCGAGCACATGCACTCCAGCACCACGTGGATGCTGGAGCGCCTTGCTGGCAGCTGCCCCGTGGTGTCCAGCTCCAGGCTGAAAGAGTGCCCAGGGGGTGGCCGCAGGAACACGACCAGGCGGTAGCCAATGCTGTCCTCCTGGACACTCCAGGCTTCATAGGTGCCGTTCATCCCCATGGCTGGGTGCATCTGCGGCATGGAAGTCCCCTGGCAAAACACTCGGCAGACACCAAGGAGGTCACCCACCAGCTCCTTCAGCACCTTGCATGTGCCAGGCAGGCCCCATATTGGCGGTTGGGTGGACACAGCCAAAAAGCCGACACCATTGTGGGCACCACTGAGGTCTTCCTCCTCCTCCTCCTCGTCGTCCTCCTCCTCGCTGCTGGAGCTGCCCTGCTCGCTGAAGCTGCCAGAGGCAAGCTTCATTTCCCTGGCCATCCAGCAGACGTTAGCGAGCAGGATCAGGAGCAGGGCTGGTGGAATAGTCCATAATGGCCACTGCTGCAGCACAGAAAGGAACGTGGCTTCCTCCGCAGCCCTGCTCTGCTCCATCTCCTGCAGCAGCCGAGTCATCTCCTCATGCAGATACTCCTCACGCTGCTGCATCCTCTCGGCCGCGGCCACATCTATCTGCTGATCGTGCTTCAGCCCGTGCTGGACGGCCAGCACAGCCAGGACGAGGGCAATTGCCGCAACCATGGCCTGGAGGAAGTGGGAGAAAAGGGGGCTCAGCAGGGCTGTGTGGGAGGGTGCACGGGGCTGGGGGAGCGAGGCAAGAGCCGCCTGGAGCTGGGGGCCAGCAGGAGAAGGGGTGAGGGAGGTGGGAGGGAGCAAGGGCAGGGTTTGTCAGCACTGCAGGGATGGGAGCCGCGGGCTGTCCCAGAAAAGTGTTTGGGCACTGGTGTCGACAGGCTCGAAGGGGCCGCAGGCCCTGGTTGGAGACAGCATGGGGCCCACCCTGCCCCAGCCGCCCTGATGACCAGCTCCTGGCTGGGCTGTGCCCCGTGAAAGGGCAAGAGGCACCCCAGTAGACTCTGCCGAGGCCCCATCCCTGACACCCAACAGCGTCCCACGCAGCCACGGGCACCCAGCACGTCCCCAAAGCCTCTCTGGGCACCGGCCACCGCTGAAGGCCCGAGCACCTCTGCCCCCAGCCCCGAGGGCGGTACCGCGGCCTGCCCTGAGGGGCTCGGCTCTCGCTCTGCCTTAGAAACCCCCTGGCCACCTGCCCCGTCCCCCATCCAGCCCAGCCTTCCCCCTGCATGCTGCACTCACCGATCGCCCAAGTGGAACTGCAGCGCGGCTGCCTGATGATGTCCCTGGGGACAGCTCCCATTGTGACCCGTCCCCTGTGCTGTCACAGCCACCAGAGCAGCATCCCCCAGCCGGCAAGCCCCACCCTTCGTCCCCACCGCCCCGCTCAGCGGGTCCTGGGCATCACACCAAGTACAAACCCTGCCGGCAGGAGCGAGCTCCCAGGGGCTCTCTTGACAAAGCGGGCGGACACCCCCAAAACGGTAATTGGAATTAAAATGGGGACTGTAGGTGGATGTCCCTGACGTACGTAGGGAGGCGCAAAGTCTTCTGGGCCAGGTGGCCTGACTCTGAGGGGTCTTGAAACGAGGAGATACGAGCCCCTGGGCAGAGACAAAACTCCTCCTCCCTCTTCTCCTCTTGGATTCCTCCTGCCGGGGCAGGACTTAGCCCTGCAAACCCTGACGATCAGGCCAAATGCAAACCGTGTCTCCGGTGCCAGTGGAAATGATCCCGCGGCTCCTGTCTCCAGCTACAAACCTGCCCCCCGCGAGGGCAAGCGAGGGGGCTGGAGAGGCCAAGTATCACAGAATCACACAGAATTGCTAAGGTTGGAAAAGACCTGTAAGATCATCAAGTCCAACCATCAACCCAACACCACCATGCCCACTAAACCATGTCCCACAATGCCACGTCCACACATTCCTTGAACACCTCCAGTGATGGTGACTCCACCACCTCCCTGGGCAGCCTGTTCCAGTGCTTCACCACTCTCTCAGTAAAGAAATTTTTCCTAATATGCAGTCTAAACCTTTCCTGAAGCAACTTGAGGCCATTTCCTCTTGTTCTGTCGCTAGTCCCTTGGGAGAAGAGACCAACACCCACCTCTCTGCAATCCCCTTTCAGGTAGTTCTAGAGAGCGATAAGGTCTCCCCTCAGCCTCCTCTTCTCCAGACTGAACAACCCCAGTTCCCTCAGCCGCTCCTCATAAGACTTGTGCTCCAGACCCCTCACCAGCTTCATTGCCCTTCTCTGGACACGCTGCAGCACCTCAGTGTCCTTCTTGTAGTGAGGGGCCCAAAACTGAACACAGGATTCGAGGTGGGGCCTCACCAGTGCCGAGTACAGGGGCACGATCACCTCCCTACTCCTGCTGGCCACACTATTTCTGATACAGGCCAGGATGCCGTTGGCCTTCTTGGACACCTGGGCACACTGCTGGCTCATACTCATGACCACTGTGGCCACTCTCCAGCCACTGCTCTCCCAGTTTATACCTGTGCCCTGTGGCACTCCATCCTAGGTGCAGAATCCAGTATTTTCTTCAGCACAAGCTGGAGAAGCAGTGACAGTGCCTCCAGGTGCCATGTGATCCAAACAGCAGAAGAGTGAAGCACTGTATTGCAGTAAGACTGGCTTTTTGGCCTCTGTCTTTTGGGTTCTTGTGGATTTTTTTACTGCACATGTCTACGGTGCAGGGTAATGGAAAGAAGCAGTGGCGGTGAACATACCTGTCTTTCTAAGCAGCTAGTGCTTTTCTGCCATGACAGTGACATAGCAGCAGCTGTCTCTGGGAGACCTAAATCATGATGTATGTTCACCCAAGCTCTCTGCAAGTGCATGTATATATATGCACTGCATCATCAGTACCACAGCCTCACACGGTGTTAGGATGGGACATATACTTGAGTTTGCATTGTCATATTTAGAGGAAATATAGGCATTATGCAGCCCAAATTGTTGGGAGCCAGAAGGCTCGGGCACCTTAGGGTATTAAACCTGTTTCATGCCTGGCTCCTCAAGTACAACTCAGCATAAGGAGAGATATAATGCAAAAGATGCAATATACGGAGTCCCATGCAAGCCCTGCCTAACAACCCATAGGGAATACAGGGACTTCTTCCATCTCATCTGTTCTTACTTGCAGACTCTGCACAGCTCCTGCCTTTGCCCCTCGCAAGAGCAGGGCAGGTTCTTGGTATGTGAGGAAGGGCACTGGGAGCTGAAGGTACCTGTGAAAAAGCTGACAATTTTTGATGTGTTTTTAGAAGCATTTCTAGGATTATAATTCAGGAATAAGATTATTAAATTGCACATTAATTCCCATCTGAGTCATCTACATCCTATTCAAGTTCAATGCTAAGTGCTATCAGCTAAGTCTACATGAAGTCTGTCTGCTCCATGTGGAGGTCTGCTCTCCATGTGCTGGCCATGCCCAGCTCTGTCCTTGTTGCTCACCATCCTCCTGGGCTCCAGGTTTTCTGCTGAAGGAAACTCTGTGTGGGCACAGATGTAGCCACAATAAGCACCAGGAGCCTCTTGATGGCAACTGGGGCACCTTCCCTCCAACAGATGTGTGTATGCAGCTGTCACTGAGGCTTCAGTGTGCCCTGGGGAGCACCCTCAGCCTGACTGCATTTGTATCAGGGTTGCAGGTACTTGGACAGTAAGGTCTGGCAAGAGTGGGCCATGAATGTGTGTAAATACAGTAGTTAACATGGTTGTTGATGGTTTCATGTGACTTTGCAGAATGCTAGCCTGAATACCCAGCTCTCAAATTGCTCTGGAAATAATAGACACTCAGGCAAGTTTCACACAGGCGCTTTCAGAGTGCACAGGGAGACTCCAGACAAACATGTGAAGGGGTAGGCACATTTCTCTGCTAGATAATTAGTGGTTTAGAACTTTAAAGAATTTTTTTCCTTTCTCTTTAGGTAATGCATTTTCTGTTACAGAAACTAACTGTAGAGTTGACACTGTGTTATTAGCTCATGTCAATGAATTCATCTATTTTATCATGGTGAACATCAAGAAATCAAAGTCTTTGCTATAAATAACATTATTATATGTATATGCATATATTTATAGTAGTCTCTTAATCTCCTGATGCATAATATGTATATTCATCTTATACCACATTTTAGATCCAATTTCTACCATCCTTTAGGGCTATGGAGGTACACAGGCTTGTAACCAACCTTTGATAAATTTTGAAACCCAACATTGAAAGATTTTTGTCACATGGATAATTTTTTTTTTTTAATTTACGTTATCCCCATATGTAAAAATCTCTAGCTTGCAATAAACTTGACTGCCAGATTCAAGGCTTTGGCTGTCCTTAAAAAATTACTCTCAGCTTTAGACTGCCATCCTAGTATGTCAAGTCATGCTGTTCAGAAGTAATAAGTAATAGGTTGAAGTCCCAAGCAAGAGTGAGCCCTATTCTGATGATGAGCAAATTTAGGATACTTAAAAATGCATAGTGAGCTTTATAACATGCTTGTGCAGACAGATAGCACTTACAAGGAGATTTAGTTAGGTGTTTGTTCAGGTGAGTAAAGACAAGATTTCCTGGCTTCCTACATGCATCCCAAATTCCTTTAGGAACAGACTGGGTCACATGTACAACTGAGGAAACAAAATTAATCTATCCCTACCAAGATCTAACAAGAAAAGGCTTCCCATCTGCTGGTACTGGCCCTCCTGAAAAGCTTGCACAGTGGGACGTTAGAAACCAGGGCTGAGAAGGCATTTACGCTCTCTTCCCTACCTGGCATGGCTCTAACAAGCCATAGTATCTAGATTTTCAGGATACTCCCAGGGTAAATTCTTTGGAGCTTTTCTCATCTTTGGAAATGTTTTTCTCATGATTTTCAAGAGAGTTGCCACAGGTTTTTACAGAACAGGAAAAACTGGGTTTGCAACTGAATTCTTACATCAGGTGAGTGATGATTAAATACCTGGAGGAACTGTATTGCTCATTGCTTCCTCTCATCTAGACCTTTTCCAGAAATGCATTAAGCAACCAAATCCAAAACAAATCCAGGCCAGAGTGTTTCAAACTGTTACTCAACTTCAAGACAAGCAAAAATCCTTCCTCTGTATACCCCTGCCACAAGTTTGCTTTTAAAATATGCCTCTAAGTATTTGGCAGTTTGAAGGAACCGAAGAACTTTGGACAGCATTTGAAATCACTCATCCTAATATTTAAAGCACTTCTCTTAAATTAAGTAAGACTATTCTTTGATGAAAATACCAAATGACATGTCATTCTGCCTTAAATCTGAGCTGAAAAAATCAATTAACAATGAGAACGGATAACGCTAAGATATATATTGCAACAAGAGGACCAGCAGAGAGAGGGCAATTTAGAATGATAACTACATCAAGCACAGCAGAGTTGATTAAAAATTTAGCAGTTCTGCTGATGAATGTCCTAGTTCAGATTTGGAAAACATCTATGAACTTAATTTTCCACTGATTAAATAACCATTTTATAAACCGTGTATAATTCATGTAATGTTAACTCAACAATCTTGTGAAATATGACTGCAGCTAAACAGTTAACACACGCCCAGCGAAACAGGACTTGCAGCAGACCATTAGCATGAACTGGACAGGATAACAACTCCTTATCTTGGCTGCCCAATTCCTTCACATTTTCCACCATCACTGAACATAGCAATACATATACCATCCAAGGTACTCCTTCAGGACCAGATCCCCATTGCAAGTGCTTTCAGACAAGCGTCCTTAAAGATGGGTGCCTGAATCCAAGGTTCAGTATCTTCATACAAAACCTGCACTTGAGAGATGTTGAACAGCAATTGATCTCAGCTAAAGCCTCAAGAAGTGAGGAGTAATCATCACTGATTTCAAAGAAAATGAGTGCACTCCAAAGTGAAAAACCGCGATTACCCAGGTTACTCTTCATTGACTTCATCCCAGATGGTCGTGGTGGGGAATTATAGTATGCCCTGGCAAACAGCTCAGTTTTGCTGCAAAAAATTGCTGCTGAAGTACAGTCATAGAATTACCCACACTTCTTAGAGAGGTAAGGGCGATGTCTTTCTTAAAATGCAGAGCAGGAGAATTACATGTGAGATGTACAACTAACTTACGCTGGTTTTCAATCAACAAGAAAAGACCAATGGGAGAGAAGAGATTGTACTTCCCACATCATATCAGCAAAGATGGTGAAAGACCAGAATAAATGTATTTCAATTTCATATTTTAACATCTCTCCAGAAAAAGCAAAACCTTAAGAATATCAGCACAAGAAAGAATACTTAAAAATCTTGCATGATTTCAAGTGTTCCTAAATGTGATTTTTACAGTTCCTCTCCATTCAAACATTGTCTTATTTATACTACAACTGATACCGAGCAATCTAGCCTATTTTGAAGAAAACAGGAGAAATTAATATCCCAATTATAACTTTTCCAAGTGTTCTCAGTTTAAATCCAAATAAAACCCAACAAAGCTGGGCTGGCTCACAGCTTTGAAATGTGCTTGAGATTTGCTGTAAATATTGAAATCACATTTGCCTTGCAGTTTTGCCTGGGTTTCATTATGAGGTGTTAGTTTCACTGATGCCTCAAGGACTGTGAACTCAGATTAAAACTAGTGAGAACTTTGACATGCACGTTTGCAAAAGATCCTCAGTGCAGCATAGCACGGCTTTGGCTCTGCCTTACACCTCTGAGCAGCCGCTCTGGATTCCAGAATTCAGAGGCATGAAAGAAGTCAGAAATGCATGGGAAAAAAAGGGAAAATGTATGTGTACTACAGGTAAACTTCTCCAGAGGATGCTGCAATTGCTCGTATGTGGGACTTCTAATTGCCAAGACTTCCAGCAGCCCCTTTCCTGTTTTCTTCACCTCCAATCTGTGCCAAAATATCTTATTTTTGCTCATCTCATAGCAGATTCCATGGGTAATTTCTGTACTTGTCTTGCTCCGAAGGTTAGTAAAAGCTTGGAGGAAAAGCATATTGACTGGGAGGTTTTCCTTGGCGGAAGCCCAGAGTAGCAAAGCCATGGACCCATGTAACAGGGATCCACCCTCACAAGTTTAAAGCTCAGTCTAAAATCCACCAGGCACCCAGTGATAAAGCACAAGACGGCATTTAAAGCATGTCAGAATTGCATGCAAATAGCTAAATATAGTGAAATACCGTGTTGTGTGCGACAGGACAGGTGAGCCACGCTCGCGTTGCCCAGGCTGAGCCCCCGAGCAGCGGCTGTGTGCTTTATCCATGACCCCCGGGGACTGGCCGGTCTGCAGAGTTGGGCTCCCAGCTACTCCCTTCCTCGCTTGCCTTTAAGGCATATACTGACTGATAACTGTTTATCCTCCGTTCACTCTCCCTTCGTGATAATGCACCTCTCCTGCTTGTGTGATTTAGACCCTGCCCTGTGTCTGGGCAAGAGAAGTGAAAGCGGTTTCTCTCCCCCTGAAGGTGAGAAGAATGGTTAGATTGCAGATGTTCCTTTGCCCAGCTGGACCCCAGCTTTCAAAATCACCTTTTTGCTCATGGAGGAAGCAACACAGTCTCAGCTAAATGCTACGATGCTTGTTCTGTCATCAGGTGACATCATGTTGTCATGGCAATGCTTGGCAACATTTCATAGAGGATTTCTGAATTTCAGATAATGGAGTTTAAAAGGACTTTGGTCTGAACTTTTCAGGGTCATTTCGAAACAGAGGATCCTGTCCTTTTATCTGTTATAATGAAAGGGAGGGGAACCCAAATCTGAAGCAGGGCAGTAGCAGGCAAGCCAGGGATAGCTCACATAAAACTGAGAGGAATTGACCTTCAAGGAGCACTAGCTATCCCCTCCATTCAGTTATTTCTTTACTTAAGCTTGAGCTGTTCTGATGTTGGACTTTTCACTTACAGGCATATGCACTAAAGCACACACATCTCCTCACAAATTAATAGCTATCATCTGTCATGTAAAATGGTGTTTCAAATTTACATCACTGGCTTTTACCAAGAGGTTTCCTCATCACTAGCTGTCATTCTCAGGAGGATCAGGAAGTACTCTGAAAAATCAATGGCTTCGTTTGAATAATAGGAACTTTTGAAAGTGATGTAGTGCTTTTGAAAGTGGTGTAGTTTCATCAAATCAACTTTTTAATACTCACTGTTTGTTCTCTGTTAGATAGCTAAAAATTTATTTAAAGAAGAGTTACTGTGCATGAAAATCATGAATTAAAATAATTATCATCAGAAAAGCCAGGTTGAAGTTTATCAGTTTCAGCACAAAGTCATGGTATCATGGGAAGTTTGATTACTTCTATCAGGCAATAGAAAATCCATGTGTTTTCAATACTCAGATACTTCCTATGTTATTGATCACACATGCACCTTCTGGTTTTGAGAACAAAGGAAAAAATATTCCGTGTACTTTTAAAAGTCAACCAGAAAATAACAGTTTCTTATAAAAATTACTTTCTTAGGAATTACTCCCTAAGTTCTCAAGCTTTTGTTTCAAAAGAACCTTTAAGCAGAAAGCATGCAGAAGAATTATAGATCTATAGATCCGGCCAACATGCAAAAGAAAATGCATAGTAAGCAATAATAAAGTTAATCGTCAGATTTATTGCCTTTGGGTACCTGCAGTTTAGCCACTTCTCATTTTTGCTAGCTCTTAGGAAAACAAGGGAGACTTTGACAATATTCTAACTATTTCCAAAGTTTGCACTGCTTTGGGCAAGTATTTGTCAGAGCAATTTGCATGAAATGGCATTAAATATGTTTTATCTGCCACAAATAAGTATCAAGCAATCATTTTAAAGAATAGACACGCCCAGTAATACACAGACATTAATGTCAATTCTTCTATATTTATTAAATAATTGTACATTTCTCCATACATTGTTGCAGTAAAGTGTGTGATTCTTCCCAGACTCAGAGCACGTCTTGAACATTATTTCAAAATTGCAAGTAAACATGGGAAAACTGCAAAGCATTTGCACATTAACTTATAGTAGTTATAGTTTAAATAACCCCATTAATGTGTGATATTATGAAGTTTATTACATAGAGCCGTGATGAGCCTAACGAGTGAGCAAATGGGAAAACTGAAGAATAAATAACACTCCTTTGCTTACAAACATCCCCATAAGTTACAATAATAAAATGTATAAGGTGACAACCCATGAAGAAGCATGGTTCAGTTGGCTACGCTAAACTTTCCTTCCTAGGCAATAAAGGAAGCTACAATAAATTTTTTATGTGTAAAGTTAATTTTTCATTATACCGACTAACACAAATGCAATCAAAATGTCAGCAAAGGTTTTGGTTTGATTTAGCCCATTACTTTAAAAGATGTTACTCATCTCAAAGGTGGTTTTTGACACTCTTAATGTGTTTTTGAAAAATACTTTATTGTCTACAGCTAAGACATCCTGAAAGTTTCCACCTTTGCAAATCAAGAGGGGAGAAGCAGGGGCAAGTGGAGTTTTATAGGTTTGTTTTACCATACACAGACTTAAAGTCAAATGTCATTGAAACCTGCTTTGATTGCTTTCAAAAACTCATCTTTTAGCAGTGAGAAGAGGAGGGCAACCATTTGCTTTTGGGCCAGTGCTGTCTTTCTCCAGTGGTTTTTCCAGATGACAAGTCCCATGGAAGGCAGCAAAATTCACCGCTGGAACAATTGAGCAGGATTTCTCCCATAGCAAAAATAAGCTTCCACATTGCATTTGAACTCAATGTACAAGTTTAGGACAAGCTTTGTTACTCAGGTTCCACCTGTCACAGGCAGATGGCATGCAGAAAGGCCAGGCAGAGCCCAGCCACTCCACAGCCACCGGTGAGTTCTCAGAAACTGGACTGAGAGCCTCCCTCCTTACACAGTGCTGCAGGACTTGAGTCTGGGTAGGGTTAAGCATATGAATAAAATGGTGAACAGTTAATCCCACGCAATTTGTGTTTCCATCCTACAAGATTTCAGGATGAAATATCGGGATCCAGGCTGCTTGAAGTTGGAAATTTTATTTCTCAAAAAAATTCTAGCATTTTAATAAAGAATTATTTACTCTGAAGTGAAATGTCAAGTTAAATTTCTCACTTTTCTGATGGATTAATACTTTCTATGGGAAAAAAATGGATTTGCAAGTATAAAAATTACCTAATTAAAATTTTTCTTTATGTGTAGTCAAACCCCTTTGTTTCAGCAAGGTCTCTTTGACCTTGGCTCACTTACAGGAGATGCAGAACTCTGCTGCAGCCATGGTATCATTTCAGCATTGTATTGTGTTATGTTATATCACATAGGGGTTTGCGAGGGAGGTACTAGGAAAGCATTAATTGCCATCTCCTGCTCCCCAGCTGTTGTGCAGCACTACAAATTCTATGCAGCTTTCTAATGCAGACCAACACCAGATCTATTAAAAGTACGAGCAAAAAAGGCTGAATTGTGGTGTCTGTAGCACACCAGCTGGTGTGAGGATAAAGCAGTTGCGTACAATCTATTGGAGATATACACGTGCTGGATTTTAAGCCATGTTCATTACTTGCCTTGTTCCTGGAAAGAAAGTGTTCCTTATAGATTTGTTGAGGATGGTTAAAGAAAAAAGCAAACTGGGGGGGAAAAAGCAACCTGGCCTAAAAAAACAAGCAAGCATGTTCCATTTTTTCAAAGACTATACATTGGTATGATACTGGTCACTATCAGAGACAGAAACATGGGATTGCTAAACTGCTCATTTGCTCTAACACTGTCATTCTTTACTTCCATAAATTAGGAATTTAGGAGTCCCACCATATGATTAGGATGGGGTTCATCTCACCTATTTCAACCATCTAAATGTCAGGAATCAACGTCAGTGGTTGTCTAGATCCCCTCCATAGTCAGCAGACAGAAAGAGGCACCTTCAGAGGGATGTTCACCCCACCTGCCTTAAAAAACATCCCAAACTACTTTGGGCTAGATGTCTGGTTTTTAGATTAAAGTCAGATAAGATGAATTCCACCCTCAGTCACTTGAGGAAACCAGCTAGTCTGGCAGTCCTGAGTTTCTGAAGCTTCTTCCAGCTGCTTGATCTACTTGGTGTTGCAAGTAACAGACCAGCATGAAAGTATATTATCAAATCCCTGCCCACCACAAATTTGATTGAAAATAACACTGTCCTACATAAGTGTAGCATATTCTCATCATGATGCACGGGGAATTTGCGGCAACAGTACATAACTCTGTGAGTGCTATGAGAATGCTCTCCGTAAAGTTCAAGACCTCTGATCTCTCTGCTGCTACGTGGTGCCTGGTGAGTAACAGCCGTACAGCTGGAATAGTCTTACTACAGTTTAGCAAGAGGTGAGGTTTGATTGATAATAGATGGGGTGCTCAGTTCCCTTTGAAACTGTTATAAATCAGTCAGATAGCTGCAAACTGAAAAAAACGTCAGGATTAGCAAAGGATTTTTCAAAGACATTCAGAGGTCGGAGGTATTGCATTGCTGAAAGTCAGAAGAGGAACTGGGGACTAAACTGTTTTCTTCCCAACCTCCAAGAAGAAAAAAACCATTTGATCCTAGGTCCATAAGGAGAAAAGGACATGGGTACTTTAAAGGGTTTGCCCAGGCTCTGTGCACCATTTAGGTCCTGCTGCAGTGCTTCAGGACTATTCACCTGCTCAGGGCCTTAACAGGAAAGACACAAACTGGGAATTTCACCTTTATGATTACAGGGATTGAGCCTGCCTGTGGCTCTCCATTGCTAAGAGTATAACTCTGCAAGTTAAGGAAGGAAAGTATTCCTTCTAATGAAAAAATATTGTTCATGATATTGCAGTGTAACTACACCAATCTAACTGATCCAAGAACATCACCAAGGATTATGAAGAATCTCTCATTTTAAATTAAGCATGGGAAAGACCAGAAATAAAGCCTTGTCAGTGAGCAACTAGGAAAAAGCTGGTAGCAGTGTCTATTATTAATGTTATCCAGCCCTTGCCCTGAAGAGATCCCACTTTCTGTTGCTTACTCTCTGCCAAGCTTCAACTGTTCAAGCTGAAATTTGGCATGGCAGGCATCACCCAAAGGGGGTCACAAAGCTCATCTAGGGAAGAAAAGAGACATGCTTTTGCATCTGTAACCACCACTTGCTGTTGTGTAACCCTAGTGGTAACAGAACTAGTGACTTTCCACTTATTATCATTCTGGCCACAGAAAGCTTGCGTTTTCTTCTACAAAGGGACCCCAACAGAACTGGTCCCAACTGAAGCTCTCCAGTAATCAGAATGTTAAACCATTTGCTGGTGCATTTCTTAGACATAGAAAGATTTGCTTTTTTAGAAAAGGAGTTATTTGCTGTATTTTTTAAAGAAAAATATATTCATCAATTTAATTTGGGGGTCAGGAGGATGTATGGGATGAGGAGTCATTGGAAAGCTTCATAAGGAAACCACTGCATGTTGCACTCAAAGCATGCTAGTGGGCATCACCAGGTCTCCTGTGCTGTAAGAGCTAAAAAGCTGATTAGGAGAGTCAATACTTGAAACAGGCTCAGGAAGAGGGTTTCGTCTCATTTAAATGCATTTACAATGCAGATGCCAGCCACTGAGCAAGTCACCTAGGATTCAATTTATATTCTGTGGTCAGAAATAGGCACTTTTAAGTAGTGATTCATCTGACCTATTTCACCTGCCTACTCTAAGAGGAATTGCACTGTGGTGTAAGAGTTCCTGTTTCTTCCAGTAAGATAACCTTAAAGGGACTAACTCAAATGTGGGCTAACTCTCTGCATAGCAGATATCTGCATTTAGCTGGATGAGCCTCACAGTCTGCTTTTGTGACATATGTAGACCTTTGTGGATGGTGAGTGCAATGCTGATGAGAATATAGCAGGAAGAGAGCTTGCACTCCAGAATTCACTAGAATGCAAAGACCTAGTGCCGTAGGAAGAAATTCGCTCCTACCGAGTGTAGAATGACTACAGTGTGAAGCAAGCAATAATGTGGGCAGACTTAAGAGTTTCCATCATGAGATGGATAAATATACAAAAGCTAGTGAAATAAAACTACTTTAGTGTCTGAGTTTGGAGAGAACAGTGAGAAGTATGAAAAGGGTCTTACCTTCCCCAGCAAGGAGAACTTTTTGAAATTGTAATCCAACTCTGGAAAAAGACTGGAACACACCCTTCTTATTTTAATGTAATAGTCACAATACAGAATTACACTATTTCTGGGGAGATATACTGTCTGCAGGACACTCAAGAAGAATTTTCACCAAGAAACTGCAACTACGTTATGTAGAAGTGTACCTTCCACACCATGTTCAGATACTAAGCTGCAGTGGACTGAAGGTACATTGATACCAAATGGGGAGGTGAGCACAAGACATCTCTCCTGAAGGTTCAGCCTCTGTATTAGACAATCAGAGTCAACACTGAAGAGAACCAAGACCCAGATGACACAGCTGAGAGATCCAAGAAGGCATTCTTTATTGCATGGCTGAGTGTCCTTGCAATGCACCCTGCCATTACGTAGGAAGTATTTCGTCTCACGGCTCAGAGGTCAGAGCACCCCACAAGATGCAGTTAGGTGCTGGCCCTGGGAAGACACAAAGGAAGTCAAGAGACAATAAAGATAACCGGATTCTCCATTGCTATTGGTCTAACCATGGAAAGCAAGGAAAAGACAACTGCACAGGTTGCAGAGGAATATAGATCATACACAGTCACTGCATGATCTACATAAATCATCATCCATAGATCATCCAGAAAGCAGAGGAAGGAAATTAGACAACTGCAGAAGAGCAGCAGTCAGATGCCATCTCCATACAGAGATCATGATGTGACTTACAATCTCATCGATCATCTGGCCTGACAGGATTAGAAGAAAAAACCTACATCAACAATACAGGGAATCAACAGGACTCCATGTGTCAGCATGAAGTCAGTAGCAAGGAGGAACCAATAGCAAAAACTCAGACAGGACCTGAAGACTGGATTAGATAGCCTGAAAGTGGGAGAGGTCTCCTAGTTGTAGAGACATCATGCTACAGATATATTCCAACAGAGGTTGTGTCTTGATTTCTCTCAGCCTCAACAGTTCATCAGTAAATATGTACACAAAACACTAAACAAAAATACAGATATTTTCAGCAAATAGCTTCCTGACTAGAGTTTGAGGGAGGAGAATAAATGACAGGAGAAGAAAGTTGGTGAATGCATCCAGAAGTTCATATACTTGCCTAGTCTAAAACCCTAGTTACATTCCTTCATGAAGAAATTATTCACTCCATAACAAGATGGTTTAGCTTTACAAGCTTTAGCCTTTATGTTGTTACTTAGCAAGTGGTACAGAAAACATAGTTCAATGCACTGAGAACACATGGGTTCTGTGAGAAAAATAGGTGGTGATCAAGTAATTAAAAACTATCAATCATCTGGATGGTCTTGTGGGTACCACTAGTTCCAAAATCTACATTAATATTAACACTTCCTACCTTTGGACTGCTTGATCTACAATCTGAAGAAAGCATTATTTTAATATAATTTGTGATATTAAAAAGTATACTAGCATCAAATATTAGTATGCTGGCAGCCATCTTGATTAACCCACCTGAGCTTTAATCAGGAATCTTCTGCATTAAAAGCCTGAGGTGGTACAGGCAGAGTTGACAGTAAGAAGTCATCCAAGAAATAAATTTGCATCCTCAGAGATGAGATAGAAGAGGGGCTCTGGAGTGCAAGGGCCATATTACTATTTTGGCAGTTTTAGCCATATCAAAGTATAGAAAAAGAACTGACCTCTTTAGATTTTCATTTTAGTGGTGCCCCATCAGTTTTAAGAGTTTAAAAGGGAGGAGATTCATTGTGGAGTTAATTGTTTTCTTCCTGGCTTGCACAAAACTTCAAGTATCTCACATATGTGTATCTTATACTGTTAAAAAACTGCACTTCATTCTTTTCCTAGATGATATTCTCAGAGAATATCAAGGGTAAATGTTAGGATCCAGAACAATAAAGATGAAACAGGACAAATTTTACATTTGAAGAGTTATATACAAAATAAAAACATGTATGTTAATTGAAATAGTTCAGGAAAGGAGTTCCCAAAACCAAGAACTGTTGTCACCTGAGGAATCAGTTATGCCCTGAAGTCATATAATATTTGATGCAATAAAATTTTTCTGGTAAAGTTTTCAGTGTACCGGAACATTATCCTTTATTAAGACAGGAGTTAGAAAGTTCATACTATCATTTTGTGTCTGTGTCTCATTAATTTTATCTTTTAAGACTCTCCTTTTATTCTCTCTATAGACATAGTATTATGCTTGATATCTTAAACTTTTAGGAAATTGAATCCAGCATCAGTTCAAGAGAATTAAATTTAGATTGCTCGGTTTTGAATGGCTAAAAGATTCAATACTGAAGAAATTTTTAGAAATGCCCAATACTGTTAAGCTGCAAATTCAGGACAACCTGGTAGTTAAGGTACAGAACTAGGTATCAGGAGATTTGGAATCACCGCACTGCTCCAGGTTTTCTTTGTGAGCTGATGCAAACCTCCGCATTCCCCATCTGTATAATGGAAACATTATTCCTCCTCTGTCTGCATTGCCTAGGAATCCTGCAAGCTGCTTTTCAGAGGTACATTATTCCCTCATCTGTGAACACTTTGCAAGAGCAAAGCCTTTGAATGTATTCTTTTTCAAGGCAGGAATGATCTTACTATGCTTTTGAACAGCACTGTGCAGCACTGGGATATGAATCTGCTTGTAGCTCCTGCTACAGAAATACAAGTGTTAATAATAATTAATTATATTAGCACCTTTTAATTGCGCTGCCCTTGTAAGCTCCTTACCTTTTTGCTCTGGGTTAGGGAACTCCCCGTTGTCTGCTTTAGCTATGGTAAATACCACTGTTGCACAATATTATTATTGTTGTAGTTGTTAGCAATTTATTCAAAGAACATCTTATGAGTGCAAATAAATCAAGCAGGTGTCTGCACTGAGGAGTTTATAGACTACATTAGAGATAGCACAGCAAGACATGAACAACAGAGAGGGAGCATTAGAATTCAATGCCTTTCACAGAGATACAAAGCAATAGGCTTTTCTTTTCCCTGTTCTTTTCCTCTCATCTACTTTCTTGTTGCTTTCTTGGAATCCTGGTGTGCGTGCAACCTTTGCATCCTCCAAACACTGGGCAAAACACACTTAGCTGAAGTTTAGGGCCAGATACATAGGAAGCCTTGGAGGAGATGGATGGTACAAGAAACCCAGTTGTCTTTGCAAATCCCTGAAGAAATGCTGCCTCTTGAAAATAAATCAGTCTCTCTTATCCATCAAACCTGCAATTGCTCACCTCTTTTGTGGACAGCTGTGTAAAGAATGGGGAAGTCCCTCAGATCCCAGTGATGTCCTATCCCAAAGCAGAATTGTCACCTTATGAGATACAGGAATCATCGCTTGACAAAACAGAGGGGCAGTTAATTTCAGTCCTGATATAAAGAACATTGATATTAGAAGTGAGATTCCTACTGGACTTTGGACCAGGTCTCTTTATTAGCCTATGTAACCTGACAAAAACATTTTCTATTTTTCTTTCTGTAGTTCATTACCATCTCTTATTAGATCTTGTCTTACCTGGGACTGTGGTTCACACATACAGATTTACTGGAAGAGGTAAAGGCATGTGAAGAGGTCTTGATCTCCCCTGTGCTAACAGCAGCTGGTGCAACATGTCCTGCTGCATCACAAAATGCAGCCACGGCTGTTTTGAGAGGCACGTCTGTCAGAGCAGAGACTGTATCTGCTAGGAGCAATGGGGTTCAGTCCTGACTGAGGCTTTGAAGTGTTCCTGTCTAGCCACCTACACCCAGTAAATAAAACAAAGAAGAGTTGAGAAGAGACTGGAAAACAAGGAGAGAGTACAGAAGGTCATGGGGTAGAGTCCAGGCCCACAGCACTTTATAGAGAAGTTTTGGAGCCTCCACAGGAGTCAGAGGCACAGGGAGGGAGAAGTCACTGGAAGCTACTTTCATTACAAGATTGTACACTACAAATGAAAATGTCACCCCAGAGCAAAGTGTTAACTTAGCTACCCTACAGACAACTCCAACTGAAAAAGAATTACAGGTTAAACAGAAAAGAGAAGAACCTGTCACCGGGGCTAATAGCAGCTAGCGTCTCTTCAAGGGTAGAAAATGTTAAAGGCTGAATTGCTGCCAAAATCCATGGTGAAGCCAAATCCAGCAGGGAGATTCTGTGTTTTGTCAATAAACTCTGGATCGGGCCCTTCATTTCCCCTTTGTTCGCTGAGCAAGAAGTAGTGGAAAGAAAAATGAGTCACTCTTGTAGGAGGCCACTTGGCCCCCTTTGCCAGGTGGTCTGCTGACAGCATATTGCTCTGTAGGGCATGTTATGTCTCTGCACTTTTCTTATCAAAATGTCAATACTTTCTCATTGCCTTTGAGTGTTCCGAGGAAAGTACATACAGACTGCAGGAAATGAAAGTCATGAGATCCAAAGGGCTGAGATAGGTCCTCCTAGGAACAGTCCTGAGGTAGAGGCAGGAACCTGAGCAAAAGGACAAACAGCTGTTACTTTTTTTTTTGTGGCTGCAATTGTGATTTTGAAAGGCACGAATAGAAGTTTGGTGCCTGGCTCCCACTGAGTATTACAAAATCTGTTGAAGTCAGGAAAAGTAACTAACAGGTCCAATTGTCAGCACTGAAAAATGCAGCAGACTTTCCCTTTCACCATCCTTTATTTTGGCTTCTCGCTTGAGCTTAGTTTAGTGAGCTCCCTGTCACTATCAAGGGAAGATTTGCAAATTTCCTGCCCACATTTCCCCTCTCATGGGTGAATAACACTGCTGTCGCCGAGGAAAAGAGATGCATCTGTGGCAAAATACTGGTCACTCTTAGTCCATAAAAGCTTTGCCATGATTTCAGTGGGTCTGGATTTCACTCCCATGCTCCTACTCTGACTCAGCTTTGTTCCTATTTTGTGTGTTGTATACTGAGCATTTTGAATTCATAACAAAACAGTAGAAGGAAGCACTAAAACGTACTGTTTGGACTTCTTCTCTGTCCAAACTTGTCCTCTCATCAGTGTGGCTATAAGCTGTAATCAAAGACATTGTCCCTATGGTCCTACCACTGTAGCAGACATAAGGCAGTGCTGACAGTACAGAACCATGTCCCCGAACCTCATGCTGTTTCTTGCATGTTGCAAACACATTAATAATGAAAAAAATTGTATCCAATGCTTAATTTATTTTAAAATTTCATCATTTGATTTAATGTAAGGGGATTTAAAAGTGGAAATTATCTGTCTGACAGCAAGATTGTACCTCAACGCTGGATCTGGAGAGCCCACCTCCCACTGACGTGTTGTCAGATGCAGCTTCCCTGAAGTCCCCCTGAAGGGGTTGTTCCTTGGCACAGCTGGACTGTGTAGAAAAGACAACACAACCTCAGGCTCTGTCGCGTTCTCCAAGGAAACTCTGTGAGCTGGTTTTCCGGGAGAGCAGTGGAGACCACATTGTAATATACTGTCTATAAATGCACTCTGAATTTGAGGCAAAAATGCATCACACCAGATAAATTGATTGTTTACATAAAATGGGCTTTTTAAAGTAACAGCAAAAAATGTAAGGTGTGCAACAGCAACAGACAGTACTAGCAGCAATAACAAGTTAGTTACTAATGGGCTGGGATTTAGGCGTAGTTTCAAGGTAAATTTGTATTCACATAGATGCACCGGGATAGATTTCATATGAGAAAGTCAATGAAAAGAAAAATCCAAACTGATCACAGATACTCACTTGCTATTCTGCCACATCTGAATTTTACGTGCATGTCTGGTGGCTGATCACTTGGATAGAGACAAATTTGTTTTATTTCTCTCCCTGCAGCTTGTTCATTAAAATTCTGGTTTACTCCAGCAGCCAGCATTGTGCTGCATCCTGACAACTGCGCAGAGGGAAAGTGCCACAACAGACACATGCCAGCTGTCCCTTGCAATCCAGCAAACTATTGCTTCCCCACATGGAAATATAGTATTTACCCTTTTCCTGGGGAAATAACATATTCTGCAGCAAGACAATAGAAAGCATCTTGTTCGTACATGGTTAAAGTACACATGTGGTAAACATAACAGCCTAATTTCCCCCTGCATTGCTTCAGTTTTGCACAGATGCGTACCAAAATGATTCCTACTGATTTGTTTTTTTGGCAGCGATAAAACCTAACTTCTGTTATGCTACCTTCCACATAGCTTCTGAGTCCCAGAAAGGTGTCTGGCCCTATGCTCATTCCCGCAGTGCCTGGAAGATACGTGTCTTTGCAGAGAGCTGCGTGACTGCCTCGCACCAACGCTGGGCATGTCTGTAAATTCCAGGGACACGTATCACAGCCTTATCTCCTGGATTAGGTGCAGAAATTCCTCCGTCACTTCGAAATATTGGCATTATGCCAAAATTCCTGGGTGCCTAAAATTAAGCTTTGAGGCCAGATCTAAACAAGGGCTTAGGTACCCAAAGTGGACCTTAGATGGAATTCAGGCACCTCAGTACAAAATGGTCACAACATGGCTACGAAATGCTGCTGTTTAGCTATCTTCCAAGCTTAGAGATGCCCAAGGTCCAGAGATGCTTTACTTTCTGACTCTAAAGTCTTCAGGTGCTTAAAGCTGTGTTTGCAGTGCCTACGGAGAACTGTCCCAGAGTTGGCATAAGTGGATATGCCAGTACCTAACTCAGGCCTCAGCAACCCTAACCTTGCAGTCTAACACTTGAGTAAAACAGTTCATTTTCAATGGTGTTGGTGGATTGCAGCACAGAAGCTGCTGGTGGTCAGCACGCCTGGGGAGGAGGCCATGAACGCTGACACCTGGTTCTGATTCCTTTTTCTAAGTAACTAGACTTAAAGTTTCAATTACAATGTTGATAAATCAGTGCAGCAGTTTAAACAAGAATATTTAATACACAGGAAAAGTATTTGCTTTTAGAAAGTATCTAAATATCTGCAACTATTGAATTCCAGCATCCTTCAGGCCATATTGTTAGGCTATATTATATTTGAGAAGCAAAGGGGAAATGCGCACAGAAATACTCTCTGCAGCAAGTTATGCCTGGTTGGTTTTCACATTGACTTGGTGTTTGTTCATTTAGCATTAGAGAGGTATTTGGGCCCAGGCTCTAATAGGTGAAGGATCAGAACAGGAGGAGATTTTGCGTCAGTGTGTGGGTTGTGAATGCAACAAGGAGGTGATTAAATAGACACTGGCAGCAGAAGATAAAGTTAGCAATTATGAGGCCATTTCCAGGAACAGGCTGCCCAGAATAAAATTATTTTGCTTAAAATCAGCAGGTAGAAGTAGAAAAGGTTTTTCAAAGCAGTCTGCTGTTGCGACAAGATTGGGTTTTCTTTCGCTTTCCTTTAGAGCTGCCAACTAAATGGTTGCACAGTTTCCCTTTGCACATATCCTGGTGATTATGTTTAATATCATTGCCCCTCTTTTCAGAGCTAATAGGGCTCATGTAGAAAGTTAGGCTGGAGAGTGATACTGTCTGTTCATAATGCCAAGGAACAGGGGACTGTAAACTTTCCTACACCTTCTCACTCTGATGCTGTGAGCCCAGCACGAAGGGGCAGCTACCTACGACGTGGATCCCTACTGCCCTCCACCATACGTAGGGTGAGGTAGCAGCAACACCACCAGACACTCTGCTTAGTGCCAGTTGTAATGCAAAATCATTAGAAACTGGGCAAAGATCACAGATTTCTTCCCTACGGGCTCCCAGATTCATGACAGATGACAACTCTTTTCAGTTGTTCCTGACATGATTGGCTTCAAAATACTTTTCTGAGAAGTGAAGACCAAATCCTGTAAACCATGCACATCAGCCATCCAGCCCCCTACCCTTTGCTTTGTTTAGGAAATATGTATGCATCATTTTCATACTGCACAAGTTGGTTTATATCGATCAACAAGAGCTATTGAATATGCATTTATACATGCTGAGAGCAACCATCAGGTGCAGGGAAAATTATGTTATGAGACATAACTGCATGAATTTCCACTGTAAGAAGACTGATGTGGAAGCTCAACCTCCTGTAAAGACTGTTACCTGTGCAAGAACCTCGCTCTTCTTACACATTTCCACTGAGATTAAAACAGCAGATATTTTGGAAGCTTTCAGGGGCACCTGATTTGTAAGATTTTCTTACTAAAAGAAAATACCTGAAAGATATCTCTTCTGTTAAGGATTTGACATTTTTGGCTGATATCTCATAAATGTGGATATCTCCTAAAGCAGTCTTTAAATGCTTCCCTCTGCAACCAAGTCCATCCCTCAGAATAGAGGGAGACTGCCAAATAATGTGCATATCCCTGAAACTGGTTTCAGCTAAATATAACACTAACTGTGGTGTGATTTCACAGGTTTTAGAGTTAGTGGGGAAAATTATGATCATCTGCTCCCTTGTGCCTCTTACATAACTAGGGCTGTAGCATTTTGCCAGTGCTTCCTCCATCTACCCTGACAGGTTGTACTTCAGGGTCCAGCCTCGGTTTTGTTCCATCACTGCAGGTAACACAAATAACACCATTTCTATAGGAGTCTCCATAAAGATGGATCCACCACTAAATCCAGAGCCTCATCTCTGCAGTCAAGCCTTGATGCATCAAACCTGGACACTGGATCTGGAAGCTTTAACTTCTATAATGAGAGGATTGACAAACTAGCCTGGAGCTAAGCAAAAGACAAGAGTACCTAGGTACCAGGTTTTACTTAATGTTAAAGTAATAGCACAAATAAGTTCTATCCTTTGCACAAGTAAAGGGGTGGGAGGATTTTGCTTCCATGATTTTTTTAAGGAAAAAACGCTTCAAAAACTATGCTGCGGTGGATAGGAGACCGTAGAGTCAATGACACTGATCCAGGAAAAATTGCGTGGACACCTGTAAGATCTGTGCATGCTGCTATTTTTTTAGTAGAGTTGCCGTAGTGTGTAGGCACACATGCCATAACACAATAACAACATAATAGCTCAAAGACTTACAAGAACAGTCCAGTGTGTGATTAGAGGACCCATGTGCTCCAAGGAGTGTTTGAGCACGCAGAAGTGAGGTATTTTAGTTATGCGAAGTAAACAATGCAGTAGGTTTGAGTGCTAATTTTTTTCCTGTGTGAACAAGTCCAAAGATATTTCATACAGGCTTATTCTTATTCTGACAAAATATACAAAAGAACAAATGGTTCAATCTTTTCTACTAAATACAGCTTGAGGCATATAATTAGCAATCTAGAGAGGATGATTGCAAGTGAACTGGCATGAAAAGTTACACTGTTATCACAGATGAAGTTGTAATATTTCATTATCATTTCATGATGCGTGAATTAATTGATATTTATTCACAGAGGTACATTGGAAATAGTGGTGCCTCTTATGATAATTATATCTATTTTTCAATCTGGGGCAGAAAAAAACTGCCTTAAATACTATGAGTTATGAGACAGACCTTCAAAGAGCAGTATGACTACTTGTACCTACAAAAATACTGTGGTTACATGCATTTCTTTTATACATTCATGGTTCCAGTAGCTATGCCTATGTACGTATGCACAGTGTTTACGTCACATAATGATGCATGTTGGAATGTGAACATACATCTTGGGGGAAAAAAGTGTTCTTATGTGTTCTTTTTATGAGAAAGAATTAATCTACCCACTAGTGAAATACATTCACCCCTCAAGTGAAATGGCAAGAGTTCTTGAAGGTTGCATACATCTTAAACAGGATGGAAAAAACATACCTCTAAGGATTACGTTGCTGGATCCTACAGGTATAATATCAATTCTGGGGTTTAAATTTTTAGATTCTTAGTCACTGTAAGCAAATGGCAGGTTGAGCAGGTTGAACCTTCATGTGCTTGTCAACTGCTTTGTGAAGCTCTGATCGGATGGACAAGGGCAGCAGATGGGAGTATTTAGAAAGAGTTTTAGAAAATATTTGAGCAGATTTTGCCCTGCATACAGTTAATATTTATTACCATGGTGAAAATAGATGGAATTGGTGTTGTGCTTTCTTTGCTTCCTGAGACTAGAAGGTACTCGTCCTATATGTAAGGTCAACCAGAATCAAGGTGAACAAAGAATTTGAAGAGAAGAAGCCAAAACAGAGAAGGATTTCATAGGCATTGGAGGTAAAATGGGTGGCACTGAATGAATATCCTGGAAGT
Organism: Gavia stellata; assembly: GCF_030936135.1. Taxonomy (NCBI): domain Eukaryota; kingdom Metazoa; phylum Chordata; class Aves; order Gaviiformes; family Gaviidae; genus Gavia; species Gavia stellata. The sequence goes on along the minus strand of NC_082598.1, from coordinate 16,566,123 downwards.
GTATGAAAGTAGAAAGATTGTAACCACTAAGAAGAAGATAGCCAAGAGGAACTGATTACATTTAGAAATATCCAAATACTGCCGAGTTTCAAGTGGAAACTGCAGAGGCTCTCTCTGCAGATTCAGCTGGTCAAATGGAGCTGGGAACTGCATGACAGAAATACAAGTTTGGCTTTCAGGGCCACCTGCAAGACGCTAAAGCTGGATCCAAGAAGATCCCTTCAGTCCAAAACTACTATGCTAAAAGGAATGGAAAGAACAGCTTGTAAAGGAGGCTAGACAATAACAAACTGTGCTGTCTGCTTGGTGCCAAGTCTCATGACATCATTCTGGGAAAGCATTTCGAGGTTGGCAGGAAAAGTTCCACTGGTGAAATTGCATATTAGTGCAAATGACGCTTCTGTACATGATAACACGTGGCAAGTTTGGAGGGTACTGGTAGTGAAGCAATTCACAGTGATCTTCTATCCTTGAAGACTCTCAAATTGAATAGCTGCATAGGTATATGATGTCAGTGATGCTGTAGTGAAGGAAGCAAGAAAACTGATCAGTGTCCATTGCATTATGGAAGAACCTTTCTGCTGGGGAAGAGGCTGGATTACAAAAACATAAAACTAACAAAAGTTTGAAGGTTCAGAGAGGACAAAAGCAGAACAAATAGTATTCATTTTATGCCAAATTAAGACAAGAAACCCAAAATTAATCAAGCCCTCAAGGGACAGAATGATATATCAATACATCAATATATCTATAAACCTTTTCATCAACATCAGGATTCTGTGTAATAATAAGGAAGAATTTGAATTGCTTGTTTAGGACCATATACTTGGTTTAGTTACTGGTATTAAAACTCTGCAAGATTTGAATGATTGGAATGTTAAAACTGCAAGTTCTGTTTTATGTGGGAAGGGTGGTATGGGAAAAGGGGAAGGCAAATTATCATAACCTCCCTAACTTCCTGATAATTTAGAGTAAATTATATTAAATATCTATAGAGCAAATTTCAAAAACATTAAATGGAGTCTGACATATATCACCAGATCGCGCTATGGAACAGCAGAAGGGGATCTTTAAGATCCTTTCTATAATGTGTGTGTAACAAAAATACTTGCTGTGATGGGGGACATCTATTTCACCCAGATGTGATAAATTGTCAAATTGACATTCCCTGGAAAATTTTTCATTTTAAAAATGAAATCCAAACATTCTGAAATACAAAAAGCAAGGTGAAAATACAATAATTATAGATTTGAAAGCTGGGGCATACTGAGTGCCAAGTGACTGACCTTGTTGCATTTGTCCTGTATAAACAGAACAAACCCCATGTATTTGCTATCTTAACAGACCAACTTGCTATATGGAAAATATGAGCTAGATCAGCTTGATCTCATCCTAGCCTGCAAGAACCTATGTGGGGAAGAAAACTTTGCCAATAGAGTGCCAGTCAATGTATCAGACAAAGCATCATGAAGCCTCTTGGCTGCCATCTAGACAGATTCAGACTAGAAAAAAGATTCGAATTTTAACCATGAACCAATGATTGGAACAACTTGCCAGAAGTTATGGTTGGATTTTCAATGGGAGTGTGTGGTGTGGTGGTGTTAGAGTGACTGGCTGATTTTTTTCCAAAAGATATCCCTCATTTCATCTATAGCTAGTGAGTCTGAATGGTGGGTTAATTCAGCAAAATCCAATGGGCTACATTATGCAGGGAGCTGGGGTAAATTATTACAGTATTGGAATCCTGGTATCTGTGTAAAATTTAGGAAGCAAAAACATCAGACCCTACAGGGTGACTACAACTGAGTTCTTATTTCAGTGTCTCTTGTTGGAGCACTAGACTCCCTGAAGGGTTTAGAAAACAGCTGTCCAAAGATCAGAGGTTTTTTTTAATTATGATTTCTCCAACTTTGGACAACTAATGTATAAATCCTTTTAAATTTATGATCTTGCATTTATGGGACAGAATTCTTGTATAATATACTTTTCATTTGTTTTTCACAGAGGCCCTACTTTTTACTCATTGTCTCTTCCTCGGTTTCTGCACTCATTAGATTTAAGTGCAGTTTTGTGTGGCAGAGTAGAGGTATGATTCATTGTTTGTTTGTAGGCAGGTGGTACTTTGTACGGGTATTCACTACAGAGCCTTGTATTTAGATCTATGTATGCTGATTTGATTGATGATGGTGATTTTAGCTTCTCTTTAAAGCAAAGTGTACTTGTTATTGAAATGTTTTCTCAGAGGCTTCAGATAGGGCTACTGCTAATAAAGGTATATGTATATTTTTCTCTCAGCTCAGCTAAGAAAGCTGCTGTTTTGGGATCTGCATGGGACATGTGTCATGGGACACACTGAACACTCCCTGTCCTACCGACCGTGCTGTGGCCTTACCTTCTTAACTACTTAGGAGACAGTAGTTCTGTCAACATAAGCAACTAGAAAATGTCAAAAGTAAATTCAGAACAAAGAAAATGTGCAACTTGTGAGGTCGTGTGATGGTGATTTGCCATGGAGAAAAGAAACAAAATCTCAGTGCCTTAACTTGCATTGCAATATGCCCCAGACATAATCAAGGGATGCACTCTCAGGGCAAGTATGTCTCCTGAAGAAAGGGAAGAAGTTTGCCGACAGTTTCTTGCCTGTATGTGTGCATATTCCTCAAAAAACTAGTAATCCTGTGGTTGGCTTTCTTCCTTTGAATGTATTAAATACAGGTGTGATTCCCAGAACTTCTTACTTTAGCGGTGACCAAGTTAAAGTGGTTACTGTGGTAACATTAATGCAGGGTCTTATCCAAGAGTCTGTTGGAGATCCAGGAGTAGTTCTCTCTTCTTGAAACTAGACTACTTCTCTATGGTATTAAATAGTTGTTGAGCAAGAGGCACTGCTACCTGTGCTGTAGCTCATTGCTGACATAAATTGTAGTATTTGTTATCAATCCAATCCATTTAATGCATAAGTTATTGAAGAGAGCATATACACAGGTGCCTGTTTGTTTACTGGGTAGATTGTCATCTTTCATATGCATTTTCTGCTCAAGATAGAATAATGTTTGAGTTGAAGCTTCAGAGCTACAGATGTTTGATTATCATATCCTATCTAAGCAGATAAATGAAGCCAACATCTTGCCAGCTTGTGTCATTATTCTATTCTGCATTCCCCGTTACCTTGCACGTTTCTACCTATGTATATAAACCATCTAGAAAACAGGGATGAGAATTACAGCAGGTAGTCATCACAATGCATCCACCCATGAAAGAAAGGGTCAAGAATATCAAAATTATTCTGATAGATGTCTATCTAACAAATACGTTTATTAAACTTGTTTGTAAAAATGCTCAAGTGATAGAGATTCCAGTGTCTCAAACTATTGCAGTTGTTAACTACCCTTCAAGTCAGAAAGTTTTTCCGAACATCCTACCTGAACTTTCTTTGCTTCAGAGATTATTGCAGAGTTCATTTCTCTCTGAAATGGATAGGCCATTCACAAGGAATGTAAGGAAGGGATTATTCTCTCCTTGCAGATTTATTTTATGTATTTGAACATTACTGCATTTCTCCCCAGTTTTCTCTAGACTTGACAGTCCCATTCCTTAAAACCCCTCCTCATTAGTCATAATTCAGTTCCATCTCACTGCTTTCCTCTTTTTCTCTATCTTTCTTTGACGGTAAGTCCCAAAAGTGGACACAGTATTCCAGCTACAGCATTACCGATGCAGAGTAGCATAGAAAGATTCATTCCTGTATTATGTTTCCCTCCATACCTTATGCATCCACAGTGATACCGCTTTTTAACAGTAATATGTCATTTTCTGTTTGTGACTCGCTGTTCTCTACGGATCCTCCTCTCTCAAACTACTTCCTAGCCAGTTGTTCCTCACTCTGTATTTGTGCAGTTAATAATTCTTTATAAAATATAGAACTTTGTACTTGTCCTTATTGAATTGAATCCCATTTTTTCAGAACTTTTCTTCAATTTATCAAGATCATTTTGCACTTTAATCCTGTTCTTCAATTTCATTACAGCCTGGCCAGTTCTGGAGCATCTGCAGATTTAATAAACTCATATTCTATTCCTTCATCTAAGTCATAAGTGAAAATATTGGCTAGGCCCAGGACAAACTGGCTGAAATCTACTTATACATCCTTCTATTCTGACATTAAATTAAAAACAGTTTTGTATCCACTCTGTAGCAGTTTCACTTAGTTTTTTGACTTGCTTATGAAAGTTTTATGTGAAGCTGTATCAAAAGGCTTTCTAAGATATATGACCTCTATGGTTTCTTCCTTATCCTTCTAATCTGTTAAAACAGTTTGACATGATTTCTTCTTGCCAGATGCAAATAGACTAGGATTCCTCAGCCTGGAAAAAGAGATGGCTGAAGTCTATAAAATCCTGGAAGATGGGAAGAAAGTATAAAACGAATGACTGTTCACTGTCCCTTGTAAGGCAGACAAATGTCTTCTGCCAAGGTTTCGAGGCCTCACCTGACTTCCACAGCTCTCCCAGATGGGTTCTCATGTCCCAGTAGCTGGGGTTACTACTGCTTTTATCTCCTTCTTCTGCAGGATCATCACTGAGGTAATAATTTTCTTTACAGGTATCTCTTGGTGATAAATAAAATTTCAGATACCTCAAAGGCTTAATGAAATAATACAGGTTTTCTTCACTTCATCCCAATTACAGTAAATATACTCCTTAAGCAAGATAGATAGGTACTTATTTACAGCAAGGGTTTCTGAGCCAGTGATGTTTACCAGCCAAGTTTGTGATGTTTACCAGGCACTAAAGAACTATTTTCTGGTCTGTACTGTGTCTGATTGCAGAGATTTGCTCAGGTTCCCCTGAGGGTTACACAGCCTAGATAAAGGCTAACAAGCAGCGGGTATGAGTGCGCTACAGGCAGTGCCTCATTTGAATCCAGAAGTGAATATTTGAGAGGAAATACATATCTCATCAGTGGGGAAAAAGTGGAGAGGTTACAGGGGAATGAAGGCGTTCTGTATCTCAGGATCAGCTGAGCAAGGGGAAGAAGCATCTACAGAGAGAGGTTTTAAATTACGTTTTCATTAAATACTGAGGGAAGACTTATTCAAAGAATTAAGCACGAGTTCATGTGTTAGTGACAAAAACATAGACCAGTTGCTCATCTAAGGCTTATTCATATGTTTCTGACCTATTCAAAAGAGTCGAGGGAAAAAAACTTTCAAGAGCAATCTTTTGCTAAAAAAAAGGCCTGTGGGAATGAGGCTGTCACCAAAGATGAAGTTTAAAGTGGAGTTTCATTTTATCTTTCATGTTTCAAATGTTTCCTACTGGACTGAGACAGGAGAACTGTTCTACAGTCTGTCATTCAGCAGCCACATGGTACTGAGCTAATCGCATTGCTCTGCTGTTCCCTCTTTCACCATGTAAGCTTTGCCTCTTTTGCTTTTAAACTGTAAATAAAAACTTTTAGGGAGCCTATCACATGGTTTGTGCTGTGTGAACACATCATACAATGGTGGCCAGGCTCAGCTAGGGCTTCTAGGTGCTACAGAGAGCTAGTAGATAGCAAGCACAGATACAATATCACTTTCACAACTAATTAATATTCCACCAATAAGACTCCTTTCTATTTTGATTTATAATCCATTACTGTATTCATGCCTTAAGGTCACTCTTGGATATACAAAGCTTTGCAGAAAAACAAATATTCTCTTCTGTTTGTTATTAATACATAATCTGGGGTCCTAGAGAAACACAGAAACCTCTCTAAAGCACTTTTGGGGAAAAAAAAGGATTGCTTTTCTCAGACATTATTTATCCAGTAAAGTTGATTATATTAATCAATAAATTAATAGAGATAATTTTCTTATCGTCTACGTGAGTCATTATTTAGACTATTCCTTTATGTTTCTTTTATAAGAATTTTGATACCTTTTTATTCTGAAATATTTGAGTAACCTGAGACCAAGAGTGATAGCTCTTTATTTGTTCTTCTTTTCTGTCAGTCTCATATTCTCATTAGATTGTTGTTACCTATGCCATGACAAGAGTATTCTAATTTATCTGTTTTTCTGTTCTCTGGTAATGAATTAACGATGATGGGAACCATAGCAACTGAAGCAAAAACTTCATTAAGCAAGAACAATTTTTCAGTTTACATTGCACAATGTGAAATTGCTTTCAGTAACAAAGTCTTCCACAGAATGATCATAACTAGAACAAAGAAAGCAGTTAAGCTGAACCCCGGTGCAGCAGAGTCTGTATTTCAAACTGTGAGATGTTGACCAGGTTTCCACCTTAAGAATAATGGTCAAAGATATCTACTAAGTGTCAAAAAACACTCAGAAACTTTATAGGTTTCAAGAAAACATTGGGCAGCATTCACCATGATTCATCCTGAAAAGTTATTATAAAGCCAACAAAAATCGTTAACACCATCAGAGGTTTGTTTTAAAGAAAGGTTTCCCAGCTGAACTAAATGGAGTTGGAATGAACTGTCTAAAGCATACATGACTGCTGTCAGAAAAGCATCTGTTCCGTCACCCTGTGTTTTTGACGTTCCCAACAGTTTTGGTATTGCAAAAAGATACAGGCATGGACATAAGACATAATGCCCTAGAATATCTAGGGTTTAATGGCAGTTTAGCCCTTCTAAATGAAATCTCACTCAACACGTGAGGATGGAGGCCTACCTACTCTTGCAAGAATGATGGAGTTAACAGTCAGCTGTGACAAAGCAACATTAATAACATCTCCAGCAATTTACCATTCAAGAACTAATTCAGGAGATAAAAGAACTCATAAGTGAATTAATAGTGGGAGTAAACATCCTAGCCGGAAAGATCAGCTGTCCAAGGCTCTCTGTAAGCAATAAACTAGATCATCTGAAGCACATGAACTGATACAAGGGCAATTCAATTGCCCTGTTATCTAATTAGAAGGGCAGACAAGAAGTGACCAACAGATTCTTTAAGTTCATTGTGAATGGTTTTTTTATACATGAAAGATAAGGAAAGCAGCCTTTTCTAACGAGTAAGGCAGAACTGAATAAGAACATGACGGAGAAAACCAACTTAGTTGGAGTGACCATAAAATTGGAGAGTTTCTGATGCATAGGAAAGAGGCAACAGCATAGCAAAAAAAAACCACTTTGCCTTTGAAGACGACTGGCTTCAAAAAACTCAGAGATCTGGTAGATATTAGCCCATGAGAACCAAGTTATAAGCATACATGGCACAAAGTGAGATATGAAGAGAAAGACACAGAAAGCACAAGAAAACTTCCTATGAGTAGTGGCTAGATAAGACCAGGAAGGTATAATCTCTGTTGCTCAACAGGAAGGGACACCGAAGGACATTGAGAAGCCTAAACTGTTTAGTGGTTCTTTTACTCAGTTGTCATTAAAAAGGTCAACTGCAAGTACAGGACTAACACAATTATTACTGGCAACCAAAAGGATTCAATCTCAGGCTGGAATAGAGAAAGAGGAAAATGCATAGCGCATAGCTAAAGATGGTCTCAAATTGGCTAAGCTTGGTAAATGTTATGCTAGCATAAGTAAAACAATCTTAAAGACATTACTGGTTATTTCTGAGACTTCATGAAAGACAGGTGAGGCAGCTGCAGATAGTAAAGGAGCAATGTGCCCTTGTGGCCAAGACGGCCATTGGCATCCTGGGGTGCATCAAAAAGAGTGTGGCTAGCAGGTCGAGGGAGGTTATCCTCCCCCTCTACTCTGCCCTGGTGAGGCCCCATCTGGAGTACTGTGTCCAGTTCTGGGCTCCCCGCTTCAAGAAGGACAGGGAGCTGCTGGAGAGGGTACAGCAAAGGGCTACAAAGATGATTAGGGGACTGGAACGTCTTTCGTATGAGGAAAGGCTGAGGGACCTGGGTCTTTTTAGTCTGGAGAAGAGAAGACTGAGGGGGGATCTTATTAAGGTTTATGAATACTTAAGGGGTGGGTGCCAGGAGGATGGGGCCAGTCTTTTTCCAGTGGTGCCCAGTGACAGGACAAGAGGTAACGGGCACAAACTTGGTCATAGGAAGTTCCATCTAAATGTGAGGAGGAACTTCTTTACTTTGAGGGTGGCAGAGCACTGGAACAAGCTGCCCAGAGAGGTTGTGGAGTCTCCTTCTCTGGAGATATTCAAAACTCACCTGGATGCATTCCTGTGCACCCTGCTCTGGCAGGGGGCTTGGACTAGATGATCTCCAGAGGTCCCTTCCAACCCCTATCATTCTGTGATTCTGTGAAATGTAGTACCTGTCCTTTGAAGTGGGAAAAGGAGGCAAAAGCACAAGAGATATTCTGGATCAGAACAGAGGTCATTGAGCATAGCTGGTGTTAAATATCCAGGTAAAAGTATAACAAGTAGAGGGGAAGTGTGTAATGGTACTTCCCAGCCTGCCGGGGTCTAGCTCAGGGGCAGGTTCATGAACCAGACACACTGTCTTGATATTTAATAATACTGATAAGCTTTTCTTCCCTGAATTCCTCCAGTAGGTTTCTGAACATTTTCGCAACATTAGCATCCTCAGTACCCTGTTGTGAGGGTTTCCGTAACTCAACGACACATCTTGTAAAGAAGTATCTGCTTCTGTTTGCCTTGAATCTGTTACCTCTCAGTTTTATTTCATGTTCCATATTGGAGAATGGCACCTGGGAGTGCCATAGGTTGTTCAAACTTAAAATGAGAGTGGAGTAAACAAAACCTCAGAGGCTTGCAAACCAAATGGAGATAGTCACAATAGAAACCAGCTGAGTAAAAGCCATAATCCAAAACTGTGATTTTGAGCTTCTTCATTAAACATGTCAAATGCTGAATGTGCCTCTAGAGGTTGCCAGAGAATCTATCCAGCTAGCAAATCCCCAGTCACAAGGTAGTCAAATTTAAAGTGCTTTTGCCCAGCTAAAGGCAAAGTATTTGCTTTGAATCTTGACCCTGAGCTCAAGGATGAAGAAGGCTAAAAAGCTTCTAGATTACTATTATGCATAGAGGTAATTTAACTTTTTGTATTGCAAGCTAAAAAAAAAATTGTAAGTCAATTTTACATGTGCTATCCTAGCCATGGGATCCATTTTAAAGGCAGTGAAGAGGTGTACTAGGGGTATCAAATCAATGTCATCATAGCAGTGTAAACCAGATTTCCAAAAATACCAACAGGAAAATCCAGGTGGTTTGAGTAAATGGTTTTTGGAAAGTGTATTACTGATAAATGCTATTGTTGTAGTGGAGTTTATAGTGTCATGACTGTGCTTAACTCAAGAACATTTACTTACGTTATGGGCATGATATATGTTTAGTGAAAACCTAGACACCTGAGAGAGCTTAATATAACTAAACAAATTGTCAAGTACTTAGTGGCTTCCATTGACCAAATGCAGTGCAAAAGAACTTTGAAAAACTGTTATTTAAAAAGTCTATTGTAACAAGGCTGAAAGATTTAAGCAAGAATATGGTCAGTGTAGAAGTATAGAATAGAAATTAACACGAAAATGTCATCAATGTAGAATTACCTACATGCATAATTTTGCAATGGCTTTGTAGAGCCTTTTTGTCTCTGATATGAGTCTTAAATAAAACTTACTATTATTTACTTTTGAAGATGTAACATTCAAGGATTATTTCTCGTTAAAATAATCTGTAAGAGCCTCAATGTTGTCTCTAGAGTAACAAATCTGCTTTAAATTTTAACAGTTTAACATATCTGTAGAGAATTCCAGTCAAAATTAAAACCTTAGATTTCAAATAAAGCAAAATTCTGCTAAGTAGCTTCATAAATATGATGGTTCAGCAAAGGGAGCCATGACAGTTTTTTAAATGATCAGTTGAAACTGTCTGCCCACTCATTATCTGAGAACTGTTGCACAGTTTCAAACCCCTTTGACTTAAGCGGAAGAACTGTGGTTCAATTATCACAACATATGACAATAAAATGTCTTCTTGTCTTTGAAGAAATATGTAAATATTAACAGAGATCTAATCTCCTGTTCAAGCACCAGTCTGACTTCAAGATATTGGCCAAGATTGAATTTGCTTACTTTGGTTTCTAAGTCAGAGTGCAGGTGGAATCAGAAGATAGCTGCAAACAGTGGCTGGATTATGGGGAACAAAAAGGAAACAGATAGGACAAAAGCCTAGGGGTGGTTTTTTTAGTTATTTCTTGAGACTTTTATAGCAAAAATGCATTCTGGAAGACTGGCTACTGCTATGGGAATATAAAAATCTCATCTTTGTTTTAGAGCTCCAAATATGAATACACTCCATTTTTTCTCTGACAATGTCATTCTTCTCTGATGATGCTACATGTCTATCTCATTGTGGTCACTTTATCAGGGGAAAAAACAACCTTAAGATTAAACTTATCACAGCAAGGTAAAACTTTAATTGTGGCTTCCATGAATAACTTTTTGAAAGTTTTTGTGTACAACTCTGTCTTTGTCTCAGGGAGGAAAGAAAAACTCTTCAAACTTTTCTATAACGTGCTGTTTTGAGGGAGTTTGAAAGTTAATGGATAGATTCTTTAATTTGTTGGCATACATGTTCACATAATATACCTTTCCCCTCTGTGAAGTGAAAGGGCTAATGTATCACCCCAGAAGAAAGTAACTATGCTTCTACCTAAGAATACATTACAGCTGCAAGACAGAACATGCTGATACTAGGTTTTTCCTCTCTTTTTCTCCAATACAATATTATTGTACCCTAACTTTTGTGATGTAGTGGTCTGCTGTGATTAAAACAATAAAAGTATAAAAGACATAAATCATTCTCTCCATTTACAAAAAAAAAAATAATAGTTTTTAGGACAAAACCAGATCTTAATTGGTAAAAAATGTTGAATGCAGTTATTATGAAACAAACTGAATTTCTAGGCAAGGCAAGAAAGTTCGGTTAAAAAACACAGGAAAATGTAATGTTCAGAGACATAACTGTTTGATCATTTCTTGCAATGATCTTAGGCTGATAAAACAGAAGCAGTATAAAATAGGAGTAGAGGAAGAATATGGACCTTTACACATTTTTATGCCACTGCAGAAGGACAAACTTTTGGGTTACAGAAGTAGAAGGCATCCAAAAATCACTGGAAGGTGTATTTTTTTCCAGATGTTGAGCATATGTAGGAAACCAGCATGAAGTCACTTAATTCCAGTGTGTAGACACAGGTAAGATTTCATGAAAATGTAAGAGTGAAGAATATGTTTCAAATTTTGCCAAGATCTTTATAGTAAAACTGTTTTGGGTGTGAGGCTTCACCATGCCAATGGCTATGGTGTGTACTTTATCATGAAACCTGAATGTTAACTCCAGAGCTTGCGAAGGTAAATTAATACATTTGAGATTTTGTTAATGGATTAAATCCCATGAAGTTCAGGAAGATATTGCAAATTATGAGTTTTGAGAGGCCCAAAGTCTACTTTCCACATTTTTAACACTTTGAAAAGCCAAAAGTATGTTGGGAATATGCCTGAAGTAGACCTGGATGCTGTTAACTGTATGATGCATGGGGGGAAGGCAGTTTTTCTGGGGAGGTGTAAAACTAATCAAAATAACATATTTGACCTCCAAAAAGAGCTGGCTCACTGCAGCCGACAGGATGTAAAAATGTTGAGAGAAGCCTGCATCCTCTACAAAAAGCAATGAAAGAAGTGGCTGTGACAGTGGGAGTTAGAAAACAAGTTGAAGGTTTTCTTTGGACCTAGAAGTTTTCCATGCTGGCCTCAGGCTTACATTTTTTATCCCTTCAACCAGAAAACTTCTCTCACCAGATAACCATCTCAAGCAGAAAAAGTGAGATTCTACCCAGGCTATTTGGTGGCTGCTATTTACATGCCATAAACATTTAGTGTGCATTTCCTAGTGTTTGCTGCTGGAATATCAACGGGTCCGCTACTTTCAAACCATCTTCACTGGTAAAGGCAGACCTTGTGAAATTAACCACTAGTTTTATTCTGCCATGGATGCATTATCAATTGTATCAAAAAGTACTCACGTGGTTAGGTTTTCCCGCTATTAGTTTCATTACCTTTAAAAGCTACCAAGAAAGAGCTGATTTATTCAAAATGTACAATCTGTGTGAACATGACTGGGAGGCTGCAGTATAACCTGAACTTTCTGGTATCCTGAAGATCTTTTTGGGTAGAGATAATGCAATATCTCTGTGTAACAAACTCAAGGCCAGCAAGCAAAATTATAGCCATGATTTGACATGTCTGAACCTGTCTGGAGATAAAACCAAGCTATGCAATCCTGGACACCTTGTAATCTGTTCTGAAAACCCTGACTTTCTCCTGAACCTCTACAGTTAATAGCTGCTATGAGGGCTGCTTTTCACAGTGCCTTCCGTCTCACGCACCTATGTTGTATATCTGGTGGGAGATTACTGCAAACCTCAGGTTCCTCTGGAAGCAAATGTGATTAGAAAAGTGAGTAACAGTCTGAAAAGCCTCAAGTTTCTTTCACAGGGCCAGTCAACTGCTAGCCAAGAACATCAAAGTAGATCTTCAATGAAGGCAGGAAAGGTCAAGGTTTCCTGCTTAGTGAACAAACACAATGCACAGTTTATCTCTATGGGAAAGAAGGTATTCATTTATGATGGCATTGTCTGTTTAAAGTTTCTGCCAAATTGTTTCTGAATTCCTTAGTGGTAAAATTCAGATAGGGACCAAAAATATTTGATACTGACCTCATGAATGATTGCTATGTCTTATTTGAATACAGCTTTTTTAGCAGCCTTCCAAGACTTCTTGCAAACGTTTTGATATATTTGGAAGGTATGTACAAGAAAGTTTTTAGAAGGATTATTTTCTCAGAGCTGCTTTCATGTTATTCATATGCATCCAGACGTATGCAATCTGTTACAGCTGTTACAGGAGTAGTATCTGAACCTTCATGCAGCTTTTGTGATATCTGTGAACCTCCTCACACTGTTTATGTAGAGCACCTGACAAGCTATATTCTGCCAGATCAGAACATCAGTGTCAGCAGGGTGAGAAAACGGAGAAAGACTGAATGGCCTGCATGAAAATTGAAAGCATTACTGTGTCTAGAGATGCTAGCAAAAATATCAACTTTGAAAACTTGAAAGCTTTAGTTTATTGCCTAGACCCTCCACAGGAATGCTGTAGAGACATAATCCTCTAACAGCCAGAGAACATCAGGAATAGAAGACTGCTGATAGAAACTTAAAGGACTTTTCCAACATATAACCATTTTCAGGCATTTCTGAAGGTAAAGTAACTACGGGAAACTTTTCTCTAGAGAGAAAATAAAGTTAGAAAATATGAACTTAATGTTCTTTTTTGCTGGAAATATGGTATCAGGCATTGCAGCCACTAGAAACTTTGGCTTAAGGAACCATTTTCAAATGGCTTTTTCTCGGTTTATGGAGGGCTTTTACAGAAGACAATTGTTTCCACTCAGTGTGTGAAATGTGATTAATTGTAAGTGACTTTGATGGATGCTGCTTCTGAAATCAATGAAATTCAGAAGGGACTTAATCAATTGTGTATGAGTACCATATCCATAGATCAGAACATGTATAGCCAGGGCAGAAAAAAACGGCTGTGCAAGTGAAGTGCAGAGTGCATAGGGCTTTTAAAAATCCTTAGGAACAAGGTGGAGATCACAACCCTGATCAGCGAGTGAACCTGTCAATCTTGAGCTCTCTCCAGAAGCTTCTGAAGGTGATACCAACGAGCCAGATAGATAGCTTTTCTGCGGCAGAATTGAGACTTTTAGGGCTTAAGAACTGAGCTATTCCCTTCAGGCTGACTAGCAGCTGAAGCTTTGAAGAAATCAGCAATAGAATTTCAAAAGAGAGAACTGCTTTGTTGGCAGCTCCTGGGTCCCTGAAAACATGGGTTGGTTGAGAGATGAGAATCTGCCTCTTTCACGACTCTGTATCAAGGCCCTAAAAGTGCTGCAGCATTTAACTCCTGGCGATTTAAGTAGTGACCATCTCACAAAAAGCTCTTGGTGTCTTAAGAGAAAGTTCTTGATATCTTACTTTCAACACAGAACCAGGCAAGCAGCCAAATAAAAGAGCCAAATTCATTAAAAAAAAAAAAAAAAAAAGGCAAAACAGGCTTTTTTAAAAGAAAACCTCTTTTGCAAGAGCCAGCACAGTTTAACGGGACAGTTAATTTTTGCTGTCCTTCTGATAACAGGGCTTTTGAGCAGCCAGTGGTGCAGAATGGGGAACAGTGGACACCCAGCCTGCCTGGGACCCAGCCACCAGCTGGGGCAGTTAAGGCCACTTCTCTTGCAGAGGAAAATACCAGAGCCACAGGCACTCTCACCTCCGGGATGCTGAAACAGAGAACAGTCTGCAAAGAGCAGCTTTAACTGAATGCATAAAAGCCAAACTTTTCACCTCTGTGCTTTGTAAAGATCTGATGTATGTGAGGCAGGATGATCCGCACAAGGGAAAAACAAGAGTTTCTCTACAGAGCAGGGGAGACACAAGAACTGCCAAACTTCAGGAATGCCAAACAACTGCAGTTCTGTTGTCCAGGAAGTATTGGGAAGTGTGAATAAATATTACAAGAAAAGGAAATGCTGAAGTACTGCTAAATAAGCTGGGCTGATCTCAAACATACTTCTTAGAATGATAAATGAGGTTTTGCGTATAAAGTCTTAGTTGTTAGTTAATTTAGCGTACTCAGTTTCAGGCAGAGTATTACCCAGGCACTTTTCACACCTAAAGTCTGGGAAAGTTTTGCAGAAATGCCATGTCTAAGTTAGATATATCTTGACTAAATGTACAAAAAATGCACTTTTGGAACATCAGAAAAGTCCTTACACAGACTTTGGACTTGATTGGAGATCACTTCTGTTCTTTCCTGCCTTCTTTTTTAAAAGCTGAAAACCAGAGAAAGTCTTCTAACTTGTTATAAGATTGTGGTGGGTGATCCTGGCTGGATGCCAGGTGGCCACCAAAGCCCCTCTATCCCTTCCCTTCCTCAGCTGGACAGGGGAGAGAGAATATAATGAAAGGCTCATGGGTCGAGATAAGGACAGGGAGATCACTCAGCAATTACCATCACGGGCAAAACAGACTTGACTTGGGGAAATTAGTTTAATTTATTACCAATCAGAGTAGGATAATGAGAAACAAACCCAAATGTTAAAAAACACCTTCCCCCTACCCCTCCCTTCCTCCCAGGCTCAACTTCACTCCCAATTTTCTCTGCCTCCTCCCCCTGAGTGGCACAGGGGGACGGGGAATGGGGGTTGTGGTCAGTTCATCACATGTTTTTTTCTGCCACTCCTTCCTCCTCACACTCTTCCCCTGCTCCAGTGTGGGGTCACTCCCACGGGAGACAGTCCTCCATGAACTGCTCCAGCGTGGGTCCTTTCCATGGGCTGCAGTCCTTCAGGAACAGACTGCTCCAGTGTGGGTCCCCCGCGGAGTCACAAGTCCTGCCAGCAAACCTGCTCCAGCGTGGGCTCCTCTCTCTCCACAGGTCCACAGGTCCTGCCAGGAGCCTGCTCCAGCGCGGGCTTCCCACAGGGTCACAGCCTCCTTTGGAGGCATCCACTTGCTCCAACGTGGGGTCCTCCACGGGCTGCAGGTGGATATCTGCTCCACCGTGGACCTCCATGGGCTGCAGGGGCACAGCCTGCCTCACCATGGTCTTCACCACGGGCTGCAGGGGAATCTCTGCTCCGGCGCCTGGAGCACCTCTTCCCCCTCCTTCTTCACTGACCTTGGGGTCTGCAGAGTTGTTTCTCTCACAGATTCTCAATCCTCTCCTCTGGCTGCTGCTGTGCAGCAGTTTTTTCCCCCTTCTTAAATAGGTTATCCCAGAGGCACTACCACCATTGCTGATGGGCTCAGCCTTGGCCAGTGGCAGGTCCATCTTGGAGCCGGCTGGCATTGGCTCTATCGGATATAGGGGAAGCTTCTAGCAGCCTCCCACAGAAGCCACCCATGTAGCCCCCCTGCTACCAAAACCTTGCCATGCAAACCCAATACAAAGATGTGTAAGATTTTTTTTTGAGTAATAAAATTCTGCTTTAAATAAAGTAATTATTTATTATTGCATTGTATAATCTTTTTGAACCAGTCTGTTGGGATAAAGAAACACCATGGCATTGAAAGGCAGGCACCAACAGTCTTTGAGCCTACCACAGACATTTTACTAGGAAAGATGATTAAAAAAAAAATCTATTGCAAGAATACAGGTCCAGGCTTTCTGAAATGTGTTTGAGCAAGTCTAGGCACATCCACTGTTTTATGTTTTAGTTTTATAAACTGCATCACCAGCCAGTTGTGCTGCTCAAAACCAACAGAATATAGTCCTATTCTGGCTAAAGTCATGTCCTAGAAACCCTTTTTTCCCCTACTGCAGTTTTAAATCATCTTTCCTGTATTTGGCTGACCAAAACTCTGGATAATCATGTAGAGAAGGTCTTAAAGTGTGGTACAGCAGTGTCAGTACCTGTGTCTATGTTCATGTTCGTGACAGTCAATAAAGTATTTGGTTTTCATCAAAATTTTTGTTCTCCAGAAGCACTGGAACCTCCATCTTCCTTCTTTGCGCCCACCACCTTGCTTTAAATCCCTCTTTCTTGCCACCCATGTTCATTGATTCATGGTCTTCGTGCAAGATGCCAGCATAAAGATGTGCAGCAAGGGTGTCATCATTGTAATTGAGCATCGATTATTTAAAGAGCACAGTTGTTACTTTGGTTGATGAGAATATCTCTCAGACTGACATGCACTCTTGGGGTAATTTACCAGACCCTTTTTATACCCCTTATCAGGGTTGGTTTTACCTTTTATAGACCTGCAATACTATGGGGTGGGATTAGGTTCCTGCAATGGGTGCTACATTCAGTGCTTTACTGAATGATAAAGACAATGCCTTTTGACCTGTAATGAGAAACATGTAAAAAAAGCACAGGTTGACTTTTATACTGAAAAAAATATATGCTTGGCTGTGCTGGAAATAATATCTTTTCATTTCATTTTATTTCATTTTTTCCCAGAGAAAACTTCCTCCCTTTCTATCATACATCATCTTGAACTTCCACTCATGCTGACAGAGAGAGGATACAAGTGATTTTTAGAGCTCCACAAGGATAAAAACCAGCAGGGATTATTAAGTTCTTTCTGAGTTGGAAAATGCTATGCTTCAGCATCTGGTTAATAAATATTTATTTTGTTTCTAATTCTGTGCGTGAGTGAGACCCCGTCATGTTTATTTGAGCAGACAATATTATGGCTAAAAGACACATTTCCACAAGAGGATATGTTAAAGAGTATGTGTCACACCTTGGATGAAACTGAGATTTTTAAGGAGTGAAGCATCCCTTTTTTTCAGCAGCCAAAAAGTACAGGAAAACTTTGAACAGAAAGCAAATCACATCTTGACTTTTGGACTGAGATTCTCTACAATCCTGAATGAAAATAAAAGTCCCAAGGCTCTCCTTTCTGATGCAGATGCACATTGGCAGGAAAACTGAATGTGCAACAAGTATCCTTACACTGTGGGGATGAGAAGCATGTCTTTTGAGGGATGAATATTCTGCATACCATGCTTTGGTCTTGGACCTAAAACACAAGACGGCTCTGAAGTATCTGTAGCCTTGAAAGCTACTTACAGGATATTCACATATTCAGTCAGTTGTTTTCTTATGTTGCTGAAGTTGTCCTAAATCAGCAACACAGAGAAGTGAAATGGCTATTTTAACTACTTAAATTAAAAAAAAAAAAAAAAAAATTAAGAAAATGTCACAGAATGTGGAAAAGATGCTGCTGTCACCTGGAGACATTCATCTCAGCAGAAGGCTGGATATGAATTGTGGAGGAATGGAAAGGCCACAACAATCCCATTATAATCAGTACTGCTGAGCAACTTAAATACAGGGGTTGCTGCCAAATTTACGATAATAAATGAATTAGATGTGTTCCCTGACTGGGAAAATCTGGATGGAGGCATATGTACATCATATGAGTAAACTGAAAAGGCCTAATCTTCAAGATATTACACTGACAGATCTTTTAAAGTTACAAATAACAGACAGTGATAGGTGAAATTTTGTATTAATAACTGCAGCTGTAAATCCATGGATGCAAAATTGTTAGCAGCTACTCAGACTTCTATTGATAGGCATGTAAAAATAGACCATTTTCAGCTGTTGTGTACTGCTAGCTGTTTCCGATGGGCAAAATGCTGAATCTGCTCTGTGGTGTTTTTTTATTTGTGATCCAGAATTACATAGTGCAGTCATACTGACATTTAATAATGGTCTTATTATTGTCCTGAAATCCTTGCTCACCAGCTGCAAAGCAACAACATTTTATTCACCCTCGCATGCTGTGTGGCTTCCCATAGATGAAATGGTATTTATGCTTGACAAACATTCCAGTTAGTATCTCAGGTAAGATGATGTGCTTGGCAAGAGTTGAAGCCCATCAAAATGAAGGTTAATCTACACCAAGAGGTGAATTGTCATTCAATCGTTGCTAGCAAGGCTGCAGAAGTCTCAGCAACCAACAGAAGTGATGGTCCTTTTGGGTTGGTTGGTTTGTTTGTTGTTCTTTTTTTTCTGAGAATAATGTTTAACCAAGTCATGGTACAGACACATCTGTCCCGGTAGCATAAAACTAGCATAAAACTAGCATAAAACTGCGTCTTGTTTCTAGGAAAACAGACAAATAAATAAACAAAACAATTCCCATGCTAGTCAGAGAAAGCCGGTTAGATTGGAGTCTGGACCCTGGAAAACTTGCTCAGAGGTCACAAATCTTGGAGTGAACAAAGAAAAGGCTGATGTTACAGAGGGGGAAATTGGCAGATGGAAGCCAACAGAAGTGCTAGCTGAAGCCTAGCCATTTGTGCCTGCCGAGCTCTGTATGAGAAGAGATGGTTTCTTTGTCTACCACAACTTTTTCTTGTTTGTTTTAGGGCTTACTGCAGGAAAGAAAGCAAGTGTGATGAGAAAACGCTGACTATGGTGTGGCTCAAGTGTTTGTAAAAGGGCCACATTCACTGCCAATGTAATTCAACACAACTGCAAGCAATGGAGCTAACCCAAGGGTGAATCTGGCACCCTTTACTCTTCAGCTATTTTGGTACATAATCATTAGACAGAGAAGCTTGCATTAGCCCATTAGTGTATGCTATGTTTTTAATCCATTGCATACGTATTACATTCATTTTGGTGTGAAACTATTAATTATTAGGGCTGAGTGAAGGGGAAGGATTCATTTCCATTTTTTTTAAATTCATTATCTCTGGATACACACATATTTCCAGGTTTTTCTTACTGTAAATACTCAGTCTGTTTGTCTTAGGGTACATCCACCCAGAACTCTGAGGGAGTACAGAGGGACCCTCTGCCCACACTTCCATAGATGGGGAGGGTTAGAATGGATATTAGGAAAAATTTCTTCACCGAAAGGTTTGTCAAGCATTGGGAACAGGCTGCCCAGGGAAGTGGTTGAGTCACCATCCCTGGAAGTGTTTAAAAGACGTGTAGATGTGGCACTCAGAGACATGGTTTAGTGGTGGACATGGCAATGTTACGTTAACGGTTGGACTCAGTGATCTTAAAGGTCTTTTCCAACCTAAATGATTCTATGATTCTATAACACTATACCTGTCTTTTTGCAGGGTTCATCTGTTCAGACTCAGCATTGCCCTAATGTGGCTACATGGAAATAGGCTTATACCAGGCAAAGAGATGCACTGACTTGTATGCTGTTACTTGTTACTATAGGGTCCATGCATCTGCCAGGCAGTCACAAGTAATAGCAATACTTCTTGCCTGTGGAGGTGTTCATGAAACCCCCAGTTTAATCACATACACACCACTATTCATGGAGTGAAGAAGTGATGTGGCTTGTATGGCTTTGCCCTCCATCTCTGCCATCTCGGTTTCTTAGTTTGTGCATGTTCTTATTAGGCTTCCATCGCTTAGCAACCCCTTTTCTCTGCTCGTTAGTCTATCCAGTAACAGCCCTTCAATGAACTTCCACAGCATCAGATTGTGGGGAGGATACAAATATCCTTCCTTCTAGGATACAAATTTCTCTCATTCATTTGACTGACTTTTTCTTAGCCTGCAGCAAAAGGCTGTTGCGCTGTGTGCCATTAAATATGTTTCTCTGTCAGATTTTCTTGGGAGATTGTGACAGAATTTGCTTCGTAAGTTTCTGCTGTGAAATGTTTCTTTCTTGTCCCAGCCAAATCTTATGCAATCTTCCTCTTCTTGCTATGTCTTCATCTTGTATTCTTACTTTTTTTGTCCCACGCTTATTGTTTTCTATGCTGAAAAATCATAGAATATGACAAGAAAAAATATATTTGAGATTTTTTTCACATAATTCTCACTATTTTTTGCTGGCATATGGTCATGTTGGGCTCTGCGTCATTTGCAAATGGCCCTTAAAGAAGCAGCAGATAGGGAAGGTATAAAGAAAGCTCCTGGTGGTTTTCCGATGACATCTTCGCATACCCATCTTGTCAGTAATTAGTACATAGGGCCTGAGCTCTTCCCATCCCACCTGAACCTCCTTCTGGCAATGAAAAAGGCCACACTCTGTACCAAATGCTTCAAACCCACCAAGTTTCACACTTCCATGGCACCACTGAGCAAGCTAGCATTATGGTAAGTTTACAAGAAGTTTCCCTTGACTCATTCTTTCAGTTATCATATGGTCCTGTGCCATCTGATAAACCGCGAAAATAATTGGAAAACCATGAAAATAATTTAAACCAGGAGCAGTAAGGAATCAGAACAGTTTGATAGCAGAATGATTTACAGATCACTCAAACAATTCACCCTCCTTTTATTCTTCAGTTTTACTTATGTCATAAATAAGTAATTCTGGGTAGTTTAGAGTGATTAGAGTATCAAAGGCTTGTAACCCAGAAAGGAAAATGCGAGAAATTCAGTTGTGTATATTGTAGTGGCCCATCACTACTCATTAACTAGCAGAATTATCTTCTATTCTTTAATGGTAGTATTCTTATTAATGAAAGGCATAAGCGAGCTTTGCCAAGAGTAAGATTTAGTGTTGGGTGAACAGAGGGAAAATGTATTTACAAGAACGTTAGTGAATTCTTAGTTGTGTTTTAGTCAACTGAGCAAAGATTTTCTTACAGGAATGTGTACAGGAAGAAACTTTTAGGCCTGATTGTTGTTTAATTATGAAAGAAAAGAGAAATTAATGAGAAAAAAAATTATTTATTGGAAATAAACTGCAGAAGGAAAGTTGAGGTCAGCCAAATGAGGAAGAGAAAGTCTATCTATCTAGGCTGACCTACCTCCAAACAAGCCAGTTCCATTCCTGGGATCAGGACAGCCAGGTCAGCAGAGAGCTGTGCCAACCAAATTGAGCTAACTCACTTATACAGCCCCTGGGACCCGAATGAGTACACAGCGTGGCACCATGCCACGCAGACATACCGTCCTTCTTCCTGGGCTATCTTGGCTATCTCTCCCATGGCACGGCATTGTGTAATGTGGACGTGTCCTTAGGTGACCAACCAGCACGTTCAGCAAGCAAATCCCAAACAGCAAATGCTCACACAAAGGGCTGTAATCATTTATGAATGCTCTGTGAGCACTGATATTTGTTCAGATGAACTGCTAAATAACAAACAAATGGGAAAAATCTGGAACCTCATTATAGACAAGATATTAGCAGAGAAAGAAGCTAATTTCAGCCCTCTCTCCCCAATTTGTTTGCTGCTGGCATATCAGCCAGCTGCCACAAATATAGCTGCATTTTCTGAACCTAGTTTTAATATTCAGAGGAGTTATTTTTCTTGTAACTCTTACCTGTATGGTACCACATACAATACATTTTGCCCTCGCTGTTGAAAGGTGTGAAATACACAACAGTTCCTTTTGAAATATTTCAAACATACTGTTGTGTTCACCCATACAGAAAGCACTTCAGTGAATGTACTCTGCTGGTCTATTCATCTTAATGCAAAGGTCTGTTCGGAGCTTCACACTCTTCAGTCATTACTTATATGCTGCAGCACACAGTGAATTACTTAGTAGTGCCTGAAGATCTTTCAATCTTGGCAAAAAAAAGGCTTTATTTTTAGATTGCAAACATTAATAACAATTCAAATTGACAAAAGCCTTTGACAATACCCTTGGATGTACGCACATGTATACACCTATTTATGGAGAGAGACCTGAGCACATGTTTCATGGCCATCCCAAAGGCCAGGTTTTTCCATTGTTGTAACACCAATGTTTAGCCAGAAAAGGACTTACAGTCATGTAGTAAATTCAAAAAGATAAAGTATATGGAATTTCCCTGGTACATCAAACTACTTCATCTCCATGTATGATCTTTGTAAAGAATGAAAAAAAAGAAAAAATAATGTGCAAAATATAATACATTGTTCGGAAACTTATTATATATTAGTCATAAAAAACCTTTCATATATATTCTTTTGCGAAGACATAACTAGAAGTAGATAGTTTCAAAAACTATTTCCTAAATCCAGCAGTCTTTTTTTTGGTGCTAGAGTCTCATAAACTGAGACCTGTGATACTGATTTTCCCTTATTTGGGAATGAAGCTACGCTGGTCCCATCGACAGTGCACTGGAATCAGGAGACTTGGGTGATTTCAGACAAATCACCTTACTTTTTCCTCTGCCATTTTCTCTGTTCAGCAGAGGATGATGGTACTATTTTATTGCCTTGTAAAATGCTTTGAGATCTGAGAATGACTGGAGCCTTGTTTAAGTGTCAAGTTCAACCACATTTCTAATATCTAATTAGGCCAAATTCTACTCCTGTATATACAAATATGACTCCTGTGAAATTCAACAGAATGTTGTAGGTTGTAAGAAAGAACATTTATACAGTCAGCAACTGATACACGGATCAATTTTCAAGCTGTATAAGAGAGTTTTTTAAATCTAAGTAATATTTAACCTGAAGCATCCTGATGGACTTCATTTTGTATTTCATTTCTGTCCTGTGCTTTGGTAGCAAAGCCACTCTTCTAGAGGCCTCAAACCTTTTATGGCTGTAATTTTATGCCCAGTGAGGCAATAGGATCTGGGCATACCATGACCTGGAGGCAGAGGAGGAGATGGCACCCAGCAGTATTGCTCAGGACTCAGCAGACGCAGTAGTCCTGGCTGGAGTCAAGCAGAAGCCCCTGCCCTGCAGCTGCTGAGCAGCCTTGCTGAACCTCTCTGGATATACTCAGTACCCAATTCCCAAATGTAGAGAAAAGTCATGATCCTGTGCTGGGAAGAGGGGAGCTGCCAGAGCTATTGGGAAGGAGATAAAGTCTTTGTCAGCCCCTCAGGAAACCCATATCTGAAATGACCAGCCTGGTGTTTGTAGGATGGAGGCCAAAACTGCACAGAATTTAGTGCAAATCAATGTATTGTTGCAACAGCTATAGCCTTCTAGTCCTACTAGAAAAATCAAGCTTCTATGACCCTGGTTTACAACTATAAGGTAACACAAAGTTTAAATTAGAGCAGATTTTTTCCAGTTTGGATGAATTTATCTGCAATAGAAGAATCTTATGAACTTTTCTCTCCATAATATGCAGAAGTTGTTACTAAAATTACTGTATTTACGTTTTCTGAACACTCCCAGCCGTTCCTCTGCTTCAGCTGCTTTTCTCAGAGCAGATAAATATTTGCAACAAGTAGAGCTGTATGAGCTAGCAGGGGGGAAAAAAAAGCAAATAAAAAGACAAAAAAACTGGCAAGCAAGTTCTCTGTTTCTTTGAAAACTCTCCAACACCATGAATCCTGTGAGAGCTTAATTAAAATGAAAAGGGAATTTTCAAAGGGAGAAAACAAAATAAGCTTTTTTAATGGTCTATTTTTGTTCTGAGCTCAGAAAATCTCTTTCTCTTTTTTGACTGGTTTCCCCAAAACATAAATATTGGCAGCTTTAAGGTTTGTTTTTCATCCTCTTGAGCAAGAGGCATTGAGTTCAAAAGCTTTTTCCAGTCAAGCTTAGAGGGTTTGCTCACCAGAGCTTGGATTTCTGACACAACTAGTGAGTCTAGAACAGTAAACACTACCATGAAATTAAAGTTGCCATTTCAAGGGAATGATGATTCAAAGGTAATGTATTGACATTGCTGATAATTAGGGGAACCTGTTTTTTTCAGCCACAGCAGTGTGTAAGGGTCAAGGTCAACCAAACCCTACACACCACCTTAGGCTCACATGATTAAGGGTTATTTCTGCAGCCAACCTCACTTGAAAAGCAAACTTCTCATTCACCTCCCTTTCACCAGCTAATTGAATAGCTGGGTGCTGCTTTTAACATGAGTACAGAGCAAGACTTGAATGTCTCAGTCCATATTAAGACTAACCTGCTCCAGCCATCTGCTGTTAAGCTACTGCTAGTTGATATTTCAAAGCTTTAGAGACAGAAATTGCTGGAACTTGAGACACTTTTTTGGATATCCACCATTCTTGGAAAAAATGCATGTGCCCCTTCAGTCCAAAGTAAGAACAATAGCAAACCAATATTTAAGTGTCAAACTCTCTTCAAACAGTCTGAGTGACAAATAGGTTCATAGAAATCAATTTGCTTCAGCCATCTCTGCAGTAGACTGACACTGAAATATGGAAACTTACACGTTAACTATTGATGAAGACATGATTGCAGAATCCTTTCTGACTTCACAGGGGTAAATCAACAAATTATTGCAGTTGCTTTTGCAGGTTTTCAAAAGCTCTGAACATACATGGTACTCTTCTGCTCAGACATGAATTCTTCCGACCATAGGCCCCAGTAACCAGTTGTTCATGTACAGCATGACTGTATGTAAGACCAGACTCACGGCGTGTCCAGTGTCATTGCATATTTGACGTAGTGTTCAATCTTCTGATCTAAACAATCCAATGTCAGGGTTTGTGTGAAAGTGTTGTAGCAGCAGGTTTACTTTGTACCTGATAGAGAGCTACTTCCCACCACAGGGAGAGTGAAAAGCCCAGTCTTACTGCCTGTGACATTGTGCTTGAGCGGATCAGCTAATAGAAACACGTATGCAGGGTCACTTACGTGTCCAATGTCATACACAGTAATTAGCAGCGGCTCAGGAGACTCGGGACCTGGTCCCATGGACTTATCCCTCCAGACAGCACTGCTGTGTTCATTCAGAGGTTCCCCTAAAGTGCTTTTAAGTCAATGTACTTTCCTTTGGACTGCTTGCCAGTCCCATATGTGGTGAACATCTTTCCACTAGCAAAAGAAAGTGCTGTGCATGTGTTTTTTTCTTCCAGAGGTCATTTATGGGACAAAATCAGTCTTCTAGATGACTAGCTTAGGATTTTGAAAAACATGGTTTGTGCTAGACTTATTTTAAATATTGACGGCAAGATTTAGTCAAGGTTGTCTGAGGATAACGCTGGCTTATGCAACTGGTCAGCACACAGCTATGTGCTGATTGATTTCTCTACTTCATAGGGAATCTTTTTTGTAACTGGTCCAAAGACTGGCCCATTCTTTCCCCATTTATTTGTAATTTGACCTGGGTACTTAATGAATTACAAAAATGTACAGGAATTAGTCCATCATTCTATAAAGGAAATACATTTCTAATTAAAAACGATGAATATTGGTCACACTTTGCAGAAGGAAGCATAAGCCAAGCATCATTCTTCTTGATTTCTTCCAGGTCACTGTTTTCCTCTGCCTGGGTTCAAAACACTAATGGATTGTCCTGATAAAAATTCACTTTTGCATCCATCTGTTACATTGCACTTTTAAAGTTTATTTTACTCAATGTATCTTGATTCTACCCTGCTCCCAGCTGCAAGCACACCACACTTTATTAGAATAAAATTTTATCCATTTTGGTCCTGTAAATGAGAGAAGAAGCTGTAGACAGTTTTCTGTGCAGCACTGGCAGTTTTACATTTTAGCATATGTTAGCATAACAAATTAATCCAAGACAATTTTCAAGTGCACATTCCTCTCACAGTTTTCTAGACACTGTAGTGGGTCCCTCTAATCTAAGTTGTTTATATTGGTATTAACAGAGAGCTTCTATAGCAAAAGAGTTAAAAAAAGACAAAGTCAGTAGGGAAGATTTTTCATCCTTCAAGGAATATTGAAGATGGATACATGAAAAGGGAGCTGGAAATGTTCTTCTGGTAAAATGGGGCCTAAGCAGACATCTTCTAATATAAGCATCATTTGATAACCAATGAAAGACAAGAGATTTTGGACTACTCTGGCATTCTATTGTTAAAAAGAAGATATTGAAGAGGAACGAAAGACGTGAAATAAAGAACATTGAAAAGAAAATGTCAGCAGAATAGATCTCTAGAGCAGATGGTCTAATGCAGCAATTATCAACATTTTTCTGATTCTGTCTCTCTTGTAGATCAAGAATTTTCAAGCAGCCCCAGATATCAGCATCAACAGCGGATGAGCATGTATTACTATCAGGTTACCAACACTGGTAGGGGTTATGATCACTAGTTTGGGAACAACTGGTCTGATGGAATCAGTGCCAGTTACATGCACTGTGGCAGCACCTCAAGGTGGATCACTGTGCTACCTAAAATGAGGGGACACCAGTTGCCTCAAAGAGCTTTCAGTTCAGGTATTAGATGGATGAAGTGGACTGAGAGGTAACAGCAAGATAATCCTGACAAATATAATAAGCACAACAGTTATAATTACCGACCACCCACCTATCGCCAAATGTTTTACAGATTTTGTGTGATTAATATTTGCCCTTCTGTGTTGTTGTCTCTTCTAAGGAAGTTACGTGACCTTTTAAATTGGTATGCTCTGTAGATTTTTCACCTATCACGGTGCCTGACACATTAGTATCTAAAAGTAATACATCTGAGATGCTCTTTGAAAAGCCCTGGGGCAGAGAAGGGGGATGCAGTAACTCTACAGACTCTGCTCACAATGAGTGAGTTTGTGGCAGCATTGTTCATGTGATTCCTGTGAGTCACGGCATTTCTCTGCTCTTCATCTCAACTTGATGGACTTGGGTCGTCATCGCACCCTACAAGCTTGTACAGAGCCCCTACACCTGCCAGCTGTGTCATGCCTTGTGACACGTCTCTTCTCCTTCACACAAAGTTCTGGAGGCTTAACTGAAGACCTTTCATCGAGGGCCCATCCTTTGGAAATCCTAGCATGTTAAACTCTATTTTATTCCTGGTAGTGGTAATAGTCCCTCAATTCAACCCCCCACAGAAATAGTTTCTAATTAGGAAATTCAGTGGAATTAAGGCTCCTAAGTCAATGAATTGGTTTTGAAAAATCACCCCGACAAGTAGAATTTGCAGCTAAACCCCCTAAACATCTTTTTGAAGCTTTTTCTGTTAGGGTGGGTATAAAAAAAAGTATAACTTTGTCAGGCATGGGGAGAGAGCAGCATCCAGGATAACAGTGAAGGCATTCACCCAGGATAAAGAAAACTAGCCTGCCAGTCTCTATTCCAAAGGACAACTTCCCTAATTTACATTGCATACATGTGGGATCAGAGAATGAAACCCACATCCCTTCCTTCAAGGTGAATGTCCTAGCCAGAAAGCTGTAGACTTGTATTCAAGTCTATGATTTTTTCTGTCATCTGTCCCAATTAATTACACCTGTGCAACTTGGGCAAGTTTCAAGGCAAAGGACCGAGAATGCCCCCATCCACAGATTTCCTTAAGTTGTGAGGTTTGGGCATTCCCTTGGCCGAGGGGAGTTGTGATTCCACTTTCCTCGGGAAGAAGGCATGTTTCCTTCATCTTCCATGAATAATTTAACTGGGTAACTTTCACTTTTCCTGTCATCCAAAGCTTTGGGTGACTCGGTGTCAGTTTCTGAAAGAGAGACAGTAGGCACCTAACTGCAGAAGCAGGCTCAGGGGTGTGAATCCTGAGCAGTGGGAAGCAGCTCCACTCAATCCAGGCTAAGGGACCTACACTTAGGGCACGTATTTTTCCTCCCGCACAGTGTGTGACCTTTTGGCAATCCGACTCTTAACAGCTTAACTTTTTGATGCATGCTTAACCAATCCATCATTTCTAGAGCCTAGGGCTGTTGTTTGAGAGCTGTGAATCCCATTAAGCTTCCACACACCTAAAGGTTAGGAATCACGAGGCTGTGATTCATCCAGTTCCTTCTGTAGCTATGTTACTAAGGGAAGAAGCAACGGTGAGAAGGGGGAAGAAACAGTGTTTAGAAGGGGTTGCTCCTTCAAGCTTCCAGCAAATGGAACCTAAATAAAGCAAAGAGTCATCACCCAGACAGACAGCTGCTGGGTAAAGCACTGAGACAGATGGATCATGAGGCAGATTTAGCATATTCACCTAGTCATCTTGGAAGTACTCCCACTCCCAAGGGACTGCCTTAGTTGAATGAAACACAGCGCCAGTGGGATCTCTGTCCATCTGTCCTCACCAAGCAGGACCCCTTGGTAATGACAAATGCAAGACAAATAAGATCATATTAAATATAAATAAGAAGGAGCCTGATTATCTCATACCTCTGATGAAGGTACTGCCCTAGATTGTTCCCCATCCTTCTAGGGCAGTACCTTCATCAGAGGTATGAGATAATCAGGCTCCTTCTTATTGTCAGTCTCTGTTTATGCATTGCATTAAAAAAAAAAAAAATGGATAAAATACATAAATAGCTTTAGGTGCAGAACCTGACTTCAAACACAGACTTTTCCCCCGCCCATGGCAATGAACATTGAACAGCTTTTTTTTTTTTTTTTTTTGGGGGGGGGGGGGGCGGGGGGGAACACTTTCAAGTTTGATGTGCAAGAGGGTGCAAGTGAGGTGCACAGTTTCTTCTGCTGATTTTATACCCTTTTGAATTTCCCTTGAATAAAAAGATTCCTGATGTGATATAGAGCAGTCCTTCAGTCCTGTCAGAATAGGTGCTATGTATTATTTGTTCTGAAAGCCAGCAGTTGTGTAACATTAAAACCAATAAAACGATTGTTGTGTGTTATTTTAAAAGCACCTTTCCCAAAGGGCTAGATTCTAGTCTCAAGAGCATAATGCATAGATTACAATAGAGCTTGAAAATCTGACCACCTGACTTGCATAGCGATTTGAGATTTCAGGTTATGCAACGGCTTATATACACTGCACAGCTGAGAGCTGAAGCTGGCTTTGAACTGGAAAAGAATTAAATAAGTCGGTCTCATTTCTTCATAAAACCCCAGGCTCCTTGTGACGCTAGTAGATTGTCTGAGTCATAGCTTCATATTTATAAACCACTGCTAGTGTTTTCACACATTTCAGAATAAAAATAAATGTATTGTAAAATCATTTGTTCAAGGAAATTCACCATCTCCAAAGCACATATTTTTACTCTTCTAGTTATCAATTGAAATGAAAGGTTGCAACAAAAGGCTGGCAAGGTTTCTGGTTTTTCTACATTGTTGTGGGCTTTGTTGTTTGAGGATTTTTAACAGAAGGTTGGTTTATGGCATAAGGTTCCAAGAAGTTTTTAAATTGAATTGAAATTTTTCCGTGTCTGTTCAAAAATATGCTGAGAAAGATACATTTCAGCACTTAATGAAATTAAATTTTAAAACATTTTTTCTAAGATGTTCCAACCTTATGTAAAAATAAAAAATATCTTGTCAGTTTTATGCTGCAAATTTCATTTCATACAGTAACTACAATAATATAAACCTGTGCTTTGGAGATGCTGCAGTTCCTTTTAACAAATGACTCTAAAATCAATTTGTATAAATTCTGAAACATACTAGGAAAGAAACTAGGGCTTATGAATATGAAGGTATGACTCAACCAGCCTATTAGTATCACAAGGAGCCTAAGGTTTTATGAAGAAACTGAATTAATATTTGTTCAGCACTTTGAAAATGTAAAGAACAATGTAAGTAATTATTAGTTGTTGGCTTTACTATTAAAAATGGGAACTAATACCTGTGTAAAATAAATGTATTTTGGAATAATTGCATGAGAGAGTCCACAGGTAAGCCAGAAGCCTAATAGTGGAAGCCTCGGATTTCATAATCTGAATAGAGCAGTTGGTGGAGCTTGAACATTGCACCATCATCTGCAGTCCCCTTGTACAACACTTACCCGAGTTGCAGAGTTAGATCAGGGACCCCTAACTGAATGCCTTGAACATATACCAGAACCTGATGTATACCAGCTTAAGAAAGAGACAGAATTAAAGACCAAAGAATTTAAAATTTAGATGCTATCATACTTAACGTTTAAGGATTTGATCCACAATTCCTTAGACTCCATGAGGACTCTGAGATGCCTCTGGAGAAGAGATGTCAGGTGAATGCCCATACTGTGTAGAAAAAAATCAAGGCTCTTCTTTCTCTTTCTGTCTCCCAATCAGTCCTGAATTCCTCTCTGTCTAGTGTTCCTGTTGCAATAGGATGAGTGGAGCACGTCCACTCCCCAAAAGACTAAAGTTTGGTGGTCTGGGACTGCCTGGATTCACCAACAAACCCCTGACTCTTCCTGGCTTTAAGCCTCTTAGAGAGACTAAGAGAGCAGAGTCTGAATTGACAACTTAAGATTACTGTGGCCATTAAGTCAGCAGAAGAAAAGGAGGATACCCATCTTGTTTCGGTCACATTTAAATAGAAAGGATAATCACAACTGCTGGTCCTGTCAGGCTTTTCTACTGTCTTGAGTTCCCCCCAAGGATTTAGGCAAGGGAACACAGTTTACGGACTATGGTTGGATGCAGGAATGAATGACATGCCAAAGTGCTAATTAACTTGTGGATGAAGTCTGCTACTGCAGCATTTCTGAGTAGCACATTATTCAACACTGGATACCTTGAAAACTAAAATAACAAGCTGCCAAGGGAGTTTTGACACCCCTTGGGTTAAACAGAAGCTTAAAAAAGATTTTCAAGATTACACTTTTCTGTTTAGGTACCTAAATTCTGCCTAAATCCCATGTTGGGCATCATTGGATTTGGGTCTAGGTACTTTCCTGCATTGGGACATAATATATGATCCTTAAAATACAGCAGCCCATCTGTTTGAATTTTACTAGCTAACTCTCATTGCAATGATTATCTGATCCCACTGTATTGATAGAAAACATGTGCTTCAGGCAATACCATAAAATTCACAACCAGTGTTTTACAGACACCGAACAAAACGCCCAGATAATTCTCCAGTATTTAGTGTGTACAGTAAGTAGGTGACTTCATTTCTCAGCTGCCATAGATTTATTCATTATAAGGATATTATTGAAAATAATTTTGAATTATTTATAAGACTCATATAGATTCAGTGTAATGTTGAGAAAATGATGTTAATTTACTGCAGAGAGTAGACGTGGCCCCAACTCTTGCAAACAGAATTAGTTATTTTCTTTTAATAAAAAAAAAAAATCTCAGCACAGAAGACTTCTGTATGTTTTTAGCTTCTCAGTAGAGAATGACTGCCAAAATCTGAACAGCTATCACTCCCACTTTGCTTAACTGACCTTCTGAGAAATCATTCCTGCTCTAGCAACTGTGCTTTTTTGGGTTGGTTGGTTAGTTTTTGTGCTAGTATCTTTGTGCAAAGCCTTAAAGAAACTCCCAAACCACCAAAACTTTTCTGTTGCGGGTTAATAAATACAAACCTTTCTTAAACAGCCAAAACTTCCAAAAATAATCCCCAGCCAAGCACATACACTTGTATCTCCAATACTGTTTGTTCCGTGAATGTTTTCTGTGGAAAATCAATTCAACTGGCAGGCTGAGCAAGAAAGGTTTATCTGCCTGCTTACTCACAGTATCTCAAGGGCCAAGTTCAAAACAGCACTTTGAGTGATGTGCTCAGGTTGAAATCTGCTTCCAGCTTTTGAGCACCCTACTCATCTCCTATCTGCATCTTAACAAATTTGAAAGTGGCTCCTGCGTGAGTACAGGTAAATCTGGCTGTGTTCACGTATTTTCTGCATCAGTGCCTAAGGCTATTAACCAAAGTGCCAGCAACAGCGGGATTTACTTTCTGAACTCATCATGCATAAGAGCAAGGAGTTGATGTCCACTGACAGTGTCGTAGTATTGAGAGCCAAATTTTAACACCAGCTCTGAAACTCTTTGAATAGTTAGGGGCTCCCAGGAGCTGGGGAAACACATGTGGGGCCCTGATGTGAAGTATCTACCACTTTCTACTGAAGTTACAGGGG
This sequence comes from Gavia stellata, assembly GCF_030936135.1. Classification (NCBI taxonomy): domain Eukaryota; kingdom Metazoa; phylum Chordata; class Aves; order Gaviiformes; family Gaviidae; genus Gavia; species Gavia stellata. Next base: position 16,534,009 of record NC_082598.1, on the reverse strand, counting down.
ATATCGCTGTTGATTTCTGAGATTCCTAATTGATTAATTAAGCCAAAAGGAGTACCTGTGCCAGGCTGTTCTGTTTAACATATGCTGTATAACAGTCCTAATTTATTTAATTTAAATATAGAGTATTTTATAGAAAATATCCAATATTAGCCTTAGCCTTATCTTCCAGCACTTTGTTTTAGTTCCACTATTGCTTCCCAAATTGAAGAGCTAATTATCTTCCCCGCATAGCCATTAGAGATTCTGTTCAGCTTGCCAGGAACCTTGTTTTTATAAACTAAACTAAATTAGCTGCTGGAATCCTTTGCTCTCAGATTTTTACATCATTGTCACAGTTCTCGGGAGCCCTTCTTCCCAGCGCTTTCCTTGAACTAACCAAGAATCCCAGCAGAGACCAAATGGCATGGTGTTCTCACCTAACCACTCTCCTCCTTCTCCACATTTCTGCTTTTACTAACAAGCACACTGGGTCTTGTTGAACAAAATATTGGCAATTTCTGTTCACGTCATTTGCCAGCAGAGCTTCTCCATCAATCCTGTTTCCATTCAGTGGTTCTCAGTTTAGAGTCCCACATACTGTCTGGGAGTTTATGACCCTCATTCCTAGGACAAAGTTCAAAGAACTTTGGATCACTCGCAGACAGTTGCTCATAACTTACCCAAACTGTACTAACACAAAACATGTTGTATTTTACTTTTACTTGCAGAGAAGATGCTGGCTCTGTTTTAACTATTTAGTTGCACTCCTATGTCAATAATGCTTAATTTGCCACAAATATCATCTTACCTTCTTACCCTTCTAACATATAAATTAATGATGTCATCAAAAGCTGTCCAAGCCAAATGAAATAACACTGTACAGCCAACCATTTTTCTGCTATTTTTTTAAGTATAAAATGGCCTTTATTGCCCAATAATACTACTTATGCTACTGCAAAATTCATAACTCTGATGATAAAACTGACCAGATATGACTATACTACTTTCCCTCTTATATCAGCTATATAAGTATGCATTTATAGGTTCACAATGAGCTGGGATAAAGTGATTCACCCCTGAAAATTGTGACTGAGGAAACTGAAGCTGTCAATAGAGAAATCAACACTTGTTTGTTAATCTTGTTTGTATCATTAAAATTCATCTAAACAGAGCAACAAACAAAAAAGGGTTGTACATATGCACAGAATACTTCACCATTACAGCTACGCATCCCTCCATCCAATCGTAAACACCATTTACACATATTGGTAGTTCTTTCTAACTCGTGACACTTTTAAGGCTTAAGACATAGCAGCAGTAGATTGTTCTTGGTGAAAGAACCTTCAAATGGAAGGTACAAACAGCTTGGCCAACTTCTTAGTCATAAAAGGCTTAATCACAACCCCAAAACAGCCTCTCCTTGCCTGTACCTTAACTTCATAAGCTTCATCATCCACCAGCTAGGCAGGGCTGACTTCTCTGTGTGTGCCAAGGTATCTCTCAAAGCAGAGTCTCCCTAAACTGGCCTATATTACCTTGTTGTTGCTTGTTGTGTTGCTTGTCTTATCATCAGTTTGCACTACCCCAAGAGCAGAGCCAAAGAACATCCTTCAAAACTGGCTAATCCAACACCATTTATTTTGGGAAAGAAAAGGCAGTAGTTCATATTTAATCATGGTTTATTATCTGTCTACTTAAGGTTTTGTATTGCTCCTGTCATTGCAGTATCTGAGCATTTTACACATAAGGAGGTTTGGCATTGGTTTAATTCCCAGGGGACCGCATGGAGTCTCTGGCTCTGCTCCCTGCTATCATATTCAACAGCTAGGATTTCCAGGGGGCCTGTAGGTTTGGGTGCTTTACTCTCACTGAAGCTGAACATAATTTTTGCACTTCAGTCCTTTAGGCTGTTTTGAAGATCCCTTCCCATACCCTTTCTAGCAAAGAGGGAAACTGTGACAAAGAGCCAGTGTGCAGCACAGAAAATATTAGTGGGCTGAGGATTTCCCTATGTGATCCTATCAGCTTTTGCCCTTAGTTTTCACTCGTCCTTGTGTTTTTTTCTGAAATCTGTGGAGGGTGTGTGGTATGAGAAATGAAATTTGTTCCTTCTCCACAAATGGCAAAGTAATGTTCATTCCTAAGGCTTTACCCAGGGAAGGTGATGCTCACACCTGAGGAGGAGGCCACTGCCCCCCATGCCCGTTCTTTGAACCCCTCTAGCCCCACTCCAGCCCAAACAGTCAGAAAGAGAAGGGATAGCGAGTGCCTAATAAGGAAATTTAGGCTGCACATTGCCAGTGGCAGCTTTTGGGCACACTTAAGCAAACCATTTAACAGCACATAACAGCACTGCACAACACATCAGGAGAGGAACAAACCATATTCCATTGAAGCTGCAGGGGGATATGTAGATAAGAAGAATATAATTTAGTCAGGTTGCTAATACTCCTAATCTTGCCAAAAAAATCCCCTCACACCCTCAAGGGATATTAATGAACAGAAGTGGTTAAAATCTCAAGTTTTATGTCTCATTTGAAAGAGCAGCACAGTTGTTCTGGACTAGACAGTGTAAAACTTTCCATAAAATAAAATGACAAACAAATCATTATTTGATTTTATATCCACTAGGAGCAATAAACAGAGAGGCCTCACAGCTTCTGCAGCGTCTGAGTAATTCTAAAAATTTCAGGACTGTAGCATGTAAGTGGTAAAACATCTGTTCTGTGTGGAGGGTTGTATATATTCTTTGGAGTTATTTTTGTCATCTCTGGCTGATAAATAGTTTTGGGGCTCCCACTCTATAGAAACGGCTAAATGGAGAGTTTACTTTTTCAATGTCTTGTTTGACTCTTAAAAGTGCAACGATCATGTCTTCAGGCTCATTTCCACTCCTAGGTTTCAATATTTTTAAATTGTTTGAAAAGTTTTTTATGTTAAAATAATACAGTTGGTTTTATAGATAATAGATACCACATGCCATGACTCTACCTTACTCTAAAGTCTTTTAACATGATGTTTCTAAGGAGTTACTATTATTATCTACATAGGCAGACCCTGAAATTATATGCAAATTTTAGAAGCCTGGGTTGTTTGTAGGGTTGGAGAACAGATTTGGGTTCTTGGTTGAGCATATTACACAAATACTGGCATAACTTTTAAAAAAACAGATTTGGAACTGGGAATGCTATTGGAGCTGCCCAAGCTCTTCCTACATGTTTGGCTTCAAGTTTCTATGAAAAGGGGTGTTTTAGGTCGGCCATTGGTTTAACAGCAGTCTAGAGCTTATGCTTTGGTGACTATAGTCACCTGAGTTTATATTTCTTTGTGGTAGAAATAGAATTAGTTAGTGTCACCTATTGATACTATTGAAAAATGTCTTCACTAGATTAACATAATCTTCCTTCTAATCCAGATTTTATATTTTATAATTTAAACAATTACATTTTCAAATACCAAACTATATTATGCAGACTAGTAAAGAGGGAGGTTTTATATTGAAAATTGCTTAACGCTCTAGAAACGAGACGCAGCATTTTAGTGAATCAATGAGTTTACCTCAATTTTCTCATTCAGATCTCCTTTTACATTCACAACAAATAAATAGAAAATGAAAAGGGAGAGAAAGAAAACATAATCTTCTAGCCCAGGAAAAAACTTTTCACCTAGAAAAGGTACAGTAACCAATTCCCTTCCAAGAGTTTCTATTTTCTGACCAACCCCCTCCCAAAAAAAGCAAAATTTAACACCCTGCAGAAGGGAATAGCGTGCAGAAAGGATTGCCATAGTTGCCACATAGATTTCTCTTTCAAAATGCTCTGGTACTAACAACATGTTTTGCATGGCTATAAAGCATAGTACTACATGATGTAGCAGACTTCCTTGCTTCTGCAACAGGCACTAGTGACATATGCTATGTCACTTGAGACAGATGAATTAAACTTATGTTGCTATTTGGAAGTTGTTCACATCTATCTGAATTGTTTACAGAGGGGAAAAAACAACTTCTTGCAATAAATTTGTGGAGCAATATACTGCTACATAGGACGGAGGGGATCTGTCTCAGTTTCTCCTGTAGAATCTGAAAACATATTGTTCAGCTGTTTATAAAACCTCAGGCTCTCTTCTCTCAGGATATGCATTGTCTTGCACGTATTACTGTTTGTTATTTATTAATTGCAGTTTCTCACCAAGGGCATTACCTAACAGTGTGGGAGCAAGTTTTCAATATGAGATTGACCTGTGACTTGCAGGGGTGAAAAGCTAATGAAGTCAGCAGGAGTAACCAGAATGAGAGGGGGCTTTTAAAACTCTCACGCTTTTAGAATCTTCTCAGAGTAAAATTAATTCTCTGACTCTTCTCACCTCTGCAAGCCACATTGATGGCAGAGAGATGGCGGGTAAGAAAAGGAATGTATTTCCTGAGGTTCTGAATTATTTTGTATATAGGCCATGCATGTTTATGTAATCTAGACATACTGCAAGCACCGTATTTCAGTGTATCTAACACAGAGCCTCTCTCCAGCAGGAAACCTGAAGTGTCAGAGGCTCCTCTTGATACTGTGGCACTCAAATCTCTTTTTCTGAATTTTTCTTGGAAAAAAATCTGTCTCATTTCAAAGGAAGCAGGACTGAAGTGCTGAGTGATGAGAAAATTTTTGTAGATCAGTTTCAGTGAGAAGAAACTTTAGGATGGGAATGTTGTGAAGTAATTTCATTATCTTTTGGGAGCCTGATATACTGCTAGCAGTGGTATTCAGGCTATAGGCAGACCTCATGCTGCAGATGCTTCAGCTGAGCAAGAGAAACAGCTCTTACGACTATGGAAAAGGAGGAGAAGTAACTAGTACAACACCCAAGTGTACGAGCAGATGAAAGCAAACACCAGTGGGACAAGACTTACTTAACCTGAATATATATCCACCACGCCACACTCTCCTAGAGAGCTTTCTATACAGCTCTGAGCAAAATACCAAGTTGTTTTTCATGGAAGCTAATTTCTGATCTTTCTCTCCTCCAGCACCTTGCTAAGACTATGTCAATACATCAAGATTCAGATATTTACTGTGCAAATGGATCCCTTTGGAGCAATTGGAACCAAAAAAGCCAGGGACTTCCAGTAACCAGTCTGCTTTTTTGAGACTTACAGAGGTTCAGCATAGGATATTAAAAAAGAAAAAAATAGTACACCCAGCACCAAAACATAAAGTCAGTCAGGGTAGTCAAAGGTACTAATCCTATTTTCAGCACTTTGCGTAATCACCATGAACTAAATGGCCATTAGAGCACCTTTCTAACAGAAACTAATATGGGAAACAGCCACACAAACCCATTCCTTCCCAGCCACTGTGAATACTGAAAAGCAAGGGAAAAAAAATAGCTTAAATCCTATTAAGACAATGATCCCTATACATTCCAGTCCAAGATTAATTCTTTCCCACAAGGGCATATAGTACATGATTTCAACCACCTTTTCAAAAGAAAAAAGAAAGACATCTTGAAGAAAAAGGAGAAAAGTCCTGATTCCTTAAAGCTATTAAACACAAGCTTAACTTTAAGTACATGTGCAATATTCAGCAAAGCACAAGCATAAAGTATAGATTTGATTTTTAATCATCTGTTGATTAATCTCTATGCTGATTTCAAGAGTTTTGCAGTATGCAGACGTGAAAAAGAAAAGCAAGTTAAAGGGTTAGCTGTTTAAAGGGCTAAGTTAAACAAGATGTAATTATGGCTTTGTTTAGTCTTTTCATTCCACTTCAAAGCTTCCATGTGTGGGAAGGGTTTTGGCAGGTTAGAGTTAGCTTTGGTGTCTCATTTAACGTCACTTTTTTCAATGACCAACCTTTTTCTAATATGCCTAATTCTTTGAGATACCACAGGACAAATTCTGCTTACTAACTTCAAAGAAGTTGCACTGATATCATTTGGCCGAACTTCTTTATAAAGATGAGCCATTATTTTTCTAATGTGGATTTTATTGCTGGCATAAAATCTTTAAAATTGCAGGCAGAGAGCAAGCTTTAAGGCATTGTAAGAAAAGAAAAAAACACAGGACCATATACTCTGAATCTTTTATCTTAATATCTAATAATAAACCCACAGGTAATAACATGGCCTGTGAAACCTTCTAGCTAGGTGCTTAATTAAAAAGCAAGAACAAAGGTCATCGCTTCATTTAGAATACAGATCTCTCCCTTTGAAACTGTAAGGGAGGGGGCAGTGTTCAATAGCCTGAAATACAATGCCTTGGTTCATTGGTCCCATGCTAACCCTACCGCAAGGTCATCATAGCTGGAATGCACCAAGCACATCAGCCCCCTCTTTAATGCCTTTTTAAGGATGGCATCTTGCGTTTGTGCTTTCTGAGCCTGATCTCACAAGCTGCATACTGATACCAGCTGGGGAAAAGGCTGCAAGATCAAGGTGAGTATGATCAGCACCAGAGCGTTATCCAGGAGAAAGCGGAACTCCAGCACGTGCAGTGTAGGGGTGGGCAAGGGTGTTTTACCATGGAAGCTACCTGCATAGGTTACGATAGCAAATACTCTGTTTCTTAGCCTTTTCCTAATGCAGCATAAAAGGTAAAGCAGGCCATGACACTGTTAAAAATTTTGAGTTTAATGACAGATGTAGCACATGTATCATATTAAGTACAATGGTGGGCAAGATTTTACCAGACACAAGTGAAAGATAAGACCAGGGTTGTGTGATGCTAAAAAAAAAATCTCTGTGCAGCCCAAAATCAGTTCCTCATGCAACTTAGAGATTTCAGTGAGAACACCCCAAACATGTTTGATGATAACTTGAATTCAGTGGGAGTTGATACTCTCATTTAACTCAGCCAAACTATAATATGGCACAAATACACAACCTTAATATATACAAAATCAGAAACGAAAAGAAACCATCCATCTTTTTTAGCCTGCATGGTCTCTTCTGAACCTTCTACTTCTACAGCAACTGCCCACTGACATTGTTTCCCCAGGGAAAAACAAGTACCAGCTATGACAAAAAGCTTAGTGAATTAAAGTATCTATAAAGTCCTAAAAAAAGTTGATCAGCTATCGCTTTAATTACCTTTGCCACAATGTACAACAAAATTTAAATAAGTGTAGGCCAACTTTGTTGATCTATAGTATCCTGATGATGTAGATCTGTTACGGAAGTAGATTTTGATTTCCTACCATTGCTGACAGGATTCACACTGGAAGTTAAATACCCTCAAAACAGACAGTTTTCTTCCAGAGATTTTAGAGGAATACACCTTTGGTTTGGACTGAGGGTTTCAAATTTTCCAAGACTATACATCTCAGTCAGCTTACCCCATGCCTCATTCATTGTGAAATAGCACCTCTTTCTGCCACATTACAATCTGAGGAAGAAGCTAGCAAGGGGTATGCTTTTTCCTTTATTTGCAGTTCTCCTTCCCTCACCTAATGGGATAAATATCCAGCTCTTGTTATAGTAGCAGTCCAAGTCTAAGGGTTTGTGAAAGTCTGAGACATAACCTCTACTATTTCTATTATTTCTAACTATGCTGAATGAAACTTTTTTTCCTTCCTAACACTGACAGCATTTAGTAGTCAATTTTTTGTGTTGTCTGACAAACCATGCCATTGTCTTGATCTTAACATGCAGAGTATCTCTTATAGTGCAGCATAAGAATGGTTGGTGGCTGTCGATGTTAGAAGCAGCTATTACAATGCTATACTCTATTTTTTGCATTGCTGACAATTATTTTCATTTTTACACTTGTCTTGATCCACTGTCCCATTATTAAAATCAATATGTGGTGGCTCATATGTTCTGTTATCATATAAGTCATCTGAATAGTTAGCTGATGATGTCTTTATTTGCCTTCAGCATCACTTTCCGTGGTTTGCACAGTTCTTGGCATGGATGTTTTATTTTGAATAATAATTGAATTCACTGAGTAAAATTTGTGATTAATACAGTTGTGAATTATTCCAGGAGCACTAGACACTGGTGAATAATGGAAAAATATATTTTCTGAATAATTTATTGGAAAGATATAAGAATTGTACAATAAATTATTCAACAACTAATAAGATTCAACTGGTCTTTAGTCATTTTTAAGGTAGCTTGTGCTCCCTCTACTGGATGATTAGCTGCTTCCAAAGGAACTAAAAAACTGTGGAGTTATGATTTCAGAATTATTTTTAAAAATATCTAAAAGTACTTGGCTAGAGGACAGTGGATTTTTCAATATTGATACTTAAACTCAGAAAGGCATTGCTTATTGGGCAACCATCTTTTAAAAGGCCAAGTTTTAGACCTAATTACTTGGCAATCTAGGTTGAATTCAGAAAAATCAATAAATGTTACTCCTTAAGCACTGTCTGACACTCAGTGATGAACTACAGCTTGGCCAGGGTGGGCAAAGGCATAAGGCACCTGAGTAGTAGTTATGCAAGTGATCATTGCTGGCAATTGTTGACCATGGGAATGTCTGGATGTGTGCAGCACCTCGAGCCTTGCAATCTTAATGCTGGTCAAAGTCTTTAATAAATATTTCACTGTCTGAACATAATCTATTAAAATCTTAATGATAGGAAGTGGTGAGTAGATTTTGATGCTATATCAGGCATGGGATGGGCACTGACACAGTTCAGTCTGCCCGTCTAGGTGATCCCCTGCACACAGGAGAAAGCATCCTGTCCCCACGCCACTCCTGACCACGGCAGCAGGTTTGACATGTGTCAAACGTCAGAAAAACAGGTTACATTTATTGTCCCCATTAGGCTGCGGTGATCAAGCATGGACCTGCCTGGCAGGTACCCAAAGCAGCAAGGATTATGTCATTTGCACTATATTATTCCTTTTCTGGTTACTCAGCCCTCCTTGGATGTCCTTTTTCCCAACCCAGTCTCCTCACAAATGAACAACTCATCCCCAATTACTTTTTCCACATTGGTCCTACTTTTGCTATATCAGTACACAAATTTGGAGATTTTTTAGTGGTTTCCTCAGCCATCTCAGCCTTGCATGGTATTCCTGATGAGCATTGTTGGCCATGCAAGATACCACCTTCAAAAGGCTCCCAACACTCCCCTCTAATTTCCCATGAAGTTCAGCCCACTCTCACATAATTCCTATAAAATCCAGCCATCCCTCACAGTGCTAACTTCAACCTTTACCAACCTCTTACATTCTTATCTGTCACATCCAGCAGTTTCCTAAGCCATGTCCAGTAGTTCTCCACATCCTGTGTGGTTAGCTTAACCTCAGCCCACGGCACCACCCGCAGTCTAGTCATAGTAATAATAATGAAACACTATGATCTGCTCATTCTTCTTCCTCGGTACATGATGCTCATCTTTTCTTGGCTGGCCCTTCAGATCTTTTGATTTCTGATTGCCAAAGGTCCCAGGTCTTTTCATCAGACCTCATCAGACTCCATGAAAACCTCTCTCAAAGGCTAGCTAGAGAAAGCTGTGGAGAAGCATCGCAAAGTTTGTGATGAGCCTGATCTAACACATATTAAAAGACAGTCTTTCCATTTTCCTTTTCTCTAAACTTCAGTCATGCTCCTTGAGAGTAATTTATTCTGGCAAAAGCAAATTGAATCTAATTGTTAACTTACACTGAAATCAGTACAACTTCAGTGAAGTCAGTGAAGTGAAATGAGAAGGCAGCTAGGATAAATGAAAGAAAAATCAAGCCTGCTTTGTGGGACAGCAAAGAAAAAAAGTCCATAATTGCTAATATTAGAATCAGTTCTTCTAAGTGATGGACATCAAACAACTAGATATATTCAAAATCTATTCACTTGCATGTTACTTTCTTAACCCCGTATGCCAATAAAATGGCATCATGCTACCGATCACACTGCTATCAGCAGTCTTTAGATTACAGCTTTTATGGTGAGAGAATGGATGGCATCCCTTTGGAGAAATAAAGAGAACAGGAAATATATTCATGGCTTCATAAGCAGAAATTCAGAGTGGAAATCTTGAATTAATTTACTTAGTTCAGACGTAGGATTGTATAAATGTTTGTCATTATTTCTAGTGTAAAAATGAAGAAAGATTCATATAAAGAGAATTTGTCAGAATACTCATCACATTTCCATTATCTAGGAAAAATGTGACTTGGGATCCATTAAATACAAAAGAGTGAACAGCTAACTCACTTCCTGATAGTTATATCAAGATTAGTTAGAGTAATATAGCAGTACAGTACATACGAAAGTGATATAGATTTATTTATAATCACTCTAAAAATGGTGCTGAAGAGATTATTTTTGGCAAAAAGCAAAGAATGTGAGTTAAGATTAAGGGGCATAGGTTTTTACTGGCAAAATGATTCTTTGTTTTGTAACTAATATAAATATTCTAATCAATATTAAGATGCTGGAATTCAGGCATCGCTAAAACAGTCCACTTTTTTCTTTAATAACATCATTCTTTTTGTTCCCACCTTGATAAGTACATCAATATCACTAAAACTCCTACTCATTATTTCATTTAGCCCAGTAACTGGGAGCATTGTGAGTGTGCAGGTATTTGTAGATACACAGACAGTCTTGTTGCCTTCTTCAAATAATCTGTATCTAAGAATGTGAGGGCATTTAAGACTGAAAATCTTAACAGCTTTTTCTTATTCATTTGACTTCTATTAGAAGGAAGGAGGCCTATACTGGGATCAGGAGCTCCACTATCTTCAGAGCAAACACAAAACCAGAACCAGACGCTTTCAGAAATTATTGGAGAGTACATGTATGGCACTTGCACTCATCTCCAGTGGGCCCGGGATGTGTTGGAGAGACTGCATATGTGCATTTTGCTCTGTGCATGAGAGGTAAATCCGATGCATTTGAGATCTATTGCAGTTGTGGTGCACAAACAGATCACTCGCCAGGCACATGTCCATTGAGTCCGTCACATCCTGGATGGTGTGAAACTGGCCGGTTGAATTGCCCCACCAGCAGCTGACAAGACAAGAATAAAGCCATCTCAGCCAGTTAGAAACTTGCCAGGTGGCAGGATTTACACTGTGGTAGCCATTTGGCAGATGGGAAAATGCACCACAGACAGAACAAATCCACCACGCGGAGCATTTTCCAAGCAGGTGTGGGAAATTAATTCATGCACTCTGAATCCCACTTGAATGCCTTAACTACAAGACCATTCTTCAGCTTGAAAAAGGAGATCATTTTGGGAAAATATGGTATGGAAAACACAAAGATATAAGACTCCACATAAAAGACATAATATGAATAATATTCCATTTTGTCCAGACTCACACCCAAATTTTGGAGGAATTTAAGTCCACCCTTTCCTCACTGAAATATCTGAATTTCAGGAAACAGATCCTGAAATATTTCAAGGGATGAAATTTCCAAATCTGGTCTAAAACTGAAAGTTCACCTAAAAAGCCATCGTGTTACAGGTTTGAGAGGCAGTATTTTTCATAGTTGTAAGGAACAGGGAAGCATTCAGGGCACAAGCCATTCTTTTCAGGACTGAAATAGAAGCCAACACGACCTTTAGGTTATCATGTATTCAACAGCACATTTTTTAGAGGAGTGCTCTTTGTCTGAAAGCATCAGCTGTTACTATGGTTGCTAAACACTGCAGTAAGACTTTTATGTTTGCATGCGAATTGTCAAATCCTAATAATATAGACTGAGATGTTATATGCCCCATGACTGCCTCAGACTGATGTTTTGTGGAGCATTTTACCTCTAACTGTTCATAGTCTCTCCGAATGAGGCTAGGTTTTGTCTGTGTTAGAAATCCTGGTGACCTCTTCTTTCATAAGCTCCTGTCTTTAGAGAATGCACTTGAAATTTGGCAGGAAGGTGAGAAACTGAAGATTCACAGCTGCAATGGATGCTAAAAGAAGCAGAACTCCAAACATGTAAAATACCGTATCATGTTACATACTTGAAAAAAACACCAAAATTATTCTCTCTTTTAATTTATTCTCTCCGCACCTTTGTTTGCCAACTGCAAAATGCAGGTGACACTACTTATCTCTCAAAAGCATTGTGAAAATAAAGGAAAGTTTGTGAAAAGCTAAAAGTCTATACAAATAAGCTCCACTAAAAAACCCATGAAAACTTAATGATTCTGTTTGTAGAAGAGGGTTTGAAAAATGTATGGTAAAAAAAGTAGGAACCACTACAAAGAACAAAGATGAAAAAGTATTGAATAACTACTGTCTAAATGAGCCTCATCCTCTCTGTGTACTAAGGCACAAATTTAGGAGACAAGGCGCAGTACATGGAAATACTGGCATGTAATGTAGACGTGATAAAGATGTATCATTGTAGTACTTAATATACGAGACAGGCAAATGAAGGTAATACAGCCTGCAGGAACTCTGAGAACAAAATAGCTGGCTCCTCTGATGGCAGGTGGAGTTCTTAGGCATAAAAATGTCAACTGATGTTACACATGGATATTACTTTGAGCTTCTCATCCAAACTTCACCAGCCTTTGATGTAAATAGACATCTAGACGTGAATATGAACTTTTATCCTGATCTCTTCTCTGTAATAGATCGGTTCAACTCAGCTCCGGCAACCCAAGCACCACTGAAATTTGGAAAAATTTGTATCCTGCTCCAATTACGACAGATCAGATATTCCAGTCTCTTCCAAAAACTTTAATTTTGCAAGCCTACTAGTGAGATAATTAGGTTCTTAATCCTTTCTTGAGCAATTCCAGATTTTGCTTATTAGCCTTTAAGGAAAGATGCACAACACTATGAAATGTCTTAAAAACATCTAAACTAAATCATATAGCAGTGTAACTACGTTAGCTCAGATACATACCCATGTGCTTGTGTGTGTGTGCGTTGTTTGTTGTATGGAATGACGATAAGAATTAAGAATTAAGGCTTCAGTCTATTATTGTTGCCTTGGTATCCTAAGTCTGAAGATTTACGTATCACACCAGTTTCTCATCGGCTGTCTTGTAATCCTCTAAGCACCCAGGTCTTTGCCAGTAAAATCTCCTGATGCCTGGCTTGCTGGCCATGTACATAGCTGTATCACTTATGATACTGCAAAGCTACACAATATTCTCAGCCAGGAACTCCTCTGCTACCTTATTTCTACATCACTCATGGAGGATTGGGACCAATACAAACTACCAATGGGGATTTTTTGCTGTCATGGGGTGTCCCTCTTCACTCAGTGATGAGCACTCACAGAGGGTATGGGAAAGTCAGGTTTGGCAGAGCAACAGAGCGCTGTGCAATGGACATTCATTTCTCCTGTCAGCATTTTCTAATGAAGACCAGAGGCTTTCTGGAAATCCTCATCTCAGGCAACTGCAAGCATGTCAACACCACACAGCAGAGTGTGACACAAAGTTAATGAGGAACCAAAAGCATATATCCAGGAACACAGTCTGGTTTTGGACTCAGCCCGGCTCATGTGAAGCACAGTCTGGGAATACCATGCTCAACTGCAGAAAGAGCCATCTTGGGCATATCTGCTTTAATAGATTTATACTTAATTGCTCTCTCTTCTGGTATATTGTTGACCATCAGGACAGCTTATGAGCATCAGGGAGTCCTGTGATTCATTAGGAACAGAAATGGTCCTTTTCTTTACATTTTACACAGTCAGGCACACTTGACTCTAATACTGTACAAACCAGGTAAGTCTCTGACAAGGCTTTTTGTCTGCAAATAGCAAATTAAATTATGTGTAAATATAAAAAAAAGTGTAATGTTTATATCATAAGAATGATTTCTCGTGAGATCTGGGGTTTTTGACATTGCACAGGGGGTATTTTTAAGTCATTCATGCCACCACTTACTAAATAACACCTGAAGCATTTTTAAGATCTGTGATAAACTATATCAATTTCTCTTTCTTCTGCTATGAGGTTGCTTATATTAAAAGGCCCTGTGACTCAGTTAATCTTTGCAAAGGAACCATTACACTGGTAATAAAATGGAAAATGAGCACACTGCAAACAGCACCTCTATTCAGAGAGTCTAGAGATGCAAAACAATTTCAGAGAACTGTAGCCATTAGCAAAAATAGCAGATTACCTGTGACAGCTAACCAGATGTATGCACAATATCTTTGACAGAGCTTTCACAAAGAACAGCCAGCTGATTGTAAAAGAAAAATACACAATGGATTTTAAAGGAAAGGCAACCAGGACGAACACTTGGGGATGGTGAACATCAGCATCGACCTTCCAGGCTACAGAAAATTCATGGAAACTGCCCACAGCGTCCCTGGTAGGTATGGTCCTAACTGTGCTGTAAGGCAGCTCTTACTCATCCCCTCTTACACCAGCCAAAGGTCTGAATGAGACAGAAAGGAACAGGTAGGTGTTTGAAGAGCAATAGCTTGAGCAGTCTTTGGGGTCACTGGCATCTTGTAGATGGTTTAAGTTTAGATGGATTCAAAATGCTGTCAGACTAACAGAAGAAAAATCCATCAAGGGTTTCCAACCATGCGCACACCTCCTCTGATCTCTCAGATTCCTGAGCCAGATTTGTCCTGAGGAAGCATCACTATCACACCCACCCTGTGCTTATATTTCCCCCTAGACACCCACTGCACACCACAGTCAGAGAGCAGACACTGGAAAAGAGGGGTCAGTGGGTCCCAGCCTTATTGTGAAGGAGCTGCCAAACACTCCAGCAGACGCCGAGTTTCTCTAACCCACGGCAGTGCCAGGGAAAGCAGCAAGACAGCCATAAGGAGCACATAACTGTGCATACCCAACAAGCTCCTTCACTGCAGCAGCCGATTACCGCAGCGATTCTGGACCAGGGCCCTTAAAGTAATTTGTGCCCAGGCACCAGTCTCTGCTGCTAAATACTATCTGTGCATCTCTCCTGGGGAAAGCAACAGAAAACTAGGGCTGCCAACAACCTGCAGAAAGTACTAATCCTTCCTTTGCCGAGCTGAAGACTAAGCTAGCTGCTTGTTAGGAGAGAAACACCTAATTTTTCTTGCGACTACAATGACCCTGCCACAGTGTGCTGTTTACCAGGGATGCTGAGCTCCTCACAGCCCAAGGAAAACATTTTTACATTACTTGCAAAAGTAACTGTAACATGCAGGGCTCTTTGGAGACAAACTAGAAGCTGGATGGAGTATAATATGTCATGATTTATACCCATTGTGGGTTATGCCTCCCCATGAGAGGTAGTCACGGGCCAGGGATGCAGTTCAGACCTTGCTACTTAAGTCCGTACAAAGAAGTCAGCAGTGCCCAGACTAGCGCTTGCAGTAAACGTAGTTAACAACAAATACTAAAATGGTAATGGTAAACCACAGATCATTCAGGTGCTCATATTAATTCTAAAATAATTTCACCTCCACCATTGCATAGGGCTATATGTCTAGTCTTCTGTCATGGTTTAATCCCAGCTGGCAACTAAGCACCACGTAAAAGCGAGAAAGCTCATGGGTTGACACAAAAACAGTTTAATAAATGAAATAAAATAAAATAAAAATAACAACAAAAATTGTAATGAAAAGGAAAAAAAAACAACAAAAAAAACCAACGAAGTAAGACAAGAGATGCAAATGAAAACAGTTGCTCACCACCCTCCCACTGATGCCCAGCCTGTCCCCAAGCAGCGGTCCCCCAGTCAGCTTTCCCCCTAGTTTATATACTGAGCATGACATCATATGACATGCAATATCCCTTTGGTCAGTTGGGGTCAGCTGTCCCGGCTGTGTCCCCTCCCAACTTCTTGTGCACCCCCAGCCTACTCGCTGGTGGGGTGGTATGAGAAGCAGAAAAGGCCTTGACTCTGTGTGAGCACTGCTCAGCAGTAACTAAAACATCCCTGTATTATCAACACTGTTTTCAGCACAAATGCAAAACACAGCCCCATACTAGCTACTATGAAGCTAGCACACTATCCAATACATTCTCATTACCTACCATCGCCCTTCCCATCCTTTGATATAATACGCAAATATCATTCCCTTAGTCTATGGATCACCCCTGTGAAACATCTGTAAAATGTCCATAAATATCCACAAATGTCCACAAAATGTCTATTGAGTTCATTTAGTCCATGACTTTGGGCTCCATCTGTTATGATGGTCACTCAGGACAGAAGAGGTGTTGTATTGCATGGAGTTATTGGGCACCAAAGCCAGCTCAGGTCGGGTCACTGCTGCACTTCCACTGCTTCTTGTAAGGCTTGTCCTCCACTGGTTCAGGTGGTTCCTGCTATAGAAATTCCTGTAACATGCAACTCAGATCATGGCTTACAACAATTTAAAGGTATTTCCACTACAATCTCCACCCCTGGCCCCTTTGGGCCAGGTTATAGAGTTTAACATTGCAGTGAACTCCTCCTTTTGCTCCTAGCCTGGCTAGCAACAATGGGGTCCTGCTATAGCAATTCCCACAACATGCAACTCAAATCGTGGATTATTTTCACCCAGAATTAAATCACCTTGAGGTACACATTGGTCTCCCTGATCCCTCTGCATTACCCACCAAGTGTACCTAGGTCCTTAAGCAAAAACAACCCCAAGAATAGGTTTACCCTTTCCTGAGGAAGGAATAACCCAGACTGTTTTTCCCAGAAAGTTCCTTATATGTACTACGGGGATCTTATCTCCTTCCACAGTGCACAGGGGTTTTGATTGGGCAGGGCCAGGTCGACTGGCAGAGCTTCTAGTGTTAACTAGCCAAGTGGCTTCCGCTAAATGTGTATCCCAATGCTTGAATGTCCCAGCACCCATTGCTTTCAGTGTCGTTTTTAACAGTGCGTTGTATTGTTCAATTTTCCCAGAGGCCGGTGCATGGTAGGGGATGTGATACACCCAGTCAATGCCACGCTCCTTGGCACAGGTATCAATGAGATTGTTTCAGAAATGAGTCCCATTGTCTGATTCAATTCTTTCAGGGGTGCTGTGTTGCCATAAATCTTGCTCTTCAAGGCCTAAGACAGTGTTCCGGGTGGTGGCATGGGTCACGGGGTACGTTTCCAACCATCCAGTAGCTGCTTCCACCGTTGTAAGCCCATGCTGCTTACCGGGGCACATTCGTGGTAGTGTGGTATAACCAACCTGCCAGGCTTCCCTGTATTGATATTTCAGCCATCCTCCTCTATACCAAAAAGGCTTTAGCCGCTTAGCTTGTTTGATTATGGTACATGTTTGACATTCATGTGTAACCTGTGCAATGGCATCAATAGTCAAGTCCACGCCCCAATCATGAGCCCATTTGTATGTTGCATCCCTTCCTACATGTCCTGATATGCCATGGACCCATCAAGCTATAAATAGCTCACCCTTATGTTCCCAATCCAGATCCACCTGAGCCACTTCAATTCTAGCAGCTTGGTCCACCCGCTCATTGTTTCGATGTTCTTCAGTGGCACGACTCTTGGGTATGTGAGCATCTACGTGACGTACTCTTACAACCAGGTTCTCTACCCAAGCAGCAGTATCTTGCCATAATTCAGCAGCCCAGATGGGTTTACCTCTGCGCTGCCAGTTGCTCTGCTTCCATTGCTATAACCACCCTCACAGGGCATTTGCCACCATCCATGAGTCAGTATAGAGATAAAGTACTGGCCATTTTTCTCATTCAGCAATATCTAAAGCCATCTGAATGGCTTTCTCCTCTGCAAACTGTCTCGATTCACCTTGTCCTTCAGCAGTTTCTGTGACTTGTCGTGTAGGACTCCACACAGCAGCTTTCCACCTTCGATGTTTTCCCACAATATGACAGGATCCATCTGTAAACAGGGCATATTGCTTCTCAGTCTCTGATAGTTTATTATACAGAGGGGCCTCTTCAGCACGAGTAACCTCCTCTAGCAACACCCCGAAGTTTCGGCCCTGATCACTTCCAGGATTCCCGGGCAGTCGGGGTTTCCCATCCGAGCCTGTGCGTTATCATCGCGACCCACTTACTCCATGTAGCATCAGTTGCATGATGCATAGAGGGGACCCTCCCTTTGAACGTCCAGCCCAGCAGAGGCAATTGAGGGCCCAAAAGGAGCTGCGCTTCAGTACCAACTACTTCTGAAGCAGCTCAAATTCCTTCATATGCTGCTAATGCTTCTTTTTCAGTTGGAGTGTAACAGGCTTCAGATCCCCTATATCCCCGGCTCCAAAACCCTACAGGTCGACCTCGAGTCCCTCCAAGCGCTTTCTGACAGAGGCTCCAGGTGGGGCCGTTATCGCCGGCTGAGGTGTAAAGCACATTTTTCACATCTTGTCCTGTCCGGACTGGCCCAAGTGCTACTGCACGAACTATCTCCCGTTTAATTTGTTCAAAGGCTTGCTGCTGCTCAGGGCCCCATTCAAAGTCATTCTTCTTCCGGGTCACTCGATAGAGAGGGCTCAAGTACACTGTGCACCGGTGTCCACTAGAGCTTTATACTCCCGTGGGGCTGATGTGCCAGGCCATCGAATCCACACAGTCCAGTAAACCTGGTTGTCCCTTTCCTCTGCCTGACCGAAGGCAGAGCCCCTCTATTCCTGGTCTGAGTGTTCATTACTTGATTTTTGTAAATGCAAAACAGAAGTCCCTTCATCAGCATCAAAAGTACCGTCAGCCCTTCTACTCTGCCCAACGGCCACTGGAGCAGTAATTTTCCTGGATGGATGCTTTTTGGCTGTTGTTTTTCCTTGCAGTTCCTGGACCCGAGCTTCTAGTCTCCAGGTAGGTTGACCATCCCACTTCCTCATGTCCTCCCCCTGGTCACGCAGGAAGAACCACGGAGTTGCACGTGCTGTGCGCCACCGGTACCCTTTCCCTTGAACAGAAAAAGGCTGACTCTTAATAGCTGAGGCCTTGGATGGAGTGCATGAGGAAAACCTACCCTTCTTGGCTTGCTCCAACATTTTTGGGTCAGTCTGTGTCTGTCCACAGTTGAGACACAAACACACATGGAGGGAGCAAGATTATCTTCGTATTCTCGGAGTTGTCTGGCCCGTTCATCTATAGTTGGTGCCTCCGTGTCTGTCCAGTTTGTTATCGCCAGGGTGTGGGTATACGACGTCGCTGCATTTCGTACAAACTTTCGCCACATGGACCATGTGCACCGGATTTCATCCAGGTCTTTGGATGCCTGGTCATTATAGATCTCCTCCAACACGGCTAATTCCCTCAGATACTGGATGCCCCCCTCAATGTTGGTCCATTTCCTTTGGGAATTTGCGAGTTTTTCCTTGAAGGGATACCTGTCCTTCACACTTGACAGGAGTCACCGCCAAAGACTGAGGACTCCTGCCTTTTTTCCAATCCCTTTGTCAATGGCCTTATCCTTAGCAAGGGATCCCAGCTGACAGGCTTCCTTACTCTCTAATTCCTGACTACTGGCCCAATATCCCACCATGAAAGTAACCAGCTGCGAATTAGCTCGCCTGGTTGATGGCTAAAATATTTTTGCATATCTCGCAGCTCACCTAAGGGATAGGGATCGGGTGGTTTCTGTCTCATTTATGATTTCAGTCTCTTCCTCCTCCTGTTCTTGTGGCTGCTCTGCCATAGAACAGGCTGCCTCTTCTGATTCTTTCTCCTGCTCCCTCTTAGGAGAAGCTTCTTTATCCCTTACTAAATGAGTTGGCTTCTGCTTCCATTGTTTCTTTTTAGTTATTGGGGCGACTGATACAGTGCCTGGTTTAGCCACAGTGCCTGTTGGCTTGTTTTCCCTCTCTTCTCCCTGAGGGTGCTGCATGATATCGAGCAGTGTCTGGTAGATGGTGGCCAGGGTCCAGCACAGTGCAGTAAGTTGTGCCTCTTTGGAGTAGCCACGGCATTTTTTTTCAAACATTCAATCACTTCATCAGGATCCTATAGTTGTTCGGGAGTGAAGTTCCAGACCATTGGAGGTGAGAAGTCCTCTAGATACCTGCCCATATTCTCCCACATGCCATGCCACCCATGACCATACTCTCACAGAGCCTGGGTCATATTCCTAAATTGCTTGTTAACCTTAGACAAAACCAAAGCAATATTTCTAAGAAATACCAATAGAAGAATTTTAACTACCCAAGGATGTTACAGATACTGAGAAGTTATTGTAACGAGGGAGACAACATCACAGAAGAAGGTAGCAAGGGTGCCGTTCTGTATTTCCTCCACAAAAAAGCTCTCAGAGGAAGAGATATAATTGTTAATTGTCTCCATGAGATGGTACCCGAAGTACTGAAGTAATGGCTTCAGTACAGCAACCAAATACCAGATTAAGCTCAAGGTCAGAGATTTAATAATGAATTTCCCAGGCAAAGCATCACTAATCACTACAGAGCACAGCAAACTGCAAAAGCCAACACCCACCTTTAACAGGTACACCAAAAAAAAAGAGCATGGTGCAGATCAGATAAACTAACGTCAAGAACAGGTGAATCAATATCTGCAACTGTTAACAGATATAAATCCCTTCTAATATGCTCTGGTCAATTTCAAATTGAACCAAATCAAGGGTATTATCTCAAACCCTTCGAGCCCCACGTTGGGCACCAAAAAGGACTGTCATGGTTTAAGCCCAGCTGGCAACTAAGAACCACACAGCTGCTCACTCACTCCCCGCCCTGCCCTGTGGGATGGGGGAGAGAATTGCAAAAGTAAAAGTGAGAAAGCTCATGAGTTAAGAACAGTTTAATAAATGAAATATTATAGTAGTAGTAGTAGTAGTAGTAGTAGTAATAATAATAATAATAATTGTAATGAAAAGGAAAATAACAACAACAAAAATCCAAGAAGGACAAGTGATGCAAATGAAAACAATTGCTCACCACCCTCCCACTGATGCCCAGCCTGTCCCCAAGCAGCAGTCCCCGGCCAGCTTTCCCCCTAGTTTATATACTGAGCATGACATCATATGACATGCAATATCCCTGTGGGCAGTTGGGGTCAGCTGTCCCGGCTGTGTCCCCTCCCAACTTCTTGTGCACCCCCAGCCCACTCGCTGGTGGGGTGGTGTGAGAAGTAGAAAAGGCCTTGACTCTGTGTAAGCACTGCTCAGCAATAACGAAAACATCTCTGTATTATCAACACTGTTTTCAGCACAAATCCAAAACACAGCCCCATACTAGCTACTATGAAGAAAAGTAACTCTATCCCAGCCAAAACCAGCACATCTTCTCTGTCAAGTATTACTTAATGCCATTTTATGTGGTATAATTGTGCTGCATAACTCTGGTTGAATTTGTTGGGGTTTTGTTTGTTTCCCTCTTTTCCTGGTGACACCTGTATTCATTAATATTTTAGCACTTCTGTCAGAGATCCTTGTAGCCCTAGGAGACAATTATTATATTACAAGTGTATAGGTGAATGTTGCAATGTGTAGGCCCTGGTCAAGCGGATTTTAAGTGTCTGGGATGATTCAAGCTCTTAAATGTCTTACATATGTACCCATGTACTTGACAAACTTTAGACTTTGTGATCTGACCAGCACTAATCAGTAGCGTGTAAGTGCTTGAGCTTCTATTCACAGTTATTCACATAAAACCTATTGTAAGCCTTAATGCTCACGTGGTCACTAGTCGTTAACATTGAAGCACAGAATGACAGGAAAATTCATATTGGAAGGGACCTCAAGAGGTCTCTGGTCCAACCTCCTGCTCAGACCAGGGTCAGCTGTGAGACCAGAACAAGTTGCTTGGGGCTGTATCAGATGGGTCTTGAAAACCCCCAAGGATGGACACTGCACAATCTCTGTGGGCAGTCTGTGCCACTGCTGACCTGTCCTCATGGGCAAAAAGTTTCCCCTTACATCCATTCTGAACCTCTCTTGTTTCAATGTCTGTTGTTCCTCATCCCGCAATCATGCATTGCTATGAAGAACCCGGCTCCATTTCCTTAATGCTACCCGCAGGTAGCAGGGGCTGTTGTTGGGTCCCCCCAAAACCACCCCTTCTCTGGGCTGAACCAGCCCAGGTGCCCCCGTCCCTCCTTGTAGGGCAAGCACTCCTGCCCACACCATCGTGGCTATCCTCTGCTGGGCTTGCTCTACTTTGTCAGCATCTTTCTTATATTGTGAGTGACACAAAAATAAGACTTAACTGTCAAAGGTATCTATAATTGGGGTGCTGATCTTCAACAGTCCTGTGGGAATACTTAAGCCAAAGCGGTCATAACTGGTGAAGTGGTCATGCCCTAAGTCAATGCTCAAACTTACTCTCGTTTGATTTACAAAATAAGATTTGAAAAGTGACAATGTGGTTTTGTCACCGTTAAACGACCCTCTCCTGGAGTTTCTGTACAGTATCACAAATGGAAACCAGAGCTCCCAGCAATGTATCACAGGGATTGCTCACAAAACCCTCAGTTCAGTTGTTACAGAAATATTTTCAAACATTTTTTGTCAACAAAATGCCTCAAAACTTTCTTAATAAAACCTTGTAGGTTTCCTTGCATAGAATATTGCGTTTTTTTCTGGAAATTTGCTTTCTAGTAGGTGGCCTGCTTGCTGAACTTCTATACTTTGAAGGCAGTGAAAACAAGGGGGATGAAGGGGCAGGAGATTACACACACTTGAGGACAGGCTTACCTGAGGGTAGTTTTGTGTTAGAAACCACTAGCCCAGAAGTACATTAATTTGGTAGAAGGGACAAGCAAAGCAAACAAAGAAAAGCTACATTTTAAATTGCTTTTACTTTCAGGTAGCTCTAAGTGACAGTAGTAAAAAATGATGCCGCTCCTCGTTTGACCTTTCAAATGCCTCCACTTCAGCTCTGGGTTTGTCCTATTTATGTTTGGTTTTTATGAGTATTCCAGAAAATGCTTTTGTTGGTACGAAAGTTTGCCAAAAGAATAAATTTCATAGGTGGAAATTCAACTCCAGGAAGTTAATGGGGCCCTCATTTTTGACATTCCCAGATGCCTGAGAAGAGCAGATTGAAAGTCATGATCAGTTATTTGCACCTAAAACTTGCTTTGAAGAGTAATACTATCCAACGAGAAACAGAAATCGTATCATATACCCTATGTGAGCAATAAAAACAGCTCAGTCTTCAATGATAAAAACGTATGAAAGCCAGCTAACTAACAGTGTATTTCCGAACTGCACATTTTGCAGACAGTACTTATTATAGGCTGTATCTCCTTTAAGATGTCAAGGGTGAAGGCACCTTCACCTTTCAGACTATTCTGGATTTCACATAGGAGCTGTGTTATTTTTTCAGAAGTATTTTTTTCTTCATCTTAAATTTTCTCTGGGTTGCTCTGTGTTCTCTGGTTGCTTTGTTCTTTCTGGGTTTGATTTTGGAGAGAAAGTAGAGTTTATTCTTTCTATGCCTTTCCTTCATTTTCATAGCAAGCATTCTAGCTTTTCTTTGTTTTATTGTCTTAACTTACTTTCCTGATTGTTTTTTTTTAATATTGTTTCTGTTTACTTGGGATGTATTTTTTTCTTTGGACTGTTTTTCCCCATTCCCAATTATATCTTTTTCTTTCATGCTGTTTTTCTTTGCTCTGGCTTTCCACTTCGTTCCCCTGCTAGTATGTTTGTTTTTCAGATTGTGCAACTTCTTTAGGCTATGACTTCTATCAGCTGCCGGTACTGAGAGGAACGATATACAATGGTCGGGTCCTCCGGGACCACTGTTTCAATGCACTGAGAATGCACCAAGGACTCAGGCAGACCTAATCATATCGCACAGTTTGATTGCAGTGTGATTACCCCTGGAAGAAAGGTTGTTTTCTTTTTTGCACCACAGAGAGGTAGGTAGTCAGCACTGAATAAGAGAAAATTTGAATGACACCAGACAATTGAAATACTTTCTAAAAAATGGATCCACATCCTGGCTATACAAACTAAGAATGTATTCCTATTATTGCTAAACTCCTCAGGAACTATATTGAGCCCTCAGAAAGGCCCTTTCACATGGGAGCAGATGTGCCAAAGAAAGCATTTAAAGAAAATTAACTTATTTTTCCCCAGAGTTCTAGAGAGTAGATGTAAAATGGCAGCATGTGAACATATACCATAGTAATTGCGCTAACTCAGAAGTGTGCTTTATATAAATACACTCAGAAGAACAGATGCTTATAAATGCATGGGTTACGTCTTATCCTTATTTTAACATGGACCAAGCTGAGATCCCCGCTTCTTTCTAGGAAAACAGAAGTTAAGAGGGGGAAAAAAAGACTGTTAGGAAAAGGCTGTTATTTGTTTCAGCTGCAAAGATTTCTTTTAGGGCTGGTTTTCACTGGAACCCCAACTGCACAAGCACATTTAGACCAGCCTAAACAGAGGGATAAGACCCCATGCAAGAAGAAGGCACAGATCATTCCCTGCCAGCTACCAGCATCAGTGAGAGGTGCCCCAGGCTACTGCTTTCCCATGAGAAGAGGGGAGAGGAAGGTAGCAGCCAGGCAGGGAGGTGCTGGTCGGGTGAGGGTAATGTTGATAAGACCATGTTGTTACACAGAGTGGGACAATGATCCAGTAGCTAATGCAATAGCACAGAAGTTAAGATATGTGAGTTTAATTCTCTGCTCCATTACTCACCATTGCTAGGAAAACCACAAGATCCTGTGTTTTGACAATATTCAGAGGCCTGACTGCTACTAATTTCAAGGGGAATGAAACGCATAAATATTTTTTCAGTATCTGAAACTTGGTACCAAACCTTTCCACTTCTGTGACATGGGCTGCCCTGCCTCCTCCTAGGGATACCTGGGGATGAATGTGTCAGGGACACATCATGGAGGTATTCAGCATGCAGCTGGTGGAGGTTGTGCTTAGCTTCTTAGATGTCATGTAGAAAGTACAGTTATGTGTGTGGTTACTCGGCAGGAGGGAGCAGAGATGTCCTTAAGCACCAAGCTCTCCGCAGACCTCCTCCTACATGCCTATCTTGCTTATAAACACACTTTGACCAGGTACAATCTACCTAACAAATACCAACTGCCTTCAGCAGAGGACTTCTGGGGTCTTCCAGGAAGAACTCCAGGTTATTTCATCTGCCTGGTATCAGTCACACCATCCCGTAAGGGCTCCTGCATACAAGGAGCTGACAGGGCCAGCAGGACATGCCAGGAGCTCTGATTGCTGCCCCTGCTGTACCTGGAATCACAGTGTGCGTGCAGAGACCCCTGATATTCCAGCTATAGTTTAAAGAAAGGTCACTCACAGCAGAAAGCAATGTAAGTGGATGGATCATCTAGCTTTGAAGCTATTCACACCCAAAGGCATATATCTAGGTTATGCAGCCAGGCAGTCTGAGGGAAAGCCAAATAATTTCATCATTAATAAATTTGTGGGCAACTGAAGTAATACCCAAGTCTTATTTTATCTGGCTCCTGTCCCACAAATGTCGTAGTTTTTGAAGAGAGTCTAAAGGAGAGGAGCAGTCCTGACAATTTTTGTCATGAAAGCTCACCATTCAATGCAGGAGACAGACGCAGTTAGTGGAGCTGATGGGACATATCCCATAAATGATAAAAGGAACATGGCAGAGCTCTGCAGGATGCTAAGGTGAGTGGTCAGGTTTGCATCCCCTCTGACACAGGAAGGGCAGTGATCCATGAGGGTTACTCCAGCTGAGGGCTGCAAGGTGGCAGGGGAGCCAGTGTTGAGGGTCCAGGGACAGAGGTCACCCCCAGGGAAACGGGGCTGCTACAGTCAGGATGGGACGGATGGGAAGACACACATCTTCTACATTGTTCTTTTCTCCCCATCCCACAGAGATGATATAGTCTTGGTGATTTATGTGATTTATGTGGAATTTGGGGTGGGGAGGTTGTCACAAATTTAACACTTTGACATCATTATGGCTTTTGTAGGAGCAAGGAGGTTGTAAAGAAAAAGCACAACTCTGCTTTCAATGCAGTAGCTATGGCAAATTGGGAAACACAGAGAGACACAGATAAAATTCATATGACAGATAAATGGGTATTTCTATGAGAGTGTTCAGAAGAATTTTCTTTGTAAACAAGAAAATCTTAAGATGACCATGCTGGGGATCACAGCTTAAAATAAACAGTAATAAAATTTAGAATTTATTTGTGAACATCCAAGTATTTTATACTTTTTCATAAACACTGCAAGCACAAAAAATGAGAGTTCATTCATTTCCCAAGTATTTTTATTATTGCTTCTCTAGAACACCTGGGTTATTTCCTCATTCAGTTTAGCACCTTTCATCATCTCTTTATCTAATCTCAGAACAGCATAGGATCCTACTTCTACTCATCTATCTTACGTGTTTAGTGGAAGCTGGTAGCAAGATAGGGAGGGGAGTTAAAGATACAATTTTAATGAAAAGCAATGATCAAAATATTTGGTACTCTATTTGGAGTACAAAATGAAGGCTACAATTTAAAATGCTTCACAGGCTTTCTGCATGCTGTTGACTAGACAATGTCTACATAATAATGTACATTATCTTCTTGGCCACCGAGGTGGCAATTTGCCACATGGATGCTATTGTTCAGTTGTTTCAGCAAGATCCTGGAATCACAAACTACAAGACAACCCTGAATGGCATTTGTTACAAGATTTTCCTCCAATATATGAAACTACAGGTAGAGGGTTTTTTTTAAATGGATTTGGGTTGCCTCTGGTTGTACAAAGAGATTGATTCCTATGAAGTGAGAAAGCTCTGGTGTATCACTTTGCAAGACTGACGTGACAACATGACAGACATGGCTTCATATGAACATGTTATTTATTAGATTATGAGCAAAGTTGAGCACTGTCATGTGCTGAGGGGAGAATTTCTCTCTTATCTGAAGGAAAACCTGGCTGTGCTGGTGAGCAGTAAGAGATATCCCTGGGGACATGCCACGGGAGTGATGCACAGGGGCTCTAGGCGAGGATTTTCCTCGCTCATAGTGATTGTCCATACTTTGTCTTCTTTTTATATACTGCTTTGTAGCATTTTTTTTCAGTCAAAGATTTCAAAAATCTGCTTAGATTGGTGAAGATAGCTCATCACTTACATAGTAAAAAAGGGCTTACTCAATAAAGGACAAAGATGTTTGCAAGTCAGTTCCTCCTCTTCAGAGGGAAACTGGAACCCTATGGAAGACACATATATTTCATGCTAAAGCCCGGGAGATAATTAATTCATAAAACTAGTGATTCAGATAACCAGCTGACCAGAAAACAATTTAGTACTAGATAAAAAGAAATGTTGCACAAAGTATGTTATAAATCCTACCTTTTTCTGGAACTGAAACCAGTAGCCCTTGCAGGTGACTCCATTCCCATGGGACCCCAGGGCAGGGTTCTGCTGCACCGCCTGCACCCCTGCCCGCTGTCCGGGGACAGCCTTATCCCACTCCTTGGCAGAATGCAGTTCTGACCTCGTTTTAATTATCTGTCACCAGAGTACTTGTGGCATAATGCTTTCTTCTAGATTGCATTTTTGGACATAACGCCTAAAGCCCACCTAGCAGAAGTTAGAGGCGTATCTACACCAACATAAACACGTCAGTGCCATCTAATTCAGTTAATTAACTGAAGCACTGTATCACCCTGATGTGGCTATGTTGCTTCTGGGTCCAGAGTTCACAGGCTTGCAGTTATTTAAGATCTCTGCATCCCATTCCACTGTGAAGGTGGATATACTCTGTGTCTCTCATTAGTCTCAGACAAAACTAACCTAAGTTAGTTTTTCTATTATTTATTTACCTCACTGCAGTGAACATCCTCATGACCATACATCCTCATTATTGTTCTGTCCTTTTATAAAACCTCCACCAAGCTTTCTCTGCTGCTTATAGATTGTGTAAAGGGCTCCTGAGTGTTGAATAACTGATCAGCTGAGCTTATTCTGAAGTCAGTAACTAACAGCAGAGCCACTGTTGTACATAAGTAATGAGAGTGAGAGCCTTCCTCTGGGTCCCATCTGCACTCACATATAGTTTACCCTTATTGCCATCACTCTGTTTGAAATGGGATTTTATTGCAGTGACTCCAATACTGTCAAACTCACCACCACCACTGCCACTGCCACCACCTTTGAATAACTAGCTTTGAGAAGTGCAGATGGGACCATTCACTAAATTGTCCCTTATTTTCTCTGAGCATTTGTTATTCATTGGTATTTTCTGAATAATCCAGATGAGTAACATTTGAGCTATAGGCTGCTCACAAACCATCCACTCACGTTATCAATTTCATTACTCCTGTTGTGTGACTTGGCTGCCTAAGTTTCTGCTCTTTGATTTTTAAACAGAAGAATAACAACAAGAGAATATGACCATGAATTTTCACATAAAGCATCATTTTTGCTAAAGTTCATTATTTCAAGACATGTGCAGTTCAGATAGCTGAGAGGATCTGTGTTTTCCTCTGAAAGGACTAACACCTTCCTCAGCCCTCCCAGGGAGCTTACACTGACAATCCCACCAGGTTTACCATTCAGTGATGGGTTTTGCTTCCTTCATATCTGAAGACTTTTCTTGATGTGAGGCAGCTAAGAAATTATTATGATTATATTTCAGCAGCATGCATGCAGCTCTCTCTGCAAGGTGAAGAAAAGCTCTCAAGCTCCTCTGCTTTTTCCTTCTCACTCCATTAATCTAATAAAAGATGTTGCCTCTCCTTATAAACTCTATTCACTTTCTGAGGGAACAGAAGGAAGCCAGGGCATTTGCATATTGAACAGAATAGAAATTGTTGCATGAAGGTCCCCAAAGAGCAGATGAAAATAGGAGCATTTATTTGCAGCTGCCAATGAAACAGAGAGATGTGAAACTCTGTTAGTACTTTGACAGAAACTGGAAATCGGTGGGGAGCAAGAGCCCTGAGAGCTCTTCCTGACACAGGGAGCAGATGAATGAAGGAGCCAGTACATTTAGAGATGCCATGAAACATTTGGAAGTGCCAAGAAACGAGCAGGCATTAGAGGTCAATGCTCTGGACTCTCAAAAATCCTGGAGAAAGGGAAATGGCACTTTACTGGGAGTGGAGCTAAGCTGTAAGAAAGTGGTGGGGTTGTGGGTTTTTTCCAATTCATTGTGTTTCCCATGAAGTAACATCAGAGTAACAATGAGGATGTAGCCAAAACTGTGAGCAGAAAACAAAGTTACCACAATTCACTACCTGCATCAGATTCTGGGTTTGAAGGGGTTAAGAGGAAAGGGCTCTGGTTCCATTCACCTACAGCAAGAAGAAAATTAAGAGAGTGTAAAAAAGTGCCTCAGCAATGCGTCCTTGACAGCTGGAATTGATTTCTTTTTGAAAATGTATTTTCCCTGTGATGTGGCAGGATGTTGGGGAATGAGGAGAACAGAAGTTAGATAAAAATTGAATGCTTCAAGAGAGGTGAATCTGCTAGGACAAGCCAGGGGCCATCGTTTGTTTGTTGGGCAAAGCCGCACTTGCCTAAAGGAGGGGATGTGAAGGGATGCAGTGCTATGAAGCACCGCCAGTCCATGGCTGAGCACTGCTGGCGGAGAGCTGCTTCTGTTGCTCACACGATTCTTCCTCTTCTTCAGCCAACGCTAAGGTCAGTGACTGCTTCTCAATTTCCATGCAGGTCAGTCATGAAATCGTCCCATCACTACCATTCACCACTGTGGGAACAGCGTCCCTGTGGCAACTGAAAAATGAATCATCATCAAAATTCATAAATTTTGATGTAGGTAACCGACTGTCCACACATGCAAGACAGGAGGTTTTAAAGAAATATCCCCACCTTGCTTTCCAGATATGCGAATCTATTCCTTGCAGAAAGGCTTGTCTTTCTGCCTGGGAGAGTAACATACGAGTTTATGAGCTGATTTCTACTCCAGACCAAACAAAGGACCTTGTTTCTCTCAGGGATGTCTCAGCTGAAACATATGGCATATTTCAGTTTGCATTTACCTAAATTTGATGGCAACTTTAGAGATGCCAGTGTAAAGACTGTCTTAATATAGCTTCATATTGTCATCTGAACAATCTTAAAAGAAAACTGTACATATACAAGCCAAACCTGAATGGAAAAGATGCGCAGTAAAATTCTCCACGATGTTGTCATGACAACAATGAAAGTCAGTAGATCACCAGTTAAAATCATGTGTGTTTTGAAGCTTCTCCTGAAAAGGTGGAAGCTGACTACTGACATGTTATGAGTTTGTAAGAGTGAAGTGTGTTGCCTTTCTGGAAGAGATTGTACCATATTTTAAAAATCTTATGTTGATATATTTGAAGATCACAAGTAGCAAGTGATGCATTGCATCACAACTAAAGGACTTAAATCTCCAGCAATTAAACTGAAGTAAAATAGTTCCTAAATTTTCTGGAAACATAATCTCCCATATAAAACTGAAAGTTTTCATGGAGAACTCCCCGTCTTGCCACTGAATGGATCATAAATAAATAAAAGAATTATCCTAGCACTGAGTGGTTCAGAATTCTTCAAGATCAGTTTCTACAAAAGTGTAGAGTTTTTAAACAGCGAAAAATATTCAAGTTATTTAGCAATCTGGTATCAGATAAACATGGAAAGCGGAAAGTGATTTTAACCAGAACTCATTGACATGCAATGAGGAGTGTGCAGGAGACAGATGTTCCATTTCACAAAGGATTTTGTGGTTTCCAATCTTGACTTGGTTCTGAATCTAAATGAAATATAATAAAATATGAAAAGGAAAACACTGAAAAGTTTTCACTTCATATTCATAAAAACATTTCCATTTGCTTCCATACCCATTTTTATTTTCCCCTTTGCATCATGAGTTATCTCTCTCCCTCATCCTTGGTTATGTCCATGTCAGTGATCTGTCTTAACCCCTGGCTATTCATTTTCTTTTCCTAATCTCTTCATTTAACTACTCACTCACCAATTCAGTTATTGCTCTTCTTACTCCACTGAGAGCACTATTGTCAAAGCTTTTATAGACCTTTATATGTCTTGCTCCATCACCAGCTCTCGACTCATTCTCTGAAGCCTGGCAGCTACTTCTGACACAGTCAGCTGCACCCTTCTTCTCCAAAGCTCGGGCTTTCTTCACTTTGCCTGCCTTCTAATTCCCACTTTATAGCAAAAAAGTCCTCTGTGGTTACAACAAGTTCTCCTATCCTTCTCTTGCCATCTATAACCAGTCTCTCAGTCGCAAACACAGATATAATTGTCATATTACATTGACTCATTAAACCTATTTCTCTAATAAAGCCCATTCTGTCCATCTACACCAACAGGGCTGATTTATCTTTGTGTCCATCGATACCTCTGCCACTCACCCTGTGACACAGTTTTCATGGCAACAAAATGGAGGAGCTCTACCACAGTACAGCACAAATTTCACTTGCCGGTTCCATAGTTTTCAAAAGACATATTTCATTTTAAAGTTGTCGGCTGACAATTTTCAAGTTATGGATGAGCAGATTGTACAGGGATAAACATCTCATCAGTTTTACTCGGAATATTCTGAGTACTGTCCTACAGCGAAGAGTCACAGCACAAGACACTTAGAACCTAAATTCACAAAATAGAGAGAAAAAGGAGTATAAAAAGAAGATGCTTACCTACAGTCATACAACAGCTCTGTACCAGATTTCTTTACAACCTGCCAGAGTCCTGAATTACTGACTCAAACATACACAAGGAATAGAACCCTGTATGCATAGATTAACGTATCATCCTACCAACTCTCTACAAAGTTGAGGAAAATAAAAAGATTTTTAAGCTTCCACAATCCATTGCTGAGAGCATTCTTGGTAGTAAAACCCTTGGTTTAGAATTTATTTTATGGCACAGCTCATACAGGGGCAGATTTGTAAAAATGCCCAGGCATCTAACGATGCTGACAGGTTTCCAATTGCACTTATAAAGGTGCTTTTATAAATTCTGTCATGCCATTCTCGAGCATTTAGGGCCTACATTAATTTCCTTTGCTCTTGTCTTCCCTTCATTTCTTCAGTGTTATTTTCTTAATTTTGCAAATTAATTCTTGCAAAATATTATGTGGCTCCTGAGAGCAAAGTAGTTTTATAAGACTGAATAGGACTTTCAGAGCCTCAGAAAACCTGAGAAGAAATATGTCCATTGGGCCCTTCCTTATCAGCAGAAAGAAATCTGACCCCACAAAAATAACACTGATGAATGTCAGGATGGACTGAGGCTTGAGGTGTAAACTTCACTGCTGTGGCAGGGCTCTAGAGTGATGAATTCCCTAAATTAGAGTTGTAAGTGATCAAAAATTATGAATGGGTCCTCAGTTTACCCCCTGTAGAAGGTTTGTACACAATTTTCTACTGTGGTACGTTATGTGCAGTTGTGCTGCCTTCTTAAGCAAAGGCATTTTGCCTCCACAGTGTCAAAACTCAGTACTGCGCCTATGATAACTAGTGGTCCAGATGTTTGGTCCTAGTTGCCTAGAACTGCATGCCTCCAAGGAAGCATCCTGGCTTCCCATGGTACTGAGAAACCAGTAGCTTCAAATGAAAGTGCCTCTGGTTTACTCAGTACTGATGTTAGCTCTCTTCGGGACCTAACAAGCTGTAACACAATGCAGCTGCCTAGCCTGCATGTCAGTGATATTGTAAGGTTTATGCATGATACGTGATGCTGGAAAAGGGTATATTCTTTGAAACCTTCAGATGAAAGCTTCTCCAGGAATGCAGGGAATGATGATGAGTATTCCTGGCCCCATCAGAGCTACTGATTTCCTCTGAAGCAGCGCTGTGCTGGCTTGGTGATGGGCACATTGAGGAGGAAGGGCTGTGCTGTCTCCCTGTGCATGGCTATTGTTACTTCTGACTGCAGATAGCAGCAGAAAACAGCTTGTAATGGGGCTGTGTCAAGATTCGGTGAGCAACCTAAATGATCAGATCATCTCTTGCCTGTGCAGGGAGGAAAAGGGAAAGTAATTAACTCCAAGCCAAAACCCATGCCATTGCCTTCGCGGTGGCAGTGTTGGCAATGCGTCGGTGCTGCTCGTTTATAGTAAGTAACAGCAGCCTCCTTCCATGCCCTGGCTGGGCACTTTAGCAGTGAGGATTGGATTAAATAGTGTCATACAAGCACTGCTGCCCACAGCATCTGATGGCTTTGATGTAAATGAAACAGGAAGCCCTCGCTCTCCATAGTGAGCTGATGTGCAGGGAAAGTGAGATCTGTAAAGATGGGATTCAATTGTGGGAACTTTGCTGGTGTTAAATGAACCTGCTTTGGAGGGCTGCCAAGGGAGGAGATGCAGGGAAATCTGATGAGAGATACCAGGCATGAGAGTTAATTGTGTTTCGGAGATTGGAGAAAAAGCTAAAATTAAACCATTATCAAAGAAAAGCCTTGGACAGTTTGTTTTAAAACAGAGTTAATGGCTGGAGCCTGCAGAAAACCTAATTAAAAGGGAAAAGAAAACAAATGAGGTTTAGGACTGTGGCAGTGCATTCAGAAACAGTTTTATATATGGATTTTCTGCTGTTCCCTGCTGTATTTCTGTGACTAAAAAAGCCATTATGTCGAAGCACATTAAAAAGGTTTTGTAGCTAGGTAAGAGCAAGGTATTTTGCATAGGGTTGCAGCATGAAGCCCCATGGCTTATTTTGGTCATCAGAAAGGACAGCTAGAAAACAGATTTTTATCTCAGAGGTGATTCTGAAGCAAAGGTCCCAGCTGCTCTGATCAGGTCACAGGGCTACAGCAAGATCAGGGCTGCTAACAAGAATGGAGCAAAATGTAAACACTACAATGGCCCTGAGACGGAATGTATGCACCATCCTTTTCCTAAGCCCTGTGACTATGGGTGGGAGTTATACCATTTAACGTTACATGTCTGTACTCCAGATGTTTACATATAAACACATCACCATTAACTACCTTTATATCCGAATAAAAGAGATAGGCATTTTCAAGGTGTGCTTCAGCTGGCCTAGTTAGGTATCTACTTTAGGATGACATGTATCACAGCCTAAAAGCGCTTGACTCTACTGACTTATTAGAGGAATCTAGAGAAATAGCTTTGGTGTAACTATATTTACATTCAGTCAAATTTAACACAATGCTGTGAATCACCTGGAAGGAATATTTAGCATGAATTTGAGCTAGTTTCTGTTCTGACTTCCTCAGAAATACAAGCCCTAGAGAGAAGCAAAAATTGCTTTTCCTTACCACTGTGCTCTTCACTTTCTGTGCTCAGTGGGGAATGAAACGGTTTCCAACAAAAGTTTAGCCAAAATTTGGGACTTCTTATGAGTTCCTCAGTTGCCTAGAAATACCTCTTGTCTTCAAAAACATGACTGCCTTCCTGTCCTGGCCCTGTATAAGGGTTACCCTAAGACTTAAGAGTTCTCAAATTCAGCCTTGTACAATTGCTTAGGTCAGCCCTAAGCTCTTGCTGTGTTTGCAAAATTTGTCTGGGAATTTTGCTGGCAGAAAAACTGGTTTGGCCTACCCAAAATTCACCTAATGACTTCCATGGTGAGAGGGTTTATGACTGGTTATCATAAATGTTTCCTTTTTTAGTCACTCACTATTATGCACCAGTGTAATTTTATCATCTTTGGAGTTGCTCTCCGTGTTCTAAGCAGCAGTGTCATGCATAGACAACAGTTACATTAGCAGCCTTAAATCACCAAGTATTACAAGTCTTCCACAGAGATGAAGATAAATGATGGATGTTTCTGGCTGCACCAAACCAGAGTGAAATAAGAAACAGAGGAATTAGATATCATGAGAGACCAGCAGACCTGTGTCTGATACTGGCTAGTATGAGCTGTTTCAAAATCAAGCAAAAGGTATCTTTTAATAGGGAACTATAGAATTACAGGTTAAGGGTTTTTATCTGCCACAGTTACTGGTTATTGCAGATCGTGGACCAGGAAATATTTATACCCTTGGTGTTCCTGTCCTCATTTAAGATTCCTATCCTTCTTCAGTTCTGCCTAACTTTTGGATTCAGAAATACTTTCTAGGAATGAATTCCACCATTAAATTATTTGTTACAAGCAAATGTTTCTTTATCAGCTTTAAATGGGTTGCCTTCAGTTCCATTGGATGTCCCATAGTTCTCATGTTTTGAGGTGAGGCTACACACATGCCCACTCTTTGCCGTTCATTGCTTTGTACACCTCCATCAGGCCACTGCTTATTGAGGTCCCTGCTAAATTAATCCATCTCATTCTCATTAGATGCCTCTCATAAATTCTTCCTGCGCCTAATAATTTTCATTGCCTGTTTCTAAGCCTCCTTTAATTTCTTCTGCATCTCGAGCTCACACATTATTCAAAGTGAGTATATAATGGTATTTTCTTAGTTATAGTATCAGCTGGCTTCCCATTTCCAAGTGTTATTGGCTCTTTTCATCCTGCAGAAGAAGGGGCTGAGCTGGAGAGGATGATCTTCAGCAGGACTTCCCATGTGACTGCAGCAAACTCTTGAGAAGGATGTGTCGATGGAGTTGTACTCCTTCAGTTTGCATACCCCACTGGGCAGGAAAACTGAGCAGGGAGTGTTGCTGGGCTGTAGCACAGGATTCAATCATACCTCCAAGCTTGCATGGGCTTTTATATTGACAGATACTTGCTAAAAAATAAAAGTGAAATTCAGTGTAAAAAGGAATAGAAAAATAATTTTTGTCAGAGCTGGTGTGTCTTCTAGTTGCAACATGAAAATAAGGCATGGGCAGAAATATCCCACAATGGTTCTCAGATCTGAAGCACATCAACTTTTTCTGCATAATACCATAGCACTAAGTACATCAGGTCTTCGCAGCTAATGAACTCAAGTAACTTTTTTTTTTAATAAGCAATCATGCAGAGCACAATTACAAACAAATATTTTCACCAAACTAACATTATGGCATTTCATCTTGAGAATCTCAGGCATTGTCAACTTGTGATGTCAACTTTATTTTGAAGCATTAGAGTAGTGTTGCATTTAATTTTTTTAACTGTTATTAATCCAAATATAAATTCTCTACATTCAAAACAGCATCAGTAAAGTGGGCAGTAACGTAATAAAAATATCAGAGCAAACAAATGGTTGTTTGTAAACTGGCTGTGATGAATTATGGACTGATGAATGACAATTTTTCTAACCTTTTTAGATGGTCAAATATAAAATTATCCCTAGAGAAAATCTGAGGGAGAAAGGAAAAGATCACCAGTCTGGTTAGATCCAAATGTGCAGAAATACCTAAGGATTTCATTTTTCTATACTCTCAGAAGTTAAGCATCCAAATAAATGTGACGAACAGCCGCTGTGTCTTTGAATCTCATCAGTAAGACAGGATCATCCTTCTCTATCTCATAGCAGGGATGTGTGTATTGAAGTCACTAGTGACACGCTCAGGTATAAGACTGATGAAGCAAGCGTCCCCATAAGCAGCTATGTTCTCCTCCTCCTGAGGAGCAGCAGAGGTTCTGTAGGTCTTACCTTGTCTGCGACTAAAATCTGGTCTGGCTCTGATGCAAACCCCCTGGGAGAATGACGATCCCTGTTCCCTCTGGGCTGCACAGTCAGAGAAACGCTGGCCACAATGTGATGCTCAGGCACGAGCCATTTACTGTTCATGGGGGGAATCTGTACAGTCCACCTCTGAACTGCAGAACTGAGCTGTTGAAGGAGCTTCAGCCTAGCAAGAAAGTCGAAGATAGTTTTGCTGTTGATTTCAGACTAAGGATTGTCTCAGTCCCTTTGTTGGGCTGTAAAGTAGATCACTTCAGAGGATGCAAATGTGTACTGTTTCTGAAAAGCCACACAAGAGTTAATGCAGCTGAGTGCTCTGTTTCTGTAAGGCTTACAAAAATAATAAGTGTTTTTCTACCTTTCTATTATTTGTGATGAAGAATTAAGCCACCTGGAATAATTAATTCACAAAGGCTGCCTGTGTAATTGCTGGCAGGCAAGGCATGTTGAGCTAGGAAAACTTCCATGGCAAACTTCGTATTTGAAGAATATGAAGAATATTTGAAAAGAAGTTTTTTAGTAGTTTTGAATAAAGACAAACAGAAAAAAGACAGTAATCATGGAAATGTGTATGCTATAATCAGTAATATTTGCAGTAAAGATGACAAGAAATCTACAGGGAATAAATTATCAACTCTTTAGTTTATGAACAGTTTATGTTTTTCTCTTTTTTTTTCTGTAGATTTTTCTCTCTCTTCAGAGAAAAAAATGCTAAATCTAGTTTTTCTTTCCTTCCTCTTCCCTAATCCATTATTTTTCCTTTCACTGCTCTGATACCTTTTATTACTGTTGGTTTTGCCTTGAATATATTGCGTTGTTCTCACATGGAAACCTCTGGTTTATCTGGATATTTGGGCAAGGAACGCCAGAAGAGGTGAATAGAGGCAGCAGCGCAGCAGGGTGAGCAGTGCAGATGAGCACCAGACAGTGGGGGAGGCTCTGAGGCTCTCCATGGGAGAAAACAAAGTTTTAGAGTAAGGAATGCAGCTGACAGGGGAATAGAAAATGGGAAAGTAGATCGATTCTGTTGTCTCTTCTGTGTCTAGGTAAAAAAGGTCATTCATGTGGACAAGAAAGCAGCTCCACAAACTGGGAGCTGGGATGCACCTGAAGTAATATGGCAAGGGCAGGGCAGGGAAGGACTCACATGTTTGGACAAGGGGACCATCTTCATCTCTGGGACTCTGTAATGTCAGAAATCGACCCCCGGGTTATAAGTCAGAACTCCTACAGAGAGCTCTCTCTTGCCAATCCTCCTTCCAAAAGGAAATTCTGGAGGCTGCTATGACAATTTTTATTTTCTCTGCTAGCTTATTAATCCTCTGTGCTCCTTCTTGTCCATTTTCCTTTTGTTTCTCTTCCTTTATGCACACTACATCCTCCCACATGTAGCATGTAGGCATCTCTAGATTATTAAGGTATTATGCCAGCAGCCAGATTTCCATCTCTCTCGCAGGTGTTTATGAGAACATCTCTCCAATGATCTATGCTCACTCACTGTGAAAGTACAGTTTCAAATTTGCCCTTGAAATCTGAAGCAATCAATGTTGGCAGCATTTATTCCTTCCTGTCAAATATTTTTCTTTTTCTAGACTCTATAAACAATTTAAGAATAATGTCTTATGACAGTGATGTTGCAATCCAATAGGGCCTCCTTTGCTTTCTCATTTGTCTTACATTTGTTCAAATCAAAGGGTAAGAAATCTAACGGATAACAGCGGCAGCATCTGGCTCAATCATCTCATCACTAATTGGTTCTGTGATTAGTGCAGACAAGGAATGGAGAAGGTGGATACAAGCTTCTAAAATTTCTAGGTGAGGGCATCTTCCAGCCC
This sequence comes from Gavia stellata, assembly GCF_030936135.1. Classification (NCBI taxonomy): domain Eukaryota; kingdom Metazoa; phylum Chordata; class Aves; order Gaviiformes; family Gaviidae; genus Gavia; species Gavia stellata. Next base: position 16,495,912 of record NC_082598.1, on the reverse strand, counting down.
ATCTGTTACGTGATATATCCACTAACTTATTCAGCTTCTCATCTTCTTGATTCTGAGGAATCCTCCTCAGAGACACGTTAGGATTTTTCTGGGTTTTAGTAAGGTGACTATAGTCTGCTTTTGCATAGTTCACCTGAACTGTAGTGTTTGCTCCCTGCAGTAGACACCAGATGACTTTGCCAGGAGGTTAGTCTACACAAGTCCACTTGCAATATTATCAGCCCAGGCTGACAAATAACCATTTGAAGTATTTTAGTGTTCATGAAAAGTCCAAGATTAGGCATAGAAAACTCCAGTTTAACTGTTGAACCAGTGCAACAGCATAGGCTGAATTTCCCTAAAACATCACTGGACAGACTAACTAAAATATTGAAAAGTCAAGTCATTTTTCATAGCCATTTAATTTTTGGACCTCCCTGCAAAAAGAAATGCACTTACAACAGTGCTATGTGTTGTCATTATCTCTTTTGGTCAGAATTTTTGGTCAGAAAACCAATCTTTGGGTTTGTCTCTAAGTGCTCAAGAATTTAATTCAGATGCCTTTCACATTATGGCAATTACTTAAAAGAAAATCCCATAAAACCTTGTTTCTCCGAACATAGTTGAAGCCAAGCAACTTCAAGAGTTTTTGCTCCAAATCTAACTCAGACAACACTCAACCAAAAAGACCACAACCAATCCTCTGTCCAGAGCACCACATTTCTGAGCCCACTTTTACTTCCTGTTTTTCTACCTCCTTCCGCCCATACCCAAAGCAATACTCAATGAAACTACTGACCCTCATAGTTGTGATCCGCTTTGAAGGTTGTTGTATAAAGAAATTTGACTCTTTTTTACTGTCTGATAGTTTGAGCTCAACCACAATACTATTTGAGGTTAAATATAATTAATTAATTAACTAACTACAGAGATTAATGGTATGATGTAGAACCAGGTATTGTGAGAATCCTACAAGCTGTTCCCCATAGTTGCACCAAAATACCATTGGCCCGTCTACAGAAAACACTATTTTAGCTCTGAATTTCCCACGAGTACAGGTTGTCAGCAAGCACACTTAATTTGCCAGAAGATGTGACTGGTTAGTAAAGTGGATAAACTAGTGTTACAAATGTCAACCAGACCTGATGCTCCTTTTTCTGAGGGTTATGTCTGCAGGACTTTCTCCTCCACAGTGATATTCAAACGGCTCATTTTTCTCAGAGTTTGAAGTGGTTCCAGGAAAGTAGAGCATCCAGTTCTGCCAAATGCTGAGGAAAGTCAGTGGGAACTAATAGCTGGGGTAAGGCTGACACTAGTGAATAAGGCATGCATGATGTTGCTCCACAGAAAGCTACCATGCTTAAAAAGGAGAATGGTAAAATTATAAACAGCACTACAAGCCCTCATAGCACAGGACTGGGTTTGGTCAGACAGACATTGCCCTAGTCCTTCATCTTTTATGTAGGTGTATAGAGAAACCCAACTAGAATCTTAATCCAGTTTGCACTTTTGATCTGACATTTATTTTAAAAGCCCCTTTGGAAGACATGAGTGCAAGCTAGCTACCTGTCATTTGTCTTCTTCAGAGGATCAAGAGCTTAATCTGGCCTGGAAATGGTTCCTACCTTTCAGCAATGGCATAACAAATATGAGACAGTAACCTCTGAAGGAATGCTGAGGAACCAAAGTGAATATTATGGAGACAATCCTTGGTAGCTAGACTGTCTGCTCCTAGTCCTAATGCATTTAACTGCAGTGTAGAATACCCTGCTGCGCCTGACGAATATGCATTAAGTGCCATTTTCAGTACATTACAGCTTTTTAGACAGCTGCTCGTCCTTATTTTCATGCCTATTGCAGTTTCCTTTCCACTGCCTATCCTGAAAAGTTAAATACAGCCTTCTGAGATACAGCAGTCCTGGAAAAGGTACCACTTGTTGGATCTGGTATGCTCTTTTATTCTCATCAATTCCTCATTCTTTTCGAACCTGACGTATAATCCTTCTTAAATGTGTCCCTTTACGCTATAATTTGGAGCTGTTCCAATTGATAATTTACGCTATCGTCACCAGTTAACATGATCCCTAATCTCAGTAGGTTTTATCAAACTTTTTATCAGAGGTACTGCTTTGAGTTGTTTGTACTAATAATAGTTAAGAGCACTGAGTAGGTACAATGGTGTCTGTTGCCTCCGTGCCCCGCTGCTCCAGGGGGTGACCTTCTCTCCTATACGAAGCAGCGGCTAATGAAAAAGTGCCTCCGCCTTTTCTTGTTTTCACGTTCACACATCCTTGAACATATACTAGTTTAAAGTTTGTTTGACATCTTAGATCAGCTGAAGGTTGTAAGTAATTTAAAGTCATTCATCTAAGTCAGCACCTAAAATGAAAGCAGTAATGGTTTATTCCATAGGGAGTTACTCGTGAGCGGCTGAAAGTGTGTAACAGTCCATTGCACAGTGCAAAGCCGAGCTCAGTAGAAAGTAGATGAAAACATATACAGAGTTTAAAGGGCATCAGCAGGTATTCATTTTACCCCAGACAGTCAGTACAGGGGCCACTTGTCTTTTTATCAACGGTATCTGATAACATGAAGAAATTAATAATTTACAGAGGGCAGGCAGTACTTTTCCATTAGAAGCTGCGTGCGAAGGAAGAAAGAACTGCTGGCACAGGCCAGAATGCTCCCGCAAGGTCGTTCCGCCTCAGTGCTGCAAATGTGTTTCTTTTTAACCCTTTCATAATCAAGAAAAAATACAGCTCTGAATTACATGCATATTTTACCTTTATTGAGTGCAGAAAACAGCCCACAGCCATGCTGGACTGCACGCTTTTGGTATCCTCCGGTCTTGCAAGCTGTGCAGCTTTGGATCTAGCAGCTCCTTGGGTGGGACATCTCATGGGAACCCTTGATGCTTTTGGGACAAGTCAAAAGTCTCATTCAGCCCCGCTCTCACTGTGGAGCTGACACACCAAAACTTAACATGTTACTCAGTGGGCGAAAGAACTGACGATATGTGGTTTCACCCAAGGTATGCATCCTTTGCCCACCAGTCTTGCCCTCCCACTCCATCTCTTCGTGTCCCTGGTGGCATGCCCCGGTGCAGGGGACATCCACGCGCTGGCTGCCAGCGGCCGCCTATGTGCTCATTGCCTGTCCAATGCACACATATTAACACGGGCGCTGCCGAACGGGATGCATCCAACCAGCCTTTTCCTCGGTACCAGCCCGGATCTCTTCCCTCAGCTCAGACACTGCCTCTTGTGTAACATCTGGGGTTGCAATTATCTCTGAGCCTTCAGTGGCTCTTTCCTGTGCAAATGAGAGTTTCTGAGGGAGGGGAGAAGAATGGACGAGCAGACCCACAGCGCAAAGACAGAGGTTTGCCACATCATCCTAGGAAGCCAGGCTAAAACAATAAAAAAGCTAACCCAGGCCATACACTAATGAAATATTATGGCTACATACTTGAAAAAGCAGGAAATTATAACATTATGATTCCTACAGAAACACTGTCCTCTGCTACCTGCCCAGCATAGTCTTTGATTAAATCTGTTGTATCTGTAGTCTACCGTACATCCGTTCCTGTTGTTAAGCACATACCATAAAATATAATAGATGTGCAATAGTGCAAAAACATTTGAACTTACATTGTTTGTAGTTAGAAAGATTAAATAAATGCTTAGAATATGCAGAACCTGTCAAAAACCTAGAGACACACTAAAACTGCAAGATACCCAGTTTTATGCTTACGCATGATTTCTTCCTGTTCCTGATGAAAATATTTTTGAAAGACTGTCCTGAAAAGGAGATGAAGTGGGGAAGAAATCTAAAGGATTGCCATGCATGGCGTTTTTCAATTTGTTTCTTCATTTTGTTTAGTTAAGCCACATGCGTTTCCGGAAGAGTTTTTAATGCAAATTTTTTCAACAGCAGTATGAGAGCAACATCAGACAGCATGGAAAATCTGCACTGAGATGCTATCACAAGCAAGACAGGATTTCATCAGGCTTGGTTAAAACCTCCATTGATGCCATCAGAGCATTCTCAAAAACACAGCCATTTGTAATTTTATAACTGGCCAGTCAAGGTTGGGTTTTTTTCCTTCTAGCTTAGCTTTTGAAATGTATTTTCATGACTCATGGAAAGCTCTCTATTTGTCAAGTTTTTTCCCTGATGATGTATCAGGTTTCCTTGTAGGCTTGCTGTATATCCATCTTCCTTTTTCATACGGTGGATAAAGTGAAGGAGGAGAAATATGAAGGTGCCGGGTACTGCTCCAAAGTTGAGGCTGAACTGAAGTTTGTACTTAAAGGAGGGACCCAGTCACTTTGGTATGCACAAAAAATATACTGTGTTGTTCCCAAAATTACAGTACTTGCTGAGTATGAAATGGATTTTCTGAGAATTTACAAGTAAATCCATTAATTATTTTGAGTTAATTGAAAATAGGTCCTTTTGCACCTTCTGTCAGACTTTTATTTATCCCTAAAGGATTCTGTTACGAAATACAGACCCTTCATTATTCAAATATCATCAAAATTCTTTGAAGCTTTTCCATAGGACATTTTCAAAGTAATTCATTTAGGAATTATGTTCCTTTTTGCTGTTATTCATCAGAGCTAGGAGTTTCTCATTTATCAGTGAGAGAAGGGAAAAGTGTTGCTTGGGGGAGGTGGTCCTCAGAAGAGCTCCTCTCCTCCTCGGCTGCCACCCGCCGTTGCTCTTGCTCTGATGATTCTCAGGGGAGAGAAAGAAAATGAATCATCTATGAATCCATTTGATCCAATGACAACTTAAATCCCTATAATGCCATAATCATATTGTTATTACGCAGTGTCATGCCAGGACTAAGGTTATCCAAACAGACAGACATTGTTTGGTGTCTTAATATTACTGCATTTTTCTGAAGTCGAGGGTAGTCCTCAGCTTCTGGGATCTATAGCGTTTGTTTGAGAGATAATTCTACCTTCCCTACCATATTTTGCCCTATCTGTAAGTGGTTATTCTTTTATTACCACAGGGTCTAGGAATTCGCATGTCCCAAATGCCTTGTACTAAATGTTACACAAACAGAGAACAAAAAGCTCTCCCACCCTGAGAAATTTGCACTTTAATTAAAAAAGATGAAATAAAGAATAGAAAACCAAAGGGAAATGTACAAAAAATATTAGGTATTTTTGGGCTGGATAGTAGGCAGTGATCTCAGCCTGCTACTGGCCAGACTAGTGAGAAGTATTGTAAGCCTTGCAGCGAAGGGGGATCTTTTAAGGAAGGATCTGAAAGAATCCAAGGGTTTCAGTATGCAGCTATCCTGGCGTAAGGGGCAACAGGGGAGAAAATATATGTGAGGTGGTTAAGAAATACATCAAAGGTGCAGAAGGTGGATAGTTGGAGATAGGCGGCAATATGGTGATACCATTAAAAGTACAAGAGGAAGAAACAAGTGGTGGGAGGATGTCAAGTGAGAGAAGTGGCTTGCTTTCACACCACAGGGAAAGGGCTGGAAAGGGAATGGCTGAGTTACCAGTAAAGAAAATTATCTTTGCTTCACTTTTCTGAACTGATAAGAACACAAGAGCAAAACATATTGCAGTAGGCAAGATGCAAGTATTGAGAATCCAGAAAGAAGTTTTATCTCAGTTGATGCACAGGAGAGGCTGCGTCATGATGACTATAGACCTAAAGTCAACTTAAATGTGTTTTTTTCTGGCAACATGCATGATTGCCATTAAAATGTATTTCAGTACTGTAATTCAGACCTTGCTCTTTCTCACATTAGATCCCTTTCCATGAGTATAAACGCTGATATTCTGACTGTCTGAGGCCATCCGAACAGCATGTCTAGCACACACATTGCAAGTCACTGGTTTCCCACCTGTGGCTGCAGAGCATCAGTGGCCCATGAGGCCAGGGCAGGTGACCTACGTCATGCCCATACTGTACCCTGCTACATAGCATAGCCACCAGCAGCACTGGGGTTTCTTCCTCAGGTACCTTATCAGCTGAACACACCCACTGACACCAGGCTCTGCTGATGCATGATAAACCAAAGAGGAAAGAAAGAAAGGGGAAAAAAAAGCACATTAAGAAAGGCATTGGAACAAATACCTGTGATCTGAGGTAGCCTTGCCATACTAAAGACACAGATCTCAACCATTGCTCCCCCTCCAGGCTTCCTTTCTAAAGGAAATTTGGAGATGTTCTCCCTTTCATTCTGAATTTCTTTTTGTTGTTTTGGAATTGTAGGTCCTCCCACAGAACACAAACTGCAAATTTCAAAGCAGCTGTATTTAAACTCAGTCGATGGTATAATGCAAACAACTTTTTTCAGTAAAAAAGAAACGATAGAAAATTAAAATACACACAGCCAGTGATTGTTAAAATAGTAGATCATCACATAAATTTGCATTAATTGCACAAAAGCTGAAAGTACTTCATTAAATGCTCTCATAACACAGTAACCTCTTTAGAAAATTATTTCTGGGATAAGCATGTAAATAATTACATACTGTCTGTCCCATGTAGTTTTATCTGCCCAAGCAAAGAGGAACGGAGTGTTATAGCTCAAGAGCACTCCGATTTTTGAGCAATTGATTAAAAAGAACAAGCATTTTAATGATGTTCATCAAAAGTGCTGTACATATATGAATTGTATATTCAAGTATGTGAGGATTTGAATGTCTAAACTCAGTTCAGTATGGAAAAATCAAGCATATAAATGATGTATTGTTCGGAATCAGCACTGAAGGTAAGGATTTGGGAGTAAATCTGATTAATTTCAATGTAAATGAGCAACGTGATACTGCATGTAAGTATGAGGATGTAATTGGTCTGTGCAGGTGCCTGTTGCGATACTCATACTGACAACTTTGTATTCTGTAAAGAGTTTTAGTTTAACAAAGGAGTTTATTCATGGTGCAGTTTCAAATTAGTCTTTATTCTTAGGAATTTTTATTTCCACAGTATTTGAGCATTTTACAGTAATTAATACTGTTATCCTCATAACTATATTCTGACATGAGACAATTTCCCTTTTTGTAAAATGTTGGGATTTCCAAAGTTTTCCCTTTCCAGATTAGGAAGAGTATATCGAGGAATATAGAGTCTATAGCAAGACAAAAATGGGCAGGGTGCTCAGTCACAGGTTAAACAGCGTTGGTCAGAGGAGTTAACTTTCAGAATGGCACTTGCAGGCATCACCTTAATGGTCTCTGTCCAGAAGGATCGGGGTGAGAGGGAGGCAATCTGGAAACATAGTGAGTGCTTCGGAGAGAGGAGGTATCAGAATATACTTACTCGGTAAAAACTCCTTACATATTTCAACTACAGTAGTAAACACCCACAAAGTGTACAGCAAGCTTTCTGTTTTCAATACAACTTTTAAGACACAATCATAAATGCCATTTCCTCTGTGAATCTATGATGAAGTAATAGTATACATTAGTCAGGTAGAATTGCCTAGCTGTCTTTAGTGATAGCCAAAGAGTAACCAAGAGATGCAACTCAGGCCCATTTTCCTCCTTAATGTGAATGTGTGAAATGTCAATATGTGCATCATTCATCTATGTGTTACTCCTGAAGAGCCTTTGTTTGCCCCTTTCCTACCCATAAAAGATTTTTCTTTTATTTTGGTAGTCTTGGCCCCAGCATTTCGCTAATGAATGAAGGCTCCTGGCTCACATTTCTTTCTAGGTCTAATGATAAAGACCCAATTCTGTTAGATCTTTTCTCTCCCTCTTCTAAAAAACAACAACAAGTAAACACTTAACTCAGCTGAATTGCAACTTAACAGCTGACTATGCAGGCCCATGCAAATCAAAATGAAATCTTAAAAATGCAGATGTAGTCATCAGAGTGCTAATTAGTAATTTGGCTGCTGCCTCTCCACTCCAGATCTTCACTCTAATTGTAAAACAGGGGGGAGGAAGTATCTTATGGTCATATTCCACCTGGCCTTCCCAGGGGAGCAAGCATTAAGCACTCTTTTTGTGCCTGGATAGGATCCGTGCCGCCTCCAGGAAAGCAGCACAAAGGCTCTGTCTCCATGATGGAAATACCTGTTTGATGTCCCCGGCTTGTGGAGGTGCATCAGCAGTCATCACTATGGCAGAGGGAGGTGCAAATGCCTTCACCTCACTGTCAGCAACAAAAGCAAGGGTAGAGAGGCCACCGCGTGCCCACTTCTCCATGTGGCCCCTCTCCCCAGCAGAACAGCCCACCCCTCCATGAGAGATGGGGGTTTTATCTTTCCAAAGAGCATCTGTGCCCATGCAGCCTCTCCATCCTGGCATCTTATGAGAAGGAATATTCTGCATCCTTGAAGCAAGTTTCCCTTGAACTGGCACGAACCCAGCTGCCATCGTCATTGCAGTCCTTTTCACCATCATGAAGGGAAACTACTATCATCTTTAGTACCTTTGCAATCATTCATTCTTCCTTGTGAATGAAAAGCTTAATAATGCTTTGGAAAAACAATTATGCTGCATCCTTTAAATGAATGATGCTGAGATTTGTTTTGTAATCATGACACTTTTTTGGGAAAGAGTAATTCTTATTTAGAGGTGGGAAGAGCTGACAACTGGGGTCCCGTTCTTCACCCACCTCTTTCTCCTTCCCAACCATGATCAGAACATTCCCTTAGCTTGACTGTCATTGCTATAGCTTTGATTACGCTTTTTGGATGACACCTTTTTTTTATGTTAAAGCTCTATCTTAATTGCATTAATTATTCCAGCTTTGTTTCCACCTATTAAAAAGTAGCAAAGTTTTTAAGGGACATAATAAAGATGCTTTCAAATTTTTTATAAAGATTCTGGTGTCATTGTGGCCATGATGTTAAGACTCACATTATTTGCATATAAAACATACATAACTGACACATTAACATATATCAGTCTTTGTACAATGGTGACAGAACTGTACCCTCATCATGAAAAATTCATGTGGTCTGTTAGAAAATCTTTATTGTTCAATAAATTAAAAGATTTACCTAAATATATTGATTGTATTTAACCTGTATGTTGCCAGCTTTCTGTGTTTCTTCATAAGTCTTTCCACGCTTGTTTTCTTTTCTCAAATTATCAGTTCTTGAGCTATTTTATTCCTTCAGAATCTGAAATGTTCTTATCTGTAGAAATATTTTTCTAGGCCTCACGATTGGAAAGAAGAGCATGAAAGCAAAAACTCTAGAACCTCAAAAACCAGGAAGAGAGAAAGCTTAAACTTTTTTTTTTTATCATCTTATTTAGCCATTCTTATGGTAATGGTGAGAGATACAGGTAGACCTGTAAATTTGAGCAGGTTGTGCCACATTATTTGTAAAAAGCAAAGGATTAATCCCCTTCTTAAGTGAAAATCAATGCACTCTTAATGGCACCTCCATAATTAAGCTGTTCTGAGTTTGATGTGCATTTGGACTATGACCACTTTATGTCACTCTGGTAATATAGGGAAGCCTTGAAGATGTTGCAAAGGGGCCAGAGACTAACGACATTTAGAGCCAGTACACGTAAATTATGGAGCTATAAAAAGACATGGGTATAAATGTCCTCATTTTCAGGGCTGCAAAAGAAATTTCTATTGAATTCAAGCAAAAAAGAAACAGAAAAGAGTAGAAGACAGATTCCAATGAAAGAACTTGTCAGATCAGCTCTATTAATTAACCATAAAAGTGCAGATGAAGGATACTTTAGATAGCATTAAATCCTCCTCAGACAAAGCTAGTGGTCACAAAAAAGTTATTCAGAAATATGAGAGAGAATTTTCTTCCTGTCTAGATAAACATGTCATGCTTTTCCAGACAGCACAGATTGCGGACCTCAGTCTATGTATGCCTGTGAGTGATTTTTCTAACTTAGCTTTTCTGAATGTGCAACATTTGGAACTCGATATACACATACAGCAAGCACTCACACAATACATGCCAGATCAATATTTCATGTTTACAAAATGATTTTTTTCAGCAGAGCGACACTTTATCTCGTCTAGTCCTCCATGCTCCCTGTCAAATCCCTAACACAGAAAAGTAATTTTTGAATTAAGAAGTCATTTCTCTCTCCCCTTAGATACAGTAATAGTTTTCTAGTTGCTATGTGGCATGATTCAGTATGTAACGAGCCGAGCAATCGGCAAACACGTGCCTCCCACTTTGCTGTTGTGCAGTGACATTTCTGTGCCAGTTTTGCCAAGAACCCTGCGGCTTTCCTGATCTTAGGCACTGAACTTTTGATCAACCCTGAGGGAAAAATGCAGCGAAAAAATAATGGGATCTGAGGTCTTTCTTAGCTTGGAACAAAACCTCCTCCAGGCAGCAAAGGAAATAAACAAAAAGGCTGTGGTAGTAGCAAAAGAATTAGTTTCCTACCAATTTCTTTGCAAGATCAACTACAAAATCTTTATGTGGTAGGCGAGACTGAGACTTACCCTGATAGAAATAAGCATTACAAATTTGGGACAGATTGAGCCACACACTTGGGCGCAGAGGTTCACACAGATTACCTGATGAGATGTGTCATACCTTATGGTTGGAGTGGGTGGATGTGCTGGGTGAGGTGTCAGACAGCAAAATGGCCCCCCAGGTGCTCCTGAGGGCAGTCCAAGACTGACTGTGGGCACTGTTAGAGAACGAGGGGACTTACAGGAAGGGAGAGATGGAGGGATGGAGGGAGGGATGGAGGGATGGATGGATAGATGGAAATGTGAGTTAAATATTTGTTCTCCTTCCAACACTTTCTGGACAGTGTGGAGGGACATGCACTCAACATTTTGGCTTTGGTGCGTATGAGAGAAAAAGTTTTTCTCTACAGGAGTGACCGACACAGCGCATAAGGGTATGATTAGTTTTGTATGAGAAGAGATAATTTGTTATTGTTTTTCTTTATCTTAACTAAAAAATGCATGTGTTTTGAGGATCTGAAAAAATACTGACAGTCTCTCAAGCATGCGTAATTATCCCAGGCACCATGCTGCAAGTCTTTAGATACGGGTGCACTATAACGTGGTGTTGTATCGGGCTTTTTCAAGCAGTGGTTTTGATGAGATTTCCATAATGCCCCAGTAAACATTGAGGCTGACTGCTCATCTACACTATATTTTACACCAATTCGCAATTGTGAATTTCAAGAATGCAATATCTGATACTAAGTGAGATCACAATAATGCTCTTTCTTTGCCTAAAAGACCTCTGTCATGGCTTAGAGCATCTTGCTGTAGAAAGCAGCTTAAAGTCAAAACCTATCTCTGAATTTTAGTGTTTGGATTTCATTCACATGACAGTGAAAGCCTGCATTTTGTAAGCAAACTCCTAAAATAACCAATTCCCCCTCTTTTTTTCTCTCCTCCTCAAAGTTGCAGCAATTTCTTGCTTCAAGTTTTCAAGGAAATCTTTCCAGAGGAGAGGTCTTTAATCATAAATTTAAGTATCATCTGCCTCACGTGGAGCTAAACATTGGAAATCATCCACATAACCTTCTGATGCCATGAAAACTATGTTAGTTTTAAATATGGTCTCCAAAACAGAGATAAATGAGATTCACACAGAACTAGAGGAATGGGAGTTTGCCAAGAGGTTACAGTCTGACACACCACAGGAACAGGCCATCGTGAGATAGTTTTGTTACGAAGTTTTCGTTTTTTATTTGTTTACCTGCACTCCTGATTCTCTTGCCCCTAATGTCAGCAAGTTTATATAGTGAACAGGGTTACACATTTTTACTTCATGGTATGGTACCGCAGAAATAAGCAATGGCACTGAAGGGGAGTGAATTCAGAATACTTTAAAAGAGACAAAATACATGATATTTTTCTTTTAATGAAAGCACAGTATTCTAAGAACCCCAAAATTAATATAACTAGGAAAAAAAGTCACCCTTCCATTCTCACACCAGAAGAAATTCTAGACATAAAAGTGAAGGAAAATAAAAGGAAGTTAGGTATTTTTAATCATTCCAGCATACTTCTTTTTTTTTGCAAATATGACTTCTTTAACCTCATTTGAAGTAGGCCCATTAAACCTAATGCACTGAACATTATGTGATCAGCATAAATTGGGTCTATAGAACTAGCCCCTCTAATGCAAAGTCATGAGGAAATAATATAATAAACTAAGTCATCAGTTCACTGTGTCATCACTTCTCAGTAGCTCAAGACTTTCTGGGTGGTATAAATTTCTGTTGCTTGTTTTATCTGTCTTGGCTAATCTTATTGGCATAAAAAAATAAAAGGGTGGGATAAGATTTTTGGAAGCTTTCAGATACCTATAAGGGGTTCCTTACAAACTCACAAGTAATCACTTTGCCTGTTTACAAAGAATAAAAATATTTTCTTGAATCAGATGCCAGACTTCCTTTCACATATTTTCTATTTGCTCTTCAAATTTATCTGGATAATATAACTAGGTATCTGACTGTTTCTCAGATACAATGAAAATGCAGTATTATTTGGATTGGAAAGATGGTGGGTTTCATTTAGCCCTAGGCTGCAGGTCACTGGATTACTCTTAGTAACAGGGCACTGGATAGCATCACATATTCATTGTCTGGGCTATTGTATAACTTGCTTGGTCCCAAAAGTGAGGCAAGAAGGAAACAGGATCAAAAACCCTAAGGTTTTCCTGATTTGTACCTTTTCAATGGTAACCACAAACATTACTGCTTGGGAGCAGAAATCTCCTCTCAGCTGCAATTCTGAAATAAACTGTGTAATATTTCTGGATTTGGGGATAAATCTTTATCTTGCATTATGTGCTTCAGTAGGACTTACACTGTCTTTGTCCAGTTATCAGCTCTGCTACTTATAACCCTGGGCAAAAACTTAGGACTGGAGCTCTAAGGGCCACAGCTGTTGTGGTGCTAACTGCTGTAGTGCCAAATTTTTAAACCACTAATGGAGGGAGACAAGTCTTTTCTCTAAAAAATGACCAGAGTAGCAGAAGATAGCCCCCTTTCATCTGCAGTTAAAACATTTACAGGGTTTTGAGATACTGATACTGATTCTTCTTTTTCCCAAGAAGGCATAACCATAAGACTATCACCTAATTATGGTAGTTGACGTAAAATGAGAAGAGGATAAGAAATGTCCTCTAATTTCCTCCCATTAAAACCCTTCCACATGACATGGAATAATATTCATCAGGAGGGAAGAGGAGACCAGGTGTGATTTTGACTGTCCTTAGACTGTACAGAGCCCTCCCCGTGGCACAGAGAACCCAGATTCCAGTCCCTGCTCCTCCTCTGCAATTTTCCTCCTATGTAACTTTGCAGTTATCGCTCAATGTCATTGAAAAACTGACCTTTCTCTGATACCACAGGCCTCACTATATATAGGTATATCATACTTTTACAGAAGTATTGGAAAAACAGCCCTGGCAGTTCCTCAGATAACATTGTGCTGTGAAAGATGTGAATACCAAAGATGAAATAACACCGGACAGGGTTAATTTACTACTTTTAGTTTGGCTTATGAGTGCAAGGAGTGATGATAGGCATGTAAAAGTCACTGTATGAATACCTGTCACAATAATTTTCTGATATGCAAGTTGTCCTCTCTTCTTGAGACTGTAGAAGACGGGTGACATGATATCAGGTTTTGTTTTCTTTGGAGTTTTTTATTGCTATACATTTTTGGAGAAGCTGAGCAGCTGTACTTCAAACGACCATGAAGAAGGAAGGTGGATGGGATGCTGTGAGCTGGTGGCAGACAAGTGTCAACGCATGTTCAGTGGAAATGTAAGTGATGAGCAGTGAGGGTCCTTTCTGAACTAAGCTGGCCCACTTTTTCTGTTCTCCTGCTGACAAGACAAGCGTCAGAAACTTTCATCAAGCCTGACTTCACCCAGGGAACATCAGCAGGAAATGTAGCAAATAATTAGCAATCAGAGTTTACTGTGAAGAATCAAGTTGTGGGGATATTTTTTTCCACCTCAAGGTAGAGGGTTGATAATGAGGACTTCCAGTCAGACACAAATCTCTGCTTTCTCATTGCCTCTCTTTCTGTTAGTCTGAAGGTTACAACTTAAAAAAAAAAACTTTCATATTTCTAGGTTTGATTTTTTTTTTTCTCTTTGATGAGGACACTCAGCATGGTCAGTCTAATTATTTTCTTCCCACTGTCTCTTATTATCAGCCAAAATAACAAGTTTACATAGGTAATGGTTTACACAAACTACTTGCTCTCTCAGTCCTGCCAAGGTGGTGCTTTCCAGGGGACAGCTCCAAGAGGAGGCCGTGTAAGAAGTCAAGCACGCACAATTTTCACTAAGTCGTTAGTGAATTACAGGTATATATTGTCTCTCAGGACTAGACCCTCTGTACACAGCTCAAAGCTTGACACTTGAAATCATGCCAGGTTCATCATTCTCTCAAACTCATTAAACACTTAATTCCTTTTATTTTGCACCCAGGATCTTACCAGGAGAAGGAAACTATGGCTAAGAACATTTAAAGCCACACTAGAAGGGTGATGTTGTTGGTAATGGAGGGACTATCTATCAACCCTGCTTTTCCAGAGGAACTAGCAGGGTGGTAAACTGTCACTAATATGACTGGTGGTGATCAGCTTAAGAAATAATGAGAGACCTATTTCTACTAAAATCTTCAGTAAGATTCCCATTCATTTAGGAAGGGCCAGGATTTCCGCAAATATGCCCTTGCATTTTTCTGCATATTTGCTTACATAGGAAGTGCATGAATTATGATACCAAAAGCATAATAATGACTGCATATATCTATGTTAGACCCTTGCCTTGGAGTTAATGGGCTATTTATAGAGTGAATAACCATAAGTAAGGTTCATTTCCCATAAGGCTCAGAGCAATTTATTTTAGGTTTGGCCTAAGGTACTGAGAAGATACAGTGCAAAGTTTACTGGGATTGGGAGAGGGGTCATCTGGAACAATTTGGTCCTGAGAGTATGTGTGGTGTAGAGCTATGTAAAATGTGGTTTTCTGAGGATTACAGAGGTCAAAATTGGCAAGTATTGCACAGGAACTTCTGAAAAACTTAATCAGTGCTTTTCACACATAGGGTGCAGGATAGGGCTCATACTGGGACTTGTAAGCTGCCTTTTCCCCATGGTCACAAATGAAAACTATTGCTAAAAACAAAAGATATATTTAAATTCAAGATACATTAGTGGTTTTACTTCACATTCCCACTAGCCTACCTTTTAATGATCAAATAAATATCAAAGAAATAAAATCAAGACATGTTCAAATAAAAAAATACAGTAACTGTCATTACTGTTCAGGAGAAACTAAAATTTCTTATAAAAATAATTTATTCACTATATTACACCTATTTCATTTTCTAACTTTTAAAGACAGCAAAAAGTAGGACAGGAAAGAAATACTTGCATGGGACAAACAAGCTGACCAGACTTGCAGCAGTGGAAGCTGTGGTGCATGCACTGCCTCCTGCCTCCTCCAGAAGCACCGTTACCAGCTTTATATTCAACATTTGCTTTTTCAGGATTATTTGTATTCATATGGTGTCATTCACCTGAGGATCTCAAATGGTTTACAAACAATTTAACCTATTGTCACTCATTCAGTACTGGAAGGCTTGGTCCCCGCTCACCCCAGCTGCCAGCCTGCAAAAGCCCACTTAGTAGGCTTTTGAATCAGAGCTGTCATTCTCAGCCGTGAGAGGTGTTCCCGGCACACAACCCTAAAGCTCCTTCATCCGTCTCCTTCAAACCCTCCTTGAAAAGCACCTTTGCCAAGATGTTAACAATATTAAACAAGCCAGCAATCTGGCAAAAGGGTATATTGCTGGAGTGCTGAGGCTACTGCCTGTTATACCAGCCAGTGACACACTCCTGAACCTGCTGTACCCAACCATTGTCTCACGTCTTCTTCTTGGACTATAAGATCTTTGAGGTAGGGATCAATTTTTTTGGTCTGTGTCTATGAACTATTAAGTAGCTTAGGTCCAGCTACATAACTTCAGACTCTTAGGTGCTATGACATTGCAAATATTATAGAAATAAGTAATAAATCTGACAAATGTAAATGATTCCTCTAGATGGGAGGAAATGAGAAGCCAGGCTCTTAGTTAACTTACTGAGTACTTAATCACATAGCCTTCTAGGATACTTGAGCATACCCAATATAGCTGAAGCTGCAATTTGAGTGATAAATTATGGAGCGTAAAATGGTAATTTTTAATATTCACAAGGCCAGTCTATTCATGTTCAGAAAATCACCCTCTTTACATGAGAGAGGAGTAAATGACCCCTTGGATACATGACAACTTTTATCACTAAGCACATTCCACCAGTGCATCGAGGACCGGAGGTACCGTACAGTGAAGTCAATGGAAAGACTCCCATTGAATTGGAATCAGGCCTAAAGCCAGTTAAGAAAACTGGACATTACTTGACCAGCACAACATTTATGTTGCTTTCCAGTGTCTGTCCGTATTCATTAATTTTTAAATGGAAACACTTTTAAATTGGTGCTGACACCGCTTTAGCACCATAACACTTTGAAATCTCCACTTACCATTGGCTTTTCATTTTAGTGATATTCCTCTTAAGAGCAATGTCTATTATTCGGAAAGGTAATATGGAAAGAAATCACAGTTTTCATTAACTGAGCCATTGTGAGCTGGTGAGTACCAACAGATGCCTTAAAGAGACAATGACATGAATTCTGCATGCAACTATTTATTCAGCCTATTCGTTATTGTCTTTTTATGGTACCTTCCATGTATTTAAAAGAATTCATCCAGCGTACTTTCTCCTCCTCTTGTTTAGTATCATGATCTTGCATGTTTTCGGGCATTTTCTTTCCTTGACACACTAGCTTTTCATGACAGAGGAAGGCTGTCTTCCTCTTCCCTAATTCATGGTTCACAGCAGACAAATGAAATTTTTAATGAAGATTATGTATTATTTTCCTAGTCAGGTTGACCTGAGTAGCTAAAAGAACAGAGATGCAGAATCTAACTTACGTCATTAAGCATTTGAAATGTATTAACCATTACTAAAAGGTAATTAATTGTATCTTGTATCTTTAAATGCCCATATGCGATGGCCCATATGAGCCCCAAACTTGCTCTCTGCATGTGGATAATTAGAGAAAACTCATTTGGAAAGTGGGGGTAACTGTCTCATCACAGCTACAAAAGCTGGCCCCCCGATCTGCCATGAGAACTCTTAAATTAGACACCTGTCCAAAAGAGAGGGCACTGATCAAGAGACTTTAACATGGACTGAGAAACAAGGTAATATCAAATCTGCCTGTAAGATTTGTTTCTTCTGTACTTGGGGTGAAATGCCTCATTTATTTTGAAAATTAGAAATCCAGAACTTTTAGACATTTTCTGGATTTTTATTCCATTTTCTGTTTTAACATATCTCACATTTATTGCTACCAGTGTTGTGTAGGTCATGGCACAATGACAGCAGGGAAGGAAGCTTATCAGTCACTATGAAAGGTGCTGAGGGACAAAGTGTTATTTTGATCAGAGGCCTTCAACAATGTGTATTCTGCTCCACACAGGTATGCTCACCTCTGCCAGGACACATGCAAAAAAAGCAGACCAAAGCATAAAGTGTGAGCTGGTGGAGGTGGTTGGTTCATCATCGCAAATTTTTGTTATTGCAAAAAATGTCCCATTCTCTCCTGAACTGAAATCAAAAAAATTTCTTCTCTATTTGCTTGATTGGCAAAAAGCAAATAAGTGGTCACCACACTGATATACAGAATGTCCAGGAGTCTCAGTGTCCAGGCAGTCATCTATGAAATGGGAATCCTGGCTTCTATTTTTATTTAAAACCTTGTTCTACTGGAACCAAAATGAAAATCTCCATTGGTTACAACTTTACTTTCATATATCTTATACCTATTTTTCACCCTATTCATTAGCTTGTTTAGAACCTGAAGTCAATGGGAATTTCAACAGTGACTTCAGTGGGAGCAGTGTCAGATCATTAAACCTCAGTACTTTTGAAAGTATCTTTTTAAAGCCATCCAGAAGGGCGCCATGGGAGAGAAACTAAATTAAGTGATTTTACCTTACTTCAAAGCTCAGGAAAGAAAAAAAGAAAAGAAAGAAAACCTGCTCTTTTTCTTCTTTAAATACAGCATCATGTACAGCCTGAAGGAAATATTTTAGGAAGTCAGAGAACTGAAATCCTGCCCCATGATTGTGTTCTGTATGATACCAATGCCAGGTCTAATCGATGGCATGCTTACAGCAGCTCTGTTACCTGTTTTATTAATTTGGTGGTGCCTGATGCTCTCCAAATCTGACTTGCTTTCTTCCAGTCCAGATTTTCTGAAAATTTTTTATTTGTTGTTTTTACTTAAATCATTATTGCTGCCTATATTGTACCCATTTTCTTCTACCATGGTGCCATCTTGTATAGCTAATCCTAATATCCTAATCTTTTTCCCTCGATCCTTTGCACCTCCTACTTCCTACTGCTCTTCCACACACCGTAATCATTATTAATCATCTCCCTTCAGCCAGCGTTTGTTCTAATAATGGCTTTGTTGTCATATATACTTAAAATGTCCCTGATCATATCTTATTCCCCATACTGTTTGCATCTTCTTTAGAGTTTTTCTCTCCGTTTGTAGCAGTTCCAAGAGCCCTTGCTTCTGCTTCTGTTGCTTCTGCCTCCTGGGAAGGGTTGATGCCTTCATGCAGCCGGAGACCTCAATGTACTGTCCTGCTGTCTGAACCACCCAGCTCTGTAAGGAATATAAAAGTTGTGTCGGAAGAATCTTCCTGCAAAGTGCTTTACATGCCAGAGGCTGAGCAGCAACTTTGCCAGAGGAAAAACAGGGAGGTCAGAGCTCATCTGACATCGGCAGGGCTAGAGGGGGAGTTAAGCTTTAGTCTGATCTTGCAGTATTTGGGATCTCCTGGGAGAAAGGAACGCCTCTTGCTGCCAGTGTTCACCAGTTTCCTACTGAATGGACTCGTTGGTTTCCCGTTGCATGTCCAAAGGGAAGAGAGGAAGGCAAAAACATACAATTGTTTCCGCCTGTTCTCACTTAGCAGCAACACTGCCGTGGGCCTGGGGACTGCAGGCAGTCAGCCAGATTTCTAGCTTGATTTCCCTTCTGCCCTGTGCTGCAGATTTATTTATGCAAGTGCTTTTTGAAGCAGCAGCCCATCACCTTTAAGTGCTTCCTTGATCACCCGCTGATTTCTCCAGCCTGTCTTTTCTCAACAGTTAGGGCAGCATTAGACCTGTGAGTGATTTATAAAGAAAGGAAATGCTAATGGAAAGACAAATAGAGATGGAGGTATTGGGCCTATTTTCTCCCTTCCCAAACCAAAGGTTAAGCATACATTACCAGTCTGAATAACCTTCAGATAAAGAAAACCACTAGCTGGGAAAGCAAAAAATAATGCCTTTAAAATACTGCCTTGACATCGCCTTGCAAAATGGTGACTAATTTAATAGGCCTAAAGATATTTCTGAATTTCTGTATCATACCTGAAGGAAAAAGTCTTAATTCCTCAGAACCAGCTGAGGGCTTATAAGCCTGCAAGAATTTACTGCCTATGAGAAGAATTTCTACAAATTATAATGGTTGGCCTAATGAAACCTTACCTCTTCTTATATACCATGCCTAACACTCCAAATACATGCAGCAGTGGCTACAGAAAGGTATACAGGTGTGTATAGGTACAGAGGTGTGTATAAAAGGCATATCAGCTTAGAAAGCCTCCAAAATGCTGTTTTCTTTATAGAGCTCCACAGAGATTTGCAATGGGAGCTGTTGGTAAGAAATGACCTGTTGGTGTAGGTGCATCACTGTAATCAGCTATGGCTTAATATTACGGTGATCAATGTTACCCAAATGTTGGGATCTGGTCTGGCTGCAAACCAGGAGACTCCATATTTCTTATTACACTACAGATCTCTCATCAGAAGCACCTACCTGTGAATGCAAGACATTAGTCCGCCAGATCTGGGCCTGGGACACTGCCTCCTTCTAAGTGGGTGGTAATAAATATTAGCTGGTTTGCTTTTGCTGTTGAATGCCCATTAGTCCTGTTCATCTTGTGCTTCCTCTGCTGAGAAGTACCAGGAATAACCCCTGTGAGAGGCATTTCTCAGCTGGTTCAAAAACTAGATTAAAACAAGTTATAAGCATTTATGGAACTTAAAACAGGACCTTCCTTTGGATTTCTGAAATTATAACACAATTGGCCTCTGAGAATCCACTTTCCTAAGGGCAATCATGGAGTTTGAGTCAGTGACAGAAAGAAAACACCACACCGGTGTGACACAACAGCAACAATATTTCTAGATGATTGATAAGAAAAGCACTTCCCGGAGATAATTTTGGCAGGTGCCGGTTAATTCTGTTCTCCAGCTGCCACTATGACTCATAAACCTGCCAGGAAGAAGGGACCTCAAGCGGCCACCTACTCCCTCCTCAGAAACAGGCTTAAGCTTACACTTTGACCAGACTAAACAAAGTGTGCATGTCCTGTTTTTACATCCTCCCACTGAAAGGGCTTCTCTTAGCAGCCTCTTCAGTTTTATTTCTCGCCTTCAATTTAATTCTTCTTTGCTGCCAAATTACTCAACAGGCGTAGCAGGCAGTTGTTCTCTCCCTTTGTAACAACTTTTTACTTATTCGAAGACTGTTATCTTGTCCCACATTTATCCTGCTTCTTCTCATCTGTATAAACCAAATTCTTTGAACACATTGGCAGGCCATCTTGATTGATTCTCTGATAATTTTATTGTTCTTTTCTGGGCTTTCTATCAACTGCTTTTTTTAAATGGACACATTATTCCAGGCAACAATTTCTCAGGACAAGTGGAAGAGAATAGATGTCTCCTCTGGGTTTTGTATGACAAACTTACAATAACAGTCCCATAATTACAATGTCCAAAATGTAAATGTTGCTTTTCCACGCTGCTTTCCCAATCTCTGTCTTAAGAAATGTCTTTCAGTTTAACCATAAAACAAAATCTTAACTTGCACCCAGCAGGCCTATTTTCAAGTCTGTTGGGAAACCCAAATTAGGTCTTTGTAATGCTTACAGTCTTTGTGAAAATTACACTAATGCTTAAAAAGTCCTGGGAGAAGTTCTATGTTGTAGGATCTTAGGAAAAGCTCTTTCTATTACAATTCTTTGACTTGTTCAACAAAAGGCAAGGATACTGGACTCTTTGTCATCAAGGGCAGCACATCTCATCCCATGATGAACATGTGGCTTGTAAAGTCAATATGGATAGCTCTCAGGGCATGACCAGTGTCACCGAGAAGATGAACATCCATGCCTTTAAGCACCAGATATGAAGAAAGGCACATAGGGAGCAATGATGGTCAGTAAGAGATGCGACATCCAAAAGCCACCAACCCTGTTCTAGTGCTCCGAGAGAGAAGGTTTTGTGTGCAAAGTGTTGCATATCCTCCACTGGAAGAGGAAACTGATGCAGACTAGCGGGATTTTTCTTAAGGTGACTGAGTTTATTAACACTCCAACTACTAGTTCACCGAGAGACTGTCAGATGGCATTCATGCACTTTCAGTCAGAATACCAAGGGAGCAGTTCTGCTCAAGGTATTGGGTTGAGTTAAAGATTAAGACAAAGAACAAACTATCCTGAGGCTATTCTTGTGTTTCAGCCCTTATAAAAACATCCAACCACATAACATTTCCTCAAAGATGAAGAGTGAGTGGACACAAGAAAAATACTCTTGGGAAGGTGGATGCAATGGCAGCACCTCTTGCCTGTTTCTATCATGACACAGAAGTCAGGATTCTTCCCTGGATCAGCTCTGCAAGGAGTGGGTACCAAGGAAGAAACCGATTTTCTACCGTATCTATCCAATCTGGTGCAAGGCCATAGGCTTTTAACTGAAGTACTTTAATTGCTTCCTAAGTGTGACCCCAGGATCTGGTTAGATGCCATTTCGCCTGCTGCAGACAAGCCTTTTGAAGTGCTTGATTTTCTCTATCTGGACAGGCAGTGAAAGTTACTGTTTTGTTGAAACTCTAATGAGGATGAAATTGTCTTTTGAGATGCTTTTGTTGAGTAGAAGCTATAGATTCCCACTTTCCTTTTATTCTGCAGCAAACTCATTACTGTGGCATTGGCCACAAAGCAACGTTATCCCTTTTATCCTATTCTTTGTCTCGTTAAGACAAAGCCCCATCTCTTTGCTATTATTTCTTCTTTTTGGTCTATGTAATTAATACCCAGGCCCTTGCAATGCTCTGTTTCTCAGAGCATATTGGAAATCAACAGCCAGAGCCACAGCCTTGGGCAGAAATCCAGGTCCCAACATCCACAACAGGCCCAAAAGAAACTTTGTTTGCTAGCTTCACCCAAGGCTACGTTCATCATTGCTTCCTAGTGTTCAGTCACTTGATTCTGGTTTTTCTGACTTTCTTTCTCCAGCAGTGCCCAGCCTCCTGCACCACGTATTGCTCTGGCTCTGACAAGCCCTAACTCAAACATCTTGGACTTGCTATTGACTCTAAATATTTCCAGCTCTGTCTTTGTAGAGAATCACTTTTTCCTACTCGGCTGGTAAGAAATATGCTTAGGAAACATATTAGGTTTAATGAGCTCTGCCATTATTTATAGGCCAAAGACTTACCCTGCAGTAACTTCTCCATATCTGGGCAAGCTTCAGATGGCATTTGGTGCCAGAGACTTGCCTACCTGACAGCAAAATTTGAGGAAGGCAAGAAGGAAGCCACAAGGAGGTGGAACAAAATGAGCAACTATGAACATCTAAAATTATTTGGGATGCTTATCTGCCTGTAAAAGATACGGTTACTTTATATTCCACATGTTAATAATTTATGATTTACTATGAACAGTATTCATATTAACTTATAAAAATCAAAACTCTGGTAGCCAGCCTGTTTTAAAATGCATGCAATTTCCCTACCCAAAGGAGGGTATGTAACATCCATGCAAGGTAAATTTCATCTGAAAAGAAGGTCAGACTTGGCCAGAAGTTTACAATTTCAAAGAAACCCAGAATTTCACGCTGGCAGTGAAGCTGTTTTTCCAAGTTCCTTATAAACAATGCAAACAGCATTAGTCAAATAAGTTTGATTAAATAGCAAAGAAATGGAGTATTCCTTTCTTAAGAGAAGCTTGAGAAATTGTGTGTACATGGCAGGGGGTGCCTTTTCCACATTTTTTAAGGTGTTAAAAACAAGGACAGACAGTCAGACAGATTTAAACTTAGCTTGATAAAAGGGTGCAAGTACATAAATCAAACATTCTGTGTGAAGCTAAAAACTTCTCCTTCACAAGGAGATGCTGCTCAGTTTGGCACTGTAGGAGAAATTACACAAACCATTGCCCATAGAAAACACGGCATAATGAATAAAATTTGTCTTGAATTATTTATTTCTAGTGCTTTATTTTATCTCCTCTATCTTGCAAGGCCTGGAAATTGTTCTTGATGAGAGCTTTTTGAGTGTCTGAATCTCAAATTAAAACAACACATTAATGTCTTCTATACAGTATAGAGGTAGGAAGATTAGAGTGGAGTGCTTAGAAATGCACTAGATTCTACACTTTCCACTAATGGGACCACTAGTGTGTACCACTTTAATTTACTGCCTTAAAATATATCCATAAGATACAGTATTCTTGGATGTATGATGACTGAATAAAATTTAATAAATACACAAGTGGCAGAGCAGAACTAATCCTGTCAAAGGTACCAGCTCTGTCATAAACTGTATTTATTTTGGAATCTGATTAAAAATACGTCTTGCAGCATTAGCAAGACCTTAGAGAGAGGGAAATCAAATGTAGTGTGGGCCATAAGAGATTTCAAATGACCAGATCATCTATAATTGGAGTAATGCTTTTTCTTCTTATTGAGGAAGGATTTTTTTTTTCTTTTTGTATCAGAGCCTGTTATCCCTTTAATACCTTAGAGCCAAGCCTTCCTGTTGGTGGGTAACAAAGCCATCCTCCTGAATGTGTCTGTGCTGGCTTTACACACCAGAGATGACGATGATGAGTGATCTTCAGTCCAAAATGCCACCACACCTTAATAGACGATTGTGTCAGTGCAGCTTGTTTGTGTGCTCTTAGCCCACACCAAGTGCGACATCAAGCTTAGCTCTTGGTGAAAGGGGATTTAAGAAACATGTGCCATGAGCTAAGAACCTACCTGTGAAGAGTTATCAGAGCTAATGAGGGTTAAAGGTGATGACAATAAAACAAAGTAAATTCCTTATTCATCTGAGCCCTTAGTCTAGCTACAATGCTCCAGTCTATTGCAAATCCGATAGACTGAATGGAGAATCAAACTGAGCTCTGTGCTCTCCAGATTCCCTCCCAGATATGTCACAATAAATCACTAAATATCGTCTTGCTATTTCAGTATTTTTCTGCATATCAGACTACATTAGGGAACTATCTCATAAAGGGGAAGAGGATAGGGAAAGTAACGCAAGCCGCTTATATTTGCTTTTGAATGCAAAATATTTACCAGTATCTAGGGCTGGTACTCCAAGCTTTGGCTACATCAAACTGAAACTCTTGGATGAAAACACTGTCTAAAATTGGTGAAGATAAGGAAAACCACAGAGACAAATTCAACAAAGAGTCTATGCTGAATTGGTGTTCATATGTCGCATGTTGTGATATAGTGAAAGAGAACCAAGCTAGCTATGAACTTATCTTGAATATGGCAAGCAGTCCAGCCAATGCAGTTCAGGCTGAATTCCCCTACTACCATGCCTAAATAGGCCATATGGGATATTTCCTTAGACTTTTTTTTTCAGTTCTTTTCCTCCTACACCTTGCAGAAGAACTCAGAACGAAGGCTGAGAGCATCTTTCTGACAACAGACACGGGAAGGTGACTATAGGGGCTAGCAGAAAGGTTATTGCTGCACAAGAGGCCCAAACAAATCTGCTTCTCTAATTTCAGTTGCTGTTTTCTTCAACATGTCCTTTGTTATCACTGCAAGTCCAAACACACAAAGTAAGTTGCTGATGTTCTGTAACAGAGAACTACAGAATGCTGAGATTTTTCCCTCTGTTTTGGGGGGTTTTTTTTGAAAAAATCTCTTTTTCAGTAAGAGCAGATCTTTTGTCTGTGAAAATTTCTATTATTTCAAGAACTTGAAATCCCGTCCGCAGAAAAGATACTTCAATTGATTCTTTTTATCAGATAAGATATTTAGGAAGTAGAAAATTATATCCAGAGTATAAAATGGAGCCAGACCTTAGGCTGAGACTGTGTCCTGACTGTAGACACTGACTAGGTTACACAGGCAGAGGGTTTAAATTAAGAAGATCTGTAAGTAGCCTGTAAATCACGCATCCCTTATCACTCTCTACAATTCCTTATCGCTCTCTACAATTACCTGAAAGGGGGTTGCAGAGAGGTGGGTGTTGGTCTCTTCTCCCAAGTGACTAGTGACAGAATAAGAGGAAATGGCCTCAAGTTGTGCCAGGGCAGGTTCAGGCTGGATATTAGGAAAAAATTCTTTACTGAGAGAGTGGTGAAGCACTGGAACAGGCTGCCCAGGGAGGTGGTGGAGTCACCATCCCTGGAGGTGTTCAAGGAACGTGTGGACGTGGCATTGCGGGACATGGTTTAGTGGGCATGGTGGTGTTTTTTTGGTTGATGATTGGACTTGATGATCTTACAGGTCTTTTCCAACCATAGTGATTCTGTGATTCTGTGATCTAAGAGAGCTCAGACAAAACCTTCATGCTTCCTTAGAAGAGATACAAAAGTCTAATGGAAGTCTAAGGAAAAGCAGGTAGGTTTGCTCCCTTACAGCACCCACCATCCCAGGGAAGGTGCCCTGCAATCATAAAGATACCTCCCTCTTTTGAAGCTTGCAATTCCTGTTCATCCCCTCTCTGGGAGGGAGAGGTTGAACTCTGATAAGGTTTACTCCCTGTTCGGCACCACACACTGATTCAGAGACAGAAGCCTGATGTAAGTTTCTCTCAAATATTTAACTTCCATTTTTCTGAGGAAACTTACTTATAATGACTGTAAATGAAATTGCACCTCCAACGTAGATTACTTTTCAATCCATCCCTCCAACATCCCCAATCTCCCATAGCAGAAGAGGGCAGAGCAGGAATGTAGGATCCTGAGCCAGGTCCGTCTTATATATCTCAGTTTCATGCTTTTAAGGAGATATATGAACCTAGGAGCAGTCAAACTGTTCAGGGACCTTCTACCCATGTCTCACAGGCACTGAAATACTTTGTCTTCATCTGGTCTTTCGTACTTACCTCGCCTAAGTGTGTGGAAGCAATAGACAGCCATATGGGGGAACAGCAAATTTTTACATCAAAATCTTCATTAGCAGAACAGGAAGTCTTCATCCCCACTTTGTGTGGTAGAGAAATAATCTGTCCCCTTACCCACCACTCTGTCAGACACTGCTTCTTTGTGCTTAATATACCGCATACATCAAGTAGAACACTCTAATTTCAGCTTCAGCAGCAGAAAAGAAGAGGCGTTCCTGCCCATAAAAACCACATGCAATAGCTTGCTGAACTCTTAGATGGAAACCAGTCAGACTGCAAGACGCAATAATAAGTTTCCCTCAAAATATACCTGATTACGTAACGGATTGCTGTATTAAAAATTAAGTAAGACTTGACATACACAGCAATTTACAGGCACTAGGGAGTGTGCGTAATAAAGAGAGTGCATTAGCTGCTTTTGCTTTTTGAAATCCAGTCTATAAATACTGTAACATCTTCCTATTTACTTCAGTGTGGGAGGACCAGACTTTGTGAACCTGCTTGTTAAAATCAGCACTGAGTTCAGTTTGACTGACACTTCTTTAGCTATGCCTCAGTATTAATATTGGTCTAATCAGCATCTGACGATTGCTGTTCAGGTCCCCAGGGACACTGTACCTTGTGCATGCTGTAAACCCAGCGTGAATGTGGAACTCGATCCTTCCAGGAAAAGTAACAGGACCTGAGCAGGATCCTAAGCTCTCCTCCACGCAGCAATTCACGGGACTCAATAGCATTACACTGGTTTGGCAGTGGTTATGCTAATGCCTGAGTTAACCTTCCAAGCACAGTCAATGCAAATCAGATATTTCTCAGAGTCAGACGGAGCTGCTTTCCAATGGGAGCTGGGAACGCAAAGGCACTTCAGAAAGATCCCACTCAGTATCAACATCTGCATCTTACAATTCCCAAGCATACTTAGAAATCAGGCCCTCGGCGCATAGTTCTCACTGAAAGCCATACACTGACATTAGGTGAGATACAAATTCCCAAGGGCCTGACTCACAGAAGGCCCTACACCCTTATTTTTCATGGAATAATTATTCATCACTTTTCATGGAATAATTATTCATCGGCAAGGAGAGGAGTCAGTACATAAGTTAGCAGGGGACTGACCATCAGGGCGAAGTTCCAGTCCCCTTCCCAGCAGCTGTTCAAGTACTTTATACAAAGAACAGCCCTACCAAGGAAGACTGAGATCCTCTTGATTCATATCTAAGCCTGGAGGCCTGGGAGGCTGGGATGGCTGCTGAGGATGTTGGTATCCACTTCCCTCCAGGAGCAGAGAGCTTTGACCCAAAAGTGGGCTCTACCCATGAGGCCACCGGTTAAAAGGAGGCATTGCTGCAGGCAGTGTCCTGCAGGGACCTCTGCCTGCACTGGCAGTGGCAGATGCCCCACAACAGCAGTCAGAAGGAGTGTAAACTCAGCCAAACGGTTTGCACTAAAGAGGCACAGAGGATGGCCTGAGGGTCAGAGAGGGACCGACGTTCTCACACCTACTGTAGGACTGGGTCAAAAATTTTTAGGGCACTGTCGTGTCATTCTGGGGCTGCGCTTCCACGGCATTGCTACTCTCCAACCATGCCGAAAGAAGTTGTCAGTCCTCCACTTTTCAGGGATACTTTGCCCTTTTGCTTTTGTAAAGCTGCATGGGAAGTGGTAGGTAAATGAATGTGTCTCAGAGAAGTTAAATGAAACTACTGTGCATTGGGTTTGTGCAGTTTCCTTCCTGTCACATTCAAACACATCAGGAGCCCAGTCCAAGCACACACTGGGCTAGGTTAGCGAGCTCATCAGGAATGCTATCCTCGCCTCCTGACTTCCTCTTGGAAATAAAAACGGTGGCCCTAATGAGAATTAATTAGGGCTGGGGGTGGAGAGGGGGGATCCATCGTGTTTTTGTTTGTATTGTTTGTTTTCTGTAAACCCATGGAGGGGGAAAAAAAATCATATTACTTCTCCATGCAATATAGTAAATGTAATAAAAATTGAACACATGGTAATTAGCTTCTTCATTAAGTATACCAAGCATAGACAATAGCAATCGTGCAGTGCTGATTACAGACATTATCCTTGCCTGGATTTTTTTTTTTTTTTTCACCATTCAATCAACACTGCTAAATAGAAACTTCAGTGTTCAATATTATAAGACACTAGCTGGCAGTTATACAAAGATGCCTTACACAATGTCATCTGGCTGCTTGCCTGATTCTCGTATTACCTTCCTGTCTTGCCTTATACACTAATACGCATGGCTGATTAGAAGAAAAATGCAGAAGCTGCTTCCTTCTCTTCTTGCTTTTTTCTCCAGCCTCATGCCTTGAGGGAAAAAAGGAATCACATTTGCTAATTTCACCAGCAGCGCTTAACCTGGGAACGGAAAAATTCCCTTTCAGTTCCGCATTAGTTATAATTCATACACAAACACTGCCTTGCACCAGACTAATTGGGCAGTGTTTGATTCCACGCTGAGAGAAATGTTGATTACTGTTGTTGTACAGAAGTCCTCTAGTAGCCTCAGTAAAGAGAGTCTCGGAGTTCAAAATAAACATTTTGAGGGGGTTGTACAGTATCCAGGGGTTAGATGTCTGGAAATAGGATTTCAGACTGAAAATCCCAGAAGCTCAAATTACTCTGGAAAATGTCTAGGAACTCCTTAAGTGACTGCTTTCGGGTGGATTTGCTGATATCAGCAGACTCCTTGGGGAGTCACAGTACAGTTTATGCCAGTTTCTTCAGGAGGATAAGCTTTCTCGCAGGAGGAATATTTTTCACATGCCGAAAAAATGCATTTTTCTGTATTCTTGTTTACACATATCTGTTTTACTCTTTGATTTCTTATGGTAAAGCTATACCAAGGCAGGTCGTGTACATCTAGGTTTCTCTGACAAGCCTTCATTTTTCCACAGATATGTTAGCCAGGTTGAATTTGAAGTCTGGTCAGGTGTCCAGGATTTCCAGATGTCTAACAGCCAAGTCAGAGCTACTTCTATGTATCTGAAAATCCTGGGTCACTGAGCATGCATATGGACACACTTTATAGCAGAATAATCAGTGCCAAGGATGCCTCAGACAGAAGTCCAGGTGCAAGTCATCTTCACAGCAAACATATCATAGATCAAATAATTCCTGGTGATAGCACACTCTCAGTGAACCTTCCAGGAAAAGCATGGGGAAAAATGTGGGACCTTTATGTTAGGGATAGGAATCTTCTGATATTCTTAGTTGATATAGCTATGCATAGGTATAGATCAAAGTCCACAGGCTGAAATCTTACCTTGCAACTTTGCAATTAGTTCTGGAAATAGACTGGCTGATGAAAATGTGGGTCCTGTAACGAGTGACCCGAGCGCATGTAGGGCAGCTGGCCCAGTGTTGGACAGGAACCCTTCTCTGAGGATTGGACGCTATACACTGCAACCAGCCAGCAACAGAAAGCTTGAAAGCTAATTTTCCCTATTTATTCCATCACCGTAACAAATATACCTCGAATTAGTCTAAGAATTTAAGGATGGATGTTCAAATTAACACGTGTATATATATGCATATATAAAAGTTTATATACGAATCTATGTTGGTATACATTAAAATATGTATGTGCTGCACAGATGGGAGAAACTTGAGGCCTTCTACAAACCTTCTCCCTTTCTAGCTTTGTTACTGCTATACATGAGCTTATGCAAATGGTATGATATACAGCCAAAGAAAAGGACTGAAAACTAAGCACAAGGTGAGTGGAGATTCTCCTTGAAATATCTATTTCTTCAAAAGTTGTGCCTATGAAGGCAAGTTTTCTGTGGCTAGAAGATGAGGTCTAGGATTGCCAAGCACCAAGGCAGACAGTTTCAACATCTTCTGTATGAGGAAAGGCTGAGGGACTTGTGTCTTTTTAGTCTGGTGATTCTATGATTCTGTGATTTAACCTGTATTCAACGGCACAGGGAAGTCAGGCTGGGGATGCCTCTGCTCATCTCTGATGGCCCAGGGATCCTGAGCAGGAATTGCTCAGGTTTGACTTCACACAAGAGATATGAACAGCTGCAATTAGGCCCTCTAATCAAAGGTGGTGGCAGCAGCTCACAGCCCAACAGTATCATACATCTCTGAAGAATATTTTAAACATCAGAAAACCTTTGTCGAGTGTTTATGATCAAAAGTGAGTTAAGCAAGTCTGTTTTGGCAGAAACGTGTTCCTTCGATAAGTTGCCCGCCATTCAAAGTGTACACAGAGTGCAGTTTCACTGCTGTTGCTCTTCACACATAATGATTGGCAAAAAAAAAAGGAAAAAGGCAAGTCAAATGCTATATTTGAAAAAATATTTTAAACCCTGTCCAAATTATACACCCTTTTTTTTCTACCTTACTTACACTTCAGAGGGTGACACAAAACCCTGCACGGTCGGCAGCGTCTGGACTTGTTTTGTTCCCGTGAGCCAAGCAATAAAGAGGACCTCAAAAAACCCACCTGCCTCCTACTATTAGAAGGCAAACACCTCAGTGGTTAGATAAAGAGAGCTTTAAGGATGCCAATCTGCTTGCGTCAGTCACCAAGTGCTGGTTGTTTTCTTAAGAAGAGATTGAAGGTAGGCTGGGGAGAGGAAAACTCATTATAAAAACCGAGGTTCACCCTATGGTTATGAAATGTGTCATCTTACTAATCTCCTCTCACGTCCCTCAGCAGCTCCACTTCTTGCAATGACTGCAGCACTGATCATAAGTTCAGTCTGGTCCTCCATGCAGGTCATTTTCAGAATTTGGAAAGTATGTATTAAATACCAGGCCACCTAACTAGATGACCTCTTAAACCAGCAAGTGAAAAGCTACTGGCATCACGTAAGAATGCTTCAGACCTCAAACCTGGCCCCACTCCACTGGAGATGATCAAATACCCAGCTTGGATTATGGTATATGAATCACAGAATCACAGAATCACTACGGTTGGAAAAGACCTGTAAGATCATCAAGTCCAACCATCAACTAATACCACCATGCCCATTAAACCATGTCCCACAATGCCTCGTCCACACGTTCCTTGAACACCTCCAGTGATGGTGACTTCACCACCTCCCTGGGCAGCCTGTACCAGTGCTTCACCACTCTCTCAGTAAAGAATTTTTTCCTAATATCCAGCCTAAACCTCCCCTGGCGCAACTTGAGGCCATTTCCTCTTATCCTGTCACTCGAATGCATGAGTGTATTCCTGCAGAGGAAATATTTGGTGCTAAAGTGTTCTTCAACGCAGAAAAAACCATCAGGGCGTGTGGTGGAAAGCTAAAGTGAGAAAATTCAAATTTTTTGCCTTTTTTAAAGCAAAAAATATAACGAATTATTAGGGAGATTCATATATTATCTCCCTATGTGTGTCTTCAAATCAAAGCTGGATACTGTTATGGAACATATCTATTAGCAAAACATAAGTTACTGGTCTCAGAGAGGATTAACTGAGTAATATTTTGTGATGTATGTCTTACAGGAACTGCCATGAAATGATTCTTCCTGTCCAGAAAGATTGGATTCTGTCTGACTTAGAAACCCCAGAATAAAAATATATGTATGCATGTGTAGAGAATGAATAAATAAACCCACATGTTCACAGAGACTGTGGTCTAAGCAGCATTTCTGTCCCCTAGGCCCTCAGCATGGGTCAGAACCATTTCCCACAGAGACCTTGCACTGCGTTCCTCCTGGCTTCTCCAACACCACCACTGCTCATGTCTTCTTGCATGTAGGCACCTACAAGGTTAGACAGTAAAACATTCCTCATACATCACCAACCCTTCCAAAAATACTTTAAATAAATGTATTTTGAAGGTCAGCTCTCACATCCCTCAAGTTCCATAGGCAGCTGAGTTCATGGCACCCTGTCCAACATGCAGCTTTTGATGCTACTGAATAAGCAGAGTTACTGTTCCAGCTATCTACATGACTTACTATGATTTAGATGTCTTGTAGGAACTGGCTTTAGAGTCTTAGGGTTTAGTTCTTTCAATTTAACAGGAAAAGAAAGAGAAAAAAAGAAGAAAAAGAAATTAAAGTTTCTCCTAACTAGATCTTTCTGTGACCTCAAATGATTTTTAATTGTGCTTTCCTGTGCAAATGGTTATATCTTTGCATTAATAATACTTAAGAGAAAATTTCTTCAAAAGGCATTTTAAATGTGCATCAGTATTTACTTCAGTAATGCATTTTGAAGCTTCCTGCAGTCTTTTCACAGTGAAATATCCTGCTCTTGTACATCTTACAGTAATCTTACTAAGTGATTTGCACCTCTGATTTCTTTAGTCAACACATGGTGTAACATGACATCGAATTACATCTGACCTTCTCTGCTCCCTCAAAACCACACTTTGACATAGAGATATGTGCATTTTACAGTAGGTATCTTTTACTTTAAAATGTGGTCACAGGAAGCCAAAGGTTCCCAGTATTACCTATATTATCTGCAGAGCGGCTGGCAAATACATGAATACCCAGATTGTCGCAGTCATTTTTCATCTCCCTATTTTCAAGCTAAAATAATGTTATAGCTTAGAAGCTACAACCAAATAAGGCAATGAACTCAGATAATGCACAGGAGGGATGATAGATAGGATATCTTGGCACAAATTAAGCACAGTCATTTAGGATTGGTAATAAAATCTGACATTTTGCCAATTTGCCAGCCATTAAATTAAGGGTCATTTAAGCACTGATCAAGATTTTTTTTGTTTGTTTTAAAGAAATAACAAGCTACTTTGAATTCTTGAGCTTAAATCATTAGAAGACACTTGTCTGTTAAAACAGGTATTTTTGTACGAACCTGGCATCTGTACTTCACCCTGATGGACTGTTTTCATACTGTGAAGCAGATTCTTCTGGACAAAGTTTAGCACAAGGCTCTAATGTATCAGACCAGAGACAAAAATGCAGTGAGATAATGCCATGGGATAATACTGAAATACTAGTGAGGAGGAAACCTAAGTGCTGGCAGCCTCAGTGTGTCAGTCTGGGGTTTTAAGAACATCTGGGTGTACTGAAGGGCTCACTGGTGCCAGCAGGCAAAGCATCACCCTTTCTTTCCCCTGCCACACAGTTCTTCCTCTCCTGACACTGAAAAGGAAAGCACGATGAACCATTTTTACACCTGTCCTTTAAAGACTGGGACAGTTTTTGTCCTGCGCCCTGTGCTTTGGGTTGGTGGAGCAGAGGCTGTCCCAGCCGTGAGCACAGCTGCCTGACTCTTCCCTCAACTAGACCCAGGCTTAGGTTACACCAGCAAAGGGGCCATCCCCCATGTGAGCAGAGCCAGAATCATCCCGGGTTCAGTCACTTTTCCTCCCTGTCCCAGCATGCTCTGAACATAGGCGATTAATGACAGAAGGGACATAAGGACAGTAGCCTTATGTCAGGCAGGAACTTCTTCACTCCAAGAGAAATGGAATAAACACAGCATTTATACCAGGGAGATGCAGTGCTACAGCTGGTAACAATAAAAGAGGCTTCACTATATAAAAAGATCAAGTTTTACATCTGTATCATCTAAATCAGGTTGGTTTAAATGCTTAATGCCTTCAGTTCTATGACACATTTTCCCCTTAGTTTAATATTGCCTTGGTAGTGTGACCTTCAGCTTTTTTCACAAACACCCTTTCTCCAGACTTTTGGTGACAGAAAATTAAGAATAAAGCTCCTGTATAGGAGGAATTGTGGCATGAATAAGCTTTTTCAGAATGTAGTATTGTATTTTGCCCAATTTGCATTAATTTCCAAGTGTATTTTGTATATAGGCCCAGAGCTTTGTGTGTATTTTAATTACATCTCAGTATATAGAGTGCTGGCTCTCATTGTTAATGTTGTCAGTGCCATAAAGTCAACGGTAGGCAACACAAGACTGAAGGAAATTTACCTCAATTTTGATTTTTCTAAATTATATCTAACTCACTTGTTTCCTTGCTCTTTCATGAAAGGTCTTCCTTTACCAGCAAGGCTGATAAAACTTATGGCCTGAAAAACTAAAAGAAACTATCACAAATATGCTAAATTATTCATTTGAGTAATAGGTTTGATTTTATTTCATTAACTTTCCCTCTCAGCTTATTTCTAAGACTTTTTTTTGCATAACTGAGTAAGTCCAAAGAAAAGAATGGTGAACTGCACAGTTGCTTTTATTTTGTTATGCCATTTCTTATTCCTTTTCCAACTAACCTATTCAGATTCTCTCCTTGTTTATTTTTTTATATTTTATTTTTTATATTTATGCCTTTGGGTTCAGGTGTTACATTTACCCTGCGACTGCACAGCACCTAACACATCAGGGTACTGACCTAGTGAGTATGCCTTGTAATTTAAATGCATTATTGCAGCACTTGTTGTGGTTATTGTTGTTTTTATTAAGGAGCAACACTCTTTGGCAATTATAATCATTTGATAGATTTTTTTTTTTTTCAGTCATTGTATAATGTATTCATGAGTAATGATTTTCATTACCCTGGTCACCACTCCACTGAGACATTAGCAGACATTTTTTCTTTAAGAGTATAGTTTGGTAAGCAACCAACTGTTAATACATGAACTAGAGGAAAAGTAACTGAAAGAACAGAAGCTCCTGTATGGCTGGCAGCTATAGATATACCTTTGAAAGTGAATTTTTAGTTGGACTAGATAATCCATGCAGTTTGCTGTAGCCCCAGGCCCAGTGTTTCATCTACATCATGGTGCTTACTCAGCATTTGCAACATAGCACGTGTGCATGTGGTGTTTCAGCAGAAATGTGCCAAGGAGCTCACTGAACCCGGAGGTGTCAAACTGGGTTCAGGCTAAAGCACATGAAAGTTTGTTATTTTAACCTTTAATATGTCAGGGGAGTAAAAGGCATGTCAGGATATGTGTCATGTAAATATTTTTTACAGGCTGGCTCATTATAGATGGACTGAGTGTGGGAGTGGGATGCTAACTTGAACTATGGCTTAATTAAAAACAAAGTTGGCAAAAAGGCAGCCAATGCTATTATCCTTAGTCACCATTACCATGACTATTTAGTCACCATTACCAGCCATAGGGAAAAATGACCTTGTGAGTGAGGAACTGGTCAGGGATCGAGTTTAGGTTCAGTTCCCAGTTCTGCTGCAGGGGTTGCATGTGACAGGATTAGATGGTAATATCCTCTCTCACAATGGCAGGTGATTTTTCTGAAAGAAACAGGAAATAAACAGGTACTGAATAGCAATTCAGTGTAAGCAGGGCTGACTGTGTGTGAAATGAGTTGCTGGAATAGTTATTCAGTATATGCAAAACTAGGCTTGGCCCCAAATGAACCTGCATAAATGAAAAGCATTAACACTGGTATTAAAAAAAAGCCATTAAGCTCTCTACATAATTCAAGTCTTAATTTCCAAAATAAGAGTAATATACTGCTTTGAATAATAATTATGTCTTCTGTCTTGTCAACTTGGACAATTTGGATAGACTGTCTTTTCTAGTTGTATGAGCAACACCGATAGTCTGGAAGTCCTGCTTTCAGCTGGGAGATCTAAGCACTAATAACATACAGGTAGAATAGAATAGAATAGAATAGAAAGGAATAGAATAGAATAGAATGGAATATTTGAAGTTGGAAGGGACCTGCAACGATCACCTAGTCCAACTGCCAGAGCACCTGAGAGCTGAGCCAAAGTTAAAGCATGTTATTAAGGGCATTGTCCCAATGCCTCTTAGACACTGACAGGCTTGGGGCATCGACAACCTCTCTGGCAAGCCTGTTCCAGTGTTTGACCAGCCTCTCGGTAAAGAAATGCTTCCTAATGTCCAGTCAAAACCTCCCCTGGCACAGCTTGAACCATTCCCATGCATCCTATCACTGGATACCAGGGAGAAGAAATCAGCACCTCCTTCTGCACTTCCCCTCCTCAGGAGCTGTAGAGAGCAAGGAGGTCGCCCCTCAGCCTCCTTTTCTCCAAACTAGGCAAGCCCAGACTCCTTAGCCACTCCTCATGAGACTTTCCTTCCAGCCCTTTCACCAGCTTTGTTGCCCTCCTCTGGACACATTCAAGTACCTGAACATCCTTCTTAAATTGTGGGGCCCAGAACTGCACACAGTACTCAAGGTGAGGCCGCACCAGTGCTCAACACGGCGGGACAATCGCCTCTTTTGACCAGCTGGTTGTGCTGTGTTTGATGCACCCCAGGATGCAGGTTGCCCTCTCGGCTGCCAGGGCACATTGCTGACTCGTCTTGAGCCTGCTGTTGACCAGCACCCCCAGATCCCGTCCTGCAGCGTTTCATGACCACTGTGGCCAACACAGCCACCTACCATCGCATCTCCCACGAGTCCTTCTCTATTCACAAAGAGCAACTCTAGGAGGGCATCTTTCCCAGTTGGCTCACTGAGTACTTGTGACAAGAAGTTTTCATCTCCTACAAACGTCAAGAATTTCCAAGACCTGCTCGTCGCAGGAGTATGGTATTCCCAGCTGATGCCTGGGAGGTTGAAATCTCCCACGAGGACAAGGGCTACCGATCCAGAAATTTCTCCAAATTGCCTATAGAAGAACTCATCAGTGCTTACATTCTGGCTGGGCGATGGGTAGCAGACACCCACTACAACATCTCCTTTGTTTTCCCTCCCCCTAATCCCCACCCAGAGGCTCCCAACCGCATCACCACTAACTGTAAGGGTTGTACAAGCAAACCTCTGCCTTGCATACAGCGCGACACCTCCAGCACGCCTGCCCAGCCTATCCCTCCTGAACGGCCTGTAGCCCTCCATCCCAGCACTCCAATGGTGGGACTCCTTCCACCAACTTTAGAGCACCCTCAGCGTCAGGACGTGCTTTCTTGTGTTCAGATGGAATTTCAGGTTTTCTTGTTGGTGCCCATTGGTTCTTGTCCTGACAGGGCTCACTACTGAGAAAGGTCTGGCTCCCTTGCCCTCGTTCCCTCCCATCCGGTGTGCAAGCACAGAGGCATCTTGCCCTTGAAATGGAAGCAGAGCAGAAGACTGGAAAAGAAAGGAAAAAAGGGATCAGGGGAAGCATTCTGTTTTGGTCCTACTTACTTACCTCAAAATGCTGCCCCGCTGCTTCTGCATCTGAGCAGGTAGCAAGCTGCTAGCTGCCCACATTCCCCAACAAAGTGTTGCACAGACACTCACAGACAGAGGGTTGGTTAAAAGAAGCTAATTTATTGTCATCTTTGCATCACATAACGGTCCCAGAGGGAATCAACTCTTTCCAAGAAGACAGGTGGTCCCATCCTGCTACAGGTGGTAACAGAAGCCTCAGCTGCAATGGCATCTTCAGCTGGACCGGCGGAGATTCCCCAAACTCTGCTTATGCTGAGCTGCTCTTGGGCGGTATCATCTCCATGCCTAGTTTGCTCACATCTGCGGGACAGACTCCCCAGGCAGTCTCTGGGATGAGCAGATTCTCTGCCCCAGTGTCCGAAATTGTCCCCTGGGTCCCACCAGTGTGAGAGGAAAGCAGTTCCTCAGGGTCACAGGCATGGGTGGAAAAGCCTGTGACCACCAGGGTACGGGTGCAGAGCTGCAGACCTCTGAGGTGGAAATTGTGCTGCTGGGTGTGCTTCGCCGCGAGTCTGAAAAGCGGCGTCTCGACAACAGCGCAGCTCTCCAGTCATGGTGCGCTGCTGGCGAAGCTGGCCTCTGCCTGCTCAAGGCTCAGGTAGGCGTCTGAGCTGCCTTGCTGCACTGCAAAAATCATCTCAGCGCAGATGTTCATCTCGGAGGTGCTTGTCAGCTGGAACCTGCAGGACTGGGAGGAGGGCAGCACCGTTAGCTGGCAGTGGTGCGACTGAGGCAAAAGCGGCCAGGCTGATCTCACCAACAGTTGGACCCAGCCGGCGACTTTCTCCACGTCTAAGTAGGAGCGTGTGCAGAGGGTGCGTAGGAAGTACGAGCTCTGATCCGTCGGCAGCTTGTCGTCGGGGTGGTGGAGAGAGCACAGAATATCCCCCAGCAGCTGCTTCCTCGAGCACATGCACTCCAGCACCACGTGGATGCTGGAGCGCCTTGCTGGCAGCTGCCCCGTGGTGTCCAGCTCCAGGCTGAAAGAGTGCCCAGGGGGTGGCCGCAGGAACACGAGCAGGCGGTAGCTGATGCTGTCCTCCTGGACACTCCAGGCTTCATAGGTGCCGTTCATCCCCATGGCTGGGTGCATCTGCGGCATGGAAGTCCCCTGGCAAAACACTCGGCAGACACCAAGGAGGTCACCCACCAGCTCCTTCAGCACCTTGCACGTGCCCGGCAGGCCCCGTATTGGTGGTTGGGTGGACACAGCCAAAAAGCCGACACCATTGTGGGCACCACTGAGGTCTTCCTCCTCCTCCTCGTCGTCGTCCTCCTCCTCGCTGCTGGAGCTGCCCTGCTCGCTGAAGCTGCCAGAGGCAAGCTTCATTTCCCTGGCCATCCAGCAGACGTTAGCGAGCAGGATCAGGAGCAGGGCTGGTGGAATAGTCCATAATGGCCACTGCTGCAGCACAGAAAGGAGCGTGGCTTCCTCCGCGGCCCTGCTCTGCTCCATCTCCTGCAGCAGCCGAGTCATCTCCTCATGCAGATACTCCTCACGCTGCTGCATCCTCTCGGCCGCGGCCACATCTATCTGCTGATCGTGCTTCAGCCCGTGCTGGACGGCCAGCACAGCCAGGACGAGGGCAATTGCCGCAACCATGGCCTGGAGGAAGTGGGAGAAAAGGGGGCTCAGCAGGGCTGTGTGGGAGGGTGCACGGGGCTGGGGGAGCGAGGCAAGAGCCGCCTGGAGCTGGGGGCCAGCAGGAGAAGGGGTGAGGGAGGTGGGAGGGAGCAAGGGCAGGGTTTGTCAGCACTGCAGGGATGGGAGCCGCGGGCTGTCCCAGAAAAGTGTTTGGGCACTGGTGTCGACAGGCTCGAAGGGGCCGCAGGCCCTGGTTGGAGACAGCATGGGGCCCACCCTGCCCCAGCCGCCCTGATGACCAGCTCCTGGCTGGGCTGTGCCCCGTGAAAGGGCAAGAGGCACCCCAGTAGACTCTGCCGAGGCCCCATCCCTGACACCCAACAGCGTCCCACGCAGCCACGGGCACCCAGCACGTCCCCAAAGCCTCTCTGGGCACCGGCCACCGCTGAAGGCCCGAGCACCTCTGCCCCCAGCCCCGAGGGCGGTACCGCGGCCTGCCCTGAGGGGCTCGGCTCTCGCTCTGCCTTAGAAACCCCCTGGCCACCTGCCCCGTCCCCCATCCAGCCCAGCCTTCCCCCTGCATGCTGCACTCACCGATCGCCCAAGTGGAACTGCAGCGCGGCTGCCTGATGATGTCCCTGGGGACAGCTCCCATTGTGACCCGTCCCCTGTGCTGTCACAGCCACCAGAGCAGCATCCCCCAGCCGGCAAGCCCCACCCTTCGTCCCCACCGCCCCGCTCAGCGGGTCCTGGGCATCACACCAAGTACAAACCCTGCCGGCAGGAGCGAGCTCCCAGGGGCTCTCTTGACAAAGCGGGCGGACACCCCCAAAACGGTAATTGGAATTAAAATGGGGACTGTAGGTGGATGTCCCTGACGTACGTAGGGAGGCGCAAAGTCTTCTGGGCCAGGTGGCCTGACTCTGAGGGGTCTTGAAACGAGGAGATACGAGCCCCTGGGCAGAGACAAAACTCCTCCTCCCTCTTCTCCTCTTGGATTCCTCCTGCCGGGGCAGGACTTAGCCCTGCAAACCCTGACGATCAGGCCAAATGCAAACCGTGTCTCCGGTGCCAGTGGAAATGATCCCGCGGCTCCTGTCTCCAGCTACAAACCTGCCCCCCGCGAGGGCAAGCGAGGGGGCTGGAGAGGCCACGCCAGAGCCCGCATCTCCCGGCTCCCCTCAGGTTTGCCCGGTTCAGGAGACCCCCCTGTACACCACGCTGGAGCGCTCTGCTGCGGATCATGCCTCCCAGAAACGTGGCCTGTACTGCACGAGTGCACGCCTCGAGACCCGGACACCTCAAAAGCTTTCTTTAGCCTTGCTGCATATGTGCCAAGACTGACACGGCTGCCATGTTGCTGTCAGTTCAGCAGGTGCAGAACCGTACATCCGATGCGCCTCCTGTGCGAAGCTTTCTGGAGGCAAAAAGTGGGAGCATGCCCTGAAGTCTCTTTCTGTGCTGAGTCTCTCTTGTGGAGGTGGTGGGGACCTGAGGTCCCAAGTGGAGGGAACATGTCTTTGCTCTCTCTGCCTGTGACGGTAGGCAGGCCACCCAAAGGAATTCAAAGCGTGCACGTGTGAGAGAAGGTGACGTGGCCTGTGGATGTTTGACTCCTGCTCTGCCACCCTGTGAGATGGGTCGGCTCCCTTGTGCCGGCCTTTGTGCTTGTAGACGTGACTGTGCTCTCGGTGCCTTCGTGACACTGATGGGGGATGATGGCGTCTATCCCTGTGGCGGGATGGGGCCTCTCCGTGGCAGGGCCTCTGTCCTTGCTGTGGTGGTGAGACATCAGTGTTCCAAAAGAGACTCTGTTTCCGAATGATGATGAGGGGGTGCAGGGGGGCAGGTGCCTGGTGCTGCAGGACACTCCTCCCTCCTGCGCCTGCCCTAGCTGTGCCTCCAGCTCTCAAGCTGCTGCTCTGCATTGGCTCGTGCCCAAGCCTCCCACCGGTGCAGCAAGCAGAGCATCCAGAGCCCCGCTCCACACTTGTGCTGCTTGTTCCCCGTGCAGAGGGCTCACCACTTGGAGACTGTGATGTCCACCTGCTCAGGGGTCGCCCCGGGGCAATGCTGTCAGCCTCCCAGGGGATGGTTTGCCCCAAGTTCACCTGGTGCAATGCCCCTGCTCAAGCACAGCCACCTAGAGCAGGCTGCCCAGGACCGTGCCCAGATGACTTTCGAAGGTTGGAGACTCCACAATCTCCCTGGGCAGCCCATGTGTATAGCATAGCATAGCACAGCATAGCGTAGCACAGAGTGTTTTCAGTTGGAAGGGACCTACAACGATCACCTAGTCCAACTGCCGGAGCACCTGAGGGCTGAGCCAAAGTTAAAGCATGTTATTAAGGGCATTGTCCCAATGCCTCTTAGACACTGACAGGCTTGGGGCATCGACAACCTCTCTGGCAAGCCTGTTCCAGTGTTTGACCAGCCTCTCAGTAAAGAAATGCTTCCTAATGTCCAGTCAAAACCTCCCCTGGCACAGCTTGAACCATTCCCATGCATCCTATCACTGGATACCAGGGAGAAGAGATCAGCACCTCCTTCTGCACTTCCCCTCCTCAGGAGCTGTAGAGAGCAAGGAGGTCGCCCCTCAGCCTCCTTTTCTCCAAACTAAATAATAACAGCTGTGAAGTATTTACTCTAGCCTTTTAGTTTTTTAGGAGTTGTTTTTTAAGAAAAGCCAAGATCAGCCTTTCCCTGGGAATTATGGAGTTTTCAGTCAAGCATATTAACTGCAAAAAAGTCTGAGAAGCACCTTTCAGATAATACAGAACCAGGCTCCTGATTCATCTCAAGTTGTAATGAAATATTTGAAATACAATGAAATAAGTGTTATTGAATTAACTGTCTTTACTTTTAATTACCTAAATTGGAACCAGGATTCATCATATCACATACTGACACTCTAGTATAATATAAGCTTCCTTCTTCTCATCTCTCAATCTTCTCAATCTCTGTGCACCTTCGTCTGCTGGTGGAATATAACAAAACTTCTTATAAAATTCATAAACTGGGGGGTAAGGGTCTTTGACTTATTTGTTCTTAACAACTGGGACCACCAACAAGAACTGTGAAAATAAAATTGTCAGTGATACAGCTGCAATCCAGAGTCAAAGTTCCTGCGATTTAAGGAGAAATATCTTTCCTCCTAAATCTCCAAACTGGTTAGCCAGAACTGGGAGCTTCAGATGATTCAGGTAATTTTGAAGGAAACAGCAGCTTTGGGGGCATAACTGTTCTGTTCCCCCTGCCCACCAGTCCTTGACCACGAAGTATGAACATCTCGCAGTGAATTCATGGAGTTTATTCTGTCCACAGAAAAGTCTAAATCTTTTAAGACCTTTATTTAACTTGAATCCAAATGCTAGACTTTGGGCATAATTTTTTTTATTTGCAGACAGAAACAGTCTCTTCTTTCCTCACAGGCAATATTCTAAGGCTTCAGGGTATTATTTATGATCATTCCCATAATTTTATCTGGAACTCATCAGAATTGTTAGTTAAACTTACAAAACTCTTGACTTCACACCTAATGATAAATAAATTATTTTTTTCTGTAGACTATGAAACTTGCTCTCTACTTTTTATCCATTAAAGTTTAAACAAACACCCTTTGGCATGTTGCAAGCACTTTTACCTGCACAATAGCATTTCCTTTGATTAAAGCTTGGCCATCTTACAGATCATTGACTAATAGGAAAAAAGTGTGACAAGACTCTCAAGGAGCGAGTGGATATTGCGCGGATCTCAGATTTTCCAAAGGGCTCAAATTTTTCTTTCTTTATAAGGAATAGTTCCCTGGTGAAAGATGGAAATTACATTAATCAATGTTTTTAAAGAAATGTTCTTTCACTCACTGTGATGTGGGACTCCACATAAATACAATTTTTTTTAACTCTCACTAATTCTTCTGCTAAATCCAATATCCTTGCAAGCTGGCTACAAGGTTTTTGTATTAATCAGTCATTTCATAACTCCAGAGACATTCCCCTTATCACCTGATCACACTTTTTCCCCCCTTTTTCCTACTAAATCTCCATGTACATTTGGGATTGGCTGTCTCAGTAATGCTTCATGGTCTTCTGAGACACAACCTTTGTTTGCCCAGAAGTCTTAAACTGACTCACAGGTGAGCACACACTAGGCTATGGGTATTATACTGATGTACTGGCAGCAAGAGAAGGTGCTAATTTTTCATCTTTTTGAATAGTTGGCCTTTATTCAGCTGCTGAAAGAGAGGCTAGTGTTTCTTGCTGTTTCTCCAAAAGGGTCCTCTTGAGAGTTCAGGGCACTTCATTTCTTGTTCGAATTGTGTACAGCCCTTTTATCCTTTTTTGAAGCTGACTAACATACACGTATTTCAGTACTACACACACAGGAATTCTCTAAAAATCATTAGAGAGTCATTAAATTTAAAGCCAGAAAGGACCATTAGATTGTCTAGTCTTTATATCACAGGCCAATTATACATCACTTTTACATGGAGCCTAAAGACTTGTTTCTGACAAAAGCATAGTTGCTACAAAGGTATCAAATCTTGATGAACGTACTAAGCGATGGAAAATAATCCACCTCTCCTGTGAATAACTTGCTGTAATGGAAACCACTACTAAAAATCTGTGCCGTATTTTTCAGATTAATTTGCCTGCTTTCTGCTTCCAGGCGTTGATTCCAGAGGAGCCCTTTAGAAAACTGGGCTTTTTCTTCATTAAGATATTTATACACTGTCACCAAGTCTTGTGTCTGATAAACAGACTGACCTTGGTGAGTTTTTCTTTGTGAAGCATTTGCTCCCATAGTTTTTGTGTCTCTCTATCATTGTCTCCAGTTTCTCAACAACTATTTAAAATGAAGGTGCCAGAATGAGAGGTGTTATTCTGGCATTAATCTTATTCTAGCACCTGGAAGTTAAATCATTTCCTCATTTCTCATCAGTGATCTCCAGGGTATACATCCCCAGGTGGCACTTCTTGGCATATTGTGAAAGCAGTTTTGAAATCAGGACTTTACAACCCTTAAACCCATAGAAGAATCCCATTCAGTGACATTTCCCTCTGTGCATTTTTTCCTTGAGTTCTATCATTTAGCCAGTGCTTAATCCCATTTTACTTATTCAGTACTGATGTTATAGGAAGCAATTTTTTAAATAAGGGTCAAATGCAGTGCTGGGTCAAATGCAGTGCTAAGTCAAATGTCTTAAAGAAGTCTATCCATCTATCTTGATAAACCAAATTTAAATGAAAAATAAAAAAATACATCAGGTTTGTTTCACAAGACCTCTTTGCCATAAAATAATATCGTTTCATATTTACATATTTTATCCTTTATCTTTTATTTCTTTTCAGATTTAATCTTTCATCAAATTTTCTGCTGTTCCACCTTGTACTGATGGCAGGTTAGCCATTCTCTATGTAATCTATGCTATCCCTCTTGCTTTTTGAGTATTATCATAAATTTAGTTTCTACCAGCCATCTGCCTTTTCCCTGGGTTTCCATGATACATTCCTATCCAGCTCTTTTA
The DNA here is from genome assembly GCF_030936135.1 of Gavia stellata. Lineage (NCBI taxonomy): Eukaryota > Metazoa > Chordata > Aves > Gaviiformes > Gaviidae > Gavia > Gavia stellata. The sequence goes on along the minus strand of NC_082598.1, from coordinate 16,451,517 downwards.
GAGATCTTGAAAAAGTTCTCCTATTTTTTAAACATTTATCTTTAATAGACACTACCATCTTCCTTAGTCACCAATGGACTGGACAGTAATTCCTAGCACTAATGCAATGAAGTACCTCTTGCTCCTTCTTTCCAAATTCTCCAGAGCCTGTTTGCCTTTAGCAGTCAGAAAAAGTGTCAAATACTTTATAGACGACCTGCACATTTTGCCAAAATACTCTTCGCATGGTGCTTTTTGTTGTATTGGACAAATACACAGAGTTCTGTGGTTCAGTCTGCTGCCAGTACAGGATACAAGGGTCTTATGTTCCTGTTTATTAACTAAGTTTATCAATCAAAAACATTTTTTGTCAAGCATTGACTTTCTTGATTTGGAAAACAAATATCATGCACCATGTGACCTGAACTATAAACTCAGACTTCTGTTTCCCACATCCCTCTGAGATTTCTGTTTCTAAGTCAGATGTCCTTGGACTCACCCAAGGGTTCAAAGTTATTGGGAGGGAATACACAAGCGTACGCACTGCCGATGCAACATTGCCAGATTTACTACAGGTGGAACCATCCAGAGTGCTGTTGGGCAGGGAGCTGAGATGAGCCATACAAGAAGAGACATGAGATTTTGGCTTGTTTTGCATTGGCAAAAGAGAGTCTGAAATGAAATTTAATAATATTGCATTTAATACGTCTGAAGGAGAAAAGCTAGTTAAAGTAGCAATGTTGACACCAGAATAAATGGGTACATACTGGCCAGAAACAGATGTAGGCTGAAGTCCCTGATGTGACGTGGCACACTGCAGTATCCTGGCCCTGTCCCTCACCCTCAGCAGTTCCTCTCAGTGCTATGTCCTGTGTTTTCATGGTTCTACATAAAAACCACATTTTTTGAGAGTTACACCAGTCTACACCAATCTTTGTTGTCATTGAAGAAATAGCCTCAGTCTCAAAGCAAGGACCACTTTTTGTCACTTTATTTATCAAATGACAGAAAAAGTGTTTGGGCAGAAGATAATTTCTGAGCAAAAATATCAAGTAAGAGCACACAATAACCTGTCTGGTTGCTTATGCAATGCAGTAAGGATTTCTTTGGGGAGGGAATCAGGATTGCTTTTCATATTATTTACTTTTGTTTGTTTAGTTGTTCTTTCTTGTTAAACCAGAAATATTTTGCCTCTCATTTGAATAATCATGATTACTGCAGTACCACCTGTGACAGCTGTAACCATTATTTAATAACAAAATAGACAGAAGGTAGAAACTGCTGTTGCAAGTATAAAGAAAAAGAAAGGAGAATTCTTTTACACTAGATGAGTGAAATGAGCAAATGAGTATTTATTGTTTAGACATGTAGTACTCTTTCTTCATGCATATTAGAAGTGACCTTTCTTCTTCCAAAGTTGTACCTTTTCTCATGGTGCCCATCAAGTGTCTTATACTGAACCAATTAAAGTGTGGGGACATCCAGAAGGCAGAATCAAAAAAGAATAGCTAAAGTAAAATAAAATGTGCTTACAAGCAAACAAGAGAAAGCATTCCGGTTTGAAATACATTTCTCTCTTGCTAAGCTAAGCAGGGTTAAAAACTCTACATATCAAAAGGAAGAGAACATGTAACTGCTCCCCATGAGCTATAAAACAAAACTAGATTATCACAAAGCTGTTTATCATTAGTGTGAGAAGGGAAAGGAAACAAGAAACTTTGAGAAAACTTTGCAAGCAGATTTTAACTTTTTGTAATATATATCCCATTCTTAGCCATTCATTGATTAGTTTTCTACTGTAGCTTTTGGTTCGTACCTCACTTGCAAGTTGTTAGCTGCAAGTAGTATTAGAGATTTGAGGACATTTGATGAGAAACACCCCTATGTTGTAAGTAAGAGGAGCAGAGTCCTTAAAATTAAAACCACTCTTAAAAATACTACTCTGATATGAATGTTTACAACTTGGAAGGTTATAATTTTATAGTATTTGTCCTCCACATTTATTATCTCAGGTGTCTGCAACAGATGAAATTTATCCTGCTGCAATGATCAATATGGCCCTGTATTGATCAGCAGCATATACGAGTGTCCCAGCACTTTCTGCAGTCAAGAAACAGAATGGATAGCAGCATATTGGGACATTTTCTTTCCATGCATGTAATTGCAGATGTCCCTACTGGTACACCTGAAGTCCTGTTTTGACCACTGCCTGTGTGCAAAAGTCAGTATGAGGTCTTCACCTCACTAGCCCCCTGTCTGATGACTGCAGAAATGCAAAGGCTTTGTAGTACCCTTTGTATGGCTGAACTTCACTTTCAAAGCAAAGAGCCCAGTAAGGAGATAAAGCATCACTTTTTATCTCAAAATAATAATTGCACAACAAGCTACAAGATGTTGAGTTTGTGTCACAGCTCTGAGTAAATCTGAGATGGTTTTGGTGTCTCCTTTTTTCTGCCCATAACAAAAGCCTGGCTGTTACTGTTACTTTTCATAAAGCACCATATTTCCAAGGTGTGGATATCCCCGTATGTCAAACATTTTAGTTGTTATGCCTCCCAAATGCAGTCAGATCATCATGGCTTTTTAATTTAATGGCAATGACCTTAATTAGATCACATCATCAGCTAGAAAAGTAAGCTACCACGAAATAAACATGTTAACACAGTGGGAAGAATCCTGCTTGCAGAGTGCATACAGCACTGCTTTGTTCTTGGATTCAGTCTCCAGCTTTGCTTCACGTGCCCCTGCTTCTAGTTGACTAGGCTGTGGAGCACTACAAAAGCAAGTTGAATATTCACTAACCCTCCCAGGCACCGAAGATCTTAGGGCTTTATAGATGATGTCCTGTCAGGCGAACATATAAATGAAGGCTAAAAAACCCACCAAGCTACGATGCAGCTCAGTAGCACAGTGCTTACAAATTTGCCTTACATATTGACATTTATTTTGGCTGTCAAGACTTTTTCAGCCAGTTAAGTAATTCAGCTATTCATAGATTGTAAGACCAGAAGGGATTGCCCTACTCATTTAGTTGGCATCTACAATGTTGATGAGGTCAGGGGGTCTCATGCAGCAACGTTGACATAAAGGCTGTAACTTCCAGGTGACTTCTAGCTATAACACATAATTTAGAAAGACGTCTAGCTCTCTTGAAAGACTTCAAATGGGGGAAGTCCATCTACCATAGAACAGTCTAAGGTGTTCAAGTATGTAAATAAAATACTACACTGCATACACCATTTTTTCCCTGTGGAGAGGAAAAGAATGAACCCTAGGTAATGTATATCATTTGCCTTGCTTAATATGAAGGCAAGTCTGCTGGGCACTGAGCGGTCTTCTGAACAGAAACACAGCAAGCTCCAACAGAAAAACTGAGAAGTGAGATAAGTTACTGCTAGTGCTCACATAGCAGCAGGCTCTTGGGGATAAGCTTTCCGTTACCTGTGTGCATCTGCCAGATTTACCTTGGGTACTTATGTACGGTGAGGCCCTGTGCTGTGTAGAGGTACTCTGAGAACAGCATGAGATCTAACAGCAATGTGGAGTTAAAATATACCATCAACGTCAAAGGATTCTATCTTCCTTATAACTTCTGACTTGTCCAATACCCACAATTTTTGTTTCGTTCTTCTCCTGAGACAATGTATACTGACATTCAGTGCTCAATCATTCCTCTCTCAATAGGCAGGATAATTATCAGTCTTTTCCTCCCCAATGTACAGGGTTATCTTCATGTATTTGAAAGTTTTTCACCTGTTCAAACATAAATGGGTGGAATACCGAAGACTGTAGCACAAGTCACAAAAGTTGCTAATACATTTTCCATTTTCACCCATTCCCCACTGCCTTCCTAAATCTTACATTCGGCAACTTGCGGGTAGCAGAATTTAATTACTGAAACACATCAATCACTGGTTTTAGGTCCATTGTGAAAAGCAAATTAGATTTCCTTGTGTATTACAAAGGCCTTTCCTTTGTTTTGCAATAGAAATGACATAGCACAGGCATGAAAAGCGCAGATAGAAAAAAGACAAAAGAGAAGAATTGGACTGTGAACATAAAGGCCATATTTATACTGACGGACACAAGAAAACCTCCGGAATTAGAACTTTATTGGCCTGATACATAAAGGCACATTAGTTATTACATAGGTCAAAGGAGTTAAATGCAGTCTAGCAACTGCATTAATGTTAAAAAAAAAAAAAAAAAAGAAAGGCCTAGAATCCTCCTTTCGCTAGGGCATTGCTACTCAGTGAACATAATAGCCAAACTGGTGAGAACCAAGGTCAACAGGAGATAGGGTCTGAGATTACAGCAGACATAAGGGGGTAAACTAGGGAAGACTAAGCAAAGGGCAAGAACAGACTATACCCCTCCATGATACTTTCCCAGCCACCACCTATTTTCAGCTCAGGGACTTACAGGGTTAAGTCTGGCTTCTGTGTAGTTGTATTCCCCAATGTATTTCTCTTCCATTAACCTGTCCAGTCTCTCCTTGGTCCTCCCTAAACATTTAGTATTCACTGCATCCTTTGGCAGGCAGTATCACTGATGTATTACCTGCTGCATGAAGAATAACCTACTTCTGTTTGTTTTGAAGCTTGTTCCTACTATCTTACTTTGATGATCCCTAGTACTTATAGTGGAAGAGACAGTGAACCATCAACCCCCATCCATCCTCTCCATCTCAGTCCTGATTTTATAGCCCTCTAGCATGTCCCCTGTAATTTGTCTCTTTTCCAGAAAGAAGAATCTTAACTTGCTTAGTTATTCCTCGCACAGCGCACGTCCCATATATTGATAGCCCTTGACAATCAAGGACAATTGAAGCTTTTTCCAGTTGTACTATAGTCTTTCTGAGATGAAAAGAACAGAAAAGTACAAAGACACAGACATGCCATGCATTTATATAAAGGCATAATGATGAACTCTGTTTTGTTCTCTATTGCTTTACCAATAGTTCCTAACATTTGCAATTTTGTTGTTGGTTTTGCTGAGCACTGGGCTGTCATTTTCATGGAATTATTGATCGTATCCCCAAAGTCTCTTTCCAAACTGGTAAAGGTTAGGTCAGAACCCCTCCTTTTACAAATGAAATTAGGGTGATGTCTTTCCTACATGCAATATTTTACTTTGACATGCATTTATTTTCTCCATCTATCCAGGTTGTGCAAAGCCACGTTTTCATCCAGATTGTCTTTTCAGTTACATTCCGTTCTTAGCAACGTTTCAATAGCTGCTAGGAGCACAACACACTAAAGCCTGCACACAGAAGCTGGTATCCCCATTGCTCCATTCAGTAGGACACCTCTAAACTGAGGTGTCCTACTGAAACATCAGTGTGAGCAAAGATGAGACATGGAGTCCCAGGAAAAACTTTGGACATGGAGATCCAAGAATGAAGCTGAAAGAGCTTTCTGTCTGTCAGCCATTAATAACTCAGCTCTTTTTGGGAATCTAATCTGTAACTTGTTCAGTCATTTTATGAAGGCGAAGGTGAAATTCAGCATCTGTGTGTGCACATGGAAGTCTCTTCTAAGGTCTGGAAATCAAAAAGAGGAAAAAGCATTCAAAGGCTTAGAGTCCTTACAAGGAAGTTTCCTCTGGGCATATCTAGCCTATTCCACTACTTTCCTTGTAAAACTTGACAGTGTTTTCTACTGAGATTAGAGGAAGTGTTTATTACACCATTTTAAACTGGAATTTTTTGCAGCCACGATAAACAAAGGCCAGAAGATCACTAGGGAAACTTCACTGGTAAGACACTGAACAGAGATCTTGAACTTGTTTATTCTGAGTTTAGTGAAGAGACATTGTCACATACAGTTTTATAAGTTTCTGTGAAATCACGGCACTTTGCTGATCGCGGTAATGCAGACCTATCCTATGATCCAAAATCTGTTTGAAAGCATGATTTGGTTTCTGGTCCTAATTTTAGGTATTGTCTGCAAAGATATTACCACTTACATATTTTTATTCTTTATTTGCTCATGTCCATTAAATGTCACACCCAAAAGACCTGGGAAGGGTATATTGGAGGTTTATTTTCCACTGTTGTATGTATACTTACTTTCCCTACATTTTGGCTCCGGATACTTTCACTATAAAATTCCACCAGACAGCTTTGTGACAGTGTTTAAGTGTTGACAGCTCATGCAAAGAGAATTACTTTGCAAGAACTGTTGCAAAACATTTTTTATACCCAGCATAGCTGTCTTAGCCAGATTCCACCAGGCTTTTCTAAACGCCTTCCTCCCTCTGTCCTGTCCCCCAAATGCTTCAGAGGATCACTTAACATTTCATTTGTCCTGAATTATTGTAGTGCCTGCCCACTGTTGCAATTACTGCATTTCACCTTTCTCTTCAGCTTTGTTGAACTCTCTTTTATGTTAACGCAAATAGCAACATTTGCAAAGTGCTTAGGGATCCATCTGCTTAGCACAATATACACATAGGATCATTACCACCATTAATATTTAATAACCTTTTGCATCCTCCCAGAAATACCTGTATTTATTTTGTCTGGAGCCCATCTTCAGGAAATAAGATGGCAAAATTCATCATGGTCCAAGCGTGCAATTGTGTTCTTACGTCAGAAAAAAAAGAAGTGATGCAGTCTGGGAACTCAGCCCAAGAGCTTCTTAAATACAAATGGTGTCAGGGCTCCAGAGGGGTGGCAGGGCAGGGTCTTGCCAGCTGGAGCCCATCCCATCACCTCAGCAGAGACCAGGGCAGCTGGGGAGTGGCCAAGGGCACCCCCAGCCCAGGGCATCAGGCACCTCCCTGGGGACAGGGTTGAGGTCAGGCTGGGATGTCAGCCTGCAGGTGGGGGTCAGCTGGGCTGAAATGGGGTCCTGGGTCACAGGCAGGGCTGGGGACACCCCAGGAGAGGCTGTCCATCCCATTAGTGCCCCCAGGCCATGGCAGTGTGCGCTTGGGTGAACTCCAGCTAAATTCATCCTTTGCTCTCTCCATCCTCTATCCCCCCCACCTCTTTTAAAACTCTTGGAAACTAGTACCAACAGGTTGTAGCACATTAACATACCTCCTGGGGTGTTGGTAGGCCAAGCTTTAACTGGTGCATGACTGAGTGTTTCAGTCCTGGCTGCATGTTCTGATATTAACTGTGTTTGTCATGCTACGTAAGGGCCGTGATCAGCAGCTGGCCTCAGGCAAAGGGAAAGTAATCAGTCTTTTGGAGAACTTTTCCAGTGGCTGCCAAGAATTTTCTGCATGAGGAAGCCTATTAACAAGCATCATGTGAGAGAGTGTTTACAGAAAGCCAGAAAATGCTGACCCAGGATAAATAAAATGTCCCTTCTACATAGTTTCACAGCTGAATAACTCTCTGATATTTCATTGAAGGGATTTACAGATAAGAGTTACAAAATAACTGTACAAGAGAGCTTTTCAAGCATGTTTACACCAACAACAGCCTGGTCCCGTATGGTAATTTTTGAGAAGAGATTACATTTCAAGGGACAAAGGAATGTTCCTGAGGTATAATATCTGTGCAAAGTAAGATCTCAAAGGTCAGATGGATCATCTGACCCCATGAGCTCCTTCCTCGCTGCCTCACCTTGTGACTGAGCCAGCCTGCAAAAGCCTTGTGCTCGAGTTAACTTGACGTGCTCCTGGAGGAAACTCAATAAAACCTCAAGTCGTGTAATGAAAATAAACTACACAATTACTAATGGCAGATATTCTATTATTTATAACCCATAAGGAAAAGGACATTTTAAAATTCCTTTCCAGGGGCTTTGCCAGAGGAGCGAATATTCACATAAACTATATCTTTTAATTCTGTTACAAATCTGCTTTTTTTTAGGCTATAAAAGTATGTTCAGAGCTGAAATGTGGAATTTAAGCATTTAAGCTTTTTCTCAGACCAAATACTCACTATTTATATCAATTCAACTCTTTTCACGTGTTTGCCTCTGAACTTTCAAATGACTGAACCATAGCAAGTTCTCAGGTGCTTGCCGGTTCCCTGCCCTAAGCCTGTCACCAGGGATTTACAAAACCCTCCGTGGAGCAGTGCCGATGACCTGTTCTACCATGCTGATGCACTTCTGTCACCTGTGTGATCGTCCTCTTGTCACTGAGCTAGAGCTGGGGGAGCCCAGGCTTTGTGCCCCATCTGCTGCTATTTGTGCACAACTGCTGAGTCTTTTTCTATTAGCCTCATTTAAACCTGAAATGAAAAAAAGAGGAACCAAACCAGTTGTGACAGAAGAGATTAGTCCAACTTGTTGCCACATGACATGCCTGAAGTTAATACTCGGCATTGCTGCTTTGAAATAGTGACATTTCCATTAAAAAAGCTAGTAATCGAATCACCCTGAACTAAACCGTCTGCCTCTGTAACTGAGATTCTATCTACGATGGTATTTAACATAAACGTAAACACAGAAAATGAATTTTCCTTTTATGTATTACCTTGTGCATTTAGCAGATAGATTTCAAAAGGTTGTATGTTTTATCTCTCTTTCAAACTTCTCCACCTTGTGCCTGTCTGTGCCTATGGAGACCGATGCACACATCCTTCGGTATGTGCTCTATGTAGGCATATGGTGGTGATATTATAAATGACGTTTCAGAGCAATTTAATACACATCCTTTACCACTGCAGGGGAGCTCTGCCAACTAATTGTGTCTGCGTCATCTCCTAACGTACCCAGTTTTCATTCCAGTAACAGTCAGAAATAAAAAATGCCTGATAAATGTTCCTGCTTTTCTCAAAAATGCCAAATCCAAAATACTGGCCTGAATTATGAGGGATCTTGCTTGGTTTTCCTTCTTTGATTTAGGTAAAAAAGGTTTGAAAAATCAATCGTTTATGGCAAGAGGAATAACGTAAATAATAAAACCACACAAAATTGTGTTTTCATGAACTTTCTTATGCATCTACTGACAGAAAACAGTATAAATTGCCTATACCCCACACTGGCCACGCAGATACTGAGCAGTGTTTCAGTAGGTAAGAAGCCACATGTTGTCCCAGCTCCTCCCCGAGCTGTGAGCACAGAGATGACAGAGGCGATGGCTCGCGGGAGCATGCCTTTAGTGGAAGATGCACCCTCTACCACCTCCTGAAGAAAAATGTTCACTGAGCCACAGGCTATGTCCCTGGTCTGCCAGCGGCCACACTCCCCCAGGATGCTCCACTTGAAGCCGGAGGCAAAGCTGAGCTCAGAGTGACAGTGTTGGCCATGGATTAGCGGGTGAGGGAGTCCACCCCAGCAGGTGGTGTGAATTCCCTCGTGTGGGTTTGCAGGGGTGGTAGGCTGGCCCCCAGAGAGCTGCTGTTGCTAAATATTAATAGTTAGCACTGCTGATGAAATGGAGGAGGCCAAAGGAGCGATTCTAAACAACCTGGAGAAGTCAGAAAGATTGCCAAGAAATATCAGCCCCCGGTACAACTTGGGAAGAAAATAAAGATGAATAGACATGCTTCAAAATAAGCCTGAATGCTGACTTTCAGGGAGATGGAGAGAACTCAAAGATCAATTTCAGAAATGCGACTGCAAACAGCAAACTAGCAACTGTGAAACGGCAGCAACAACTGCAAAAAATTAATTAAGGATACCACAATTGTATGGTGGTGCCTTTTGCCCACCGACTTCTAGAGATTTTCATGCACACAGCCAAGGTACAGAAATTTTGAACTGTGCCTGTATATGCAGCATATATGTGAATCAATTGGAGCTTAATGGTAAATAATTAAAGGTTTTGTGTGAAAATTTGAAACATATTCAGGGAAAATTCTTGTGAGGATTACTTCTTCTTACAATAATAATTTTAAATCACAACTTAAATAATTTTCAAAAATATTTACTTTTTTATATAAACAAAATCATAATTCCCACATCTGTACTGTTAAAAAACTCTTCATGGCAAAAGCTCTGCTTCTGTGAAAACAAAATAGTCCCTTCCAGGAAATATAGTTCAATCAAAATTAAAATGTGGTTGAAAATACATCTGGTTCCTACAAAATATTTTAACAGAAACCTCTTGTCAGCTATAGATAAACATTGCCTTCAGACTCCTACACCACATATTACATAGCTAGCTCATTTTTTTTGTCCAAGAAACACCTGAACCTAGCATCAGACATTAATATCTATGCTATCATCACCTGAACATGAGCACAAAATATTTAAATTAAAAAAAAAAAAAGAAAACAATACTGACATGAATGTCTATCTAAGAGTTATTTGACTGGTTATTCCTAAGAGTTGTAAGTTTTCCTTCTGAGCCTACAGATGCTTCAAAACAAGTTCCACATGCACATTTGGACCTGTGAATAAGTCATGATAGCCATCATGACTGTCCCCGCTTGGCATCAGAGTAACAGGAAACATTGCTGCCATCACCAAGGTCTATCAGCTTGGTAGTCACATTGAAATGTGTTTGCCTGAGACTGTTCTTGGGGACTACTCTGGCCATGCCAAGCACAATCTGGTGTTTGCAGGCTCTGCATGGCATTACATGGACAGAAGCTCTTGGCAGAGACATGCTGGAATCTGGGACATGCCACCTCATTCCATCACCTGCTTTTTCCCTCCTGGAGGACATGATTTTCCATCTAAAAATGCCAGCAAAAGCAATCATCTGCAGCACTGGACTGGCTGATACAGGCAGCTCTTCTGCAGTGCAGCACGGCTGAGGCCTCAGCACAGATCTCATCATCTCCCTTGCTCCCTATTGTATTTGCATTATGTACCAAAGCACTTTTTTTGCCCCTGCTTCCTACCCACTTCCCACACATTTCTGTGATACCCTCATATCAATACATATGGCTTCATGGGATCACAGGACAACTCAGACTGGAAGGGACCTCAAGAGGTCTAAAGCCCAACCTCCTGCTCAAAGAAGGATAAGCTGGGAGATCAGACCAAGTTGCTCAGGGCTTCAAAAATCTCTGATGGAGACTGCACAGCCTCTCTGGGCAACCTCTCTGTCCCACTGCTTTCATATCTGCATGGAGAAAAAGGGCCTAAAACACTGAGGTTTGTGGCAATGGCTTTCCTTCAGAAGCACTTAGGCATATACAGTCAGAAGCTGAGCTCTCCTTTCCATCCAGCATCCTCAAAAGTCGCATACTAAACAGCCCATTTGGCATGCTCTAGACTGAGCTTATGGCAGTGTGACCCCTGTGTGACAGCTTTTGGGGCTCAGTGGCCAACAGCAGAGCTGTGACAAAGCTCTGCACACACTGTGCAGTGCTGCTTCTACCTGACATGTAAACATGTCCATTTAGAAGACAAAGCTCTGTGTCTTCTCTTGCTATCGCCATTTCTCTTTGTTGCTATAGTGATGGCAAATGAGGACAGGGACAATGGTCATCACATCCAAAAAAATCTCTGGGATTTTGGTGCCAAAATAGTTAAATGAGCAACGCTAAGATCCTTCTCAACTGAATAAGCACAGCAAGCACAAACAGCGGTGGTATTTAAGGACAGCAGGTACGAGAGTGATATAAATTTGCAGGCTACAAGGCTCAATGCTGTAGGTATATTTTCTCTGCTTTGGAACAACAGCTTAGGACTGCAAGAAGAGAGGCTTCCCACAACTATTTGTCACAGGCTTGGCAAGATACAACTGAAGGAGATGCACAAGAATCTGACCGACCTTTTGCAACTAAGACCACACAAGTGCATGCAATGCAATTACCTTGTGTTATTGTGATGAGAGGAAATTTCATTTCAACTCTGGACCCAGATGACAAGTGTTCCAATACCTTATTTTTTTCCGGGAATGATGTCTGAGGGAAACTCTGAGTCATCCAGAGATGGAAGAGATGAATAATATCCAGCTTGAACTCTAGACATAAATGAGAGCTTTCCAACCTGATGTTGGGAAGAAAACCTATGTTTGCTTCCTATAAAAGGAATGTGGCATTTTGTGAGAAAAAGTAGTACAGGGGGTTATAGAAGCCATCTCCAACCTATCTACTCAGTTATTGCACAGTTATATCTTCCAACATCTTCTAGAGCAACTGGTTTCAGCCAGTGTCAGAATATTGGGCTAGTAAATCCTCAGCTTGATCCAGCGTTAGCATCTCTCTTGCATTAGAGACACGCTGCAGGGCATGCAGATTCATATGAATGTTGGTTAGCAACATTTTGCTCTGTATATACTCTGCCACAGGACGTGAAAGAGAACCACAAAGCAGAACACTGACTGACTTGTTTGCAAATATGGGAGCAATTTTGCAGGCAACTTTGCTGTATACCCTCTCCTATAGATTAAGAGCACTGCTATCAGGCACATATTGTGCAGCATGTATTGGCTTAGGCTGAGAGTTTGCATAGGGCTTTTTGTTATTTAGCTTCCTGGTGACTCTCAGAAGCAAGAAAAATCTCCTCAGAAAAGGTGGATTGCTTTAGCTGCTAGAGCACAAAGTAAGCCAGGTTTGCTTGAGGTCAGATCCCACAGCCTGGCTTACCAGTGAATGCCTGACAGTTGCCAGTGAAACAGCTGAATTTGTTGTATTTTTTAAATGGTTGAAAACAGGATTTTCAGCCCAGAGAGATCAATTTGCCTGTGGGAAGGACCTTTGCAGCATCCTAGATCAATTGGAGCTCTTGCATGTGTGCAAAAGATCTGAAAATATGCAGCAAGCATTTTCTGAAGGAAAACACAGGTCCAACAAACTATCAACCTGAAAGTCTGAGCTGTTTGTGCTATTGAAAAGGATAAGAAAAATAAAGAGGGCTTTCCCAAATAAAATTTCTAGACTACTTCTATAAGTCATGCCCAGCTAAATGCAAAAACAGAAATGTCAAGTGGTCTCATTTTGTTCTCTCCATTTTAGGATCAGAAAATCAAACTTGGCCTGTGGAGGGAACTCTAGGGAGCTTCCCAGAGTGAGAAGCGATGCCCAGCCCTGGGGCTGAACCTGAGCTTTGTGGCTGTGGTACTCCCTTCTGCATCATCACGTCCAAAGCAGGAGGAAGGGTTTGAGCAAAAAGAGAGGTAACCAGAAAACCTGCAGCTTAGAAGCTCTCGCTCTCTTCATAAGACTACTTCCTGCAAGATCCTGGAGAACAGTCTTCAGCACATACTCAAGGCCTGGTCTGAGGCTGTCCCTGTAATTCTTCCCCATTAGTACTTACAAACCCTACCGAGGTATGATCTATCTCATTTGGGTAAGTGCTTAGTGGTTGCTCCCTGGTCACATCATCTGTTATTCCGATAAACACTGCAATCTCAAGCTTTACTTGAGATATTTAGGGGTGGAGGCATTCCTTATATGCCACACTGATTATATGAAAGCATCAGTCTACCCTGTATGGTCTCTGGGTTAAACTGATCCACTCCAAATTACATTTAAACAGATTCAAATGCACAGCTTTTGGCCCCAGTACAAATTAGTAAATTTGAAATAATATCTACAACAAAGGCAACTGCTCTTGCCAGCTTCTTTAACAAGGCCCTGCTGATGCTGATTTCACTTCAAATGTGACACCAAGATGCATCTATAGGGAATTTGATGAAAAAAATGCTCTGAGTTTCGAATGTATTGAAGTACAGGAGACTTACACCACCAGAGCCCAGGAACAAGCAATGGCCTGAACTTTCTAAGCACGGAACCGTCTTGAAGAATTTGTAATCTTGGTTAAGTCAGTAAGATGGGCAGGGAGCATTATAGACTAGCCAGCTAGACTGTCACAGAGAGGGATTGTGCCTAAGCCTGCGTGCCAGGGGCAGCAGTAAGCTGGAGAGGTAGCATGAGGAGATGACGGCAGAGCAGAGAGGAATAATGACCCCCCGATCCCTTCCTGCCCATTCCTGGCTAGTAGACACCAAGTCATGATATTTCCAATATCCAATGTCCACCTATGGACAGGCAAACTAGTCCCAGTTAAAAACTGATGATAACTCTGTTTTGTCTTTGTCTTTGTGAAACCCTTTATCCTTTTTCTTACTCTGAAAGACAATTAGATAGGATTTACCCCTTGGCAGTCATTTGCAAATCATGGGAAGGTTACAAAATTGTTCTACGGGCTTTGAAGAGTGAAGATAGAAAACCAAGAGGCTGGAAAAGGTTTACACACTGGTGAACACAGGGCAGAATTAAAGTGAATGAAGAAAATTCCTGGAAGAGTCAATGCACTCTCCCTGAAACGTCAGATATTTTGGTTCACTTAAGCTGTGTGTTTATGTTACAATTATTTCCTAAGTTCACCTTGGTAAAAACTAACCGACTCTGTCTTGATACAATGAGAAACAATTGAGCAGGATAAAGTGAAAGAGAATGAACAATGACCTTTCCTTCTGCAGAGCCTATTTCTGAGAGAGGCAGGAAGAGATCTATCTGGTAATGTTTATCTGACTAAGGCAATTTACTGGATGATAGCTTTCCCCAGAAGATCTAAGGACAAAAATGGCATAATATCAACTCACAAGGGACCTACTAATATGAGCCCTAAAATGAAGCCCTCTGTGCTGAACCAACTGTATATTTCACGTGTAAGCCATGCCATTGAGATGTTTAATGTTCCTCTGGAGAGCAATAGACCAGTGACAAGAAAAATAAACAAGAACTAAAGATGAAGATGTCCTTGAACTGAAAGTGCTTCTCTTTAGGAAACCCAATAAAGTGAGCAAGAAACTGTGAAGCATGATTGCATTAAAATAGGCAATATTTTTTGTGTCTTCAGTGGGACGACTTGGGTATTTTATACCATAGGTCTCCATGCAATTATGAGGACAGTGCTTTCAGCTCGCTGTGTACTACTGAAAGGTAGAACTCCATCTCCTGATGGCAAAAATTCATTTCAGTGGGAGTGGAGGCTTAAACTGTGGCCTCCTGTATCTACCCAGGTATCCTCACCATTGGGGTGCAATGCCCCTCTCTCCTTTACTACTCACGCATGCATTCCCTGAAATTTCAGCACGTCAGTGAAAGTGTTGATGAATCTGAATTTTCCTTTAGAACATTTGATTTTTAAACAACAATTGCTTTGTCAGAAAAATCCCTGCAAGCACCACATGAAATGTACTAACAATCAGGTTAATCTAATAAATACCTTTATCCTCACGCAGTTCATGCCCACAATATCCCAAGCTAAAGAATCCAAAAATACACCTAAAGGTTTGTTGACCTTGTTTTCAAATCCCTGCCTAAATGCATCAAGCTACTAGATCCGGAGTAAATATAATTAAGTGAGCAGAGGTGCAAGGGTATGGCTGGTTTCATAAGGCATGTGCACAAATAAACACATATAATGGTAAATAACCTTTTACCAGGGTGAAACAGGAAACACAAAATGTCCAAAGACATAAAATAATACAGTTTATATAATAGCAAGATTTTAAGTGCAACTGGTTCCTTTGAGATTTCTTGCAGAGAGAAAATGCAGCTTCTAAAAATTAAAAATTGTCTAGGAAAAGTTTTAATTTTTTCTCTAGACTTTCAGTTTTCCATCAGTATTTCAGCATTTCTGATCCCAAACCATTAGAGATTCGTATTCTGTGAGGTAAAATATATTTCCATTTGCCCTCTTTACTTAAAAGTTAAACAGAAGCCAAAGTGTCAGAGTAGCTTGAGTGGTAGAAAATTCAAATTTTTTTCTGTTCTAATTTTAAACTTGGAACTTGTGGTTGTTCTTAAAATTAAGGTATTGATCATTATTTCCAATCAGTCATGCTACAGTCCTTATTTTCATGCCAAGGTCTTTTTTTAAGCGTGTCGAAAAGTAATCTGCACTATTACTTTCAATTACAGTTTAATAATTTATGAAATTACTTAGTATCATACCTGCAATATGTCAGTCAGGCTTCATTACATTGCAATGTGGTCTGATTTAACACAGTCATTATTGCTGCTGTTAAGGGTTTGTGGGGGAAAGATTCCTGCAACTGTATTAATTTTAGCCATTTTAGACTAAAATAAGCAGCTACAGATAAATGACAGTATACAGTGGGGTACTTAAGCATACCTAAGACTATGATGTCTTCTGATTGCAAATACTTGCCTCTTGGAATAGCTCCATGTTTTGCACTCAGTTAAGGAAATGTTCTCCTAATTTCTTACAGCAAATTGTTTTACAAGCAAGGATAAGCTACGAAAATTCATGAGGAAGGTAAACACTTGCATGGCATTTCTTGGCAGCTAGCACATGGACAGCTTAACTAGCATGAAGGCTCCTTGGAAGTGTTGATAAGGACATCACCTTCCTACAAAGCATGCTCAGGTCCATCCTGGGCCTTTGGCTGGCCCCCATGTTGGGGTCATGCTGACAGTGGGTTTGAGTTTATATCCCTGATGTATGGTACCATTGGTAGTACAAGGCAAAATAGTGTGCCAAATAACAAGGAAAAGCTTCATTCAGTTCAAAGGAACTTTGAATAAGACGGTATTTGGGAAGGAAGCGCATGAGGCTTTTTCCTTGGCATTAGTTCTGAAATTTACCTTTAGGTGGCCAGAACCAAGGGTTTGCCAACTTTGAGATCAAGGGTTATTCCAAACTTCAAAATTAACTCAATAAAACACAGGTATTTCTCATCTGGGCTTCTCGCGGCAAGTCCTATTTTGCATTGAAGCATAAAATCCTGCAAACATGTAATTCAACCTAAGCATCATGTAATGTTTAGAAAGTTGCACTTATTTTTCACTGCTAATACAAAAAGCTACTTTATTGGGTGTGCTGGTTTGGGCTGGGATAGAGTTAATTTTCTTCATGGTAGCTAGTATGGGGCTGTGTTTTGGATTTCTGCTGGAAACAGTGTTGATAAAGCAGGGATGTTTTAGTTACTGCTGAGCAGCGCTTACACAGAGTCCAGGCCTTGTCTGCTCCTCACCCCACCCCACCAGCGAGTAGGCTGGGGGTGCACGAGAAGTTGGGAGGGGACACAGCCGGGACAGCTGACCCCAACTGACCAAAGGGATATTCCATACCATATGATGTCATGCTCAGCATATAAAGCTGGGGGAGGAAGAAAGAAGGGGGGGACGTTTGGAGTGATGGCGTTTGTCTTCCCAAGTAACTGTTACGCGTGATGGAGCCCTGCTCTCCTGGGGATGGCTGAACACCTGCCTGCCGATGGGAAGTAGTGAATGAATTCCTTGTTTCGCTTTGCTTGCCTGCGTGGCTTTTGCTTTACCTATTAAACTGTCTTCATCTCATCCTACAGTTTTCTCACTTTTATCCTTCCGATTCTCTCCCCCATCCCACCTGGGGGGAGTGAGCGAGCAGCTGTGTGGGGCTGAGCTGCTGGCTGGGGTTAAACCATGACATCAGGTCTCAGTCTTTCCACAAAAGGCAATCTAATTTTCTTGATCCTGTGTGTAATGCCAGGCCAGGGCAAGGACCCACCTTCTTGCCTCCATGTATACTAGATAGAGATAAAGTAGCGGAAACAAAGCAAAACAAAAATGCTCTTGATTTACCTGGGATTTCAACGGGAACAGAATTAAACCAAAATTTAACCCTCTCAAACAATTGGAAACAGCCTTTACTCCAAGGTTAATACTTCTGACTGCAAGCCCCCGAGGCAATATTGTCTTCAGTTTGTATTTGATACAGCTCCAAGCGCAGCACATATTGAAGAAATAATCAGTATAATGCTTTGCTGTTGCTTTCAGCTCATTAGGAGGTTTTTTCTGACTCGAGCACCGGCAGCTGAAGATGATTTGAGGCATCAATCGGAGGGGCCATTCGGGTGCTGTGCTGTTAGGGAGCCACGACAGCCTGGCAAGATGGGAAAGGTTAAATGAGGCTTCTGCTGGGGAGGGAGACGTCAGACTTGCATGTAGAATTAGAGTAGGAGCAAATGTAAGGGGAAAAATGAATCACAGTATTGATGTCTGGAAAGAACAATATTATGACTATATGGATTTAATGACTGCTGATATCTAGTTCAGTGACAGGTAGTCTCATCCACAGGGACAAAAGTACACAGTGTGCTTCGAGGAGACCTGGAGGCAATCCTTCAACTCAAATCCCATGATAGGATAATATGCTATGGCTCCTTTTATGCTGGAGGTGGCATGCTTTCTAGATCCCTTGTGAGTATGTCAGTTGATGATAACAGCATAATTTGCCTTAGAAATTTTAATTCCCCACACACCCCCTTTTCCTTACAAAGAAGAAAAGCGTGAACATTTCCTTTGAGCTGTCCTGAATAAATACTTTAAGAATATTAAAAATGAGAAGTGGATTAAAGCTTTCTGACTGACTGAATTCCAAACCATGTAGGGCGCTTTGTTAATTTTAAAAGGAGGGATGTTATAACCTTCAGTGCTCACACTGTGTGACAGACAGGCATCATCAGTGTTAAAAACAGGCAGATTATATTTGTGGCTACAGCCAGATGTGTAATCTCTCCTGGAACAACATCTGTCTCTCTTTCCCCTTTTACGTAGGAAATTTAGTGAGGAGCAGGTAAAGCAGTTTTGTGACATCATGGTTGTTCTACAGGAACTCCTGGATGTCATTAGCTGTTGCACTTTGTTTTCCTGTATTTTATATTCAGCATGCATTAGCAGTTGCTTGTTTTGAAGTTCTCCAGGGTATTCTACAACGAAGTTGCCTGGTAGCAGAACAATCTGTGTTCCTCAGATATGCAAGTGACTAATTTTCCATCAATCAGAGATGAGACTTAAATAAATAAAGGTACTTCATGGGGCTGCTGTGCCTAATGATAAGCAATTATATAAAGTCAAATTAAGGCAGTTCTTTGTGAAGGTCCTGTGAAATTGGTTAAGCAAAAAGAATAACTGCACCATTTCAGTGATTCATCCTATTGCTCATTTCAGTGGGAGCATTATCTCAGTTAACTGATGCAATTAATATGAAAATGAGGAAATCATTGTTTAAGGAGATGAGGAGAGAGAGGGGGTCTTAATGCGGCAGCAGTGAAGAAAAAGAGTCACAGAGATGGAAATTTGCATAGGTCAATGGTAATGTAATGCATTTAGCACATATTCAAAGCTTAACTTGCATAGTAATACAGATCCATTAAATTCTCATTATGATGACCTGTGTCCAACACAATTCAATTTTTCTGAATCTTAATGATAAAAAGTTAATTACGGTAAGGTGAAAACCTTTTGTACTTGGTCTTAAAATAAAGCATTGAAAGGGCATTGAGACTATCTTTTAGATATGGCAGGTAGTTTCACTTCAGCTTAATTCAATAGTTTATTAAGCATGACAAGATCTGAAGTTTGGCTTCTGTGTGCACTGCAGATTTTTAATGTAGTCAGTGGCAATAAATAAGCCTTTGTCTGTACAACTACAGTCTAGTGCTAGTCATTTTCCACTTCCAGGCTTCAGTTACAAATCGTGTTCCCAGTTTATCCTGGTTTTCTTATTTTTAGTAACAAGAAATCCTATCCAAATTTGGGAAAGAGAGGGGAAAAGACATCTTTTCCCTTTCAGCACTGTATACGTATTCTAGCTTTTGTTCGCCAGACATGTCTTTGAGCCAATGACTCTTAACATGGTACAGTGCGTGGTCTCCAGCAGCTGTTTCTTGTCATTACCTGATTTTGCTTCTCACCACAGCTACAGGTGGAAGATAAGTGTCTGAGTGCTGCTCAGCCTCACACCATTTCCTTCCACTTATCCTACATTCGCAGTTAATGGTCATTCTTTGACTTACTCATCCAAGACAGGGAGCAAATGTGCCAGTTTCCTAGTGCTCTGAATCTTTGGATTAAGCAGAAGGTGCGGAGATACGCTATAATCAGGTTCAACAAGGCAGGCTGCCACGTGAAACAGGCTGCTGTTCTTAAAAGATGAGCATGCCAGAGTGGCACCTTCTTTACTCCTTTATATTCAAGCCACCATACATCATTCAGGACATGTCAGGGTTTTTTTAAATCGTGATTAATTTGCATTTCATAGATTTGTAAGGCACCTTTATTAACATCTGTGTAATGTAAGTCAGGCTTAGTGCAAACAAAAGCCAAGTCCTGCACGTATTATTCTCCTTGTCAGATTCTTTTATCCTGAAATCTGCATTATACTCACTACAGTACATGACTGGTGTTTGCAGAGGTAATCCAAGTGATGACTTTAGCCACCTAACACAGAGCCAGACCTCGAGACTCATTTGACAAAATGCAGACATCTGCAGAGCAGATGCCTGTACCTGAGCTAGTCACACGGGGTGCTCTGCGCAGGCAGCGAAGATACCCAGCCTCAGCACATCACACAGCAGATGGCCTCACGTGGTCCTGGGCAACAGTCCGGCCCCGAAGATGCGAAGCTACATCAAAAAAAAAAAAAATTACACTAATTCTCTAAACTCAAGCCTGAGATCCAATCCCTGCATCACTTTTAAGACTACAATTCACAGTAGTTTAAATTGCCACAGTCCCCTGAACGCTCCTAAGTTCTGCTTTTTTACCTCCTCTAGTGCTTGTCTGAGTCCCTGAGGAGCTATCTGACCTCCCAGGGAGCCAGTTCAGCCCTCTCAGACAGTATAAGACTAATCCAGCCCCTGCCTGCGCATACACACATGCACAAAAGAGGATTTTTTTCCCCCACTGAGTGGGCACCGGTCAGAGCAGCACCAGTGCTGGTGCAAGGCAGGGCACAGGCTCATCTCTCCCAAGCACTGCCCTATGCTCCTCATCTGATCTCTCATCTGCCATGATTCAGTTTCTCAGCACAGCACAAAAGCTGCACTTTCAAAACTATTTCAATACTTTCACATGCAGATAAGCCTCAGCATCTAAAAGTAAGTGAGAGTTAGGTGGCTAAGTATTTTGTTGGGCCAGAATCCTAGTAGACAGTAATTGATCTCAGTAAGAGTTAAATGTACATTATGGTCCAGCCTTAGGCATCTAAATACCTTTACAGATTTAAGCATATGTGCTTCAAAGGTCTAGATCTTTACAGTCATTTTTCAAACCACAGTTTTATGTTTTAGAAAAGGTGAAAGATAGACGTGGCATGTAAGCTGCAAGGTTATACAGTCATTCTTCTGCTGCTTCGGCTGTTTTCATCAGCCTCCTCTTTGGCAACTTGCTGGCAGTTGCTTGCTGACCCCCATGGGGTGGCTCCATGCGTGGCTGGTCAGTGAACAAAATCTACTTGAAAATAAATTGGAAAAAAAAAAGTCACTCATGAATACCTTACTTTTAATCTTTCCTGGTTTGTCATTTCACAACATGAGGAAAGTAAGAAGCACTGGGTGAAACCATGTGGTCAGTCTTGAAGTATGTGGAGAAATGTAAGAAACAGTTATATAAAATTAATTGTGATTAAACCTAGTTGGAGAAATAACTTGTAGATCACACAAATCTTGCTTAAGGGCAGCATATTCACCACGCTACTTCACAAATACCACTCTAATTAATAAGCTTCAGTTAAAGAAGAAGAAGAATCAAGAAAGACTGCTATTCATAGAAAATG
Source organism: Gavia stellata (assembly GCF_030936135.1). Taxonomy (NCBI): domain Eukaryota; kingdom Metazoa; phylum Chordata; class Aves; order Gaviiformes; family Gaviidae; genus Gavia; species Gavia stellata. Next base: position 16,430,161 of record NC_082598.1, on the reverse strand, counting down.
GATATTATGTGAGGAGAAAGACTGGATTTTAAAATAGGTCAGTTACCCCCAAGCACAAATTAAGATTCTTTTAGGGAAAAAAGAAACACCAGGTAGTGACAAATCGAGGGATAATCCAATTAAAATTTCATTAGTTTCATTGTTTATGAAGATCTGAAAAAAGCATTTTATCTCAAGCATTGATATTTACCAAAAGGGGAATTCTGTTTCTAAAAATAGAGAAAATCCACCTTTCAACACAAACACTAATGAGTATAGCTAAAAGAACCTCTAATGTGCCGTATAAACAAAGCAACAAGCAAAAGCAATGCTAGGAAACCCTGATGACTAAAAATGGATATCAAGAAATTCACAGGGCATACCTGTGATATAAAATCTTTGAGATTAGGTTGATTTCCTTTATTGTCACTAGCCAACATTACAAATCCAATATATCCCAGAAGGAGAACAGACTATGATAGAAATTACCTTTCTTTGGTTGTACAGGTGCCTTGCAAGAAACACAGCAATGATTTGCCAACAAAATTAGAGACCTGAAACATATTCTGTGATCCCCCACAGTGTCTGCAAAAAGTTGTCCAAAGGAGGTATTTTATAAACCATCAAAATCCTTCTCTTTGTATCATGCTTCTGTGAGCCTCTACTGTTGTGTGGCAATGTCATGACACATCACTGTCCAATTTCACTTGCAACCTCCTTGATAAGTGAGGCTCTGAAGCCAAACACTGGTATAGATGATCCACTGGGGTCTAAGAAGCTATACTAAGGACATGAGAAGTGTCTTACAGCTGACAAGCAAAAGCCCAGCTGCTAAAATACCCTGTTTCTAACCACAGTCTGTGGTCAGGGTAGAGTATAGGGAATATGAAATGTTTGAAGTGAACATTTCCCCTTTACAGCTTCTAGGTTTCAGGGCCTTCCTGAGCTGGACATTGGCACTGGACTTCCAGTAAAATTAGTTCTGTGCAAGAGTTGTCTGAGTCTCCATGAACTGGTCTAATCTCTTTGTGAGACACTTTTGGCCCTTGCAACACCTGGTAGCGAGGGTTTCCCCAGTATCTGTGTTTTAGGCTCTAGGAAGACGTCTCTCTTTCCACCTCTGTTTTGGAGTACTTTCAACTTTCCTTTGCACCAAGAAGTTGTCCAGGTATCTTTTCTCTAATCACCACTATAGTATCCAGGTCAGTCAAGGACAATAAGCTGTTCCAAAATGCCAAAGCATTCAGGAAGCTTTTCACAATATGCCCACAGCTTGTTGGTTCATCATTGCTCACCAGCTTCCACTGTAATCTGCGGTTGTTCTTACATAGACTGACATCCAGGTCCATCGGTATTTTCCATGCCTGTTAAATATCTTTGATCATCAACGACCCTGAATGGATTTGTCTCCCCTAACTTCAGAGGTCTGAAATTAAGCCTTTTGTCTACACTTCTTGTCCATGCTCTGTCTTTTGTCAGCTAGATCCCTCTAGAGGGGCATTCAGATCACTTATCTCAGGCCCCTATTTTAGAATTAGATTAATTGCTGCCTGTGAATGCCTTTCCCTCTCCATTGATGAGGTGACTGGCTTAGACTAGATACACAGGTTTTTGATAGCTAAAATTAGGTGAGATGACTCTCACGTTGGGTGCCTTCCAAAAGCCAACCAAAAAAAACCCATCAAAACTAACCCTACCTTGCGTTTGCACATTGTTACAAGTATTAGAAAATGATGTAAAACATTGGCATGGGCCCACATTCACATATTTCCTTAGCTCCTGATTCTGCAGTACTGAAATCAATACAGCTCCATGCAGAATTTTCTAAAGCAAAAGATGCAATACCATCGTTTATATTTCAAGACTACTAGGACACACGAACCCTAAGTGTCAAAGCAAACCCTCTGGAACTGACCTTCTGGCAGTCCCTTCAGCATCTGCTCTCTGCAACCCTAACCCCAGAGAGCATGCCCTGCCAGTAGACACAAAAAGCTTAATTCAGCCATTAGAACTACATTCAGATTTCAAACCTCCTCAGAGATGAGAGGACAGGTCCACAGACATCGGTGAGACCCATCTCTATTTCTAATGCCATCAGTAAACTAGAGCTGAAAGACAGTGTCTCCCATTGCCACTCAACAAGGCCAGGCAGTGATCCTTGTGTAGCTCTGCAACCTCTCCACCCTGCTACCTGCCAATACCCACCCTGCAAAAGCAGAGCCCTTGTAATCAACATTTCCCAGGGCAGTGTCTTGCATGTCATAAATAGGATATCTGGGTTTCTAAAAAAAACCCAACTTGCCTCACTACTGAAGTCCTACAAAATCAAGGAAGACAGAAAAAGGCACCATGCCAGGCTGTCAGTTCCCTTCTCTGTTCGTTCCCGAGCTTTTGCTTTTGGCAAGAACACATCCCTCTGCTGCAGCGATCCCTGCATAAAATTTAAGTAATCACCCTGATAGTTTGCTAGACTAAATTTTTCTGGATATGCATACAAAAATGTGAAAAGCTATTGTTGTGCAACGAATCTTGCTCTGTTCTAGCTCAAGAACAGAGAGGAGGGTAGAGCAATGGGGAAAAAGCTACTGCTGTGGGAGAGGCAAAGGGTCTTATTATTTCACTTACACCAGTATAATGCAGCTGCCTCCTTTGATAGCTTTAATGCAGCTCCTTCTAATTTACATTGGAGTAAGTGAAATCAAATAAAAGCCATTATGTCCCTGAACCCCAGTAGGTGATCAATGTAATGCAGACTTTTACAACCCCAATTTCTTTCTGTAATAGCAAAGGAACAATATGGGTTTACAGAAGGGCCAGGCTGAATATAAACCTCCCCTCCCTTCTCCTCCTTAGGCTGCAATGAGAAGAATCTAAATGGCCATTTGAGTGTGAAGACTAAGGTCAAGAAGGACAACAAAAGATCAAATGAGAGCCTGGGAGCTGAACCTGGAGATAATCTTGAAACTGAAAAATGCTCCGTGCACAGATCATCATCTACCAATTATGCAAAGATACAGAAAATAAGAACATTAATTAAGATTATTTTATTACTTTATTAATATGAAGTCGAATTGAGTTATAATGAGTTAGAATGTGAAGATGATTTCTTTGTATTGTTAAATGTACTTGTTTCAATTTTACTACTTCAGAATTGCAGTATAAAATGTATTTCAAAAAGAATAAGATACATTTGTATTAATTATAGGATAGGGGCACACTCAAAGCACTTTTAAAATAATGCACTCTGTAGACTTGTTTCAGCATCTCTTCCCTGCCTATTTTTCTCTAGTTCTCCTTTCCTAGCACTGTCATCTTCACTGTGAGTCGGCAAAACCCCCACCACTTCTGGTGCCAAAACCTCCTCTGCATCTCTGCAAATTAAAGCAGTCTGTCTGTAACTTCCTATTTCAGCACTTTTCTGACCTCCTCAGAAAAAAAATCAGTGAGATGAACTCTTGGCTGGGGAATCTGCAACAGGACTCGGGATACCTCCATGGGCTTCAGTGCAGCCGACTGCCAGTTTACCCCAGACGAAAATTGCCATTTCCATTCTCTTTTCCTCCTCATTCCTACCTCCTTTGGTCATTTTTCACTTTGCTGCTCTATTTAATGCAAGAAGTGTTGTAGGGGCACTGTTTGTATGAAATACATGGTGTGAAACAAATTATATGCTAAACAGTCGAGAGAGACGATGCCCTTCCTACCATATATACTCCTGAGTCAGTGAAAGTGGCTATCACACAGAATATTCAGAAGTCAGCTCTCTAATGCAATAGCAGTTTGCTTGTGTCAACAGCCAGAGATCCAGCTTTCTGGGTCTGGGAGTGACTTGTCTAATATTATTAATTGAAATGAGATGAAGGTATCTTAAAAGTAGTGACTTTCACAGACAGCTTGGAGCGTCCTTTTTGACAATGCAGCAGAGGAGCATCATAGATGAAGTGCTCTGCCCCAGCCAACAGCCTGGGAGACAAGTAAGGGAAGAAGGTACCCCAGATGAGGAAAGCAATGTTCCCCTCAGTCCACAATTTCACCTACACAAATAGAGAGAGAGAAAAATCCAGCTCCCAACGATGAGACCCAAGCAGTGTGAGGAAAGATATTTCCTGATTCACAGTCTTGAATTTCTTCTGAAATGAAATACTGTCTACTCTCACAGTCTCCTGCTTCAACCTTTGCATTTCATTGCAGATATTGAAATCGCCGTTCTGTTTTGACACTCAAAGATTCTCTAATCAATATCACTGGAAATGTCATTTAACTTTTCACTTGGACGAAAGGTGATGCTGACATTCTACTTTTCCTGAGTTTCCCAGGAGAACATTTAATCTCCCTGACCTTGCAGATATTTAAGGAACCATTCACAAGATAACATTGCATTGTGACAGCCAGCAGGGACTTTCTCACAGACAGCATTTTGCCTACAGGGACCACAGAAAACATCTGGATTCAGATAGAAAATAATAATAAAAAAGAACACATTATTGTTGTTCATCAGTATCACTCAGTGATATACTATTATTTCTGCCCATTGGAAACAATGCTGTTGGGTTTTTAAAGCAAAATGATTGTGACCTATGAATCTTACAATGAGAAACTGTGGTGGTAAAAGCATATGAATAAGATGTACATGTTGCTGAATGAAGACCAGCCCCTGCCATCAGTACTAGGTTGTTCTTCGTGTTTCTCGTCCCTTTGGAGGGAATGTGAATGTACCCTACGGATATACTATCAGATTCAGGGGTGAATAGGGATGGTAGTCACTGGCAGCTATATCTAAAGAGCTCTGGCATAAGCCTCAGAGGAAAGCTGTTTGCTTTGCAAAGCAATAGGAAGAGATATAGGGGTTAAATAGTAGAGATCAATGGGGCCTTAGTGAAGCTGCTTTGGTCAGTCAGGTGTGGGCACAGCAGAAAGCAAAATAAATTAAACTCCTCCAGCTGGAAAATAAATATGAAACAGCAAGTGAGTTTGTGCACTTCATGACTGAGTGAGCAAAGCTTAATTCTCTAATTATTACCTCTATTCTACCCACTGAGATAAAGAGCAAGTTAGGAGAGATAATCAGGTTCTAAAATACTCTGCCCTCTTGAATTCAGCCCAAATGTAACAGTCAGCAATCATTCCAAAACTGATGTAGTCTCTTGAAGGATCTATAATAATATAATATTTGCTATTTTGCAATTTTATATGTCAGTAGCAAGTGAAGAAAAGCTTCATTCGTATTTATTTTTTTAACCCACTTTTCATTGCTGATTCAAATGGTTGAATCACAGAATCATGCATCTATTGCACAAAAGTCCGGTTAATTATTCTACATCACATTATTCTAAATATTCATATTCTTCTAATTTAATATAAATTCTGCTAATACCACTCAGGTGTCACCTTGCATTCACAATTTTTAGTTATGTCAATGGCATATCATGTTAGGATTGATCATAAAATTCCCTGGTTTCACAAAGGCCCTTCTGCGCATGTAGCTACTCTACAATAAAAAAGAAGGGGGGGAGAGGTTTCTTTTCAGTTTTTGCAATATGAAAAGAATAAAAGATATCAATAGATAATTCAAAATGCTACATGCAGTCAGATTATGCGTTAATTATCCCATGACCCTTAAGAGTGCCTGATGATAGCTAAATAACACTCTAATCATTTGTTTCAGCACTTCAAGATGAAATTTTATTCATTCAATACCTGCACTAGATAAAAGGAAAAAAATGGAAGAGATTATATTTGGGTTCATACAATTAAGAAGGGTATCAAGGAAGCTGATCAGTTCCTCCTTCTTATCTTGTCCCTTTCTTCATTAAAAAGAAAAGAGCAGGTAAGAAATAAAGGTCTGACTGAATAGCATCTAAACTTAACACCAAGAGGAAGACAGAGAAGTTCACGCAGTATGCAGTCAGCCAGCAGATTTAGTTACTGCAGGCAGCCAGACAGCAAGTCAGCTGGCGGAGCTCAGTTTTGGAGAGGTGACACAATTCCGAGCACAAAAAAACTTGATACCACAGTAGACCCCTTTGCAAAAACAGTTGTGTGTAGGGAAAGGGAACAAGGGAGAGAAATGTATAGCTTCAGTAGCCAGAGGTGACTGGAAGACTGATTGCCTCTCTTCCAGGTGATGGCGATATCAAGGGGAGAGTATTCCCAGCTTCCCCAGCAAAGCCATACCAATTAATGGTGCTCAGAGCAGCACAAGGAGCTTCTTGGTGAGCTGCCTGTAGGAAGAATGAAGTCTGAAATGGCTTTACGAGCACAACAGAAGTGGATCTGCAGAGCAAATTGCTCAGTGCTGCACAATGCACATCTCGGTGTTCGACTTCAAGAAGCTCTAGGCTGACCCTGTAGGTCTGGCTCTAGCGTGAAAATGGGTGACGTGTGCTTCTGGAGACCACCTTCCAGTTTAGTTTCATTTCAAAAGAACCCATTTTTATGCCTCGAGGTTGCTCTATGATACTAATCAACGTGTATGAAGTAGGAACAGCTGTGAAATGCAAGGTGTAAGGATGCATAGGTTCCAGGATAGGCATCTTTTAAATTATTTTAAGTATTAATTACTACCAATAGCCAAATAAATGGTCATAAGTTAGTTAGTGCAGTGTTCAGTGGGACCTATCTCCCATATGTTCTCCTCAGCACAATAAGAAAGTCTTTTTCAATTTCCTCTTGTTGTTTCACACTCGTTTCCAGACTATGGTAAGTCTGAAATCTCTATTTGTTCTTTGCTCAGTAATTACTTTGGCAAATTTCTCAGGATTTTCCTGAAAAAAGACTGAAGCAGGGTTCCCCAAGCTTTCTCCACTTCCAACGTGACAGGCTACCCAGGGGCCTCCAGCTCTGAGCTATGGGCACTGCTGTGTGTAGATACAGGCATTTTCAGAGCAATTTACCAAACAGGAGAGTTTCAGACTTGACATCATTAGGAAGCATTTCTTTACTGAGAGGCTGGTCAAACACTGGAACAGGCTTGCCAGAGAGGTTGTCGATGCCCCAAGCCTGTCAGTGTCTAAGAGGCATTGGGACAATGCCCTTAATAACATGCTTTAACTTTGGCTCAGCCCTCAGGTGCTCCGGCAGTTGGACTAGGTGATCGTTGTAGGTCCCTTCCAACTGAAAACACTCTGTGCTACGCTATGCTGTGCTATGCTATGCTATACACATGGGCTGCCCAGGGAGATTGCGGAGTCTCCAACCTTCGAAAGTCATCTGGGCACGGTCCTGGGCAGCCTGCTCTAGGTGGCTGTGCTTGAGCAGGGGCATTGCACCAGGTGAACTTGGGGCAAACCATCCCCTGGGAGGCTGACAGCATTGCCCCGGGGCGACCCCTGAGCAGGTGGACATCACAGTCTCCAAGTGGTGAGCCCTCTGCACGGGGAACAAGCAGCACAAGTGTGGAGCGGGGCTCTGGATGCTCTGCTTGCTGCACCGGTGGGAGGCTTGGGCACGAGCCAATGCAGAGCAGCAGCTTGAGAGCTGGAGGCACAGCTAGGGCAGGCGCAGGAGGGAGGAGTGTCCTGCAGCACCAGGCACCTGCCCCCCTGCACCCCCTCATCATCATTCGGAAACAGAGTCTCTTTTGGAACACTGATGTCTCACCACCACAGCAAGGACAGAGGCCCTGCCACGGAGAGGCCCCATCCCGCCACAGGGATAGACGCCATCATCCCCCATCAGTGTCACGAAGGCACCGAGAGCACAGTCACGTCTACAAGCACAAAGGCCGGCACAAGGGAGCCGACCCATCTCACAGGGTGGCAGAGCAGGAGTCAAACATCCACAGGCCACGTCACCTTCTCTCACACGTGCACGCTTTGAATTCCTTTGGGTGGCCTGCCTACCGTCACAGGCAGAGAGAGCAAAGACATGTTCCCTCCACTTGGGACCTCAGGTCCCCACCACCTCCACAAGAGAGACTCAGCACAGAAAGAGACTTCAGGGCATGCTCCCACTTTTTGCCTCCAGAAAGCTTCGCACAGGAGGCGCATCGGATGTACGGTTCTGCACCTGCTGAACTGACAGCAACATGGCAGCCGTGTCAGTCTTGGCACATATGCAGCAAGGCTAAAGAAAGCTTTTGAGGTGTCCGGGTCTCGAGGCGTGCACTCGTGCAGTACAGGCCACGTTTCTGGGAGGCATGATCCGCAGCAGAGCGCTCCAGCGTGGTGTACAGGGGGGTCTCCTGAACCGGGCAAACCTGAGGGGAGCCGGGAGATGCGGGCTCTGGCGTGGCCTCTCCAGCCCCCTCGCTTGCCCTCGCGGGGGGCAGGTTTGTAGCTGGAGACAGGAGCCGCGGGATCATTTCCACTGGCACCGGAGACACGGTTTGCATTTGGCCTGATCGTCAGGGTTTGCAGGGCTAAGTCCTGCCCCGGCAGGAGGAATCCAAGAGGAGAAGAGGGAGGAGGAGTTTTGTCTCTGCCCAGGGGCTCGTATCTCCTCGTTTCAAGACCCCTCAGAGTCAGGCCACCTGGCCCAGAAGACTTTGCGCCTCCCTACGTACGTCAGGGACATCCACCTACAGTCCCCATTTTAATTCCAATTACCGTTTTGGGGGTGTCCGCCCGCTTTGTCAAGAGAGCCCCTGGGAGCTCGCTCCTGCCGGCAGGGTTTGTACTTGGTGTGATGCCCAGGACCCGCTGAGCGGGGCGGTGGGGACGAAGGGTGGGGCTTGCCGGCTGGGGGATGCTGCTCTGGTGGCTGTGACAGCACAGGGGACGGGTCACAATGGGAGCTGTCCCCAGGGACATCATCAGGCAGCCGCGCTGCAGTTCCACTTGGGCGATCGGTGAGTGCAGCATGCAGGGGGAAGGCTGGGCTGGATGGGGGACGGGGCAGGTGGCCAGGGGGTTTCTAAGGCAGAGCGAGAGCCGAGCCCCTCAGGGCAGGCCGCGGTACCGCCCTCGGGGCTGGGGGCAGAGGTGCTCGGGCCTTCAGCGGTGGCCGGTGCCCAGAGAGGCTTTGGGGACGTGCTGGGTGCCCGTGGCTGCGTGGGACGCTGTTGGGTGTCAGGGATGGGGCCTCGGCAGAGTCTACTGGGGTGTCTCTTGCCCTTTCACGGGGCACAGCCCAGCCAGGAGCTGGTCATCAGGGCGGCTGGGGCAGGGTGGGCCCCATGCTGTCTCCAACCAGGGCCTGCGGCCCCTTCGAGCCTGTCGACACCAGTGCCCAAACACTTTTCTGGGACAGCCCGCGGCTCCCATCCCTGCAGTGCTGACAAACCCTGCCCTTGCTCCCTCCCACCTCCCTCACCCCTTCTCCTGCTGGCCCCCAGCTCCAGGCGGCTCTTGCCTCGCTCCCCCAGCCCCGTGCACCCTCCCACACAGCCCTGCTGAGCCCCCTTTTCTCCCACTTCCTCCAGGCCATGGTTGCGGCAATTGCCCTCGTCCTGGCTGTGCTGGCCGTCCAGCACGGGCTGAAGCACGATCAGCAGATAGATGTGGCCGCGGCCGAGAGGATGCAGCAGCGTGAGGAGTATCTGCATGAGGAGATGACTCGGCTGCTGCAGGAGATGGAGCAGAGCAGGGCCGCGGAGGAAGCCACGCTCCTTTCTGTGCTGCAGCAGTGGCCATTATGGACTATTCCACCAGCCCTGCTCCTGATCCTGCTCGCTAACGTCTGCTGGATGGCCAGGGAAATGAAGCTTGCCTCTGGCAGCTTCAGCGAGCAGGGCAGCTCCAGCAGCGAGGAGGAGGACGACGACGAGGAGGAGGAGGAAGACCTCAGTGGTGCCCACAATGGTGTCGGCTTTTTGGCTGTGTCCACCCAACCACCAATACGGGGCCTGCCGGGCACGTGCAAGGTGCTGAAGGAGCTGGTGGGTGACCTCCTTGGTGTCTGCCGAGTGTTTTGCCAGGGGACTTCCATGCCGCAGATGCACCCAGCCATGGGGATGAACGGCACCTATGAAGCCTGGAGTGTCCAGGAGGACAGCATCAGCTACCGCCTGCTCGTGTTCCTGCGGCCACCCCCTGGGCACTCTTTCAGCCTGGAGCTGGACACCACGGGGCAGCTGCCAGCAAGGCGCTCCAGCATCCACGTGGTGCTGGAGTGCATGTGCTCGAGGAAGCAGCTGCTGGGGGATATTCTGTGCTCTCTCCACCACCCCGACGACAAGCTGCCGACGGATCAGAGCTCGTACTTCCTACGCACCCTCTGCACACGCTCCTACTTAGACGTGGAGAAAGTCGCCGGCTGGGTCCAACTGTTGGTGAGATCAGCCTGGCCGCTTTTGCCTCAGTCGCACCACTGCCAGCTAACGGTGCTGCCCTCCTCCCAGTCCTGCAGGTTCCAGCTGACAAGCACCTCCGAGATGAACATCTGCGCTGAGATGATTTTTGCAGTGCAGCAAGGCAGCTCAGACGCCTACCTGAGCCTTGAGCAGGCAGAGGCCAGCTTCGCCAGCAGCGCACCATGACTGGAGAGCTGCGCTGTTGTCGAGACGCCGCTTTTCAGACTCGCGGCGAAGCACACCCAGCAGCACAATTTCCACCTCAGAGGTCTGCAGCTCTGCACCCGTACCCTGGTGGTCACAGGCTTTTCCACCCATGCCTGTGACCCTGAGGAACTGCTTTCCTCTCACACTGGTGGGACCCAGGGGACAATTTCGGACACTGGGGCAGAGAATCTGCTCATCCCAGAGACTGCCTGGGGAGTCTGTCCCGCAGATGTGAGCAAACTAGGCATGGAGATGATACCGCCCAAGAGCAGCTCAGCATAAGCAGAGTTTGGGGAATCTCCGCCGGTCCAGCTGAAGATGCCATTGCAGCTGAGGCTTCTGTTACCACCTGTAGCAGGATGGGACCACCTGTCTTCTTGGAAAGAGTTGATTCCCTCTGGGACCGTTATGTGATGCAAAGATGACAATAAATTAGCTTCTTTTAACCAACCCTCTGTCTGTGAGTGTCTGTGCAACACTTTGTTGGGGAATGTGGGCAGCTAGCAGCTTGCTACCTGCTCAGATGCAGAAGCAGCGGGGCAGCATTTTGAGGTAAGTAAGTAGGACCAAAACAGAATGCTTCCCCTGACCCCTTTTTCCTTTCTTTTCCAGTCTCCTGCTCTGCTTCCATTTCAAGGGCAAGATGCCTCTGTGCTTGCACACCGGATGGGAGGGAACGAGGGCAAGGGAGCCAGACCTTTCTCAGTAGTGAGCCCTGTCAGGACAAGAACCAATGGGCACCAACGAGAAAACTTGAAATTCCATCTGAACACAAGAAAGCACGTCCTGATGCTGAGGGTGCTCTAAAGTTGGTGGAAGGAGTCCCACCATTGGAGTGCTGGGATGGAGGGCTACAGGCCGTTCAGGAGGGATAGGCTGGGCAGGCGTGCTGGAGGTGTCGCGCTGTATGCAAGGCAGAGGTTTGCTTGTACAACCCTTACAGTTAGTGGTGATGCGGTTGCGAGCCTCTGGGTGGGGATTAGGGGGAGGGAAAACAAAGGAGATGTTGTAGTGGGTGTCTGCTACCCATCGCCCAGCCAGAATGTAAGCACTGATGAGTTCTTCTATAGGCAATTTGGAGAAATTTCTGGATCGGTAGCCCTTGTCCTCGTGGGAGATTTCAACTTCCCAGGCATCAGCTGGGAATACCATACTCCTGTGACGAGCAGGTCTTGGAAATTCTTGACGTTTGTAGGAGATAACTTCTTGTCACAAGTACTCAGTGAGCCAACTGGGAAAGATGCCCTCCTAGAGTTGCTCTTTGTGAATAGAGAAGGACTCGTGGGAGATGCGATGGTAGGTGGCTGTGTTGGCCACAGTGGTCATGAAACGCTGCAGGACGGGATCTGGGGGTGCTGGTCAACAGCAGGCTCAAGACGAGTCAGCAGTGTGCCCTGGCAGCCGAGAGGGCAACCTGCATCCTGGGGTGCATCAAACACAGCACAACCAGCTGGTCAAAAGAGGCGATTGTCCCGCCGTGTTGAGCACTGGTGCGGCCTCACCTTGAGTACTGTGTGCAGTTCTGGGCCCCACAATTTAAGAAGGATGTTCAGGTACTTGAATGCGTCCAGAGGAGGGCAACAAAGCTGGTGAAAGGGCTGGAAGGAAAGTCTCAGGAGGAGTGGCTAAGGAGTCTGGGCTTGCCTAGTTTGGAGAAAAGGAGGCTGAGGGGCGACCTCCTTGCTCTCTACAGCTCCTGAGGAGGGGAAGTGCAGAAGGAGGTGCTGATCTCTTCTCCCTGGTATCCAGTGATAGGATGCATGGGAATGGTTCAAGCTGTGCCAGGGGAGGTTTTGACTGGACATTAGGAAGCATTTCTTTACCGAGAGGCTGGTCAAACACTGGAACAGGCTTGCCAGAGAGGTTGTCGATGCCCCAAGCCTGTCAGTGTCTAAGAGGCATTGGGACAATGCCCTTAATAACATGCTTTAACTTTGGCTCAGCCCTCAGGTGCTCCGGCAGTTGGACTAGGTGATCGTTGCAGGTCCCTTCCAACTGAAAATATTCCCTTCTATTCTATTCTATTCTATTCCTTTCCATTCCATTCCATTCCATTCCATTCCATTCCAAGTAAAATACAGAGGAAAACAGCACAATGCTGACCATCAGCTCACTCAGTTAGTGAGAGGTGTGGAGGCTTCTCCTATTGCCTGGGATTACAATCTATAAGCCTGGAGCTAAATGTTTCTACCCCATTTGCAAAAGGAAAAGCAAGGGAGGTTCCACCTCACAGGATCTGATAATCCAATTAGAGCATCCCTGCAATGTCAAAGAGCCAGGTTCAAACCACTCTTCTGGATGATTTGATTTTTGCCTCTTCTATGCTGGGGATCCCTCCTGTGGGAGCTATTCATTGTGCACACAGCATTAAACATTTAGCAGGGACTGAGACCTCAGCTTCCTAGATCTTAGCTGAGTGCACTTACCAGAGGGGTATAGACTCAGTCAGACCAATTAGTTTTTAACTTAGAATTTACCTGAATCGAAGCTAGCCGAACAGCTCCAACAGGAGGAATACCCATGGAGAATGGCTGATAGCCTGGAGTGCCAAGTCATTTTGCTGGCATATGAAACACCAAAGCCTGCTTCGAAAACGGGAATTTGAGTCAGGTCTTCCCCTTTCCCAGAAAGCACTAGGTCATTTTGGGAGCCAAAACCTGTAACCTGTAGGTTACAGGTGATCTTTGCATCCCTAATGCCTCAGGTCACGTTAAAAAATGTGTGGGAATGGCTACTCTGAGAAAACAACACCAGGCCTGCATGGTTAGGGGATGGGCTCCAGCTGAGGTGATGGAGTATCTGCACCCAAGTTCACTCTCCCCTTCCACATTTTGGGTGAATCTAGCCCTGCTGTGCAGTCCAGACCAGCCCTCTGCTCAACAAATAAATGGAGCAAATTAGTCGGACAAAAATCAAGTTCCTGCCTCAGTAATGATACAATTCCCCAAGGCTTCTGATGCTGTCAGTCATTACAAGATTACAGGTTTTCAGGACAAAGCAGGTGGACAAATATGACATCAGTGTAAAAACATCGGTGTCCGCTCCCCACTGTATTGTTGCAGTGACAGATATGCATTTCTGCCATAAGAAGAGTTACAGAAACAGACAGGTCATGCTGACAGGACAATACATATATTTTGTGGGAGAAGCTAACAGTGCCAAAAAAAATCATCCTGCTATTTCTTTAAATTTGAGTGATTACACAGATAATCTCATGTCTCTTTGAATCACTGTTTACAGGTCTTCACTGAATCATCTAATCTCAGCAGGCACTGTGCTGTTCTAGCATCCTGATGGGCATTTTCTCCCTGGCATATGTTGAAATTCAAATTCAGTCTCTGCCCTGTGCCAAAAAAAAAATTATCTAGATTATAAACTGGAGCTGTTTATTTGTCATCATCAGCTGACATTCAAGGCATGTTAAGAATTTTCATTGTATGGGGTATAACCAATGCACTCTCATGTCAGCTCTGCAGTGGAGACAAAACCGTTCTGAAAAAAAATACTAATTCCCCAAAGACTTGCCCTAAAAACATGAACTTTCTGTTAAATTTACATTTTGTTATTTTAACATTTTTATGCTTTTCCATTTCTCTTCTAACTTTGGAGACAAAATGATGAAATCACAGAAGGCTGCTGCTTCAAAAATCAGGAAATCTCAGCAGCTAAAAGAAAGAGCTTTGCTGGGTGACGTATTCATCTTCACTTTCAGACTGAGAAGTCTGAAACAGCGTGGGACTTCTCTGGACTTCTGAGTGCTGCTCATTAAAACTTAGTATAAACTTTGTCCCATTTTGAGATTCTTCTGTATTAGTGCTGACTGAGGTATTAAGCAGCTGTAAAATCTGCCATATAAAATTTTGACTAATATAAGCTACTAGCATTAAAAACTTGCATTAATATAACATTCAGGTTGCAAACAATGATGCTTAAAAATCAGGAAATAGTAAATTTATGGCAAAGTCAGCCATTAATTCTCTTCCATTTGCTCCATTATATGGATTATAACACAGGATTTTTCTGCCTGTTATTTTACTCCATCTTTATTCCCATTGATTGTTATAAAATAAGAGCATTACAGCAAATTATCTGTAATCATAAGACTACCTATTTTTTCCCTCAAATAAAATAGCATAATCCCATAAATACAGCTGGGCCTGCACTGGATTTCTCTTGTACAGAAAATTCTTTAATTAAAAAAATCCTAATCCAAGATAGAATGAAAACCAAAATGATAAGAGAAATTACATTCTGAAAGAAAATCAAATGGCATGGGTCTTTTAGCATTAAAATTAAACCATTTTATCTGGAGTTTGACTTGCTGCAGGATGTTGCAGTTTCTAAAAGTTCATATGAGTGCAAAATGCATTTCAGTACATTCACAGAAGAAGAATCTGTTGAGGTCTATTCAACTCACAGATCCCTGCTGTGCCTCACAAAGTTTCTGAGCAGAAAACCGTTAAAGGCTGCTAAAATGTTCTGTGAAAGCATACCAAAGTGTTTCCTAGAAGTGGAACAGTTAAATTTTTCCCTAGATATCTGATATCACTACTGTCAGAGACAAGACAGAAAGCTGTAGCAGCTCTGGGTGGGACTGGTGTGCTGGTCCCTTGGAACCAGTAATGCTGGTCTACCGTGACTTTCTGTTACTTGGCATTTCATTAAATTAAAACAATAGGGGACAAAAAGGAATCAAAACATGGAAGTGAGTTGTTCTGTGCTGAAAAGACCAAAACGCTCCCTTCTCGATTAACTTTCCAGAGCAGAATGACCAAGCACTTTCCAAAGTAAGAGGATTACACCAGGAAACATCTTGCACCCAATGTTCTCTATCAGATTTGATCTATAAGCTTAGCAATTAGTAGTACAGAAGCTCTTGGAGTGAGACAAAAATTAACAATGTTTTTTTCTGTATGGGACTGGATTTCCTTTGATTAATGTTTGTAAATGGCTGGAAATGACATAGAAAGGAGACCAAACTGTAAAACTTCACAAATAAATTTTACATGCTTAAACTAAAACTAAAGAATGCTCAAATTTAAGACTCTATTTTCACAGTTAATCTCACAAAACACATGGCCTCATTTTGCTAAGGTGCTGTAGCTGCCATTCATCTGCATATCCATTCTGAAAGACGAAAACAGAGACCATGGACAGAAGTACCTGCACGCAAGTTTGCAGATTTTGCAGTAGCCGTTTTGATTACCATTACTGTCTATTAGGAACAAGCAGTATGTTTTTTATGTTTTTAAAACATAAAAAAAAAAGAAAAAATAGAAATAAGACTTATCCAACAGGTCTTAGAGTATCAAAACTAGGATGCATTAAGCATCCTAAATGGAGAAACAATTTGGAGTGTTTTCATTTTATTCTTATTATTTTTAGTCTTGTGGACTCTGGAAGATGTCAGTGTTTAGAGGTCTCTAGCATTACGCTTTAGTCATTATTGATGAGTGTTTGCAGTTCTCCAGGTGGAAACAAAATGGTAGACAACAGCCAGCATCACTGTCACATCACGGGACACAATATTTTCCATCTCCAGAATTCAAAATCACTGCAAATCGATAACAGCCCAACTTTCCATAGGCAGGAATTTAAGAACTTACAAAATATGCAGGGTTTTCTCATTGAAGAATAATACCATTACAGCTAATGTAGAAGCAGAATGATTTGTTAGAGCTATTGGGAAAATTATCTCAGCTATAAATGTTGAAGGAAAAGAACAGGAACTAATGAATGTAAAACTGTCTATGCAACTATAGAGTCATGCCTCACAGCGCTATTGGCTTGGCCCCAGCAAATGCTATCTTCAAGAGAGAAATTTGCACTCAGTTGCCCCACTGTTTTCCTCCAGCAGATGATGACCAAAGAATTAAAATGAATCAAGTTGCAATTGAAACATTACTAAGATGCCCACCTTAAAGAGTATCTATTGCAAAATAAAAGAACAAAGCAGAATAAAGTGGTTTTCCATTTCAGCCCTAGCTGCCAGGCTGATTCTGGGCTTCTTTTACTGGCTATTTCAGATGAAATGTATTTTTAAAAGCCTTTGAAAGAAGAACAGGTACACAGGATTCCTTTCCCTTCTGTGAGCACCTCTGACCATGTGGTGCTAGTGCAGCTCTTCTATTACTGACCTAATTAATGTGGCTTCAAAGAACAAGGGTGGAGAAAGGTTTCTTCATCTCCAACAAGACGGAAAACTCATCCCCTCTCTCCACTGCTCTCCAAATCCAAAAGGGCACCAGGGTTTTGATGTCTCTGCCCTGGCACAGGAGATGGGGTGATGGGTCTCCTCGTCAGGATCCTCCTGGGCACTGGGTGAATGCTGAGCACTAGCCTGGTATGTACACAGGAACTGCCGATGAAATACGTGTGTCGGCTTCAGAGAAAGACCATGCCATGACCATGAGCAACTGAAGAGACGGTGGTATGTAAGTTTGCATTCACAGGAGACAGATAAGTTAGAAGGAAAACTCAGAAACCAGGATGATCTCAAGATTTTGGGCTCTGGAGGCAATTGACAAGTCCAGATCTGAATAACATGGTGTGTAGTGCCTCAGAAAGTAGGGAGTTGAGAAGGAAATGCTTTTTCAGACTTAAAAAAAAATGTGATACTCTAAAGAGGCAGGGAAATGGTTCATTTATGCAGCCAAGCCTTACACATCAAGTAAGAAGAGTAAGACAAAAATAAATTAGCAGTTGACATTTTGCTTTTGTGGGTGAATCTCCATGTATGAAGTACCCACAAATAAAAGCTTCACATCCATTTTTAACTTCACTTTTTTAGGTGCTGAAACTTACAGAAGCAAAAATAAAGCAATGAACTAAAGTAGAACGAAGCAGACTGAAGTTGTTAACAGGCTAACAGCATGGCTGTTGCCTAAGGCCAGAAATAACTGATGGATGATACAACAACAGTCAACAGACAAATCCTCATTACAATTGTAAATTTGGTGTCCCAAACAATTTACTCTCTTCACTATTTTCCCTACACCCACTTGTAGTAGCTGCACTACCACCTTGCAGTGCTGGCATAGCTTGCTTACTCTGTATCCTTGGCACAGACCATAAGCTCAGAGATTGCCACCATCAAAGTTAAAATGATGGTTCTGGAGGAACATAGTGGCAGAGGGACCAGAGGTAATGTTCAGGTGTGTACTGGCCAGCCTACAGCACGCTGACAAAAGAGGTTGCCCAGTGGGGGATTTTCTGGGGAAAATAAACAGGGGAAGGGAGCATCCACCCATGAGCAGAGGCAGCACGCAGTCCATATCGCATGGCAGAGAGAGGATGCGCAGCCACAGTTTGTCTGGCTGAACTGTACTCTCACGTCCTCAGTTCACAGGAAAAAAAGCCTTCAAAAGAATACGGTAGCATTTGAGCAGAAAACTGATGGAAAAATTAGGCACTCGGAAAAAGCCACAATTAAGTTTGACCCAAAAAACATCCTCTTGCTTGTCAATGCATATAAATATGTGGACGCATGCTCTTCTCCACCCAGCACTTTTTTACATATAGTCACATAATTATAGACTATATCATAAAGCACACACAAAGGGATAGAAGTAAAGATGCCTGGGCAATCTTTACTCCTCCGTCCCTAAGCATCTGGTAGTTTTATTTGCAACTTACAGAATGCTTTTTATATGTAGGCTTGCTCACATTACAAATAGGTGAAACAGGATACAACATGCAGAGCTAACTTCCAGTCTGCTGTAAACTCACTGGAGTCACTAGACTAACACAAGTTGCAAACGTGGTCAGTATATAAACAAAGAATGTTCTTTTTCTCGACTCATGTATATTCTGGTTGGGCACTGAGACAGACCAGCTCTACGGAAGAATCTTAACTTACCTTCCTTTAAAAGTAAAGTGGTGAGGGTAACTATCTAGTTGCTTGATTAATGAAAATAGTCTTCAGTGTGAAGCCTATGACTAACATGTTCAATAGGTCTCTCTTTATTGATAAATTACCATATATCTCCAAGCATGCTATAATTAGGTAATAGGGCAGAGCTGTAAATCTAATTCAATTTTTATTGATGTATCTCAGCTCTGTATCCCATCCTGTGGGACTGCTAGAAAACCAATGGGTTGGTTTTATACCTTTCTAATTTCAGAGAAATACATCCACTGCACTCATAGAAATCTTCCGGCTACAAGCTATTGCTGAGTGCATTAAACAGGGAACTCATCACTCTTGCACCATTTTTTGTTACTTCTTCACCTCTTTCTGTTTGTTCCTGCCTTCGACAATACATAGACAAAATGGGAAGGTACTTTCTCACTGCTTAGATGTTGCTGCCTGAGCTTCTGTTTCCCATTTTATTTGATCTTGGTTTTAGCTCACCTGTAACTTCATTGATATGTTGAATCTGCCTGAAACACAGAGAAGTGCCTGTGAAAGAATGGGCCATCTCAACTTATCGAGGTCCTAAACAAAAAGGTATCAACCTCCCTGTTCCAGCTGGAAGGATTGAGTCTCCTTTTTTGTTTTGGGTTATTAGTCCTTGGTTTATAAGAAGTGCTACAGTTTGCTCATGTGCTCAGCAAGGTAGCCTGAAAAGAATTCAAATTCCCCACTGGGATCTAATTATCTCATCCTGCATGTCATTTTGCACAGTTCAGGAGGAGAAAAAAATAAAAAAATAAAGATTGTCAAAATTTGCACATTGGAATAGAAAAGTTACTGATCCAGATAACCCTCAATTTATTTCAAATGGAAGAAGTAATGACCTGAATCATTTTAAAGGTGAAATTCAAAGATGAAGCAAACTTTTGACTAATCCTACCTCTACATATTGCCCCAACCCATGAACCAAAGTGTGTTTGCCATTCAGGTTCCCCCTCCCAATGACAGAGTTTCAACTAACGAACATTTTCTTCATTACCCTCCACGGTTCTTTTGCCTTTTTCTGTGCTTTACACTGCCAACAGTGTAATCATCTCCCCAGGTTGCTCTGCGGCTAATCAGGGTCAGACTCTTAGGTAATGTAAAGCGATTGATTCTGCAGACATGGTAGAAGCCAAGACAATGCCACACACCTACCAGCTGAGAACCTGGGCACTATGTACATCTGTTTTTCTCAAGCACTCAGCTCCTGTAGCAAACCAGGATTCTTGGGTAATAAGTTCCAAAGGAAACATCAAAAAGGTAGTTTGACTGAATTAGCTTCTCAAATGTTACAATACGTTGACATTTCCTTACAAAG
The DNA here is from genome assembly GCF_030936135.1 of Gavia stellata. Classification (NCBI taxonomy): domain Eukaryota; kingdom Metazoa; phylum Chordata; class Aves; order Gaviiformes; family Gaviidae; genus Gavia; species Gavia stellata. The sequence continues at coordinate 16,410,529 of NC_082598.1, read as the reverse complement.
GCAGATTCCGAAATTTAATTTCTGAATGTTGAAGTCCCCTCTGAGAATTGGATGGAAATAACTTTCATCTCTTGTAGGAGTGCAGACAGGTGATTTTAGCAGAGTTTACAACACCAAATATTTAACTATTCCTTCAGATGACAGTGAGCAAGCTAAAGACTCCTCAATAAAACTCTGGATTTCTTTAACAATCTATAGTTAGTCTGCTACTATTTCACTTCAAATATTGATTTATTTATTTTTCTGAGTTGTCTGTTGCCTTTCCATTATTCCTTGCCTATTACTCTTTGGGAGACTTGCATATTTTTTCCACCAATTGGTTAAGTTTAAGGGCTGATTTACAGATAAGTCAGTCTCTTCGAAAGCTGTGGCTGTTGGTCGTCAACCTGTCTTCCTAAGAGACACTAAAACTGTGTTCCCTTCTGTTGCTATGTCTAACTGCTTGTGAACAGAAATATACGCTCCTTAAGTTATGACATGTCAGAAGGCATCAAAGAAAAGGATTATAGGTATTAATAAGAAGCTGCTGACAAGATGGCCATTGGCAGAAAAAATCACCTTTTCATATAAGACATAGGAAGCTGGGATTTTACTCTCTGGATAGAAAGGGATATTATAGATAGGAAATAATTTTTATTTGCCATTTTATGATCTGGATTCTATTATTTCAGGACTTTTGTAAACTGATAAACAATAGCAATAAGAGAGGACTGGGCATTTTGAATATTACTGCAGGGCTTATGTTATGGCTTTCTTAGTTTGCAGGAATGTACGTTATACTTTCATCACAAGGTAAATCTCAGCCTTTGCCTAATTTATGGAAAAATAAAAACATCACTGGCTAGAAACAGCAAGCTTTTTCAGAGGGGAACACAATAAATCCAAAAACTCCATACTTTTCAATTTACAATACTAGATCATCTGAAAAAAAAATGGCTGTTTCCATCTGGTCAGCATCTGTTAAGCTCCATGTCACTACAGAATATATAAGTTTTTTTCCTTCAGCGTTTGCTAGACTTGACCCAATTTAGTTTCAAAAATCAAGCAGATGCACATCTTAGAGAGATGGTAGAGAGACAATCTTCTTTATACCTGCCCTTGGAGATACCTGTACTGATCATCTCTTGTATTAAATGCAGCTGAATTACTTGGCCTCTTCTACATGCTGATCCCAACTCTCTTTATTTCAGTTCTCAGGGACACTGTCCTTTAATGAAATCCACTAAGGAATAGAAGATATTTTATATCCTTTACTTAGTATTAGCTGATTTCATTGGCCAGTGACTGTGCAACATATATAACAATTTCTCTGGTCAAGGACAGCTTCCTAAACTTGTGAGACAAACAAGAGATGGCACGGGAAAACTGGCATAGCCAGGATCCCATGCTAGGTCAGGAGCAGTGCTAACTCAGCCTGTCCCTATGTCCCAGCTCAGTCCTCTGTCCCCTTGCCCAGGATCTCTGCTCATAGTGAGGTACACGTAAGTGGCCAGCTTACAAGCCAGTTACTGATCTTATATCTGTCATAACAACCACAAAGCTTTTTTGTAATTTACTTGATTCTCTTCACATGAAAGCTAATCACAGCAGTGAACAATGCCAGTTTTACCTGTTAGCATCATCTGATTTTCATACTTGTTAAACATCCAACTTAATCTTTTGTCACTTCAAGTATCGTAAAATTTCCCCTTTGATAAAGTACAGGTGACAGAAATGCATGTGAAATATATCTGCTGTATTAGCAGACATAGCATTTTTTTTGGCATCAGTTGGTTCTCAGCATGGCAAAACAGTAAATCCTTTGTTTACATGAAATGCATTTTCATCCAAAATGCCTTATTATCCTGTTTATTGGGTCCCTTTTGCTTATTTTATACCATTGTTATTTCACTTTCCCCAGGGAATCACTACAGATTTGAAGCAGTATTAGATAAAGATGAGGTCGTACCATACCTCAGAATGACTTCAAGTTTCCTTCCTTTTGTGAAAGGTTGATTTAACATTAGATCAAGCATCTCTTGAGATCTTTTCATGAAAATGAAGTTCTACTGAAATATCACATTTTGAGATAATCACATGCCTTAGAAGTCATGGATTATGTGTATCATGTAAGATATTAAACCTGTCAAGATGTTGTTTTTAATATGTCTTTTAGTTAAGACCATATCTTGACATGAATTATTCCTAGCATAGTTTCACACACACTGGTTCAGCAAGCAATCATCCACTACATCCATCATTTCTGTTGCTGTCTCACCATATGTCTCAGAGGGGGTGGAGGGGGGAAGTTTCCAGTTAATCATTTTTTTGCATTTGGTATGCAAATCACTTAAAATTGAATGATGTGGCAATTTTAAACAGTATTGTCCTAAGAAAGACTGAAGTTTTAGTGCTGAGTTAAGTTTGATAGGTTTACTGGGTGGTTTTTTTGTTTTGCTTGCATCTTAGCAAAATTTTACAGCTAGAAAAAATTCTCGTGATAATCCTATTCCCTCCTCAGAGATATGTTTGCAAAAATTGGTTTTATATTATCTTAGCAAGAGGCTTCTGCCTGTAGTATTTCAAACCTTCATCTGTCCTTGGCTGCCATGACATTCATCCCTCTGACAAAATGGGAAAAAACAGTGCCAGCCAACGAGTGAATGCTCCTTTAAGTAAATTTGTTAGCCAGGCATAAAGGGTACTGTGCCCACTGAGGCTACGTTGGCAGCCGCACCCTCGAAGGTCTTGTGACTCCTACAGGCAATGGGTAACACAGGGCAGCAAGACTCATGACGGACATTCAAACAATAGAGCTTTTGCTTTTAAGAACAATCTGTTTTCATCAGCCGTGAATTAATCCACAGAACAGTGGCACTGCGTAGGTTGCTCTTGGCTCTCTGAAGATACATAATGAGATAAACAATGGTTTGTTAAGTTTCGGATTCATTTTCTAACCTCATGAAAAGCTCTGCATACTGCTTCTCAGTATTGGGAATTGTCCAGCCGTAAATGCACATCAGTAAAGCACAGAAGGCTCAAAATCAGGAAACAGAGAAGAGCCTGAATAAAATCTTTGCGCAAAACCAGCAAGGCACTAAGACCTGAATTTCTCGGCTATATAAGTCAGGATGTCTATGCAGTCAGGCCTCAGCTGGACACGGAAGAAGGCAGAGATGGGGAGAAGGGACATTATGAATTTTTATCCTTCTGAATTTTTTCTGAGAGGTGTGTGCTCTGCATAGACTAGCAGGTAGTGCCTCAGGCTGCCTGCACTTTCTTTCTCTGTAGATAGTAGCAGGGATCCATGGAAGCTGTCACCACCACCAACAACTGGGTTTGATTTCACACTCTGTCTGCAATTAAGACATATTTTATAAGCAGCTTTTTGTTTTGTGGGATCATCAGGTCAGCTTGGAGCTTAGCTCATGAGACAGCTACAGCAGCTTACTGAGCACATTTTCATCTTTCCATTCAGCAAGAAAGCTTCATAATTCTGATAAGGGTTCCTCCTACGCAGAGCACTTGCACAGAATCCAATTAAACAAAAAGTGGAAACAAAGAACATAGAGTCAGATAGGGTTTTTTTAATGTTACCCAATGATTTTTCCATATAAAAGCATGCAGATATGTGTAGGAGCAAGGATGGTATGCAGATACAGTCATATTTCCTCTTGGTCCCTCTTTGATCTATTCCATTTTGAAGGTTTTTCTGTGCAGTGGAACAGCTTCAGTCAGAGAGACAACAGATGCTCTCTGCCCCCTCACACCCAGCTCCAGCTCCTGTACCAGCATCGTAGTGGTTGCGCCTCTTATGTGTTGGAGAAGTGAGAGATTTGGATGTGAACCATCTCCAGCGGGGCAGGAAGCTGAGATGGAGTCTCTAAGACTCTTCACAAGTGATCCAGCTTTCACCATAAAATAAAAAAACCCAAATAATATCAGGCAGCTGTGGAGTTTAGATTCCTCCATATGTAAGTGAGAGCTGAGAAAACGACTTCAAAATCAGTTTTCAGTATATGCACTTTAGTTTTGCCTATTTTAGGCACCTACATCATTTTTGCAGGACATCTTTACCCTGTGTCCTGGAAAGCAGTCCCATTAATTCCTGAACGGAAGAGCTACAAATGCTGCCTTCCCCGCTATTGACAGAAAAGTGGCTGTTTCTCAGCTGAGAGTATTTCTGTTACTCAGAAACAGGAGGTCTTGTGGTTTAGTGCCTGTGAGGGAAATTTTGTCCAGCACAAAGGAGTTCTTCAGACTGTGCTATTGTGCCCAGCAATTATTAAGGTATTTCCCTTGCACACCGGTGCTTTGAAGCTGGGCCTAAATGCTCCCGAGTCACAGTATGGACATCCAAACCTCTGAATCTTCATTAAAATGTTACCTTCTGTTTCACACAAAGTATATTTGGCTGTTGAATGGGCAGTAGATGCCCTCCACAGATGCCTGCCTGGGTCTTCCCATCCACAGTCACTGAGCCACTAACAGTCCCATTAGTGAACCGCAGCTCAAAAACCACCAACCAAAACCTCTGCGGGTCATGCTGGTATTTGGGTCTCAAAGTGTTTGCCTTTCAGGTGTAGAGCAGGTAGGTGCAGAGCAGCCTGAGGCAGAGGCTGTATACCTGTGCTATAAAGCAGGAGGAAAGATGTACCATCTTTGTCCTAGATCAGCTGGAAAATTAATATCTTGCTTCCCTAAAAAATATAGTTCTTTTTTATTTTACTGTTAGAGTAGGGCCTGTGGATGTGACCCAAAGCTTGATTCATCTCTTATAAAAGGAACAAAGAACCAGATGTGGATGGAAAATGTCTTTGACCAGGAACCTAAGCTGAGGAAGGCCTATGGATGGCTCCATTTCACACCGCTCCTAAGGGGAAAGGACACTTCTTCTTTAGCCGAAAAAATAATGACCACTCTCTGAAAACCATGTATTTTATTTTCCCTGGGTAACTCACAGACGTTTTACAATGGCAATAAAGTTTTAATTTAAAGCATCAATGATGCAATCTTTCAAGAGGTAATGCTTGGTTTAGTCTCTGGCAGCTCTTTGGTCCAAATCTCTTGGTCTTCACTTTTCATGGGCCATTAATGAAGAGATGAACTGCAGAAGAGAAACTTGATCCATTAAATCCATGCCATTAGTTCTTTTGTCCTCTTTATCAGTCGTAACCACATCCAGGTACTGACTGGAATTTTCCACAAACACCTATTGCTTGTTCTATTTTTCTTACCTCTTTGGGCAGTTGTTATTTTAGTCTAAGCATAACTTTTGCCTACAACATCTCTTGCATGGAGAGGAAACTTGCTATGAATACTGATATTTTATTGACTCTTTTTTTTTTTTTCTCAAAAAATGCTATGACTTCGCAAACTCTTGATCTGGAATGTATTGTTTTGTTGCCTAAAGAAACATTAATCATAAATTCAAGAAAGACAGAGGAACAGAAATAACAAAGATGAAACTGGAACAAGAAATGCATAAAACATTGGAAAGATGTAAATAAATTCACCAAACATGCCTGATAAATCCTAAGAATATCAATGATTTTATAGACATAATTGCTTACATGCTAAAGCAAAATGTTTCTGATTGTGATTGTTGTGTTCCGTTTTGATAGCCCAAGATATTCCACTGTCTGAAGAATCTGAAGCATTGAAGTAATTTTCCTTTCAAAGTAAAAAGAAATATCAGACACATAAATAGAACTAACAAAAACAACCCAGTTACAACAATTTTGAGTAACTTATTTTAAAGAAAGATAATGAAACCAGATTTGCTTTCATTCTGAAAAAAAAGTGCTATGAACATTGTTAGCATAAATAGATACTCATTTTAAAATTTCTTTACTCAAGTATTTCTCAGTATTTAAGATCCTAAAAGGCAATAACTTTTGGTTGGTGGCAATTTCTCTGTGATAGCCATTTTGCTGTTTATAATACTGTGTGAGTTTCTTTCGCTTGCTTATCACCTTAGAATTTGAAAGTTATTTAACAATACTGAGGAAAGACAAAAATTGTCTTCCAAATACCATGGGGGACACTAAAACAGACAGACATGGTCAAGCCAAAGCTTCAAAAACATCTACTCTATTTGGATGCTCAGTTTGAATTCTTCCAAGCTAAGCACAGAAAAGACAGGATCTGAAATTAATTGGCCTGTGTTAATGACTTAATCAAGGACAAACTGAGGAGGAAACTGCAGAAATGTACATGAATTCACTCCATGCAGTACTGTTCCTCATCTGAGGTTGCCTTCCCCTTCCCATCACAGTGTGGTGGAAGGGTCAGTCAAAACTGGCACTCGTCCTTCTTCACCACCCTGACAGAGGGCAATTTACCCATACCGATGGCAGGAGGAACCAACAGCTGTTTTAAGGGACTGATCAAATTGTCTCCGATCTTGTAAAAACTGGCCAGTCAAGGAATTTCTGTCTAAGCACATGGAGATATGATCTGTGTTGAAGTATCACTCAGAGGTTGGAACCAGCGACATGGTCCTTCCGGGGAGGGTCCCCTTCCTTTCCTTCTGGGATGGGAGGTCCTGGGCATGGGGCTGGGAGAAGCAGGACAGAACAGCCTGCAGACCTGTGGTGTCTGACCACACCAGCCTCCCGCTATGTGGCCAGAGTCACTAGGGATGAGTGTAAGGGAGTGAAGGAAGAGCAGTGCCCATTTGCTCTTCTGGTGCCTTTTCCGTATTTACACACGGGCAAGAGTTTCGGCATCAAGTCCTTAAGTCCATCAGGATCGTCACTTAAATCTAGGGGGTCTAGCACTGTTACCCAGCATGGAGGAGTTCAGAAAATGCACACCAGAAAAAATATGTTTCCAATGTTAAGAAAAAGAAAGAGAAAAGGCTTACAAGAGCAGTGAAAATGCTATACAAAGGGTTTACCTATTCTCTACCTGTGTCACTTGCAGAGGATTTGGATGGATTTTAGCTACAGGGAGTCAACTATTCTGACTCTGTATACAGTAAGGACTGCACAAACAGGCATTGTCTCCATTCAGATAATACAATCAACCTCTTATTTCCTTACATTACACGGCAGCACCAGAGGCACATGTTGTCTCAGTTTGCTGCATAGCTGACCTGCTTCCACGCTTCATCCAACACTCTTCCTCTGTAGGAAATTGAGCCCACAGTCTTCTTTGGTAGGTATATAGATTTTACTCTTCTCAGGGGCTGCTAACATCTCATCAGTTAAGTCAGGATGCCAACCAAAAAGCAATACATTTCTTTCTGAAGCTAAAGGGAAAAAAATCCAGCAGCAATGAAACTTAAATTATGCATTTTATCCCGTTTATTAACTGCTAAATTTCATTGTAAAGAAGCTTCTAGTGTGTATCACTGCTTCTCTGTCTTTTCTTTCTTCCCTACAAAGACAACAGCAACTCACGTCCTATCTAATGTGGCACTGACCTGTAAAAAGCACAAAGGACATGTTTATCAGAAAGGAGAAAAACACTAAATAAATGTATATTTATTTTGTCTTCTCTCAGAACACGAACACACACAAACACACATACAGAGTTTTCAATGCTGTTTTACTAAAACAAATCTTCAGACCCCCAGCAACAAACAGCCAGTCACTTATTAGTAAGAATCCAAATGGATATTACAGAGCCTGACTACTTGTGCTTTTGAGATGTAAATATCAGAATTGCTTTTTGAAGAAGTAAAATGTAAAAGCAGTTAAAGTTCAGGATTCAATTTTTTCCTCTTCTTTTGATAAATGCATTTACATTTTAATTTTCAGTGTTTTCAATTTTCATCAGTGAAAGGCTGTATTTCTGGATGAAAAGCACAATAATAAAATGTTCTCCAGTCCATAATTTTCTTGTAATTCACAGAAATGATCTGAGGGCATATAGCTCACGACAATATATATTACAGTGTTCAGTACAGAGAACTCAATTGTTAGGGCTGCAATTTCAAACATATGTATATTAATGAACTGGCTGTGGCTTCATTAGAAATTCCTATAGAGTTTTTTGCTGACATAGAATCATCACTGCTTCAATCTTACAAATCTGCAAAGACTGTCAGAACTGTGCATGTTATTTCATTTATTCAATCAATATAAGTGTCAATGCCAATTACACTGCAGAAATCCATATAATAGTCCAATTTTTTTAAGTCCATATGGCACCATAGATTATGAAAGGAACAGAACAATGCAACATGCCATGTCTTACATAATTTGCCAAAGCAGCATGGCTTTATTTATAAGAACATACTATAAATCCTTTTCTGCTTTTATTGCAATCAGTTCCCTTCCTGAGCTCGAAATGATAAAGTAGATTTTGCTAATGTAAAAAAAAAGGTACAAACAAACACTGGAAATGTTATTGGTCGTTATCCATAGCATGGGATAGATTTTAGCTACACACTCTGGCTACTAGAAACTGAAGAAAAAATTATTCTAACTTGCTAAACAGACAACAGCATCTACAGTTAACAACTGTTCAATGCGGTACCCATTATAAAATGTAAGATTGGTGTGCAGAGCTATAAAAAACATACAGACTCTAGTCTCAAAAAAACCGGTACATCAATAAATAACATAAGTTGAGAAACCGGAGGATAAGGCAAAATACGTAGGTCAACAAAAGTCTGGTAGATAAAGCTCTGAAGCGAGGCTGAAAAGCAGCACAGAATGGAGAATGCATTCAGCACGCTGCTGAAGAATAGAGACAGGCTGCAAGTAATAACAGGCTTCCTTGGGGAAGCACGGAGAACTTGCTGCCGTAGGGAAGTGTCCCTCTGCCCATGCTCAGGAAGCCCAGGGAGCCATTTGAAGGCTTGCTCTTTCAGGAGACTGAGCTCTTCTTTATTGCAGATACTGCAATGGGGTTTTTTTCTGCTTGCAGCAGACACCTTGCCCTGCTCATGTTCATTTCTCTTTCCCTCTCTAAAGCTTTATTTCTCCCTGTCCAAGTTTGTGGAAGCTCCCACCAGCAGCCCTTGCACCTAACTTATTTATGTCTTCTGATCAAGTTTCATTTTTCAGATTTGGTCAGCATTCTTCTCTCCACATGGCTGTCAGGTTTGTTATCCTCTTTCAGTGCAGAGAGATGGGACTAAGATGCACCTATAGCCCTCCCTCCTTCAGCTCTGGTGCTGCTGAAGGCACTTCTCATGCGCATCCTCCTTCGCCTCCACATCACCCCATCTGGGGAGAAGGGAGTCTCTTAGAATGGGAGGTGAAAAAGCCTGACCTTAGCAAGCCAGAGACTGAGAGCTGGCTGCTTTCTGGAAATACATCTAAGGATAAGCATCAGGAAGTCTATTTCAGCTAAAAGTTAGAATTGGCACTAACATCATGGTTGTAAAGGAGGCATGAACCACATCATAATGGAAACAAACACACACAAAAAGAAGGTTGGTCTAGAAGTCTAACTTCTTTTAAGAGAAAAGTCAATAAACATGAGAATAAGATGATGTAACACAATGCTTGCTTGCTCGCATCTGGAGTGTCCCCAGCCCTGATACAACTGACACGATTTCAAACGTGAACATCCCATGAACAGTAAAGTACTTTAAAAGTAGGAAGAAAGCATATTCACTTCTATAATAATTATTCCTCATTATATTTACATAATTATATGTATTATTCTAAACATAATATATGTGTATTTATTGACAGAGTGATGTTGTCAATATATTTTCCCTGAGAAAGCGTCTACTGAACCAGAGCCGAAATCTGAGTATTTTAGTGGAATTGAATACATTGCACTTGTTCCCTCACAAGATCATGTCCTTCACATTTTTGGAAACTCAGTCAAGATTGTCGTGTTCACTCATCCTAAATTTATTTGACCTTAATCCATGCTTGATGATGCACTGAGAAAGCCAAAAGGGACATGGCAGACATAATAAGAGATGTGCCTCACGGCAGGGAGCAGTTTATTTTAATGATTATTTATAAACCCCTTCAGTTCCCCAAGATGTGCTTTAGCAGTTGATTACAGGGTTTTTTCAGCATTTTAGAAGCTGTTTCTAATAATATGGCAGATTTTTCTAGCTGTTAGAATTGTTTAAGTTTCTGATTAATTTTGTATCAGTTGTGATCCTAAGAGGAGATACTTGCCCCTAGTCACAACCCTTATAGCCAAAGAAAGGGAACTTTGCTGCTGAACACCTACTCCTAGTGCAAGCAGGCAGTCAAGAGGCTCTCTAAGATAAAACTCCCTTTGACTTCTCCAGATATTTTTTTTCCCAAGTTAAGGCTGCAGGACTTGACTGTGAGTTTGCAAGTGCCAAGGAGCTGAACTGAGTTTTACTACTCCATTACTCATGTGTCTCTATTTTTCCCCAAACTCTTTATATAGCTGCCACAGTTCCTCTGCACCTTGCAAGAGATGGATGAGCCAAGAAACACCTCTTTAGCAATACCTGTAGCACTTGCCAAGTGCCAAGTCATCTATTTTACGTAGGATATAAGCAGTAGCTCTGTGTGCTAGACTGCAGGCCAACTGTCCTGTAAATAAATCCCGGTCTTTCCAAGCTGACCCTCCGCACACATTTAAACACTTCATCCTGCAGCACTCAGGGCTGCACCGTGATGCACAGCAGCTACGAGAGTCTGCAGCCACAGACAGCCCTGCAGTGAAGCCTTGGGGACATCAGCAGAGATGGCTTCCCAGAAAAGTTAATTACCAAAGTCAGGATTAGAATTTGGCCACTTCTGCCTCCAACCAGGAGATCGCTGCTCTCTCCTCTTGCCCAGGTATGACTCTGGGATTACAGGAGCTGAGGATTCCCTCGCTGTCCTTGGCAGCTAGCCGCAATGGACAGCAAGTCCACAGTGGGATAGAGAGGACGAGGGAAATAAATAGCAGGATAAGCCAAGGCTTGCTGCTACCTGTATATTGTATTCTCCACTACAAATGTTTGGCAGAGATGTTTGTTTCTTAGGAACCACTGAAGCTATTTGCATGCTGCTTGTACTGCAAAGCAACTGATTGTTCCTATTCATAGGCAGGGCTAATATACCTTTCTGCCAAAGCAATTTTCATGGAAAACAGTGTTTTAGACAACAACTGCAAAAAATGACTTCTTTATAGAAAGACACAACCGACAGGCAGTAACCTTCCTGACCCCAGTCCAAAAATGTAGCTTTTAGGCAGGAGTCTGAAAAAATCTATAATGGGTGAGGAGAGGGAAATCACTGCATCCTTTCAGGATTACTTTTTGCTCTTCTAGCACATACTTCTCCAAGCGGCTAGATCCTGCAGGATGACAGCAGTTGCTGTGGTTTCCATGCATGCTGTGGTGTCACCGCTGGCCCGACAAGGTGAGATAAGCTATGTGATGGAGGTTGTGTTAATCAGTGGTCCCACACAAGTGCTGTGACCATTACATGCACAAAGACACTAAGCATTCGACTTGCAAAATCCTGGGGGATTTTATAATAACATTTCCTTAGTGGCCATGCAGTGACTTTCTTCCAGGATCAGGTTCTCCCACGCTTGAGCAAAGTTATGCCACAGCAAGCTGCAGGAATGGGCTTATAACATGGAAATAGCTACCACCGTCAAAGTACAGTCCTGCTCCCGCTGCAGTCGACTGCAAAACTGCCTGACTTGAGCAGGATGGGCATGTGTAGGACCGAATTAAGCCCACTCCCTCCTCTGCAGCACAGTCGCTTCCCCTGTATCCCTCCTGTCCATTGAAGTGCAGGCACAGAAGCTTCTCACTCAGCTAAGGACAGTCTCCTCAACCCACAACCTGTGCAGAACATCTCAGCACATCTGAGCTGCGAATGCCTGCCCTCTCTGTGACATTCTGCAGCCCACAGTACCATGCCCGATGTACCTGCCTATGCCAGGTACAAAGTGAAAAAAAAAAATAATACTTAGAGTGGGCTTTGGTTTTCTTAGTCTGTAGCTTCTGGATTTGGTGGGCTTTTCTGCTTGTAGTTGAGCTGACTTTCACAGCAAATAGCATAGATTAAGTTCTGTGCTCTGAGCAGGGATTTCTCATTTCATACATCATTTATAACTTTCTGCAGTGATTCCACAAAGTCAGTATCTCTCCATAACACAAAGATGAGAAGGATGGAAAATATAGCTGAAAAAGTGACAAACCTGCAAATTGCATTTATGTAGAGTTCTCGTGCCACAAAGCTTCTACAGCAATTTTATGGAAACCTAGCAAATTCAGTATAAATAAATTTGCAGTTTAGGAAAGTTATGCATTTATGGATTTCAGCACAGTGCCATATTACAGCTTAGCAGAGATGCTAAATATCTCTCGCACAAAATGGAAATTAAATCTGCTGTTCTATTTTGTCAGATCAGGTCTTTGCCTATGGTACACTGGGCATAGATTTTGCTGCTCTTCCCTTGCAGAAGTTGCAGTAGCAGTGAAAAATCACACAAACAAAACCCACTTTTGCAAAGGTTGCAAACACTAAGTACATCAGATTGCTCTATAACTGGCAAGTGATATCTTTTTTCATTTTCTGTTTCTCTGGGATATTCCATCCATCACTCATTGCCAGAAAGCGAACAGAAGCTACTGCGGAAGAACCCCAGTACATTTTGGTGACATCTTGATTCCAGTAAAATAGCAGCAAAAATCCCACAGGTTTTATTAGAGCCACAAACTGCTCCTTTGTACTAAGTGCTTGTTTTTATATTTAGAGCCAGTTGCCAAAATGCTGGTCCCGATCCCGCTTTCATAGCTGGATAATCAGGATTTATTATGACCTAAATCAGTGAAGTCAGAATGGTGTAAATGAGAGGAGAACTGGGGCCATCTGCTGTGAATTTCCAGACACCAAAAAGGAACTGAAGAAGTGAGAGATTTTCTTACCAGCCTTCAATTCCTAATGGGCAAAGGTTTACAAAGAAAAGTCCTATCGCGCCTGTCACCCATATTTAACTGTATCTCAAGTCAATAGGAAATAACGTCAGTAGTATAGACACGCTCACAAACACACACATAAGAAAACACAAAATTGAATTCATGTTGAAATGCTTTTCATTTCAGTACAGCATATTGCCATCAGATAAAGAAAATATATATATTATTCTCTGTCTAGCTCTTCCAAAGGAAATAATACCAAAGGTTTAAGAACATGCATTGGCTTCCTTCCTGATAGGATTTTAAATGTTCTTTTCCAATGTAAGTGCAAAACCAAACATTAAGGTTGAAAATCAAGCACACTAGTCACGCACATTCAAAACTGATGTGAAAAACCTGGACCTGCTGAAGTCAGTGGCACAACTCCCATTGACTTCCATGGGGCCAAGATTCCATCCAGTGTTCCTAGGAGAATATTAAATTGGCCACATTATGTATCTCATTTAATGGACTATGGTAACAGGCATGATTTATGAAGATCTACATTCAACAAAGAAATCAACTGAATTATGGAAAGTATTTAAATTAATGTATCTGAAACATTAAGGTAGCATTCAAAATCTTATTTTTGGTACTGCCTGATTTCTTGCTTTCTGAAGAAGTATTGAAGTAAGGGAATTTTGAACTTGATTTACCTCTTTTCCCACAATAGAACAGCAAATGTATCACCTAACATAGGAGTTTTATCAAAAGCTTCTTTAAAAAACAAATGAAAAAACTTCAAATCAGAAGATATTAAGGCACAAAATGTACAGAGACATAAGTAAATGATTTTGTTCTTCTTTTTCTCAAACCAATTCCCTGCTTATTTTTAACCTGATTACAAGTCTACTGGCTGCCAGTAAAATTTGGATCCAAATTTTTCTGCTAACCAAGTGAAATTGTTTGGATAGTAAAGTCAAAAATTTCTAACATCTTAATCAGGTTGCTTTCTGACTTTTTTAATAACAAAAGTAATTGGGTACATTAAAACTGCAATTCTTTAAAGTCCAAGACAAACGTCATCATAAAATATCCATTTCTTCAGGGAAAATTCTAGTATAAGCACAAAACCAATAGGATTTTATTGAAATTATTTCAAAAACCAATAGTGGTTAACAGATTAATCTACTTTCTGTAAGTTTTGCTGCATCTTAGGTAGTTTTATAGGAGGACTGGAATTACATATTCTGTTACGCAGCTGCTACATCTCTTAAAAGGTTATGAATTTCTTGTCACTTCATTGTGGCCAGAACAGACAAACAGATCATTTAATTTGCTTTCCTATATTGCAAAGCTGGAACATTTTACTCATTTTGCTTTGTCCAGTACCTTCGTTTGGCCTCAAGCATCTCAGTAAGCAAGAGACTAAACTGTCACGCCATGCCAGTCACCCCAGGCTGGTCGCATTCTCCTGCAACCCTGCAAGAGCAGCGCATTGACGGGCAAAGGGTGGGCAGGCGATACCAGCACCTTTTGTGCTATGAACAGTGGGAGAAAACAGCTGAACCACAGCAGAAACCCTGTGGATTCCCAGTGTGGGCAGCCACGGATGTGCAGGCAGGCGCCGTGCCGCGCTGCGGGCCAGGGGCGATGCTTCTGGGTGCAGCCAGGGGCTCGCGCAGGAGCGGATCAGCCCTGAGCGCCGATGCACGGCAGAGGACACGGGACACAGGGCACCACGGCACCCGGGTGGGGCAGGAACACCTTTCTCACCCCAAACGTGGCCATCAGGCAGACCCTCCGCATGTGGAAAGCACGCACCAACCAACAACAGAGAATGATTTTAACTTCCGAGAGCAAATACTTGCCACCCCCATCCAGCCCCAAACAAAATATTTCCAGGCAAATCTGTACTGAAAGGGAATAAACTCTGACCACTGCAGGCAACTGTCAGAAACTCTAAATAATGAGGTTTGCTTATAGGCATTTCTTAATGCAGAACAGCGGTAGCAATGAATATGCTGGGACAATGTGGGGGTTTTATTCTCTTTCTGTAGAAGAAAATAAATGGGGAACTTCATACATTCACTGGCTCCAAAGCCAAGAAAAAATAATCACAACCACCCAGCATAACCCGTTGCACAAGCAAGTTGTATAACTTCTTCTGAGTGCTTGATTAAATATTCTCCTAAAAGATGTGCTTTACTTTTGCCATAAACATATCAAGAGATGCTGAATTTACCACATTCCTTGATAAATTATTCCTTCCTCCCTGCTAAGAAACCGCATCTTCTTTCAGGATTCATTTTATCTAACTGCAATTTGCAGCCATCTTGTTATGCCTTTCTCAGCAAGATTGAAAAATCCTCAGCAAGAGCCTTGCTGAAGAACCGTGCTGCATTTTTGTTATGCGTTAAGCACCCTTCCTTCAAGCCATCTCTCAACTTGCCCTTTGATAAGGAGTTCAATCTGTTCACAGCTTCTCACATCATAACGCTGCACGTTCAGCCACTGCATCTTGTTTGCAGCCCCTCTTTGCTTTCAGTCCTGCCCTTTAAATAATATTCCTGTCTGGTCTTGCATATGCTCTCTCATTTGTGCTGCAAACTTCACAAACCAGGGGCCTCCCAAACACACCATCAGTACCCTCTCTCCAGCCAAACTCTCACGGAAACTCAGCTGTTAACCACTGAAATACGATCTTCTGTGTCTCCCCTGCCCTCCGAAAGGGCACGATAACAAGAAACTTCTACAGCAATTTCAGTACCGAGGCCTATTTTAAACACCATCACCTTGTTTTAAACACCATCACCTTGTTTTAAACCTCATCCACGGAACACACTGTGCCCTGGATCTCCCCTTGACATACCATGGGAAATACAGACCATCACCATAATTACTTAGATTCCCTTCTCCTTTCCTTTCTGTTACTTCTCCCAACCACGACAGCTTCCCAGCAGCGTGGTGCAAGGGGAGTTTTGTCCACGGGGCTGGACAGGTACTGCCCTCCCTTCCTCGCCCACCTCCTCCCACCCCCCACGGCTTCACCTGGCCACAAATATTTAATACCATGCCTCACACCATCATTTTTCTTCATCTGTGATTTTTTTTCACAGTGGAAAGAGAATACAGTTTATTAGTTGGATCCTGTGGGTTTTTCTCAATATTAGTAGAAGAAGCCAATATTTTACCGACCAAAGGAAATTTATAAACAGCCAATTTCTAAATGAAACAGATGGCTTATTAAAAATGAGCAGTCGCTTCTTTGGCACACAAAAACAGTTTTAACTCTTTTTGTATTATAATATTACTGGCTTTGTGTATGTTACAAGTAAGAAGAGTGACAGTTATCATAAACCCACCACGTTAAGCAACAAATAAAAAAAATCAGTTGTGTGTTTTTGTTACAAATGGCAAAGATCCTATTACCTTCACTTATATGCATGTAACAGAACTAAGTAAAAAATCAAGCTGGTACTGAATTCACGAACAACTGGTTTCATTTATTGCTAAATATTTGCAAAATTGATCCAGACCTGCTAGACAGAAAAATCACCATACTAGACTTCTGAAGTGACTGCTGATGCCATGGTGCCCCTTCCTCAACTAACTCAGGGTTAGATCGCTCACCCAGAGACTTTATTTCTTCTTAGAGAAGAGAGACTTTATTTCTTCTTAGAAAGTGAACAAAAATCTCTTAGCACATGAACAAAAACCTGCATAATTCAGACAGCCCAAACATGTAGCCTAAATAAACAATCACATATGAGACAGTCTTAACTTCATAATTGTAAAAATTAATAAAGACACATTTTCTTGCAGCGCTGGACAAAAATCCAGAGGACTTTCTTTTACTTTTCATCAAAACTCTCCCAGAAAAGCTTCACACAAGCTTCATACGTATATAAATGGACATATATGTATTAGAAAGCAGTAGATGTAATGTTAGAATACAGCTTTAATTTCTAAGAAGTTAAGGGACTTGGTTTCTCTCCATTTATCACATCTTATCAGAAGACTGGAAACGGCACACTAGTCTGAGTCAAAATCTCACATGCCCACTATTTCCTGAGAGATTAAAACAAATTAAAAGAAGACAAGCTTGCCTATTACTCATCCAAAAACTGGCTGTTCATCCGAACCAAACTCCTGAGCTAAATCCTGAAACTTGTGAGATTTCCTTTTTTTCATCAAGGTACTGTAAGAAACAAGTAGCTCTGAATATATTTGTTTGAAACTGAAGAATATTACTATCTTACTTACTACTTACTTACTACTAATGTTAATACACCTAAAGAATATTAATACATCTATATCTAGGTGAAAGGTATGATAATTCATGGTCTGAAATCACTATTTGGATTTTCTTCACAGACACAGAGCAAGCGAGCATTGACCTCTAGAATTACTTTCGGCAGAAAAAAGGAGTCATTGAAAAAACTACATACACACCAGAAAGTTACCATTTTTTATGGCCAAGCTTTTGCATGTTTGTTGATTATCTAGCGTGTGCAGCTTCCAGAAACTTTAATCAAGAACTCACCATGGCAGAGGAAAAAGTTATCACCTTAGTCACAAATATATTTCTGTAATGGATAGCTTCCCCAGTCTTCCCAAGTTAAGCTACACTGTACTTTTCTAGAATGATGTTGCTGACACTATCATGAGATACTGGTATATTTAAGCTAAGTCTGAGGACTTCAAAAGACTTTCAAAGAAAGAAAGCTCATGACTTTCTACAACTGGGTCTCTGTCTTGATGCTATGAATAATGAATTTGCAGTAATTTCATTTAGAGAGAAGCAGAGAAAAAGGTCACTTCAAACATGGGAAATTAGGCAATGTGATTCTATCAGAAATTGTGTTGAAAGGATTCATTTCTTCAAAAATAAAAGAGCAGCTAAAAATATTAATCTTGTTCCACAGATGTTTGATAGAAAAGAACCCATGAAAGGAGCCCCCAGCCTGTAACAGATACACTGCCACATCCAGTCTATGATTCAATTAGACAAAGAAAACACATATATGTAGGCTGCATTTTTCTTCAGTTGTTGCCTCTGTTCTGAAAGATATGTCTGTGTTGGAAACGCTGCAGCTCCTCAGTGCCACCCCAAAGGAAACAGCATGGGCTCCCACTGCTGCAGGATTTTGTCCAGAATAGCTGAAGACACTGTGGCATTATCTTGCCACCTTTTCCAGGTATTAGCAGAATAGTATAGGGAAACAGAGTACCATAAGTCCTGACACATCACATGTACGGTGATTTGATTTTTGAAATGCCTTTAGCCAGCAGGACAGCAACTGAGGACATTTCCAATACCCGTGTTTATCAGATCACCCTCTTTAACCAATGGTAGTTTTAGACGCTGATCTGTGTCTGCACATCCTTTAGTAGCTGGCCTCTTCTGTGACAAAACATGGTATTTTCTATCTTGTAGCTACTCTCCACCCTAAAAGGTTGTCATTTGTGCACTGGCAATAATGGATAACATTGATCCAGAGTAACAGTGATTGATATTTTTAAGTCTTAAAATATTAGCAATGTGGCAAGCATCTAATTGTTGTACTTGGTTGAAAACCAGAAATAATACCCAGTCTGAGCTGAATTAAAAGCCAGACAGTGACAAAACCAAGAGGATTTGTGTGTGTGACAGTGCACTTGATTTATTGCCTCAGATTGCAAGCAGTAAAAGGCAGTGTCAGTACTCATTTTCAGATGACAAAAGATATAAAGAGGTTATTATAAGGATTCCAACAAGTTTCTATAGGCCTGATCTGGAAGAAGATAGTAATGTTAGGTGTTACATAGGGACGGAGCAGAAACACAAGAGACTGAGAATAACTGGCCATGGAAGAGCTTCCCTGAAGGCACCTGAGGGCTTCAACCCTGAGAGCTGTATATACCTAAAATGCAGATTTTCAAAGCTTTTATCTAGTCCTGAGGCATTTCAGCTGCTAACAAATAGTAAAGTCCCCAAGGCATGTAATATTTTGTTTCTAGGCAAAAAACTGTGCTCAGAAATTAAGAGCTCAGCACTGAGCTCATGCCTAATTCCCAGCAGGACTGGCACAGTAAGGTCCTTGTCGCTCTCCATGGTTTAGCCTCACAAGGTCACACATCCTGGCGATACGTACCCCAAGCAGAGCAGACAGCGTACCCTTTGGATCATTTACAGGGGCTGTCAAGGGAAACAAGCTCAAATCCCTGACGCTTACAGAACCTGTTTCTCAGAGCAGGACCCCCAGCATCCAGCTCCAGGATACTCAGAGGCAAGCTGCCGGCAATACAAATCAATGGCAAAATCTCAGCAGTCACACATTTCACACTTGTCTCTTTTATGCTTTCAGCACGCCACTGAAAAAACACAGTCAGTTAGGGTGGGTTTCACCTTGTCTGATTTCAGCTGCCTGAAAGTTAAGTGCCTGTTCAAGGGGATATTGTCAACACAAGGAAAGAGACACTTGCAGGGGGCAATTTATCCCATGCATCTCAGACACCAACCTTAGGATCAGACAGCTCACTGTCTGGAGGGGTCTCTTTCTCTTAGATATTTGGGGTATGTCCGTACTGTAGGACAGTGAAACCCTTGGCATATCCTGCAGTCCTGGTCACTCTGTCGTCAGCCCAGAGAAATGCTGGGGCTCCTGGGGCTCCTTCCCAGCCCACAGGCTCACGTTTTCCTGCAGAAACAGCCAGGACATGCAGAGGGATAGCAGAAACTCTGGTTTCACCTAAGATCCAGCCGGGTTGCAGCTGTGTCCCAAGTGACTAGTGACAGGACTAGAGGAAATGGCCTCAAGTTGCGCCAGGGGAGGTTCAGGCTGGATATTAGGAAAAAGTTCTTTACTGAGAGAGTAGTGAAACATTGGAATAGGCTGCCCAGGGAGGTGGTAGAGTCACCCTCCCTGGAGGTATTCAAGGAGCATGTGGATGTGGCATTGTGGGATGTAGCTTGACGGGCATGGAGCTGTGTGGTGTTGGGTGGGTTGGTTTTTGGTGTGTTGTGGTTTGTTGTTGTTGTGTGGGTTTTTTTTGTTTTGTTTTTGGGTTGTTTGTTGTTTTTTTTTCAGGTTGGACTTGATGATCTTACAGGTCTTTTCCAACCTTAGTGATTATGTGATTCTGTGATTCTGTGGAGTAGACATCTGAGGGTATTGCAGTGCTATATATTGTAATATAAACACAGCCTGGATTCATAGCTTAGGTGAGGACCCTTTAAGCCAGATAGTTAAGGGAGATGAATCCAGAATTTAATGATACATACCTTAATGACTTTTAATGGCACTTATGAAACAACTAAGACCAGAATAAACCTTGAACATACTTTCTCTTAATATCTTTCAGACTGAAGTCATGCTAATAGCAAATACATTTTAATGCTGATTACATTTTTTTAATTTAATACACTAGAGTAGATTCTACACAAATGTAGTGCTGGATTTGAAATATACATGTTTCAAAGAAAAAAATAGACATATACAGGAATGCATCCACTACTGCTGAAAACATTTTCCAGCTTCCAAAATACTTTTTAGATTTCAACATACTATTACCCCATATTTATTTATTTTAATTCAAGTTCCTGGTCTATTCACCACATACACTTATTCACAGGTTGTTAGAGATTTCTTTTGAATTGTCTCAAGTTTCTGCAGCATTTATAAACTTAAGCATGGAGCTATCTGCATGACATACGATAGAAGAGAGAGGAGGCGTGCACCATCAAAAAGCATGTATTCACTGACAAATACTTGCTAAAGAAAATGCTTCAAAAGGTACTAGAATAGCTACTCTGTTGTAAAACAGGAATTTAACTAACGTGCTTTGTTTTATAAGCACGTAAGATAAAACTAATGGATGTCTGATATACAACAAACAATGAAATACGGGCTGAAAACCAACTATTCTGAGCAAATAAAAAACATTCTCCTGGAGCTGTCTTCTGTAACCTCAAGTTATCTTGGTAAAGCCAGGTAGGACCTTTCCAGACTTTTAGAGAACTGAAGTCCTTGTGCAGCTCCCTCGTCCAGTCCATTTCACAGGTACGGTGTTGTCACTGAGCTCTTGATCTCGGATAACATCCATGTCTGTACCACCAAACCGCTGTCCTAGCAGCCTTTTGCCTAACAGCTATAGGAGTTTCATACCAGGCTAGCCAAGAGCGAGCTTGAACATCTTTGGTTTCCAGTTACTACCAAAGTTTGCCTTTTGAGGAAAGGTGGGCAGCAGTGGGAGACTCTCTCCTTTATTTCTGCCCTTTCCTTGATTATTTGGGGGTTGTCAGTCTGGTGACACCTTTGGACTGTATGGTCTCCTCCTCTCCAGAGATGCCTGGCCACCAATAAATAAGACTGCCATTAGACTTGGGGGGGGGGGGGGGGGGGGGGGGGGAAGAATAGTTTGACAAAATGCCTGGCAAATTCAGTCAGTACTGGTAATTGCAGCTATCTGGAAATCCTGGACAAATGCAAATTTCTGCTACATGGCTTGACTCTACAGTGCCTGCACAGAAAGCTGCACACATTTTGGCTTCATTGCTTATATCCACTGTCTTTGCTGCACTGGACATTCTGCACACATACCTGGATTGCAGTGTTACTATCCTCAACACATCGACAGATATAAAACCTTTCCCATTTGCCATAATCACTGCATTCATGCCACATGGCACATGTATACATAGCCTTGTTCAGGGGAAAAACAGACGCCCTGCTTCTATGGAGTTGAGGCCCTTAGAAAATACTGACTATGAAACAATCAGGTAGGAAGGCAATTGGTTCTGGGGCTTAAGGAAAGAAGCAAAATAGGTGCATATGCTGCCATCACAGCTTTAAGAGAGCATTTCTTCTTCTGGGGATTCAGACAGGATGGAGCCCTGCAGGCCTGCACCTGGACTGGACCCGCTATCAGTTCATCTCTTTGAACCTTTGTCTGGCAGATGCTGTATGAAAAAAAATAGGTTTGTACCATCTACGTAGAGCATGTGCCATCGTGGGTTCACTAGAGCAGTTCTGATTTACCGTGTCTGGTCAGTGAACGGTACACTGAGCCGGGCAAGTCGTTGCAGCCAGGCGAGAAGCAGGACAGACAGGAACCTGGTGAGGCAGATCATTCTCAACAATAGTCTCTAATGCAGAATGAAGTGGCAGAAACAGTACATTATGGATATTATCATCATTATCTCTTGCTACCTCTAATAGGTTTTTATATCATTTTGCTCATTTTTATAGCTTGCTGGCTTAGAACAGACATTCTTCATAATTCACTGGAAGAAATGCTTGATTTCAGCTCCCCTTGTTCTAACCATCCACAGAATGGATGAAATAAGGATGTGACCACTGGGGTAGAACAACCCTTTCTTGCATGATTCAAACTAAGACATTTCTAAAGCATGGTATTTTTTATACACAAAGGGATAAAGGAAGCTTCCTTTTACATTTCTTTTGGGCTAGTTTTTTTTTTCATTTCTTTATGCTAATGAAAAAACTACAGAAAGGCACAAACTGGGCAAAGCGCAGTCCTCATGAAGCTGCAAAGAGGGATTCAGCAGTGGAAAAATCTCAGAAGACTATGTAAAATGGTTACACAAACCCCTGAACCAATATCTGTAGGATTTTCCCAGAAGAGAATTGATAGTCTGCCTCTTTCAAACTGCCTCAGGACGTAGAACAGAATGGTACCTAATTATGGAAATATCGTAAGTTGTTCCAGCATTTTTTATCATCTGAAAATGAAACCTCTTCTATGCGAAGGCTAACAACAGATTAGCAATACGTATTATGATAGAAACCCCACTGTAAATAAAAAATAACTTAAAATCACCACTATACTGGGGGTGTGCCAAGAGCCTGCATCGGGGCAGCTCTGGGGAGCAGGTAATGCGTGCTACTTTCTACCTCTTCCTTCAGCAGTTTATTGTACTTCTCATGTATTTGCTGATATAAGCAACACCCTGGGTTTCTGCAGGCTCTGCAGGGACACACACCTCAAGGAGGGTGCACAGGGAAAGAAGAAGGGTTCTGGTTTGGGGACATAGAGGAAATGAGGGCCAAGGGGGTATTGTAAAGCATGGCAGGGGGGAAGCAGAAGCACTGGGGCTGCAGAGTGGGAGCTGGACTGGGAGGAAGATGACGGCAGAGAGAGGCATAAGCGTGGGGTCCTGGGGGAGGAAAGCCAAGTCTGGAAACACGGAGCTGTGCAAACACGGGAGTTCAGTGAGAAAACGGCATTGTGCATGAAGCATCTGAGAGGGGTAGGAGGTCTGAGACGAAAAGGAGTCCACCACGGGTACAGGAGAGAGCAGGGATACATCCACCAGCAACACACTGCGATGCTAATGGACACCTGCAGCGTGGGGATTAGCTGCTTGCAAAATAAAATAAAATTTAGCTACCAAGTGTCATTACTGAAAGGGGCAGTTCCAGGTGTCATATCCACTGTTGTTTCACACTGGTAAGTTTTTATTAACCTGCCCACACGTTTGCCTTGCATACCCCACTGTTATTTCTGAGTATTCTGCTGGCCCTGCTCTTATTACATTCAACAAGTATTTTTCAGAATGGTGGGTGTTTGGTCTGTTGTGAGGAAGAAACAAGAACTTCCTGGGGAATGCAGGTGAGTTTTCCGCCTCACTTGCTCTGTATTCTTTTCTAGACCATGCATTGTTCTCTTAATATCTTTTCTTATTTTTAAAGGTAAGTACAGTCAGTTCCTACAATCTCTCTCTTTAGAGATTTTTCTTATGCTGTTTATTACTCACAGTGTTCTTTGCTAACCCCCTCTAGTCCTGCTTCCAGCTGGGCTGTGCCAGTATTGCTCCAGCTGTTCTAGATAAGGTCCAACCAGAAGTGTCCTGGGTGACACGACGGACAGCAGTCACACATCGCCTGAAATACTGTATACGCATACATGTATATATGTTCAGTCTTGGTAGGACTTTATATATTATCTCTAAATGTTAGTATGCCACTTAGAAAAGTGCAAATACTTGCACTTGTGGAGGAAGATAGTAGGTTTGGGATTATCCTCATTTCCTGTGGGTGTTCGGTCTAATCTTAGACAGGTTGTCAAGAAATCTCTATTCCCAACACAGTCAAATGTAACCTTTATCTGTAGAAAGTTCTGTTATGCTGGAGACAGAGAAACCTTGAGCACAATCTTTATCACAAAGCTTTAGCTAACACTATACGTAAACTGAACCCCAGCCATTGGAGGTCTGAAGCATGTGGTCCAAAGCCTTGAGTTTTCTTTGGGGCTCTGCAGGTTGGTTTCGGGAAGAGAAAAGATATAGGTCGTGTGGGCTCATGTTGTTGTTTTCTGCACTTGCTGGAACGGCCGGAATGCCAAGCCTTTCCATGCAGGTTTAGGGGATTGCCATTGCCTGCAGGAAAACAGAGTCACAGGGAATGTGTTGATGTTTCTGAGGCTGAGGTAGGCTCCTCAGGATAGCTGGAGATGGTAGAAAGCATTATATACCACTATACTGCTATGCAAGAGCTTGTTTGAAATCTATATATTTGGCTGGCACTTGGGTGCCTATTGTGTAACCTCTTGTCTGGTGGTTACAAATACAAGTTAAATAAGGCAGAAAAAACCAATTAATCCTTCAGGGACTCTACAAGTGAAAGAGTGTCATGGGGAACACTGACAGGTGTCAGATATAGCCCTCAGGGCTTATGCTGTTAAATTCTGTACACAATACATGCCCACACTCTGAGGTTTTTTAAGGAGGACTGAAACATATACAGTTTATTATCCCTCTTTGGCAATTGGTGTCACTATAATGCTTCCTACATATTTCTCAGAGATAACATCCTGCTACACAGTGCTGCATTTGTTCTGGAGTGCCTGTATGTAAATGAAACCACCAGCACCAAGGAAGCAACAGATATATCAGCCAAATATTGTTTTCTTCTCCGAGTTCTGGAAGAAGTTGCATTTGATGAACAAATATTGATATGATTATTAGTTCAGGAGCTTTTATTTCATTTGAGAGCTGCAAGCTTATGTAAGAGTGTATTTAAGGTCCATATTTGACTCTGCTTTTTTTCTGCATGCAACCATGTTTTGCAAAAAGAGATAGTGAAAACCTCATCCTTCCCCTTTAAGTTCTCTCTGTTAAAGTGGATGTTGAACGTTTGGTTTCATTTGTTGAAACTGTTATTGACCATATGTTAAGGCCACACACCACTGGTATTTTGCTCATGAATACCACAAAAACAGGAGAAGCACATTTTTAAACTGGTGGCTTCTCACACCACTGGTTTTCTCTTCTAAAACTGGGACTAAATTCTGATGAAAGGGATGTACATATGCGATTGCTAGACAAGAGCTCACACGTGTACAAAGCAATGAACCTGTGCCCATAGATTTCTTCCAGATGCCAGCAAATGCACCAGTCTATGTGTTATTTTTCTTAGACTTACTGTTATGGTATTTTTCATAAATGAAAATACCTATGAATCCTGTCTGTAAATCAATCAGCTATAATTTTCAGCCTCAATAGTGGTACAGTGTGATAGATACAATATGTTGCCAATCCAATTTCTTGATCACAGTTGACTGTCTTGGACAATGCTGTGAGTAGTAAGAAAACAAAGCATTTCCATTTCATAGTGATGCCATGGTACTTTAATGACAGTGAAGATTGTTACTGAGAATCCTGCTTATAAAACTGACTTTCATACAGCTCCATCCTAGGATATGTTCTTCACGTCATAATTATCTAATCGTGCATTCATTCAACATGAACTTTGTCTTCATATGAAAAGATACAATATTACACAGTTTAAAATAAAAAGTGGAAATGCAACCATGTATTTTAGTTTTGCTTGCAATGCTAGAGTATACACAGTCATGCCAGCTTTTGAGAGGAAGCACAAATTAAAAATGCGTGTTATGAAGTGCATTTCATGTGAATCTGTGTCAAAATGGCACACAGTTTCACTCCTTGACTGAGCTAAAGAACTCATTTAATATATTAAAATGAAACTATATAGATTACTATGGAAAAAGTATTAGCAGAGTATCAAATTCAGATTATTATTACCTGCTATCCTACAGAGACTGTCTAAAAATGAAGGCTTCCATTTTCTTGTTTTTCTACTTCAACCCATCATCCACCCTGTTCACTTTTAGAAATCATATAGTATGAGAAAGCTATGCTGGGGTGGCAGATACAGCCCGCACATGCCTATGGGTGAGCTAGTAATGCAGAGTTGTTAAATCAAGAGAGCAGATCTTACGAGCAACACTGCGCATTACAACCTCTGCATCACACAGCCCAGTGCCGTGACTGCAGGGATACTGCAGGGTGAGAGCACACCAAAGGTGCAGCCCCGTTTACAAGCCCCTCACAGTACTTCACTAATAAAAATTACAGATAGATGGAAAGGAAAAAGAAAATACAGATTACCCTGTGCCATATCAACAAAATTTCCTACATCAGCGTGCTTTTTCAAGGGTAAGCAGAATCTGAAATCTGCTGTGCTTTTTAAAGATAAGGAGAAAGAGCTAAGGCATCTGCACACATACAGCAGGTAGCTAATTTGAGAGTCCTTTTCCCTACCTGTGTCTGGGAAAGACAAACATAAGTGTTCACAGTAGAAGCCCCATTTTGGAAGCTTTTTCCACCAGAAGGAAGTATGTCACAACACTATCTCAGGGACACTAAATGCACATATCAGATGTGAAGAAGCTAGAGAAAATAGTTTGGTTAGATAGGAAAGCATACTGAGTTTAGCTATTCTTGCATGACCCTGAATCCTGTTCAACCCATTAGGTAAGAGCACAAATAGTTAAATGATAGCACTTACTGAAGCCTCAGGTGCTCAGCTTGCTCAAGGGTGATAAGGGAGAACTATCTAGCCAACTGCCATTTATGCCTTCCTCCTGATCTACTTACTGAAAAGTTTTTCCCCACTGATTCATGCAGTTCGGCATGATTTTCCATGCACCTGCTTTGGGGACTTATGCAGCTCTGTAACCAGTTCAGCTGCACAGGGGGAAGGCTCTAAGAAACTTGGGTTTCATTGTTTAAATTTTTAAAGCATTCATTGGGGTAGGTGAGATCAGATCTCATCCAAAGAACGAACAAGACCAAACAATGGTTGCTATAAGATATGAGTATTTAGGAAGAATAGACTTCTTTACAAAGAGGAAATGATAGAGACAGAAACTGCTTTCTGCTGGAAAAAATGCACCACATATGCAAAACTGGAAGATGCCTAGGGGAAAAGACAAAGTTGATACCAGTGTGAGTGGCATCTTGGGGAAAACCCCAGCTGACAGAAGGAGGCTGCATGGAGGGAAGAGTGCTGGGAACTACTAGACGACTGACTGGCACATATGTGGTTTCTGGTGATTAAAATAAGCCATTTAAAAACAGACCTGCTTGAAAAGCAAAAAAAGCAAATGACATTATACTGGATGGAACAGCTACCAGATGGTCCAGTTACCAGCAGCTACTAGATTTTGGGTTTGTTTTTTTAAATACACACATGCACTCACACGAGCAAACGCTCATGGGCCAAACTGGACTGTAAAAGCCATCTGGCACCACCTGTGTAAGTTTACTACACTGCAAAACCTCATTCTCTCTGACATTTTTTGTGGTTAGAGGACTAATTCCAGTTTCAGCCAGGCAACTAGGCTGCAATCTGGAGCACGAGAATCAGAGGGCACGGCAAAAAAAAAGGGAGCCATAGGATGGATTCTCAGCTGTGAAGAGACAACTTCCAAAAGGAAAATTACTTTCTCTGTTCCTTACATGAGTAATGGGATGATAGAAAGAAAATTCCCCTCATTCTTTGCTATAAATCAATACCTGTAAAAGCCTCCCCCCCACCCTTTACACAAGGCAGAGCTCCACAATCCTTTTCCAACTACGATTTATTTTTTTACAGTTACCCACTGCTTTCTTCTGTTTTCTCCAACTCCTGTTCATTAGGACATCACAGCATTTGATGAGTTTCTATTGTCCATTCACTTGCCTACTCCTAGTTCTATTCCACTTCCCTGCTCTGGCACATCAAGGGGGTTGTGATCATCTCCAGGTGTCTCCTAAGAATGAAGGAGACAGTGTCTGCCACCACGCACAAATAACATTTGATATGTCATCACAAAGCATTTATAAAATACACTTATAGCACTAATCATATTAACATCTCCTGTACAACTTTTTCTTAAATTTTAAGGAAGATGTTTAACAATGTGTATTCCTAAAGGATCTCATTCTGGTAGTAACTGGGCATTATTTTTATAAAACAGTCAGAGCACTAAAAAAAAAGTTGAACACCTACCTATCGTTGTACTAGAGACAATGTCCTTGCCCTGGGGTCTAATCTGGCAAGTGACTCTTCTGACAGACAGAATTCAGTTTAGTTTCATTAAATACTCTCCTTGGCTGCAATGCAGAATTGTTTTTTGGCGTAAAGAAGGAAAAAAAAACAAATGCAATCAACAAATTTCAGATCTATAAATGTGCATCAACAATCAGTATAGAGCCGGTTTTCTTGTATATTAAAAGCGACATCTGCATCATATATGTTAAGTACCTATTCCTTCCCAGCTGAGACCTGTATCTCAGGATGCAATAACAGTGTTTCAACACTGTTGCTGGACCGAAGTCCAGAGCCCAAACTGAGAATTAACACTTAACTATGGTACAAACACAGCCCAAAGTAAGTTCTTGGCCCATGTTTACCTTACAGTCCCTGAAATTCACTGGCAAAGCTTTGAATTGTGTGAACATGAACTATCTGTGATCTACAGAGCATCTTGACAAAGATTAAAGCACTGCAATCAATGTCCAGGCTACTAACATTGCCACACAGCCCACTTGTGAGGGCAGAGAGGCTCAGATTTATTGAATTTATCTATATAGACTTGCCCTTGCTGTACCTCACCAAGAAAATTCAAGTCACTTAAATTGTGGCTGAGGGCATTTACACAGAGACTGGATGTGGTTCAGTTTGTTTTCAATATTCTGAGATGGCAATTTAGAACTCTGAATTAGGAGGTTATAAAATTTATGAGTCTTCAATATAACAAGAAAAACACTTGTGAAGGAGATAGTGGAAGCTGTAAGCTCCCCTCTGCAAGGCTGCTAAGACTTTGTAACCAATTCAACCCAAAATGTTCCTGGGAGGGTAGCAAGTCAGGGAAAATGTTATAAAGGGCCAATTATCGCTATATAACACATACTAAAATTAATTCAGGTTACAGCTAAAACCCAGAAATGCTCTGGTCACAAAAGATGACACCTGGAATGCTTCTGAGTCATTCTGAGCCACAGAAACACTCAGGAAAAGTAAACCAAATAAACTAATGTGAAAGCTAGGATGGTTCACTGGAATTTTCATAATCCCTTTTCCTCTCTCCCCCATCTTAAATGCATTGTTTTCAGGCTTGAAAACATCTGTTGAGGAGGCTGATCCACAGAGCTTCAGCCCAATTCTCTCCAGAGGTCAGGGACAACGGCTCAGCCCCACCTCTGATTATTGGCTACGTATTTTAGACTAACTTTTTAAAGTAGAAATATCAGTGTTTTGATGATAATCATTTGAATGATTATAATCAGGCTGTCGGCATTTCATTTTACGGTAGTGAAAACACTAAGCTTATATTATGATAATTCTGTGGAATTTACAGAGAAAGATCCATCGCCCAAGGACTTGTGTATCTCTCCACTGAATGTCAGAGCAGACCTCTGAACTCTACAGGCCAACCCGCAACCCACAAAGCCTTCACACTTACTTACGATGCCTGTAATGGAATTTCACTGATGGAAGATAGCTCTTCAAAACTTCTTGTTATAGGACTAGAGGATGACAAATGTATTTCTCTGCCTTAATTCCCAAGAAGCTGTATACAAAAATGTTCGAGTCAGAATGGAATTTCTCAGCCCTTTCCTAATGCCATTGCAAGCAAAAAATAGGCTGGAGGTCTCACGTCTTCAACTTGTAATAACCGTTCTACTCAAAAACAGTGGCACTAAGAAAAACACACTTTGTATCAGATTTGGCATATTTTAATGATTTGTTGTTCATTTGGACTCAGATGGACTTTGCTGATGGTATTTTTGCATATAGCTGGTCACACAAACTAACAGACATTCCTTTGGATTTTTGAGTTTTGGACAAAACTAACCTTTGGGGTGCATTATTAGACACGTATCATTGGCAAACCCTACCTAAAGATGAGATCTGTGAGGCTCTTCTCAAGGAGGACATAATCAGATGTGCCATAGCACTGCAAGCTCTATTCCTCTGCTCCTGCAATCCCAGGTCACTTGATATGACATCTCACCTCCTACTTAGAACCAAGTGCTCCCACTAAAAAAAATATACACATCTACAGTTACCCCCACCCTTCTGCAGGCACCTGCCTTGCCTTTTTTGCTTGCAGTTAGAGGGCATTTTCCACAGGGGGAAGAAAGGGTTAAAAGAAAAACAGCCTAATCTCCATTCACACATTTGTCACCTTCCCCAAAATAGTTGCAGAATTTGAGCATAGTATGCCATTTTCCTCCCTGACAGGTTAATCCGTTTATTATTCATCCATTTAATGAAAATACTGTGTCTCCATGCTAAGAACAAAACAAAACCTCCGACAACACTGGTTCTCTTTAAATCACATTCATAATCTTGCATAATTTGATTTGTCTTTGAATTCAGCTTTATTTTTTAACTATAAGTTAGAAGCAGGAAACCTATTTCTTTAGATTTCACATTGTTGCCTCTAGCCACATTTATGGAATGTTTTCTGGGGTTTGCAAAATTATCAGCATTTCATTACCTGCTTCTGCAACAGCCATGTATCTACTGTGAAAAGGTCACCCAAAAGTTAATGAACCTCATGCTTAGCCAAACTGCTCTTCTCCTGTGGGACAGAAATTTTCATGAAACTCTGCAAGGTTCATCTTGCAAAGTTTCCTGAACCTGCTCCAAAAAAAAGAATAGTTAGTAAGTCACGGAGCAAATCTGTTCCCTTTTCACAGGCAGCTGGATCTATTAAGCTTTCTGCAAAAACATGGGGCTCGAGTTCTCAATGGCATCGTTTCTGAAGGAAAACTACAGCAGTGTTTTGAACCAGTCACAGAAGTATTACAACCATGAAGCTATACAGAACAATCATATTCCCTTCCAGGCTTTAATTCCTCTAGAGGATTCCCTATCTCCACTGGAAGCACCTCTTTCACAGATTCACCGTATTAGAAGACTGGATTCATGATCCATTCAGGTAGTATGCCTAGATCTTTCTCTTCCTCAGGCATTTCCTCATGATAACTACCCTGAGTACAAAAGAATTATACAATATTGCATTTTGAACTACTGAATTTCATCCCACTCCTCTTACTCCAGTCCTCATTTCCATCTTACATCCCAGCCTTTTTCTGTATGAACAGTGCCTCCCACCTCCAGCCAGCCAGCATGCTCCCCTGGTTTCAAAGAAAGTATTAATGAAGGTATGAAATAGGAAAAGCCCCATGAACAGTATTTGATTCTCTCTCTGATACTTCTTTTCCCAGCACTGACGACATGTCTGCCTTCCAGTTCCTCAGGTAGCCTCTACACCAGCAGCTTCCACTTTGGGACCATAGCAAATGTTTGCTCTTATCAAAGACTGACATCAGAAAAGTCCAGCAGAAACTATTATTTGTGAGCCTGTTTTATTATACCCACTTTGCCTTTCTTAGGTCCAAGTATCAGAGAAAAATCTGTGGCCATTTATTGCACATTTAGTTGGAGCTCACAACATCATGAAACACCTTTGTGGAACCTGACGCTGACTCGGAAGTGAAACACTGCAGTTACTTAGATTTTGAATCTTAGACAGAATAACCGCATGAACAAATTGCTGGAAAAAGATGATTGGATGATTATTGTTATTTTATTTAATTGTTATTTTATTTAACTTTTGGAGGGAATGTTCTTGCACCAAGGAGTACATTCAAAAGGAAAATATATTAAAAAAAAAAAAAAAAAGAAAGAAAAAATGTAAAAGAAAAGGGCGGTTGTTTTGGGGTTGTTCTGCTTTGCATTACAGGCAAATTGTTCCAACAAGAAAAGGGATGTTTTGTCTTTTTACTCTTAGAGGAAATGATTACAGCATTAAATGTCTGTAGGCGAACTAGAAATAGAGCAAGACTTAAGTTTAAGGGATGGTAATTCAACTGAATGAAAACTCTGCCAGACTCTGTGCTGTCTGGATTTCATTCACTGATAACTGGAGTTGCTGGTTCGAGTGAACTGTGATTTCCACCTACATCAACCACTCAGTTCAGACAATGCCATTCCCAAAAGAAAGAGACAATGTTGTCTAATGCCTTCAGCTCATGATTAGGAGCTGGTGTTTCCCAACTAGATGAGGTTATGGAATTTAATAAAAGGCATGTTCTGATAAAAAGCCAGATTAACAACAAGGGAAAATTTTAATAGGACTATATTCTTTTGGGGGGAGAAACCCAAAGAAGTTTGTAGAAGCTGTAAAAACTTCTGGAACCACTAGGAAAAGACTAGGCAACTCCAGAATACCTAAAGGTCAAAAGATCTGTGGTATGCCTCATTGGCCCAAAGATGTTAATCTTGTCTCTTATATGTCCCATAAGTGCCTTTCCCAGTTATTCTTGACTCTGAAAAAAAGGTCTTTCTCCTTACCTTTCCTTTGAAATGTCCTGGTTTCACCCTAGTACAAAACAGGAAAGGAATTTGGGGTGGGAAAACAGTTCCTTCTCCAGCTGCATTACCAAATCCTGATCTCCACCCTTGTGGAGGCCTCCCTGGGGCTTCAGCCAGGGTCGCCTTTTCCATGGTTTCCCCATGAGTTATATGAGAAAACAGCTCACAGAACTACTGAAGGTTAACTGTTGTTTGAAGCACACCTTGGAAATGAATAGTACTTGCAGAGGTGTAACTCTTACTGCCAGGACTTGTAGAGGCAAAACAGGGCTGGACCAGGTTCAAGCCTTGAGGCAATGCAGCAGTCCGTGTGCATGATCACAGCCACTCAGGCTGGACGGGACCTCCAGAGGGCTCTGGTCCAACCTCCTTATCAAAGCTGGGTCAGCTGCGAGATCAGACCAGGTTGCTCAGGGCTTTATCTAGTTGGGTCTTGAAAACCTGTGAGGATGGAAACTGCAGAACCTCTCCAGCCAAAATGTGTATTTTGAAACATCTGTTGTTCAAGTGCTGCCTCAGAACAGCAGTTTTTCCAGGCCTGAATATACCACTGGTTTTAAGTCAGCAACCGTTCCTACTTATCTGTCTTGACAGAAGTCGTCACCATGGCATCCAAGCACCTGGAACAATAACCTAAGGGACAGTATGGAAATTGCAAGGCAGCTCCCAGCACAGCTAAGGGGACTCAAGGGCAAGGCAATGCCCAGTGCATCTGCAGGCTGCCAGGGGCGAACGGCACACTCTTATTTCACCCTAAACCTGGGTGACTCCACTCCGGCGTGAAACCTCCAGCTGCCCGCCCGCAGTGAAAGCGGACGGCACTTCCCGAGCTGTCAGCAGATGCTCGGGTATCATTGTGAGCAGCGCAGAAATACACCCGGCCATAGGCAGAACAAGGAGGCAGGTCATAAACAAAGTCGATGAGGTTCTTAAAAATAGCAACTCTCTTTGAGAGGTTACGCGTGAAAATGTAATGACCTGCACTTTTTTCTTTATCTGTTACTGTAACTACACAAATTCCACAAAACCATCACTGTACTTCTTAAACTGAACAAAAATGATGTTGCATACTCTGTTTTCAACCAACAGACATAATGAATCTGTGCAGGTTCATTTGTTCTGGTGGACTGCATGCCCTTAGCATAATTGTTTAACTTTGCTGCAACTTAACTTAATTTCCTAATAATCCTCATCAAATTTCCTCAAGCTGTCAGAATACAGACCATATTTAAATAGCAGATTCTAGGTATTAATAGTCCAGAGCAAATGGCAGTTAGACAGTGAAAAACTTATTTTTTCTTGCCACTGCTAATAGACAAGCAACCAACAAGATATTTTGGCTTCCTTGTGTCTCTCAGACAGTAAGACTAAAATCAAAATACCTGTTGTGAAAAGACTTATACAGGTCTCTCGCGATTTCAAAGAGAAATTCAAGTTTCCCACAAAGCTTAGGCAACCAAATCAGTATTCATTCATTTTCATATGAAACCATGAACCGCTGTACATTTTGGTATGCAAAAGAGGTCTCGGAATGGGGCAGGGAGAGGGGATATCAATACTGAAATAGCCTTAGATAGAGCTGCTTTGCAAGACTGGCACTTACACAGCAGAGAGCTCAAGGACTTGCTGACCTTGGGTATGTTATTGGCCAATTGTTCCACAAGGACAGGACATTAGATTGCTGAACCTAATAAGTGAGGCAAACACTTAACAACGGGCATGGAAATATCTGCATTTTTTTCTCATTCCATCATCTGTTTACAAGATTCATTTGAAATATTAATAAGTGACATTAAGTCCGGATGCTAGAACATGCACGTTTATGAGGTCTGAGTACTGGCATATTAATTAATGTCTGTGGTTCACAGTAAAAGATATGATACACACAACTCAATTTATACAGCTCAGTTTGGAGTTGTGGGGGTTTCTGTCTGTAATTGAGAGCTGGGGATGGGAAAGGAACAACTATGACTTGTAAAGCAATAGGCTTTCTAAGTTCTGCTTTTAAAAATACTTTGATGACTAAGTAAGCGTTTAAATGTTAAGAGAGATTTGGCATAAGATCTCGCCCAGCTCCCAGTCAGAATACCCGACGCAAAGCAGAAGCAGCTATTGGAATAAAAAGAAGAGTTTGTGTTGCGCACACCGCACTCTTCTGAAGTTCAGACGAAAAGTAGAGATTGCCACCTGCTGACAAAACGCAGGGTAGCAACGGGGATGAGAAAAAGAAGCACTTGCAGTGAAATCCAGGTTCTGCCGAAATCAACGGGCATTTTGCCGCTGACCTCAGCAGAGTCCGGATCCCACCCTTGCTCTTAACCTGCCTCGCCAGCCAAACCAAGGCGTGTTAGATAAAAGATAAAGTCCCAAAGCTTCTACTTTATCTACGGAGGAAAACAGCTGACAGAGCAAGGAACATACTCAGCCAGCAGGTCTCCGGTTCTGTGGGCTTCAGCTGATGAGCTCATATTGTCATAGAGTCATGGAATCATAGAATGGTTTAGGTTGGAAGGGACCTTTAAAGATCATTTAGCTCCAACCCCCCTGCCATGGACAGGGACATCTTCCACTAGACCAGGTTGCTCAAAGCCCCGTCCAACCTGACCTTGAACACTTCCAGGGATGGGGCATCCACAACTTCTCTGGGCAACCTGTTCCAGTGCCTCACCACCCTCATGGTGAAGAATTTCTTCCTCATGTCCAATCTAAACCTATCCTCCTTCAGTTTAAAATTGTTGCCCCTTGTCCTGTCACTACAGGCCTTAGTAAAAAGTCTTTCTCCATCTTTCTTACAAGCTCCCTTTATATATTGAAAAGCCATAATAAGGTCTCCCAGAGCCTTCTCTTCTCAAGGCTGAACAACCCTAACACTCTTAGCCTTTCTTCACAGGAGAGGTGTTCCAGCCCTCTGACCATTTTCATGGCCCTTCGCTGGACCTCTCGAACAGGCCCATGTCTTTCTTGTGCTGGGGACCCCAAAGCTGGACACAATACTCCAGGTGGGGTCTCATGAGAGTGGAGGGTGAGAATCACCTCCCTTGACCTGCTGACTATGCTTCTTTTTATGCAGCCCAGGTTACATGGCTATCTGGGTTGCAAGCGCACATTGCCAGCTCATGTCCAAATTTTTATTCACCGATTGATCGAGTGAGAGGGAACATCTGATCAATGGGGTCCCACAGCTACGTGAGGGCCCCATATGAGGTGGCTGGTGGAGACAGGAGGCAGTGCTGGACTGCAGCCAGGAGCACACCACTGCTCCATCTCAGGCAAGCGTGGAGGCTCCTCACCACAGCAGAAAGAGGGCTGCAAACGCACCTGGCGTGGCCATAGCCTCCCGGAAATGCAAGGCCTGGACTGCACCTCATTTCCCAATGAACAGTGGGCAAGAGAGGGGACAGGGTGCTACATAGAATGGGGACCTTTTATATGCCTCAACCACAGAAGAAGCTTCAAACCAGACCTCATATCTTCTTAAACACCAAAGCTAATAATTTCTGGATAACTCTATAGGAAAGCAGACTATATCCAAGTAGTGCATGACAACAACTTCTTACTCTACCAGGGACATCAGGCATCATTATGTTATAGTGCTAATTCCTTTCCATACTGACAGGACAGAATAAATAATCAAAGAAATATTTGCTTTGTTTTCTTTCTGAAACACAATAGTCTATTTCAACAAGACATGCATGGCATGCACTACTAGAGACATGTAAAAATATAAACCCGAAAATATAAATTTCAGCATGCTCTTTTTTTCAGATTTTGGAAATGTATTTTTTATTCAGGTTTGAATTGAAAGCAAAGTGTCACAGCTTTCCACAAAACTGAAAATCCAGCCTGATGTACTCAGGGATTATTGCAAGAGGCTCCTGGACACAAGACCGGGGCCATAGGAGCTTGCCTGGCTCCTAGCACATAGCTAAAGCCACACAAAGAAAGTTAGAGCACGTCTGGAGAGAGATTATTTTTTGTACAGCCACAAAAGACCTTGTGTGGGACTAGTACCATGTCATTAGCACCTAAACTGTGCTGCAGGAACTACGCCGAACTCCTAACTGTCCTAAGGAGTCCCTCCCTTTCTCCCACCTCTCAGCCATATGTTCCTACCCCTGTGCCGGCAGCACAATGCAGTTTTGCCTGGTGCAGATCCATACCATAAACTGAATCAACAACCTGATCCAGGCTTTTCTGCAGAGAGGGGGAAGATTTTTTTAATCTGGCTCAGTTCAGTGATTTGGCCTGTACCAAAGACCCGCTAACAGTTATGTGATGGCAGGTACAAGAGTGATGCAGATGTAGGAACAAACAACCTGCGGTAGCAGGGATTCCTTAAATTCCTTAAGTCAGCTTCAGTGTCGAAGTCAGAGTATCATGGAACTACAGGATAAAAAAGTTGTGGATGGTGACCAATAACCTGGAGCAACACCAATAGATTTGACCCAGACTTCAGTCAGGAGTGCACTGAGGTAGAGGCTACTAACCAATTCTTTCAGCAAAATGCTTTTAGACTGCATATGAAGTAAACTGGATCAAGTTCGTATCAGTTACATTAAAATACACATCTCAAATCCAAAGGGAAGTGAACTAGGCATTGCAATACCATGAGCTTCACATGCATGTTAAGCAAAGCCAGGGGTTCCCAAGTTGTCAGAAAACAATTTATTCTCGTAAAAAAAAAATTGCTGCAATAATGCACCAAGTGAAAAGAACTTTCCTGTCCTGCAGGCGCAAGCATATGCACTGAACCTACAGGTCTCCCACCACCAACTTGTGTTCATGACTTTTAAGCAAGTTAGTTATTTTGGATAGGTATGTAGTAGCCATTCATTCATCTACTCTCTTGCTTCCTCCTGCCCATCCAGCCAACAGACTTATCACCCACTGAAGAAGCTGTTGCTGCTTGTCTCGGAATTGCCATTTTGCAGCAAGTGGCACACAAATCCCAAATTGGCTATTATATGTGTTTTTGAGGATGGCCTAAAAATTCTGCCCATTTTAGAGAGTCTAGCCAAAATGTGTAAGTCACACACCACTGCACAAACAGAGAGCTTTGTCTTGGAGGTGAATTTGGGGCTGAGGAAGGTTGGATGAGCTCTGTGGATTACTGCCTGCCTCTTGTTACAGGGAATATGGGAACACTTCCCAGCAACAAATTTAAGTTTTCTGGCTCAAAATATTCAGGCTACAGGAGGGAATGTGCCCCTTATATAAATACTGGCAAGCTTCTTTCTCCGAAGACCTAAGAAATTAGGTTCAAATACACGTAGCTATTGAGTTACACAAGTGTCCCCAAGCAAAGACTTTGATGCAGGATCTTGGAGAAGACATAAGGAGAAAAACCATAGAGGAACTGTCAGCATGGAAAAAGAAGTGATGACCACTGTTAAGGACCAGAAGAAATGGAATTATATGGTCCTTGTTTGCAAAATTAAGATATTAGACTGAAAAAAAAAAAATCCATCAGATCCAAGCCTATGTGTTGGCAGAAGAAAGAAATAGACTTATAATAAATAGACATATAAATCCTCTCAGTAGAGACAGTAGTGTATCTGAACTGTTTAAAGTTTGTTACTTTATGTCAAACTGAGGGAACTGTGAAAGGAGGGTTAAATGAGAAAGCACAAGGAAATAAACAATTGCAAAGTTTTAATGAGTTTTGCAGTCCTTTAAAGAACATGAAAGACCGCTGGAGATTTAACAACGAACAAAGGCAAGATAGAAAAGGAAATCAGGTGCATGTTAGCAGAGATAAGAGCAGCATGCAGTCAAATAGCACATATTTAACGAAAATTGTCACTTCATTATATTTAAACCTTGAAGAGAAACTTTGCTCTTTTACACTATCACAATATGAAGCCTAAAAGTAAAATTGTGCTTTGAGAATTTAAATAGATCATGTCTCCCTGGCAATTTTAATTAGCATGCTTCTGTTTATACAAATGTGTCTGTGGGGAGCGGGTTTGAAGAATGGAAGAATAAGTCTAGATGAGTATATGGAATAATTTTAGTATCCATAATTTAAGTTTCCTTTGTCTGCCCATGAGCAAAAGGATCCAAAAAAGCATAAAATTAATATTTTTAAATTATCCAAAATCCCTGTTCATTTAATGCACTATTTACATTTTCCTAGCTTGCTCATATGCTAGTGCAAATAGCCATCCCAAATAGCATCACAATTACACAGAGCAGTATTTCAATAAAATGTAATTGTGAGAAGCAAGTTCTAACTGCAGTTAAACTGGAGTTAAAAAAGATAAGGGAGGAGAGAGAGAAAGGGGGAAGGAGGGAGGGAGGAAGGAGGGAAGGAGGGAAGGAAGGAGGGAAGGAAGGAGGGAGAGAAGGAAGGAAGGAAGGGACGGAGGGAGAGAGGGAGGGAGGGAGGGAGGGAGAAAGGAAGGAATGGAGGGAAGGAAGGAAGGAAGGAAGGAAGGAAGGAAGGAAGGAAGGAAGGAAGGAAGGAAGGAAGGAAGGAAGGAAGGAAGTGTCTTTGAAATTATTAGTCAGAAGACTCTCTCTTTGCTGTTTTGTGGCAGGAAGAGAATTTGAGAGTAGCCCTACAGAGGAAACAGACGTGGGAGCCCCCCCACCCCACCCCCCATTTACTCTGAGTGTTTTAATATCAGAGGAGTAATCTATAATATACAACCCAGGAGAATCTAGAAATACTTTCACCTGCCCCAGAGGTTTGGATTACTTGTCTAATAAGTTATTTTAATCCATCCCTCAGGCAAACTGAGAAATTTGGCATATGGCAACTCTGTCCTTCCCTCCTCTGCTATATATAAGGTAAAATCCCACTCTGATTTACATGCAGTACTCTACCACTACAATTAACAGAACTGCGGCAGGAAAAGTCAAAGCATAACCTAGTGCTATAGATGTTTTTCGGGAATGGGAGATTTCACAAACTTTCACTATTACCAGCCTTTATTGAGTTCCGAAAGTTCATGTATCTCTCTCATGACCCCCTGCCTCTCTTCAGATATTTTATTGCAGGCTTGTAAAGAAAGTTCTGTTATGCTGTATAGGATTTTAGTTTATAGGGAGTGTGTGTACATCATATTTGTGATCATCTTTTCTCTTCGGACCCTTTTCAAAAAGCAGTAAATCACGAATTTGGCTGAAACAAGCAAGTACAGAAGGTTATTTTAAATGACAAAAAAAATTTACAGATCTTGCCAGGGACATCTTTGTATTAGTTTTTAAATAAAGCTGATTTTAACAATCACTCAGTGATCAAAGCTGAAAAAAATACCTCCCAAGCTCATGCCAGGAGAGACACACAGAGTAGACAGACAGTGGGACAGTCTAAGAGACAGACTTGGAGGCAGGACTTTGTAGCACCAGGCCTGAGAAGTTCCTTTCCCCTTTAGCACTCTCAATGGCTACACAGCTTCATGGTCTCCCTCCTTTTTTATTTTAGAAAGCAAGAAAAAGGAGACTAAAGCATCCTTGTCCAATGTGGGCAATTACTCATTCTGTCTCAGTGGAGGGAGAGTTGGAAGCTGGTGCTTTTTTCATTAATGGACAGAGGCAGATACAATCAAAACTCTGGAAAACTTCAGCCTCTGTTTTCTCACAAGAGAAATCAAACAGTCCTGGGAAAGAACTTCAGACTTACAGGGAGTCAAAGAAATAAATTTCCATCCATACTCGACGTTCAGACTGAGAAAATCATAACCACTTTAGATCATCTATTTCTTTGATGCCAGCAGCCTTGGCAGGACCGGAATATTTTGTTATCAGTGATGAACACTGCAAAATATCCCACTGCGTGTATCACTTGAGGGCAGCAGAGCAGTCTGAGGTCCAAGGAGAGTTTTCCTCATTTCTCAGGCTATGTGCCCCAGCCACCAGCCTCTGAACCTGACACACATGTTTTCAGCAGGCTAAAAAACACCTTGAGCCCCTGCAGCATGCAGAAGTGCCTCCTCACCTCTACAAAAACATCTACTGGCACTAGCTGGAGACACTGGTGTTACTGCAGTGGTGGAAGACAGAGATATGGACAGCAGGTTCTTGCCCAAGAGCCCTTAGAACACAGGAGCAAGTAGAGCTTAGGCAGCAGGGGAGGGCAGAGGGTTACTGGCATACAGTTTTCATTTTAATTCTCTAAACTTCTTGTTGTTTTTCTAACCCTGCCTTTCTTGAAGTTTGAACTGCTAAGACATTTTGGAGAATCCTGAGCAAGGATGATCAGGTTTCCT
Source organism: Gavia stellata (assembly GCF_030936135.1). Classification (NCBI taxonomy): domain Eukaryota; kingdom Metazoa; phylum Chordata; class Aves; order Gaviiformes; family Gaviidae; genus Gavia; species Gavia stellata. Next base: position 16,369,856 of record NC_082598.1, on the reverse strand, counting down.
TTCATTGATCCATCGTCACGTAACAACATAAGGGAAAGAGGGACGTTGCCCAAAATTTTCCCAGCACCTTACTGATAAAAGTGAAGAATATGCCTTTTAAGTCAGTGTATAATGAGAAAGAAATTAAAACTGTCTTTATGTAAAACATACCATACAGCTGGTTAAAAGAGCCTGCAGCAAATGGAGATAGCTTTAAGACATTTCTAAATAAATCCGCTAAAGTGCGACGCTGCTCTCTTAAGAATTACTCTTACAAAACAAGCTGTATGACATTAACAAAGCCAGTCAGGTGATGAACATCAAGACACAGCAACAAAGACCATGGGGTAAAATAAAAAAGGACAGGTTAGTGATACCTGAGGCAATGTCTGCAGAAGAGGCTGCAGACAAAGCAGTCTTGCCCTCTGTGCTCAGACAGGGCTGCAGAGAAGCTGGCTGGATCCAGCAGCTTTGTGACGGTAGTGCTGTGCTTCAGCTGCCCGTTCTCCTTCCAGCCAGCATACTCTTAAAACAGGAGAAAAAGGCTCTTGCAAAGTTGTTTTCCTCCTTTACAGCCTCAGTAACTCCTTTTTACTGAGGACAAAAAATGTTCAATGGTGTTTTTACAAATCCCATTGTTGGAGCAAACATCTCACTTCTACATTTCAGTAAGGTTTCAAACCTTGCTAGGAGCAAATAAAAGCTAAAAATACCAATACATTCAGATTTCTTACTCTCGTGCACTTTTAAACATGCTTTCTTCCTACTGTAGGATCAAACTTGGGATACTTGAATGTTTGGGATTGGCATCAGTAATATTTTTCCCTGACTTTCCTTTTTCCTCCAGTTAAACAAATGAAATAGAAAACCTTGCATTTCTCACACTCCCCAGCATGAGTGAGCAGGCACACTACTCTGGATTGTTTCCCCTTGTCTTACTCCTTCATCAGTTCCTATTCAGAAAGCAGCTGGTCTCTGAATATATTCAGAGCTGGTTATCTCCATATACAAGCTATCCTAGCAGATCCAGGCTTCTATTCTTTTTTTTTTGACCAGGAAACCATTATTTAGCTATTTGTCAGTCTTTCTCCAACCCCTGCCCCATAACTTTTGAAACGGTTGGCCAATTTTAATGAAATCTGGCAGAAAAGCACAAATCTTAAAGACATTAAATTCCTATCATCTTTGTGCAAATCAATAGGTGAGGAGGAAAGATTTTGAACAAGCATTATTATTTCTGCTGCTTCACTGAAGATTTTTTCCCCCGTGTCCCACCTTCTTCCGAACGAGTCCTGAGGGCTGCCCTTGGCCTTGAACTGCAATAGCTTGGGGTACTCCTCTGGGTAGGCAGGAAATCTCTGGGCTCCCATTTAGGCATGCCAAATTTACAGTGGAACCAGCCTCAGGCAGGCAACACTCTCCTCCTCTCTCCCCGCTTGACGGACAGCCAGGCAAGGATGCCAGGCATGCTGCCAGGGTATCCAGTGGGATCTGCAGTGGACTGGGAATGGAGGAACACCCTTGACTGCACCCCACCCACAGCCTCGATTTGCAGATGGACCCAGCAGGGTGGTGTGTTCCACCTACACCTCCTTCACACCAGCCCTTTCTCTGCAGGCTCCTGCCTTACCAATGACTTCTGACAGAGCTCTCTTAATTGCCCAGCTGTATGGGGAACCAAGCACGGAAAGTAGGTCAACAGCAACAAAATGACCCATCTCGCTCCCTCCCTCCACCCCATGTCCCCTAAAAGAACGCTGCTGGAAGGTGACTCACCGTCCCTTTTCCTCTGAACGTATGGCACCCCCAACACAAAAGAACAAGTCAAAAGCCAAAATTATTTTTTTTCCTTTTTTTAAATTTTATTTTCCTAAACAGAATTTTCAAAATTTTCCATGGAAAATACTATTTTTGTAGGAGATAGAATAACTCTAATTTTTCCTTGAGGATTACAACCAAGATTGCAAAAATGATGGCATGAGCAATTTTGAGCACCCTATTATTTAGCAGCAAAGCCCTGCTTTGATCCATCTCCCTGCTGACTTCAATGGAACTACACTAGGTATAAATTAAAGCAAAACTCAGTCCATCAGCTCTACTTTAGGCTTCACGCATCCCATTTAAGCAATGCCTCCACCTTGATTTCACCTTGCTGCAGCCAGCAAAGAATGCTGATATAAAAGGTGTCGTGCTTTCATGTATCCACTCAGTCTTTCATGTTTTAAGCTGTACCATTTTACCTTACCATTAAAATTACATTTAGGCAAAAGTGAAAGAGTGTATAATCTCTTGTGCGCTCTCTGGAGAATGAGCCTCCATTAAGTTTTTCTCCATCTCCCTGTACGCAAATAGCAAAAACATGTATTTTCCAGTCAAAAACAAACAGCAAAGTAAAAAGTCTATTAAAGGGAGCACAATCACTCATTCTAACATTTTTCATCTGAATGGAGAAATAAAGTGGTATTTCTCCAGCAGGCAGGAACCTACAGTTCAAAAAAGAAAAAAAAAAAAAAGATATGCTGAGATCATCAATCACGTTAGCAGGAATTACATGTCCGGTCCCTTAGATGCCAATAACAATCCCAACCATATTGCATCAATTAGTCATTGATTGCTTGCGAAGAGGTAAGAAAGCCTTAGTGCCTCTCTCCCTTCCCTCATTGCCATGGAAGAGTGCAGCACAAAGAGCCGTATCACGAGTTGCAGCCGTGGCCACATGGATGGGCTTTCCTCTCGTGGGCAGGTCAAGGCTCCATCTGCCGCTGAAGATTTCTTTCTGGCTGCAGAAAAAAAATTCAAGTAAGTCTGTGGATTAAAGCTATTTGTGGCAGTAATCTTTTTTTGCTCTCAAATGTCATCCACTAAGCAGGCTCTACTCGTCTCACAAAACTTGGGGATCCAGGAACTCATTCTTTGGCCTTGACAGAGACGTAAAATGAGACAAAGGCAACAGAGGAGAAGAGGCGTAGTTGTACTTTCAAAATAATGTACTTTAAAAGCATCATCTGCAAACTGGGTGTCACATTGAATTTCTGGAACTGGAAAAAATAATCCTAACCTTTCAGATAAAGTTACACTAAGAAGTGTATCTTTAAATCACTTTTACATGTAAAAACTAGATAAATAAAGGTGAGTTCATTTCTCTGCACATCAATGAAGAAGTATTAGAAAATGCGGTTTGTTGAAATGTGACTTAGAAGACTTTAGAAGGGTTTTTTTTCAAACTTAAACCAGTCAATCTTCCCAGCAAATACAACCAAAAGCATTAGCTAGTGAACTTGAAAACCTTAGTATTTTTAAAGAACACTTCAGTCTATCTATTTGACTAGCCACCACGTGCTGTCTACATTGAACTAAAGCGTCACTGACAATAACCACCCTGCTCAGCTCCAGTGGGAGGCCCAGGATCTCACAGTAGTTCTAGTTTTGCTCAAGGAATCTCTTTAGAAGTGACTGAAAAGTATGAGAGGTACCAGCACAAGATCATGACAGGCTAGTTTAAATAAAAGCTTTCCTTTCATCACTTTAAAACAAGTTGTCCAGTCACTGTGTTCATTTCTTCCAAGTCTTCTGCTTGCAGAAGGCTTGCCTGTGGAAAACACTTAGGACAGGCAGCCTCCTACTGAATCAAAATACATTTGCCATTCCACTGGATAATACACTTAAGCCACCAAGCATCACCTTTTACATAGGTGATGCTTGGCAGTGCCAAATGAAAACAATATATATGTATGTATATACGTGCTTGAACAAGTAACACTAGTAACACCTGGAAAGAAACATGGTTGTAAAGCCAGAAAGAGCACTCAAGCATGCTCTATTAAAAAACAGTTTATCCAAATGTTCTTTATTTATCCAGAAAAGATTACAAAATCATATCCACCAGTCTTGGAAGTCCAAGAGCATTTCACCCACCATGACTACTACCATGTAAGGATATGGACATCACTCTGATCACATCACAGCTAAAGGTATAGTCTGTGACTTGGCTACATTTTAGTCTTGCAACTAGAGCATTTCATGCCACAGCTCAGCTGAAGCCACATTTCCTGTTATGACGAAGCATAAAACTTCAGCTATGCTGGCACCTTTTCTCTGCTGTTTCAAAGCAGTGTGGACTAGACTGTGATTTCTGCTGTTGCTCCCAGGCATAATAATTTTGCCTTTTTTGGAAAAAAACCCGTATCAGCAAGCATCAGAAAATCTGAGATTTTCTTTAACTAGAGATGATCATAAAATATGCTGTTTATGCACAAGGAGAAGCAAATGTGAAATATGCATCAGGAGAGGCACGATTATACAACAAATCAATTCATCACTGAGAGATCTGGGTTTTATTGTACCACAATAAACAATACGTAAGCTACACACCAAAAGAAAATAAGCCTCAGAGAATGGAGCAACAGCGGTAACACAGATGGTGCAAGGCACAGACTTGTTACCCTGTATGTTCAGGAAGAAGTGAGCAATTCATCTGGGGCAGACCTCTAGCTGGTGTTGGGTAGTTTTAAACCTTTTACTATCCAAGAATCTGCTCAAGCATTTCAGTCATTCCTGGTGAAAAGTCATTACTTTTTCCTAGAAAACTCAAACTGCTTCTAAACATGTCCCCTTTCTGTGTACCCTCATTTGTAAAAGGCAACTTGTAACTTTGTAAGCTCAATGCTGCCAGCAACACTTTATTTACAGAAAGTGCAGAACTTTGCAAGATAGAGTTCATCATGGAGAAAGGTCATCTCTTTTCAAAACCAAACTTGTTCAGATTGGTACTTCACTCCTATGCAAAGTGAAGAATTTTTACCTTCTTAACCTAGCAGTCACCTGGATTTCAGATACTTCATAAATTTAGATTCGTTATCAGCATACACTGCATAAACAAAGCTTTCGAGATAGAGGAAAAAATTGCACAAAAAAAGTGTTTTACTGGAAAAAACAGAAAACATCAGCTAACCTGCCAAGTTCTGTTACCACTTTTATCAGCTATGGTATGAACTGACTTCAGGAGAGTTTAATTTTATTAACACCCATGAAATCAGTTGGGGATGTTGGCCACTCTGAATTTGATGCTTGTGATAGGTATTCACAGAATAAGGTTTCTGCAACACTGTGTAAAAAAGAAAGAGCTATCGCAGGTGCTTTATTTTGACTTGCGCTACTAGTAGTAAGAGTATTTCCAAATGCAACATATTATTTTATTACTATTTAGGAGCATATTTTCTGCTTCAGAGGTGGCATAATTATTCCATTTATGTCCCCAGTTACTCAACCATAACCTGAGACAAAAAGATGTTAACCTGAAATCACAAGTTGCGTGGCTTGCTGCCATAACAGCAATGGCTAAAATGGGTCTGTCTGGCCTTACAGTCCTGTGTCTGATTCTGGGAGACCAAAAGCAAGCCTAGAACTAGAAAGAGAATGAAGTAACTCTACCAGCCCCAGTAGCACACACTGCAGGTACATTCTGAGCCAGAAGCACTTTCCCTGAATTTCGTGACTTTCAAGTACTTCTCCAGTCTCCTCTTGCAGCCATATGAACTTTTTGTTCCCACAGTATCATACGCACCTCCTTTCTGTCTCATACCTTAGTACTTCTTCAGCAATTTAGATGTTGCCTGAACTTTAAGAACTGCAGCTGGAACTAAGAAATATCTGTTACCTACTTTATTAAGTAAGAAGATATGACAAGTCCCAGCAAGTTTCTTAATATTAAAAGTATGTCAAAAATATTTTAAAATGAGACTGTTCCCCTAAAAAAGAATGCAAAAGCAACTGTAGTCATTATCAGTTTGTAAATACCCATAGCACAGGCTGCAAGTTGCAGGATATGAAAAAATGAACAAATAACAGTAACACGATTATTTTAAAACAAAAACATTTCACTAGAAGTTCCAGATAAAGTAAAATGCACTACAGTCAGAACCCAGAGTATAAAATGAAGATTCTCACACTGTGATTAAGGATCACAGGTGTTAACACCAGAAATATTCCTAATTACTTTAGAAAGAGTATAACTCAATGTACACAAAATTCGCAGTGAGAGACATAAGCCAAACAGACACTATATGTAATCCAGCTGTTTACGTAAGTGAAAATTGAGGAATGGGGTGAATATGGAAAAAGTAAAACAACTACAAGTACTGAATAGTTCTGGAACAATTGAAACAGTTACACTTAAATACATAAGTTCATTTGTGAGCTCACTGAAAATAGCAAGATGGCTTAACATTTAGTCATACATTCATAATTCTTTGTCTAACTATACTACAGTACAACCAACAAATAATGTATCTTTTTATTAGCATACAAAACTTCATGTAACCATATCTCAGCTAATATAAGACTGCAAAGCATCCTTAAAACAAACAGACAACAAAGGGCTGATTTTGGTTTAATTCAAATTCATGTTTTGTTTATTTTCAGGAGGCTTCCAGTCTCCTTTGCAGCACCTTCCTGTAGGACAATGTACAGTTGGACCCCGACAACAAAAAAGCCATTTTCAGCCAGCATTTAGGATAAAGATATATTACTTGATAAATAAGATATCCGACAAGCCTGCAACACTTAGTAAGTTGCACGAAACATGGGATGGTACATAACTCAGAGCACAGAACAATCTTTTACATTCAGCTGTTGAATCAATTACAGTATGGTCTGCTTGTTGTAATAGTTTCGGACCACTGGGCATAACTGATCCCTGATAGCCCTTAAATTCCCAAATCTCATTAATGGACTCCTGCTCCCTAGTATGTATCCTTCACAGCGCACTCATTGACACAGTCCAAGACAAAGGCCACAGATATTCCAGGTTGTCCGTGACATCTTGTGTGTGAATGGTATACCGTTCTGCAAGGCAGTTATCTTGCTTGTTCTGGTAAAATAAAGAAGAAATTTTTTTCTCATTTTCTGCACCACCCAGGGCAGGGGCAGGGGGAACACAACCAGACACCAAAACAAAAAAAAAACCTACCAAAAAAAAAAAAAAACCCAGGCACTTGCAGTGCCTTTTCCTAACACACAATTCTGAAAACATTAACTTCCCAGTAAAGTCTGAAATTTTCTTTTACTATCACAGTAAGTCACACACTATTTCTAAAATGAGTAGATGCATTTACTAAAATTAAACCCTTCACTTCTGCCCTTTCTTGCTTACTGCTACATGATCTTTAGTCAGCAGTGAAGAAACTTTTTGTTATTGAGAAGAGTAAGAGAGTCAGTAGATCACATATTTGGTTATACCAGTAGGGGCTGTACCAGGCTCCGAGCTGCAGATTCCCCACCCCTCTTAAACTTTGGTGCTTTAATCCTTCTGGACGTCCGTGTAGAAAATATGAAGCTACACAAATAGAGGCCAGATGTTAAAATCACTCTGGTATCCAGAGATAAAAATCTCACAACACTTTTAAATACCTGTCAGAATTGTTTCCTTCTGAGGAGTTCTAAATAGTCTAGGAGTACTTAGTTTACAGTGGGAAAACTAGGGGCAGGTGTTACACATCTGACCTGCTTTTAAGTCTGCAATAACAATCCTACCACTCTTGCCTTTAAAATCAAACTGATTTTTAACAATTACTGCAGAGAGCAATTCCTAGCATTTGTAGTTGGACAAGATCTCCACTCATTTCGCCACAAAATTTGTGTAACCAAAACACTATTGCTGCCAAGTCCCTTTTCTTTTGCTGTATGCCAGTCACTCTTTCTATTTTTATACCTCCTTTCATCCTTACCCATCTTGGTTAGGACAGGAGCTCAGCCACCTGGGCAGGAGGAGACTGGAGAGCCAAAGCACACCCAGTAAGACAGCACTGTCCCTCAGTTGTTGTCCCAAGTATAATGAAATTAACTCCTCTGTTTCCAGATTTTGTTTACTGCCTCCGGCATCCTGTTTTAGTCATAACAGGTCAGCCTGGGAATTACCAGCCAGCAGTCTGCACTGAATTCAAAGACTGTGGAAACATAAGATACTCAGAAGAGCGACGGAGCAGTTTGAGCCGCCAGCGAGACTTCAGGACAGCATATTAAACAGTTGTGACCCTAACACTGAGACAAATGAAAGCAGGCATAACAAAGTCAGTGGCAAAGAAGAGATGGCCTGAAAACATTTGTATTAGAAAAGCACATGGGAACGCACTGAAATCTAACGGAAACATGCTTCAACGCAAGTATTTTAAATGCCGTCACCCAGCTGCCTCACGCCGGCCTCTCACAGCCCCAGAGAGCCTGAGGAAACGCAAGATACAGGATCCCATGTAAAGACCTAAGCCTTCAGTTATCCTTGGGGGGACGGCAGCAGCGTCGCCTGAAGCAGAGGAGGGAAGACCGGGGGCAAGGCTCCGTTATCAGCCAGCAACAGCCCCCGGGCGCCCTGAGGGGAGACCCCCCGCCCCCCCGCAGCCCCGCCGGCACCGCCTCCACGCCCGTGACCCGCCTGCCCCGCCCCGGCGGCGCCGGGCGCAGCCGCTGACAGGCCGTGGCCTCGGCCCGCCCCGCGGCCCCGCCCCCTCGGGCGGAGGCCCCGCCCCGCCCTCCCGCCTGCGACGTCGCAGCGCTCTGGCCCCGCCCCGCGCCTCGGGGAGGAAGCGCGCGGCGCTGCCCCCACCATGATGGCGGCCAGCGCAGGAAGGGGCGGGGCGCGGGGCGGAGCTGCGGGGGCACCGCCGGGGAGCGCGGCAGCAGCGCGGCGCCGGGCGGCGGGCGGCCGGGGCGGCGGGCGCGCCTGCGCTGCCCGCAGCGCCCAGCCGCGGCCGCGCGGCGCGGGGGGCTGCCGGCGAGGCGGGCGGGGGCCGCGGGCCGCCGTGGCGGCCGCCCCCCTTCCCCCGCCGCTACGGGCTCGGGGCCCCACTGGAGCGGGCCGCGAGCGGCTCCGCCCCCTCCGTCCCCTTAAAGGGCCCGCGGCTGCTGCGCGCGGTTCCGCCAGTGCTCGCCCCGCGCCGATGGCGCCGCTCTCGGCGGCAGCGTCCCTGCTTCCCTTCCCGTCGCCTGCCGCTTCCTCCCTCCGTTCCCTTTCGCTTCCGGGGTCAGCGCTGCCGCGGCCGCTGCTCGGTAACCAGCCCCGTCCCGGGGTCCGGCCGGGAGAGCCGGCCGCCGCGCCCCGCGCAGGCCGCGCCGCGCCGCCGCCCCCATGGCCAGCAACCCCCAGCCGCAGCCCCCGCCGCCGCCGCCCCCGCCGCCGCCCCCTCAGCAGCCGCCGCCGCTGCCGGGGGCCGGGGCCGCCGTGGGGGGCGGTGCGGCCGAGCCCGAGCTGGTCTCCATGATCGTCAACCACCTCAAGAGCCAGGGGCTTTTCGACCAGTTCCGCCGCGACTGCCTGGCCGACGTGGACACCAAGGTGGGGGCGGGAGGGGGGCCGGCGGCCGGCGCCTGAGGGGGGGCCCGGCGCCCCGCCGGTGGCTCTCCCCGAGCCCCGGCACGTCGGGGGCAGGCTGGGCCTGCCCGAGGGCGGCGGGGCCCGGCCCGGCGGTGGCGGCGGATTGCGGGGGAGTGCGCCCAGCGCTCGGGGGTGGGGAGCGGCAGCCTGGGCCCGCGCGGGGCTCCGGCTCGGCCCTCGGCCCCAGGACGCTTCTCTGCGTCGCCGGGGGCGAAGCTGGAGCCCCTGTTTTCGGAGGGGAGCGTGGGCTGGCCGGCGATACAAACACGCCTGGTTTTGTGGAGTGTTTCTAGCCATACGGGCATGTTTAACACGCTGCGATCGCCGCAAGGGAGCGGCTGCGCCTTCAGTGGTTTGGGGGGGTCCGACGGGGCTCCCAGCTCTTCCAGCCCGGCCTCCGGGAGAATAACTGCTTATCAAAGCCTTACTGTCCCGCCTCTCTGTGGTTGCTTTCTAGCCTGCCTACCAGAATTTGAGACAGCGCGTTGACAACTTTGTTTCCAATCATTTGGCAACTCATACCTGGAGTCCTCATCTCAACAAGAACCAGCTGAGAAATAACATTAGGCAGCAGGTTCTCAAGTAAGTGACAGCTCTGGGGTTTCTCTGTTTGAACATGCTCATGTGTGATGGAGGCTGTAGGTCAATTGTAAAGTGTCTGCTTTCTTTGACAAAACTTCTGAAGAAGTTTGGGGTTTTTTTAGCGTCTAAAATATGGTACTATTTCAGATAGCAGCTCGCCATCAGAATTAGACTGCAAATATTATTTTGTCTGATCCAAGTGGATGCAGGGGTGGAAAGCTTCGTTTTGACTTGGGGTGTAATGCCCTGGCTAAAGTCTATCTTTACTGTTTCTTTTTAAGGGAGGTATTAATAAGATTGCTCTTATCATCAAGTTTTGAGCTAAGGAAAGTTAGAAGGATTTGACAAACTAAGCTCTGCAGAGTGCAAACCTAAATTCGCAAAACAAAAAAAAGTAGGTAGACAGCGAAGAGGTTTTTCAGAACTGCTGTTACATCAAAATTATGTCAAACACTTATCCAATGTTACATTATTTCATGAGGGTTCCTCTAGTTTTTCTTCTCAAAACTTAAAGTCATAAGAAACGTTAGGAAATTTCTTCAAAGTAGCATGTGTTTGGTCACTAAATAGGGTCAAACAAGAGTTTTGGGAACAAACTGTCTCCGTTATGCTGTAGTGGTACCATTGACAACTGGTACTGAGGAGCTATTTTGTTTGGGGGGAGGGAAGTGGTTGTTTGGGGGGTTTTGGGTTCTTTTTAAAGAAGCAATGCACACAAGGGGCAATATATGTTCCACAAATGATTACAGGGGTCTAGAGAAAACCCATAGATATAAAGCTCTCTGTTGCCATTTATTTTATTTTACTGAAGATTAAGGGTGTTCCATACAGCTGCAGAACTCTGAGGTGTCGCACTGTATTGTGCAGAAAGTAACTTAGGGTGGTGATGACTGGTCTGGTAGTTGTTTGTTCCTCATGCCTTCTGTAAATCCTCAGTTTTATGCCATGGGAATTGATAACATTAGGTTTCTTCTTAATTTTTTCCACAAATGTCGCTTTTACAGTTAGATAACATTTGTAGGCATAACCAGTAATGATATAACAACAGGCTGTTTGTTGTGTTAATTCCATGCAGTTGGATTGCTTTGTTTCTGTAGCATTTTTTTCTCTTCGTTCATAAGGCACAGAGAGAGCGGTTGAAGTACAGGCAGCTGGCTAAATACGTAGCTGCAGTGATGCTCAGAAAATGTTAGTGCTTCATTGGAGGTTCTTAAGAGTGTTTACGTCGCACCTAAATGAGTATATTTCATTAAGATGTTCTTGAAAAGTCAATTCTCTTATTAAGTATTCATGTAACTTTTTGTTCCAGGTCTGGAATGTTGGAATCTGGAATTGACAGAATTATTTCTCAGGTTGTGGACCCAAAGATCAACCACACATTCAGACCGCAGGTGGAAAAAGCTGTCCATGAATTTTTAGCCACATTGAATCACAAAGAGGAGGCAGGCCCTAGTACATCTCCAAGTGAGGAGAAAACAGATGCTTCTATTACAGTACAAGGTATTCTACCATTTCTCTGAGAAGTCTATTAACAAAAGTTTGTTTCTGGAGGAAGCAGAAACATTAACTAGGTTTGCTGCTAGCACAGAATTGTTAGCCATCAGTATTAACAAGCTGAGCTCCAGGTAGCGTACCATACTACTTGTCTCTTACTGTGTGTATAAAGGTAGAAGGCCAGAGAGATGTCGCCATATACCACCATGTCACTCTGTCACTTCTGCTTGAGATTACAAGGAATCAGTTTACTATAGGGAAAAAAGTTGGTCTCAGGGTTTGGCCCTCTAAGTATTATAGGATCAGATAAGGCATAGCTGTAAGAGAAGAAAGATTCGGTTTTTTATGCATTGATAGATTGGAAAAAAAAGTTATCTATGAGACAGTTACCTGTCTTAATGCAGTTGCTGTGTGCAGTAAAATTGAATGGCTAAGGTCCTCTCAGGAGCTTAAATTCTGCTGTATATCAGCCAATCTTTAGTTTGTTTATAAACACAGCACTTTTTCTTTAAGGTTTTCATTTGTGTTGCCTGGTATCAACTTCTAAATCCTGCAGGTAATTGTCCATTCTTTCCCTTCCTAAGAGACTCCACAGCAGTCCATCTATTTGTAACCAGACCCTTTATTTAAATCCTAGCCCTTTTCCTGTGAGGCCCACTTCCTTTAAAGTAAGTGGGTTAACAAGCCAGCTGCAGCTCTTAGTGCTAGTCCAGTTAACCCTTTCTCATCCATCTTCAGAGTTGCTTCTAAGAGGATGGGAAAGTGATAAAGTATTTCTGATAGTCCTATTGTTATATAATCAATATGCTGAGTCCATTTTCCATGTCGTTTATGGAGATACCAGACGTATGAAATACAGACTTTCTGCTGCAGTATTCTATATTGTGCTTCTCCAGAGTCGTCATCATCCCCCTTGGGATGGTGGTAAAGTTGAACAAGGATTGTGTTCAGAACATCCTTCCCATAGACAACCCCTGCTTTCTTTAGCTGATTTCAGGAACAGCGGTAGGTCACAGAGCAAAATGAATCTCTGGTAATTAGATCATAATTGCTGCAGAAATGCAACTTCTTGTTCTTTTTTCTTTTTTTAAACCAAAATCTCTAAATGCAAAATTAGTCAAAACTTTTAGTTAATTTTACTTATTTTAAATAGAGTAATTATTATTTTTCCTTTCACTTGCTTAACATTCTATCTGAACGGAATTACAGAAACTAAGATGAACTAAAACTATCTTCTCTCTTACTATTCAAGGTGTCTCTGCTACAGCTCCTAGTGGCAATGTAGCTAGTGATGCAATGTCCATTTTGGAAACAATAACATCTCTTAACCAAGAAGCAAGTGCTGCCAGGGCTTCAACAGAGAACTCAAATCCCAAGAACAATGACAAAGTTGCAAAAAGACTCTCATCTCAGCAGAGTGTGGATGGTAGCACTGACAGAGAGAGAAATGCAGAGGACTTGCCAGACAGGGAGAAAGCAATTTGTGATCTTTCTGGAGAAGGGGCTGAAACATTTGCAAAGTGTGAAGATTTAAATGAGCTTCCTTGCCAAAGCGAAGAAATAAAAAATTCAGCAAAGGATACTAATAATTTGACATTTACAAGTAAAGAAATTCAACAGGAAAGTGAAGATCAAAAGAGTAAATTATTAGATAAATGTGACAAGAAACCAGACAGCAGTGAGAAAGGTGAAAGAAGAAAAGAAAAGAAGGAAAAACTTGACAAGAAGTCTGACCATTCAAAGAAAAGTGATGATACTATGAAGTCAAAAGATGAAAAGCAAGGAAGAGAGTTGGAACCAGTGAAACAGTTAGTTCCAGAAAAAAATAGCAATAAACATAAAACAACTGAAAGCACTAAAGAAACTAAAGAAGGTATGGTGTGGGCAATGCTCTTACTTAAAATATGGATATGGGGGGTTTTTAAGTGTATTCAGGAGCTGAATCAGAAATATATTTGGAATGTAGGTTCTCTGCTAGATCTAGCAAGTTTGTCTAGTTAGCCACAGCTCAGTCTTGGTTCATGTCCCTTAACTGAGGTACCCACATTAGGAATCAGAGGAGTTTTGATTCAAGTGTGTGATTGGTCTTCTGCCTTACTTGGGCAAGTTTCCTCAACGATGCCAGTCTGCATTTAAAGTTTCTAGTTGTACCTCAGGGTGATATTTATTTTGAGTAAACCAGAGTTAGGCTAATAACATTTCATTAAGGTGTTACAAATATTTTTTTTTTTTCCTATTTCTTGTTCTGAAGATAATTTTGTTTTCAATGGCAAAATCACTCTTTTGGTAAGAAAAGTTTCTCAAATACAGTGTGCTGCATTACAGCCCTTTCTTTCTATTTTTTCCTTTGCAAGAAAATACGTCAGTAGATTCAGATATGGATGTACTCAGTGACATCACTGTCAGCTCTGTCCATACCAGTGACCTTTCTTCCTTTGAAGAGGAGAGTGAAGAGGAGACTGTAATTTCTGACAGTACTGAAGAGGGGGAGATCACATCAGACGGTAAAATTATTAGATTGTTAAGTAGCAAGAAAGAATATGCAACGCTTTCATTGAGTGCATCATATCATAAATTTGAGGTTTTGCAGTATGTTTTATTGTACTTTTTTATGAGAAAGAATTTAAATATGGAATGGATAGTTTCTGTGAATTTACGAAAGATGAATAGTGCACGTACTTTGAATATTTTTTTTAATAGCTTGATATATTCTGAACATTGTAAATCTCATTTGTGCTACAGTATTTCATAGGCGGTAAAAACACTTAATGGTCATGGATATGTCACTTTTCTATGGGTTTTTTTCGCCTCCCTTCCGCCATGATTTTGGTATAACATTGGAGTGCTTTGTTTGTTGACCCCAGGGTAGTGGTTGTAGCTGACTTTGCAGATCAGGTTGGTTTTAGAGCTTTAGGATTGCAGGAATTTCCAAATTCTACCTGGCCACAGTAGAAGGAGCAGGAATGGATCTACCTTTAAGAGTTTGGAAACACCAAATCTTTTCATTGACTGGGTTACCTTTTTGTGTTCTGCATGTCTAGAGCAGACCTCAGACTGATTTCTGCAAATACGTGGCTTTTGCAGTTAATAAGACTTTCCACTTCATAATACGGAGTGCCTTATTACCTGAATGAGTTGTCTCTAGTATGCTGTGAGCTTATCTTTTCTGCTCTAAAAATATTATTTAGAAGCACTGAATTACTTGCATATTCTCTGGCTTTGGTGTTACCTTTAAACATGACAGATCGCATTCAGTTATGACTAAATATTTGTGAAGTGAAAATAAGCCTTAAGTATATTTCAGGGATACAAATAACTTGTACAGTATGGAGCACAAATGTTTTTGCTCTATTTCTAATAATCCTGGTAAAACTGAAATAGCTTTATTTATTTTTACTTGAATAATACTTACATGAGTATAAGCAACAATGTGTTTTGTGTATATATTTCAGTAAGCCTATCTAGTTTTTACATACTCAAATATTGTACAAATTTTTTTGGTGTAGGGAAGAAGCTTAACTTAATATATAGCAGAAATTATGTTCTGACTTCTTAGGTGTTAACTACTAAATATAAAAAGGCAGCGTGATTACAGGCAAGAGGGTAAGCCCAATTGTTGTATCCCAGTTTATTCTGGGGTTTGTATCTTGCGATTTTTTGGCTGAATGGTGTGCACAGACACATATGAATATACCTTTCAGGTTCTCATAATCTAGTGTTACTTTGATGTTAAAGGGTTTAATTTTTTTAACTGTTTATGTTTTTAGAATAATTGTTAATACATTTTGAGTAGCATTGCCTCCTCCAAAGTTACATTGAAAGCACTGCCCTAATTTAACAATGTATCTCTACACTTCACTAACCTTTCTTCAGATGAAGAGGAGAAAAACAGTCAAAGTAAAACAAAGCCTCATGCTAATGAGCTGAGTGATGGGAAGGCCAAGCCTGTTCGTCATGCTTATGTTCGCAAGCCTTTCTTGTACTCCAAATACTTCAGTGATTCTGATGATGAACGAACTGTAGAACAACGCCGTCAGTCCATTGTAAGTTACTGCTCGCATTCTAGCTCCTTAATCTTTTCAGCACAGAAGTTCCACTTCTTATTTGGTGGTGGTTTGTGAGGGGGAGTCTTCTGTTTCTTCTCACTTAATTTTTTTTTTTTTTATCCTTGTGTTACAACTACTCCTTCTTCAGACTTTCACCAATATTGCATGATCTGCTCTCCAGCAAAGCACTCTGCTGGTTATAGTTTGAAGGCTTCTGGTGGTGAAAGCAATGACACACTTTTCCATCTTTTTCCCCTGCTCTAAAATGAACAGTCTTTTGGTGTTGACAGAGGATTTACCAATTACATGCAATGTCTTCACAGAATCACGGCAAGAAGTGGATTCTTTGTGAACTGAGTGATTTGATAGGGAGAGTAAGAACTGCTGCACATGTGAAAAACCTGGTCTTCACTAGATTTAATGCATATAATGACAATTTGGGTGGAAAAAGTAGCCCATCTCTACCTGCAGCCTGCCTTCAATGGGGTTTTGTGTAGTTCAGGTTTGTGTTGACTACTGCAGGCTACTTCATTACATCATCTCTTTACAAATGTAGTTCTTGTTGTCCATGAAGTTGGTAGTTTGTAGCATGTTTGCAGCCATTGAGATTGGAAACAGAGGTTTAAGCATGTTCACTATGTTCTGTGGAAGAAGGACCAGCACACAGAAGAGGGAGCAACAATTCTTTTAGATCTTTTTCCTTTGGCTAAATATAATTTTTTTTATATATAGTTGTATATAATGTATTATTTATATATGCATGTTATGTATATATAAATAAAATAAAAAGTAAGATATATTCCTTGACAAGGTCTCATAGCCTCAGTCTGCGGTGTTGAGCGGCAATGAAACTCTGGAACTCAGCTAGTTTCACTTCACGGGAAGTATCACAAGGTTCCATTAACTTTCATATAACGATTTCTAAGGACTATTTATTTTTTAGTTTGCCTCAAGCTACAATGTTCTGCTTTCTGTGGGTTTTAGACATACATTTGTAGTCAAAGAATACTCTTTGACCTGATGACAAATTGTTTTCTTTGGTTTTGTATCTCCAGGCCAAAGAAAAAGAAGAGAGACTCCTAAGAAGACAAATTAACAGAGAGAGACTTGAAGAAAAACGTAAACAGAAGGCTGCAGAAAAAACAAAATCCCTAAAAACTGGAAATCATAATGCTAAAGGTATGAGAAGTATAACATTAGCCCCCGGCGCCCTGCTCTCACTCGCTCACTCTCTGGGGAAAAAAACATTCAGCTTAAAATGTTGGTAATAGGTTTCTAGTCGTTTCCCTTAAAAACCCAACATTTCAACATTGATGTAACAGAAAAATGTATACTGCAAATTATTAATAGAAAATTCCATGTCTTCACTTTTTCATATATCCTTTCATGTATCATTACATTGCTTAAACACAATTCATGTCTATATACATTAGTATTCTCTGCTACACATTAGTACTCTCTACTGCTTTCAGTCACGTTTATAGTTGAAACAGTAATATAATGACATGCTTATGTATTTCACCATTTGTGCATTATTTTAGGAAAAAGTGGCTTGAACTTAGAAGAACCTTCATCAAGAAGTCTTGAGTCAAAAGCTACTGGTACCAGCATTAAGGATGTGCTTAAAGAACAGAAATTTTTAGAAAAAAAAGTAGCCTTGAGCAGAAAAAGAAAAAGAGATTCAAGGTATTCATGTATTTTCTCAAAAGGAATTAAGTTTTTGAATATTCATTTTTGCAGATGGAAAAGGTTTTCTTCAACTTTGCAGTTAGCCTTACCCATTTTAACAATTTTCTCTTAAAATATTCACATAATTTTGTTACTAATAAGCATGAAGTTCAGGCAGAAAATCAAATTATAGCTGCTTAAATATATTGCAGCTCAGACTGCAGTAGCAGCCTTTATGTGGCTTTTCACACACAGAATGGTAATAAAGGCATGATAATGGAGAGCTTTTACATGTTTGTGCGTCTGTTGGTCAACTTGGCTTGATCTTTAAATTGATGTTTTACATAGATAAGGACACATGTACATATCTGTCTACATACAGGTACATATGGGGCAAGGAGATCTCTTATCTATTTTACAGGAACAACAGTAGTACTAATATTGTCATGGTAATATTCTCTGCTTTAAAGCACTGATGTCCAGGGGATATCTTTGAAATTGGTACACATAATTTTCCAAGAGAAAAAAGCTTGGACAAATTGGCTAGTCAAAAGTTGTGTGATCATGTTCTATTTCAGTATTTTTAGTGTGTATTTCTCTCTCTGCTTCAGCTTTAAAAGCAGAAAGTTTACAAACTAATGTTAGGCTGACACCGATTTTTCTTTTTTTAATTGTCCAAATACCTGTTTCAGGCATGCTGAAGATGGTTGCAAAAAGAAATATGAGCCATCTGAAGAAGATTCTAAAGAAATGCAAAAGACAAATGAGGTATGTGTCTCTTAAGTATAAACCTTATGATCTTCCTTTTTAATTGTAATAATACTTGTTCATACGTCCATACCAAACTGCTTAATATTGCATTTGTTCTTATGAATTAGTTTTTTCATGCTAGTTCTTTCAATCATGTTAGTGATTTGACATTGCTGTAGTAATGTTTTCTGAATTCCAGTAGCCACTAGAATATCCAGTCTATGTATTCGGTGCTGATGCGTGTTGTAATAGAACACAAGATATAGTTTAAGCCCTATTCTGTGAAGCATGTTGGGTTTTTTAAAAGAGCAAAGTGTGTCTTCTGTGCAAAGATCTGAGGAGCTTGATCTATTTAAACTTCTCACTGGGAAGTTAAAGGAAAGCTGAATGTAGTCAAACACTAAAGGAAAGGGAATTTTTATGGTGAGAGTTTTTACCAACAACATATTAACAAAAAAAAAGTGATAGTTGGAAGTTCACATGGAAGTCTAGATTTATCTTTTGTGGGTTTTGGGGTATTGTTTGGTTTTGTTTTTTTCTAAACAGACAGCATAATGGCTCTTTAAAGTAACTTGCAGAGTACATGAAATTGTGATTGTCCATTTAAAAATCCATTTAAGTAATTTTAGAAAGAAAAATAATTTTATAAAGAAAGGATACTCAAGTTCAAACAGAGTGCTTAAGATTAACTTCTGTTTCTTTGGATTTTCCCACAATGGCAGATAGTTGAAATGAAATGAAAACGGCAAGTTTCATTTTCTTACTGACTATATTTTAGGGGAATTTTTATTACAGTGTTAAGTGTATTCTCTGGTGTATTGTTTTTAATAGAGACTTTGCCCTTAACAATTCTGTTCGGTCATATAGTGAAGGAACTGTGTAACATTTGCTTATGTATATAAAAACTTTCTTTTGTAGACTTGTGAAAAAAATTCTTCCAAAGAATTGAAGCATAATCATGGGAAAAGTGAAATCTCTAAACAGCTTAGAAGACTTTCAGAATCAGTGCATTCAACTGAGGAAAGCAAAAGTGATTCTAAAGCAGAAAAAGAACATAAAAGAAAAACCTCCACCTCCCTTCAGCCTGAAGGAGCCCAGCAGGACAGTGAAACAAGGGATCCAAAAAGACAACTGGATAGAGCAGAAATCAATACTGAAGAATTACAGAAGCAGAAATCCGTATTTAAAAATGAAAAACACCCCAAAAAAGATAGTGACACAGAAATTCAACATATGAGAAATGCTGCCAAAAAAGAAGCTAAATCTTACAGAGATAAAAATGAAAAGGAAAGAACTGCTTTAGAAGATAAACTTTCTTTAAAGCACAAATATAAAGGAGACAGTATTCACAAATCAAGTGAAGATGTTGAACTCCATTCATTTGAGAGAAGTTTGAAAGGAGAAGATGGTGGTCAGAAACATAATCAACAAATAAAGGTTTCCTCAGATGACAAATCTGAAAGAAAAAGTAAACACCGAAGTGAACGGAAAATATCGGTAACAGGAAAAGATGGAAAAAATATTTCTGAATCAACCTTAAAAGCTGAAGAATTGCTGCGTAAGGAAAATAAAAAAGACAGACATCTCTCAACAGAAAAATCAAGAGCAGAATACAAGTCCAAAAGGTCCCTGAGTGATTCTAGGCCACAAAAGGATTCCTTAAGTGCCTCAAAGCAACTTGCTTCTGCATCACACAGAAGGAGCGAAAGCTACTCTGAAGATAAACATGAAATAGAATCAACTAACTCTGATTGTAACTTGAAACAAGAAGATGGTGTTCATAAAGATAGACGAAGATCTAAGAGCCTTGTAGAAGACAAGATTTTGTTAAAATCTAAGTCAAAGAGTCATAGTAAACAATTCAAAGCATCTGAATCAGAATTACAGGAAAATTTAACAAAACAAGAGACTGGTCAGAAACTAGACAAAGATAAGAGCATGGAAGAGAATGATTCAGATAAGCAACACAAATCCAAGAATGAAGATAAAGTTTTTGAGGAGAGTGGTGCTGAGTTTGAGCTTGTAAGTGGCACGCAATCAACTCAGGGATCACAAAAAGACGTTACTCACAGAGTTAAGTTACATTCTGGAGAAAGAGGATCTGTAAAAGAGAAATATAGAGGTGATAAAGATCTAAGCAATTCCAAACTAGAAAGAAGGTTCTCTACTGAAGGTCACAAAAGCAGAAACTTAAAGCACAGCAACAAGGAAATAAAGAAGAAGGAAGAGAGTATCAAGTTGGAAGATAAAGATATTAAAGAAATGGATAGTGGGCATGAAAAAGTAATGACCATCACAGTACCAATGGATAAAAAACAAAGTAAGAAGGTATCCTCTGAAAGTAGAAAAGGCAGTATATCAAATCAAGATTTACTTGGAGAGGAAAAGCAATCTGCTAGCACAACTGAAAGCAGCCATGCTCCAGCCCCTCAAAAGTCAAGTATGAATAATGAAGACTTGCATTCTTGTCATGGGGAAGAGCTGATGGAACTTGATTTGAAACAAACAAAAGTACAGGAAGCATCTAACATCAAAGGAGAAAACATTCAAAACTCACTCCAAGCCACAGATGCTGAATATGCAGCAAAAGAAAAAATATCTCTTGCTATTTCAAATCAGGAATTAAAACACAGCTTGGCAGATTCTGAAGCTTGTGAATCACAGTTTCTACCTGCAGCTGGAAAAAGTGTTAAACAAGAAGATATCCCTAATAAACAAGTTGGTGCCTTAAACACTTTGTCCAAACAAGCTTCCATGGATCAAGGACCCAATAAACAAGGGGCTTATAAAACAAGCGTTGTGTATGAAACAAGTGGTAGAATCTTACTGAACGTTCCCAGTAAGGATCAAGCTTCAGAAGATAGCAGAAGACCAAAGAATTTAAAAACTGTGATAAATTCCAATTCAGATGATGTTCCTTTACCAATTAATTCTTCCAGAGGAGATGCTGCTGATGCAAAGTCTGTGGATATGGATATCTCAGATTTTACAGATTCCTTGGGTAGTATGTCTAAAGAATGCCGTAATTCAGATGGAACTTCTTTATTTGAAGATACTTTCATTTTGAAGAATGATGCAGCACAGGTTGTATACATGGAACAACACAATAGTGCAGTGCTGAGTTCTATCATGAAAGATGATGGTGACAACACCACTATAACAAATAGTGTAGGAAAAGATAATGAGGTGCCCTGGCCTGATGAACAGGCAATGAAAGACAGTACAGCTGGAGTACCTAGTCAAGAAGATTATGACGGAGCAGCAAAGTTAGAAAGTACTCAGGGGAGCGAGTTGAAAATAAAAGAGGAAGACTTGATGACTGACATAACTGAAGATTGTGGAGATGTAACAACAAAAGAACTTCTAAAAAGAAAAGAAAGAGAGTGCTCGAATACCGATCCTTCCACAAAGGGAGAAAGAAGCATAATGTCTGATAATATGGAAAAGAATGAGGTGCATGATATTGATGATACCATACAATCTTCCTCTGTGTTAGTGCCTGAAAGAGTTCCTGAGGAAACAGTCAAAGGCTCTGTTATAGCTAGTGGGCAAGAAGGGAATAGTGTGATTGGCATGGAAGATAAAAATGAAAGCAATGCAGTAGGTACCAGTGCAGGAAGTAGTAAATTTAGTTTGTTGTACAGCAGCCTACAAACAACTCCAGCCACTGTGATAGGAACCAGCACAGAAAAGATCACTGAGAGCACTGTAATGGCCACTAGTACAGGAGAAGAAAGAGCTGAGGGTCCATCACATTCTGGAAAGGGCAGTGATGCTACAACCACTTGCTCGGAAGAAGAAAGTGAGGTGACGGTAATCTGCACAAGTATAGAAGCTGATGAAGGTTTCACAACAGGCATATGGGTAAAAAGTAGTGAGGGTGGCAGTTTCATCACAGGAGCAGATATTGGTGAGTGTACTGTTGCAGCAGCTGAAGAAGGTGGTAGCAGTGTTGTCACCGAAGGATTAGCAGAAAGTGAAAGTTTCCTAACAAGTACAGAAGAAGAAAATGGTGACTGTACCATGGTTGATGCAGAAGAATGTAGTAAGGATTCAGTCAATGCAAGTAGAGTAGAAATTGAAGACAGTGTGAATAGTGCTGGGGCAGAAGAAAAAGATGATGCTGTGACTAGTGCAGGCTCTGAAGAAAAGCGAAAGACCTCAACTTGTGTAGATACAGGCAAATTTGAAAGTTCTGTATCCTGCTTAGGTGAAGTGGAGAGCGACGGAGCTGTAACTAGTGCAGGGACAGAAACAGGTGAAGGGTCGACAAGTGGTGACAGTTCAGGTGAACTTCAGGGCAGTGTGAGAGCTGGCCAAGTAAAAGAACACGAAGGTACTGTGACTTGCACAGGTGCAGAAGAAAGAGGTCATAACTTCATCATCTGCTCTGTGACTGGTACAGATGCCCAAGGAGAAAGCACTGTAACTGGTGCGTGTATTGCAATGGTCACAAACAACAGTGCCACAACTGGAACTAGTGGTGACAAATCTGAGGATACTGTAAATGGTGAAAGCACAGTGACCAGCACAGGCATAACTCCAGAAGATGATGCTGAAATTTCAGTAGTCTGCACAGGACTAGAAGACAGCAATGAGGGGTTTGCAGTTTGTTTAGAAGCTGAAAAATGTGAAAGTCTAATGGACAGTACAAGGTCAAAGGAAGAAGCCAGTATCACTACGGTCAGTGTAGGTCCATGTGATGATGAAGGTTTTGTGACTAGTACAGGCTCAAAAGAAGAGGATGAAGAAGGTGAGGGCATTGTCACCAGTACAGGAAGAGGAAATGAAGAAAATGAGCATGCTTCTACTTGTACAGGAATGGAAGGTGAAAATGCACTAATTTGTATAGGCGCAGAAGAAGGTGAAAGTTCCATTATCTGCATAGTTTCTGAACAAATGGAAGCTGAATCAGGAGTGGCTGGCACAAATATAAATAAGCTTACTGTTGACAGCATGACCAGTGCAGAGAAAGAAGCTAATTCTGGCACAAACTGCAAAAATGCTAAAGGGATTGTTGAAAGCAGTGTAACCAGTGCAAGTGCTCCAGATGAGAGTGCCTTGACTGCACATGTAGGAAAGCATGAAGGTACTTCGATTCCCTTAGACGCCGAGGAATGTGAAGGTCCCATGACTAGTGCTATGGCAGTGCAGGATAAGAGTCAGTCTGGTGCTGAAGACAAACATGAGAATGCCATGACTTCCTTTGACAGCAGAGAACTTGATGCCTCTATAAGTAGTGCAGTTCGAAAGGAAGATGAGAATTCTCTTATTCCTGCTGACAGAGAAGAAAAAGTAAAAGGTGATATCATCTCTACCAGTACAGTGGAAGAAAGTGATGCTCCCTTACATTCAGCCATGGATGCTGAGGAAGGTCCACTTGCTGTTGCAAGAGCAAATGAAAGTGGAGAAAGCTCTGTGATCTTAATAGACACTGAAGACACAGAGGTGCCTATGCCCAGTACAGCTACAGAGTTTAAAGAGTGTGTGCATACTTTTAGCAGTAAGCAGGAGAAAGATGAGTGCACTATGATTTCTACCAGTATTGTGGAAGAATTTGAGGCTCCTATGTCAAGTGCAGCTATTGAATATGACAGTCAGCTCCCCTCTGTGAAAACAGAAGAAATAAATGAGAATGCTATAGTTTCTATAGATATGGAAATATATGAGGTTCCCATGCCTAGTGAATCCAGTGCAGGAGGAGATGATAACGATGACGAAAGTCACCCAACTGCTAGCGGTAAGGAAGAAAAAGATGAGTGTGCTATGATTTCCACAAGTGTTGTGGAAGAACAAGTAATCCTAATGTCAGGTGAAGTCACAGAAGAGGCGATTCAACATGTGTCAGACACAGAGTCAAAAAATGAAACGGTAATGATCTCTACAAGTACAGCAGAATGTTTTGAAGCTCCTATGTCTAGTGTAGCTATGCAAGATGAGAACAAACTCACTGCTTCAGAAACAGAAGGAAGATATGAAGCTGCCATGATCACTACAAGCATGACAGAAGAATGTGAAATAGTCCTGATCAGTGCAGCACCACAAGCCGAAAGTCAGCTCATTGTAGCAGAAGGAGATGAAGATGCCATTATCTCTCCAAATGCATCAGAGGACTGTAAGATTGTGGAGACTACTGCATCTGTAGATGAACAGTTTGGACTAGCTGCTTTCAATGCAGATGCAAAAAGCAAAGGTTCTGTGATTTTTGTCGGAGAGTGCGGAGCTCCTGTGCTGAGGGTTGCCACCAACAGTGAAGATCAACATGCTGCTTCAAGTCTAGGAGATAAGGAGGAGGGGGCAGTGATCACTCTGAGTACAATGGAAGAATGTGATAGTCTCTTCACCTTTACAGTCATAGAAGAAAGTCAACTTGCTGCTGAGAGTACAGAAGTAAAAGACAAAAGTGAGGAAATTTTTAATACTGCTAACCAGATTGAATGCATCCTATCGACTACAGGCCCAGAAAAAAGCAGTAATTCTTTGCTTGTCATTGGTAGAGAGAACGAGCCCCATGAGAATGGTGTGAGGGGAGAATCAGCAGCATCTCAGACCACAGTAGATGGTGAAATCGCAGAAACAGATGAAAATTCAGTGAACCTCATGAGTGTAGATGAAGCCCTTTGCGTGGAGATTAGTACGGAAACTGCTGTGAGTCCAAGTCCTTCCTCAGAGGCAAGTGAGGATGATGAGCAAGCTGAAGATGTTTTGCATGAGGATGTTACATCAGAACTCTCTTGCATGATTTCAGAAGCAGCGGTAGAGAGTGAAACTCTAAGGAATGTAAACTATAAGTTTAACTCAAACTTGCTTTTAGAAAGTGACTTTTCTGAAATAAGGACTCCCCTGCCTAGGGCACAGGCTCTTTCCTTAGTTTCTGCAAATGAAGTGACTTTAAATACCAACCATGGTGAAGTGACAATAGAAGCAGAATTAGGGGAAAAAAGTGACTTCCCTGTGTTGCATGTAGAAGAGCTATACGGCAGTGATGACAAAACGAACTTGGTCAAAATAGATGATACTGGAATTGAAGTTACTTTTCAGAAAAGTAACGCGACCTTTAATTCAGGTGAGGATTTATTTTTTCTTTTTTTAACTCTTCATTTTATAAGCTGTCATAAATAGATGTGGTTTACCATTATTACAGTTAGAAATAACTTATACTGTCCAAATATACTTGATTTCTTTGTTGGTTGCAAAATAACTATTAATAATATGTTTAAGAATTGGTGACAAATACTTCAATAAGCATGATTCTGGGAGTATAGGAGTGTCTGAACATGATTATCTGAGGTATGTTGGAAAAGAATTAAATGTTACTAGAGTGCAAAAAAGGTATTAAAATTGACTTAAAATTGTGAGCTAATATATTAAGTGGTTTGCAAGGGGTAATTATCGTGGAGCTACAGATGGGTTTTGTTATTAATGTGTTTTGAAATTTAAAAATGCTTTTATAGGAAAGAGGATGCATTTCATTTAGACATATGTTCAACATTTTATAAAGGTAACTTCTTCGTAATCTTGAAGGTTAAGAGTGGCCATCCGTAATCACAACTGCAGATTTTCTCTGGATAGTTATTTAATGGTCATATTCAGATTCACACTCTTGTGCTGAATTTTGTGTTGTGAATACACTTGAAATGGTCCTCCTTTGTGTTAGAAAGGAATCAGACAGTCATCCTAAATAAATGAATATTTTAAGCGAGCAATGATGATAGGTGTCTATTTTAAATAGAAAACTTAAGTTGTTAGAGTATATGACATTAAGGATATAATATTTTATTTCCAGATCTGTTTTTCTGGAAGCTAACATTTGAAATTAACTTGCATGGTTGCTAGTTCCTAAAATACCATGTAGTGAACATCTTGGTATTTTCAGCCTTTCTCCTCTTTGACCCTCCAGAGTAACTGAAGCACCAAGTTTATGAAAATTAATAAGTTCTGTAGATGCTATAATGATGTCAAGATTATGACTTCATTATAAATTTTGGATAAATTAAACTGTAGAAAAATAGTAGAGAAATCTGCTTATCTTCCTTTATACCAAAGGAAGTGGAATGATGCCAATCAAGTACTACTTTTAAAACCTTTTCCTTCTCATGTCTGTCTTTGCTATTATTTCAAAAAACATTTTATAATGTGAGTTTACGTCCAGTTCCTCAAAGGTTGACTTTATTCTCTAGTTATATTCATATTTGGGGTGAGAAAGCTCATTCTGCAGATTTTGGGATCTTAGGAATTTGTCAAGGAAAGATGCTATCTTAAAGTGACTTTAAATACCAACCATGGTGAACTTGAAAAATATTATTCAGTATTTACACAAGAGACAAACATGAGCCATGAAAATGTAAACTGCTACACTAAGGTATTTCTGTCTTGGTGCTTTGCTCAATCCTTGTTGTCCATTGATGTAGCCTCTGTAAGTACCAGTGGTAATGGTAGTCTTAGTCTGTGGACCGCAACCACAATTTAATCACTTCACATGCATCACTGATGAATTACCATGTTATAACTATTTGTTTAGGAAAAGCTGTATAAACAGGCTTCTGAAATAGGTGTCCAAAAAGGCTGTAGAAGTCATATGAAGATGCTGTCTGCATGGCCTGTTTTTCAGATGTTAGAAGCATACAGCCGTTCCCATGGGGAATGAAAAGGGTGGGGTTAAGATTTTCTGAAATTACATTGACACTAACAGGAACTACTGAGCTTTCAGTCTCTATGGAAATTGGATCATTTCAGTGGTTATGCTTCTAGAGCTTATGGATTTAGAGCAAATTGTCACTTGAAGAAAAATATTATCCTCAGTATTAATTCTTAGCTCTGCATTCATTAATACAGAGGTAATTTGCTGTTTGGAACTTGGTCTGAAAATCTGTTGGTGATTGGTTTTTTTGTTTTTTTTAAAGGAAAAGCAAGGAAAAAAAACAAAGTCAGAATTCATAAATAAGCTGTGATGAATCCTGATGGCCCATATTTTCCAATCCTTTTGTATTTAAGGAAAACATAGAAGTATTTCTGTTCTTGCAGATGCCAAGTTGGGTTTTTTTGAGCTGGTTTGCTGCAGACAGAATTGCTGTTGTTTCCGTTGCCTACAGGAAGGGATTAAATTCATGTGCTGTGTTCATGAGGTGGTACTGAGAAATAGCATCCTACTGTGGCATGAGATAAATACAGTGTAATGTAATCTAATAATTTTAACATATTTGTATTTCATTAGGCAATAATGCAGCTTTACCAAAGTTGGCAGAAGATCTAGAATTTGAAAGTAACTTGAAAACTGACGAGGTATTTATGTTATTTTGAAAATTTTGACAATACTGTTTCTCATATAATTATACATCTTGGTAGGGTTTCTTACTATACATTTTTATTTTTGTGCAACAAAAATGGCATTTGAACTTCAAAACTTTGGAAGGGTCATTTTTCAGATTATTCAGCTGTACTTTTCTAAGCAGCTGGCATTTAAATTGTGGGCTGTCCATGTTATGTTATTCTGTGGTAGAACCAATTCCCTCCCTCAGCCATGCTCCTTCTGTGACCATGACATCCAAGTTTATTTTTTTGTTTATTTTTTTTTTTAGAATTGGTCATACTGTATGCATGTTGCTTGTGATAGTACTTGTAAAATAGTCATACATGCCTTGACACTTAGAGTTGGCAATTGTTAGTTTAGTGCTTTGAAATAGTGAACACATACTGCTGTTAATTTCGTTGTATCACTTCCTTGCCAGTCTTTAGGCTTACCTGTTCTCTGCGTTTGAGGAACACTTGCTGCTGTTCTGTCCTGTGAGAACTACAGCCCATTATCTGCTGTAATAGAAGAGTAGGGCATCCTGGATAAGCCAGGGTCTTGGGGCTCATGGTCACCTATAGCTTGTATAAGACCAAAGTTGAGCCTGTCTGTTTGTATGTCTGTGCTGTGATCCATACTAGCCAGGATTACAGATGGGTTAATTCTTCATTGAGATGCAGGACTGGATTCATATCTTGCCAAACTCTGATAATAAGCATTTTGAGGAAGAACATGGTTCAGAGACTGCCAGGCATCTATGAAAGGGTGGATCTGCACAGGGCTACTGGCTGCAGCTCTAGGGCAGACCAGTTGAATATTTCTGAACCATGGTTTTGGTGCCTGGGATGCACTTCAGGAAAATCCAAGTCAGCTTCAGTCTGGTGATGTTTATTGATTTGAGTTGAGTTCCACCTGCAAACTGCTGTACTGTTTGCCAGCATAAGATGGTCCCAAAGTCCATGTTCACATGGCACTGTATCTGAGTTCACAATGTCCAGATCTGACTTAAGTACACTTAGCTCCATATAGCATTATCTGTGCATCAGTAACGTATAGCTGATGTGCAACTTGAATTAAAAAAAAAGCCACAAACCAAAAAACTAGAAAACAAACAAACAAAAAAAAACCCCAAAACCGCATGAGTTGAAAAGACTTCACTGTACCTCTGTACCTTGTTATACGTTGCAGATACATATTTTTCTATATATGTGAACATTTCTAGAATATTGCTCATATTTGGAACTCATCTTAAGAGCAGGCATTGCACCTTGACTTCCTGAGGTTTCTCTTGAGATCTCCTTTTTTTTTTTTAAACTAATCTGTGGTACCAGTGTTAACTCTAAGGTCAAGGTTAGTCACTGTACTGTTCAACAGTAATGTGACTTAGCTCTGCCTGTGTTCCTTATTAATATTGGTACTGCTGTCTTAATAAGAAAGCTTTTGAAGACTTTTATAGATCATGATAAGACAATGTGCATCATGACATGAGGGAGGGGAGTGAGACATACTTGTTCTGGACATCTGCAATATTTTTGTTTCTTTTGATTTTGTGTTTAGCCACAACAGCCTGAAAGTCCAAGAAGTGAAGAGGGATATGTGGATCTTCACACTAAAGAGTTTCAAAAAGGTGATTTTTATACTGATAGCAACTTGCTTTTCATAGTGATTTGACTATTACTTGTGATGGGAGGGTTGTAGATTTCATATATACTATATGTAGGGGGATTGAAGCAAAGTCTGCAGAAATCTTCCTGAAATGTTTCTAGGAGCTCATGTGGCTTTG
Source organism: Gavia stellata (assembly GCF_030936135.1). Lineage (NCBI taxonomy): Eukaryota > Metazoa > Chordata > Aves > Gaviiformes > Gaviidae > Gavia > Gavia stellata. The sequence goes on along the minus strand of NC_082598.1, from coordinate 16,340,901 downwards.
CATTTGTTTTGTGGGAAAGAAGGAGAGTCAGCCTTTTCTTCCAATATATTATGCTGAAAGAAAGGTGGAAAGCATTTAGGATTTTAAAAAAAGTAGACTGCTAACATTCTATTTAAAATCAATAAATACAGAAAAACGTTTGCGCAGGGAAGATACAGAAAATTCCCCAAAGAATGGCTTTCTTCCTTACAAACTTAGAACATCCTTGTTTTGGGTGTTGTGACAGGCCCTGTGAGGATATGACATGAGTAAGTACTGTATGACTTAAGTCACAGAGACTTTACAGAAAGAATTTTCAATTTTTTTTTCTTTCTTGCTCTCCAGAAGATTAAAATATTTCTGACCATCCACTGAAATTTGAAGAGCACTTATAAGTAGGTAATCACCTAGCTAGAAATCTCAATTAGTCAACTTGGATCTGTGCTCAGTAATTTCTTTTCCATGTATTAAATTAATCTTCAATAGGACAAAAAAAAAAAATCCCTGTTTCCCAAAACCACATTATTTTAAAATGTGTTGCAGTTGTTTGGCTTTCCTATTAAAGCAGAAACAAACCCCTACTTTGTTCCCATTTTGATGGATTTTCTGCTCCAGATGCATTACAAAGATGTTTACAACACTACCAGCTGAGAGTTAATCCTCAGTTAATGGAGTAACAAACAAAACTAAAGTGAATTCCAAGAGGTAACAGTGATACTGCTGCATATAGAGTCTAAAGAGGTTAAAGATGCATTTCCTCTTATGGAAAGTTGCAGCTGAAAGCCTAAATGCTATGAAAGGACCCACTGTTAAGCTCACTTCTAAATTTTTAGACATGCATACCAAAATAACCATTTACCATATGGAAAACAAAAATAGGAGTAAGGCGAGATAGGAGCTTTGGTATAAAACTTTGGATTCCTTTTTATTCTTGGGGGAGGTCAAATTCACATACCTGGTTTAATGGTGGTGTATATTCATCTAAGTGATAAGAGACATGCTCTGCTCACAAGAAAGAAAATGTAAACCATAAGAATGGGTTAGAAGAATGTTGTCTTCAGAACAGCAGATCCAAAACTTGAACCAGTATTTCTGTACTGTGAGGTTTCTTTGAAGTACCTGAAAAACTGTGCCACTTCACATCACTCAGTCACCCAGACAGACAGTACTTTAAAATGTGCAGATTGAGCTAGCTGTGATAATCTTGTTCCATGTAAAATGTTTAACAAAAATCCATTTGTTGTGTAAATTGTGTTGGATATGACATGCACTGAAGAATAATGCTTTCTAGCTCTTGGTACAGTTTTTTCTTTTTCTCCCCCACCACGCAATAATATATATATGCATATGTACATACAGCTCAACGTACGTAAAAGGAAGTTGTTTAAAAGACAAATGTGTGTCCTGTCATGAGTATGAACAGCAGACACAGTGGTTTAGTAGTCCAGGATTCCTTGGAATGTAAACAAATCATTGCTGTTTGAGTGGATAGGATCTAGCTCTTAATTTGACACTGCTTTAAAAATTGAAAGATGTTGTGCAACTTAACAGTATAGCTGTGGAAAAATTATTGCTAAAACATGTAGATTTAAGAAATGAGCTACAAATTATATAAAATTGTATGTAGAACAGAGTGGTTTTATTGGATCACAGGTTTATGTTCTTAAAGTAGCTGGAAGAAAAACTGCTTGGAATGTTTTAGCAGCTTTTTTTTATTAAAATATTAATTCAGGGCCTTTATGAATCAGACAGGGGTTTTGTAGAATGCTCAATGGAGCAGCTTCTTTGATTCTCTATGTGTCTATATGAAATGGCTTTGAAAGTGATGGAGTTTCTTCAAAAGTGCAGAGCACTCATCAGCTCCCATAATTCATAATTATTTTCTACGCTTTTGTGATATGCAAGGCTAAGGCTCTACTTAACAGAGTTAGAGTACAATAGAATCTGGCAATTGGACAATTCCCTTGTGTGAACTGTATCAGCTACAGGTCTCACTAGTACAGTTATGCAAACTTTAGTTCTCTGGAAGCATGATGTTACAGCATAGTTTTCATCACATTTTACTTCATCCCATGATCCAGCATCTAAGGTTGTGACAGATAAAATTGTGATTCATTCAAATGCTAAACTATATTTGAAATGTCAGTTACCACATATTTCAAAGGTGACAGTGCTGTGTTTGCCTGTATTTTAGCCATAAAACGATTCTCAGTTACCCTACGTTTAGAAATTGGTATTCTTTGGGGGGTTTTTTTTGTTCAAATATTGTTAAAGAGAAGATTGGATGCCTCTTATTTCCAACATTGAAAATAAGTTTTATGTAGCATCAGGTACTCTGGAACCCTTTCAGAGAGGTGAAGTAGAAGATACTATGTTACTTTGCTCTTGCTTAGCTTTTCTGATTATTTTTGTAATTATTTTTAATAGATTTGCTGCAAAGGAATATTGCTTTAGAAAGAGAAACTTTTCAGGTAAGTTCTTGGGTTTTAAATTTACTCTCTAAGTCTGTGCTGCTTTTATTTCTTGCTTGCATTTACTTCTATTTACATTAAATATTCTCTAAAGGAAAATACTATTTTTGTATATTCAGAGCCTATGTATATTGAGACTGTGCAGCTGTGTAGGTTGATGTCTAATTATTCTTTCAAATTTGCCAGTAAATAAATCTTCCTGTATAGTTCCACAGTCTATGACTATTTCAGGACTGTCGTTAACTGGCAGAAAAGAGAAGCTTGATTGTCCTCCTTGAGAACAGAGGACAAAAATTGGGATTATTCTTGGGGCTATGGATCAGGACTAGAAACGTGTTATTTTAATGCAGTCTACTGTGATTTCACAAGAACTTGGAGCTTATTAAGTATAAAAGGGATGACTGGGAAACTTGCGAATGTAAAGTGTTTCTTATGGAGCAGAAACAAGACATTTAACACAGATGACAAGCTAAAAAATGTGTTTGTGGTTTCTTAAACTTTAGTAGTAAATTTATTTATGACTATATTGTAATGCTGGTTGGCCACATTTCTGGTGCTAGTGAAATACTACTTCTGTTCCTGCATGTCGGAGAGTGTACCGCTAAATCCAAAATATTTTATGTGAATTGCCGTGATAATCTGCTTTTAAAGCACATAGTAGGGTGCTTAATTAAAACTGAGACTTTTTTCATTAAAAATATCAACTAGAAATTCTGAAAGACTACAAGTCAGTAGTTCTTTCACGATGCTATCCTATAGTAGTAACATTACTTGAGCTCTAGGAATAAATTGCTTTTGTAATACTGCTACTTTCCATTTTAATGCATGTTGTACTTGAAAGTAGCAAGTAGGAAAAACTTTCTCCTTTCTGTGTTTATAAACTTCATGGAAAAAAGAAGGTAAGGCGTTATCTTTCTTTGTGTTTTATGTGTAGGTGGAAAACTTGGATACCCAGATACCTGAAGAGCATAGATCTAGAGGAATGCAATGTAAATCTTCAGGAACAATGGATAAAGAAAAATGTAAGTGATACAGAACTACATGAATTTGTGTAAAGCTTTTCTGTTGCAAAACAAAGTTCTGCTGCAATTAGGCCATAAAATGGTACTTTGGAGGAAAGAATGGAATATGGGGAATTCCAAACTCCAAAGCAATTGTTCTTCCCAAAATAACTTTAATATTACACTTAAATATTTTTGATAAAAGTATGGTAACAAATTTAATACTGCACGGAAGAGTAGTATTGTAGCTTTTCAATTGTAAGTGAACAAACTTTTTGTTTAGTCTTTAAAATAATTACTAATTTTATCCTTTTTAAATAAAAAACAGGGAAGGAATACAAAGCTGAGGAAAGCTGATCATCAGAGGACAATCTAGCCATTCAGTAGACTTTGTGAGGCTGGATGCTTCCTTCTGTTAGATTGGAAAGAACTAAGTTTTAGTGTAACCTTTTATCTGTCTAGAGGCAAAAAGTGAGAAGGAAGTAATTCCATTGAATGACATAAACATTTCTAAGTTAAAGTGAGATAAAATTAATTTAGAAAAAAGTTAGGCATTTTGTTGACATAATAATTATGAGACTGACTATGTAATATCTACTCAAGCTCTGTCCTCAAGTGCTTTTGTCTTTTCAGCATTGGAACAATTTTTTTAAAAAAACAGGATAATTAATAATGTCATTTTTGATAACAGTTTTTATTCTGCTCATGAGAATTTTGATTTTATGAAGTGAGTAATTAGAAGCCATGCATTAACTGCTTTCTCTGTCTCTGAGTGAGTTGAAGTTAAGGTTGATGTTTTATTTCTTGGTGTGGTACCTGTTAAATTTCAATTTTGAGCTTATCTTTAAAAACAAACAAACAAAAAAAACCCCCAAACCCCACCCATAACATACAACAAACGTGGAATTCTTTTTTGTTATTGTTTTGTCTTCCCTTTTCAAAGAGGGCTTAGCATAACTTTCTATTAATATTTTTGTAAATAAGATGCTGCTTTTCAGAATCTTTGGAATCACACTAATGATGAGCTGGTATAAAAGTGGCATCAAAATCTGACAAATGCAGGAGCTGCTTTTTTAACACTTAAGCTGTTGCTTGTTTTTGCAGGCAACCGACTGATTGCTCAGGATGTGAGAAAAGATGATGAACAAAGTCAGTGTTACAAAACGAGACCTGATAACATCAAGGTATTTTCAAGAACATTAAAAAAAATGTTCTGCAATTGTAATGTAAATAAGATGGAAGTCTTAAGTTTTTATTTCTATAGCGGTTTATTTTGGGAGGTATTTTAATTATTAACTGTAAACTACTTTGCATTGTCTTGAATACAGAATAACTGACTGTAGAATGATAGTCATTTTTCAAGGGGGAGACAATTTAAAAAAAAAAAAAAATGGCAGGGGTCTGTGGTGTTGTGCACAGCACCTGAATCACTTTGACATGTGGTGGACCGATTTGCACAATCGTTAGGAGCTTGGGATCAGATGGAGCATTGCTAGATCCCAGCTGTCCAGTCAGTTCAGCATCTTCACAGTCATACTGATCTGAGATCTGCAAGAGGGTGTCAGACTTTACCCGAGTTCTGGGTTTGCACTGATACCTTCAAAGTCAAAACAGGAATTTAGGACAAAATAGATGTTCCTTTTAAGAGTACATGCAAAATAATTGGGACTATCTCACCCATTGATTTTGATGAAGCTTCTCAGCATCAAAGTTCTTAAGAGACATTACAAAATCTTGGTGAATAAAATAACTACTCATGTATTGGGATGTGGTTTTTTTAGTGTAAGTAACTGACAATGACCTTTTAATTTGTAGTAAGATGCTCTTTTCTTTGTTGTTTCAAAATAATGTAGGAAGTTATTTCAGGTGATACAGCAGAAGTGTCCAAAGAAATTGATGTAAAGCATACACCTCCTAAAAGTACTGTGGAAGAAAGAGGTAATGAAACTGCCCATTCTGGGCAATTTTCTGAACCCGTACAGAATGCTAATTTCTTTTCATTTGAATGATTCTGAGAGAAACTAGGAACTTGATCCCAGTTTGATCCCAGCAACTTTGATCCCAGCAAATACTTGCATATATTCTCTAGTTGCTGTCTGTTCTATTACTGCTATCAAATAATGTGTTAATCCTAGTTCCTTTAATGGTAAGAGCAGATTTGATGTTTCTGTTGTGTTATCACCCATCCACTCCGTTTCTGCTTCAGTATGTACCTTGGGTGGGAAAGCTAATTGCAAATAAACAGGTGGATAGGGAATGGGGTATATGACAAGAACAACTTCTCCTAACTGACCACAAGTGAGAGGTGTACTTCCATGAAAAAAAAACATGGCATATTCACCATCAAAATCAGTCCTGTTTGTTTCTGTAGAGAAACCAACCAGGAAAGAGCGCACAAGTTGCACTGTTGCAGTTGACTTATTAATTGCACTAAAATAAATAATAAAAGATGGCTTGTCCATGGTATTAATATTGGCTTTGACGTAACTCTAGTCTGTCTTTGTGTGAACAGTGTGACTATCTTCCCTAATGTTAGTTTGACCTATGAATAGTTTTGTCTCTCCAGTGAGCATGTTGACAAGTCTGAAGCTGTTCTGCAGTGAGCTTGTATCCTCAGCTTCCTGTTCCATGGAATGTGGGAGAAAATTGAATAGTGGCTTGTATTTATCTTACCATTTTACAGTGTGTCACACTCTTGAGCTTTTGTTTTTACCTTAAATTAGAAGACCTGTCTAACTCATCTAGTGTTAGGGAAGCATTCTGGCAGACCAATATATTGTTGCTACATGGCAAATGGTGTTAATTTCTGATGGGTGTTTTTAGGGAATTTTGGGCTACAGAATGAAATAATGCTTTTCATGCAGAGGTTGTGGCTTGTACCTTTTTCTTTGCCTAATAAAACAAAGGTGTACAGTTTCTCTCCTCTTGATTTTTTTTGTATGTGTGAAGATGAATTTACCATCGAACAGGAAATGTCTGAAAAGGAAAAGCATGGTCTAGAATCAAATGAAAATTCTCCAGAGGTGAGTGGTCTTATTCATGTTAACTAACTGAGATAATGCAGGTTCACACTGAAAATAAGTACTTTGTCTTTGTATTTTGTTGACAGCAGTATTAAAACTTTGATTTCCCCAACACAGAAATAGCTGTGAAAATTTATGTTTGGTACTGTAAAGTACCAAAGACTCATGTAGTTCTGTGTCACAAAGTACAAGCTCACAGACCATAAGACATCAGTGGCTGATTATTGAAGTAGAAGTAACTCCCTTCCTACATTTAATAGTACTTATAAATTGTATAGAAAGCTATTCTATAGAGTTCTTTAGAAATCATGTTTTCTGAAAACCTTGTAATTGAGATGTGGACAGGTTAATCACTAGCAAATATGACTTGGATTTACAAAAATATTATCACTCAACAATTTTAAAACACTCTATGTTATCTCTTAGGCATATACTTGTGATATTTTACAGTGGTGCTTGTAAGCAAATGTCTGAACCCTAGAGATTAAAATTGTTGCTGGCCCCTAAAAATGGACACAGTTCTCGTAAAGTTGTTGGGTTTTGTCATTTGCTTTTTTTGCCTCTGATTTGGAAGCGGAAGAAAATTTGAAGAATAAATTGTTAGATTTGTTCACTCAAGGCTTGAGTCACTAAGATCCATTGTGGGGGGAGACATTGCTAGACTTCAGTAAATGCTGAATGAGGCACTTAACCTTCTTTCCTTGTAAATAAGAGAAAGTCCGTTATTGGGGATTTTATGATCTGAGATTGAGGATCTTTGTGATCTGACCATATTAATTGCTTAAAGTTGTCTTTCAAAGCTTAAGCTTCAAAGTAAGGGACCTTTTTTACTAAAGGCCCTGTTTATATAGAGAACATCACCAATCTGTATATTGGGATAACTAGAGTATTGACTGTTTAATAGGACTTGCTCAACTGTTTTAAGATGTAGCCTGTGCTATATGGCATTGGGAAAAGGGGCTCACAAGATATGAAGTTTGGAGTTCTCGTAAGACTGAAAAGATGTGGCGGGATATATAGGGTAAGCCAGCAGCATTTGTGAGACCAAGTGATAGAGTTGTTGGGGGGGAAGGGGGCAGAAGGCACTGTGTTCTAAGGCATGCATTGTGCCTGAGGCCAGCCACAGAGCATTTTGTATAATTGGGAGTTGTCTTGTTTCTTTTCAACTATATCAATGGATTTCATAACAAGCAGCGTCTCTTCCTATGAAACCTGCCTCATCTACATTTTTAAACTGAGGAGCGCTACTTCTGCCACTATCACATTATGAAGTTAGCAGCAATCTTTGTATGATATTGCTCAAATGCTAAGTGTCAATTGCAGTAACTAAAATATCTTTGTCCATTACTTTTAATAGGAAAATCAGCCTGTAATAGTGAAACGGAAAAGGGGAAGGCCTCGTAAATACCCTCTTGAAGCTGTACAGCCTGGTGGTAAGTAGTTCATAATACCTCTGTGGAGAAACAAAGAAAATAGTGACATTCAAATTCTGAATTCATATTTTTTCCCTCAGGTGGGGAGTCAAAAGCTGATATGAGCACTGGGAATGTAAGTGCCTTTATTTTGTTTGGGTGCATTTAAACACAGTAATTCAAGAGCCATTTATCTGTTTAACAGTTAACAGTATTTCAGAAACATCTTGTGGAAAACTTGATAATTGAGATCAACCTAAGCAAATAAAAACTATTAATAGTATTTCCTAATATAACTGAACTTTGTAAGCAAAATATACTATTATGTTGGAACACAACAAATAACCTAACAGGATGAAACTTAGTACAACATACGTAATAGAAATCTAAGTGTTACACTGGCTAGCAATATACTTGTGCGCAGGGTGAAATTCTGATCGTGTGCACGTGTCTTTTAATTTGTGCTGAGAGTAATTTTGCCCTGAAGATCAAGGTTGACTTTGTTTTGAAAACTTGAGATTTTTTTTCTCTACTGAACCTATCATAATAACTCATAGTAACTCTTAATATCTGTAAAATAAAGTACTGTGTAATGCAGTTGTATTACCTATATTACAATGTGTACAGTTTGCTCAAAAGAGAGAGACATGCTAGTTAGTAACTTAAGAGCTCATTAAACATGCCTCTGTCTTTTAAAGCTCAGCAATACTTTATTTCTTAACCCCTGTGAAGTACATTCACTGCTAAGAAAGTATTCTGTTGGGAGTGTTTCAGCAATCCGGTTGGATTACAGCACAGGGTAGTAGTGGATCAGGCATATTTGTGGAGTACAGCTGGTTGGATTTATTCTGGTGGAAGGCTCCTCTCTTGGGAATGCCTGTATGTCAGAATCAACATTATTGCATAGAAAAGAGGTGATTTTAAAAACAGTGTTGTATTGAAACTTGTGTTTTCTGCCTGCTTGCCTGGTAAGGCACCAGTTGGCATGGGTGTCAGAAGTCTTGGGAATTTACCTAGGCTGTAGATGTTAGGAGTTCTTGTCCCTGCTTGTTCTGTCCCTGCAGCATTTCAGGCAGTCCTTTTGAGCCCTTCTACAGGTCTGCTGGTGGAGTTTTGTTTCAGAATTCCTAATCTTTCCTAATCGATTTTTATTTTTCCCTTATATTAATTTAATGAAATGTAATTCGAACTGGTGTGTTTTTTGGTGTTCTGGGTTTTCTGGTTTGGTTTTTCTTTGTTGTTTTTTTTTGTTTGTTTGGGTGTTTGTTTTTTGTTTGTGTTTTGGGGGGGTTTTGTTGTTGGGGTTTTTTTAAATAAGAATTAAAACTAGTTTTAAAATTACTCCCCTCATAAATAGATATGCATTGGCAGCTTCAGTACTAGAACAGAATCATCTTGTTCTAGTTCTACTATTTTGAAGGTCTTGCACCTTTTAGTGATGACTGATTGGTGTGTCAGTCAGTTACAGGCTGGCTGCAGGAGGAGCAATATCTGCCCCCCATCTGAGATAATGGTTCTGTAGGGTGACATATTATCTTTGCATGACAGTTTTCCCTAGGCTGCTTTGAGAACATGTTGCTACTTCAAAGGAAGTGTAAACACCCTAATGTAGTCGTTTGGTGATGAAAGCAACTGGATTTTTTTGTACAGTCATCATAAGAAATTATGTAATTATACATAGCTCTTTCTGCATTCTGAATAAATAGAAAATTCTGGTGACTTAATGATTCTGCAAATCTGTGTGCGTGATTATGTAAAGTGACCGCACTAAACTTTTTTGTATTGTTGATAATTACGTTTTCAGAAATCTATTTGACTGAAACTGCTTTTAACTTTGTACCTTTTATTGCAATGACTTTAGTGTTGGTTAGGTTACTGAAACTGCTATGATTTCTTTTGTTTCTGGGCTGATATGACTCGTTTCAAATCTTTATCATAAATGGAAAAATGCATGCTACTGTTAAACTCAGTACAAACTTCCTGTATGCTCATTAGAATGTTCGTTTTTTAGATTTGCAGATATGTTCTACTATGAATGGAGCAAGTTTCTGTGTTTATGTAATACAATCCTGGATTTTTCTGATTTTCTTTAAATTAAGAAACCCACTTTTTTTTTTTAATTTCAGCTGCAGTTTCCTATCTTTGCAAGTAGAGGAAAAGCACCTCAAACCGGTAAGCAAATTATATCTGCTTTAACAAATAAAACAAAAGGTGGAAGAAATAGAAGAGGGTTTTCAAGAAAATCACATGGGTCCTTCCTAAACATAATGTCTGGCAGTCAGTATTATCAACGACTGAAAACATCCGAGTAAACAGAACAGTGAAAACCTGTCCCAAATTCCTACTGAGTTTTTAATTTTAAAAAAGAGCAGCTTGATAAGAACTTATGTCAAAGATACAGCAGCACTGTTAAGTACTGAATAATGCATTGCAGAATATACCAAATAATCTGTTTGTGTGGGTAGGCACATGGCAGAGCTCCAGAGGTACCCCATCAAACTGGTTGTTGGTGACTGTTTCCCATTTCTGCTTATTTTCTTTCATAGAGCGACTATCAATCACACTTACTACATTAACTTCTTAAATTTCAAATTTTGTTCAGTTAATTGGATTATCTGCGGATATGTGTGTAAAGAGCTTAGTGGTAGCTTGAGGGGATATTTCTTTTCCCTTTCACAACTGCTGCAAGATCTTTAGAATATGATTGCTTAACTTTACTCAGAAATGTACTTTTAGTGCTTCAAACTAAAGTCAAATAAAGTGAGATACTTTTCTATTTCTCTTTCCTGTTCAAACATTTGTGATTTGTAAGAGGTCAAACTTTGGTGAATTTTAGATGGCATAGTTAATTTTTCGTATGTATGGAGTCTGAACTGCACTGGTTATTTAAATGTGTCTTTTTAATTATGGCCATTCATAAAATAGACTTTAAAATCCATTTGGGAAGCAGACGAATCTGAAAGGCAGGTTAAAAAATGGTGTGTAAATAAATACAAACATTCATGCAACAAATCTGAGAAAACAAGTCTTCAAAACAAATCTTCTGGAATTTCCAAAAGTTTAGGTTTCTACAGAGATATTAATCTGGCTGCACATATGGACTATTTCCTATATTCTCCACATTTGTTAAAATGTCAGCTTTAATCCGTATGCTTCAGAATTGTCTCTGGAAGGTTAGCTGGTTGTGTGGTACTTGGTTTCTATCAACTGCAAAGAGAACAGACAAGAATGCGAGAAAGGTGTAAAAGTGCTTTCTGGTTTGCTTTTACATCAAAAGGACAGACGCCTGACTGTGTACTTAAAGCTTAATTTAGTGTGTTAAGTAACATTTTGTTTTCCAGGTAAAAGGCTGTTGATGTCACAGCGATATTAAGAGGAGTGTATAAAGTGGATGAAATAGCCTGTTAAACTTTTCATCATATGTTAGCGTTCATATGAGAAAAGGGGTTGAAAACCCCTGGCAGTGAGAAGAAAACCAAGTGGAATCCCTCTGTGCAGTTCACTTATTCTGGTAATTTCTGGGTGTTCTGCACAAAGGTTTACAATAGGGACAGACTGGCATATAGAGTGGGAAGCAGAGAGTTTCTTTTCAGTCAGTACAACTCATGCAGTTAAGAGACATCTAGTTTCTGAAGGCAGCATCCTCCCATAGCACTGACACTGAACTGGAAGCTAAAATTATCTTGTGCTAACCAGTGGTTGCTGCTGTAAAGTTAGTAAGATTTTTAAATACTATAGTTTATCATTTTTATACTTCTCTTTCTCCCAAGTGACGAGTGACAGGACAAGAGGAAATGGCCTCAAGTTGCGCCAGGGGAGGTTTAGACTGGATATGAGGAAAAATTCTTTACTGAGAGTGGTGAGACATTGGAATAAGCTGCCCAGGGAAGTGGTGGAGTCACCATCACTGGAGGTGTTCAAGGAACGTGTGGATGAGGCGTTGTGGGACATGGTTTAATGGGCACGGTGGTGTTTGTTGGTTGATGGTTGGACTTGATGATCTTATAGGTCTTTTCCAACCTTAGTGATTCTGTGATTCTGTAAAGAGAGGGTTGTGTCTGTTAAGAAAGGCGTGTCTTGTACTTACACGGAGTATTCGTCAATCAAAAACTATTTTGCTACAAATGTTCCAAAACGTACCAGAATTTTGAAGTATCTGTCTTTTGAACACAACAGAACTAGTAAATGTTGGTTATATGTTTAGACTTATTTTGTGTAAAATACTTAATACAGTGGACAGTCCTATGTTTCTTGCATTTCCTTATTGAGTAGTTAAACATATTTGCATTTTATTTCATTTGCTTTTGTGTAGAAGTTTCTCCCATAACCTTAACAAAGGAACACCAAAAAAACTTGTGTGTGAATTTTGGAATATGTTTCTGCTCTTTGAGATCTATTTTGATCCGTTGCATTGACATTTTTCTTTTTGTTCTATCAGTCTAATTGGTGATGGGTTTGGAGGTTGTGTTGTCTTTTATGTAGCTTTCAGAAAACAAAAATAGGCAGCAATTTTATGGCAGGGAAAAAACATATAAAAACTTGCTTTTGTTTACATTGCTTCTCTCCTTCTGTTGCTAAGGATTTTTATTCTTGCAGTGTTGCAGATAATTCCATTTGACGAAGTTCAAAAGCTTTATAAAATAATCTCTTTCCTATCATAGAGTTAGTCAGTGTAGAAGTAAGCATCTACCACGGAGAGAGGCCAGGTTGAGTCATGGGTTGTAGGTTTATAAATGTATTTTAACATGCACAGGCCAGTCTGTAAGAAGTACTGAATTAGAAATAAGAAGTACTTCAACAGAGAAAGTCACATAATCTGCATATCAGGTATTAGACAGGTTTTAAATATTGTCTTTTTGAGCTACAGCCATCTTGGTGCTTCACTATGGGCATAGTTAAGTACTGGAACAGATTGTCTGGAGGGACCGTGTTCTTGGAGACTTTCAAAATTGGCTTGAGCAAGACCTTGAGCAGTATGATCAGATCAATTAATTTAGCCATGCTCTGAACAGGAGGTTGGACTAGATGACCTCCAGAGGCCACTTCCATGCTAAATTGTTTCTGTGATTCTGTAATTGGTTGACAGTAGTTAAAAGGAGTAAGTAACTTTCGCTTTTCCATTAAAACGAAACAGCATATGCAACAAAGCAATAAATAATGTCAGTCATATATATAAAGCCTTACTACTTTAAAAAAAAAAAAAATCATTGTCCCAGTCTCTGTGTGTAACAAAATACAACAAAGCCATATTCTAAATTAGATAGAAACTTTAAATGTTTTCTGAGTTTCTGTGATGTTTATGAAAAGTTGACAGAGTTTGAAAGAACTTTTTAAACTGATTGGCAAAAGATTTGAAGTTCAGGATTAAGTTTTGTTCTTTCTTTTCTTTTTAGGTACAGACATATCTAATAAGAAAGAAGCAACAAATGTAAGTGCAACCATTTTAATTTGTGAGTTTATAAGCAGTATGTAATGAAAAATGTCTGTCGTCTATTTAAATGAAATTGTTCTTGCCTTACTTGCTTCCATTTTATTTCTTCAGGAAGATGAAGCTGAGAAAGCAGAAATGATTTCGCGTAAAAGGGGAAGAAAGCCTAGGCGTTCTCTGGTTCAATCAGAGGAAACTGGTAAAAACATGAAACTGTGCTACTCCTAACACAATGAGAAGATATTACTGTGCCTTTCTGTTTACTAATAGCAACATGATAAGCTTTATTCAATTTTCCTTTCTTGAGGAAAAATCATTGAGTTACAGCTAGTGTAAATATTATGTAAATATGTGTAAATTGCTGTAATCTCGTGTCAGAATTGCTACATGCCAGATGCTTCTATAAAGCCTCATGAATTTTCTATGAATTCTGGCTATGAGCTGCATAAGTAAACTATGGTGAATATGTTAGCAAGATTAAGTCAAACAAGTGTAAATTAAAAATGTTGAAGCATAAAGGAAATGGAAAATTACTTACTTAAAATGGGATTTGTGAATAGAATACCTTTTCTAAACTAAGTGTCCATATCCTTTTGGAGGGCTTTTGGAAAATTATAGCACATGTGTAAAATTTTACATGGACAGAAACACTGGAGCCAGAAAGAAAACGTCGGAAATTAACGTCTTCTGAAGATGAACTAAGAGAGCAGGAGGAAGATGAGGAAGAAGATGGTGAGGAAGATGATGAAGCACATTCCGGGGCCACAACTAGATCAGCCACAAGATTAGAGGCTCAAAGGTAACTGTGTGTAGAAACACCAATAGCAGGCTTTTTTCTACATTGTTCTCAGTTGTTGTGGGGTTTGTTTTTGGGATATTTTTGTTGCTTGCTTTTTTTTTCCTTTTTGCCTTTTTTTTTTTTTAATTGATGAGAGCTTCCCAAACAATTTTGGTTCTAATTCTAGTACTACTCTTCGAGGGATGAAGAGACAAAAGGGGAGGTGGGGGAACTGTTAGGGTCTCAAAAGACATACTTGAATATGTCATAAAGTAAGAATTGATCCTGTTGGCAGTCTTTATCCTAGTGATGTCTCAGAAGTTGAGGCTAAGGGCTCTTAGTTCTGGTAGGTAACAAGGGACCTCTGACTTGACTGTGCAGTTCGCCATTTGATATTTGGAGTTGGAACAAGGTGAAAATACAATTATCCATGTCCGTTTCTTTTTCCAAATATTATCCAAGTTAAATACATGAATCTGCAGTACTGGGGGATTTAATTTCTAGTATGGTGATCTGCAAGCTCAGAAAGCAATCTTACTGCAAAAGACTAGCATGGTAGCAAGAGTTCTGTTTTCAAGAAGCTGTTCTCCATCTCCCTTAGCATAGGTCTGCCTTTTTGTAGGCAAACTGAATAATAGCAGAGCTCATCCTCTTGACTTTGTTGTGGAAACAAAGAAAGATACCAGCTTTGGGAAGTTGTAATTTTTGTTGCTCCCTTCCAGAACAGTATTGGAGTCCAGGCTTTTTTTTCATGTTCGTGGTGAGACTTCTGTAAATTCACCAGATTTACTTTATTCCTAAAGATATCATATTATATGTTAGCCTTTGGGATTCATTTGAAGCACTGTTCACAGTATGCTCTTGAATTCATAATTTCAGAGCTGAATCAGAAAGTAGTTATGTAGTCTTCATTTAAATAAAAACTGTGAAGGTTTACCACTTCCACTTAGTAAACAACAGTTTTGGTAAAGGCAAAGGGGCTTCCTGTAGTCTCATGTAATTGTTAACTCTAAAATTGTAATAAAAGTTTAAGCATTAGCGTTTTCATTCTAATCGCTTGTGTTGTAAATCTACTTCTTTATTTATAGGTTGGTTTGTTTTGTGTCTCAGGTTTCCAATGCTATCTTTCTAGCTCTGACTGTAACAAAGCATCTCTATCTTAAGGTGCTGCAAACAGTCTGCATTTTATAAGTAGCATTTGGGAATAATTCTGTGGAAGGGGCTGCTTGTTCATCTTCAGCATTGCTGGGTCATCAGTTCTTCTGACTTAATTAACCTGCTTTCCAAACTATGAAGCTGATTGCCAGTAACAAGTTTTTCATGTCTGAACTGGTGGATACTGAAGCTAATATGTGTTCTTTCTTTACATTGGATAAGCAAGTTCTCTTTTCTTCTGCAGCCTGTTCACCTTTGCTTCTTTGGTTTTTCTGCTGGTACTACAAGCTATTTTTTTAAACATGGACACTTATGTACCAGAATTATTGCCGATTTGGAACTAGGATTTTTATTTAGTTAAATACTAAATATTGTCAGTAAAGTAGCCTTTTGATTCTACATTTCATGTGAAAATACACAGTTCGGCATTGCAGTTTGTGTCTTGAAGCATGCAAATGGTTTTTTTTCACTGTTTCTTTTGGCAACTCTGATTTACTTGTTGCAAATACTGTACAGTCTTAATTTTCTGCACTTGGAATGTGAGAAGAAAGTGACTTGGTAAAAGTATTTTGTTATATATACATTCATCATTCTTTTGTATTACAGAAAGCAGCCCAGCAAGCCAACCACACGTGCAACTTCTAAAGGCAGCAGTCCAAGTTCAGTTTCTCCTAGAAAACGACAGAACCTAGCAGCAAAAAAAAGATCTCCAAGTGATACAAAAATCAATAAATCTCCTCCATTGACACAGTAAGTATTAAAGTTGAATCCACTTCTATTATTTGTTTTGGAAGCCACTACATTGATCCTTTCCTCATATGTAATATACTGCTTCAAAATCTGAACAGCAGTCTAGCTTTGCTCTGTTCTGTTCTCTTGTGATATATATAAAAGCTTTTAAAGGATTTTCTTCTGTTTACATTTTTTCTTTTTTTTTTTTTTCCTTTCTCTAACATTTGGAAGACTAGAATTTTTTTCTTTCCGTCCTCAGAAGCCTCTTGGGAGAATCTGAAAATGCTGTTACGCAGTATTTTAACTTGAGCTGTGATTCTTTCCTGAATGGGGGGGAAGAGCAGCTGTAGTTCAGGTTAAAGCAACATATGATGACATGGTTCTAATGCTTCAAAGATCTTTCGAAGATCAGCTGATAAAAGAGGAGAAACTCTGAGAGTCTTGATATCAAGTTCTGAAAATATTTCCCTTTCCCTCCTTCCCTGGTACACTTTTTAATTTTTAAAGATGAGATCACAGTGTAAAATCACAAGGGAGTAATAAATATGATGCACATTTGCTATTCATCTTGTAGTTTTCCTGTAAAATGAGTTATATGCCAAATGCATTTAGTTGTCATCCACTCTGAAATGTGGCAATGTCTTCAGACTGAACCTCAGGAACACGCACTGATCCACTGTCACAGTTCACCTCATGTTAATTACTTCGCATGGTTATGAATGGCCAAGAGTTTAAGCCACACTTACAATTGGTTGCAGCTGAAATGTGGTGGGCTTATATAGGGATGCTTAGAGATAAGGGTATGTGATGTCTGCCCTTTACTCCCTGTTGTGTATGCAAGACTTGAGCCACTATTGCTATTCTTCTGTCTTTGTGAGACAGGGTACAAGATAATGTAGTTCATGGTACTCTGTTGTAATCCACAAATCTTTACAAAAGAAAGAGGAAGAAGGAGGAGAGTTTTAGCCCCAAATTCTACATCCGAAGCGCTCTCCAACACACAGAATTAGTATGCGATATCCTGCTAAGATGTGGTGGGAGTGTGCAAGTTCTCCCTATGGTCTGTGTTTTAGTAGTAAGCTTTTAAATAATGTGTCCTGGTAATTCATCAGAGACAGACAATTAAGTTGTATCCTCTAAACAGGATTGTGCCTGACCACCCTTTCTGTTTTATAGGTCCTACCATTGTTAAAATAATCGTTAATAATGCTTTTCAGGTTAAAGGTGCAGTCTACCAAGCGTAAAAGGGAAGACAGCCCAACAGTGGTACGGAGAAAAGGCCAGCAGAAAATAGAGGAAACGCCAGTAAAGAAAGCAAAACGATAATCTTTACCAGCTAGTACTGTTCATCGAAGAGTCAAAAGAAAAAAAAAAAAAAACAAAACACATCTGTGCTTCTATTTTTTTTAAAGCAAAGGGTTTTGCACGTGCTTGTTTCAGAGCTCTAAGTTAATCAATGCAGTACTTTTAAGTTACATTTTAAACAGCTTTATAAACTATTGTTTATACAGAATATTATGTACATTTATTTCAGATGAAAAATAAGTTTACTTTGTATCTGAATGAAAAACAAAGTAGTTATATATTTTATCACTGACTTGGAAAGTTGGGGTTTCCCAATGTGACATGCTAATGCAGATGCTTCCAACCCATGAGGCACCCCTGGGCCGACTAACACACTTTGTATATAAACTTGTAAAAATAGGTTGTATTTTACTCTGTGTATGAATCTAATCAATGATGGACATTTTATTTATTATATGGAAAGCATTGGTCTGTAAACTTTAGTATATACCTTAGGTTTTTTTAATTATATATTTTACATTCTATGCAGATGTCAGTAGGAAACTTCCCCTCCACTCCCCCAGGGCTGTCTTAAACCTGAAGTTCTCTAAAATATGCTCAGACAGTTGGTAAAGTATTTTTCTCGCATGCATTAAAGTAGCTTAGCATAGTAAAAGGGACTCGGCTCCTTTCTGTTCACATTTGTGACAAAGTGTAAAATTTAAAATGGAATCTTACTTGATTATATTTTCACTTGTGAATTTACTTACCAACCTCAAGAAATAAATAATATTAGGTTAGATTTATTCATAGTCAGCCAACACTACCCTGAAATGAAACAGTTTTATTTTGCAACTAAACACCTGTTCTTTCAGTATTTGTCTTTTTCGACAGAGGGACCCACTGAAATCAAATGTTACTTCTCCTAATTATAGAGCTTCAGCATTTTATGTTACATTTTATACACAGGTATTAAAAATAGAACCTGGTATTACTGCCAGAATCTTTTTTTAATGTATATTAATTCTGGTAAGAGCAAACGTTCAAGTGAAGTTGTATATAAAGTTAAACTTTTCTTATGATCAAATGTGTCTCTTGTTATGATGTGATGAGTTGCCAAACAATCTGAGATTATTTTAAGTGTTTTGTTGATATTCTGGTTTATAATTAAAAAGGATTTGGGGGGGATGGAATTTACTTTTCATTTTTTCTTTTTTTCTCTTTTTGTGAGGTTTTTTTGAACTTGTTGTAAGGCAGATGTTTCCGTCAGATATTCTGCTTGGTTTCTTACTGAGATTTTTATATAAAAAAATTATAAAATGTTTGCCAAAAATCTGAGTTGCCATATTTTATTATCCTTTAATTGTATTGCTGTGGAATTTGTTTTTACGAATGTATTTGGTTGGAGTCATAAGCTTTACCTGATTAATGTCTTTAAATGTTTACAGGTCCTTATATTTTAGGTATATAAACAGCAGGGAAAGGACCTAACCATTTACCCAGGTTAGTATGCTATAAAAGCAGGAGCACACATAATTTTTTTTCCTAAGCAAACTTGAGTCTAAAAAAAGAAAACCTCTTTGTTCTGATAATTAACTCATTTTGATTTCTACCTTAACTCTGCTGCCATACTAATACATACCTTGCTAACATACTGCTGATATATACCTATATATTACTAACGCTAATGTTACTGCACTTCGTCATACGCAGTTGTAGGATAAATTGAATCTTCTCCTTTTTTCCTTTTTTCCCCTTTTGCCCCCTGCAGTATGCATAGACCAAAATTGTAGATTTCTTCTCAGCCTTTGCTCTGTAAGGCTGAACGAGCTGAAGTGTTTGTTTTTCAGTCAGTGCTTCCTAGACTTTTGATTGTATTAGGAGTCCTTCCCTGCATCTGTTCTGGTTTTGTTTCCTCACACCTGAATTCAGTAGTGAGATTGCTCAGGAGGTTCCTAAGGAAGCCCCCCCACTGCACTGTACGTTATTATCATTTGTTCTCTCTCTCTGCTGGTAGTACCTCTCCTGCCACAGTACAGTTTATATTTACCTGGTTCACAGGCACATCTATTCTGATGGATTATAATGATTGACAAAGTTCCTACTGTGTCAGATCCTCTAGACTGTTGTCAAATGATCTCAGTAGAGAAACACAACCCTGAGGTCTATGACAGTCTCTCAGAGCTAACCTCCTAGGTCTTCTACTGTCCTGCCCCTTAGCCATGGATAACATTTAGGAGTAACATTGAGGAAAATCCTCTTGTCTATGGAATGTATCTTTGATCATTTGTTAAATTATTCCATAATATGAATGCATTAAAGGAATTATCTTCCAGCAAGAGAGCCACTTTTACTTAAAGGGTGGGAGAAAAAGTGTCAGTTCCACAAACTTTTAATTTACGATGCAGCAAGTGAAGCATGCATGTATGAGCACACCAGTTTCTTATTCCTTGTCAACAAGATAGATATTTCTGCCAGGCCACATCACTGTCAATCCATGTTTGGAAGTTTGGGTTTTTTTGCTTAGTTGTTTAAAGTGCCTGTCATTTAAATTAGTATTATACTTTACAGGTACAGTAGTGGTCTGCTGTATTTCAGCATAACTTGGCCATTGAATGTTTACAGTTTCTAAGTCTTTCATACACTGTGTCTCCCAGAGTCCTTCCTGAGCACAAGGAAGGAGGTGGGGCAGAGGAATCAGTTTTCCCTTGGCTGCAGCAGGAGGCATATCTATCTTGTTCAGAAGTTAGGCTTGTCCATCTTGAACCTTGACGTATGTATAAAGCAACCATACTTCCCTACCCCATGCAAATTTAGAGAGTACAGGAAAAAAATACTGCACTGTGGTGAAACAGAATGTCCTGAAGGGTTTCATGGAGACGTTTGCTCAAGGCAGTTTGTTGCCACCTTTAGTGCAAGAACATGGCTACCCTGCAACCCAAATAAACTTCTAAACCACTTGGCTATATTTTTATGTTACAATGGCTGATTTTTCTTCCAGTTCCTTCTCTTGGAACTGCTTCATTTCTCTGAATATTAAAATATTGAGCGAACCAGAGATGTCCTGGTGGAAGATGAGTTCAAGTCCACCTGCTGAGTTTTACAGCACAAGAACTTGAGTCCTGCTTACCATACCTCAGCTGCCTGTGTTAACCAGCTGGCTGTTGGCTAGCTGTCAGTACCTCTTCATATTTTCTAGTGCATTCTACTTAAAGGTATTTACATCTCCTTACTGTCTTCAACCTAAAATACTATGGGGGGAGGTTATCTACTATATAGATTTTAAGTCACACAAATGGATTTTGCTTGGTTGGTTATTTTGTGGGGGTCTTTTTTTAAACCAGCTAAAGCGTCATCAGTAAGCATTCATTTGCAGTTTTCGTTTTTTGATGGCAAGCTTGTAACTCTTGCAACTGTTGAAATTTCCCTCTAGAACCTGATCTAAAGTCAGTAGGTGCAGTCAGCAGCTGGGGCAAAGTTTTTGCTGATGCTGGCAGATCTCTGAATGCCTCAATTTTCTATTCCAACAGCTTCTCTAGTAACACATCTACTTCTCAGTTGTTGGTTTTTTTTTTTTGAGTCTGGGACATCCATCCCAAATACACACGTCCACTGTTTCTGCCTTCTCAGCCTATGTTCTGAGAGCATCACGTGTACAGAACAACCTCTGGCCCTGATCCCTCAGAGGCTGCAATCCTGAGCTGCCTTCATCTGTCCAGAAACTCAGTAAAAATTTGTCCCACAAAACTTGGCAACCAAGAGCAGCAAGTGCTCCTGGTCATAGTGACTGTCAACAGATGTCCGCTATGATGCAAGTCCAATACAGGCTTAGGTGTCAACACTAAAACTGGTCAAAGTCTGATACCTGTATCAAGATCTGCATTGGGAAAAGATCATTTGCCACCACAGACTTCTGTCATTCCTTGCTTATGGAAGAGGTAGTGGGACTTCTCTGATGCTGAGAGGCACTGGTCTGAAGGGAATTGCTGCCCTGAAGCTGGGATACACTGAGTGACTTCTGCATGTCCTTCCAAAGCAGCATTTGATTTCCTTGAAGCTGTACCTGTTCATATTGTAAAGAGCGAATTTAACTAGTAGATTTTTGTTCTCTTCCCATTAAAGTCATTCCATGTAAAATGTTTTCAGTTTTAGGATTTAATTTTAACATCTTAACAATGGTGACTGCACATTCATATAGCATACACTTACTCCAAGCTCTTGATAACTTAAGTATTCTCAACATTGCCCGCTCGGTCATATATTTCATATACCATCTCAGAAGACTCTCATCTTCACGGCTTCAACAGCCTTCCATCTATTTCATTTGCTTGTAGCTTCAGTTCAGAGGAAATTGTCCGTGTCAGCCTTCTGCAGGTTTTGGCAACTTCCTAAAGATACTGTGCTTGCTTCTTCCAGTAGATTCCTTGTCCCAGCTATGTACGTCACACTCCATTACTTCCATCAGCTTCTCAAAAATCCTGGGTCTGTTTCAAGCAGGGTGTTTTTTTTCTACTAAAACATGAAACTTTAAACACCAAGGAAATTCTATCTACATTGTAGTCTTTGTTTCCAGATTCTGATGTTTCACCAAAATTCCTTGAAAGGCTATTTCTGATTTAAACCCCCTTCCTCTTTCCAGTCTCTGCTTTTTAGCTCTTATCCTTGCTGGCTTTGTGAATAAAGTCCAAAAGAAAAATGTAATAAAAATAAATGTCTCTCTGGGAGTCCCTAGATAGCTGTATTTAAAGCTAGGAACATAACACTCTTGCCAAACAACCAGGGAAGAAAAATATGGTTTGAAACGGCTGTAACTTAGTAGGGCAGGAATAGATTTTTGGCACTGACTGTGCAATTAATTAGCCTAGGGTGGGGTTTCATGGTGAGGCTGCGACTGCAAGGCACCTTTCACCTTCCCTCTTCTTCTGCCCCTTGGCCAGTGCCTTCCTCCATGCCAGCGTTGAGTTGTACAGTCACAGACTGCTGGACCAGAAAGTCTGGAATTTCCTCTACAAAACCAAACTGCAGATTAGTTTTTTATGTGGTCAGTTTACTAAACCAGCTGTTGATGGGGCTCTGCGAACACTGCTGCCCACGCAAAGAAGATGGCCATGTGGCAAAGAGGGGATGTGGAATCACCCTTCCATTGTACCATGGATTTGGCTACACTTAAGTCAGTCATCCAGGTGCACGATTAGCTCTCACATGCATTTATGGTACCTCTGTATCAAGTAATTGGTGTATAAATGGACAGTGAGCTAATTTGCGGGGTTTTTTTCTTCTTGCAAGAAGCATGGATTATCCAACTAGTCAGGGATCCTTGCTGCCTACCATGTACCAAGAAGAGATCATGCAGTTTTTGAAAGGTGAAGCCAGACAAATTTAGACTAGCTATAATGCTAGTCTAATGCTAGTGCTGTGTCACTTCTCAGCAGGGCAGGTAGTTTTAACAGTGAAATGACTTGCAGGGGTGCAATGGGTTCCCCCCTAGTGGGATGCCTTAAATTCTGACATGGGACAAGATTTCTCAGGGTTCTTTGGGAACTGAAGTCCCATTTCTAAAACTGATGTAAAGGTTGAGGTCGTGCTCAAAGATTAAACTGGATCTAATGTTGAAACATATGAATTTAAGCCAGCAGGCTCTCTGAAGAATTTAGGAATCCAAATGAAGCATCAAAGCTTCCTGTATTAGGAGACTTAGATCCTCAGATGCGAGCCACAAAGCTGAGCAAGCTGTCCTAGAAGCTGACAGCACTGGCCTGTAGGAAACATCTAGGATTAGCTCCTCAAGGACAGCTTGTAGTGCTGGAAGATGGTATCTACCCTCTGCTTAGGTTTCACCAAGGATGGACCTTTGTTGGCCTTTCTTCCAAAGACAGAAAGAAGAAGGCTTTTTTTGTGCTGTGGTTAGAGCATGGGCAGACTTGAACCCACACGTCTGAGGAAGGCAAGGCTGCAGGGTATCCGAAGGGGGATACTACTTTCTCTCCTGTTAAGGTATTTCACATCCCATGTACATGTCCTGTTTGCAGAAACAGGAGCTAGGAACCAAGTCTCACTGTCCACGTTCCAGATGACTGTTCCACTCCACAGAATATTGAGGAAATGGATGTTAGGGGCATATGTGTACCACCATCTCATTCAACGTTTGTCAAAAAGAAATGCTTAGGCTTTTCATTCCAAGGTAGGCTCCATGTCTGTGGCTCCTGAACAGGACGAGGCATCTCCTTCCACCCCAAGTTACGTGTTAAAATAGACTGTGAAGTGTTGTTTGTCCAGCTCGGACATCTCACCAGGAGTCTGGCTGCTTCCCTGGGCACTGTGCAGGATTCCTGCTGAGGTGGTGTGACACCCAGTAGGTATCTACCTCCAAGGAAGATACCACAATAGTAATTATTATTAATGTAAATCCTCTTATAATCACAGGCCCCTGTTTCTCTGTGTCCTCAACATTATGGAAATTCTTCCTTTGCTGCTTTCTAGAGATACATTCTAGGTCAGGGCAGCTCAGTTTTCCCATGCTGGAAACAGCTTATGTGAAGATTATTTTAAAAAAGGTCATAGAGAAAAAAGAAAGCATGACCAACAAGGAGGTTTTATTGTTTGTTTTGTGTGTTTGTTTTGTGTATTTGTTTTGGGTTGACAGCAACATATACTGGTACTTGAAAGGCCCAGTGGGAGCAGCACGGGGGAGATGCTACTGGCTTTTTGATGTACTACTTTTTTCAACATCTCACAACCACCGCTTGTGAAACTTGCAACCTCAGTGTGGGTGTGATGTAGAAATGACAAGACAGGCAACCAGTGACCTAAACTATGCAGGAGGACAGACTGGGTTACTTTACTGATCCCTGCCTAGCACTGAGATCTAGATCTTTATTAGTACAACGTAAAAAACTTATGCAGGATATGATGGGCAGAGCAAACACAGACTAGAATGTAGAAGTGAAAAGCAAGTACTGAAAAATTATTAGAAGTACTTTGCTACGACTGGTGGCTATAATGGCACCTCTGTGCTTGCTGTTAGCTTTGCTTAGGTTTTATTTATCGAGCGTTCACAGGCACTAACATAACTCTGCTGAGAGTTAGCAGTAAATTTAAGACAGAGGTGTACTGTGGGTGTGCACTTCTGTCCTCAACATCTCTTATCAGCAAGCTAAGGTGCTCTGCAATGTGGAAAAGCTGCCTGAGAGCCCTGATCTCTAATGTCACCGAATACATTGAAAATAAATATGATCTCCGCTGGGGAAATATCAACCTTTCTGTCAGTCGTGAGTTCAGTTTGGAGATTACGTACTTGCTGCAGTCATGGCAAGCTCTGTTTGGGGCTTTTCCTCATGGAAGGACAATGTTTATACATGGCTCCAGCTAAGCCACACACAAAGCGCAGCTCTTACCTGGCTTAACCAGCCGGTGGGAATAGAGCTAAATTATAAAAAGCCCTATCAAGTATTTCAGCATAACTTGGATCCCCCCTCACTAGCGAACCACATGAACGGACCAAAATTGGGCCATATTTTTAAACACAGTTCCTTTGCTGATCACACAGCTAGACAGCACAGGCACTGGCTGTGCCTCTGTGCATGTACTGAGGATGTAATTAAGAATAACAGAAGAATATCAAAGCTACCAGTCTTATTATCTGCTGAACAACTTAACCCTCTAATGATGTCCCTTCCTTTTCTAGATTTTATTGTAGCGTGTCACACATGCTATGCAATGATTTATATAAGTCAACATAGATGAATGAATAAAGAGGAATACATAAGAGAAAAATGCTCAGCGATCACATTCATGATACTCCAGCACCAGTTCCAGTATATAAATTTAAAAATGTTAAAATTAAATAGCCATTCCTGCTTTGGTGCCCAAAGCAAGCAGAGATCTGGAATGTGACTTTCCTTTCAGACAATGGTAGGTTCATTCTGCTCTTTTTGTATAAACAAGAGCTAAGAATTGCTCGGTAAAATAGTGCTTATTTAACTCTATTCAGCCAGGATTTTTCATGCTAAGTAAATAGGCAATATAAGGCTGCTTAAAAAAAAAAACAAAACTGAAGATAAAACTTCTTTCAACTAATTTTGAACTTAGAAATCTATTCGGCCCTGAAGCACTGAAAATATCCTTTTGGGGAAGTTTTAATCAAAGTAAAACGGGACTCCCACACTCCCGGGCACACTCCCGGTGAGCTCCGGGAGGAGCTGGGTGACGGAGGAGGGCTGGGTGACAGAGTCTGAGCATGGAAGTGGAAGAGAGAAGCCTCCAGAGATATGCACGAAGGGGTGCTGGGCCAGGGGGAGGCACTGGGAGGTTGTACCTTCCCTGCTCCCTGCAGAGGTAGGTGTGATGGGACCGCCAAAGCGGGGGCTGGAGGTCATAATTAGTTAGCTCATTTCTCTATGAAGGTCCGGCACCGGCACCTCTGGAAGTCAGGTGCCTGGTAGCCCCTGTCTTGGGAGGAAGCAAAGACTGGCTGCTCCAGTGGGCAGGTTGTTCCAAGTTATTCCAAATATGTGATGTCTGACCAGACCCTCCAGCCATCGCAATCCCCCATGTCACCTAACCCTTGTTGATGATTAGGTTTAAAACATTTTTTCTAACCTGAAATTCTCTGTTGCAGTTTATGCTTTTTATTTCCTATATGACCGTATCGCTTTACAGCAGGGTGCTACCCCCTTGAAGACTTGCATTTTGCTTAAGCTAGTTTTGTTACTTTTCAAAAATCAAAACCATTTTTGTTCTCAGTTTTCAGTGCCTCATATATCTTCTTTCCCTCTTTCCCCACTGAAAAAACGAAAAGAAAAAGAAAAGGAGGCACAGCATGAAAGTCTCAATTTTAAAAGAAACATAAAGCAAAGTTTTCTTCTGTTTTGAAATAAACTTATAAACCAAAGAAAGTGTTCTGCATTAAAACAAGTGGAGGTTGGTTTTTTCCACTGTTAAGACATCTATGATTTTATTTTAAATTTTTTTCTGACTTTTTTTCATACAAAGGCTTCAGATTTTTGTCCTGCAGTCAAGCTTTGCAGGTATACATTAGTTTGCCTTAGGCTGGCACTAACAGACCAAGGAGCCTCTTCAAGTGTAGCCAAGAAAGGAGAAAGGCAGCTGTGCCATATAACACATTCACAAAGCTTTACTGTTACAGACATAGTGCTAGTTTCATTTTTCTTGCATGAGCAAAACACTGTCCAGTTACCGTTACAACTTCGTAATAGATGTTCATGCAGTTTTATTGTATTTTCAGAACTGGGGAAGTTTTGCTTCTGAAAACAGCAATCGGATCAGTGTGTAAGTACTAAGTACTTAAAGTATAATTGGATAATTTTTGCTACTATGATTATATACCACAATGGCAATAATCCAAAATGGAATAATCCATCACAAGTGACACAAAGACAAGCAAACTTTACCACAGTACTGGATGTGGGGCTGTGTTGTACTGAGGCACTCTATGAGGCAGAGAAGGAAAATTCTTCCATTCCTTCATAGCTGCCTCCCTTTTAAGAAAATAATAAATTTATTTTCTTTTTATTTCACTTTTCTAAGTAAGTTCACCTATTTCTTCTCTTGGGATTTGTACATTTGATTTCTTAAAATAATGGGATTGTTCAAAGACAGTGAACACAGGGCATCCTTCCCAGATCTCATTCCTTTGCTCCTCTCCCTCTTTTCACACCTTTCTCAAATTTTCTCAGCTGTTATCACCTCTTTTCTTCTGTAAAAAAAAAGAAAGAATGGGAAAGTGACTGGCAGCTTTTAAAAAAGGGAAAGGAGTCCAGTTACTTTTGTTTTCACTCAAGGGCATCAAACTTGAAACAGTCCATCTGCACCAGCTCTTCAATGTTCATTGACCGAGGGAGAGAGATGGTGTGGAGCCAAAGCGCAACATATCCGTTGGACCAATATTTGCTCTGTGCTTGCCCAACAGCTAGAATATCGTGTCTTGGTCTGGTTGGGATCTGGCAAGGGCGAACATACTAAAATATAATGAGAAAAACTTTCAGCATGTTCCAATAACCTGTTAGGGGCCAGAATCATTACAAGCGAGAGGTGAAGGTCCTGGTGCTGCTGAACTCCTTCGAAGCGTTGCTGTTTTGCCAGTAAGGGAGCAAGCCTTTTCCCAGCAGGGCTGAGGTCTCACTCGGCTGGTTTTGAGACTTGCCCAGACTTCTTCTCCTGCAAAATCCACACCCAGACGGCAGGCGAGTAACTCCCCTGATTGCAAAGCGAGGCCAAACTCTGTGCGTGCTACAGAAAGGGAAGTCCATTCTCCATTATCAGACCCTCTGTTTCTGTGCAAGTCGCTCAGGAGGCTTTGGGGAACAAATAGTGCAATTCCTCCCTAGAAAAGCAATTGCTGGGTTGCAGGTTGGTTGGAAAAAAAATTGTTTTCTGCGCACAGATAGTCCTAAAATAGCCACTAGATGGCAACTGGTGCCTGCCAGGTAGCGCAGCGCGCACCGGGCACGCACACGCGCTCACGGCCCCGCTCCCGCCGCGGGCTGCCCCAGGGCCTGGGGGGGGCTTAGACCAGACCCAGGGCCTGGGGGGACATTAGACCAGACCCAGGGCCTGGGGGGGCTTAGACCAGACCCAGGGCCTGGGGGGACATTAGACCAGACCCAGGGCCTGGGGGGAGCTTAGACCAGACCCAGGGCCTGGGGGGGACCTTAGACCAGACCCAGGGCCTGGGGGGGACATTAGACCAGACCCAGGGCCTGGGGGGACATTAGACCAGACCCAGGGCCTGGGGGGGGCTTAGACCAGACCCAGGGCCTGGGGGGGGCTTAGACCAGACCCAGGGCCTGGGGGGACATTAGACCAGACCCAGGGCCTGGGGGGGCTTAGACCAGACCCAGGGCCTGGGGGGACATTAGACCAGACCCAGGGCCTGGGGGGAGCTTAGACCAGACCCAGGGCCTGGGGGGGACCTTAGACCAGACCCAGGGCCTGGGGGGGACATTAGACCAGACCCAGGGCCTGGGGGGACATTAGACCAGACCCAGGGCCTGGGGGGGGCTTAGACCAGACCCAGGGCCTGGGGGGGGCTTAGACCAGACCCAGGGCCTGGGGGGACATTAGACCAGACCCAGGGCCTGGGGGGGCTTAGACCAGACCCAGGGCCTGGGGGGACATTAGACCAGACCCAGGGCCTGGGGGGAGCTTAGACCAGACCCAGGGCCTGGGGGGGACCTTAGACCAGACCCAGGGCCTGGGGGGGACATTAGACCAGACCCAGGGCCTGGGGGGACATTAGACCAGACCCAGGGCCTGGGGGGGGCTTAGACCAGACCCAGGGCCTGGGGGGGGCTTAGACCAGACCCAGAGCCTGGGGGGGGCTTAGACCAGACCCAGAGCCTGGGGGGACCTTAGACCAGACCCAGGGCCTGGGGGGACCTTAGACCAGACCCAGGGCCTGGGGGGATATTAGACCAGACCCAGGGCCTGGGGGGATATTAGACCAGACCCAGGGTCTGGGGGGGGCTTAGACCAGACCCAGGGCCTGGGGGGGGCTTAGACCAGACCCAGGGCCTGGGGGGACATTAGACCAGACCCAGGGCCTGGGGGGGACATTAGACCAGACCCAGGGCCTGGGGGGGACATTAGACCAGACCCAGGGCCTGGGGGGGGCTTAGACCAGACCCAGGGCCTGGGGGAGCTTAGACAAGACCCAGGGCCTGGGGGGACATTAGACCAGACCCATAAGGGCACGACAGAGGCGCAAGGAGAGGCTGGCATGCGACGGTCCTGGGGCCACCGCTGCCTGGACACCCTGACCTGCCCTTCCACCAGCTCCTCCTGAGTCGCTGCGCTGCACAGATCAGCACAAGCAGCATGCCACCAGTTTCGGCAGGAATACGTCTTTCCAACTCTATATTCATGAATATTCTGTGTAGCATAGCATGCTTATGTCTAAATCCATCTAGTGTTATGTTTATAGATACAATATGTGCATATTAAATTCCATATAACATGGGTCTATGTTTATAGGCACATCAAACTTCTTGAGGAGCAAGATCTGGAGGTTTATTAGAAGCTATCCATTCCAGTCACAGGTACCTTGCCCAGACCTTCCCATTTCTCCCATTTTCCAGCCCCCTGTTCCTAGCACTTTGCCGATCTAATTCCCTCCATCTTCACTTCTCATCTGACCTGTCTTTCACTGCTCAGCGTCCATTTGTTCCCATCCTGTGCTCTCCAGTTCCCTCACAGGGTCCCTCTCAGCTCTCGGTTCTCCCTTCCTTTCCTCTCCCCCTTTACTTTTCCTTTCCCTCATCAGTTTGTGGCATACTCTTGGATCAGGTAGGCCCTGACCTCTCCCTCTGCCCGTGTCCTCCTTTTATTTCTTCAAAAGTCTTTCCTTCAGCTCCATTTTTCCTTCCTCTCGATCTTCTTGCCATGACCAAGAACTTTTGTGGATGGCAAAAGTACATGGACATACTGACATCCAAACAGGTTAGGCACAGGTTAAGGGGCCTTTACATATACTCTTACTAGCCACTGAGACTAAAGATGATAAAAGAAGTTATGAAAATATCAATTAGAGCAATTATAATCCCCTTTTCATTAGCCATCCTTATTCCTCATTTTTTGCAGTTAACTCTGATGTGACTGGAATTACCTTTCAGCCTCACAGGACCCAGCAAGCAAAAACTGGGACAGAGTCAACATCCAACACCAGCTGAGCCAGCAGGTGCGAAAATAAAGCCCATTCTTGAAGAAAATCATCAAACACTCTCTGCATCTTAGAGAAAATGCACAGGGGATTTCTAGATCTCAGCTGGGGCCCAGATGCTAGGGCGCATGATAAGGGACGTATATCAAAGCTAGCTACAGCCAATAATGTCCCAATATTTTCATAAGCCGGTCTTTTCATGAGGCTCAGAATCAACACTTTTTGAAAAGAAGTTTATTGAATGCAAGAGTATGGCACTGAGATGTTCATGAGAAATACCACTACCATATACCATGCCCAAAGGGTATTGAAACGAAGCAATGCACAGACTCCTGTCATGACATTGATTTGTGGATGACAGGCTACTTTTCAGCTACACAGGTGGTAGTCTTGTCTTCTCCTCACTGAAAGAATCTCACTATCTCATTATCCAGGTGTTCCGACATTTAATATGCCCTCCATAAAAGCAGCTGCTACCTTATACCAAAGCAGTTACATGACCTGCCCAGGCCTGCTTCTCTCAAGTCACCATGTGCTAGAAAGTAGCTCTAGGAGCTGTAACAGCATGCCTGGCCAAATGCAAACCAAGAAGTAAAGCGTTTGTGGTTGGAAGGTGGAAGTTCTTCCATGCCAGGCATTGCCATAGCCCCCATAGACTGCAGAGATATCAGCTCTTCTCTCCAAGGGTGCTGCTGCTCTTCCAGAGTCTGCCAGAAGTTCTCAGGGCTTCAGGGTCAACACACCTTATGGCTGCAGAGTTTTCCTACAGTTAACTCTCAAGGAGCCACTAAAATAGCTGAATTAAATCCTGTGAATGAAGTATTATTGTACGTGAAGGTCCTTTGCCTTTGGATGATTTTTGTCCCCTCCATGATAACTATGGGCAAAGTCAGAGATAGGAATATCAACAGGAGCACAACTGACCAATGTGCATATATACCATTCCTGGTTGGGATGGTCAGTCAAGCAGACAATCATCGTGTCAGTACAAGTTGATTAGACTACAAGGACTTTGTTGCATGTTTTGCGGAAGACTATACTGCAGACATCTTTTTGGAGCTATGAAGCATAACGCTTTGCTTTGTTAAGAGCTGTATTTCTTGATGAGGGAGCATATCTAATGCAAAATAGCACATTCTCCTGCACAATTTATCTCAAAAGGAGTCCCTTCGACACAGAGGTGTTGCACAGTGTATACTATGTGAAAAAAATACAGCCACATCAGAAGTCCTCCAGAGATATGGAAGGACAGTTGATAGCACCATTTTTGGCTGAAGACCGGGTTTTAGTTCTTCCTACAGGCAGCAGTCTACAGTGGTCCTATATGGCATTGGAATGCTGAGTGTATAGAGAAAAGGATGGGGTTTTTCATCAGCTCACATAAAATACGGACAATACTAAAAAGCACCAGAAGGCCACACCATACACTACCCTCTTTCCCAAGCAGGGAAAGCAGAAAGCTCTCATTCCTCCTGCCAACAATAATCTCATCCATAGTGCAGGAAATCACAACTTGCCATCTTGAAAGTATTACGAAAACGTCCTTCCAGCCAGCACTCCTTTGCCTTCCCTTTTTCACTCACAGGCAGATTTCTGCATCCTTTTGCTGTGAAAAACCTCCTGGAGAAATAAAAGGACTTTCTTGGTTTTGCAAGGGATTCATAACTGACATTTTGTCTACCCACATGTCACATCACAAGAGTTTTCCACTAAGTCACAGGAGTCCTTTAGTACCGGAGACTTCTTCAACCATCCCTTTTACTCTTGTTCACGTAATGAGTAGGGTGCAAACTGCTTTTGTCATATTACACATTTTTATTCTTTGTCATCTGTCTTAATATTTTTTTCTTCTGTTAGGTAAATCCCAAAATGTGTCTGGCTAATAAATTGTGGAAATAGCTATTCTATGACAGGAATACCCTGAGAACCCACTCAGGCTGTGTGTGGGTTAAATAAAAATGCTCGGGAGGAGACAACCTATAGCTCAGAATCTCTAAATTTAGGCGAAGGCAACGCTAATGAAGACGGGAATTCTGAGAGGAGAGAATGAGTGTCATAAGGACAAGACAGGGTGCGTATTTGCAGTCATCCATAATTGACATGTTCAAAGTCTCTGTTCTCTGAGATAGCCACAGAAAATATGAACAATATCTGTATTGCCTGCAGACAACTTGTGCCATGTTTGCTAATGTTCATGCAGCCAATTAAATTTACATGTGAACTGAACAAAACAGAGTCATTAATTTATTTGAGAGTTCATGTATTCGTATTCTCACTGAGCAAGCCAAAAGAATTAGTGATTTAATATAAAACCTGTGTTCAGGCGAAATGTACAGTCGCTGTACATACAAAATCATTGCCAGTGGAAACAACTCACACAGTGAACCTGCTAATTGCCCTAGCTTCTTAAACCCAACACTGGTCTCTGTGTTCAAACCGCTTGGCTTGGCTGCTCCACTGTGGGTTATCGGGCGTGGACTGCGGCAAGGCCAACACCATGGCCGTGTAAGGCAGCTGCAGGCATGGACTCCCCTGTCACGCAGCACGTAGAGCTGGGGACCTTGTTTGTTTTCCACCAAAGGTGTCAAAAAGCTCCCAGAGAGGCTGGGGTCCCTTCAGAGAACAGAGCTACCATGGAGCGAGTTGCTCGGTCTAACTTGCCTGGCATCCCTCTCTGCTCAGCGGAGCGATGGGTACGCTCCCGGGGACCAGACCAACCACCCTGTGCAATTACCCGGTGAACTCACACCTCTGATTTCTCTTCAGACATGTGAAGTTAATCGCATAGGCCTGGATCCAGAACCAGACAGACGTACCACGACTCTCATCTCTGCAACACATCATGTTTGAGGTACCTGAGTCCAGTATTGGAGCTCCTGAGTCGGATGTGCTTCTCTGAGCAGGGACCCCTGCAGCCGGCACTGGATGCTAGAGGCTGCCCAAGAAATGCACAGAAATGCCACGTCTGACCTCCACAGTTTAGGCTTCCTATTCAGTGTGAGGAGGATGTGAAAAAAATCAGTCCTTGATCTCAAATTCTGAAATTTTTGAGTAATTGTTGATCTGTGCAAATTTATAATGGATAAGTCCCAAACACTCCCAGGTATTGCCTTTGATGGGTGTCTACTCCTGATATGAATAATAAAGAGATAGAAAAATTAATATAAAATGACTGTTGACTTGCTATCAATAAAGATGTGACTCTTAGACAAAGATGTGAAATCAGTTTATAAATGTAAACAGTTCCGGTATCCTGAGAGGCCAGAAGGCTTACTTGATTTACCTAAGCATCAGAAGCAATAACAATATTTAAATCTTACCCCAGTGTAGCCATTGATTCAATTACCAAGTTAGTCCATCATACATGAAAAGTGAGCTCAACTATTTCAAACAAAAAGCAGGAAGGGTTATTACTTATTTATAGATTGAGGAGCAATGGTAAAGGAAACCTGGACTTCATATGGTGGTGTACCAAATAAACATCAAATCATTAATCTGTGCTATGAGTGTTCTTAAAAGCCTAGAGACCTGCACACAGCAAACGCATCTACTGTAATATGGTGAATATTCATTAAAATATTATAGTAAATAAGAAGGAAAAATTCAGAACAAGTAGATAGACCAGATACTGTATGGATAACTCACATATGTATGACTTTGGCATAAGTCATTCAATCTGTTTCTACTTCAATTCTTCTATCAGAGAGTGCAAATAAATAGACTAGCCCCCCCCCCCCCCTTTTAAAATTGCTTGAAACAGACAAAAAGCTAAATATAGGGGCTAAATATCACAATATTTATTTCACAGAAAAACTCAAAAGCTTTAATTAATGACTATGAGATTCATCCAGCCATTTGGATACGCTGGTTTGCTTTTTATTAGTAAATCAAGTTAATCTTGTCCAGGTTGTGTTTCTATCCTACAGATAAATACATCAGAAGATGAGGAATATATAGCCATTTACTGGGGTAGTAGAAAGCCTAGCATAAAAATAAGGAAAGAGTCAAGAAGAAGATTTATTTCAAAAGACGGTCTCGCCTGAGCAGAGTTGCAGGACAGGGCTCTCGGTGCGTACACAGCCAGTGGCCTCCTAGCACTAAGCAGAGGAAACAACCATATATCCTCACTCTTCCTTGGGAGTGTGATGATTAGATAGTCCGTATGTCTTTTCCTTTTCAGGGTCTTGCAAGGAGGAATAATTCAGGAGAAAGACTGCCATGCAGTGAAATGAAATGATGGTAGTTTTGTTTTCGTGCTTGGTACTCTGCATGCCAAACCTTCACTTTTTATAGTAAAGATGAAGCAAGAAGAGGGAGGTTTGGGTCAGCGTTCTCAGAAACAGCAGCTCTGAGCAATAAAACCGGGCCAAATCATGTCACCGTATATATGCAACCAGCAAGATTCAAGCGTTCCTTTCAGTTTGGTTGTAAACTCCTACAGGAGTGTTTGTGTTTGAGCCTCCCAGCCTTAAAGGACATGGGCTTTTCCCCATATAAGGAATATGAGCAGAGAAGGGGATTGCAAGCCAGCTATTAAAACCTACTGGGCTAATTTGCTAAGAGGTTTTCAAGTGAGTAAGGTTAAAGTTCTCATTGTCAGCATTGTATTTGCACATTCTCCAAGTTCAATATTCAGTTGGATTCTAAAAATAATTCAGATTTTTCTCTTAATTGTAGGCAATATATCCTTCTCTCACTGAAGTCTGGAAGCATCTTACAGCTGACACCTCGGCAACACAGGATCCTGACGTCAACTACAAAAAGCAATTTGAAGGCTGATAGTTGCAGCAGCTACTTACGTGAGGTCCTTCACAAAATGAATGGAGAAATCCTGCTAGGAACTTGTTTGAGAGATGCACAACTGTCACCTACCATGTAGCTATGGTTACATTTGCTTGGAAATAAATTGTTATAATTTAAGAAATAGAGTCAAAACCTGTTCAAAAGCAGATGACCTGAGATTTTCCTGCAAAACCAGCAAGTTGGCCAGGACACATTTATGTGCCTTTGCTGCACAGCCAGGGAGGAGCTCAGCCGAGGTAAAAACCATGAACCAAATCTTCCCCATCACCAACCGCGTCACAGAGGATTAAAATTCCTTGTAGGAGGAAGCACTGTTTGTACCATTGCCATCTTCCACCTAAGCTCCTGGAAGACCCAGCAGGAGACTCTGCAAGGATTTGCATCACTCTGTGTGTAGCGGGAGGCAAACTAGGAACAAGTCTGGGGAGACAGCTCCCGTCTAGGAAAAAAAATATCACCTCTAATTAGGTATGGCAAAGGTATTACCTACCACCGTGCAGGCTTTGGGAAGTGCTGCCAAGAGGGCTACAGTGCGGGGTAGCCCTGGGCCGTGAAACTCTTTGACCTGCCTCAGGGCTGAGAAGGGCTCAGGGGGCAGATAGTCGGGACAGCAGCGGGACTGAGCTAGTCTGGCTCTGCCTGAGAGCTGGCGCTTGGAGGCTGCATCATTAATTAATTTCCCATACTGGGCAAATCCTACCCTGAAGGAAAGGTTATAACATTTCCTTTTCCCAGTGCAAGCTACTCCCACCCAGGGGACCAGCTGGATCTTTTTATACAACATTATACATTGTATAAAATGTGTCTGCTCTTTACAAAGGCTTTTTTAAGGTTTTGCAGCCACCTTCGTGTGTGTGCGCGCTGCCTTTCACGTGTTTATCTGATGCTTTCATAAGCCGCCCATGAGCAGGACGCATCCTTCCCTGTTCCATCGCCCCATGCGCTACACGCAGCGCTTCTGTGAGCGACTTTCCTCGCACCTGGAAAGAAAACCGGCTCAGGTGACTGCAAGAAGCCACCTCACGCTGCAGCCAGGCGGGCTCCGCTCCCGCTTTCCCTGCCCGCGCCGCGGTTTGTCACTGGATACCGGGACGGGGCACTGGGGCTCTGCCTTTGCACCGGTGTCCCCACATGGGGTGGCCTTGCCCGCTCCTGCCCTGGCCCACCCCGGCCCCCGACGCCACCACGGACCGGCTGGGCGCCCAGGGCTGGGAAGCGCGGCCGAACCCCCCAGCCCCGAGGGGCGGCCGAGGCCGGGCAGTGCGGCGGGGACGCCTCTAGGTGGGGCAGCCCGTCTGCCGGCAGCGCCGGGCCGGCTCCGCCGCGGGGCCGGTCGGAAACGGGAGGGCGAGAGGCGGCGAGCCGGGCTCCCCGGCCGGGTCTCGGATGAAGAGCCGGGGGGTCTGCGGTGGGCGCAAGGGAGGGGCCGTCATGGGGCCCGGCGGGGTTTGGGGTTTCCCCGCTGCAGTGTGATACACGTCTGTAAAACGGCGGATCCGACACAATGTATGGGTTTTGGCTGGTTCCAAACCGCGCGGAATGGGGGGTGCGGAGCCTTTCTCGGGGGTGGGGGCAAGGTGGAAATCGTGACCCTGCCGACATCCCCGTTTCAGGCGCTGCCCTGCCCGCTCCGCTGCCTCCTCCCGTCCCCTCCGAGCCTCCTCCTGCGGGGAAGGTTTGCGCCCAGTTTCTCCGACACACGCTCGGAGGGGCCCTTGTGCCCGCCGCACGCCGTGGCCGGGGAGCCTTTGCCCTCCGGTGCTGCCCCGGCTGACGGCTCCCGGGAGCCGGCTGCGAGCTCTCCACCCGGGCGGTCAGTGCGGAGCAATGCCGGGCCGCCGCTCTCCCCCCCATCCCTCCCTCTTCCCTCCCGCCCGCTACCCGTCGCCCCCGGCGGGGCTGGAGGGCGGGCGCGGCGGGACCACCCAGCTGGCCCCCGGCCGCCGCAGCCCCGGGACCGCCGGCCCTGCCCGGCCTCCCTCCGCCGCTCCCCTGCGCCTTACCCCCGCCGCTGCTCGCTCTCCTCCCCAGGCATTTCCTCCCCCAAACAGTAGTTTTCTGGTCGGGAAGGGGGCGCGGAGATCGCCCCGGGAGGCGGGAGAGGGGGAGAGAACAAAAAAAAAAAAAGACGAAAGAAAAAAAGAAAAGGAGGCGGCAGGGAGGGAGCTGGGTAAATTAGCAAAGAATTACAGCCATTGTAAACTAACCGCAGGTATTTCCAAGAGCTTGGACGTGAAACCTTGTAAATCAGGGACTTCGCGGGCTGGAAACCGCCTGTGCCGGGGCTCGGAGGGAGGCTGCCCGGGGGAGAGCGCCTCTTCCTCCTCCCCGCCGCTTCCCCAGCCCCAAAGCAGCCGCCTGCTCTGCCTCCTGCTCGGCGGTCTGCCGCACCTGAGCAGAGCCCGATGAAAGAAGTGCACCCCAGAAAGCTGCCCCGGCCAGCCCTGCCCGGAGCTCCCCGTCTCCGCCGTGCCCAGAGCCCTTCTCCGGCCGTCAGCCCAAAACACGGCTCCCGCGACGCGCACCTCCAGCCTTTCCCCTTAGAAGCGCGGAGCCCTGCCTCTCTCCCCACGTCTCCATCCACGCATCTCCTCTGACACCCCAAATTTCATCTCTCGGCTGTTTAGCACCCCTTAAAATGCTCGCACAGGGCGCCCTTCCTACATCTCCTACGTACGTCCTCGTAAGTGGATTTCTCGCAGCTTCCCCAGATGCCTCTGATTTCCCTCCAGCTCTTAAAAAAATCCCTTTTGGATATTTCCTGAGTGTCTCGCGGCACCGAAGTCTTGGGTGGCAGAAGCGATGGCTTTCCCGGGAAATACCTGGGTGGGAAAAAGGGAAAATGAGTGAGTCGAAGCAAGGTTATTAAAACGGGCTGAACTTGTTCAGAAGGATAAAGCCTGTTCTCGTTCGGTCCCGCGAAGGTGCTCTCCGGCTTCATGCTGCGTATGAAAGCGGCATTACTTATTTTATTCATTTATTTTCCGGGTGAGAATGATGATGGAAAACATCTAATTCGTGCCAGAGTCGTTGATAATTAATTTCGGTGGCTGCGTGGTCTACTGCAAACAGGCGCTCGTCTCTGCGGGATCAAGTAAGGAAATGTCGGAGGTGGACGCAAGCCCGTGAAGAAGGAGGTTAACACCCTACGGCTTGGGCTCACCAAGCAAAGCCGAGTTTGGGGGTATCATTTTGACACGCTCTACCTCGTTACACCGCCGCGTCTCCCCAGCACCAAAAAATCACGGCCGGGAAGCGCTGGCATTTCATTTCTCGTGTACCTGCTTGATGCCCTCGCCGGGATATTTCTGTTAGCTCTGAGAATGCCAGTGATGTCTGAAATAAAGACGAGCATGATGCTTGGGGGCAGAGTGTTGTTTTGGCAACGAGTCGCATTTACACAATTCACGTGCGAGCAATAGTTTCCAAAAGCTTCTTGTTTAGGGCCATTTTCTTTCAGGGAAAGCATCGTTTCAGGGAAAACAGTCTTTAACCTGCGAGAAGTTGCCCTCCTAAAACGGTCTTTACAAGCCCCACGGGCCGAAGACCGACCCTAATATAAACCCGAGCACGCTTTTGAAAGAATGAACGGGTGAGAAGCCCACTTTCGAACAGCGGTCGAGGCGATTTTGCATTTCCACCCACAGCGGGGGTTTGGGCGCTCTCCCCGCCGCGCAGACGGCCCCGATCCCGGCGCGGCGCCGCGGTCCCCGACAGACCCTGAAATAAGCGATCTCCCGAGGCTCTTCCCCGAGCAGCACGCAGCAAATGCTTGCCGGCCTGTGGCGTTGTTCCCGTTCCCCCGCGACGTTCCCGCCGTGACCGGACCCTTCCCCGCCGCCGCGCTGCAGCGCTCATTGCCCGGCGCAGCCGAGGCGCGGGCGAGAGGGGCAACACCCTGAAACTGCCATCCCTCCCTCTCCGGGTGGAAGCCGCCGCTCTCCGCCGAGGAGAGGGACCCTCCCTCCGAGGGTCGCCTCCGCCACGGGCGGCACCGGCCGGCAGCGGGGCACCAGGGGCGGCCGGCGGGGCCGGGGAGCGGGGTGTGGTGAGGGGGGGAAGCCCCGCGGGCCGCAAGGGGTTAAGGCGCCGCGCGCCCCGCCGCGCGCCCCGCGGAGCCGCATCGTCCCGCGGCGGGGAGCCAATCGCCGGGCGGGCTGCGCGGGCGCTGCCCAATGGGAAGGCGCGGGGCCGGCGCTGTCAGCGGCGGTGAGGGATGACAGCGCCGCCGGGAGAAAAAGCGGAGGGCGGGCGCGGGGCGGGACAGAGCGGGGCGGAGGCAGCGCCCGCGCCGCCAGGGACCCGCGGCGGCGCCCGGCGGAGCGCGGCGCGGCGGCCCCGGCCCTATGGGCGGGCGGGCCGGCAGCGGCGCAGAGAGGCTGCCCCCGCTGGCGCCCGCCCTCCCGGCGGCAGAGAAGGGCCCGGCACCGGCGCGGCCGTGGCCGGCGATGCGGTCGCCCAGCTGAAGGCGCGGCGCGGTCCGCTGCTCGCCCGCGGGGCCGCCCGCCGCCGGGCCATGGCCGTCCGCGGCGGCAACGCCCTGACGCCTTTCTCCATCCAGGCCATCCTCAACAAGAAGGAGGAGCGCGCCCGCCACGCGGCGGGGCGGCCGCCGCCCCCGGGGGCGGCCGGCGGCTGGCGGCTGTGCGGAGCCGCCGAGGGCCCGCCGCTCCCCTCGCCCGCCGCCGCCGCCGCCCGCGCCCCGGCCCCGCGGACGCCGGCGGGCTGGGACTCGGACTCGGCGCTCAGCGAGGACCCCGAGGGCGAGCGGCGCTCCGAGGAGGAGGGCGCCGGTGGCAGCGCCCGCCCCGCCGAAGCCGCGGGCGGGGTGCGGCCGGCAGCGGCGGAGGAAGCGCAGCCCCCGGAGGCGGCGGAGCGGGACGCCGCCGGCCTCAGTGACAGCGAGATGTCGGCCGCCGTCTCAGGTAGGGGCGGCCCCGCCGGCGGCCCCTCCGCACCCGCGCGGGGAGGGCGGGAGGGTCCCGGGGGGGCTGAGAGCGGGAGCCGATCGGGGCTTTCGGCCGGGCCCGCGGGGCTGTGCAACGGGCCCGGCGTGTGCCGGGGGAAAAAGCCCCCGAAACTCGCCCCGCGGGGCGAGAGGGGCCGGAGCGGGGTGAGCCCTTTGCCAGGCCGAGCCCGCAGCCCGGGCGGGCGCCCGGCCCTTAGAGGAGAGCGAGAAGCCGCGGCTACTGTCCCGGCGGCGGGGTGGGCAGCGGCTCGGCGGGGCCCGCGCCCGCCCCGTCGCTGCGGGCTGGCCGCACGGAGCGCGCCCGGCCGCCTGCGCGGGTGCGGGCCCTCCGAGGAGCGGGGCGCGGGGGATGTGGGGGTCCCGGTGCCTGCCTGCCCTGACCGCCGTGCTCTCGCCCTGCCCGCAGATCGCAGCCCCCCGGAGGAGGACGGAGCGGGCAAGTGCGGGAAGCTCTTGCCGGGGGAGGAAGAGGCGGCGGCGCCGAAGCCGCGGAAGAAGCGCTCCCGCGCAGCCTTTTCCCACGCGCAGGTCTTCGAGCTGGAGCGGCGCTTCAACCACCAGCGGTACCTGTCGGGGCCCGAGCGGGCCGACCTGGCCGCCTCCCTGAAGCTCACCGAGACGCAGGTGAAGATCTGGTTCCAGAACCGGCGCTACAAGACCAAGCGGCGGCAGATGGCCGCCGACCTCCTGGCCGCCGCCCCCGCCGCCAAGAAGGTGGCCGTCAAGGTGCTGGTGCGCGACGACCAGAGACAGTACCACCCCGGCGAGGTGCTGCGGCCGCCCTCGCTGCTCTCCCTCCAGCCTTCCTACTACTACCCCTACTACTGCCTGCCCGGGTGGGCTCTGTCCACCTGCGCCGCAGCCGCCGGCACCCAGTGAGGGGCACACACACATCACCCCTCCCCAGCCCCCCCACCACACACACTGGCAGCCAGGAAACCCACCTCCCCTCTGCCACCCCCCTGTCCATCCATCCATCCATCCATCCGTCCATCCATCCGTCCATCCATCCATCTTCTCAAATCCAGAGCCCCAGCTGCAGCTCTCAGTGCCTCGGACAGTATTTATTATTATTTTATTGTTATTTTTATTATTAATATTATTTGGATGGTTCCTCACTCTCTCCTCTTCCAACGTAGGACTTCTTGGCCACCCCCGCCCCGATCCTCACCCCGTCCCCACCCCGCCAGCCGAGGACTCTCGCGATTCGGCACGACTAGTTCATGGTATCCATGTTGTCAGTGTATTTGGTGTAGACTTTTTGTTTGTTTGTCTTATTTCGCTTCGGATTGGTAGAGACTCGATCTTGTATGGGAGAGAGAAAGAGAGAGAAAAAAAGGAGAGGAAAGAAAACCTCAACCCTCAAAACCAAATGCAGCTCAAAAGAGGAGATCAAGGACTCCCTCGGTGGATTGTAAGGAAGATTATTTTTGACGTCTGTTTGAGTCCTTGGTCTTCCAACTCGTTGCAAACTGAGTGTGCCTTGTATGGTGCTGAATGTAAGGAAGCCTCTTTCAGATCCCCCTGCTCTTGTTGCCCATGTTATTCCTGTACTCCATGATCCCTGGCAAAGGATAAATAAGTCACAAAAGGGTGAGACTTATATCGAAACTCCAGACTTCTTCTTTTCCTTTTTTCCTGAGATCTTTCCGTGTTCGGGGAGGGAGGAGTTACGGATTTTTCGCACTTTCCAGTTGTATTAAAGTTGTTATTATTATTTTTATATTCAATGTGAATATTTCTAGGCAGGCTTTTTAAGAAATCGATGTAACGGGAAATTTAATACCATCAGTGCCTTTTACAGTTCTTCTGCAGACCTCTCCTTCAGGGGCGGGGATTTCTGATCTGCTCAGCAATGTAATTACAGTCTCTTTCTTTCAAGGTAACTCATTGCTTTTTTTTTTCCTTCTTTTTTTTTTTTTTTCTCCCTTTCTCTTTTAATGGCACTGTGCACTCAACTAGATTATTTACTTCAAATGAATTGTGAATGTTTGTAAGCTACCCGCTGTACTTTTTTTTTTTTTTTTTAATTTATAAACTTTAGTCTAACAGTTCGCTCTGCCGCATGTGTCGTTTCTGAGAGCGGACACGGGTGTCCCCAGCGACTTTTTCCCCGCAGCAGACTTCGGGCTGTAGCTCGGACCGCGTCCCTCCTTTTCCCACTCGCGCGGAGGATGGCGGTGGCTCCGGTGGGAAATGGCAGCTCCGGCGGTGGGGATCGCGGGGCCTGGCGGAGATCTCGCCCTCCGGTCCCAGCGCCGCTCTGCCCCTCTGCACCGTGCAGCGCCGGTGCCGGTTGCCTCCGTGGGAAGCGGAGGGGGCAAAGGGGCTCGGGCCGGGCGCCTTAAGGAGTTCTTCCATGACGCCTGTCCGGCATGGAGCGATCCCCCCTTCTGCCGGAGAGCCGGGATCGCTGGTTTAATTTGCAGCCGCCCGGGTCACGGTGAGGATGCGGTGCGGTCGGAGGAGCCCCGGCGGCATCAAATGGGTTTTCCCGTGCGAGGGCTGTCTCGCTGTGCGGGCTGGAGCGGGCGGCCCGGCAGTCGCCCGCTTCCCCGGGCCGTGTCGGTTTAAAACCTTGGCAGCTCCCGGGGCAAGTGCGTGGGCCGGCGGATTGTTTCCTCTCTGCCGGAGCCCGGCGGGGAGGCCGGGGCCGGGGGCCGCGGGCGGGCGGGCGGAGGCTCCGGCTGGGGCTGCAGGAGGGGGCTTCGCAGTCCTCGGCGACACGGCCGAGGCTGTTTGTATCCCGACACAACCGCGATAGCCGCTTGGGGCAGCCTCCCGCCTCGGACTGAATCCCCTCCAAGCCTCCGCGGCGAGCCCGAGCCCTCGGCACGGTGCTGGCAGCGCATCCCCGCCGCCGGCTGCCGTCCTCCGGCCTTCCCCGCCGGAGCTAGCGCTGCCAGACGGGGCGGGCAGCCTGCGCTGGGGCGCGCAGCTCCACCCGGGGGGCCGGGGCCGGGCAGTGGCGCGCAGATGGACCGGACCCGGTGGTGGCCGCGGTAGTTTCTCCACGCCGGTGGAGCCCTACCGCGGCCCGCTCACAGGCGGCCGCGTTGCCTGGGCGCCGCCGATTCTCCACCGCCGCCGGCTCCTTTCCCTCCCCGCTGGGTCGCACGGGCTTCCCTCCGGCTCCCGAGCAGGGAGTGGCGCGGAGGAAGCCCCTGTGCCCCATCGCCCCACGGCCGCGGTCCTTGCGAGCCGCCCCAAGAGGCGGCCGGGCTGTTTCCTCGTCAGCCCCCTCGCCCCGGCCCTCCCGGCTGTTATTTCGCGCTCCCCAGGCTCGGGCAACCGGCGCTGCGGGCGGGCTGCGTTTGCGCTGCGGGGGAGATGCACCCGGGCTGGCACCCCCCGCTGCCCTCGGCGGAGGGGAGAGGGGCGGCGGCGGCTCCCCGGGGTCTGCCCCGGCCCCAGCGCGGACTCGGGGCGAGCTCTCTGCCTCTAAAGCCCTTCTGGCACGGGGGGCATGCTTTGGGTTCGGTTTCGTTCCGCCGGGCGGGTCGGCAATCCTGTCGGCGAAAGGAGCGCTCCAGATGCAGCGGTCCTGGCGAGAAGCGTGCTCTGTAGAGCAGAGCTTGGCGGATGCGGGGGGACTGACATTTATTAGGCCCGATCCTGAAATCCTTTTTCTTTTTTTCTTTCTCCCCCCCCCCCCCCCAACTATTTCCTTCCGCCTTTCCCACCGCTTTCCCTCCTGGGAAAATGAAAGTTTTGGATGGCAGGAGCAGGGCCCCCGTCCACTTGGGAAGGTGAAGAGGAGGCCCCGCTGCCCCACAGACAGCTCAGTTTGCTCCTTTTCTTGCCCCCGGGGCTGTTTCTCTGCCTGCGTCCCCGTGTGAGGCTTGCAACCCCAGCGGCACCAACATCGGGTCGCTGACTCCGATGGCTTCGATGGGACCCTTTACACCAGCGGGGGCTTTGGCCCCGGCGGGCATGGGGGGGCAAGGCGGGGGGGGTGGCTTTCGGCGAAGCTGGTTATGGGTCCTACTGGGCTCCCTGTTGTGGAGGGAGGATTATTTCGAAGCCTTCTGTTTTCCCGTAGGACACCGTGGTTTATTATTTTGCTCCGTGCTCGCTGACGGATGTAGCGCTGTAGGAGACCGCCTGATAGGAAAAGAAAGCGTCGGTCATTGGAGCTTCCCCGGGGTTCCCCGGGGTGTCACACTGGATAAGGCGTCAAACTGTTCTTCTTTGAATCCCGTAAAACTAAGGTGCATTTCAGCGATTGCTGAAAAAGACGATCCGAGAGAAGTTATTTGGAATTTTAGGATTGTGTTTAATACCGAACATTTACGCATCGAGAGTGTCTTCGTTTGACGTTGACAAAACCCGATATTTGAGAAACGTCGGTATTTTGCATCGGGAAAATTTAATCGATAATTTAATAGGATTTTACGGGCGTTTCTATTCCTGTTTTTATGGACAATTTTACGATTTGAAATATAAAGCAAACGCTCTGAGTCTTTCTGGTGTTTCTTAATGACAAAATCCCTAGTAACCCGCCCGTAGCTATACCAAGGCCAAAGGAATTAGTCTGGATTTTCGGCGTTTAAGTCATCAGCAAAACCTGGGCTCTAACACACTCTCTCCATCCCCCCCGAACACTCGTGCAGCTCATCAGCACATCCACGGCTGCAGCATGAAAATAATCCCCCTAACGATACGTCCCAACTTCGGCCTCTCTCCCAAACCCCGAATCCGTACGGGAGCGGTGGGAATCATTTTCCATCCGGCCATGGACAAGCTCCAGTCTTAAAGAAGAGAAAACAGTCGCACTAGAAGGAGGGAGAGAGAGAGAAAAACTACCGCCGCTACAAGAAATTCGATTGTTGAAACGAAATGTAAATTGTGTATATCTTTGCGTGTGTCTCCATAGGCGCTCGTGGTTGTGCATTAAACACTCACACAGGCGCAGAGACCAACTCTGCAGCCGGGAGGCTGCCTATATTTAGATACCTCCCGCTCGCTCGCAGGGTAATAAAACAGGAAACCGCGCAGATTCCTTCTCCCCCCCCCCCCCCCCCCCCCCCCAACTTGTCAGGTAGAAATCAGCGACGCTTCCCGGGGAGGAGGAGAAGCAGCAGGAGATGCCGGCGCACAGGCTGCCCGCCCGGCAGCGCAGCACCTGCCCGGCCTCCCAGGGGCTCCCGGGAGCAGGGGGCAAAGGTGGCCCGGAGGTTAAGGGCCTCTCCCCGGCAGGCCTGGGGCTTCGGCAGGCACCTCTCCGCTCCGCTTCTCCTGTCAGT
Source organism: Gavia stellata (assembly GCF_030936135.1). NCBI lineage: Eukaryota > Metazoa > Chordata > Aves > Gaviiformes > Gaviidae > Gavia > Gavia stellata. The sequence continues at coordinate 16,295,944 of NC_082598.1, read as the reverse complement.
GGGAAGGCGACGCGCCCCGAGGGCGGCCCCGGGCCGGGGGCACGGACAAGCCCAGCTGCCCTCCCGGCGGCCTCCCCGGGTCTGCGGCACCAAACCGCCGGAGCAAGCAGCTCTGCTTGGAGGGCCCCGGCGCCCAAGGCCGGGATGCTCCCGCCGCAGCGGGCCGGGAGCCCTGCCGGAGCGGGGCTGACCCAGGCGGCCGAAAAGCCGGACCCCCGCGGCCAGGGCAGCCCTATGGAGGCGGCAGTGGCGGCTCCAGAGCGGAGCCTGTTTTTTCCCGAGGTGATGGGAAGAGCAGGTTTTTCTGCCCCGGCCACATCCTCGGGGATGCTGCCGCTCCTCGCCTGTCCGAAAGCTCCCCAAAAGCAGGGTCTGCCTTCGCGTTGTTCGCTGCTGCTGCTGCGGGCAACAACGCGATTAACCGGGGGGCGAGGTGAACCGGGGAGCAAATGAAACATTTCCCAGGCAGGTCGCACGGCGGCCAGCGCCGGGACCCCGCACCGCTCCGGGCCGGGGCAGCGCTCCCTCCTCCGAGGGCGAGCAGAGGCGCCGGTGGGCGAGGAGGCTGTGCCCGAGACTCCCGGCCCCGCCGGGGCCGTCGCCTGCGGGGCCCCGCGCACCGCCCTGCCCCCGGGAGCCGCGTTTCCCCCCGCACCGCGGCCGCTGCGCACGGCGGCTGGCCGGTGCCTTGCCGAGGGAGCGGGGGGACTCTCACCCGCAGGTGGGACTTGTCCTTTTTTTTTTTTTAATGTGGTTGGTATTCGGGTTTTTTTTATTTTTAAAGGGAAGGAGAGAATTTCGGCAATCCGCACGCAAACCCTCGCTCTCTCCAGAGGGATGGAGCGGGGCGGGAGGGCCAGCTCACGGGGTGAGGGCCGGCACCAGCCCGGGGCAGGCCAGGGGCGAGGGCTGCCCTCCTCCCGCCGCCACCGCTGACACCGCCTTGCCCAGCTCCCAGCCGGGTCCCACGGGCCCCAGCGGAAAGCCCTGGCCGGAGGATGAGGGTTTTGACGCCGCTGCCCGGAGCCCTTGGGGCGGCCGAAGAACCCTCCCCGCCTCTTTCCCCGGCTGTTTTCCCAGCCCTGTACCGGAGCTGGGAGAGGTGTTAGCCACAAGGCTGGTCCCAAGCGATGCTGGCGATGAGTGCAATTGTCGGGGCGCTCCTTGACAAAATAATTGCGGGGAGTGGTGGCTGCAGAGCCGCAGGTGACGCCGTTTTGGGGCTCTCAGGTGCGCCCGTGGCTTTCTGCCTACAATATGAGCCGGTAGTAACGAGGCCGGCGCTTGGGCTCCCGAAGGACACCGCTGGCAGCCAGCAACGGATCCTCCGCTGAAACAGAAATGCCGCTGAGCCAGGGAAGCCTCTCCTCCCCCGCGGCAGTAGCTCGGCTCCGGGAGGGCAGGCGAGGGGCGGCAGGGCGGCTGCCCCGCTGCTGGCCACGGGCGGAAGGCGTCCTGCAGGGACTACCTGCTGTCTCCAAAGGGCTGCAAGTTGCCCCCGGGACTGGTGACTGATGTCCTTCCCACCAGAGCAGGGACACGGTTATCAATAAATGTATGGATCTAGGTAATAGTGCTCGTAGGTATTTCAAACGTTTTTTCCCTTCTTTCTTAAAAGCAAGAAGAAAAAGGAAGCATGGGAGCTAAAAAGGCTACAGGCAGCCTTTTCACGCACGGCCGATTGACAACCAAAACAGTGCTTCCACACCGAGCAAGAATGGCCAGAAAACCATCAAACGCGTGGAAAGGCAAAGAAGGGGCTGATTTTCAGCCTCTCGGGGCTGGAGGGCATCAGCGTGCGAGCAGGGGCGCCGGCGGGCCGGGGCAGAGGGGCGGCGGGGGGGCGGGCGGTCGCCGGGCCGGGGCTGGGGCCGGGGCTGGGGCGAGCGCCCACGGGGCAGGAGCCGGCTGCTCGGGGGGGCGCGGGTTACTGCTTTGTTTCCTCAATTGCTCTGCGGGGAAAGCAAATCCTGCAAGCGGTGTTGGCTCAGAAAGGCACCGTCCCCCCTGCCCGCTGCTTCGGAGACCGACACCGTCTTTCGGCTCTGGCGGTCTGAGGACCCTGCTCGGCACCGCTGATCTGCTCCCCCTTAAAGCCGCCCGACGGCCGGACCCCCCCCGCTTTTCTCCCGGGTAGGGGTGGAACACTTCGCCCATGGATCTGCGCTGCCTTGCGCTTAAACCGGCCGGGGAAACCCGTTGTGTCGCAAAGGACTCGAGTGATAATTAGGGATGAAACGCGCGTGGAGAGGACTAATATTATTTTTGGCTTGCGCGGGAATAATACGGATTTGCAAACTGCACGAATAAAGCTGGGTAGGCTGGGAGGAGAGGAGGGGAGGCAGTTCTGCTGGCTGCCGGCAGCACTCGGGCTTGATGGCGAGGTTTGTGCCGGGCTCTTCTGCTCGGGACAGCGAAAACGAGGGACGGGTCCTGTCCGGGCTTCCCCTTTTGGCACTCGCGTGCGGTAACGGGCGGCGGCCGCGGGGTGCCCGGGGCGATGCGGGCGGCGGCGGGGCGGGGGGCGGGTGCGCAGCCCGAAAGGCACCGCCGAGAAGCCGCGGGGCCGTTTTCCTCCGTGGGGCCGTTTTCCTCCGTGGGGGATGTCGTGAGCGGATTTAACGAGGTGGCGGCGTCGCCGCTCTGTTCTGCACGGTGGCACAGTACTTCTAAATGGACATAGCAAACAAATATTTTTTACTTGGCTAATTAAAAAAAAAAAAACACCAAGATTCGCCTTTCCCTTCATTTAGTTAAGAATAAAAAAAATCGCAAACGGGGAACTTCTGCGGATATATTACATTTTCCCAGCGACTGCAACAAGAAACGACTATATGCGCTCATGCCCTCGTTACAAACACCGCTCTGCAGGGGTGCAGATCGTCATTTTGACAAGGGACTGTGGAGGTTCCTTTAATTTGTCTGAAATTTACTACTTTATCGGATTAAAAAAAAAAAAAAAAAGCCTGGAAGAAACAGACGATTTTCCTCGCTCTTAGGGAAAAGCTTTTGCGTGTTGCTTTAAAAAGTGCGGTCTGCGCCGTGGATTCGCGGACCCTGGGAGGTTGTGCTTAGATGTCCGTGTCAGGCTATGGCCCGGGGGATCACAATGGCATAGTTTTACCCAAAATACCTCCAAAAGATACTGAAATATCTGCTTCGTTTTTGCGAACGAATTATTTCGCTGAAGAGGGATCAGAAACGAAGGTGGAGAAAAAAAAAAATCTATCGCGAGCCCTCGCCATAAGGGGCGAACTTTAAAAGGAAAAACCGACATTTTATCTTAGAAAAAAATATACGCAACCCCTGCAACGTGGAAATTACTTGTAAACTGATCTCGCCTCGCGAAGAGTCTCGTTTTCAGAGCGGTGGCGAAGCCCTTTTGCCAGGCAGGCGCGGCGGGGGGGAGCTGGAGCTGGAGGCGCCGGCTGCGAGCCGGGGAGCGCGGCGGGGCCAGGGCGCGCCGCCCCCCCGCAGGAGCGGGGAACGCGGGTCCCCGGACGTCCCCTCCTGCCGAGGACTGGTGTAACTACGGCAGACGCAGACGCGTCCCTTGCAGAGGACATCTTCCGGAATCCCTCTCAGCAGGCTCCAAGCCCCATCATTTCCCTCCTGCCCTCTCTCCGGGAGGTGCCTGCTGGCTGCTCGGGACAAGGGCCCATGGCAGCCGCGTCCCGCCCGGCTCCCTGCCCCTCGCCTCCCCCTCCCTGCAAAACCGTCTCTGAAGGACCGAGCGCCTCTCCCCTGTCCCCCACCGTGAGCAGGGCCACGCAGGCTCTGGGCAGAGCCCTCTCCCCGGGCCACCGCGGGCAGCGGGGCGGGAGCGCCCGTCGGCCCGGCCCCGGCAGCGCGGTCGCCCCGGCGCCTCTCCCGCGCCCTGCCAGCGCCCTGCCGGGCTGCTCCCGGCCTCCCGCGGCCCAGCAGGGAGGGTCCCCTCAATGCCAGGCCTGTGTATTTGTAGTTTGATTTCGCACGTCAAGGATAATTTCTTCATACAACTTAATGGACGCGGCTTGACATCCATAATGATCGCTAATCATTCAAATTATTTTTGCTAGCGCCCAGACATGTTCCAGTTGTTGTGATAGATCGCGTTTCACCCATAATGACGGACAATTACCATTTCTAATTCGCCGGCTTTTGACACCTAAATCCACCCACCATATGTGGCTGAAATGCGCCGGGCTCGGCTGCGAGGCCCTGATGACATTTGCAGCAAGCCCCTCTCAGAGGAGAGGGGCACCTGGGATGCCACCCCCCTCCCCGGCACCCCCGGCCCTTCCCCAGGCCGCCGGAACTCGGCCGTTTGCCATTGCATGTCCCCGGACGGCAGCGCCGTGGCCGTGGGTGTGCGTGGGGCGAGCCGGCGGGGACAGAAGTGAGCCCGATGCGGAGCGGCCAGCCCCGCAGCTCACCTCCCCGCCGCCCTCCCGGGGCAGCCGAGCTGGGCTCGGCCTCGGGGCGGTTATACGCCTCGGAGAAAGCCCCGCTGGGAAAGCGGCTTGATGCGGGAGTCAGAGGCGTCTCTGCGGGCTGTTCCCTTCCCCGTCGCCTTCGTGGCTAGCGCGGCCAGGAAAGCCTGCGCATTTATTTGTGCACCGCGAAAGGAGACCGGCTCCCAGCGCAGGCAACAAGCTCCGCTTCTCCTCGACGGCGGGACGCATGGCCTTGAACCGTCCTATACGGGAGAGGCAGGAAAGGGTGGCGGGGAGGCTCAGCGGTAAAAAGGGCGCGGAGTGCTTTCCATCACATCCATCACGGGGCATTTGCCTCCGCGGTTCCCCTGGAAATCCGATGCGGCCCATGGCAGGTCTCTCTGCGGGATCCGACGCAGCCGATGGAAGCAGGACCGGCAGCTCCGCGCCTCTGCCGCCGCCCCAGCCCCGCTCGCCCGGCCCCCGCCGGCCGTCGGGGCACCCTCCCGCTGCGCGGGCAGACGCGCCCCGGTGCCCCCGGCCCCTCCGCGCCGGGCCACGTTTTGCCAAAAGCAAGGGGGTGAGGATTTGCCCTGGGTGATTCCTTTTGGGTTTGTTTTGAATGAATGAACGAATGAAGCCGTGGCGTTTGGTTTTAACCCCCGCAAGGCGGAAACGCGCCGCAACTGCCACGACACATCCACGGCACAACGTCCCTGCCGAGTGCTGCAAGGGCAGAAACCCCGCGTTTCTCTAGATGGGCAGGCATCGCTTGCTTTTTAAGCCCTAAATATTTCTGCTGCACTAACGTTTAAAGAGCCCCGTGAAGAATTTCTTTCGGCAGGACTAACTGACTCTGGCCACCCCAGTCACAGCTGCAAGGACGGGCAGAGAGGGAGCAAACAAGGTCAGATCCTGACGTTGTGCTACTCTGTCCCGCAGCGCAGTGCTCACCGAAGCAGCCCAAGGCCTATTCAGAGCGACAGAGAAGCACAGACAGGGTCACGCAAAGACACGCGTGTTTCCAGTGGGACAGGCAGATCCGTCCGAGGGCTGGCGATCACCGGTGTGAGGGCCACACGCCCGAGCATGCCGCGGCATTACCCGGGGCTTCTCAGTGCCCTCACCCCCTTGGTCTGTCCCCTGAGCGCCTCCACCAACCCACCCGTGAACTCGCGTCTCCCCGCACACAGCCGTTCCCCGCCGCTTCCGACGTCGCTCCCCTTCATCTCAAAAGCTTAAAACCCACCCAAACCCGACAGATCCAGTTTAATACCTTTTTTTAAAAAATTATTATGATTGTGTTTCTGCTGTTTCTTGGCTGGGCACCCGCGAGAAAGCAAGGCGGCTGCCGGGAGCCGCGAGCGGCGGCGGGGCGAGAGGACCGCCGTGTCCTCCCGCGGCCAAGCGGCGGGGGGATGCTGCCGGGATGCAGGCGGGGGGAGCCGCCGGGCGAGCGGTCGCCGCCGGACCCCAGCCCGGGGCGGCGAGAGGGAACTGTCATCGGCGGGAAAGTGCTGAATTTGGCCTGCCCGCCGCCCCGCCCCGGCCCCGCTCCTCTGCGGGAGGGAGACAGTCCTCACCCCCCCGCGGTGACCGCAGCGAAACGGCCCCGCAAAGAGGAAACACACCGTGGCCTGCCGTGGACAGCTGGGGGTGAGGAAATGTGGTCCTCATAGACTTTTTAAGGGAGAAAGTGGAAGGATTTCTCCGTCAATACGCTTTAAAATAAGGACTAGAGGGATTGCCGGTCTGAGGTTTCTCGGTTCCCGGTGAGGTATTTTGATTAGGAGGTTTATTTCTAGTTAAACTTCCACGGCATGTCTGAGATGTTATTGCAGTTTCCCCAAGAACTAAACAAAATACTTTCTCAGCCCTCGATTTCGAGGCCAGGACGATGGCAAAAACCACCAGCCCACTACATGCTAAAAATTAGGGCACTGCGAGTCAGCTAGTACCGGACTACTCGGAGCGAGGGCTTCTCTCCTGGGAAAGGAAGGCTGCTCTGAAGCGCCCCGGTCCTCAGGCAGACCCAAACACACCGCAGGGGAAGGCAACAGGGAGTTTGGGAGCGGGTCCCTCCTCCGTATCCTCGCTCTGCTCCCGGCATGGTGGACTCCAGCCCTGTGCCTTGGCCACCCGCCCTCCCCGGCTGCTTTCTCCCACCGGCCCTTATTTCTGCAGGGCCCCGGGTACCACTGAGCTCTCCCACCTGTGTCTGCACCACTGGGGTCCTCAAACATCTTCTCATCCTCCCTCCCCTCGCCCCCAAGGGATCTGCCTGGGTTTAGGTCAATGGGAGAAGTCATAGAATCGCAGAATATCTCAAGTTGGAAGGGCCCCATAAGGATCACGTGCTCGACTTGAGTGCCCTTGCTCATGTAATGATGCTCAGTGCAAGTTTTTCTTGGTTGCAACTGGGTGGTTGGGGGGTCCAGAACTGCATCATGCAAAGCGATAGACCCATGTCCCTCAGTGGGACCAGGATGCGGGCTCAGCCCCTCGGTAGTGCGAGGAAAGCCATCAAGGACACCCCAGTAAAAAGCCCCCAAACTCAGCAGAACAATAATTGTTAATGACCTTCAGTGGGTTTGGGCATACTGGTCTGAGTAAAGGGTCTTTAAAGTTTATTTCCCCACCGAGACTTTGCCAGGTGTCTGGACTCCAGATAGCTCCATTTTTGCCAGGTTTGATCTGCTTTTTTTTGACACGTTTTAGATCACGTTCACACCTTCTCCACTCTGACCTTCACATGCTCACCCTCATTGACTGTAGTGAGCTTCCTAAAATAAGCAACAAGACAAACCCATGGCATTTAAGAACTCATTAATAAATCTTCTTGTATGTCTTTGACGAAGATTAGGCTCTTACTATATATGTCGCTCTAGCCAGCTACAGAGGCTGGTGATATACGAATTCGGAAAAAAAAAAAGAATAACATCTATATCTCTATTCTCTGCTAGGATAACCCCAGGGAAAGAAAAGCAATGTTCCAGCGACAGAAAGTCCGTTTTCCTTTATAACTTTGCAGGATACATATTATTTTATGTGTTAATACAACATCTTAAACCTGGAGATCTCAGAGATCTGCATGGGAGCAAGACGTGTTCTGCAGAGAGTACTGTTTCTCTATTCTTTCTGCAGGGTATTTTTCTAAGTATTGTGGAAACACAGAGTGGGAACTCTGAGCTTCCTAGCAAGATTTCCACAAGGGTATCAAGGAAAGCATGAAGTCCTTGGTGCTGCTTGCTTCTGTCCCAATTCCCAAGAGACTCAGCTGAACCAGCCTGTAGTCCCCTGCTGCCTTGGTATGTGGGGTCTGACACTGCCATCCTGTGTTCTAGAGTTTCAGCTATTATTTACAAAACCAGAGTCTCTGCCACTAAGTTTCAATGAAAAGGTGTAATTTGCAAAGAAAAAGGTGTAGCTGAGCCTGCAGATGGTTTAACACATGCTCTCAAAGGGTGACAAGAGCCTGTTTTATTTAACACACTAAATTTCAACATTTTAGCTTCTAACTAAAGAGCAAAGTTTAAGCATAATTGAGCCTGCTGGCTCTTCTTGAAGGATGAGCAGGTTTTTCTGTGTCTATCGTGGTTCAACTCAGGCTTTGCTGATCTCTCGGTTCTCTCCGGCGGCACTTTTCCTCTAGCCATGTCTACCGTTCTCTAGGAAGAAACTAGCAGAGTTTATTTACCCTTTGTAGACACAAACATGAAGCTCATGTCAACAGCTTCCTGCATATTTTCTGCCTTTGCTACCACCACTGTAACCTCAAATACATCTCTACAGACTCTCCGTGAAGTTCTGGTGAATGGCTTCAATAGGTAAAACTGCGTGAAAAAGAAAAGCTAAGAACAATAATTCAAACGAGGCAAGACAAGAAGTTTTACCTGAGCTTAACCATTTGAACTGATTGGCAGAGACATCTGGACAGTGAGGACAGATGGAGGTGAACTGGGGTGATATACTTGTTTTATACCCACTACTACACATAGAAACAGTTCGGGGAGATGCAAAGGGAAGGGTAAAATGGGCAGAACAGAGACATCTCTGGAAATGCAGAAGGGCTGTGAAACCGTGTCTTTAGTTTCAAATTATCTATTTTTTCCTTACAGAGAAGGCCTGGTGGCATGTTAAAGAGAATGACCCAAAGTTTATTTAATGTTTCCTGACTTTTTTTTTGGTATGTTATGACCTAGATTACTTAAATACAGTTTTCTTTTTTAATTAAAATAAGTACAGATTGCAAATCGCCGTATCCTTTTAAAAGTATTAAAGTCATATAAGAATGGTGTAATTAGAGTAAGTGATGAAAACTTTCTGGTCAGGACTTCAAAACATGTCAAATTAATAATGAACAACTTGAGTAAGGTGTTGCAAATAATGTTAATTAAAAATGTCCACGTGCAGTCCCTTTGAGGGCATGTGAATAAATATGTAACAGTTTCTATCGGGGTCTCAGTTTATACTGAAAATGAGGAAGTCTTTATAATTCATAATTATTACGGAGCCTTTATGAATGGTCTTTCTCATATTTCCCACTGGAAACCATTAGATAATCTGTTTTTATTATACAGAGCCAAACATTTGGCTTAATATTTTTGTTTTAGAACAGACCACAGAATCGTGAGGATATTAGCCATCTCATAATTTTTAGGGGTGCCTTAAAACCATGTACATTTATTCCTGTCTTGAGAGTTTCTTAAAGTTACAATCTTTGATCCTTGTTCTCCTAAAAATGTTACCCAAGACACATATAAAACAGGCATTAAAGAAGTTTCCTACTCCATGTTTCTTCATTAACCATCTACCTTACCACCCACCAAAGCTGTGGATTTAAGAGTCTACATAATTGAGTCCGTAAATTAACAAAAAAAATCCAGACAGATGGAGCAACCAAGCAGTAGATGGTACATTGGCCTTAATGTTCTCATATTAGCACATTAAACAAGCAGAAAGGGAGCTTTTAATTATGTCTGATTTTTTTTTTAAATGGCAACAAGAGAGCATGTCTTTCCCTGACCTTCCTGCAAAGTCAATATATTTTTGGGGCCAAAGCTGAATTAAGAGAGATACCAAAAGTGCATAGATTGAAGGATTATTCTGAGTATCTGAGAAAGATTGTAAGTAGGAAGCAACGAACTTCAAGCGCAATCCAAACTGGTGTTCGGTGTTCTAAACTATGAGTTATTCAGCATTTCAAACTGACAGCTTGTAAATGTAAATTTTATTAAATGCAGAGCAATAAAATTTTACAAGTTTCTGTCATTTCGTATTTTAGTGGCTCAGATTGAAGCCTCCAGCCTTTTAAATCACAACTTGTATGAGCACAGTTCTAAAGCATTCACCATTCTGAAATGTGTGCTTTTCAAAGCCTTGTTATTGTCTTTGCTCACAAAATATTGTTGTCAGGATCCAGGTATGCATGTCTCAAGTCAATGATAGCGTGACAGGCTCATGCCCTCTGTTGTGTTTACACTGTATATTGTATAAAGCTTTCTTCTCTTCATTCTCACTAGGCAGAAAATAAAACAGGGTTAGCAGTGGTATCACCCTTCAGACCAGCCAGATTTTCTCCTTTGATTTCCCCAAAAATTCTCAACATGTGCATGGCAAGAGCCTGGCCCAAGGATCCTTGGTTAGCACTTGAGACAGACATCGAATCAGTCAGGACAAATGAAAACACACTAACACCTATCAGTTAAAGCTAAAATCTAGCAGGGAATATTTTGGAGAAGTTCTTGCATGACAAAGTGAGATCAGTGGAGATATCTGGTAACATTTTAATGGATTAACAGAGCTTAAGGAGAAGGAAGTTTTGTGTAGGCAAAGGATCTTGGCCAAACAGCTCAGACATTTATGAGAGCAATTTTATTCAGAAGATTACAGCTGCCACTGAAGCACCAAAGTGAAGTGACAGAATTGCACAGCATCCAACAGGTTTGTGATTGCCAGCGGGGATCTAAAATCCAGCCACTTCACTTGATGTGCTCCAGCAGTCACAGATATGTATGTTTGCATGTCTGTCTGTGGGTGTGAGTGTGAATTTGTCCATTTAAAGGAACATTATCAATTTGATATATCAAATTTCCTCCTAAAAACATGTACTCTAATTATAAGTAACCACAGCAAATCACTCCAAACATTTTAAATTGTGTTGCATGGTGAAAAAATTAAAGAGCCAGCACATCTAATTGTAAGTCTGAATCTCGGTTCTTGTAGTACTCTATATGTGTTTTTTCATAGTACTTCATCAGGTCCGTGTAATAATCTGGGCAAGCTCTTAATTCATTTAATATATTGCCAAACTGAACATGAATTTTATTCTCTAATTAACCAGCAAGAATTTTGCCTGAGTAAACTAAACTAGACTAAACTAAAGCCAATAGGATCTGATCCACTATTAGATGATAAAAGGATATGTGGTGGAATCCTCAAGACACTGAAAATAATACCTAATTTCTCATTAGTAACACTTGCATATTCTCAAAACCTTAATTTCAAGGTTTCATCCTGGTCTACTTGAGTACAGAATTAGATATGTAAATTCTGTCACAGCTGTTGCTTTTATTTTTCCTGGTGTGCTTTTCCTAACTATCTCTTCCTTACTATATCCACCTGGCTGCTAATACATCTTGTAGTTTGGCTAAACATAGATCTGAGATAATCATGCCATAAAGCTACTCCAGCTCCATCAAGAACGCCTACAGTTTTGGCAGCGGTAAATGAACCGTCCTCAAAGATGTAAAATTTCCTGGGAGGAAATTAGTTTGGAAGCACATAGACTAGCCTTGAACGAAAGCATTTTGGGTGAGTCATGACTATTGATACCACACCAGAAGAATATCAATACAAAGCAGGGTTTTGAAAATCAGTTACCCATGTATGTAATGTTGCTGGTCATACTCACTTATGGATTACTGGCAGTTAGTTCTGATTTTAGTTTGTTGTGCGCAATAAGAAAGGTGGACAGGAAAAGTATCTGAAATTCTAGCCCTTTGTCATTCCAGCTGCGACACATTACCTGTGAGCTGTGAGCTTTACTGTGTTAAAGAATATCAATAATATCCAAGAGAGTATGTTTATTAGAGCTACGACAGGCCAGCTGCTGAATCGGACTGTGATGCCCCGCTGCCCAGCCAGGACATCAGCTCTCCCGTTTGCTGGATGTCACAGTAGCTGAAGGGACAGCAGGAACTTGTGCCCAGCCTCACTGCTCATGTTATGGCTTAACTCACTGATGAAGATGAGTTCACGCCAAGGCATGAGGCTGTGGTGTGGGTGAGGTGTGGGTGCACGTTCATTGCTGCCAAATCTCTTGGTGTGGTGGTAACTGCGGGCAGAGGTGTGGTAGCAAATAACAGAGGGGGTGGCGATGATAACATCGTGGATTGCTGCAGCTGTTTGCTCTCTGATAGTGAGTCAGAGCCCCCTGCCACACTGGGTAGTGACACGAATGCCTGTCAGGCACAATCGACATTTCAAAGCTGATGAAGACATGTTACATTTAATTATTCAAACGGGGATCATTTTCTGGCAAAGTACACTGGGGTAGTTAGTGCTTCAGTCATCTTTGCCTTCATTCTCTGACATGTTGCACTGAAATGACACAGCTGATGAATGGCTGGATGGTTTGTGGAGGTAACACTAGGCTTCACCCTCTTTTGCCCTGTATCTTATATAGCAACTAACAGCAGTACATACCTGAGTAGGAGGCTGCTAAATGACACTTCACAGACATTTCAAATTAATTTTGGATTGGAATAGTTGCCTACTCAAGAAAATCAGGCTCAGGTGTCTGCAGGCAGTGCAATCCTACCTCTCCCATGAAAGTTTCTCAGGAAAGTGTGCATCCAGCTGAGTAATTCCAGACTGAAATGTAGACCTGACTGTATTGCTCATACATTCATAGCAGCTAAAATCTGTAGTCAGGCATGAGGATCTCAATTCACTAGGTGATGTACCCAGGTATAGCCAATAGAGCATATTTGTTCCTTAAAAATTGCAATCTAGGGATAAAGAAAGAAACATAAACTTGCCACAGTCATGGGGAAAAAACAAGAAAAAATGAGACAATTTTACTCAGTATGACAGACAACTGTACTGGATCATCAGTACCTTCCAGCTGCCAAGATATTTATAGACAAGGAGGTTGAGCAGTGAAGGAGCGGAGGAGTAGGCTCTCGTCTCTTCACATTGCAGTCCTTCTGTAATCAGACTGGTAAAGTTTTTTCCCATACAATATGGGAGCTTCTTAAAGAGCTATGCAGATGCACAACCAAAATAATTCGAAGTCTAGAGAGATCTTTTTCTGGAAGAAAGCTCCTGGAACAGGGATTCAAGTTTTGCCAAGTGGATCGCAACCCAGAATATTTTTCCATGCTATGTAGAGACTAGTAAAATAAAGCCTAGGAGCCTGGGGAACTAATTAGGTTTGAGCAGACAGAAAGCATGGTTGGTATGCGCTGCAGTGAACACAGAACTGCATGTTTAGGTATAACAGTCATGACTAACATCTGTAGTTTCGTGTTGGAGATAAATGTATTTTTGGAGAGGTTGAGGTAGGAAACACTGAGCTCTAATCTTGCCTTTGAGGCTGACATCATAAATGACTTTGAGCAGGTCAGTTAGACTTGGCAGAAAGCAGATTGCAGTGGGTTTCCCATGTCAAGATTCATTCAACTCATGTATGTGCAGTTCCTTGGATGGAGATCAATCGCGAATTATTATTGTTGGAGACGCTGTTCAGAAAAATGCTGAAAGGGATATATTCGTTATCATGGGATTCTTAAAAATAATTTGCAACTAATAATTTATTCAGAAAATTGAGTTTGTCTTCTTGTGAACTGTTCACAAGTAGATCATATCTTCACATATTGATAGATTATATAAAGGCATTTACTGATGTACTTCTCTTGGCATAAAGTTCAGTGTGAAAAAGAATAATTAATAAGGACCTCCAGGCAAGTGGAAAACAGGATACATTGCAACACAGGTTTACTTCATGTGTCTGATTAACATGACAGTTTTCTTTGCTGAAAGATTTTTTAGACAAGGGTGATATGGTAGATATCATCTATGTGGACTTCGATAAAGAAAGACTAGCTATTAATTATGTTAGAAAGGTGGAAATCAGTAGATCAAGTGAAGATGCGAGAACTAACTAAAGAGAAAATGATGATGGATATTACTGAAAGAAGCATCAGGTTGCAGGGGATGGGCTACCTCGACAATAAGCTTCAGATACAATCTTGTGTAATGCATTTTATAATTTGCTGCCCACAAAAAGCAGGACCGGGCTGATTAACCGGTGAGAGGATGTTGGGAAGCTATAGAGGAGGCTCAAGATATTGGGCCAAAAGAACTGGATAACTCTGTGGTCTGAAACACTTGATGTGGGGCAAGATTCAGCCATATAAAGTGCAAGGTCATATACTTGGAAACTAGTAACCAAATCTCCAGGAGAAGATAAGACATCATAGCTAACAATTTAAGAGGAGAATGAGAATTGGTCTATTGGAAATACGATTTATTTGGGAAAAAAGCAAATGCAATTGTAGTGCTCAGCAATAAAAGCTGGGGGAGAGGAGGAGAAAGGGGGGACATTTGAGGTTACGGCATTTGTCTTCCCAAGTAACCGTTACACATGCTGAGACTGCCTTCCAGGAAGCATCTAAACATCTACCTCCTGATGGGAAGTAGTGAATGAATTCCTTTTTTTGCTTTGCTGGTGCATGCACCTTTGTTTCACTTATTAAACTGTCATTATCTCAATCTTTATTTCTTGCTTTTGCCCTTCCGATTCTCTCCCCCATCCTGCTGCGGGAGAGTGAGCAAGTGACTGGGTGGAAGCTTATCTGCCAGGTGGGGTCAACCCACCACATGGAGTCAAACCCCTAGGGTCTAGAACAAGCTTCCAGCAAGAGCAGTGGGGGCAAATGACTTTCCTGCTTTTGTGATGGAACATGATGGTTTCCTTCAGGAATTCTACAACAGGACACCAGTGACTCAGGTGGGTTCTTCCAAACCTGCAGTCCTAGATGCTAGAAAATAATCCTAGAATTATTTTCCACGTTGTTATAAAAGGAAGAAAAAAATAATGACTTTTTATTGGACTGGTAACAGGTCAACACTGTGAGAAAGACTGCTTTCTCCATTATTCTAACAAGCACTGTGGTTTGGAGACAAGGAACTGGAGTTCCCAGTGATCCTCTGTGTTCAGGTGGGAAACTTCAAATTTGCGCAGCCCTCTCAGTAGAAGTTAGACATACCTTGTGTGAATTCCAGTTGCCTCTTCTACAAATTAGTTCTTGTTCTGAAGGTCTTTTTGACACCTTCTCTTTCTCTAACTGTTGTTGTTACTCAGCCTGGCTGTTGCTGGATTTTCTACTCTGAGTTGGCTAGCGTGCTCTCCTTCAACATTGAGAAAAAGTGTTTACTACACTGAAAATGTGGTGTGGCTTTACTAGCAAATTCGGCTAGTGGAAAGACCAGAGAACCTGTTTGTGCATTCACACAACTGGAGAGCTAGTTTCCAATGTGGGTTTTAATGTTAGCTGTGGCCAGAATTACTCTTCATGTCTTAAATACTAGCCAGGTGTCAGTCAGCTATTTCCTTTTCCACAATGCAGGGAAAATTTAGCACCTTATACAAAGAAAAAAAGCTACTACTTACTTTACTCTTCTCTCCCCAGCACAGACAGTGTAGAAGGAGGTATGTTGTTTGGGACCACATGCCTTGGTCACTTTTACAGGAGGGAGGATGCGGTTAGCCTTCTCTTAAACATTTAGCTTGGCCTCCATAGTCTCGTGCTTGGTGAACCTCACTGGTCCTGTTTTACTGGGTAGTTTGTGGGGAACAGCTGGCTAGCGGTTCTTCCCTGTTTTATTAGGCAATGTAGTTCATAAAAGTTGCGGCCTTCAGTTTAACCGTATTTCTGTGTGGAAAGTCTTGTTCACTGCAGTGGCTGGGCCAGAGACGTTTACATCACTGTAATCAACAAGCACTTAAAGCAGTTATTCCTTAAACGACCTTAGGTTAGCACGAAGCAAGATGGAAGCATGCCCTTCCAAAAGCAAGGATTTCCAACTTGACTAGGAACTGTTTTTTACGTGTATAAAAACAAGTGATTATTTACCATTTCCACTCAGTTGTCAGTCTAGTCAGCCGCATTAATCACCAAGTCTGACTCACGGCACCGTAATCAAGCAGTGCAGAAGAAAAGACTATCTGGTAAAGACATTAGAGATGATACTGATGAAGAAGAAACAGTTTGTTTTTTATTGGCAAATCTCTAGTGCAATTAAAAGTAACAGCTGCTTTCTACTCTGCCTCAGAGCAGAGTGGCAAAATCAACACAGTAACGCAAGTAAATCTGTTAAATTTTTTTTAATACACATTCCACTTTTTTTGCAACAGTTTTGCTTTTCAAGAAGGACGCTTTCCTCGTTCAGATGAAATTGCAATTTCCACCTTGAAGAAGATGAGGGTCTATGGATCCCAGCTAGAGATCTGAAATAGAAAAATTGATATGAATGAAACACAAAAGGAAATGCGTGTGTTTGTGTAAGCACAGGAAGAAATAGCAGAACAAAAGCTAAAAGAATGGCTTGTATTGGTAACAGAGGACACAGCTCCTGTCCATCACTCTGAGAAATGTGTTGTTTCCATCAAGCGCTGAAGAGGACAGCACAGATGACTCACTAGCTAACGACCCTGCATTCCTGACAAGGATGGCAAAAAGTTTGCAGGCTCTCACACATGCTGTTCCTTTTTCTGTCAGCCCAGAATTCCACCTCATTCAGCTTGATTTGTATCTTTCCCCCCAGAGCCTAGGAGAAGCATACGGCTCTGACACAGGGAAGGATGATGCAAACGATTCTTATTATAGCTATTTTCTATGCAGGTAGTGATTTTGGGCTCTTTTGTAGGTACTCATATGCAGGAAATGCAACCTTATACTATACTGTGAAAAACTCACACATTCACAAAAGTCCAGTTTGCATTTGTACAACATGCATTTGCAAAAATAGCATAACTGTGTATGCCACAATTACTTAGTCAGGGTAACTTAAGAACATGGGGCAAAGGAACCAAAACTGGAACTGTGCTATTTCTTCTTCAAACTGAAACTGATTACTAACAATTATTTTCTAATTAAATTGGAACAAAATGGTGGAAAGAAAGAGTATTTCTGATTGCCAGCTCAAAACAACAGCAGAAACGAAAAGCAATGGCTTGCACTAAAAAATGTGACCAGGAGGGTGTAGGGGAAGATGTGAGGGAGGGAAGTGGTGGCCTCCAAGAGGCACAGAAATAATCAGGTGTCAGGAAGGAAAGTTCCTTTTGACCCAAATGAGGAGTGAGCTGGGTATGTGGCCCTGTCTTCTGAGAGGGAGGAAGATGCTGTACAGGAAGGGTTGACTGGAGAGAGTGATTAATAAGAAGAGACTCCCACACTTGTCTCTGACCCTCAGAAATTCCTGCAGATCTTTCCCAGCACCAGCTTCCTACAACACCCACTCAACCCCTCCAGCCTCCCTTCCCTACCTACATAAAACCTCTGACTCCTCCCCTGCTGCCTGTCTCCTCTCCTAAACCTCTCTGGACGCTCCTGTCACTCTACATTACCTCTGTCCACCCAAACTCACTCAGCAGTTGTAGTGATCCCACTTAGGGAGAGCTGCCAAGCTCAAATACTCCAGCCTTTTCAGCCAAAACTGAACTGCAACAACTTCAGTGATAATCTGAAGAATGAAACCAAATGAAAACATTTATGAAACTCACTGCCCAGCTGATAAAGGTGGAAGATTTAGTAGCGGCATAGAGGAGCAGCAACAATTGGTCTTACAGACTCTTAAAAGTCCTCAAGTAACAGTGAAAGTCTAAGCCTTCTGGGTTTGTTTTTCTCAGCAACCTTCCATGGACTTCTGCAAGGTGTTTTCAAACACCCAAGGCTCCACTGATCAATAACTATTGGTTTAGGGAATTGAAACAAAGTCATATAGCTCTTCCCTCCTTTTTACTGAAGTAAAGAGGCAGGAAACTGTCTATACCATGTGGTTTCACATACTAAAAAAGTTGATTTAATTCAGTAGAAAATGGTCAAGCCAAATAATGGGCCAAAACTTGAGAGAGAATGGGGATACAATTACTTTCTTATTTGGAGCCTAAATGAAACATGGGAATTTTTAAATTGCTGCCATCTCACTTATCATTGACAATATTCTCCATTACCAGTGGATTACCAGTGAAAACTCTTCATAAAGAAGTAATATAAGGTATATAGAAAGTATACTGAAAAACAAATGAGCAAATATCAAAATACTGACTGAATGACCACTAAACAAGATATATTTAATTTCTGTGTCATTGGGCGAACCAGGAATTTTTCAGTGAAAGCTCTATTCAAAGGCACTGCAGAAGAAGAGTTTCAAATTATTTTCATACTGCCATCGATGAAAAAAAAAAAGAATTTTGACTGCAGTGTGTTTTGCCTGTTAATTCCAGTGCTTTTCAACATGCTTCATATATTTCCTTTACCTGTAAAGTATCAAGCAGTTCAAGACTAGCTTCCTCTCATCTATAAAATGTTGTTCATATTTAACAAATAACAAACTAGTTAAGATTGCAATGACAAAAACATTTCAATTTGAAAACCCTCCTAGAGGGGATGTGCTGGTACCAACAATCTGTAGCACTTCACATACAATAACCACACCGTGCCATTAATGTGCTTGCTCAACATCGACAGATAAGATGTATAAAGATTTGTAGTCTGATCGTTTGCTCCGTTACGCTAGTACGAAGTGAAATAATGGTAAACAACACTCTTCTGTAGTTTTATTGTTAATTAAAGCATTAACTCTACCGGGCAGCTTTAATCTTGTACACTGATTTTATATATAGTCAAAAAGGATTTTAGTACATCCCTGTCATCCGTACACTTAACAACTGCAAGGAGGCTCTTGGAGACTGAGTTGTTCGATTACGTTATTATGCTGTCTCCTGGGGTTGCTTCCATTCACCTTTCTTGGTAGTCAACAGCAAACATGCATGCTTATCCATATCAAGCATTCTTTGTATTTCCAGAATTATGCCATAATATATAAATGCTTATTTAAATAGGTCAGATACACAGCCTCAAGACAACTTTAAGCCCACGAATGCCATATTCAAGATGAAACAGTTCTTTCTATATTGTTCACTCATTTAGATGATGTTAACTTTTAATAAGCTTGGGTGATTTGTGGAAGAAAAATGAATATAATCTAAGAAGAAAATTAAGTTTGGGGATGTGTATTGTAACACACACATTTCTTTGTTGTATTTCAAATGATAATACACATAGCCTGCAGACCTGGAGCACCTTCCTCTCTGATCATCCTGCTTTTTTGCACATGCAGCCTGAACACCCCTAATTCTCATCTTGGGGGTTGAATAGAACCCTGCTTCTCCCCAAAAGTGCTGTGAAGCTTTGAATTCATCTTTTATGTCCTTTCTTACTATGACTGAGACAGAATTGGCAGGAACATGAACAGTTCCATCAACAGTGGTTTATCAATCACGTGTCTGCCTCAACGGGAGATGTGGAGCTTTTAAATGTCTAATGCCAATTGTACAACCATTCAGTATGTCAGAAATCATAAAGGAAAATTCCATGTTTGTCCCTGTTGCTCTTCCTTCCAAGAAATGCTGTTCAGCTGAGCCCTGATGCTGATCTTGCTGAAGTTCCTAGTTAAGAGAATTTGCAGTATAATTAGGCTAAAAGATGAAGTGGAAAATAGTCGATGAGTAACAAGCTTAATTTGTTTTGAAGTATGAAGAAAGTGACAAAGATGTGTGTCTGGTTTTCCATTAGAAATTAAGGTATTTTCTGCTTTTTTTTCCCCTTTTTTTCAGAATGTCATTGGGAAAGCATTTGGCCTCAATTCTGCAAACACTTGAATACATGAGTAATAAGAAATCTTCTTGATCCTGCTGAGGATTGAGTATGACAGTGTACTTGTAACATTGGAAATTTCTGACATGCATTTCAAAAAGAAAACCTGAAAGAGACTGAAACAGGGATGATTGCTATTCAGACATTACACAAAGTTGTTCTAAAATTTCTTAGCTTGATATTGAATCCATTGAAGTACATCTATACTTTAAACTGCTTTAGCTGGCTCTTTTGTTTCAGTTGTGTAAACTATGCTCAAAGAATTGTTAACACTTGTCATATTGGAAGGATATGTCAAACAGGGGCTTGCAGAAATCTGGTACTATCTGATATCTTTATTAATGACTTTGGAATAGAGAATATGATTCTTAAAGTTGCAGATATAACCAAGTTGGAAGGGATAGCATGCATTTTGGAGGACAAGATTATAAATAAAATTATATTGACAAATTGTGCAAGTAGCCTGAAATATAGGATGAAATTCAATGGGGACATAAAGAAAGCACTACAGTTAAACAGGAATAAAACCTCAGAGTGCATGAAATTCTGATAACAGGAGGGGATTCAGAGGTTTTTTAGTAAATCAAAACCAGTATGAGTCAGCAATGTCATACCGTGAAGAAAGCAAACATCATACTGGGATATATAAACAGGAGTCTCATATGTAAGACACATGAAGTAATACTTCCACTCTACTCGGTGCTCAGAAGGCCTCAACCAAAGTACTGTATCCAGTTTTTGGCACACCACTTCAAGAAAGTGGAGAGGGGCCAAAGGAAAGCAACAAGAATAATCAGAAGTCTAGAGAAGACAACCCAGGGAAAGACTGAACGAAGAGGAGTTGTTTAGTCTATAGAAAAGAAGACGGACTAAAAACACGCAAACTGTTTTCAAATATGTGAAAGACTGCTGCAAAAGAGGAGGTTAAAAACTGTTCTCCATGGCCATTGTGCATAATAAAACAATGGTTTAAAATTCCTTTAGACCGATGTAGACAAGTTTTCTTACTAGTTGCCTGTATGGACAGAAAAGTTCTGAGTAGATAGGCTAAGGGAACAGCGGTGTCCCTACCTGGCGTGTTTGGGAAAAGGTTAGGCAAAGGGCTGTCAAGAACGGCCAAGCTGGAATGTGGGGAAATTAGGCCAGACTTGGTGCGCTGCTTGCTGTCGTATTTGCTTTCTACGCTACCACATTTCTTTAAAAATATTAATATATCTCGTTGCTGTGCGGAAGCCCAGGCACGAAAGGGACTTGGCCACGCAGGCGGATGCAGCCAGAATGCAAAGGCAGCCCCTTGGCTGAAGCGGGCCACCTCCGCTAGGAAGCACGGCAGACGGCCGGTTTTCTGCTCTGAAAGGCAATCCCTCAGGCAACCACCCCGCTTTTACTTTCCCTGCCTGCCGGAGCTGCCCTTCCCTGCAGGCCTGCAGGCAACACCGTCAGGGGGGCCCTGCGGGGCGGGAGGGGCGGGCGTCCCGCTGCTCAGGCAACGCCGCACCCTGCGGCCTCTGACTCGGGATGGCGGAGCGCCCCTCCGCGCGCACGGCCGTTGGAGCCGCTAGCCCCGCCCCATGCCCCGCCCTCACCCCGTCCCTCCCGCGACCTCTGACCTCCACGTTCCTTAGTTACCGCGCGGGGCGTCACTTCGGGGCTAAACCACCGCTGCACGTAGCGGAGAGTCGGGCTGAACCATTCGCCCGGCCGCTGTGGGGGGGACGCGGAAGTGAGGGCGTCGCGGGCGCCCCCTGCTTGCGCCCGCAGCGGCTCTTGGACTTGTTGCTCTAGCTCCCGCCCGCGAGCTACCCTCTCCCCCTTCCCTCCGTTCTCTCGTTGGTTTCGTCCCGTGCGGGCCATAGCGACGGCGGGCGCGCTGAAGGAAGATGGCGGCTCCGGCCTCGGCACCGCTGCTGGCTCCGTGAGAGCGGCGCTCGCTCCTTTCCCCCTTCCCCTCCTCGCTCCCGCACCCCGTCCCTCCCTGCTGCCCTCCGCCTCTTCTCCTTCCCCGCCGGGGGCGTAGGGGCCATGTCGGACTCGGAGGAGGAGGAGAGTCCGGACCGCCAGCTCAAGCTAGTGGTGCTGGGGGACGGCACCACTGGCAAGGTCAGTGCCGGCCCCCGCCGGCAGCGCCCCGCTCCTCTTCGTCGCCGCGGTGCCCCGAGCCCCCTTCCTTCCTCCTCAGCGCTGCCCCCCCGGCAGCGGGAGCAGCCCGTGGCGGCTTCCAGTCTATCGCGCTGCCGTTGTCGCGATACCCGGCGGCGTGGCGCCGGCTGACTGCTCCCCCTTCACCCCCAGCCCTGCGTTTCTCCCTCACGGTTGTCTCTCCCGCGTGTGTGGGGCGGGGGCGTAGCGGAGAGCCGGGACGGGCCCCTGCTGCTGCCCGGCCGGCAGGCAGAGGCGGGCTCTTCGCCGGGGAGCTTCGCTCCGGGGCCGCCTGCGTCCCCTCCGTGCTCGGCAGCGAAACCCTCTGACGGGGTTTCCCTACCCTCGCGGCACCCAAAGAGGCTCGGCCAACAAACAGACGTATGTGACTTTAATCCAGTTTTCTTGAGCCTTAATAAAAGGAGCGGCTAATAACGTAATTACTATGGTGCTGCCTGGCATGGCGTTTCCCACCGTCTCCCGTGCCTTCAGCGCGCTGCAGACCGCGCACTGGTGACGGGTACTGGCTCGGCTGGAGTTGCTGGAATAGCCCGAAGTTCTCCTTGGTGGCTGGCAGTGCCCTGGAGGGGCTGGGGTCGGGGCCGAGCACGTGAATTCGCGATTCCCACCGAAACGACAGGCAGGGAAGGTTGCTTAGCTGGGTCTCCAGGCTCTCTTCGTTTTGGCTTCGGAGTCCATAACCTCCTGAGGTGGATAGAAGAGTTTGCATCTGAGTTACTGTTGCGGAGCTTGGGAAGACGTTTCTGGGTCAATGTAGTTTTTGTTTGTGACTTTTACATTTTTTCTTCCTATCTATAATCAACATAATGAAGTGCTATTTATAAGCAGTTTGTTTATAAACAAGTTATACTTGTCTTTTTAGAAGAGAAATTTTGACAAATAGAGACCAAAGAAGGCAAAAGGTGCTTTCTTACCCATGGAAATAGTCACTGATCTTTACTTACACCTGTGAACATATCTATTGCAATATGTAGCCTGAATCCTTTTTTTTGTGAGATACACGCTAAAATAGTAATTTTATTGCATGTTTGAAGAATACAATTTTTCCTCTGTCATTAACTTGAAAACATGGGGAGGCAGAAAGTCTGCCTGCCTCACAGTTCAGATGAAAAGTAGAAATATTCTTAGAGGTGGTTTGAATGAACTGCCTGCCATTAATAGAAATAAGCTCTTAGTGAAAGTACGTACATGGCTTTGCTTACTTATGCAGAGCTCTATGAAGAAACAAAACATTTCTTGTGTTCAGTTATTCTAAACCCAGTCTGAAGTGGTATTGTATTCATCTGAGTCAGTAGATGGGCAATTCCAAGCGTCTATGTGATGAGAGCATAATAAATGCACAGGATTGACAGCTGAAGTGCTGTTTCACTGGTAGCTTTCCCCAGGAGTTTTCCATTCAAACTGAGGAATCCTTTCACTACTGCTGTTCAGCACCTTGTGGCAAGACCTCTCGCCAAACATGGATTTTCAAGCATTCTTGAGTTTTGATGTATATTCCTGCTGGTTCCTACCTCTCGCATGGGAGCTGCCACTCACTGAATCTCCTGCTGGCTCTAGGAATCCTGTCCTTCAAGTGCAGTTTATTTTGCATGAGCGGCAGCTATGCTATGGTGGGTTGCTTTTCCTCCTGTCCCCCCTAGATGATGCTGTAATAGAGGCTTCTTCCAGCCATCCTGATGGTCTAGCAGCAAACACTTGCAATAATAGATTTATTGTAAGATCTTGTAAAAATAAAGAAGTGATTTGGTCATGGAATGGAAGGATAAAATGTACCTAGTGCTATTTCAAACACCTCAGAAGACTAAATCGTTGAGGTTCCTCTCCTTTGTTGGCTACTCGTTCCGCTTACTTGTTGAAACATGTGTATGTCTGTATGTTTTCAACTCTAAATAGCCTGCCTCTCACATCTGGTTCACAGCTGGTCTTTACACACATGCATACTTAGCCTCTCATTTACTCTGCAAGACATTGGTTTTTCTCTTTCCCTGTCACTGGGATCATTGGACAGGAGGAGTGTAGGAAATAATGGAATATATCTTTGAAATATTGCATCTCGTGTTTAGTGTGAGATGTTCACATTTGACTTCTTTCCATTGCTTCCCCCCTCCCCCCCCCAAAAAAAAAAAAAAGGAAAAAGAAAAGAAAAAAAAAAAGATTTTATTTCCTCCCTCTTGGCTGTCTGGGGCTGTCTGGTCGTCAGTTCTCCAGCTGGCTGAAGGTGAAAACTTCATTTCTTTTTCCTCACCCATTGTTTAGAAGCAATGTGATTCAGGTTCTGTGCAAGGGTTGGTAGCAGTTTAAAAGCAAATCAGTGTCAGTTCAAGCTAAGGGTAATGTTTGTGTTTCCACTAGCTAGGAATTGCTCTATCCATGAGGCAAGGGAGGGATGTTGTGCATCTATTCATTTGTTTGTGGTGGTTGAATGAATAATTGGATACTTAGAATTTTAAGGGTAGGGATAAGCACTGCTGGAGCAAGCTGTGAGGAGAGAAGAGTAAAAAGGGAAGAAGGAATGAGAGGAGTAAGAGAGTGAGACAGAGTAGAATCTGAAAAAGTATTAGGGTAAAATAGACAGTAAGGAAATGATAAATTATTGAAAAGAAAAATTGAGGAAGGCAAGATTGGTTAGTAAGAAGATAATAATAGAGAATTATTTTAATGAACTAAACAAACTAGGAAAACAATCCGAAAAGAAATTGGAAGTGGGGACAATGAGATGAAAATAAACAGCAATTATTAATATCAGTTGGCTCTTTGATTTGGATTACAGGAGGGAGCATATATACACACAGCAGCCTTATGAATCTAGGTTTTAAATCAATCCACTATTCCCAAGCCAAAATGATTTTCCATTAAAATAAACCAGCAGTACTAGTATGGATTGAAAAAAATGATGTTATAATCCAGATATTTCTACTCTTGCTATGCACAGATTGGCTTAATATTGAAATATATAATGATGCTGATTTGAGCTAGAACTAACTCTGGTTTGCTGCTGTTGAAAAAGGTTTTGGGCCTCTGGAAGCAAATCTTGGAGCTATTCATGGGAACGGAGGTCCTGAAAAATAGGTGTGCAGGAGGAGCACAGCAGCCGCGGTTCTGTCTTTCTGCCATCTGTTGCAAATGGGGCTAAAGTATGGTAGCAGAAACATCCTACCTTTTCCTTCTCCTCTTAACAATGGATGATGAAAATGAAAGAGTGAATGCTCGACCTGGTGTGGGAATTCGCAGGAGCTAAAACGTAGGCTGGAATACAGAGTGGTGTCCTGCTTGCTTTAGGATTTTTTAGGCTGCCAGATTTTTAAGCATTGTGCCAATTCTGGATCTTGTTGTTACACATGGGCTCAAAAACTTCATCAGTGTTGACAAAAACATTGTTATCACTGTTCAGTCTTGCAAATGGAAAATTGCATCAAATGTCCCATGCAGATTGGCCTAGCTTCAGAGATGCATGTCTAATGTCCAAAAATCTTGATAATTTTCTCTTTTGTAGAACAAAGTTTCATCAGTAGTTAGGAGTGGGGTGGAAAGACATTACCTTCACATGACAGAACTACTTCCTTTGTTTGCAAAATACTTTAGAAAAATAAAGCTAGACTGTTCTCTGTGACAAATTCTCCGTGTTGGACAGTTACGTGGTTTTATGCTAGTTAAAGCATTTTGTTATTTAGCCTAGTGTTTCTTTTCGTTTTGTCTGTGTTAAAATCCTTGCCAGTGGGGATAGGACATGACTAGGGGTGAATGTTGCTGTGCTTGGAGAATGGTATTGACATTCTAGCAGGGAGTGAGGGAAGGGATAGATACGTGTTGCTTTTTGGAAAGTGGATTCTTAATTGACAGGTAAAGTTGGTATGTGAATGGAAATTCATGATTTCAGAACTATTTGCTTGCATCCCATTGAATTTTGATTTTAGTTTTTCTTTCTTACATGATACTACACTTTGGCATCGCTTTCTGAAAGCTTTCTTCTATAGGATTTTACTGAAAGAATTGTCATTGTCAGGCCTTTCTCTACAAGTTTCCATGTTGTCCTGGTGAATACTCAGTGCCAGTTAGAACAAGCAATGATAGCCAGCTCTATTTGACTCATCTGCTACTATTTCATGAATATTGCTTGCTTTTTTTCCTATGTACTCAGTATGTAGGTATTTTGGAACAACCTGTCAGCAGTTTATACTGTGAGTTCTTGACACTGAAAAATAGAAGCAAGAAATTGTCTTGCCTCACCTGTGAGGTTTAACCGCATCTTTGCTTCCAAAAAACCTTCCCAAACATCCCATTGTATTTAGCACTTGAATACTGTAATTTTTATGTATTATTTTTTACTGCTGTGTTGATGGCTGTATGATAGAACTCAAAGACTTTTTTTTTTGTCTGAAAGGAAGGATTTTGTAACACCAACCTTCAATAGTGTATTGCTATTCAGAACAGCATATAAACATTTGCTTTGAAGTATTTAAGACAAATGTGTGAACCTGCCAAACTGGGTCTGAGGGAAAGTCTGCTATGGAAGTTGGTGGCCTGGTTGTCTTAGTAGAGATGTGAAGGAACAAGGCCTTCTTGATATCATACTATACTCTGATCTCTAGATTAATGGCTGAAATTTTGTGAATGGAGCATAACCTTTTTTTAAAAACGGCAACTGATCACTTATCTATTTTTACAGCTACAGTACTGCTGAACCATTATTTAACTTTGGGTTTTTTTTGCATAGATTGTACTCAACATATCCTTACAGGCAAAACTGTCATGCAGAATCTTTTATGGCAAGCATGGCATAGAACAATTTTAGGATTGAAGGGAGTATTTGCATTGTAGAGGTACTTGAACATGCGTTGACGTAACTTCTCCGTTTACTGTTGTAGAGAAGTTTGAACTGTTGCTCTTAGTATTTTGTGGATAAATGCTTGTTCTGTGAATAAATAGAGGACTCTAGTCTGGTAATCCAACACCTTCCTTGAGCTCTAACATTTATTAGAAAAAAAATTTAAAAAGGAGTTAGTCAATGATTTTCTGCTATAAATTCCTTTGCATTCAAGAGCACAGTAGAGAAAAACTGTTTAAGAGAACTTTGCCATGCTGTTGATTACTTGCTGCTCTTATTGGTTGGCTGTTAATTGAATGTATGTTGTTTATTTTTACTAACACCCCTAGAAGCCCTCAGGGAATATTGAGTGTCACAGAGTGATAAAGCTAATATTTACTGAGCCCTTAAAACAAGAAGGGAGTGGTTGCTTATTTAATGGGGATCTAAATTAGTGTATTGGAGAATACAGAATACTGTGATATAGTCAGATGATATTTTAACCTGTACTCTGAGTACAGGTTACTTTTCCGGAAAGGAAAATTTTAAGAAGACTGTATGGTGTATTCCTTCAATGTTCTTACTCTTATCTACATCTTTAAGGTCATGACAGATTAAAAATAATGCATTTGTAATCTTGACATGCTAACTATTGTGATTTGAAAGAATCAGTTCTACTGATTTTTTTAGTACTATAGTCTAAATCTGTATTGAATTTTACTTTGTGCATGTTGTTAGTATTAGTCACATAGCTGTAGCCAGAAGAATCTTCTCACGATTCATCCTCTGTGGTCTTCACCCTTTCCACAGTGTTATAAATACATAAGCATGCTTATGCTATTTCTAGTTTACTTGCTTTTTTCCCCCCATTTATTCATTTATTTTTAATCCTCTCGGGGCTTGAGTTCAGTGAAGTAAATGAAAATGTTGCCATAGTCTTTAATTGATTTTTTGGATTACTTCCTAAACATATCTTCTGATATCAAAATATCATTTATTCTATATATATGACAGTGATAGGAATATAAATGTGTTATAGAAACAAGAAAACAGTAAACATTGTGTTATTTACTTCACAGGTAGTTTAATAGTTGAATAAATGTTTGCCTGTTCATACTAGAGCTTTAATGCTGGAGCTCTGGTGATCATGTTTTCATGCAAAAAAAGAGTAAGTTACCTTTTCTTTCTGTGTATATTTGACATTATTAGCATAATTTAGATCTTTGTTATAACCATTCTATTCTTGTTTTTCAGAACTATTGGCATTATTTTGCTATTGCATTTTTAACCAAATGTGCTCTAACAGCAATTTCTAATAACAGTTGATGTGACTCATCTCTTCAGGTCTTGATGAACAGAAAGCTGGCAAAAAAATCCTTCTTGCCCATTTTGAGTTTTCTCAGGCAGTGTAGGGGTTTTGTGAGGCTGTTAGGCTTACCCCCCACCCCCCCCCCCCCCCCCCCACCCCGGAATATGTAATACATATTTAGATTTTTTTTCTGCAGTTACTTTGGTTTTATATTTTCAGATGTCATGTCAAACAGAGGTTTGTAAGTGTACACCACTAATTTGATGTAGGATATATTTTATCTATGTGCCATTAATTTTTAATACAGTATTTAATTTTTTCCACAATAAAAACTTTTGTATTCTTTATAATTGCACAAAATATAAATTGAAGAAATGTTTCCAAAGTTCTGCTTAAAGGAATGATTCTGCAAATGTGCATTCTTAACACAAGTTAAGTTTTTTTCTATGTACAAGAAGGTAGTCTTCCTATCTTAGACTTCATGTAATCCCTGATCCTGAAACTTTGATGTACAGTGACAGGAATCCTGCCACACCTTGGAGCCCCTGTGGGACTCTGCACTGTGCAGATCTCTGTTCCCTCCCAGAAAGTTTGTCTGGGATAATGGTGTTCTGTACCAGGGAAGGACCGTTGTTTTGGAAATGGACGCTTTTTAAAAATAATAAGCTCCTCAGGTATGGATAGTGTCACTTAGATTTGTGTCAATTTGAGTGTATTAATCATAACCTCATTCAAATCTGTGTAGTATTTTGTAATATGAATATCCTGGTATCTTTGAAATACAAAGGAAATAAGCGCCTTGCTGCTTTTTGCATAAATTAGTAGCCTTTGCCACCTCCTCTTCTTATGTTGAAGTTGGCTGGAATGCCTGTCAATCCAAATCCATGAATACTGTCAGCATGCATTGATTTAAAAGGTGCTTAACTGTATTTCATACTTCTGGTTTAACATCAAGTTTTTTTCTGTTTAAAATGACAACTTAATTTGATATTTTTCTGTTTTAGACATCTCTAGCCACACGTTTTGCCCAAGAGACATTTGGAAAACAGTACAAACAAACCATAGGACTGGACTTCTTCTTGAAAAGGATAATATTGCCAGGTAAGAGAATAAAAACTAACACTGAAAGGTTGGGTAGCAGTAAGACTTGCAGAAACAGATTCTTCAAAGTAATGTATACTAAATAAGCTTAGTACAGTGCTTTTTATGACAAAGTAAATTAGGTTATTCAGAGAAAATTTTCTTAGTATGTTCTTGCCAGGTGACAAAGGGTTATGCGTTTGCAACTTTTATATCTTTAAGTAAAACACCAAATTCAAATGAAAGGAATGCTATCGATATTCATTATTTTTATTATCTCTACTTGAGTGTACTCTCTGTCCATGCAGATAGTGTAACATACAACAATGACGTGGAACTTTAAGTATATTCATTGAAAAAGTATATGTGTTTTGAAAGAAATAGATTTTTTTTTTTTTTTTAAATGAAATACACAACTTGTATTTGAGTTGTGTGAGAGTAGCATAATGCAGCTATGGAATCGTAGCGCTCTAATATGTGAATGCCGTTTTATGCAAGGCAGCGTGAAATTGCTGGCATTTAATAGACCACTAAAATTTAGGGTCCCTCGGCACTCATAAAAATACAGTTTGAGCATTCAAGATGTTTCACTTCACGACGGCAAAGGAACTATTTAGATGCCAGTTGCAGCACACTGCATGGAAAATGCAAAGAAATAATTAAAAAAGAATAGTTGCTAGTAGAAGTTTGTCTCTAAACAATGGGGGGTTTGAAATAAGTCTCTTCATTGATTTGTGATTGCTAAATTTCTAAGTTTGAAAGTATTTCATTAAATGCATTTTCTTCTGGTTTCAGAAATCAGAAGTTGTTAGAAAAAGTATGTGTAATTATTTAAAGTTGTAGTGAGATTTTATAAAGTTGATGCAAGTTCTAGAGTTCTGCCTTTTTTTCCTTGTGGAGGACAGGGAGGGAAGCAAACCCAGAAATGAAGCATTTTAGCTATAACCTGAAGTTATAAGGAAATATATACAGTTCTTGGAACTTATTTTGTTAAAATTATATTGCCAATAATTTCTTGATTATGTTTATGTATTTTCTTAAGTGAAACAAAATAATCTTTTCAGACTATTCCTGCATTCACTATTTTGGTTTGGCCAATTTGCTGTACTTTTTTAGTATCTGGTGAGTGATAAAGTACCAAATTTCAGTGCTTATTCCTCCGTAAAATCAACAGAATAATTTTTTTATTGTCCTGCTCATGCCTCTAAAAATACCAGTATGCATAATACTTAACAGCAGTACTTGCAAGTGGAATGTGTACACAAATCATGCAGTGTGCATGCTGAGAACTTGTATTTTGCAAGTTTTTTTTCCAGCTGTTAAGCATACAGAAGCTATTAGTACATTACTGGGGTTCTAAATATTCTTGTTGAGTAGAAAGTTTGGAAAATTATCAACTATTGATTCATTCATGTTTTACTTTCTTCTAGTTTATTTTGTAATAAAATCAGAATGTAGATGAAAGTAGCACCAAAATAGCAACAAAGTCTGTACATCTATTTTCCTCATTTATCGTTATCAAAATAGTAACGTTTGTGGAATGTATTCATATTCATTTTTCTGAAGCATTTTTCTGTAGATTTTCATTCTGTTTTTGCTTATGTCTATATATGTGTTTAGGTATATATGAATTTCTGTGTTTTACAGGTAAGCTGAACTGGTGGTGGGGAGTGAGAGGGAAGGAAGAGAAGAGGGAGGGAGGTAAAATTTCTAAATACTGGAATGGGAAGCATTACTTAAGTAGGTGGATTTTTCTAATTTCTTGATTAGTTCTGGGTTTGCAGAGCTGCTATGTTTACTTGAAAGGTTAATTCATACCGTTGCACAGAAATTAGAATGTGTATATCAGTAGGGAAAAAAGCCTCAATTTCTCTTATTTAGTAGGAGAATTGATGAATAACTATGATTCAGTATTTTAAATTTTTTTTTTTCTTCTTTCAAAGTAAGCAAAGATTTCACAAGTTAAAATTACTGATTTCTAGAATTGCACAGAAGTTTACATTAGGCCACATTAGAAATGCATTTTAGCTTGTAAAATAGAGTACTGTTTTTGTGGTCTTTTTGGCTTTTTTAAAAATAAAAGCTCTATTTGTCTCCAGTTGTTTTAGTAACTCATGCAGTTTTGCAGTGAAAAAATTAAATATTTTACATGGTAAAACAATATGGTTTAATACAAATAGTAAATGCTTTGATTAATTTTCAAGAATATGACTTAGTGTTCAACTGTTGACAAATTCTCTTCATGCAGTTCATTCAAAATATTTTTTTCAAATGCAAATCAGTTTCTGTATATTTATTGATGCAGTATCTTGTATAGTCTGGATGCAACCACAGTGTAGATTTTATTGCTTAAATAGTGTGTCTGTTAGTCAGAGGGTCTGCCGATAGAGATTCTTAAGAGCCATAGTCAAATACTTTTAGGAAGGCTATGGGTACAGTCCAGTAAACAGGATACTTCTGTTAAAAGGATTTTTTAAAGTCATCAGTGCAAAAAGTGGGCAGACTCATGTTTTTAGTTCCATCTTCACTGTGTATCACTTTAAGTAAGGTTAACCAATGCACCAAGTATACTTCTGCAGGACCACTACTGAATCAGCCCAGTGGCTTCAGTTCATACCAGAAACGATCTAGATACCTGCATTGTGTTGCCTCAGTTATTTTAACTTTGCACTTGTGTGCATTTGCTACAGAGTAAAGAAGTGTTAGTGTTTTCTTGTTCCTTATCAGTGCATTACATATTATTTTTATGGGATTTTTCAGTTATTTTTATTGGTATTTTAACCTTGTTTCTAAGAACTGCCTTATTATGCATGGTTCCTTTTTGTTTTGCTGTCATTCTCCAGTTTATGCTCCTCTTAAGTCTATGAAAAAACAGAAGAAAGATTTCAAACTCTGCAGAAAACTTCATGTGCTACTATCATAGTTGTTAATTAAATATTTGCTAGGCAAATTGTTCGGAGATTTTCCTTCTCTCAGAATAATGCTAGCATCCTTCTTTTTCCCCCAAAGTCAATCTGAGCACAAAGCAAATATTACAGGACCTAATCGAAAAAAAGGGAAAATTAAGCATTTTGCACTGGAGGTGGTCAGCATGAATTTCACTAGTTAGTGAGGTCTTAATTAAGAACCACTTCACCTTAAATGAACATTCCGACCTTTTTTCCCCAGTTTCTTTTTTCTGTTGTTAGTGAAGGAAAGTAAGTAATTCATAATAATAGATTTTAAAGTTGAACAGCCACTGTTAGACCATTTAATTTAACTTCCTGCATTAAAATTTCTCAGATAATTTCATACAGTTATCCAGATACTAAGCGCAGTATGCTGTGCATGATTACTACTCTTAGGAGCAAAAATGAAGTTAGAAACTTTTTAAAGCATTTGAACACAAAATTAGGCATCTGAAAATTGCCGAGTTTGAAAGTCATAATATTTATAAAGCTTTTTTTCCAAATAGCTGGCATGAATGACACAGTAAATTTCCGGTAGAATACATACAAGCAAGTTAGGGGTAGACTACTGCAGCATGGTGAGTGTTTGAGCATGTTTAGTTTGTATACCCACTGAGGATGCGTAGTGATTTCAAACTGTGGATTCACCAGCTTATCCATGCCAGATGCTTTATGGAAGACTTTCCTGCATTGTTTACAGTCAGTTATGTTCTAAGCTTTAAAAATAATTAATACATAGTATATGCACTGTCAAAACAAATAAGCTTTTTATTCTATGAAAGGTTGCCTTTATTGAACTGGAGTGTTTGATGTATTTATTAAGCTCCATGTAGAAATTCTTTATCTTGGTATAAGATAAAACTCAGTGTAGCTTAAAAATACTGTGAATAGCTTGTCTCACATTCATCTCTATGTATTTGAGACCAAAGTAGCACTTTAGGAAATCTGCGCTTTTAACCAGATTAAAGCAAGATGCAGCATAAAAATATAATGTGGTATATTTTATACCACAAGTAGCATATATTCAGCTATATAGATCTAATTTGCTGTTTATATTCACCGAGTGCTGGGATATATTTCCATGGAGCACACTCCCTTGCATAACTAATGTGAGTGTGTTAGTTATAAATTGATGGCTGAATAGATCACACTGTGTAAAATAAGGTTGTTAATAACATAAAATAGTTGAATTAGGAGTATGTCTTTCTTAGCAGCCCAAAGCATTGTGTTCTTTTTCACTTGAGTCTCAATTGTTGTGATGTGGAATTTGTTGGAAATTTTTTTTTTAAATCTAGGAATAAAATTAATAGGCAGTTACGATTATTTATGAGTATGTAGAATTGTTAGTAACATGTAAGTCTGATGAGTTGTATGTAGATTAGAAAAAATTTTCATCAGACCTTAGTGTATTAGAGTTTGGTGCTTCCAGGTAATCAGTACAGTTTTGAAAACAGTTCTCACCATGCAAAATGAGCCAAATTATACTTTAATATGTTTGTATGTATGTGGTGACATACATTGTGTGTATATGTTTAGTCTGTGGGTTTCTGAGCTGTTAGCTTGCAGAATATGTGTGACTTGTAGGATATTAAATATTCTGTATTTACACTGATTTTTTGTTACTTTGTTTTTGAAAACCTGTTAACAGTTTCAACATAGCTTAAAGCCTATTTAGGATAGAAAGGAAGATCTATTCTTGGTGTAGATTCTTTGAATATGAACTTATGTAGATCATGTCCAATTTAGTTTCCTGCTTTGGGTTGGTGAGTGGAGGAAATAATCATAGTTTGCATCCTTAACTTAGGTATGTGTCAGTATTTCCATTTTTTAATCTGTCAGCTATATAATTCTTTAACTATATAGTACTAAGAGCATCACTACCAAAATGCAGTTACTGTGCAGATTTTCCCCACTTCTAGATTTGTAAAGAAAATTTGGAGGGGGGGTGGGGAAGGGACATAGAGTATGAAATAATGTGATTAAGTTGGCATTAATTGTGTTACCTTTCAGTTCCAAGTACTGTGCTATAGAACTCTCTGTAAAGTTTTACATGTTTCTTCAGTGAAGTATGTTATATAATTTCTAGTCAGGAATGTTATACTTTATGTAGTTCCAATTATTTTCTGTTAATATTAAATATGCTAATATCTAGCTATGGTTTTATTCCATCTTAATGACTTAGCTGTGCACAAGTGACTTTTTTCCAAACAAAACAGTCATCTTTGTGTTGAAATTTGTATATTTGTAGAAAGCTGTTGCTGTTGATATGCTAGAGCTGTATTACCTGCCATGATAATATATCTTTAATTTTATTTGTATCTAAATTTTCCAGGTTATACAATGTCTGTATAATTTTCTTTTTCAGGAAATTTGAATGTTACTCTCCAAGTGTGGGATGTAGGGGGGCAAACGATAGGAGGGAAAATGCTGGATAAATATATTTATGGAGCTCAGGTACAGTACAAATGATGATAATTGCATCTACAGTAATTATATAAAATTCATTGAAACTTTGTTCTTAAAATTATACATCTCTTATAGGTTGTTGTTTTGTAGGTCTCAAAAATGTTGAATCTATGTTTAACCTAAACTTAATTGATATTAATATGCAAGTCTAATTTTGGTATGTAGTTAATTTTTTAGAGCTGACTTAAAAAGCAAAGCAAGGGTGTGCATTTGTAGATCTGAATAACTCTCAAGAACAGATGTATGTTTTCATGCTTTGTGTCTTGAGTTAAGAAAAGCAATCATAGTAAATAGTAAAGGCTATTTGGATATCCACATGGTAGACATAGTGGCTGCTTTTAGAACAGATGCCTCCTGGGGGAAAAAAGTAGAAGGAGGAAATTAAGAGCAATCCTACACCATTAGACTCATACATGCAACTGGGGTTATAAGAGGGCAAACAAAAGGAGGCAACCAGGTAAGCTAAATATTTTTGCAGAACTCTTATCCAATGAAAATTATTTTTATCTTGAGGTTAACTAAGTGACTTAATGTGAATGGTAGGATTAAGTAAGAGCTAAATATTATAACAGTATCTTGAGTTATGAGATGATTTAGGAGGGTGTACTGTATGCCCAACTTCTTAACATAAGTGATCCTAAAATGTATTCTGTTCTTTAATTTGAAGTTTGTAATGAGAATAATAGACATAATTGTTTATTATATAATGTTATATTTATCTGAAAAGAAAACAAATGCACCTATTTTTCCCCCAATACTTTAAGCAATAGGAATATAGAAACCTTAAACTTTTATTGGTCAGAAACTTCATACTAATAAGTACAGCACAGGAATTGGCTAATTAAGGAGATTTATTAGTTAACAGGATAAAGACAAACTTGTCAATTTAACATTTTGTCACTTTCAAAAAATGTCTAAATGTTTTTAGCTTTTGCATCTGTTTTATAACATTTTCTTATTTTTTAATAAAAAACATTTTGCTGCCTTGTTAAAGATCTACCAAGCAACAGGAGAAAGTGGCGTCCATGACAGAGGGAATTTGATTAATCACAAATTGTTGCCATATGCCCAAAGTAAATTCAATGAAGGAAATAAAAGGCTATTAACTTTTTCTGTATTGAATTTGGTGATAAACTTAGGAGTTTCTTATCAGCAAAAGCAGGTCAAAAAGTTAATGCCAGTGCCCCAAAGTAGTGAAAAACTTGATATCAGTAAGCCTAAAGTTAAAAAAGTTTGGTCTTTAGTCTTTCTGAGCACATTAACAAAAAAATGTAGCAATCTCTTCTCTTTTAATCCTCCCCCAACCCTCACTGTAACTTTAATTTTTTTTAATGAACTAACGGCTATTCTCTCTCCCATTGTTGGCATGTATTGCCAATGTCTGTAATAGGCTTCTTATCATCAAAGCTGACTTGCAACATGGTTTTCTGTTAGCTTTGTAACAGCACCTGTTAAAGACACATAAAACTATCTTTATTTTCATGTATTCATGAAACACCATGAATAATTTGGAAAGGCACCACTTTCAGCTCATTTCTAGGTAGAAGCTTATTTCATGTTGAACATCTGTAGCTTTGTAGAAGAAAGATAAAGTAGAACAAGTAAGAGTATTTAGAAAGAAAAATCCTTTTAAGTATGTACAAAAATTCCTGTGAATGGACAGCAAAGCAGCAAGAAAGTAACTGGGAAGAGTTAGCATGGAATTAGTAAGGGTAAATTGGGCCCAACCAACTTGATTGTCTTTTGTGGTTAGATGATTGGCTCTGTGGAGAGGAGAGCAGTGGATGTTATTTTACCTTGACTTCAGCAAGGCCTTTGACATAATCTCCAGTAATATTATTACAGACAAAATGTAGAGATACAGACTGGATGGGTGGACCATAAGGTGACTGAAAAACTGAATGGACAGCTGGACTTAAAGGGAGATGGTCCATAGCTCAGTGCCTGGTTATAAGTCTTATTCGTTAGGGGTTGGTACTGGGGTCATGTCTTTTATTAATTCTTTCAACAATGGAACAAAACATTGTTTGTAAGTTCACAAATGACACCAGCTTGGGGAGGAATGGTCAATATGCTGGAGGGTAGGGGTGCTATTGAGAGAGACCATGACCAACTGAAGGAGTGGACCAACAGAAACCTTGTGAAGTTCACTGAAGGCAAATGCAAAGTCCTGCATTTGGGACGGAATAACTTTATGCAGTCTGGGAATCAACTGTCGAAGAATCAACTGGAGAGTGTCCAGCGAAGGGCCACAAAGCTGATTAATGGACTGGAGCATCTCTCCTATGAGGAAAGGCTGAGAGAGCTGGGACTGTTCAACCTGGAGAAGAGAAGCCTCAGAGGGATTTTATCAATGTATATAAATACCTCAAGGGAGGGTGTAAAGAAGGCGGAGCCAAGCTCTTTTCAGTGGTGTCCAGTAACAGGACCAGAGGCAGTGGGCACAAACTGAAACACAGGAGGTTCCCTCTGAACATCAGGAAACACTTTTTCACTGTGAGGGTGACCCAGCACTGGCACAGGTTGCCCAGAGAGGTTGTGGAGTCTCAATCCTCACAGATATTCAAAAGCCATCTGGACATGGTCCTGGGCAGCTGGCTTTAGATGATACTGCTTGAACAGGGACATTGGACTAAATGACTTCTAGAGGTCCCTTCCAGCCTCAGTCATTCTGTGAAATGGCTTTGGAGAAAAGAAGGTGGCGGTCCTACTGGAAAAAAACCCATCAGTTGAATGGGAGTCAGCAATGCACCCTTGCAACAGTAAAAGCTATTGAATACTGGGCTGCATTAGTAAGAATGAAGTAGGCGAAAACAAGGAAAGTGATTATCATCCTCTCTGACATATTTGAGGCTACATTTGGAGTACTGTGTTCAGTTTTGGGTTTCCCAGTAGAAGAAAGCCTTTAAAATATTGGAGCGATTCTAGTGAAGGTTGCTACAAAAGTATGTGTACCTATGGTGTGTTGCACTTGGTCAGTGTGCGTGGTGTAACTGGGATTTTAAACATCTTGTTTGTAAAGTACACAAGCTGTACACTTACACATAGAGTAGATGATTTGGATCGGTTGCAGAAATTGTGTTCATCTGCATGTATTCTCCAAATCTAAATAATTCAGATATAAAGTACATGTGTAGAATAGCTTGCAGCATGCCTATGGTATGCATCATACTTGCAGATGCCCATAGCTGTGTATAGACATCATCTGGTTGATCATCGTGAGATTCAGAAATCACAAGTGGCTGAATTCTTGGTTTTCTGCTCAGAAATCCAAATGTATGGTAGACCTATTTATAAAGTACTAAGACCAGCTGGAGATGGAAGTTTTGAGAATCTACAGCAACTGGAAAGGTTATCTTAATAATAAGTCTACAGCTCATTTGATCTCGGTTGAAATTAGATCAGGATACCAGGGGCAGTAAGTGGAGCATCCATCTATACTTTGCTGCAAACCTTGCCACTGGAGGTTTCCTTCTCTTTGAATGAGAGCTGAATCAATTCTCTAGGATAGATCTTTTGGTTAAGTTACTGTTAAGGTGCCATTTTTTGACTGAGGTCCCTAATTTCTTCTGCCATGTTTTAAAATAAAGTGCCAGATTTGAGCATGAGAACCTACTTAATTTGCTTGCGTGTTAGAGAAATTGCAATTCATTGGTGTCCTGAAGCAGTTGCTTCCCCCCGCTATTTTAATGATTTTTAAATAGCATTTTCTTTAGCTTTCTTTTATTGTGACAAATCTTGATATAAACTTGACACCTTTTAAATATTGATTGTCTAGTGTGAATATATTGCCTGGTTACAACACTTCCATAATAGCAGTTCTGCTGTATAATAGCATTGCTGCTGTTTTTGTGGTAAATATTTCGGAACCGCTCCCATCTTTTACCTGTAATTGCTGCCCCTACTCACATATCTACTTTAAAGTATCTTTAAGAGCTGGCATACGTTACCTCATAAATTGGCTTGTTAATAGAATAAGAGTACTGCAGACTCTACCTTCTCCAGAGACCAGCAAATAATTTCTGCAATATTCTCAGTTTCCAGTGACCTATTTTTGAAAATACTCTATAATTCTAAAACAAAAAGCACTCACATATGCACTAATATAGGCAAAATGTCTCTCTTACTAGAGTGCAATTATGCAAGCAGGGACTATTTGCCACGTTGCTGGAGACTAGAGAATTAACATGCTGTTCTCAGCATGTTGTCCTTCATATGTTTCAAACCTTTTTCATAGCAAGGAAATGCGCTACTTTTGTGTAAAAAGGCCAGTGTTAATTTTCCACCTTAATTCCTCATGCATAATAGGGAAATAATCGCTTTCATACTATCTACTCATTCTGTACTCCATATGCTGTAAGGTTGTGGAAAATGGGATGTATTTTTGTGAAAGCAATGATGGGGTTTCTATGTTAAAAAAAAAAAAGTGAAATAAATTTTAGCTATGGAGTTATGACTAGTCCTTTATTAATTATCTATATCATACTAAGTTGCTTATAGAGTGCTCCTGTGGCAAAAATCTAGGCAAGAAGTATTCTTTATGACCTGGATGCCATGCTGCTTTTTTTTTTTTATCTTTAAGATGTCATACCTGCCATCTTTGTTTCTTAAGTATAGCAAATATTGACAAGATGCAAAAAAAGAATGGTTAAGAAAAGAATATGCTTTAGAGGCAATGTTTTAAGATCACGGAGAAGGGGACCAAAAGGAAGTTAGGTGAGCTCTAGTTGTGAACTTTGTTCAATGATTTCTTTCACAGTAAATCTGCCGTGAGTACCCTTTCTTCCAAAGGTGTAGGTAGGCTACAGTTGGCTAAAGCACATGAATCACAGTAGCATTTTGATGAAGAATTAGTTAGAAACAGCGTTGTCCAACCTTAAATGCTCAGATTCTATTAACTTTATCTTGCATCTAACTCTGATTAAACTCTTCAGTGCTGAAGGTGGTTTAGATAGTCTGCTCTGCTTTTCTGCAAGCTGGTGAGAGAACTTGAGCACTGGTGAAAGAATCATGCCATGTGCACTTTCTCATTTACAACTTTCAGCCTTATGCCTGTTTTTTTTTTTTTTAACCTTTACAATACCTGTTCTTAAACTTGAGTTTCTTCTTTTCCACTGAGTATTTAATAATATCGGTATATCCTTCCTAGAGCAAGGCTTGTATTATGAAAGACAAATACGTACATGCACAGGCATTTGTGTAGTTACAAAAATAGTCAGGACAAATTAACTGAAACACAAGATATAAAGGAATAAATTGTACAAAAGTTGGAAGAGGGAAGTGGATTTGATTAACAAAGTAAAGGAGGAAAGATAGCAAGGGAAAAGATGGGTGTCATAATTCTTAATTTCCTTGGAGGAACTGGTGACAGCTGTTCCTCAGAAATTAATAGCAGCCATATAAATATAAGGAACAAGAACTCATTTTGTCAAGGAGTTGATGGCATCAAAGGAAAAGAGATGGATTTGTATTGCTGTCATAGGGAAATAGGAATCGAAGGGATCTCAATAGGATCTGTAGCCCTCCTTCAAAACTATACCTATATAATGTCTATTTCATTTTTGTCAGCCTTCAGAAATCCTCCAGTGTTGGTGACTCTGCTGTCCCTGAAGGTGGTGTATTTCAGAGCTTCACTATTCTTATTGTCTACATGTTTTTTTTCTAGTATGTGCCCTTGTTATAATCTTCTTGCTGTTAAGTTAAACCTATTGCTACATGTCGTATTGATCACAGGATCGTAAGAAAGTTCAGGGTGGAAGGGATCTCAGGAGGTCTCTGGCCAAACCTCCTGCTCAAAGTAGGGTCAGCTGTGAGATGGGACTAGGTTGCTCAAGGCTTTATCCAGTTCCTTCTTGTAAACCTCTAAGGATGGGGATTAAGCAACCTCTATGGGAAACCTATGCCACTGCTTGATTCTCCTCATGGTGAAAAAGCTTTTCTTGATATATAGTTTGAATTTCTCTTGTTTCAACTTATGCCCATTGTGTTTCATCCTCCTGCCATGCACTGTTGTGAAGAGCCTGGCTCTATGTCCTTCGTAACTTCCTCATGGGTATGGGAAAGCTGCTTTTAGGTTCTCCCAGCACCACCTCTTCTTCATGCTGAAGAATTCCAGTTCCCTCAGTTTTTCCTCACAGGACAAGTGCTCCAGCCTCTGATGATCTTGGTGGCCCTCTGCTGAACTTACTCCAGTTTACTGATGTCTTGAGGGGCCTAAGACTGGATGTATTACTTTAGATATGATCTAACAAGTGCTGAGTAGAGCAGAAAAGATCCCCTGGTCTAGTGGCTGGGCCACAGTCCAGGATTACATTGACCATCCTTGCTGCCTGGAAGCATTGCCAGCTTATATTTGGCTTGCTGTCTTCCAAAATCTGCAGGTCATTTTCAGTTGCTCCCCAGCCAGTCAGTCCCCCAGCCTGCATTGTTTATTCCTCCCCAGCTGCAGGGCTTTGTATTTGTCCTTGTTGAATATTGACAGGCTCCTGTTTGCCCATTCTTTGAGTTTGTCTACATACCTCTGAATGGTAGCCCTGCCCTCAGGCATATTGACTGGTCGTTCCAATTTGGTGTCATCTGCAAGCTATTTATAAGAGCATATAAAAAGAGAACTCCTGTTACCTTCTCTTGAAACTTTTACCAGCATCATCATGCCTGCCATCAGTCTTGGGTTTGTTGAAACAGCCCAGTTTTTTCAATTTTCTGATGTCAGTCATGGTTTCTAAACCTCTGATATTGTTACTGGTCTCTTCTAGTCTATCCTTTTCTTGACATTCAGTGTCCAAAGCTGGGTGCATTATTTCACCTGAAATGTTTCATGCCAGTGTGATATTTGCCTTTTTGCTACAAAATAAGCTTGACATACTCAACTGTGATCTACTATAACTCCTTGATCCTATTGTGTAGAACCTGCTACAAAGCCAGATGTTTCCTATCATGCAGTTGATTATTGCTTCCTTTGAACTTGTCATGGTACTTATTGAATTGTATCCTATTATTTTTAAATTGTTTCTCATCATATAATCTAAATTATCCTCCACCAGTTTGTTGTCATCTGTGAAATTGATTTCATAAACATGCCCTCTATTTTGTGATCTAAGACACTCCTCATGAAACTATCGAGTAAAGCTGGGCCCAGAAAAATGCCTGAAAAACTTGAGTTGAAAAATCTTTTCTATTGACAGTGGGTCATTGAACCAGCTAATTTTGTATGCATTGTATTGGGTTTTTTTAGAATATTTGTGAAAATTTCATGTGAGGAACAGTGTGCAGTTGCAGGGATTTTTTTTCCAGATGTGAACTCCATGAGAACAAGTGTCACAGAAACCAATCCTGACTTTATTCCTCATTTACAAGATACTTACTTTATTAGGGTGTAGTGGAAAGCAGGGATGGAAGACTCAATAATTGAGAGGAGAGTGATTTGTGAGAGCTGATCTTAGAATTATGGAGGGGAGAAGGTGGACATTTGGGCTGTTAATAGGCTGTGCTTTATAATATTGGATATTAGCTTTAAGGAATTCTCAGTAATGTCTGTTTTGAGGGTTTGTTACCGGTAGCCTGGCCCAAAACCTCTGAAATATATGGGACTCCCTTCTTTTTGACTTCTGACCACATCTTTAGTTTCTCCTTTGAAAGTCTAAAGCTTGCCAGTACTTCTTGCTTGTCTTCTACAACGGTGAAGGAAGGGATCTGGCCTTTCTCCCCGAACAAGAGCAGAGACGCAACAGTCAGGCAATGTGCAGAAATGTATGATCAAACTGCTTTTATTTTTCATTTTTTCAAAAAGGGAACAGTGAAACTAAAAATAATATTAGCTAAAACAAAACTCCTTCTCCAGTGTGATTTTTTCTTACTATTAGTGTGAAGTGCTTTTTGGGTTTTTCATAAAGCATAATGCAGTTTGGAATATTTCTGATACAACTAATTGTGCTCTTTACTGAATTGCCATTTTTTTTTCTGCCCTTGTAGTTCAGTTAGCATCTGAATTTGGAACACATGGGATGCAGGAGAAATATTGTAATAAAATGCGTTTATTTCAGAAGCTTCTAATTATTTTAATTATTCCTCAAAAGATACAGTGCCATTATTTGTTAATGCTCTATTTTATGATAATAATAATTTAGACTGATGCAAATTTTACTGTGTTAAAATATTTTTACAACCTGTAACATTTAAAATACATATTTTTATTTAGGGTATTCTCTTGGTTTATGATATTACCAACGGCCAGAGCTTTGAAAATTTAGAAGACTGGTATAATGTGGTAAAAAAAGTGAATGAAGAATCAGAAACACAGCCACTTGTGGCCTTGGTTGGAAATAAAAGTAAGTTATTCATACTCAAATATTTATTGAAATACCCTGGATGTTGCTCTCTATTGAAGAAATGGCACAGGGCATGTATCTTTAGTAAAATGAAACTACATACTGTGTTGTATGTTGTTTCTGTGAACAGATGACATGTTTGGGTGTACCTCATTATTCTGGTTCTGGGCAGTTAGGTTGAGGGACTTGCTGCATCATGCTTTGCCTAGCCTGCAGCCTCTCTGCCTGTGTTTTCTTTACTTGGAGAGCAGCACACAGGAGTAGAGAGATCTCTCTCACCCATGTTTGAATCTGATAGGGCTTCAGGATATAGCCATGGCATGCATCTAAAATGGAGAACTGGGAAGCATTCCTGGATCTAATAACAGGTATATTTCATGGTTCTGTATGTCAAGAGGCTGCTAAATTAAGTACTGGTACATATTATTTAAAATAACTACACTGCGCACTAGGCGTAATATTTACGAGTTGCTTATTAGGCTTTTTTGCATGCTATCTGTAGTTTTGCGCATGAGGTTACTTATTTCCTGTTGTTCTGGGATTTTTTTAACCTGTCCTCTTTTAGATCATGTAAGTATGATAAATTATTTTCTTCTGACCACCAAAATATGCCACTTTAAATAACTATCACAGTTAGTTTCCTAATTGGATGAATTCCATATTCCCCCATTTCCAGCTAAGAAATCTTACAGAAACATCCTTATTAGCGTATCTGAGGTCTTGATCCTGGCTCTCTTACCCTTTTTCTATTGAAGATGATAAAAGCCACATAAAGCAATTTTAGAAACAAACTGGTGGAAACAGATACAGAATTTTTTAACAATGTAAATATGCTTTTTTAATGACAAAAAAAAGATTTTTTTTTTTACTTTCCAA
The DNA here is from genome assembly GCF_030936135.1 of Gavia stellata. Taxonomy (NCBI): domain Eukaryota; kingdom Metazoa; phylum Chordata; class Aves; order Gaviiformes; family Gaviidae; genus Gavia; species Gavia stellata. The sequence goes on along the minus strand of NC_082598.1, from coordinate 16,252,614 downwards.
GTAGGATGTGTCCATTTCACATGAACATGTCCATACCATGAACAAACCTGAAAAAAAGATCTCATCCAGCAAGTTAGTATTGTTTAAAAGCATTTGAAAACAATGTAGAGACAACACTTTATTCACAACCATTAACTGTAGTGTTGCTACTGTGATGCTGTAACATTTTATGATATTAATTATGAAAGACTACTTATTTTCTGGGAAGAAAACAGAGAAGCTCTTAGAGTTACAATATATAAATAGCACTTCTGAAAGTATAACATAGACAGTGTTGTACTCTAGCAGACCAGAGTCAATAATACAGATTCTGTTGAAATTCAAATGAAAAATATTTTTCACTGATTTATATTTTGCCCCGAAATTGGACTTCCTAGCTGGAGTTCTGCAAATCTTACAAAGTATTTATGGTAAGATGCACTGTAACGTAGGATAAATAATGTTCTTTTGCTGGAATGACACCATAGAGGTAGAAAATCAGACACTGATTTCAATTTGAAGGAGTTTTATTTCTGTTATACACCTTAAGTGTGTGTGTGTATATATATATTTTATATACATGTCTGCAATTCTTTAAAATCCAAGTATTTCCTGGGGAGCATCTGCAAATAGAATATGGTTTTGTAGGTGAGTTTCCAGATAAAGGCTGACACTGACTAGTGAAAGGGCTTTCATTTTATGAAAATAGCAGCTGAAGGAACAGTCTGCTTGCTACCTTGTTTTCCTTCAGAAGCTCTGTATAAAGAAAAAAGCAAACTATTGCTTTCACATGATCCTAAGGATGTTTCTTCTTGTGCACATGTCGAGCATGCAGGTGGTGCTGCTTACAGAGGTCATTTTTTTTGCTTTATTTTTATTTCAGCATTATAAAAATTAAGCTTTTAGAAGCGTATTGCTTTTCTGAATTCTGTAACAGGAGAAGAATATCTAGGAGGGCTTCCACCCCAATACTTTAATGGCCTGTGAGAGGTAACTGTAGTCAGGCTCCTATTGTTACATAAATCGAAAACAAGATAAGTGTTTAAATAGAAGCATGGTGTTGACTCTTGCATATTATGAAAGGGTAAAGCTACCAGTACAAACAAGTTCTTCAGGTGATATCACTATGTTCAGAATAGCTCAACTTCTTTACTCAGTAAGTGATAAGACACTGACTGGTACACAATGCAAGAGCAATAATAGGTTTAAAGCCAAGAAAAGCCATTTGATGAATTGATGAACTTATTTGACCTCATGCATCATACAGGAGAAATACTGTCAGTCAGTAGTTTCTGTCTCAGGATTATACTTGGGTTTTGAGCTATATGTGTCTTTTAGGAAAATGTCCAGGTATGCTCAGTTAAAGACTAGAAACATCTATATCCACAGGCAAGTTATTCTAACACTTAACTGTCTTTCTGATAAAAGTTTTAAAAAATTGCCAAGAATGCAGTTATTTTCATTCATAGCTACTGGAAAGCATTGCATCAGTATTTAGATACCTAGATAAGAATTTGGAAGCCCAGCTGAAACCATCCATTTTGAAATCTTGGTTTAAATTTAGTGCTCTTTTAAGTATACTTAGCTTGGGCTTAGGCTCTCATTTCACCATTTTCACTTACTAATACTGTCTGAAAGGAATGTGTATTTTTCCGTTTTGGGGTAAATACACCTGGGATCTCTGCTGTAGTGCTTCGGAAATAGGAATAAAGCCATAGTTTAAAAAAAGAAAAGCTTGGAGAAAATGAAATATAGAAAACATGAATTCTATTAGATGAAAATAATTTCCTTGGGTAATTTTGTCATTGAAAGCAAATTACTTCAGGTATACCAGTATATGGTGCATAATTGTGTACTAGCTGTTATATTGTCCATAAAACTGCATGACTTATTAGTCTTTTGTTGTATCAATTTGTAGTCATTCTGTTAAATATGTTAAGTTTGCAGGAGTTTCTTCAGTATTCCACCAACTGAAATTTCTGCATACAAAGCTCCAGTCAGGCTCCAGTCTCTCATCCATCAGAAATTAATTTGAAAATAATATAGTATGAATTGAGATCTCCTAAATTCTCCCACCCCTCTTTTTTCTCCCCCTCCCTCCCCCCTTTTGTTTTTCTTCAGGACTAGCTAAAATGAAGGGCTGTCATTGCCCACTAATTTATTAAAAATAATTGGAAGAACAAGAGCTTCAGAGATGCAGTCCTCCTTTGTGAAAGCGGTGATGATTTATTTAAGGTGACTGTCTTCCTCCTGGGTGCTTAGTTTTATTTTTCATTCTTTCTTCCTTCCCATACATCTTTTTTCCATAGCCTGACCTACACATTTCGTCAGAGAGAGTAGAGAACTGATTTAAGTCAAGATCTTGCCCAGACCTGCTTCCTGCACTTATGTCTGATTATCAGTTAATTCTTTGTCTTTCCATAATTTTTGTCTGTGTGTTTGGTAAACAACAAAAAGAATTGTAAAATTTAATGTAGACTTTTTCATAGTAACCATAAGTCATAAGATCTTAATAATCCTAAAATTTACAGTTGCCGTTGAATCTTAAATTTGACTTCCTTCTAACTTACTTTGCAGTATTTCAATCTTATTTAATACAAAATATATTTGAAGTGTGCTTATTTCTGTGTTGCCACTTCATTTGCACCAGAAATAAGGGAGTAAACCTTACTGGCAAGATGAACAAATGCTTTTGAGTTTCAATGTAGTAACTTAAAACTTTTATAGATATGTTGCTGTAAAATACTTTGACTTATATTTTACAGTATAAATTAAACTATAGTTATCAAGTGAATGAATTGTGTTTTGTGCACTTAGGATCTTTGCTTAAATTTGGTGTTGACAAAGTTCAGTAATCGCAATGGATCTTCTAGTCGTTAGTGTGAATTAGAGAGGTTTTACTGTGTTTTGTATGACTGATGTGTTTCTTTCCTTTCTACCTTGACCACTTTTTATATTTTCCTCTGCACTAATCTATAAGCAGACTCCTCAAGTGTCGCAACAACATTTTCAGTGGATATATTGTAAACAAAAATTAACCCAGGTTGCATGGGAGCTACACTCATTTTGATTTATAGCTACCAAGATGGTCTTAGGCCGGTGGTTATCTGTAGCTTATATAGGGGGTAGGAATTATCAGGTACCAGTGTATAGCGGATGGATGAATGATTTCTATTCTTAGAGATATTAACCAGATCCACTCCTCAATAAAGACTAATAACTCAGATTTTTAAACAGTCTTCATGACAGATGAGGGCACAGAGGAGAATGTATCAACACTAATTAAGAATGTTGACCGTTTGTTCGTCTTAGCCATGATTAATTGATCTTGGAGTGCTATCTCTGAACAGGAAGTGGTATGCTGTTACATTGCGAAGTTTAAAGGTTACATTTTAGTGTACTCTTTAACTTGCATTTACATACAACATAAAATGTTTTACCTATCTTATCTGAGCACAGAAAGAAACATTTTTCAGCCCAGATACAAATGAATGTTTGGTGTACTGTGTACTAATGCGAATCTGGCTGGTAACAGGACATACCCAGTCTGCTTTTGGACTCTGTTACTGCCTTATACACTTAGTCTCCCCAGTTGTACTTAGAAAATTTCTTCATTAATACTAATTTTGAGATTCTGGCTTATAAAATTCAGAACTATGCATTCATTCTCTTGTCCCTCTCAACCTTTCCCAGCTGTTTTCTGTTCTTGTTTCCTGTGGACTTGCACTTGTTAGGTCCTTCACCTGTAATTAAGACAAGTGTTGAGCAGCGAATGCAAAGACCCCTGTTCTTTTGAGTCTTATGCCTGATTAAACTAAAGTTCCTGTATGCTTGACAGCAGGTCCAGTCACCTGAGCCTCACACATGCTCCTGGGATTGGAGGGTAAACTACTTACATGTAGAGACTCCCTTAAAAAGAAAACCTTGTCCTGTGCTACGGTCAGTTTACCAACTCATTTGAATAAATGTAGAATGCTACCCTGTTTTAAAATATGTATAGAATGTTTGTCTCAACAAACTCGTAAGATTAATAGAAAATTGCAGTCTTACGGATTTGTTTGTTTCAATGGTCGGGTAACTTGGTTTTTTAATTGTTTTTAACAAGAAACTTAAATTAATGAAAGTGAAAATCAGAGGTGAAAATGATTTTTTTTATTCACCATACTAATACATTTCCAACCCAGTGCCTGAATGTGCTCTGTATTACTTCAGGGATGGGAGCAATCTAGAAACATACACATTTTTGAGTGATAAAATTACCTTGTTTGTCTGAGAAAGCATCTATCTTGCGAGATTTTGATCCTAAATCATGCTTGGCATAATATTAATGGTGCTGGCTACCACCACTGCCAAAGTGATCTATTTAATTATGTCTGTTAAATTGCTATGTGGTCAAGGCTACTAGACTGTGATATATGCCACATAGAGATACATAGATGGAGCCTGAGCCTCAAGTGTGGTTCTTTAGAAAGTAGCTGAGTTCACAGAAAATTATACAGAACAAAAGAAGGAAAGTTTATTGCTGTTGTGTAGTATTTACTTAGACATATTCCATTGGCTGAGAGGGGAAAACACCTGGCAGGACAGATCACAAGGATCTGGGCATATTTACTCCATTCTGGCCCCAATCTCGATGTAACCTGCTGTGATAAATATATCTGTTGCATCTGGTTGCAAATCATCCATGTTTTACTTGGACCCTTCTTTCAGAATCCTTCATAAAATGATCTCTTGGATGGGAAGTCACGGTGGACACAGCAGCTGCTAAATTACCTGATTAAAGGCAGATTTTTAGACTTCTGGACTTTTTTCCAGTGCTGTACCATTACTGGAGCATGTATACAAGATAGGTTTTGATGATGGCTCTCAAAAGCCGAGAGGCCTGTGCCAGAGTGCTAACAAAGAAAATAGAGCAGAAAGAGGAAGTATTTTCTGTCATGCTGCTCAAAAGAGAATTAATGATAATTAATTAATCATAATTTTCTGCCCTGCCTTTCTTCAGACCAGTTTCTGATGTTCAACACAGAAAGGATTAGCTAGTAGTGAGCTTGCTTTTTGATTTATGTTCTGCTGCAGTATGGGATTCAGTACAGGGATGAAGCTGAATAATATATACATCTTGCACACAGAAGATACATTACTGTTATACCACTCATCTGACTTTGACATTTGTACAGCTAGACAGAGCCCTGATATAAACAGGTGTAATTCTATGAAAATCAATGAATTTGAATTCATTTGAACCAGGACAGATTAGATGTTGTACAAACCGTTTGCCAAAATTACTGTTTTCTCATTCAGATCATATGGTGCTTTAACATGAAAGTGAGGATAGTCGTGAGCTAGTCCAACTGACAGACTGTTCTTCTGTTACGCTTTTTTATTTTAGTAAGTATGAATAACCTTGCTGCTTCTTCCTGCACTTAAAGTCTTGAGGCTGTGCTTCAGTTTTTTATTTGTGCATATAAGTTTCGCCTGCTAAGACCAACCAAGAACTAAGACCAAGTTCAAGGACCTGGTAGAATATTGTTATAGTTGGAACTCAAACACCAGTGTGACAGAAGTGCCAGTAAATAATATATTCTCATTCACTAACAGTTATGCTTAAATTCAGAAATATCTTTAAAGACGTCATTGAAAAATGGAAATAGAAGTAAACCGTTTAAATACAAAGGTTAGAACAGTATATGTATTCTATTTTTATAATAATACACAAATGAAATGCTGAGAGATCTCTTACTGTTTCCATGGATTTTGTCTGTAGTTTATTTAGCAATGTAGACATACGTCTAATAAAAAAGATGCTGCATAAACCATAGTCCAGGCTGAATGTGCTTCTGTTTTTGGTTTAGGTAGAAATGTTTTTTCTGGCTGCGTCCTTCATACTTAGGTCTTCTTACAACAAATGGAAAGCTCTTAATTGTACCTAAGGGAATAGTTAATCTATGGTGGACATATGGTGGACAAAAGCTGAGTCTAGTAAATGAAAAAAATTATAAACAGAAAATGTGTGAATGTCTGCACAGTCTGAGAGTCATGGGAGATATTGTACTGTTGGATTGTAGCTTATGTTAAGTAAATTTGCTGTTCTTTTCTCTTAGTATATTAATGGAAGCCAGTGCAGCATAAAATGTGTAGTTTTAAAAACCAATCAATTCAATGTCTATTTTATTGGATTGAAAAAAACACCTGTTTTTAAGACAGGACAGAATTTCTTTTCTTTGCAAATTGTCCTGCTCCCACCTTTGCCATATGACACAAATGCAGTTTGATTTCATTAGTGGAGTGAAGCTCTCTGAAATTTTTAAAAGTTACAACATTTGATTGGGTGCAGTTAATCAGTGTTAACCCTGAGCAACTCTTGGGCTTTATAGATTCAAGCATTGTATGTGGTTGCACTGCTCCAGCAAAAGGTTAAGTATTAATGGAAAATGTTCACAGCTCTTTTACTCAAAGAAAACATGTTACTTGTAAGTTTTCTTTTGATTTTACTTTTACAGTTACATTGAATGTCTTCATTCATTTAGCCATCCATAAAGCAAATATTGTTGCACATGCAGTGGATAATAAGTCTTTTTAGGACTACTTGTGTGGTATGTCACAGATCATTAACTGCAAGTAACCACCTGACTTGAGGGAAGTCTGGAAGCATCATTACAGTGAAATAAGCTTTTATTTCTGTATCACTGCAGCACATTGATTTGTAGGAATGTCTCCATTAGCTACTGTGGAAATATATTCTCATATATTATTATTGAAGGAAGTTGATGAGAGAGGATAACCAAATTTCAAGTGTGAATAGGGCATTAGTATAAGGATTTTGGACAAAGTGGAAAAAAGACAAGTGCTATTGTAGCATTATTTTCCATTTAAAAACTAGATAAGTCAATAAACTAATCTTTTTGTAATGCTTCACAGTTTTATAATCAGACTAATAAAATATAGTAACAGTTGTACAGTATTTATGTGTACGCTGCAACTTCAACTCAAATGCATACAGTAATTGAGTATGTTTTCTACTCTGTACAGGCAGAAAGTGTGGAAGAGAAGTTTCTTCCTAATCAGCAGGGAAAACTTAAGCCTTTTCTATTTATTTCGATGAGCATAAGAATTTAAGATTTTTTTTTTTTTTTGGAAGTAACCATTAATTATTTCAGCTCAATTTAGAGGATGAAGGATAGCCTATGTTAATAGGGGGAATAATCATAATGGATAACCTCCATTAATGTGATTAATAGGAGTTTGTAGTATGAAAAATGCAATTCTGAAACATTGTCCTGAAAGTAGTTTAGAAAATTTTAAGATTTTACAGAGATTAAAATTAAGACAATAATTTAGGATTATCTTGCTATGTTCCTGTTTTTCAGAATAATTTGCTGTCAGATCCTTTAGGAGCAAAATACAATAGAAGACCAATAAATGAATAGAGTGTTCAAATCAGCTTCTCTTAGTCATATAGTATGAGCTATGTGCATGCAGAGTTAAGAATGAAGAAGAAAAATTATGGGGAATGCATTATATGTATATTTTACAATTGTATAATTGTCAGGACATTATCATGTTTATTAGGGATTTGCAAGAGAAGAAGCCGAAATGAATGGTACTATTTCAAGTTTAGTCCACAGTTACAGCTCCATACATTTGATATAATGAGACATCCTGAGTTTATGATGCCTATTTCAGTATAGGAGCATGTATACTCTGCTAAATGTGTGGCTTTTTTGATAGATCTTTAAGCATATTAATGCCTTCATGACCTTAGCACCTCTGGTTATGAATTCTTCATTGTTCCAGTATTTGAGATGGTATGTCCTGATGAGGTTTTGAATGAGCTTGCAATTTCTTTCTGCTATCTACTTCGGTTTATTTTACAGGTCAGGGTTTTTTGAGGAAAAAAAAGGTATTTGAAAAAAGGTATTTCATTACTTGTCTGTGTAATATGAGACTGTGAAGGTGTTACCATGGGAGTAACTGCTAAGCCAGTATCAAACGTTGTTTGATCTTACTAGTTCACTGAGATAAGCCAGCTGGTTTAAACACAGACAGCATTGTTGTTGTTATTGTTGTTATTTACACTCTGTGCTTCCAGCTCTCATGATATGGAGCATAATCTGAAAATACGTTTGTTGTTTTCACAGGAGAGATCTAAGATTCTGTAGTGCCAAAAAATCAGTTAAAAATCAGTTAAGATTTGCTAAAACGTGTTTATTAAGGAGATGGAGTACAGTGATGATGAATGGTAAATTAGAAATCTAGTTTGTTTATTTGAAATAAGGTCTTAAAAGAGGGGGGCTTTATGTACAATGTAGGTAGTTTCTGTTTAAAAAATGCTGAGTTTCCTATGAAATTTTCATGATATATTTTAGCATTTTTAACTATTTTTTTACAGAAGTAGTGCTTTCAAAGTTTTGTCTCCATTGCTTAATGATGCAACAGTGTATTTGTGAATATCACAAGGGAATTATAAACATGTAGCAGATATGTACCTTCTGCTGAACCTTTGAGAAGGCTTAATTTCATTCCATCCATGCATCCTTTGATGCTCTGAACACAAGGAGCAACCATCCCATCTCATCCAGATTAGTATTTTTAACACTTAAATTTTTTTACATCACATTTACTGCATTCTTTTGTTCAGTGTGGGGAATCACTGACCTTAAAATAAAAATGTTGGTTGTTTACATAAGTGTAAATTGAGAGCATGTTTAGTAACTTAAAATGAGCTGCTCCAAGTATACCCTGGTGTTTTTGTGACTAGCCCCTAGATTATAAAATTATTTTGGATTACTTTTTATATATATATACACACACCATGTGGTCTTTCTTTTGTGGTAAGTATTGTCCAATATGTTTACTTAATTATGTGTGAAAACAGGAATATATTATACTAGTATAACACTAGTATGTGATGGTAGAATTCATTGGTTTTGAAATATGTATACAGAAAGAGGAATAACATTACCTTTTTCTGACTTTGACTAGAGAACTTATTCCTAAGCATTCCTACATAATAGCATTTGAAAACTGCCACCAGGATTATTGCTCTTTTGTTTCAGATGCTAACCAAACACAAATTCAAAAAAAGCTACAGACTAAATAGTTGAGTGGAACACACAGAATAGTAAAATGTCTTAAGAAAGGCTTGCTTTTGAAAAATACTGGGATGTAATAATTATGTATATTGAGGGCAACTTTAACTTTAAAATGCTGGATTTTGCAATCTTAAGTATTTTTTGTGGTAGATAATTTAAAATGAAGGCCAGAAAAATAAGTTAAGATTTGTACAGATAGCACACCTTTGATACTGTTGAAAGAAAGAGAGACCCTCAGTTGCTAAAAACTTTATACATTTACAGGAGAAGTTTGAAAAGTCATTGCTGTAGGCATGCAGAAGGAAGAAAGCAGTGTACAGGAGTTGTTGGTCAAGCTGTTAAGTTGAACTGTTTCAAAAATATTTTTATGTTCTGCTGCCCACATAGAAAATTGTGGCATTTTGGAGTCTACTTATCAGTCCCCATTCAAAACCATTAAGGAAAGCTTGAAGTATTTTGGTTTGGAGATGCCACTGCCGTGTCTCATGGGAAATGTAGTGCTGATGCTTCTCGTCCCATTCTCCTACAGGCTATGCTTCTGACTCTATGGATATAAAGGCTGGTTTTGGTTTTGTTTTATTTTTCCCTTTATATCTTCCGTGATATATCACATCCCCTTAGGTGTGATAGGGCTTTGTGAGAGTAATGCCTCATGGATACTGTCCAACTGGCAAATCCAAACTTTGGAGAAAATAACAGTATAAGACAAAACCCTCCCTCTCATTAGGCATCATACTGATCTTTCTGAATCAAACTATTCTGTTCTCTTGGTTACAATTTTTTTAGGGAGTTAGTTTTATATGGAAAAAGGAACCTTTTTGAGCAGAAAAAGCAGTTTTCAGTGCAATAAAAAACCCCTGGTAGTTCCGACTGATAATTCTGGACTAGTCCAACTGTAGAGAGTTTCCAGAGTTTTTGATTTTGATCCATTGTTCAATTCTAGGAATATTGTTATGGTAGTTTGTTTTAATAACATTCCCCTGTACTTGCAGATAGTAGAGGGGGAAAAAAGCATAGTCTGGTTATATTGCAATTCTGTGAGGTTAAAAATGGTTCTGTGTGCAGAGTATTGACAGTTCTTTCACAGCAATATTCAGTAAACAATACTGTAAAGAAATTTTCTAGAAAGCACTGTATAAAGCAGTTGTAAAATATGGAATGCAAGTTCAGGCTGTAGAAAGGTTCTGGGTTTTCCTAGAAGTTACTTAATGCGTTCTTTACTCTGTTAGTTCTTGTCATCCTACAGTAACTTCATGCTACAGGAACTGTAACTTTCTACAACACTATGGATGTCTGTCAGGTACAGTTACTGAAAATGTCTGAACTTAATAATGTTTGAACTTGCATGTTTGGTTTGTTTTTTTGTTTTTTTTTTAATGTGGAGGGGTTTTATTCCTTAAGTTGTCTCAAGCTACACAGTAGAAGTAAAGGAAACAATGTAATGAAACAATAAAGAACAGTCATTGTAGAGATCTCTATTGCCAGCTAATATATTGCCTAATTAATAATTAGCAGTTTTCTTGGGCTGGCTTTTTAAAGTCCATATATTAAGATGACCTCCTCTTAAACCGTAAGTTTTGCAGTTTTATTTTAGGAATGGTGTATCCAAAAGGTTTTTAGAGAATAGTTACTGGTGTAGTTGCATGTTTAAGTGGTTGATCACTAGGGCAATAATGCTGGTTTCTGAGCACAGCCAGTACTTTTTCCAGCTGCTTTATAGTGATATCTTGAAGCTTAAAATGTAATCTATATGGGTAAGCCACAAAAGCCACTATATATTAAAGCAGACTCTGACAGTAAATCAAAATTGAACAGCTGGCAACACTACTAAAGTAATAAACTTATTTATTAAAAAAACTAAACAGAAGAATTATATTAAAAAGAGAGGAATATGTTCTACAGACCAGTGGATATAGCTTAAAACCTGGAAAGTGCTGCAGATTAAGGGCCCAATTTATGAACATCTGTTCTGGCAGTTTTTGTGAGATTCTCATGTTCTTTACAATAAAAGTGTGAAACATGTTTTTTCCCCCATACTAATCATGCTTTTCTGCAGTTCATAAAACTTGCATTGAGCCTTATGCAACTGGGCCTGTCTGCTTTACACACTTGCTAGAGTAATTACTATTCATGAAAGAGTAAGTACTATAGCAACGTCACAATCCCACAATATACACTTATCCTGACCTGTTCCAAGTGGTCTCATTTGCTTCAAAAGCAGTGAAAGAACACTGAAGTTTCCTTCATGTATTTAACCTTAGAGCGTGGCAATGAACTAATAATGGAAGCAGGTCACTAGAGAGCAAAATGGACAGAAAAATGTCTTGTACATGGCTTCTGTAAAAGTGAAACATACTTACAAGTCCGCTGGTTTGCTCTTTAACAGTCACCAAAACAACTGTTAACTCCTCTCATCTCTTAATTTTGAAATAAAGGATCATAGAATGATTATTTTAATGACGATGTTTACACTGAATAGTACCCTACATTTTTGTCATATTGACAGGTATGTGGGGATAAGCTTTAGGATATTCTTGATCTGCTTTGAGAGGGAACTGAAAAATCATAAATTCAAAAGTGAGTGTCTAGTTCCACTCACTGTCAGCGGTACTGTTTTGCCTTTAACGTCAGTGTGACCAAGACCAAGATTTGTTTTGGAGATTTTAGCCAGAAGCCCTATTTTATAATCAGACTTGATCTGCATGGCACAGGTCATGGTATTTTTTCTTTAACTCTAGCTTCGTGTCTAGTAATTCAGACTGAACTAGAATTGATCACTGTGAAAAGGCCATCAGTTTTTCTCTCAAGCAGTGCAGACTCTATTAACACCCCAAACCCTGCTGCCATTAGGAGACAAAGTCAGTCTTTCAACAAAATCAGAGATTAGGAAACCAAGGCGCAAAGGAAACACTGAGCCAACATGCAATAAACCCACTTTCCTTGTCCTGAGCAGATTATATCGCTTTATTGATGAAAATGGTTATGCTTTCTTTCCATTTGAATAGTTATGTTATGCCTTTATTTATTAGGTTGCAGAACCATGTGCTTTTATAGTTGTTTAACCTGAGGAGAACACTTCCAGGTAAGAATCCTCAAGACAGGAAAATCTCTGTGCTCCTTTTGGGACCTAGCTTCTCATACGTTTAGGGTCATACTGTCTGACAGGGGCGAAAAGACACAGTGTTTCTGGTATTCTTTGGATGAAGAAATACCTTGTGGGACCAAGGTATCTGCTGTTTCCATGCCATCCATTTTTGAGCATTTTATAGTGTGGGTGCATCTCTGTGGTCTTATTTGTAGTGTGTATCAATTTCTGAGATGGCTTGGCCAATTATTTTTCAGCTAACTTGTGGAATATTAAGGAATTGTATTTCTGCCGAATGTATATTGGTCATTGATAGTTCCTTTTGTCTTTTCATTGAGCGATACTTTTATAATTCATTTATGTATATTTGTAGTGCTGAGGGCAGTACTATTAGGCAACTAAACAAAAAGTGACTTATAACCACTTCATAGTTATGGAAGTTGAATTTTCTTTCTGCTCTGTCTAATATGAAACATGTTTTGTTAATTGGTGCACTATAAATCATTTTATCTGTCAGTGGTGTACAGTACATTAATCTCAGTTCTTAAAGCATGGTTTCATTTTTAGAAGGTTCAGAAACATTAGTGCTATATTTGCTTTATCAGTGTGTTTACCTGTGGTGAACTTTTATTTGTTATGTTTGATGTGTTAAAGGGCACAAATGTAATTTATATGCACCTGCATAAAATGTTTTACGTGTGACCTGGGTTTCATTTGTCAAACTGTGCCTTGAATTCAGCAAGGAACTAACCCAACAGAAATCACGGCTTCATATCATCAAAGACAGTATCAAGTTATGTCCCAGAGGAACCCTAGGCAGGGATCCAGGTTGTAGTGTTTTTTATTGGACATGACCAGAATATTCTGGATTCCTGGTTTTGGTTAGGTCAGATTTTATATTTGTTGTGAGTGCGTTATTTCTCATCCTTGAGTCTCTTGCATGTGGGTGGACAAGGGAGGCAAACAGATGAGTGCATCACTAAAATTTTCCACCTGCCTCCCTCTATTAGGCTCTGCTGTCCAGGCTGGATTGTATGTCTCTCTTCTTGCACTTTTTTATCCTCTCCATTCTCTTTACACCTAGTCTTGGTGCAAAGGGAATGCTCTTGATGTTGGTTTTCTTTTTTGTTTATAGATCTTCTGGGAGTGCTGCTTCATCAGCCCGATATGGACACCAGGTTTTTGTTCTTTTTATTTAAATAGTTATGTTTTGAGAAGTGTGGGTTACTTTGCATACTTTTGTAGTATATTAGACATCTTGTAAAAATTCTAGCAGCTTCTCTGGCTGAATAAGCTTGATGGATGAACTGCTAAGGTCTTTTGGTTTAAATAGTAGCTGTACTAGTCTAGTGCACTGGAAAAGAGTTCTTTTGGAGCTGTTACAGTCTACAGGGTGTATAATCCATGTGGATTAATGTGGTGTTTCCTTCATAATCCTGTGAACTTTCTGTCTTAAAAATACTGTTACGTTTTTCCTAAGAGTTTTAGTAGAAAAGACCCTTCAAATATGTGACGATAACTAGAATTAATATATTGTAATCGTGTGCTTTTGTACTTAAGGTGTACAAGTAGAAATAAAACGTGGCATTTTTATTCTCCTTTCTTTCTGTGAGTTTTTTGTTTGTTTTTTTGAATTTAGTATCTAGTGCTATGTATTAAGTAATTAAGCCAAGAGGGCAGAATTTTTGTGAATATGCCAGTGCTTAAAAATGTAGACTGCTGTCTGGTGGGATTTTCAAATGTGGTTAAACCATTGCTTAGTTGCACAGTGGTTGCTTTGGTACTTTAAATAAAGTCCACCTAGGAATACCTGCTTGCATCTTTCAGTATCTCAATACTGTTGCAAATCTAATTCTAAATGTTTATTTATTCCAAGAAGACATCTCAATGCAGGGGAAGTTAAATTGTTTTGAGAACCAAACCAATAAATATATGGCAGTATTAGTGAGCTAGTTCTGAGTTGTGTGTCTGAGTTTTCTGAGTTCCCAAATGTATTTGGGAATAATATTGGAATCTGTGAAGCCACTTCACTCTGGAATTAATTTTAGGATTGCTCTGAGGGAGAAGCATAGTAGATAGCCAAATTAAATTATATTTGCAAAATACAATTTAATTTAATTTTGGAAAACATTTCTCAAGAAACATAGAGTTAACTTCCCATTAGCTAATAAAATCACTTAAGTGTAGTGCGCACTTAGTTTCGTGAAACTTATTTTGTGTATTTACTCTACCTCACTTCTTGTTCTGGAATTCTTTTCCCTAGCATCAGCACAGCTGCATCATCCATTTCCACGGTCCTTTTAACCTCCACTTTTAATTAAAAAAAAATTAAATCAGATGCTGTTTAAAGCTTCCCATTTAGTTTTGGGAAAATAAAAGTTCACATCTAGCTTAGGCGTGTGTGAACAGCTGTTAAAAGCCACAAGCAAAACGATACTTATAAAAGTGGTGGGGGGAATTTTAAGAGCAAGCTGCCAGTTTGACTGTACTTTTCAATAGCTCTTCACTTTCAGCCAAATGGTTTTAACAATAATTTTCTTTGAAAAAAACTGTGTTTTATAGAAGCAGCAGCCCAAGCAGTTAGGCCAGTGGTAATAGGAGGCAACTTGCCATTTCTCTTTAACTTTTTATGAAATTTTCCTTTGAATCTGGGGAAATTGCTCATTAGAGAGGTTGGAGGGGCTGATGTCCACCCGTGCCCACCCACCATGTAGGTACATCTGTTCCCATCTAATTCTAATGAGGGATCTCGTTCATTGAAATTCCCGAGTTCCAAGACTAAGCGTAGAAGGATAATACTTCCCTTGTGCCATATTTTGCAGGCATTATAGTCCTGCTCATGACTTAAGCATTTTGAGGTAATCATAGGCTTTCTTTTTTGAGTCTGAGTTACCAGATTTGACTAATTGGTTGGACAGAAACATGCAGGGAATTTATCAGATGTTGAATATTTAAAAGAAAGAGGAAAGATTTAGACTGTTCCTTGTTCAATCCATCTTCTGTACTGTAAGGAGCTTTCAGAGAAAAAAAAAAAATAGTTCCTTCAAGAACATTTTGTCTTTACTGATGGGAGGGTGGGGCTAGAGTATAAAATGCTCTGCGACCTAATAACTCTGTATATGTATCTCTGGAATTTGTTTAGGCAATTGTCTTTGGGCCTGTCCTAGCTGGTCCATTCCATAAGCGAGACGTCATCGCTGCAGTGCCGTCCCAGATGTATGGTGGGAGTCTGTCTGAACAGGCGTGACCAGTCCCACTGTGCTAGGGGGACAGTAAGTTCGCTTAGCTCAAGCGTACTTGCACTAATTATTATGCACTAATACTCCTTCAGAGCATGCATCTGGATGTGGAACTGTCTTCATACAGTTTGGAAGCCTGGCAGATATATGGCTGTAGCACCGACCTGGGCTACATGTGGCATATAGATATAACCTTGTATGTGTGAGTGCGACAGAACAAGCTTTGCATGGTAACTTGTGCTGATCCACTGAGGTGAGATGTCCCTTGAGCCATGTGTTCTGATTAAGTCTTTTGACTTTTTTGTGGGGCAGCAGAATGATAATAATCATAAATGCTTTTGAAGTTTCTTCAAAGCTGCAATTTTTTTTTTTTAAATTGAGGTTGTTGAGGTGTCTGTTATCTTTTAATCTTAGCAGATTACACCCTGTGTTAACTGGTGCCGTCACTAAAATGGTCTGTCTTGGTATTTGTTGCTTTGTTACCCTTCTAACTGCTGTGTTGGGATTTCCACACCTTTGTTATGCCTTCAGTATCACTTTTGCCCCCAACAGTGTAGCCTGCAGTGTGCAACCTAATGTTTTGGGTTTGAAGGTTCGGTGTGGCTTTCATTTGACACATCTCTCTTTGCAATATGCCCATGTTTTGTTTGCATGGGCAGCTAGTGAAGATGAGTTGGGTAGCCATGTAAATTCTTTTAAAGTTATTTTGTCATTGTTTTCTGCTTATATGTGTAAGTATGTTTTGACTTCATATTATTAGCAAGCAAAAAAAGCTTGTTAATCACTTCCAATTTCTTGGATGTCTCATTTTTGCCTTGTTTAGTCAGAATTCCCTAAAAATTTTCCACTATCGTTTCTGAAAGGAGAAGACACACGTAGGACAAACAAAATGCCAAGTGAGTAATTTCCTTCTATCACAGTGTGTATCCCTGGTGCCAAACTGTAAAGCTCTTGTCTATGCTGGGATTAGAATTTTGAGTATAAATCACAGAGTTATCCTCAAGAATTGGGAAAAGTTTAGGTGGTCCCAGTCTACGCAGTGCATATGGGAGGGCAATAATGAGCAGAGGAATGAAAAAGCTTTTATATGAGGAGGGATGAAATAGATTGAGTTCCTCAGCAGTATGAAAAAGACAAACAGGTGTATAAAACCACGAGAAGAGACAATTATATAGCATCTTTTCAATACAAACCCAAGGAAATCTCATGCCGTTTTATTAAGCAGCAAGCTTAAAATAAACAGATGAAATTACTTTTTCACATTGTGAATAATGAAATTGTGGAAGTCCTATTCATTCACTGTTGTAGAAGCCAAAAGTGCACATGGGTTCAGAAAGGAACCGCAGACATTTGTGAAAGGCTGGTCCACCAGTGGCTATAAAACATTTCAGCTGTATTCCTAGCAACCTGGAGATGTAGTGTCAGGCTGAGGAGTGCAGATTTTCTGAAAGTGAGGTGTGTGTCAAGGAATGATCATTATAGTTGTACTGTTTCTTATTTTCCTGCCTCAATACCTGCTCTTGACTGCTCCTTGAGGCAGGTTACTGGCATGGATTATACCAGACCTTCAAATATCTGATTTAAAAAAAAATGAATTCATGACCTTAAGCTGTTACAATTCCTGCTGCTCCACTCCACCTTCCAAAAAACAGCCAGAACAGTGAACAAAACACTGCCCCCCCCCCTCCCCCCGCCCCATGCCATTTTGCCATCAGTGCCTTAGGTTATGTAGCTGTATTTATGTGTATTACTTCGTAGCTGGTTGGTTGGAACAGTGCAGGTGAGAGAATGTGACCTGGATTCTGGTGGTTGCTCCACAGTCTCTCATTTGTTTTTCGATACAACAGTCTTTGGATAAAGTAATTAAGGAGTCTGTGGGATAGAGAGAGGCACTGAGTATCTGGGTAATCCCTAGGGATTAATTTTAGGCCCTCAGGGTCTTTACAGTATCTGCTCTTAACAAATTCAGCTGTGTTAGCCACGCAGACTCTCCTGAAAACCCCAACTCTTGCCTAGACTATGTTAAAGAAGTTTGTTTTGCTGAAAAGTTCTGAAAATGTGTTCTAACTTGTTGTTTAATACATTTTTATAAATATGTTTTAAATGGAAGTATGATGGTGACACAATTTTTCAAAGAGTGCTCAATGATGGCCTAAATGAATGTTTAACCATTAACTAAAGTCTCTTTACTATCATAATTCTGAAAACTTCACCCACGGAAATTGTGCCTGCGGAAACTCCATGCCCTCTTAATGTATATTAGAAGAGGAGGAGTGTACTAAGTCACAAAGAAACTAGGTCATCATCAGGGCCATGCTAAAATTTTAGTAGATAATATCTTGGGGTTATTTACGAGGGACTTGTTAACTTTTTGACTCATATTCTCCCTTTCCTTTTCAAACCTAGCAAAGGAAGTGCTGCTTATCCTTGAGGACTCCTAACTATAAAAAGTAGAGTGGTTTTGTTTAACTGTTCGAGGTCATGACTGACCAAATGATCACTTTCTGCATCTAAATTCTGCTGAAGACAGATGTAGCTGATTTCTCTAACTTCAATAAAAATTGAGCAGAGCAGAAACTGTTAAAATAATCTTTGGGTTTAGGAAGATTTAGAAAAAAGTGTTAATAAGTTTATAAAAAGAAGTCCCAGCAAACCTTGTTTAATATTTTCAAATTAAAGTGAATCCTGACAAAGATTTTTAAGACTGCATACACACGTCCAAATTCAGCTGTTCTCAGTGTTGTATTCCCCACAACACTCAGCCCAGTCTGAGGAGGTGGTTTTGCAATTGACTTAACCCAGTCCCATTTTTGTCAACTGTAGTCATGGTAGCACTGCACAGAGAGGTGGTTCAGTTCACTGGTCCAACCTAAACTGAACAGAACAACGGGAGGAGTTCTTGTTTGAATGCAGTCATGGATTCCTTTTATTGTGCAGTGATACTATCACATAAGTTTTGGAAGTGCTTGGCCAGCAGCACAGGGAAAGCCAGGACCATCCATTTGATTTGCAATTATGTTAGCTTAAGCTAGTAAAGAAACTACAACTTTTCTAACTCTAGTTTCAGGCCAGCCTCTTCCACTGAACCATCTACTTTCTTGATAAAAGTTTTTTTTTGTGTAGGGTTTTTTGTTTTGTTTTGGTTGGGGTTTTTTGTTTTTTTTTTTTGTGTGTGTGTGTGAGAAAAGAAGAGGGAATTGGATTACTCTGCATAGCACATGGCCAGGTTAGCTCTCAGAAGAGTATGGACCCTGCTTTGTTAGATCTGTAACAATCAATTATGTACAAAGTACTTTTCTTATTCCTTTGGGTCCTTTATGCATTATATAGCTTTAAAGTCTTGGCCAAAGTTGTTAATGAATTTTGTTTAGTCCCTTGTAGCTAGCCTAAAGAGTTCGTTCTTGCTCATCTGAGACTCGTCAATGCTGTAAAGTTGCAATATTAGTATATTCTGTCTTTGTGTGTCCACTATTCAATGTTTTTAATTTGTTTGGAAAAATAGTAGATACAAATATTGTAGAAGAGCTTTTGTACCTTTTCCTCAGTATCTGACTCAATTATAGCTTTCTATTAAGTTAACGAAGTTTTGAACGAAAGTGTTCACACTATGATAGCTTGTTTCTTCCTGACATAAATGTCTATGTGCTCATTCTACTTGGAGACAAGAACAGTTCTTCAAAACAATGATGAATCAATGATTGATGTATTGATTGAAATTCAGGGGTTTTTTTGCCCAAGTGACTAGTTAGTGATAATGAAATATGTGAGTTGGCAAATGTGAAAGAGGTTTGTACAGTCCCACTTCTACTGTCTGGTTTGAAATCATCATATTGTTGAAATATAAATAGTTTGAATTCAGTTCTTTGTAGTCTTTGAAATGCTGTGGTTCAGTTTAAGAAATAGCTGATAAATTTACTATCAGTGATCTGAGTATGTTTGGTTTTCATTTCTCCTTTTATAGTTAATCAAAGTATGTTGTATTTCTTTACTAAGCAGTCTCACTTTTTTCTTATAAAAAGTAATTTAATATAAAGTTGAGTTGTACTATTAATTTTTTAACTGCCAGTTGAAAACAGTTTGGCTTGGTAATAATTAGTTACAAAAGCTTCCAAATGGAAGAAAAAACTGGGCTGCTGTCAAACAGGATTTGATACACATGGAACAGTTAAGCAGTAATAAATTGCCTAGTAACTGAGTAATTTCACTCAGATATGTGCCAATCTTGCCTCTACATTGAAAAAAATTTGGAAGAAGAACTGATGTTTAAATTGCTTAATGCTGGAGGTTTATTGTAATAACAATAATACTGACTTGGCCTGATCTTTGAACATTTAAGGCTTGTTTTTATATCCCAGTGAATGATTTCATGTTCATTTATAATTTTTGTTGTGGGAGAGCTCCCAGAGGGGTATGTAGGAGAAGCACTAAGTGTCTCCAACTCTTTATTACATCTGCTGGAAGCAACAATGGAATCAAGCATGGAAGGGCCCTGGAACTGACCTGGGTTGGCTCTGTTAGGAGCAAGTAATTCAAAGTATTGGATAAAAGCATCACACTTGAGAGGACAGCCAGTTTTTTAACATAGCTGTTTGGTGTGAAATCATCAGAAGGATACCTGTGGAAAGAGTCTGTATAGATGGGTGCAGCAGCAGCCATCAAGAATGCTGGAGTGGGTCCTGTGAGGAAGTGTTATTTATTAGGTAAATGCTTTTTATAGGAAGAAGTTTTGTATTAATAGTGCGTTTCCATGGCTTCATGAAATATATTATTCTGAGATATGTTCCTATGCATTATTTTGAGAACACTGTTTTGGGAACTGCTATGTAAGGATAAAGCTTTTCGCTTGATGTTATAGTATGTCCAGGTTTACTATTTTTGGAAGAAATTACTTGTACTACTGTACCTAGCTTACAAGGCACTGCAGAATGTTTGAATTATAGGCAGAACTGCAAATGTGCCTAAATGTGGGGGTTTGGTGGGGGGGGAAGGTAGGTGGGTTTTTTTTGTATTCTGTCTATAATTACAGACTGCAGCTAATCTCTTAATAAGGAGATATTTGCCTTTAATAACATGGAAAATTTAGTTCTTCATCTGCAATAGTGAGACTGACTTGGTTAACTTGCCTGCCCTTTTGAACACTGACAAGGAATTCAGCCCTTCAGAGCTCACGAAGGCTGCAGTTCCTTGGTCAGTTTGTTCTCCAGTGAAGCCGGTTTACAGCTTGAAGTTAGCACCACTGCCCCATGGGAAATCGGATCTGTGACTTGATCTGGGTTAACCAGAACATTGCAAAAAGGAATGGCTATTTTTAGCATGGATCAGCTCACTGAGCTTCATAAGCTCATATGAGTTGGCATGGCCTCCTAAGTAGGTGAGGAGAGAATAGTGCACTGTGACGTGAGGGTGGGAATGAACAACCAGGAGTGGGGCAGGTTGATGAGATTTTCTGAGCTTTGGTACTGGCATCAGTAGGTCTTGAAACTTTGGCCAGAAACTCTCGCTGTTGACTGCAAAAGGAGATAGATGTGAGTGATGGAAGGTAGAATCTAAGAAATGTTGTATGAGTTTTCATTAAGATCCCAAGACCTTGAGTTGATGAAATTATAATGAGCTTTATATTTTATGGCTGTCAATCCACTAAGTCTTTGTGAATTTTAGAATGATAAATCATTTAGTAGTGTTCTTATTTAACTGAAGATGACTGTACCTTGTCCTGGGATTGATAAATTCAGTGATGATGTAGTAGATACATCAAAATTAGAGAAAATATTTGAGAGGGATGAAAAAAAGCTGATCCATCCATGGCTTGCAGATATATTGGACTAGCACCATCTTCTGAATGTTTAGTACATTACAGCTTTATGTCTTCACTAAGGTATTAAAGAACATTAAAAAAATATTCAGTCAACTTTGAATTTCAGTAATCAAGTACTGTAATATCTTTTTTACACTCTATTGAGTTTATGAAATCATTAAATTAAACAAAAAAAAAATCTGTAGTTGAATTAGTGAGAAATTAAGATTCTTTTTTTACACTTTTTTAACCTCTGTCCTAAAAAGTAGATTTAATATTACAAGGAGGGAAATTATTTTGTGAAAAAAGCTATTGGACTCTAGCAATTGTCACTAGTAGCTCAGCTAAATGAATCAATTTAAGCAGTTTTTTATGTTGTTTCAGTAAACCTGATGATAAAAATCATTTCATGTTGAATCAAAGAAGGGTCTATTATTATTTTTCTGCCAGCAAGTTTTGTTTCAGAGGGCTTGGGCAGTCATTAAAGTTTGGTATAGGGAAATTTGGAAACTACTATCAAAAGTGGTAATGTGTAATCTAAAGAGAAATGGTTTTTTTTTGAAGTTAGGCTCATAGAAATTTATTTGTCCAGAGGAGTTCATATGAACATTTAAAAATATATATATTGCAGTCATCATAGTGTTAAAAATATTCTTACAAGATTATGAATCACGTAATTCTGTGTTTCTCACATGTTGCTCTGTAAAGGGTAGTGTTATACTGGTGAGAGAAAACGTAGATTCTAAATGGTATAACTTTTTTCTTGTTAGTGTTGCTAAAACATTGGCAATTAGAAAATGACATATCACTTGAAACTTGTTTTTTTCAATGTGTATGTTTAATTACTGTGTTTGTGAATGGTGCTGGATCCAAAAAGTGAAATATTGTATTTATTACTTGTAGAAACTGCTAAGAATGTGAGAAGAAGTGCTGCAGCTATAGTTGCAGAGGTACAAAATAATTATTAGATAGTTTTATGCTGTACTGTATTTGAGTTATGGTACTTAATTAACAGAATTGCCATTTCTCTGAGATAGTCACCCTAATGCTATTACTGTATCATTTATAACTTCATTAGACATTTCATTGTCTAATGCCAGTGTGTTAGAGTGCACCTCTGAGGACTGGAATTCCAGCTGTTGTTGGGCATCCTGGATTACGGTTTGTGTGAGTACAGGTTAGTTTGTTGTGTTTTGCTTTCTCAGTGTCGTTCAATAAATAAGCCTTTCCCAACTGTGTTCATGTGCTGTGCTCGTCACTGTGACTGCCCAGTGATTTTTATAATTGAATTAATATAGCAAGGAAAATCCAACTGGGGTGTTCTCCTGTGCCAGCCATTTTCTCATTTCTCCTTGTCTTCAGGAAATAGCTATTTATAAAGATGTTTGAGTCCAAATTAACAGCTTTAACTTAATAAGGAAGTCAAACTAATTGCTATCAAATTTCTCATTGGCACAAAGATTAGGAAGCCTGAACACAAGAAGATGAAAGATGCACAATGCAATAAATTGATGGCTCAGTGAAACTGTGTGATTTTAAGCAAGGCTTTAAATGTATCTTTTCATACATGTTTCATTTTTCCATTTGTAAAAATAAGAATAGTATTTGCCTAATTTACTGGGAAGAGGATTAGTCAGTGAATGATCTGTTAGTAATTGCAAAGTGCTAATAAACTGGTGATAAGGGCCATGCAAGAATATGACTGACTGGATAAAAAAGTGAACAAACTGTCTTCTTTCCAGGAGGAGCTTGTAATCTTAGGTCACATTGCTTTGTGGAAATTAAAAACTAATTAACCAAAGGTGTGAAATTAGAGAACATTAAAGTCCTGTGAGATGGTGTTTTTGAGAGAGAGTGCATTCATGCATTTGCTGAAGCTGGGCTGTTCACTCTCCATACCAGTATGCACAGAAGTGTTTCATGTTCTTTCATTCACACCACCACTTGATTTGTTAAGCTTACCCTAAGGGCGTGTTTATTTAGGTCTGTACATTACAGACAGTAAACAGATATGTGGTGAAATCATCTGCACAGAGGTCTGTGCTGCTATATCTAAACTCCTTGTACCCAGATTAATGCATTTCCAGTTAACTTGATCATCTCTTTGCCATGCCACTGTCTGCCATCTGGGTATGTCTTCAGTGTACTTGGTCACTTGAGTTGCAGGATGGGGAGATGGCAGTCGACACATACCTTTCATTCTCCTCTCTTGCTTTCTATGTCCTTATGGTACCCTTTTAAAAAGGCAAAAAAAGGTAGAATTGTTCCAATTATGTTTTAATCATAAGATAATACTACAAGGTGACTCGGTTGTGTATTTGTTTAATAATGTAATCTTTTTTAAATACTGGTTTCCAAAAATGTCTGTGTTAGGGGTAGGGATAAGGAGTATAGGTACCTAACAGAAGAGATCAGATTCTAACAGTCAGTGTAATCTTAGTCTGTTCAGTCAAATGATAAATGGTGGCAAGAATTTTTGCCAAGAATTTACTGAAAAATGAAAATGGGAAATGTCTAGCTGAGAAAAAAATATCCTTATTTTCTCTTTAACTGTCTCTTCAAGCTGTGTAAGCCAGTCATCTGTCATCTTAGTTTTGAAAAGAAACTTGGGTGCATTCTTTTTTTCTTCATAAGAAATTTTACTTTGGTATGAAAAGATGCCTGCTGTTTGTATTTGCAAAGGTTAACACATCTTCTTAAAAACGACCTGTCATCTACCAAACATTATACATGCTTGTTATTAGGCGAGAGTCCTGTCACATTGTGTCCTCCATAGTTAGCTGCACTTGGTGTGCTGAGATGGAGAAATTTGCTTCTGGCTGCTCTTCTCGCTTTTTATTGAAACCTATTTTAAATTTTGGAAATGTTAGTCTTTTTAACCTTTTGTCTTCCAAAGATGCACAAGAACCACTATGTTTTATAGCTTTAGAAAAAATGCTGTAAACCTTTATTATTTGACAGTATTTGAAAGTCTTACTTAATATGAGATGTTTTTATGTAGAAAACTTAATATAAAGACTACAGCTACTTCCATATATACAAATCAAAGAGAATTTGTTATGCTAAAAACATTCTTTCTTATTTTCTATGTTAGAACAAACTATTAGCATCATCAACCTGATTTTATTTTGTGAATTACCCTTATTCTAAGAAGCTCATCACAGATTTTCTGTCTTCCTTTGTCATTCTTTGAGAGGAAAGAGAATTCCACATAGGCTTTGTACAAATAAGTGGAGACCCATAAGAAAGGTATGCATAAGACCAGGCAAACCGCACTTCACAGGCAAGATGCCTTTCTGTTTTTAACTGGAAACCTAGGAATTGCTCACCTTTCATTTCCCATATTAGACATACGTTTTCTTGTCTTGTATCTGTAGGAATTTGTCTTTTGGTTTAGAAGGTGCTCAGATCATAGATTTGGCATTTAGAAAGTTATATTTTTCTTTAATAATTGACAAGCATATTTGCTGATGATTCTAATTTTTTTAGAGGAGGAAGTGTTACAGTATTTTGTGTAAATTACAAGAGTTTTTAAGCTATCCATTTTTTTTGCTTTCTGAAACCAGTAATTTCCTGTTGTAGCTGGAAATGTTAAGTATAGTTTTTTAAGTATTAAAGTGCAGCACCAGCTATTACTATTCTGCCTTAGCAAGTCTTCTAATACAACGTTTGATTTGTTACTATGTCTTCATAGGGAAGCATCAGCAGTAGAGTGTACATGACAGTGAGAAAGTAAACACATGCTTGCAATCAAATTAATGTATTTCATCTGTCTTCAACTAATAACAATCTGTCATGCTATCTATCTGAGAAGGGGCATAAACAGTTTATTTTGTGTTTGGAATAACTTCCTGGAGGTAGTTAATGTGACATGTAGTTTGTCTGACATGAGTATAACCAGATCAACACTCTAGATGTTTTCTTGATAACCTAAAAAAATTACTGAGAAAATCTGTACTGGAACTATATTTATATTTCGTTTTGAGCTTCTTTAAATCAGAGTAGTGGCATAGTTTTCAGGACTTCTATGAAAGTGTTTTCTTTTCTTGGCAGTTCTACAATTTTAGTGTGAGAAAAAGATTGAAAGTATTAATAAAAATTTAACTATAAAAAGCTGCAGTTTGCACTCCGACATTTAGGTTTGAATATTCAAGAAGTAGTATGTGCTGTAGTAATTTAAAAGTACCAAATCAAAACTGATTTTTAAAAAGCTAGGTAATACACAAAGTCTGATAGTACTGCAGACTTGGTACAATTTGATGTCAAATTAATTGATTATTATTTCTGCATAATTCTGGTTGGGTTATTATATCAGCTAATAATAATAGTTATTAATAACATCAGATATTTGTTATATCAGATGAATTTTTAATTTGCACAGAAATGTTGTGTCTAATTAAAAAATGAACGTGCACTTGCTTGAAGTTCTAAGTAACCCATTCAAATATTCTTTAAAAACTAAGGCATAATGAAATAGCTCCATCCTTTAGTGGGAAAGCAATAGGTCACTGGTAAGCTGAGCAATAAAAACCTAGGGAGGTTTTTTTTGTATCTTTTTTTTCTATTTTCTTTGGAGTGATGGCAGAATTAGAATTAAAACTGGGTAATACTGCTTATGGCAGAAGAGGCCTGAGAGGGGTTCCTTGTGGCCAGAGCTGTGGGACCTGCCAAGCTATGCTCTGCTGAGGTGCTGTGGGGCAGAGGTCTGGTAAACTGGGCAGTAAATCTTGTTACCCAGAAAGCTGCTCCCAGTATTCATCATGATTTCTGTTTTATTCTTTAGAATAGTGGATATTTGGGCACATCTTAGAGAAATCCCATTTTTATTCCCTTTTTCATGCACTTTTGCTTATGCATGGGAGAAGCAGAACCTTCACACTCTGAAATTTAAACTGACTGTTCTTGTTGAGCCGTGTATTACTGCATGAAGATATTACTGTATAACAGTATTGTCTTCATCACTCTGTTAGGTTTTCAGGTGCTCAAGCTAGGTTTTGTTCTTAAGAAATCAGTCTGGAATAATATCAAAAAATAGGATGAAAAAGAGTGTCATATACAGCCCCCTTTTTTTTATGAGTCTGGAGTATTTTCAGAAGAGAAAATATGTACATAATTTTAAGCACATGTAAATCAAATTAATAAATTATTAAAGCATTTTACTTGTCATGTCTGTGTGGGCTAATCGTGATAGCTCATTATTTAAACATTATGTAATTGTATACCTTGTGTGAACAGCTGCAAATACTTTGCAGAAAGATTTATATTTCTTTTTTCACAGCATACTATAAAAGAATATATTTTTGTGCAGTACCGTAGATTAATATAGATGTTTACTTGTAACTTTAAAACTATCCTTGATTATATTAAAATATGAAATAGTTATAATATGCATGCTAACTACAAAACTAGGTAGTTGTAAATTCATTTATGTGTTAATACCAATTTTAAAAGCAAATACAGTAATTATCAATAAAAGTTTAGCTTAACCAGGAGAACTGCCCCTTTGTAACAGATTCCCTCACAGTTATTACAATTGCAAGCTTTGAAAGTGAAAGATGGTTAGATTTGGGTGGAGAGGCATCCCTTTACCGAAATTCTCTGAACTGTCTCTTTCATGTTTCTTTTCATCCATATGCTTTAGAAAATGGTTAGGTTAGCTATCACTGGTATAATCATCTGAAATGACTGTATAGTGCCTCATAGTTTACAAGTGTAATCTCACAATCCAGGAGGAATGCCAACAAACTATTAAACATCCAGACTTGCTTAACATGCATTATGCATGCCACTCAGCTGTTTATGCCATTCTGAACAAGTACTGTCACTATTTTTTCAGCTGCCTGGAAGTACCTGTACAAGTTATATATTTGTGTTTCTTCCAGAATTACCTGAAAGGAAGATTCATGCAAAATGGATGTTTTCCGACTTTAAAAAACTGTAGTTTTACATGGATTTCTCCAGTGATGTTATGAAAGAAGAGACTGGCAGCCCTGTGGGAAAGGGCGATAAATAGCATGAGTCTTTAGCCTTTACATTTTGCATAAATGGTGTTCTGTTGTCTTTTTAGAGTATGTGCAGTTATTGGCTTGAGTGACAATATTTAAATAAAAATACACTATTATTACATTTTTGGCATTGTGAAAGATTTTAAAACCAGAACTTTCATAGTTCTTCTAACTGATGATACATATTTTAAAATACTGGCTTCATGTTTGTACCAGTGGTATTACTCTGGTAAATTCTTACACATATTTTTATGTAATTAATTTTAAGACAATACAGCCATGGGATTTGATACCACACTTTATTCCTTGAAGCAGACTCCGGCGAGATGATTATATTTGTTCTAGTTCATTTCAGTGAAGCAGGTGAGCTAAAGTAGTATTTAAGCTGCTCGACTCTTGGTTTTCCACATATGTATGGTGTAATGGAATGGAAATGCTCGTTTGTTCCCGCACTGTGGTGCTTCGTGGCTTGTTGTAAGCCTTTTTTTATCTTAAAGGAATGGTACATATATCTAAATAGTGTAAGAGGAAAAAAAATACAGCATTAATTCATTTACCATTAGTGGTTTCAGAGTCTCAAGTCAAAAATAGCAGAAATATTCAATCAAGAATGAATTGCTATTGAATGGCTCTGTCTGGGTAGATTGTAAAGCACCCATTTGTGTTTCATGTAGCACTTTCTAATGTTTTTCTATTCCCTTGCTATTACCCAATAGACTAAAATTTCAGTGACTAACTCTTAATTTCTCAAGTAAAGTTATATAGAGATTTGCCTTTGAATAACTATTTATACTGTCTCAAGTGTTTGCTCGGAATTTTTCTATCATTTGATATCTAGCCTTGCAGACAGTCATTTAAAATACTATTTACTTTTCCATTTTGAGTTTGCACTGCCTATCAGCTTTTCACTGCAAATAAGTGAGGTATAGCAGCAATTCAAAGGATAATGAAAATGTTGTTTGTATAAATCATCTGAAGATGTGATGTAATCCAATCTCTCTGGTCCTAACTTAAAATGACTGTTTTGTCCTTGTCTTCTTTGAAATGTCACTTGCTCTCCACAGAAGTGACCATGATGGTGTTTACATCTTTTTCCTTACATAGATTCTGCAGTTCTCTTCTTACCTGTTTTTTTTCTCACATCTTCAGGAATGCCTTGGAGGGGTTATCTTTGGGATTTCTGTGGGAGTTTCATACTTGTCTCCTAGATTCTGTTTTCTTTTTTCACCTTGCTAGATCTCTGTTTAGTCTCACCTACAAATCAAAATTGAACTCTCCAGAGTTCATGAGAAACAAGCGTTTTACTAAGCCTTACCTGCTTTTGCTACAGCAGACACTGATCTATGCTGGTTTCCTCTATGAGGTGAGATTTTTTTACTTGGATCTGTCTGGCTTGGTGGAAGTCATGTCTGAATTCCCGAAGTTCCTAATTTTTGTTCCTATTTTTGTTGTTCCAGTGTCTTTATGGGATACCTGTACATACAAACACGTATAGATCTGTTAGTTACGGAGCAGCAATTTGTCTTGCTAGCTTTAATTGAAATGAATCTTCACACCAGACAAACTTAAAGGTGAATGTTTGGTTTGATTCCAGAGAAACAGAAGGTTGAGCTCTTGACTACTTAGTTAGAAAAAGAGTTGCAGAAGACGACAACTAAGACAATGGAGAAAATTTTTGGAGAATATCTGGCAAGCATGGGGTTTTTTTTGTAGTTGTCACATGAGCTTTTTAGTGTGTATTTCAGGCATAAAAATGAGCCAATGGCAGCAGCCCATATTGTGGATGCTTTTTTCTTAGAAAGGGACTTCAAAATGACTTTTGGGGGCTGATGAGCCCCTTTTTCTGCCCTCATCAGGTCAATCAGGAAAACAATACTATGACCTATCTCTCTCTCTCCCATTGCTCGTGATGTCCCTCTGCTTCTCCTAATTTCACTTTTCATGTGGTTTATTTAAGTATTCCATTTAATGCAAATATACTAAGTGGTTCTTGTATAGTCAAGGAATTAGCAATGGTCTTGTACTCCTTTGACATTTTAACTATTGCTTTGCTGACTTCAACTGCAATTCCTGTTGGCCCTATTTTTACGACCTTTAGAATTTTAGAAATGATAGATCAAAGAAATGCTCTCACTGCGTTCTGTAAAATTTACACATCTCTGGGTTGCTTTAGCTTTTCATGATGAGAAGACATAATTTATTAATGTAGATAGCAGAGTTTGTATCCAAGCGGTTAATCCAAAGTACTGGTTTGTAACATTTGTGTGCTTTAGAGATTTACTGTTTGCAAATAGTTAAATCTCTTTTCACTTTTCAAACTAAAATCTTGTATGTCTCCTTTAGACATCCTATTGTGAATTTCTAGGCATCAATTTAAATGCTACTTGGTAAAAATGGACCTATTAATTCTCCCTTGCTGTTGTCTTTGTCATTCATTTCAGATGAGGAGGATGACTGTACCATCTGGCACGTAAACTTTGCTTTGGGCCTTACCCTAAATATTTGTATTTGATGTGTGTCCAAATCTTGAAGATTCTTTCTTTGAGACCTTTGTTAGATATGGCCTATTATAACCATTACCACAGTTAAAATGTTCTTATTTTGCATCTTAATTTCAGTAATTCCTTTTTCTTGGCCCATGTGATGTTATCTAGTAATTTAGAACATTCTGCAAGATCATTTTCCTGCTTTGTAAAATCAAACTATATTTATGTATCTGATTCTCTTTCTTTCTATCCAACACTTATTTGTTTTTGCCTTTAAACTTTTCATGGCTTAAGTGCATTCTAGTATCATCCTTCATCCCAAGATATCTATTCCTGCTGTTAATTGGCTCATCAAACCAGCCCACGTTGGCCAGCTGTTAGTTTTCTTTATAGAAAGTCCCTGAATTCCTTATAAACGTCTTTTTAGAAAATCATTTTTCTCCTCCAAATCCCTCCTTAAAGTCTTTTTGCTGTGATGTCTAAATAAAATCTGGACAAGACTTATCTCCTGGTGTGCTAAGAATTCTGCCTGTCGAGCTGACCAATGTCAGATGTTCAGAAAAAAGGACTGGAGTGTAACTATTCACTTTATTTTAGCTGATCTTCAGTAACTAACTATGATTGTGCCCTTAGCCTGTGGCAGTGCAAAGTAATATGAGTTAGCATAGTCGTCTTTCATTGACTGCAAACTGCAACTTTTTATAGTTAAATATTTATTAACGCTTGAATCCCTTTTCTTGTACTAAAACTGTACCCTCTTTCATTGACAGCTAATGTAACATGAATTGCCTTACATTTACTGTGGGCTGAGAGCATTCACATGGACAGTTACCTGGCAGTTATCTAGCATAACAGTAACCATACAGTTCGCAGCAGACTGCCCATAATTCAGAAGGCGCAAGGTGAAATATTTGTAAGTGGGGAGAGGGACTGAGAATTACACAACATTCAGAAACATAATTTCACCTTGATTTTCACTTCCAGTCTGTTAGATTCCAGGTTCTTGTGTGCTTTTAATTTCTCTACTGTAGAGAAAGTATATGCTTCACTGACCATATATTATTCTTGATGTTTCTTCAAATAGAAAAGAGGAGGCATTTGAGGATATGATTTCCAATATGGCAGTGGCATTTTATTCCTGAAAATTCATCAACCTTTTAGCATGCTGTTGTGTTCTTCCACTCCCTATTGTTTCCTTCCTGGGAAAAAGAGTTTGAGAGAGATTGTAACTTGTGAGCTTGTCTTTATGGACTTACATAAGCATGTTTTTTTTTAGGGATACAGTGTAAATGTTATCTATCTATCTATCTATTTATTTATTTTTATTGTAATCATGTGTAGTTTTTTGGAGTTGGGGTATAGTTGAATGAATACAATGAGTGATATTTGGAGGTGGGGTTAAGGTTCCTTTTAAGAGCGCATCGAATAAAAATAGAGAAAAAATATATTTATTTTTCCCAAAAGAGTAATCTCACTGTTGTGTTTTCCAAGCTGCACTTAAAGCTAATATGCAAAGAGTAAAAATAATAGTTAATAATTATGTGGTTTAGGCAGTATACTGTATTTTATTCTTAAAAGTGTTTCAGCAGAGGCTCTCTTCTGGTAGTTGTTTTTCAGACAAAAAAGTTAAGTAGCTGTTATGTAGACTGCATGAGTTTTTAACAAAATTGTTACCGACTTTGGGTTTTACCTTAGTCAATGTATTTGTTCTTCCTATTTTTTATGCAACTATATATTCTACGTTTAGTATTATGAAAAACTGTACTACAAACATTAGTGTTAATAGCTTAGTATTTTAGTCCTTCACAAATTAATGCCTGTGGTAACTGGATGATTTTTAGGCCCGTTCTTATAAACAAGGCCTTACTGATGTGCAAGGAACAGTAATATGTGGCAAAAACTCCACATTAACCAAGGTAAGCAGTATAAATGGGGTGTAGGAATCCCCTGTTAGACTAAAACTCTCTAAGAGAAAATCTCCAGAGCCTACAAATTAAAGACCTCCAATATCATTTTAAAATAAAGCCTTTTATGTAGTAGGGGAGCATTTTTTCAGCTGATAATCAAATGACACTATTATGCAGGCTTACTAGATTTGCAAATTTACAAGTTTTTACAAGTCAGTTGGGTCCCTTCCTCAGGAAATCAGTTTAAGTTTTTTTTTCCTGTATTGACTCAAAGAGCCTGGTTGTCCTTAAATCCTTCTGAATATATTTGCCTTATAATTTGACGGCATTGAGTCAACACCCTTATAGGAACTGTAATGCAATAAAAAGAGAAACTGTTCAATATAGTTTCCAGTTACCTTAGGATCAGATTTGGAGCAACTGGAATGTACACAATAAAACCTGTGCAAGACTTGAGTTCCATGTTGTTTTGGAAGCAACCAGTGCTTTTCAACGTAAAATACCATTTAAAAGCTTTGCTCTGCTTCCAATGATTGTAAAATGATAAAAATGAAAATGCGTATGACTCTCGAAACATACATTTTACTGTTTTTAATTTTCTGAACCATACCTTTGTGGGATTGAAAACTTCATATACAAGTAACTAAGCATCAATGTTTTTACTCAGTTCATTTTTTTTATTGTAGTGAATGTTTTTGCTCTACCATGTTCTGCAATAAAATTCTTTATAACTGATTTACATTTTTTTATTTAGAAAAAATATGTAGATTCAGATGTGCTTGGTGAACTCTATTTTGTAAAAGTTTAGATTACATTGGAATCTCCAATATGCATCATGCTTGCAAACAGAATGTGCAAAATTCAATTCTGGTTCAGGTTCTTGTATGTAGTTAGCAGTAAATTGTTACAAATTTCTTGTGTGTATCCAGAAATAAATTTGTCCTTTATTTCAGATATTAATTTGTTGCATTTGAGCATATCATTTTAATTGTGGTTTCATTTTAGTTTTGCAAATAAAATTAATCTGAGGTAATTAGTTATTTTTATTTTGGCAAATTATTATAAAAGGAAGGAAACTCGTATTTGCATATATATGTAAAGGAAAATGTTACATCTGATGTATTTCCGATGAATAATTTCTAAGGCAGGTAACTAAATTGGCTCCACTGTAGTAATTTTTCCCTTTTTTCAACTTATTTTTAGTTGACTTGGAGCATATGCGCACAGTGAAAGTTGACAAGCACCAACGATTTTGTCAGGAAAACAATTTCAGTAGCCATTTCGTGTCAGCCAAGACAGGAGATTCTGTAAGTAAGAAAAATAAAATCCTTGTAAATGTCTTTTTTTTTTTTTTTTTTTAAGAAAGCTGTTATTCTGGGATATGATGAAGCAGTTTTATCACATATCAAACCATTGAGAACTTTGGCTGCGGCAGGTCCTTTTTGCTTACCTACTTGCATGAAAAATAGATCTTTGTATAAGTATATATGTTTTGTATTAATTACAGTGGCTTCTCATCTGATTTGCAGTTTGAGGTATAGATTTTAATATGGAAATGGTCTAGCTTATATATCAGCATGAGAACTGAGACCGGCTGGATCTCTGCTGTCAGCCTGTAGTTAAATGTATTCCTTCAATCCAGGTGGGGTCCCATCTATAGACCATCAATATAGAAACTTTCAACATTTGATAATGTCACAAGACCCTATTGTGATCAAAGTTTTCAATATGGGTCCTGAGCCATGAGAGACACTTCCTCTGCAGGTCCATTGGAATTTGAACATTCTGGTATTTGTAATGCTTTGCAGAGCACATTTTTGAACAATCTTTTGACTCTGAGCTAACTGGGTTATTTGTTTTAGTTGGAAGCCTGTGGAAGAAAAGGTTCCTTTTCAGTTGACTGTATCAATCAAATTAAATCACACAGTATTGTTTTGCTTGATTTCTGTCACATGCCTAATGACTTTGTCATTCCCATAAACCAGTCCTGTGTCTGTCTCCTATTTATGACAACATAATTTACTTTATTTTTATGTTATTGAATGGTAAGACTATGTTCAATTATATGGAAGTATAATTCTGTAACACAAATGGAATCACATGTTTTAAGATCTTTGATGAAACTTCTACATTGGATTGCCTAATTTTATAAGATAATAGTTATTCTGTAAAGTCTAACAATACTGCTGTTACAAATGCAGTAAATCCTGATTCTCCTTATAGTTTGTGTTAAATCTTTGGCATAATTTTTTGTTTAAAGTGTGAACATTCAAGCTTTTTATGCTAGAAATGGAAGAAAAATTTTATTATACTTCGGTCAATGAAGCGTGCGTCTGATAAAATGTATTCCTTTCTCAAGGAAACAACATTTTTGTGGGATTTGGTAATAGGAAGAAAAAGCAGTTCTTTTTAGAAGGTTGATATATTTAACATTAAAAATTATGAAGGAATCTTTATTACATCTTTAATTGATTAATGAATTACAGCAGCATCCCGCTATATATACTAATTGTAGGTTTTTTTAACTTACGGTTTAAAAACAAAAGTAAATCTGAACATACCTAGAAAGCATTAACCAGAAATCTCTGTTTAAATATCTACTAACGAAAGAAGGTATGAGGTATAGTTTACAGTAGTTCATGTTTAGTTTCAATACAGATTTGAATTAACTCTTTCACTGATACTGCACACTGGCCTTTCAAAATCTTCATGTATTTGTGTAGTTGTGCAGGAAAGACACAGGTGTGTTTACCCTAGACAGTGATTTAAGAAGAGGCCATCCATTGCTACTGTGGATATAGGCTAGAGGAGTCTTAAATACTCAGTTAAGATAAATGAAGTGTTTTGTTTTGTTTGCCTGGGATCTTTCCAACAGACTTATTTGCAAAAGATAATTTTATGTACATAGAAAAGCCCAAAAGTCTCCTCAGGGGAGAAAAACTTTTATGAAAAATTTAGTATAGCTAACTGTCTCGTTGTCCATCAAATTGCATAACTAAAGCACTGAACTTATGCCTGATGCTTTGTGCACAAATGCTCATGGCAGGTGATCTAGCTCAGTACATCTGAGATCCTCATGTGAGTTAAAGTAGGTCTCTGGAAAAGGTAAGCCAGTTCAGGATTTCCTTTCTTGCTGTGTGAATGCTAGGAGAATAGACCAGTACTAGACCAAGTAGGTAGAGAAAGAGAAATTATTTTGGAAGCTACCGTGGCTTGTTGGTTGTGCCACTAATTTGTTACTGGTTTCCATGTCAGGTGTAAGAAGAGATTGTGTAAATGGTATTTTTTTTTGAATTTTCATTTAAAATTACTAAAAGCACTTACACAGGCCTTACCTTTTGGGGGTGGCAGCTGCATGATGAAAAGCAATGTTTGTTAGTAGTTTAGATTGTGAGCTCAGTCAAATAGCCTTGTAGATAAAATATAATGTGTAGCTTGATAATACAGTGTTCAGCAGCACTGCAAGCTTAAGCTGCTCCTCTTTAACATCTGTTGTGTTCTTTAATCCCATTTAAAATGCAGCTGCCTAACCAGTAAGATTGGTGGACTGGATTGAGATGAAGTAAAGGAGTTATTTAAGATAACATGGGGTAGCAATGCTATCTGTCAAACCATGTCCTAAGTCTAACTCTCTTAGGCTGGTGCATGCTGTACACCATCTTGCTTGTTTCCTAGATAACTTCTCTTCAGTATAACACTCAGTGTTTTGCAAGACTCTTCAGAACAAACATGTAATTACTTGGCTTTCATATTGCTAATGTTTTTTAAACGTATGCAGTAGAGATTTTGGTGATGTTGATGCATAGTTCTGTTGTTCTCAATTTCAGAAACCTACATATCTATTGCACAATACACTGGCACTATATTTTTGTGCTAAACATTAGTGAATACCCTTATTCATATTTTATAGCACTGAGAGTAGTATTTGAGAGGTGGGTTGTGTAAAAGCTTGTTTAAACTTAGGTCTCTGGAGGCAGAGTAGAAGTGTTGCTTAACAATCCAGCATACTGTTCATTTCTTGTACCATTGTCGAGTTATTTTCTCCAATTTTTAAACAAAATTGAATGTACCAGATGAAGTTATTTTCAGATCTGTTTTGCACAGGTCACAATTTTCTGTATCTCATTGTTTACAGTTCAAGAGTGGTTTGATATATTTGAAAGAACCTCAAGGATGTCTGTTTTTAATCATTTAAATGCAATTTATTTTTTTTCCATAGGTCTTCCTGTGTTTTCAGAGAATTGCTGCTGACATACTTGGCATCAAATTAAACAAAGCAGAATTGGAACAATCACAGGTGATTTTCCACAAATACATGTTTTTTCTTAGCATTTTATTTAGTATTAAAGAAATAATCTCATTGCAAATTAATAACTGTTCTTTAAAGCGAGCTGCATCTGTTGTTCTGAAGACAATTATTGACTTTCACAGTAGCTTTTTTTAATATAATAATTCTTTATTTAGCCATCATGATAAACTTGCTGAAACAAGAAAATGGATGTTCAAAAAATTAGGAAAAATCTTTAGTTTAAGAGTTGTTTGTTTAAAAACAGTACTAAAAATTGTTTTAGAAATTAAAACCTCCCTATATGTATACATATACAGGTATCATGGAAGACACTCATATATACATTACTGTATATTGATGTCAGATACAGTTTTTATGATAATTGTTCTTTTTTAATTCCTTACCTATTTAAAAGCAAATTTCATTTTAGAACACTACAGATTTAAGTGATAGAAGGCATAAGCTTCTGTGAGTGGAAATGTTCTAAATCAATCTTCATTGTAGTCATACAGGAAAAAGTATTATTTGTCAGTCACAGAGGCAGGAATTAACTATGTCAAATCCTGTGTTTGGTTAATCTCAGATTTTAGTTTTCATTGTGTGCCTGTATAATATAGGACAAGAAAACTTTCCTCAGTAGTGAGTGACTGCCTCGGGGAAGGAATGTTGACTTTTTAGTCACTATTTCCCATTTTATTCTGATATGCAGATGAGAAATTAATCCTATTCTAGTTCAGCAAACCCATTCTCAACAGCAGGCAGACCTGTGGAATCACGCGTTTAGGTAGCTATAGCGGCTCCCTGGCATCTGCAATTATTTTTCTCTCTGTACCAGTCCCAAATATCTCCCCCTAAAGGAGCTGTGTAGTTTCTGCCCTTGCATTTTGTGTTTAGTTCTTTGAGTTATGAGTGTTATCTTCGGGGTTTTCTGCCATTTCCTCTGCAGTAAGAAAGGGCTGAGAGAGAGAAGAATGTTTCCCAGCAATAGGTGGGAAGGTCATCAAGAAGTTTGTTCCCCATTCTCTTATATTGGTTAGCAGTGAGTTAGGGATGTGAATATAGTGATTTCACTGTGAACGTGTGGCAAAACCCTGCTGCATGTCGTGCTCTGAACTATAGCAGAGCTTTGTTGCAGTTCATGCTGTTCAGTAACTGATGTATGCAAAATAGCTCTATGAAAACATTGTTTCATGACCTTACGAATTATTGGGGAAAATATGTTTTCACCGTTTTTAAAAATTTGAACTATACCTATATTAATTAAAATGTGAGTACTTGCTTAACTGTATCTCCCAGAGTTAGAAGTCACTTAGTTTTTATCAGTGAATGTTAGGAGATCAAAAATGTGTTAGTTGTTCAAATAAACAATCAAGCAAGAGGTTTTCTACTATAACCCCTTTTCCCTTACCACCTCCTTCTTCCTAGTTCTGCTTCTAAAAATAATTTTCCTGCCAGGAAGACTGTGTGCAGAGGTTTAAACCAAAAAGATTTTATACAAACCCAGTTTTAGAAACCTCGAAAACAAAGATTATACTACAGAGGCAACCCTTACTATATAATGACATTTGAGATTACAATATGCTTATTTTAAATTTACTTATTGAACCAAAAGGTAGCTGTTCTAGTGGTGTGATATCATGGAACTGCTAATTACTACCAATGTTAAACAAGTGCCACAAAATAAATGAACAGGTTTGTTTACAAGAAAGGCAAAATATTTCTTATGTAAAGCTTGGTCTCCTGCTTTTTGAAATATACAATAAATATGTAATTTCTGAAATCGTTTTGCCACAGCAGTGTTTACAATCTGTGTTGAAGTGGTTGACTAGAAAACTGCATTGCAAACAGTAAAATGGTAAAATATATTTATAATGCATATCTAACAAGCAAAGCTGAGGAGCTTCGAAAAGCTGTAATTTATAGGTAGGGAAATACTGTGACTTTTCAATGATCTTTTACTACTAAGGCACCATCTGTCTATTGTTCTGCACTCTATGATTATTTGCATATAAATAATTGAGCACATAGAGTTCTTTATTTTTTCTTTGGTGGTTCAGCTTGCACTGGAACATCACTCTTAGACCTCTCTGTGCTGTGTGGTGTGTTCCGGTAACTCAGGTGTAAGCTTTCAGATAGGTACACAAATACCTTAATTTAAAAAGAGAATATGAGAAATGGGGTTATACAGAAAATTGTAGTTTTCTAAAGAAATCATCTATTTTTAGGTTGTTTTTAAAGTAAGACCCTCTACGTAGCCCTAACTCAAGAGTACATAACTTTATATGTCAAATTGGTATCAGCTTTAAGTAGGCTTCTTCCTACTTCAGTATTGTAATTATAATTTTTAATTTTGTTAAGCAGATCAATGGAATATGCAATATGTGGATCAGACAAAGTTGATATTACGCAAATGGCAGTAGCAATAGCCTATAAATAGATAATATGCATAAATTAAATACTCACTGTGGCCCACACATTACTGTTAACGTGAATCCAAATTATAGTGATAAAAAAGTAAAAAAAACCCCCGAAAACCCAAGAACAACAACAAAAAAACAACAACAAAAGCAGAAACAAAGCCAGTAAATGGAGGTGGACAGAAAAGAAACTTCATTGTTGCTGTTCAGGTACAGCAGAAGTCACTATATGGTGCTATGCTGTGCCTGTAGCTGAAGAGTGAGAGTTGGAAAGCAGCTGCCTGACTTCGCAAGGTTCTGCTATTCAAGCCTAGTTTCAATCTGTTCCAAACAAGCAATAGTTCTTTGTTACCAGTAAAATGTTTGCTTCCGTTCAGAGTGCTATTTTGCGTGGGCCGTAGGAATTGCCAAAATTTACGTCAGTGAGAAACCAATGGTAATTGTATTGGAGTGTCTGTCTGTTAGCTGTATGTTAAGGTTCATTGTTGCATGGAACTAAATACCATGGTCACTTTTTAAGACAGGAAAGGTAAAGTCTCTACATAAGATTGGAGAAGGAAAACTTTAACCTTCATATCCTCAGGAAGATGAATGAAGGACATTTCTTGAGAGAAATTTATTAGTCTGCAGTGGAAAAGACTAATTGAAGTAATGTGTTGATGCTGTTTCCCAAAAGCATGGAGCTGGTCTCTTGGCTGGAAGGAGGTGGTGTTAGATAATGTTGCCATTACTAGGTTTCTGGTTTACCACAGACTTTTTTTATCACAGGTACAGGTTCCTTAGTGTGGTGGTGGTTTTTTTTTTTTTTCCCACCATCTGTAAAATGAGCACAGGTCTTCCTTAAATAGTGGAACAGTTATGTGACTGTGTTCCTTAAAATTTTTAGGCATGTAATACTCTAGCTATTGGACTATAAAAGTAGATAGACAGATGGATGGATGGATGGATGCTAGATAAAAGCTATAAAAAACCAAATTAAAAAGTACAATAGTGTGACTCACCCTTAAATCAGTAAGTATGCAAGTGTTGACGTAGGTTTAACTTTTGACCAAAGAGTAAAATTAATTTTAGTTTTTAGAAATGTGCACTATTTACACACTGCATTGTATCTTTGAATTTTCCATATTTTGTGTAATGTGAGGTTTCCTCATTTTGAAAAATGAGAAGGTTGTTGCTTGAATATGTTTGTCAGAAAACATCAAATATCTTAATTCAATCTACAAAACAAAGAATAAGATTAAATACTGTCTGTGTAAAATGCCAGCAGTGAAACGTTATATGGGAATTATGTGTTATTATGCATTTCTTCATTATTACTGATTGTCTAATATTGGGAATACTCCTTAAAAATTGTTTCTTGCATTTTTGTTTTTATGACTGAAGAGAATATTTCTTGCGTTTAAAATAAGTTGTAATTGTCACAGTCACTAGGAAGATCTTAGAAGTGACTCACAGGTGGTTAGAAATAAGTAATAGGGATCCCAAACACATTATTTTAACTTGTATGAATTTGTGGGGCTTGACTTGTGACTTTTAAACTTTGATGACTGGCAGAACTGCAGAAGCTCTCGTGAAAAGAGGATGGGGTTCTTGGTCCCCTTCGAATTAACAGCAAAACTTCTGTTAATTCATCTCAAGAGCAAGCCTTAGAAATTGAATTATTTACCATGCATTGTTTTAGAAAACAGCTGCAGCAGTTTAAGATATTAATGCAACGCAAGCTATTTGTTACTGCCCTTTTGCTGGAATTTATCACTCCCACAGCAGAATCAGAAAATGGAAGGTGATCATGTGCCTTGGCCGCATCAGGGTGAAGTTGAGCAGCTTAGCTTAAACTGCTGCTGAAAGTTGTTTTTAAGTGAAGCTGCCAGACTTTGTGCTGAAGCGGATGAGGTGCAAGTACACGTTACATTCCACCAGCTCTCCTTTGGCAGCAGTGATCTCCAGCAGAGGAATAGGACAGACATTTGGGGGTGGTAAGTTTTTAAACTATCTCAGCTAGAGCTACTAAACCTTGTCTGTTAACATGCTGAGATGACTGTTAATCAAACCTTTATTTGGTCAAAACTGCGGTGAAACAAAGAACTAGATTACTCTTTATGCGTGACTGGAAAGTAGAGCATGTTTTTGAAGTGGAACAGTTCCAAAGTAAGAAAATTGCAGATTCTGACTTATTTTCAGTCCTCAAAATACTCTCCCTTTTAAATCGCAAGGGTCTGATGAAATTTGAGGAAATAGCTCCTTTACTAATCAAATGTTTTTCTTTCTATATTTTTTACTTTCAACCGTAGTGTAAAAACTGCATGGGGTACAGCTTTGTTTCTTGGCATTGGCAAGAGCTAGCATTTTTGTAAGTGGTGTGTAGTTTTTCTCTTTAACTAAATGCCAGTTCAGCAGACTAGGGTGTGTGTGCCAGCTTTGTGCAATAAAATGTTTGGCAGATAAGTCAGATCTGGAATTCGGAGCATCTGCACCAAGAAAGGTTATTTCTCATTATTGACAGTGGTTTGAACCACGGCAATGATATGCCTGACATAGAAACTGATACAAAGAAGCCCAAGTTTTTAATTACCAGGAAGTTAATAAAAGAAATGTTGCAGTGGTATTTTTTTAATCTTATTTAGATGAAATTCCTTTAGAAAATCCAAGTCATTTATGATAGTCAGTTTCTTTCTACAGCATGCCTAACTATGGGTCACTAACCTGCCTGTGTTTACAGGATGGGATTTAGACCAATATTTCGAGGAGCAATTAATTGCCTACTGATTGCAAGAGTATGGTGGTTTTTTTTTTTTTTGTTTCCTCAACTCTAATCAAAAGATTGGTATGAAGAAACTAGGTCCTGTGAGGTCAGATAACACTGTTTAATGCTAAAACTCCTACTACCACCTTACATGGGATTTGGCAACCTTTCTCTTGATAACATCAGGCCAGGAGTCCAGTAAATCATGAGTGTTGTCCACTAGATAAGATAATATGCATGTGATCAATTAAACTCAAGAAGAGTGCATCAGCAGCTAATAAATCCAGATCCCTTACCAGCCAATTCAATTATTGTTGCTTGTTTGACATATAGGTTTTATTTACAGAGGTAGTCTTTAACATATGCTGTTTATATATTCATATAAGCCAGTTTATATATTGTTTCCTTTAAAATAATAGTATTTTTAAGTTTATCCATTCATTTTAACCTTGAAAATATGGTGTGTAAAAGTTAAAGTATTTAAGAAAAAAATTATTAAACTGGTTTAGGGTATCTTTCATAGCAGACCTACCTCCTCTGTTAATTCTTTGCTGAAATTGTTCTATGAATTTTTCTCCCCTTTCCATGAACACTGTATTAATAGTGAGAAAACTTTCAACAGTTTTGTTTGTCTTTAAGGGGAAAAATGAGCGCCCTTTATTTTGCTAGGAAGTAAAGAAAAATCAAAGCTTTGCAGCACTTAGATGTGAGGTTGTTAATTTATGTCACTGTTTTTGATTATACATTTAGTTATAATGCGATAGTTATGTAATGGAAAAGATGCATGTGTACATCTAATGCACTTGATACAATTGTGGATAGGAAGCTGACTAATGTAATATTCAAGAACACTAGACTTAAAGAAATAGGCCATTGTCATCTTTTCTTCCACTGAATTGCCTTCCTTTTTATACTGTCCCTTCTCTTGCTTTAATACACTTTAGTTGATTGCATGTATGAATATTTCACTTTGGTGCTTTGAAAGGGCATGTCCTTGAAGAAGCTTGAGAAGCAGCCCTGATGCTCATAGTGACGCTTTCAGCTAGACATGTTGCTCTTCTATCAGCATAAGGCCTGAAAAGAAATGCACATTTGTTTTGCTTCTGCATAGTCTTTTTATGTCATTCATTCATTCTTTTCAACTACTGATCAATCTCTCAATTTTTTTCCTTCTCTTTTCTTTTTACATTCTTCTCCTTGCCCTCTATCCATTACGTTGATACATGATTAACAGCATGTTGTCAGGGCAGAACTAGTGAAATATCCTGAAGAAGATAACCAACGTCACAACACTTCCAACTGCCAGAGCAAAGTCTGCTCAATGCAGTAGTTCAGGTATTAATGGAAAACTTGGGGTTTTTTTTCAAGCTGCATTGCTTTTACATAAAGTAACAACTGTTACAGTAAGTTCTATTGGAAAAATATATTTTGTGTCTGTAAGCACTTGTAATACTTAACACATTAATTTGGAACTCTGTGTACAATTATATGGTCTTTCTAATAACCAGGTAGTTCACCGAAACTTTGAAATACTTCATATTACTGTATTAGGAAGGTCTGTCAGTGCTGTGTATTCAAAATGTTACATAGCTGCCTCAGATGGAAATGGACAGAAAATTGGAATCTCATTTTCCTCTCCTCATGTAGGAGAGACCAACTGTCTTATCAAATGCTTTGTAAATAGAATGGGTAATATCTGTTGGATCTGTATTAGAAAATAAATATTTATGGTATACAGAGGTTCTTTTTATGTTAATTTAGTCTTTAGTCAGTCTGCCTATCAAAGCTTTTTTGAAATATGGTTGTATTTGAAATTTGCTTTGAATTCTGTCCGTATTTTCCTGTGAAGTGCTTGGAGTAAAGACGGAAAGACAAATTTACGTACAATATCCAATTACAATTTAGGCAGTTATTCTTAAAGAATGCATGCCATAGTCTTTGTAAACAAATATGGCTTTATTATTTCCATACAAAACAATTTTCATGGAAGTAAAACTGTATTCACTGCTTTTGCAAAAAAAGTCATATTCCATTTGTAGTGTTGTGAAAACCTACCAAGGCACTTCCTTCTGCTTAGTGTGGATAAACTGGTATTTAGAATGAGAATTAGCACCTGATAAGACTTTCTGTAAGGTAATGAAAAAAACCCGTAAACAGCGTCTGTTTTACCTAACTATTTTCCCTTCATATCTCATCGTAAAATATCTGTTGAATGCTTTGCCAGCATGAAGATTATATTTTCTGATTGTTACTGTGTTTTCTTTTACGACAGAGGGTGGTGAAGGCAGATATTGTCAACTACAGTCAGGAGCCTGTGACAAGAACCGTTAATCCTGCTAGAAGCTCAATGTGTGCAGTTCAATGACCATGCTATTCTTCTCTGTTTTGATACCTTTGGCGGTCCTCCTACCTTGACACAGGCTCTGGGATTACCAGGGACTTTGTTTTAACAGTGTCCATTGCAACAATGCAATTAGAGGTTTCAAAAACATGTTGCACCATTGTGCGTTGAGAAGCAGCAGGCAGTTT
Source organism: Gavia stellata (assembly GCF_030936135.1). Lineage (NCBI taxonomy): Eukaryota > Metazoa > Chordata > Aves > Gaviiformes > Gaviidae > Gavia > Gavia stellata. Next base: position 16,209,050 of record NC_082598.1, on the reverse strand, counting down.
TTTGACTGGCCGAAATTCAAACATGACACCCTACACTTTGAAAAATTAAGATCTATATTCTTTTAAATTATATTTAAATAAAGCAGTATAACTGCGTTTATATGTTTCCTCCTATCTATTTGACTGATACCGGAATAAAAATGGATGAAGTCCTTTTAAAGACAACACCATGGAAGGGTATTTTGCCAAAGCATTTTTAATTTTTTTTTCTCTTTTTTTTCTCCTGTGATCTGAACTAACACTCAGCAAAATGTAACTTGAAAAAGCTATTGCTGGAATAATTTTAAGCACGTAATATATTTTATCTAGGGGTAATTTGGAAACTATTCCATTAATATATATACATAGTACAAAATGTATAAATTGTATCCAGTAAGAAACAGTGCTTGAAATAAAGCTGTAATATAAAAATAGTTACTTTTCTGAAGTCTCAAGTTGTCTCCATGGATGCTCTGAAAAATGCTAGCGTTTTTGTGTATTTTTATTACCACATCAGCATTACTTCTTGCAGTAGTAGATATGCTCGTATGTCTTCATGAATATGGATGAACCTCAGTCAACAGTTTGGGCTGTAAATGTTGAGTGGTATATTCAGCATGCATTAGAAACTGTTGATAGATCAATTAGGATCAGTCATTTTTAATAACTAACTGAATGACTTTTGGCCTGGTACTCTTTTCCTGCTAGTTCAGAGTAAATGACAAATAAAAAGCTGTCTGCTCTGTGATCATCACATTTCTCCTCTCTTCCTTTTAATAGCAGTCCCTTTTAGACATGCAGTTCTCTGCTGGCACATCTGAATAGAAAGCTAAGGAGAGAAAAAAAAATTAAGCCAACTTGAGTCCAAACTAGAAATCTTTTCCTGTTTTAACTCTAGAATGTGTTTTCTTCTAAAGTACAACAAAACATTTTGAGATTTAGAAAATTAATGAGGCTGAGTGAAGGAAGCTTGTATATCACAAGTGGAAATGATAAGGTCCTTCAAGTGAGTGTTCCTATTAAGCTGTTCAAGCAAGTACTTAATAGCTTGAAATATTAAACCATTAATAGTTTAATAAAATAGTAAAAGTATTTTAACTATGTTAAAAAAAAAAGATTGCAGATGGCAAAAATGTGCTATTTGTTATTATTATGGTATATTCCAAGTTCATTGAAAAGATAAGTTCATTTTTAAAACATTCAGCGTGCAGCTTGATACATTAGTTTTATAACTACACAATAATGACTTAGTGTGTTAATATTTTATTATTCAAATGTGGGAAATTCTAAGAAACAAGCTGAGATATTGAGAAATTACTCTACCCTAAGGTAGCTGTGAATTTGCAGTAAATTATTTATTCTCTGGTTACAGTCTGCATTCTTGCTTCTGTCCCATGGAGTTTGTGTCACACTGCATAGCTTTACCTTGTAGTTAAATGCAACTGAAAGGTGAACTATCTTCCACTACCACCAGATGAGAACTTTGGTTGAAACAGTTTTTTCTGAAGTAGCTGGTAAGTTTACAAGTTTATGTGCTCCAAAGCACATGGTAAGTTTTTTTTGAACCCTCAGTTTTCTTGGTGTGTTTGCGTCCTGAACTCTGCCCGTATGCTCAAGTATTCACGAGAACTGCCTCCTCTCTGAGGAGCTGAGCACGACCTGGCTCAGCTAGATGGCTAGAGCCATCTTTCTCTAGTGCACGGGAGTCAACTTCCATAGTCCTGCTTCCCAAGTAATACGTAGCATGGTGTTAAAAAACAAACTGTTTTTTTCTTAAAGACTTCTGAAATCTTACTTTTCAGAAGAAAATGTTTTTCATAACTGGATGCACAAGGCCCATTATTACACTGAATAATAAAAAACTTTCGCTTTTACATTTGGGGTAATCCTGCAGTATGAAGGCTGTGATACAGGTTCCAGTCCAGTCTATTTTACAGATGGACTTTATGTCTCTGTCTCATCACAATCTTTTATTCTCAGTGCCTGTTTTTCTAGCTGTCTTTGACTTGTACATCCTTTTGTGTTTTATTCCCATTGATCTTTTCACCGTTTTCTATGTTAAAGCCCTACCTCCTCTGAAGATATTTTTGTTTACATTTCCAAGCTGTTCTCATTCTTCCTCCCTAACCTACATGTGTATTATTTATTCTAACCAGGAATCTCTTGTCTTCCGTGCCCTTAGCCCCTCCTTTTGCTGCCCCTCTTAACCTCCTCAGATTTTCTGTATTGTATACTGACTTCCACTCTCCCTGCCTTTCCCAACCCTTCCCGCCCCATTTAGATCCATTACCTGTCCACATTTTAATCCTTACAAATGAGCTTTGCTCTTTTTGCTCAGCCCTGGGGACCCCACCTTGAGCCTTCAGATTCCAGCTGCAGTCTAAATCCTTAGCTGTGGTAGCTGCCTTTGAAGTGCTACAGCAGCTGCGGTTGAAGATTCAGGGGTGCCTTTGCCATCAGTATGGCCCAAGTTCCACCAGGCTGAGCAGAAGGGACAGAGATAATTCTGGAGGATTAAGCAACATGGAGAGAGGGAATAGGCACTGTTCTGCAGGGAAGACAAGGGCTCTCTGGACACTGAAGGGAGAGAAACAAATTTAGTCAGAGAGGTGTGTAGGGGGAAGCAGGTGAGCCACCGCCCTGTGCCCGGCCTCCTTCCCTAAGTAATGTCCCACTACTGATCCACACGATTCACATACGGTGGAGTTTAAGCATGTGCCATATTAATGCACTTGAAATTTTTTTGCAAGGTGAGAACTGGCTGAAAGCAATTCAACAAACAGTAATGAAGTTAAATAATGCAACACTTTCCAAAAGTGAGGCAACATATGCTTAGTGTCCATTGACATGGGGAGCAGGCTGAGCCGGGGCGGAAGCATTTTTTCCTGAAACTGAGGCCAGATGAAGGGAAGAAATGTGTTCAGGCCCTGATCTTATACAGATCCATACTGGTGAAGTGATCTGCCTGCTCAGAGCTGTTGTAACCAAGCATCTCAGTAACAGCTCCGCCGGGAAAAATTGTTTCCAAGTTCAGTTCCTCACTAGGGTCAGCCTCATGTGATGTGGTGGATACCAATAGGTACATTGCGTCTGGCTGTATGTTAGATTGCCAGTGCTTTTAGAACATGTGTTTGAAGCGTTATTAGACTCATGGAACTTCTTTTGTGGTTCTAAAATTTGGTGGGGTCAAATTGAGTCTCTTTCACAAACAGCAGTGTGAAGATATTTTCCCTTACGACCAGCTGCTGTGAGTGCCAGAGCCTGCGACGAGTTCATGATCTCCTCTCTGAATACATCATTCTTTTGACAGTTCATAAAAGTTATGAAAACACATGAGGCTTCTTTTTAACCAGAATAACTTAAAAAAAAAAAAAGTTTTAAAGGACACATCCAAGGTCAATAGAAAAATTACATTAATTGTGCTCTTTTGAGGAATTTGAAAATTGTTGGTGCTCTCTGTCTGCATTATTAGGCATCTATTTACCAAAAAACCCTGTTCCATAAAGCACTGTTTGGGTTTCACTGGAACTAAAGGGCTTTTGGATCAGGCAGCTTCTTTTAAATGCAGAGCTAATTTGCTTGTCGGAGTAAACACTGGCAAGTTCACCTGATAATGAACCTGGTAGCCAAAATTTTATAGTTTTATAATGAAAAATATTGCAGTAGTATTTAAAGTTGGATATTCTTTTGCTTTTTGACAATGATGGCAATTTAAATAAGTCAAAATAATATTTTTCCTTTTTACATTTATTTTATGTTAGGAATATGGTTGCTTTTTCACAAAAGAAGGTTTGTAATCTTCGTTTCATCATGATCGTGACCTTGTTATACAAGTTGTAGTAGAAAGTACTGTTTAGAAGGTGTCCCTATTTCATGTATTGATCAGAGACCAAAGATTTAGGTGTCACTGGGAAAAGCAGGTGGCAGTGAAGCCTTGTGGCTATGTATCTGTGCCATGCTTGGATCACTGCTCTGAGGTGGCCCAACAGCTGTGACTGAAAGCAAAACAAAAACTCCCGTAACTTGTTGTCTTCAACGCTTTCAAAGTAAATCTTGGTGTATCTAACTAGACCTGTACTGTCCTATTTATGTTTTCTCATTGACAGAAGATTAAATTGCTGTTCCTTAACCTAATTAACAATTTTATAACAATAGGAAATTTTCTGCAGGAGAATTTTTCCTATTTAGAATAATTGCATTCATTTCTGGTGTAGCTTAAGAGCTTGTATGAGGGGCCTGATAGATGTTATTAAAGTGGAATTGACTTTTATAGAAATTATATTTACAAAGCTGACATGATTAACTACTTTTCCTTCTGGAATTTGAGCATTATTTCCCAAGCAAAGAGGTTATTCTACAATGTTGTATTCTTTTCTTTCTCAGTTTAAGTACTACTGCTTAGCATATCATCTGATTTCTTTAGGCTGTCTTTATTTAAAACCAACTCATAACCACTTAAAATGTCAAAATAGATGAATGCTGCTGAAAAGAAAAAGCTGAAATTTATCCATGTTTGCATAGGGGTAATGGCATACATATGAGATTAAAACTCCAGTCCGGATAATTATCTGTAGGAAGCAAATTTATACTCTGATTTCAGATGCTATGAATAGAATGTGATTAGAATTTAATGTGCTACAGTTTTATTTGCAAAATACACAGGTCCTGTATAAAACCTCTTTTTATAAAGTACTCTCTGGAAGCCTTGGGGATCCCTGTTTAACTTGCAAATGCCGAAGTCTGATCTTCCCCAAATAGAAGATAGTGAAGCTCCTGAGTTCCATGAACTGATTTCTATTTTCAGCTTGCCATAGAGAGCTGACTGTTCAGCCAATTTAAACTTTTTTTTCTACTCCACTTCATCTTCGTTCATTTTGGCACCATTTTGAACTGGAAAACTTCCAGTTAGCTAATTGGCCATTTGCCTTGTTTTATGTGGGAGTGATGTCAAGTGCTGAAATAACCAATTGACTGAAAGCAATCTTGTTTCAAAGGTTGGTCGGAACCAAACCTCAGAAGGTACCAATTTCAGGTTTGTTTTGTATTTAACTGCTACACAGCGTTCCTTATCCTAATGGATGAACCTCGGAGAAGAAATATAGATTTGAGGTCAAGAGCTTGTGTTTGCTCAGGTACCACATTTAGAGCACTGAATTCTGGAGGAAATAGGAATCCAGCTCTTTTTTTAATTCCGCTTTCAAGACTTTCTCTACCTCTACTCTCTAATGTCATATTGGCAATCAATGTTTTATAAAAATATTAATTCAAGTCCCCATTTAAAAAAAACAAAATGTGGTAATTATACTTTGGTTCAGGAAAGTTTTTCTTTTAAGGATGAGTGGAAAAACCTGCTTCTGTTCTATGAGGTATCACTGGCGTAGGTGAAGGTGTTTAATACACATTAATCATATTTACTTGTTATGATCTGCTAAATATCCTATATTCTGCTTTCTACTTTTCTGGTTTAAAATATTCTTTAGAATGATAATGATTGTAAATAAAAAATAAAATACCAAACTTTTTAACTAATTTGTGCCTCAGAAAACTGGTCCTGCAAACTGCTCCAGGCAAACATTTTTACTTTGCTAGCTAAACTCCATTTCTGTCCTTTGCTGGGCTGATCCATACCAGGTAGCTTGCAGGATCATGACCTACTAATCCTTTTTGATTTCTGGTGAGCTTTTAAAAACAAAGTAGACCAAGAAACATCAAAGGAGGATTTAAAAGACACACACCGTGCCCTGAGAAGCAAATGTTGCTTTGGAAAGCATTCTCTCCTTTACAAAGAGGTGAATGCTGTGGTTCAATACTATTCACCAAAAGCACTTAAGCATATGCTCAAAATTAAGCACGTATTTAAGTTCCCTTGAAGTCTACACGATTTAAGTACACACTTGAAGCTAAATACATTCTGGCATACTTTGCTGACACAGAAATTCTGGTTCCATTGAAATAAATGCCTTTGAGGCTAAAGTTCTTTCAGGAATTTCAGTGTTGTTTCTTAAATTTTCTACCCATTGTGAAGGGTATAAACTAAAGCCACTCCCAAGTTAAAAAGCAAAAAAAATGAAAAACGGTGTTTCTCATATATTCAGTTGCTTTTCTGATAATTTTGCCTAGCGTGGAGGATATGGAAGTTGCAAAAAAAAACCCCAAAAAAGTTGAAATGTGGTTCAGTTGTGTGATCAGAGCATATACTTTACATTGGGTGAGTTGCTGTTTTTGGAACAAATGCTCCTCAGATCCATAATGTATCAGAAACAGAGAAAAGAATCTGGAGACGCTTGGCAAGTCTCATTACAAACTGAATACTGACTGATAGTGCAGGAAAACATATCAAGCTCCCATTTGTAGTGTCTGAATTGCAGATCTGACATGGAGGATAAACAAGAGCCGGTACTTCTTGCTCAGATTTGGGGAGGTATTTGATCACCATCTTGGAAAAAATGAAGTGTGATTTCTGGATATATTCCAGTATTTGTCAAAGAATGGTGAGGCAATGTTTAACTGCATAATGGAAACTGGAGAGAAATTTTGACATCCCACTCATCAATCCAATTGCTTTTTTATCTCTCCACTGTCTTGGAAAGAGAGCAAAGTGTAAACCAACATTTGGCACAAATGGGCTGTCTGTGCCATTTAGCAGCAATTTGCATGTAATTGGTAACAATTATACAGACAACCCATTTATAACAGTGAGTGAGCTCACTACCTAGCATAAACTACAAGAAAACTGGTCATATCCCCCAGGAATCACACACTGATGTAAGAAAGGAAATGGAAGTCTTTCAGTTTAACCTCTTTCCTGGTTTTATCACCCAGACATTCAGGGGTGCAAATAAGCCTGTACTCAACAAGTTACACATTCTCACATTAAAAGCTCAAATTGTGTTTGTGCCAATTAAGCTTGAATATAATCAAGAGTCTTAAGAGAGTACTCCCTATCTTTTTTTCACTATGGTTCTGCTAATCTTTCTGACTAAACAGCCAACCTTTGAAAGTCTGAGTTTAACTCTGTCTCCATACAGTCAACAGTGGAGTTGATTAGATGGCTTTCCAATCTCCTCTGTCAAGAGGACCTGGTGGCCAGCCAGGTCCCCAGCAGCAGAGACTGAGACGACAGCCAGTGGTGATGCTGAAGTACGGTTGAGCATGCTTGGAGAAGGTTCAGCCAGATTTTGCAGTCATAGGAGTGTAAGTTAATTGACTGAGATACAATTAGTTTGATTTGTACACATCACCAGCAGTTGATTTTTTTCCATTGTCTTTTGGATAAGACACAAGCTTACTGGGTTTTTTAATTATTTTTTTTTTTTTAGGCATGTGTAAGTTTACTGTAGTTGTTTAGTTGTGACAACAGGTTGGATGTTTCTGCATCCTCCTGGGTGTGGGCATAGTCTTTTCCTCTTTGGCTGAGAAGCTTGTAGTGCAGACTCACTAAACATACTGATTCAGGCCGGACACTACCCAGCTTATGGAAGCCTGGAAATACCAGGTGAATGTTCCCATTCCACGTGCAGAGCAAATCCAGTTCCTTGCAGCTGTTATATAGGTACTTGCATGACACCTGTGCTGTTGTATTATACCTAATGCTGTCTGCTATTGTTGCTATCTGTGTATGTACTGCAAAAAGATGTATCAGAGTTCATATAATTTAGCCCTGTTAACAGAGTTGCACCAAAATAAATACAGGGGAAAAGCTCAGAGTGATTGATACGGGGGAGTGGGAAATCCATGCCCTCCAGAGACAAAATGGACTCAAGGAAAATGCAACAATTTCGAAATAAAGGTGGGTTTGTGAACATATGCTCATCTCCATAGTAGCATAAATCATGCACATGAAAGAAGGCTGTGGTCAGGATTCATGCAGGGTATTCTGTATCATGTAAGTCCTACACTGATCTGTGGAGTGGCCATTTGGAAAGGTAGAGAAATGCTAGACGGGATCAGCACAAGAATTGGGCTGTTATACGATAAAGTCCAATAACTCCTTTTGTACCCAGATACTTCAAAATTGCTATTTGTAAGTTATTACTACCCTCAGTGCACATGAACCTCCATTATTCAGTAGATGTTTCTCTCTTGGGCACATTTTGTGGCTTTTGTGAACAAAAGTTCAGGTTTTCTGAATCAGATTCTTAGTGTTTTCCAGTTTCCTAGGCTGGAGTAGCAAGGATGAGGCCAAACCTCACTCCAAAAGAGTAAAAGAATGTTGATTCCAATGTCTGTTGTTCATCTGAGGAGGCAATAGTGGTACCACACTCCAAGTATGTTTTGAGATTTTTGTCTGAACAAGTAAATACAACAACTTTCAACATTTTCTGAGAACTAACTGGAAACCAGTATAAGAGGCATAAATCTGCTAAATCATGGCACAGATATTTGCAATCATGGATTTGCCTATTCTGGCAAAACATTTATTCTGCCAACAGAAATATGGTAGATTATGGAAACTGTAGGGTCCGTGAAGATCCCCAAATCATTAACAATGATCTCCACTGGTAAAAATCCTCTTTGTCATTCAGCATATGAAAAATAACTTTCCTGTTGGGTTGTAGAGCGCTGTATGCAAGCTAAGTTCTTCGAAGCATCATTATTTGTTTCTGGGTATGAAGTTAATCAAAGCTGTGTGCTGTACCTGGTTTGAATCATCAGCAGGGAACTTAAATGGAAAGAAGGAGGGTAAAGGTGCTTGTCAGAGATCAGTTTACCTGTGGAAACTGCATTTTGAAGCTTATCTATATTTCTCTTTGGAATTTTATAGAGCCAGAGATCTGTTACCATGGCAGGTTTGTCAGACATTAACGATTTCCTGCAATAAAGAAGTGAATTATTCTCCAATATAAGAAGTATTCTGATCATGACCACTGAATCTGACTCAGTTTTGAGAAAGTTTGAATCCAGATCCTTGTGCAGGCATCGACCTCATTAGCCAGCTTTCTGAGTAATATGTTCAGTATGATGCTGCAATGTCCATTAAAAGAGGATAGTATAAGTAGCTGGTGGTAATTCTGATCTTTGTGATTGTTTCTCTATTCTCCACCCCCTCCCCTCCCCCCCCCCCGCATGGTGGAAGTGCGGGGCAAAAGAAATTGGTGAATTGCCAAATATTGGTGGGGTTTTTTTGTTGTTTTGTGGTTTGTTTTTTTTTTTCATGCTTATAGGACCTTACTAGTCTAATTGACATCTATTCACTAAGAAATTCAAATGATAATGTCTTTAAGATGAGATGATCTTTAAGACGATGGTGAATGAAGTCAAATCCAGTTGGCAGCCGGTCACAAGCGGAGTCCCCAGGGGTCAGTTTTGGGGCCGGTCTTAGTTAATATCTTTATCGATGATCTGGATGAGGGGGTTGAGTATTCCCTCAGTAAGTTTGCAGATGACCCCAAGTTGGGCAGGAGTGTTGATCTGCTCGAGGGTAGGAAGGCTCTGCAGAGGGATCTGGACAGGCTGGATTGATGGGTCGAGGCCAATTGTATGCGGTTCAAATTTCTTTACTGAGAGAGTGGTGAAGCACTGGAACAGGCTGCCCAGGGAGGTCGTGGAGTCACCATCACTGGAGGTGTTCAAGGAACGTGTGGACGTGGCGCTTCAGGGCTTGGTTTAGTGGGTGTGGTGGTGTTGGGTAGATGGTTGGACTTGATGATCTTACAGGTCTTTTCCAACCTTAGTGATTCTGTGATTAAGATTGTTTGGAACTGGTCATTGAAGATGGGTGTTTTCAATAGAAATTGGCAGAATGGCATCTCTGGCTCGCAGTTGAAGGAGCTGCAAATGCTTGCTGCATGCCTTTGTACAAACCACTTAAGCTGCCTGTGTCTTGGGACTCCTTGCAGGGTGACCATAATACTCCACCCAGCAGGACTGCCAGGGACATTTGTGGGAATGTCCTGTGCTTGCGTACTGTGGCAGAGTTGTAGTTTTGACTGATACCTTGTTCAGATATGGGAGGCATCAAGCAATATTATCTAGGATTCTTGTTAATGCTTCCACTGTGCAACTGTGCAGTCTGATGGTGTCCCTCTTACAGCCAAATACATGGGGTGGACCTGGACCAGGTGTATTTCAGGTAACAAATAGGTTCAAGTTTATAAAAGTTATCCCAGCAAGGTTAGCTGGCTGATTACATCATACAAGCCATAAACATTAAAAAATGATGTCCATTTCTGCTTAGAAGACACACAAATGACAGCTGAAGGCTAATGCAAGCGGTCACTGAGGTATTCTGGCAAAGCCTGGGGATGGATGAATGCTTTGCCTGACTGACTAGTCACGTAACTCAGTCTTGGGATTCTTTTGAATTAATGAAAGAAAGATTAGTCTTTTTACTGGTCTGTCCCTTTCCCTAATTATTCTAATAAAACCCAAAAAGTTACCAAAACCACCTTTTTTTTTGCTTTTTTTCCTTTAAATGTTCAACTCATTAGAGCAGTGGTTTCTGTTGTATACTTGACAGCTGCAGTCATCCTCAACAGCAACCATTCTGAGCATAACTGATTCTTCTATTGCTATGTACTTTAGTAGGACATTGTATTGCTCACACAGATGTATGTCTGTGTGTATATCTATATATATATAAGCCTGCACACACTTGTGCACATATATATGTCTTGGTAGTTGGTGCTAGCAAAATTTTAGATAGATGTACGGTTCTCTCCTCACTGTTTACTCTTTTAAGCCAAATACTTCAGCACTGCTAGAAGCACATATTGGATCACGTGGCTAAAACTTGGAAATACCTACATTAATGGTATATATTAAATATAGCTGTCTCTAGGCTATGTTGACTACATCGATACAGTAAATTAAGCAGGTCCAAGGAGCACTGCAGAGCACTGGAACGTTGTTGCTGACACTGCTGTGGTGCAGAAGTGACATGCCTGCCCAGAGCTCACCTTCTACTTCTAAGTACATGGTGCAATAAAAGCTGCAGTGGGAAGCAGGGAAATGGGAACATGGCTGGAGAATAGGTATGCAAAGCAGCTCTTGTCGTCATTTCACCAAAGCACTTGGACGTTCCCAGTAGTATCAGCCTACAGTACTTCAAATCCTCCCTCCACTCGACTGTCATTAAGGCAGCACAATTATTTATATGGCCATGTTATAATCTGGACTGGGAAAATGATCCAGCTTAAAAAATGTGGAAGAGGAGTGTAAGAGAATCAGTTTTTAATAGAAGACAGGATTGATGTGGCCTGGCACGCATTCTTTAAGCACAGCTGAGGTGACAGTGAGCTGGGGCACAGAAGCACAACTGGCCAGTGTTTCGGTGAAGACAGCTTCCCATGGAAACACAGACCTGGGAAAATGTATAGCTCTTTATGACCTGCATTCCTCAGGCTGTGCAAAAGTTCTAAAGAAAAGTGACCTTTTTCTCATCCTTCTCACCACTGTCTGATCTCCTCTTGACATCAATTCCACCTGCAGAAAGTCAGTCTGCAAACATGTCCTTTCCTGGGCTCCCAGGTACTCAATTCACATTGTTTTCCTTGCATGTCGCTATTAATGGCAGAAACACAGCAGATAATGATGATTTTTCAAGACTTTTCCCCTTTTTTTGCCAAGCCAGCTGCCTCATCAAAGAACATCTGGCACCAAAAGACAGATCTGACTGTGTTCCATATAGAGGATATTTCAGAGATGCCTAAAATGAGACTCTGAATACCTGAGCGTCTGATTGGAGGGCTAGGGTTACCCCAGGTTTTGAAAATTGATCTCTCTAACTTCTTTCTCTATAAAATCGTTTGTGGGGTTTTTTTGTCTTTTGTTTTGTTTTTTTTTTTTTTTTAAATTCAATGAAGAAAGATTATTACCTTAAGTACAAAATGACCTGCCCCTTTTCTGTACCTCTATAGTGGTTTCTCGCAACAGCAGAGGAAAGAGAGAGGAAATGCACAGGGATGCTCTTTCAGCCTATCTGAAATCTGTTGCAAATACTTTACACTCCTCCCTGGGTTTTCTGGCACTTCTTTCACAAGAGGAGCAGTTGCTGTTTTTAACATACCTGGCTTTTCTCTTCTTCCATCTGATGGTGAGTAAGTGACTTGAGGAAGGGAGTGTAACTTAATGGCAAAGATGGCTCCATACTTACCCAGAAGCTTTCTTGTGTAATTTTGCTCCTGGATCAAAAACTTCTCTGTGTGAGAAAAGTGTGTGTTTAGCATGTGGCTACAACTGATGCTAACTTAATTGTGCCTACGTGCACCAAAGCTGAAGCTGCCCCCTTGTATGGAAGCTACAATCCCTAGGCATAGCTTGTTAATTTATATTTGCAGTATAAGTATGTTATGTATGTAAATGCTTATGCCATGTAAATGATATGCATTTGGTCAAATCATTCAAATCTAAGCATTCCTCTCCCCTTTGTGGTTTGGGTTTTTTTTTTTTGCTAGGGGAAACATGGAAGAATATTTATTTGTTATCTTTATCAAAAAGTGCTAAAACCCCAACTATGAACTGGAATTTCTGAAGCTTGATGCAGAAACAAATGATGGCCTCGCCCCACAGAGCTACCATTGTAAGTAGGAGTCAGGAGCCAAACGTGGGTACGGAAAGATAAGGGTAAAATGAGGTACAGGTGCACCTTTAGAGGTGGAAATGAGAAGCTCTGTAGGTTGGGTTTTGACAAAGGCAACAGCCCACTCTTCTGCAAGATCTGTGATGCTTGGTGACACTGATTTTGCTCATTAAAATTACTCATCCAATTGGTAAAGGCTGAGTAGCCTTTCTGTTTCCACCTCTTAAGGTGGAGGCCAAGTGAGGCCTCCTGGATTCCCAGAGAGACCAAAGGGAGTCTGTCTTCAAGTTCCTACTGTTCAGAATGGTACATTCATATGTAGTATAAATAGTAATATCCACAATATATGTTCAATATGAAGGAGCTGCATGGTGATGTTGCAACACCTTCCAAGTAGGAGGCAAGAGCTGGGTACACGACTTGCACGTTTGATGACATCAACTGAGCCATCACTACTAGGATCAGAGAATGCATTAACTGTACAGGAACTTCTGTGTTATTGACCGAAAAATTTCCACTTCAGTGCCAAATGGTGACGTCTAGGCAGATCCCCAATCGGAAAGCAATTCTGGTTAAATGCTGTTGACCAGGCATTTAAAAAGAGAGCCACCTTCCATGGATGGAGCCCTCGGATCGGGGCCAGGAGACCTGGACTTCTCTCTCTGGTTCCGTTACAGACATGCAGTAACACCTCGGGAAATCCATACCTGTTGTGTGGCGAGATTACAAGGTTTCTTTTCCTTCAGGTCAATACTTCGCGAACTGAGGAGAGAGCTGGCAGCATAATAAGGAGGATTTACGTCCGTCACCTGAAGAGTGCCCATTTTAGAAAGTGATAAAACCAGGAGCAGTACAGTGCAAGTAATTATGGCAAAAAAGGAGAGAGGCTCCTTGATTCAAGGTTGTTTCTACACTAAGCTGGTGTGGCCTTCAAAACATTTGCTAAATTTTAACAAATAATGCATAAAGGACTAAGGGTTTGTCCATGCAGCTACACAGTACTTAATCTCCTACTTAATAGAGTCAGGAGATGGATTTCATAATAGTTGGACTCCTGCCCTTGATTACTAATTGGTTAACATTTACACTCACAGAGTCATTGACCTTTCAATTTGTAATTTATGAGAGAGTCTTACATCTGATGATACTTCAAAATATTTTAGATCTTACTTTTTATCCAGACCAGCTGAATAAATGTTCTAAAAAGTCACTGGGATTTGATAAAGCTGAAATAAAGCCAAGCCCATTATTTTTTTTGTCAGTGTGCTGCTAAGTTGTTTTTTTTTTTTTTTTAAAACTTGAGACATTTTACTTGGTCTTAAAGTTGTAAGTAGGAAAAATTCATCCGCCTTGTTGTCTGACATTAGGAGGTGGGGAGGCTTCCCATGAAGACTGAGTGCTCCTGGTTGCTGCGAGATCTTTAGAAGCTGATATTGCGGGAGGGATTCTTGTGTGAATTATTTAATAAAAGCTAATTTTGCCTCACACGTCCAACAGGGGTTTGCTACCAGAGCTGATACTGCACGATGGAAGGCCAGTACCTCTATGCTGTCATGGCACTGTTCGGTCTATGTAAACGAAACCGCTTTGATCATGTGAGCACTTACAAGGTGCTCAGCTGCACTGCTGTCCTGAGAAGGGGAGCTTCAAAGGGACAGCGGCGACTGAAGGAGTGCAGACAGGTCTCCAGCCTCAAGCATTTGGATCGAAGGCCACCAGTCCTGGCCCTGAGCGTCTCCACTCAGACTGTGAACTCTGAGCTGCAGAGACAGTGCCAGGATTTTCTTCACACTCCAAGGTTTAAAGTAACTCAGTGTTTGAGAGGCGTCTGTTCAGAGGCCAACAGAGAGCAGACCACTGGTTTTTAGGACAGTAAAGATTTAAATTAACATAGTATTCCCCCACTGCTCCACAGTTTCCTCTTAGGAGCTGGTGTAATCTGTGCTCAGAGATACTGCAGAAGAGACGCATTTGATCCAAGGCATGCCCGCACAGCTGATTTGTCTGGATTATCCAGATTGTGTCCTGTAATGCAGCTATGTTTGTCAGGCTGAGGAGAACCTGCAGACAGGGATGCAGAGAAACACAGCCTTTGTAAAGGGAATCTGGTTTTGTGTTTGTGAGTGACCAGCTTATCAACACAGGTTGTTCCTCGACAGGCAGGAGTGCATTGATTTGACCATCAAAATGTGTGTTAATGGGAGAAAACTTCCAAGAATATTTTTTCCATGTACTGTAGAGACAAGAAGTTTTAATGTTATGGTTAAGCTCAAAAAAACCCCCCAAAACAGTCTTGAACTGTAATTTTGTATTACTGTTATTTTTAAAAAACCTCAAATCTTCAAAGATAGCAAGAGTTAATTCAGAATATGTAATATATTTTGCTTTTTGAATTAGAAAATACACATAAACAACACTTTTCACTACAACTCTTAACATCGCCTGCTTTCCATAAAGCTACCTTTCTTTCCTGGGCTTGTTTTGCTGGGAACTGGCCCTTACAGTGGTCCAAAATGAAGCACTCCTAACCCTGAAAGTGGCTTTTGCAAGTGAGTGCTTCTCTCTATTCCAGGGGGTGTTTTAAACCCCATGTGCTTTTTCTTTCTTGGTTCAAATCCCTTTTTCCTAGAAGCTGGTGTCTTCTTTTATAAAAACTATTGGCAGAGCTGCTGCAACTTCTTCTGCAAAGATTTACCATGTCACATTATCCCTTCCAATTCGTTACATTCAGTAGGTAAAAACTTTGGCTGTTTGGGCTGGTGTTTCTCCTCTCAAGCAGGTCTGCAGCAGTCAGAGAGAAGCTTCATCAGAAGGGGTTCAAGGAAGTCAGGATTAAACCCCCCCACCTTTTAAATTTTTTTGCTGGAGTTATGACTTGGATGGAAACCTCGTTCTCTAGGTGTGGCTGAGACACGAGGAATTGGGTGACTGAGGCGTGAGAAACTGTGGAAGGCAGCAGCCTGCCAAAGGGACTGGGACCAAGCAGAGTGACGGAGGATGGAGACAGGGGTCTCGTGAAAATACGTGTGTGGTTGAAACACTCAGTTACTATGGGGATATGCAACACCAGATTCACCACTGAGGAAATGAATCCTGCCCTCACAGCAAGGCTTTCATGCAGTAAATAACAATGTGCCACACCTTTCTGGGTGAGGGAGGGAGAAAATATGCAATATCTGGGGAAGGGTTTCTTCAGGGAAAAGAGTAAGCAGTCATGTAATGGGAGACGGTGTCAAAATGTATACGCGTGAGCAGGCAGCGCTATGATGGAACAGAAAACTTGAACTCTGGCTTTTTGCTAACTTTTCAGTGTTTGGCTTTGGAGCATTAATGTTCTTCCACTGGGCTTTTTTTGAATATAATAAAATATACATTTAATATAATATAAATACATAAATAAATATCCTATGGTGGAGCCAAGGCTGCCATGTGATGTTTAGTAGACTTTAAAGCAAATTATCTTACATTTTAATTGGGTTTTCAGTTAGATTGAACCAGCAACATTGTAAAAAGGGACCTTTTCAGCTTCTTAAAATATATCCCTGAAGAATATTTCAAGTTACCACAAACGGATTGTGTTGGGAATGCGTTCGTGTTCTTAAAGTTCAATCAGTAATCTCCGTAAATTCATTTTAGTCTGTGGATATTTTTCTTATACTGGTTGCTGCAAGTTATTCATGCCATAGGATCATTTGTTGGTTTTGCACGCTATTCTTTTTGTTTCCTTATGGAAAGCTTAAGACTGAATAATGTACTATCTTGTTCTCTGCTTCCAAGTTGCTTAAGGATTTGTAATGGTTATTTCTATGCTGTGAAATAGGAGCTTTTTTTCCCTGTAAATGCAAAGCTTGACTGCATATACCCATGATTTGCATGAGATAGCTTTCGATCTATGCATAGTCCCACTGGCTGGCTCCATGTGAGCAGTAAGTTGTGAACACAAGCGCTGGCAGGATCCAAGGCCTAAGTAAACAAGCAGGGTGCAAATACCAGTGCAGTGAATCAGCAGAAGAAATAATCAACAAGGGAATAGTATTTGCAAATAAATTTTGGTGTATTTGCCTAGCACTATTAAATAAAAGATCTGGAAAAATTAACTGCTGTGATTATCTGACAGGCGAGCAAAATTGCCAATAGTCACTACCAGTTAAGCTCGGAATTAGTTAGTCATAGCAGACTGAAGGGTAAAAAAATAAAAGTACCAATATGAAATGCCAAAAATAACGGCAGATAAAACAGAATGTTAATAATTTTTTTGCTTTCTCTGGCCTCCTTGCCCCTCCCCATCTGGTATTAATTTTGATTTGATTTGATTTTAAATAATCTTTAAGACGTCAAGGGTGTTAGGGCTTCGTAGCTTTAGAGCACTAGATCTGCTTTTCACATTGAAGTGAAAAGAGCGTACCTTTGAAGTACACTCATGGTTCAGAAAGGAATACCCCCACCCCTTCTTTTAGAGCACAGTGAACCTCAGATGTTTTTAAATATTGGCTTGATATGTTACGTTTGAAAATGTTTTGGAGCAGTTTTGTTTCCTCTTGAGCTTTATATTAGCCTTGAGGGGGATGCTGCTGACTCAGAGACAGATGGAAAGATGTATTTAACAAGTGGAAGATTTAAGTGAAATTCTCGCTCCCACCCAATTCCACACTGCACAGTCTGGACTGCGCTGCATGTTGCTGGCTCCTTAATTGTCATCAAAGCTCCTATTATTTCTCAGAGTGCAGAATGATGAGGGTCACAACCAAGAGACTACGTTTTTATGACAAACTTTCTTGCTATGGCTTCTCACTTGTGGTGCTTTGAAGAGTAAGAAGGACTACTTCTCACTCAAAGGTACCTAATCTTAAAGCATACTGTGACAGCAGCATGGTAGCATGCTCTGCTAGTGAATAAGGTTTTATTTTAAAGGTTGCCTAAAGAGTGCACGGATTAGGCATTCCACTTAGACGTGGTACTCATTCTCATAACAGGCGAGATGCAAGTTTTACTCTTTCTTTTTGCTGAAGCCGTTTAAGCTGATCTGTAGGAAGATGCCATTACTCAGCTGATCAGCAACATCTCCGTACCAGGTAGCAGCTCTGGCCATCTCTACAAAGCCTGCAGAAACTCAGCTAGAACAGGAGCCCCTTCCTTGGTGAGGCCAGCAGTTTGTCAGGTGTCTCCCACCTCCGGGGGAGGATGGCAGGGCGTCCCTGTGGGTGCTGCAGCTCTGAACGTCCCTGTTTGCTGGGCCAAGTGGGCATATGGCGCTGCTGAGAGCAAGGCAGTGGTAACACGGCGACCTGCTGCAGACCGTCACACTTCAGCTACCGTGTATTTTGATTACTGGGGGGGGTGTGAAGCAGCGAGTTTACTTTTCCTTCTGAGGGCAGCTTGGGATGTCCAGGCTGGTCTAAACTGAAGGGCTTTCAGCCTATACACCCAGAGCCATCCTCAGAGAGCCGACTGTAGGTGTACGGAGCCCCAGTATCACGGTATCAACGCTCAAGAGACCATGGAGCAATACGGCTCGCTGGCCGCGGCTGCCAGGCGCTGCCTCCATGGGCAGGCAGTAGTGTGGTGCCATCTGTAACAGGGAGGGTCAGCAGTGACATAGTCTCCTGTACAGCGCAAATCATCTGTTGGAGCCTCTCCTAGAATAATACCACCACCTATGTTTTCATATCACGATTTTTTGCATTTTTTTTTTTTAATGTTAATGGAAAATATGAGATCAGGGAAGTGTCTCTGGTTTGACAGTGTGCTGTGATATCAGATGGTAACTGTGGTGTCTGCCTTTGGAGGAATGTCACTATTTGCTCATCAGTGTTAATGTGAAATAATTTGCAGAGTGCAGGACTATGAAATTCTTTACACGAATAAAAGAAAATGATTTAACAAGAATAACATATATTTTAAACCTACCCTTCTTTGTCATGGTTAAGAATGCTACATCATTAATATTTTCTATGTAGTAGATAGTTTTATGAGGAAGGGAGCTATTCTAAGTGTAAGATTTACAATTCTTTTTTCTAACTTTGTGAAACAATATTAATTTCTCAAGCTACTGCCTGAAAGAAAACATGTCACTATTGATTTATAGCCTTTGGTCAAATACTCACATAGAGTTTGATCCATCTGTTAGATTGTACAAATTTTTAGAAAGATTAATTGAAGCATGTAAATTACATCTTGTTGAGGTTTCTCCTTGTCTAACTATGCATCTGTCAAATAGATAATTACACTGATTAAATTTGTCAAAGAAAAGGAGTTCTAACCAGATGTATGAATAAATGTTTTGTGCTGTTATAGCAATTAAAATCTTCAGTTGAGGCAACAACTTAAGGAAGCATTGAATTTATTAGACTTAATAAAGAGGGGGTGTTTCTATGAAACCACCCATGAGATTTTACAGCCACGAAAATATTTAAGATATTTGTTACATTTCATTATGACAGTTTCATTTTTTTCTCTATGTTTCTTTCAGTGCTTATAGAAATACAGTGCTTTGAACAAAAACCTGTTCACCTGTTTTTGGTAATCACATGTTCAGATGGGTAATGTCAGACCTGTGGTATGAAATCTGTTATATAATGGTGACTTTATGGATTGCATTGCTGTATTTATTTAGGAAGCAATAAAGTCCTTAACTAATAGCAGAATATGAAACTATAGGAATCTCATAGGCTTTCACCCTATGGAAAGCAGATGCACCTCATAGTCTCTTTGCATAAAATCTTTCCATAAAGACTGATCTAAACTTCTCAGCAAGTGTTTAATATATCCTGAATTTTCTATGATGACATAATTTGCTCATCAGACAAATATTAGAGCATATTGGTTCCAAGTGAGGACGGACTAAGACCTCTTAAGTAAGATTCACAAAGGCTACAAACTTACGTGTATAATATTGTCATTTACAGAGTTGTACTGGGGAAATGCAGCACGGATGCGTTAAAACATAGGATTGTGGTAGGCGTGTGGAGAGTGAGAACAAGGACTTAATATGTGGGTTCTCAGAGCCTCATGAGCTAGCACCATGTGAATTTTACTTTTGTCTTCAGTAAGAGAAAATATCCTAGATCTGCTATTATGTCGTAAGTAGTACAATGGATAGGAGTTAAGATTGCTTTTGTTCGAACTTGTTGCTTTGTGCTGATCAGAAACACATCTTCACATTTACTTACTGTGGTCAAGAGCATCTTGCCAAAAGGAGTTTTATTTTATATATGCATATAATCAAAAAAGAGCAAAAGGTGATTCTGTTGAATAGTGAGAAGGTGAGAGAATAAAAGGTGCAATGATAATTGTCCTGACTTCTTCATACATGGATGTGAATAGTTCCAGTAATCGCAGTGAGACTGCTTACAGTAGTGAAGTGTTTGCCTGCACATTGTGGCTGTGTTCATTTATTCTGTTGCCATGCTTTTACAGCTATACGAGACACGGGAAATGTATAGTAGACACAGGAAGTGTAAAGCTATCCATGGTATATTCTCAATCTTCTGAGGTTGGTTGTTTTGGTTTTTTTTTTTCCCCCAATAAACTTGTATTGAAAAAGTGCCTTTAAGATTTTTAGCTGTAAAATTCTAGATTCACCATGAATACAGTTCAGCTAATTCAAAATCTGCGTTTCTCTAGAATGGATGTCTCTAGAAAGTGAGAACAAAACTATTGTCCTGAGCAGACATGAGAATCTCAGCGTAACCTAGCGATTTCTAAGAATCTAGAAGTATTTAATCTCCAAATTTTAGTGGGAATTAGCATAGAAATTTGGATATGAGCAGATAAACACACTTGTGGAATTGGCCCCAACTAAATTTCAGAGAGACAACTGAAACTGTGTGTGCAAACACAACAGATTGTTAGGTATCTTCAGCTGCGTACATGCATAGCACAAGAGCACAACAAAAACAGGCTTAGAAATAGATTATTCAGTTGGTTATTGTGATTTAAAAATAGTATGCATATGTTTCTGACTGTGTACACTAGCAGAATTTTAGATAACCGATCCAGACACTGTAACTCCTGAATCCTTCTAGAATAATACACGATCCTGCTGTTTGGATGCTCAGAAAACTGAGGAAAATATTTATTGCTTTTACTGTAATTCAGCACTGGTGATGGAATATTGTGTTCAGTCTTACAACTGGTTTTCATCAAAATGACTTAAAATCCTGTAGCTATATCCTTTAAAGGGAAGTGCTCTTTTTGGGGCTAGTTTTGCCAGAGTTTATTTCAGCATGGGGGTAACTCCACATTTAATAGTTTAATGATTTGTTGTAATCTATCTTCATCTTTTGAGCAAAATTAATCTTCATTGAAACTCCATAGCAGGGATATGTGTCACCCAATATTTATCTTATGTTTGTGTATGCGGGATAATAATAATTTTTAGCTATTTTATTATTATATAGAATTCAGGGGTTTGCAGTCCACTTGCTTGTAATTCATGGCATGGTGAAATTTAGTCTTGCTGAATAACCTCTCGCTGAATTGCTCAATGCTATTTCTGGATAGAAGAACAGAAGAATTGGAGTCAATTGGGTTTTTACAGTAAACTTGAGAAACACTCAGCTTCTAATAGAAGAGTAACTATAACTAGATTATTTCAATGTGCCTAACAGTACATTTAAGACAAATTAGTTATGTTTAGTCCTGTTTCTCATAAGGAATTTTACATGACAGCTGGCTGATGAGGCATAAATTGGCATTCTTCAGTGTAACTGAGACGACCCTTCCTTGCTTCCAGTCTTTGCAGTCCCTCTGCTAATCTGACAGCTCAACAAAGGTGACCGGTGTCTTTGGCTTTTAAAAGAGTCCAGGTGATCTAAGCCCAACAGCTGTGTGTTTTCTCGCATGAACATCTGGCACTCATTGTGGTATGTATTGTTGTATGTTTTGTTTTACATGTGCCAATACTGCCTTAAAGCTCGTAGAAGGCCAAAGTTTATTTTGGCTGAGTAGTCAACTATTTAGAATACACAATAATATAAAACTGCTCATTTCCCTCCAAACTCCTACAGCTGTTTTGGTAAGTTATAAAGTAAAGAGGAAAAACTAGACATGACTGGAACTATAAGATGGATTCTCTGGCGCATCTGCAGCGGGCTCACAGCTTGGGTGGTTGCAGGTCAGATACATAAAGGAAAAGGGATCGTTTCTCACTGGTATCCATCATTAGTAGTAACTTAGGACAAATATTAATATTAGTGAAATCAAAGCTCCTTGAGTTTTCAATAGGCTAGTTACATGTAATAAACTACTTAAAACATGATGAATAGCTTTACAATTGTAGCCTCTTCAGCAATTAAATGTTCATTAAATAAATTTCTGGATGTTTTTAATCACCAGAATGAATTATTTAAAATTCAGTATATTAAGATGAAACCACTGATGGCAGTAAGGGTAAACCTGCCACTGGTTAAAATGTGGAAGGTTTTCCTGAGCAATGCGTGTGTGACAGAAAGATGATTCTGAGGTATTCTTTTATTATAATGACTCCTAAATAATTTGTGACTGTAATAGCTTCTCTAATAGGGGAAGAAAAGATAATTTTTTAAAACAAGTAAGATTCTCCACCAAAGTCATAAATGTGTGCACCTTTAATCAATGAGTTAAACCTTCAGTCTAAATATGATTCCTGAAAGAAAAAGGTTAAGTCACAAAAGGTCTGTTAGTGGGTCAAGAAGGCGAAACTATTCCACTTTGTTCTGCAGAAATTCATATTTAATGTTTCGGTACTAATTTTCTCAGTGGTCTGCAATGGAAACTTCAGGTGGTGCGTCCCCTTGTTCACTTTCACATATTCATCACAAATTACAGAACTGCTCAATTCTGTGTGAGACACAAAATGGAAACAGTCCCTTGCTCATTGAGTTTAGTGCCTAAAGGTGGAAAAAGAATATGCACTGGGAAGCCCACTGGAAGGATTAATTTTCAAGTTATATTTTTAGGCAGAAGAAGATGGAATTAATTCAGAAGTGAAGGTGGCATCATATTTATCATAAACTCCAGTTTTGTTTCTCTTTTATGAAATGTGTCAAGCTGTCTGTTGGACCAGCCATTTCGGAGTGATGGGCCCTATAGGACCTGCCATCTTTGGGTATACTCTAAGATAAAAAAAGGCAATTTAGCATAGCGCAGAAACCTGCTAGCAATTATATGTAGCAAGGAGAAGTTAGTTTGGGACAGAAGTATTTTTAAGGGGATTCTGTCCTGTCTAAGTGGAAGTTCCATTAACCTTATGGTAGTGTGGAAAAAAGCCACAGGGGCAGCTAGAAGATACTGCTGTCTGGGCAAAGGAATGAGACGATTGTTAAGTGGTGCCTTGAAGGTAAAGACAAGCTCTCTTTTTTGCTGGAAATGCTTAACATGAAGGTGTTAGGAGAAAACAGTAGTGGGTGTTTGTGTTAAATGGATTGCAAGGGAGAGGCATGGGAAAGTTGGGTGTGTTGTAAGTGTTTCTACATTGTACTTACACTTTCAAAGCTGTTATCCTGCCTCTTGGGTAAATAATATTTAGAAAATATTTATAACATATACAGGCAGCTTGATGTTTAGGTCTTTCAGAGCGTTGGAAAAAAAAAGGAAGTAGCGGTAGTGTTAACATAGTCCAACCCTTGTGTACTTAAATTGTAAACTCATGGAGGAAGACTTGTACAGGGATATGTTTGCACAGTGCTTGATACAGTGGGTTCCTGGCTTCTGTATCTTATTATACTACAAATAGCCGACAAGAAACATAACAACATTACAGTCACTGTATTTTAGAATTATAGTTCAGACAGTAGTGATCAAACCAGTGGTAAAATGGGATTTCAGTCTGTTTTTGCACATGTATAATTTGAAATTAAATCCTCAAATAAGCCAGGAGAACTATAGCTGTAGGGGGAGCAGATGATCGGAGTTCAGAGGCCAGATAGTTAGTGGAAGGAAAAATGGGCTCTGGGGTTTCCTTTGTTTCACCCATATATATCCCTATACAGCTGCAAAATTGCCTTAGTTTGGCCAACTGCTGCCTCCTTCTTCTCTCCGCTCTCTCAACACATGGCTTCTTTCTACTCATACAAACTACAGCTGTAGAGCAAGTAGCATGCAACACTAAAGCTAGTGTTACATTAGCCTTGTCATTCTTATGCTTATTCTCTTCACTACCTGCATGTAGCCTTCATTCCTGGAAGTAAAGGCTTTTCCTAAAGCCTTATCCATTTTTAAATGCTTTTGGGTGCTGTTCTTAACACATACCTGAGATATTATATTGAAAGACACCGTACAGTATCTTTCCTTATCCAGTAAAAATGTTGTGTGTCGTTTGTTTGTTTTTTAATGATAAAATGAGCAGATAAAATCGTGGTGAGGTAGCACAGTCAAGCTATGAGATTTGTTCACAGGCTTTTCCTGTTCTTCCATGTATATGACTAGAACAGGGGTACTTGCATTTTTGATGCTGGAGGGAGGTGAATGTTTCAATGATAATATCCATTCTGGTCTTCCTGGGCAGCCTTGTTAAAATCCAACTTCATCTCCTCAGGAATCACAGAGATCTCATCTCTGCTATTCTGCCTGCTCCGCTCAATTGGGAATCCCACTGGCTCTGCCCACAGGAGGAGAGCAAACAGCAGCAGAGATGAAACCCAGTGTGCATGTGAAAGAGGAGAATTTTGCTTAAGGCATCTGAAGTATCGTGGGAGGCTTAAGATAAAAGTTGTTTTTGTGTTTGGAGTGCAGCTGTGGAAGATCTGACCTCAGGCTCAATAGCTACCAGGGACTTTTAGCTTCATCATTGATGGTATAAAGTTTCAAGAACCTTGATTCTGCACTGCTAACATTTTAGATGCAGTGGAAGCTGCCTCTAGTTCTTTAGCTGAATTTGCCGGAGGGCATGAACTCAAGAATTTTGCTCCTTGTTTTATTGGGTAGGGGAGACTGACACTAGCTTTACATGCAGATGAATTTTAAGTATTGCTTCTTAAAATTCTGTTTTTCCACAAAGCCTACAAAAAGAGTAGCAGGCACTTGGCAAGCTGAGACTGCTGCACTTCGACATGACTTGTTCAGTTTTCTTCATACTTTCCCATCTGCATTTGTCTGTATCTTCTTGTCTGATACTGGAACTGGAATATTTCTGTCGCAGGGGTTGTTATTCTGCTCAGGGTCAGGCTACGCTTAACATGCTGATGTCCATGTCCAGCACTCGTTTTCCCTGCAGCTAATTCAAATATGAACAAAAATGGGTTTAACAACACTTCAGGAACTGCAGTCAGCACTTCTCACTCTGCAGATGCCTGTGATTGCTGTTGCTTACATGTGCAGGCTAAATCCTCAAGGTGTAATTCCTCTTGTATGCATATTTATGCTCATATCACTCTCACCACAATGCTTCACATTACTGGAGACTTGGGACTACCTTCTTTTCAGAAGACAGCAAGAAGATATTCCCTGTCTCAGCGGGATGCACAGCCTGAAAAGAGATATTTTGGCAGATCAGGTGAAACTGCAAAAATGGTGCTTGTGGTATTTTGTCTGTGGCTTCGCTTTGCTTTTTTATAGCTGCCATGCAGGGATGATATTAGCTGTTAGACTCATTGCTTAAAAAAATGGCTATATTCTCTAAGAGTCCCAGATGAAGAATGAGCTCTGTACGAGGTCTCTCAACACTGGACACTTTCTCTGCAGTAGGGTACAAAATCCTTCTGCAATGACTCAGTATCCCAAACACTGGACACATTGCTTGTAAAAACATTCTGTGCTGTTTGAAAACGTAAGTCTGTCCCCATATCTCTGTAAACAGGTTGACATCTTTTCCCAAGCAACTGAATGAAGGAAGGGAGAACTCGTTTTGTCTAATGTCAAACCCACTCAGATATCATTGCTTTCAAGGTTTAGCTCAAGCTTGAATGTTACTAGGTTCATGTCTCATTTCAAGATTGTGGTAAAGGGGCAGGGAAAAAAATCAGTGAAAATATAAAGCAAAAAAGGTAATGGAGTGATAAAGAAACAGGACTAGGAAGGGCAGAAATTCGTATGAAAATGCCAGCACTCTCTGTACTGTATGAGCCAGTCACTGTGCTGGGTTTCCTTATCCATGAAGAACAAGTTTCCATTTAAAGGCGCAGCTAAAAGAATAAATTGCCCCTAACATAATAAAAAAGGTTTAAAGAGGGAAGAAATAAAAATTTTGAATACTTTGATCCCTCTTACTACCAGCGTTCACCAGGAAGGTTTTTCACAAACTTTTCGGCTTGGGAAAACTTGTCCATCTCTTCTCATCATTTTTTCTTTTTCTTCAATGTTCCAACTGAACAGTTACTGCATGTCCAAGTCTGGTTGGCTAAGGTGGGATAGTACTAGCTTTCAACACTTACTTTAGAGTCTATCTCTTTTGCCTATTTCTCAGCCCTCCTCACTGCATAATGTGATATATGGCAACTCAAGTGCTACTTGTTAAATTTCCTTGGTAAAAAAAATAATTTGCAAATATGTTTTGCTTGCTCGCTTGTTTTCTTGCAATACGTTTACTTGCAAAAATTATGTCATGACTTATTACTTATGCTGTCTACAGTGCAGCTAAATCCAAAGGACTGGCTGGGAACAACTGAAGGCTGGAAAATTTGTTCTGCTTTCAGCTGAGCTTTTCTCTGAACTTTGCTTTGTCTCACATTGTGGGATCCCTCTTCTGTTCAGCTGCGCAGCCAGGGGAATGTGGAGTGTGGAACCTCTTGGAAAGAAGACTGGGAAATCCAGGGATCGATACTTAAATGAATGCACTCGCTTCTCTCCAAAAAATTATCATTTCTGGACCTTAATATTTTCTCCATTTGGTAGACCAAATTAGTTGGGCAGGATTGTAATTTTGTGTCTACATCTACTGATTCTGTACGTGTGTCAGCCGGGTGGGACAGTTGACAATAACCATGCTTTTTGACTCCCAGTGTCAAAATCTCATAAGATTTGTTAATCTTTTCATTCCACACCTCTAGATTTTACTTTCATGATATATTTTAACCAACTTGTAATATAACAGCACCCCTCTCTCTGTATGGACCCTGATACTATAATCCTGTAATGGTATTTAGGGGCAATGGTGTTCTGATTAGCTTCCAGTGGTGATTAATCCTTTTTTTCCCCCAAATGGCAGTTGTTTATATCATTGGTAGCACTCTCAATTCTGACCAGTCTTTTCTTATCAGTCAAGTCCTTTTTCAACACCTGGACCTGGCAATGGATTTCATGTGTTAATGCCTAAGAGCTATTTTGGAGACATTAACCACACCAGTGCTTACAAATATAAATGTTACACTCTCCAAGCAGCATTCTGCTTCCCATTCCCCATATTCCTCTTTCTTTCCCTCCTCTCTCTGTCCCTATCCCCTCAAATTATTTTAAAGTAACGCTGTGTTTCAGACTAGCCTGGGATCTTCTGCAGTCTGTCCTGCCTTTCCAATTTCCAACCATACATTGACTTCCAGTAGGAAAAAAAAAAAGGAAAGAAAAAGGGTTTTTACTTTATTGAGGCTGGCTTAAACATCTGCCTACTCTTGGCACTGTCTCAACCTGGAAATTTAACAATGCTGTGCTCTGAGTTGGCCAGCAGGTGTCAAAATAACCTGTCATTTGAACAAGTGCAGTCTGTTACTGATGGGAAACTGATAGTCTTTTTGTCTTATCTAGGGTTTATGAAGAGCTGGGCTCAGCGAGTGTCTTGTGTCCTTACCCAAGAATAGAGCTGATGCTGCGGCAACTTATTGAGAGTTTGGCACTGCTGTAAATAATAGTATTATAGATGCCATCTCAAATCTAGCGAACCCAGTAGATACTGGAAGTTTACCCAGGCTAGTCATGCTGTGGAAAGCCATACACTTCTCTGAGTACCTTTCCCTCTCCCCCAGTAATACTTAGCAAACTGGACATATGCTTTCTAATAGTCTGAACGTAGTGCTGCCATAAATTGAGATGAACACTTCATTTTGCTGGTCTTGTTGGCTTTGTTTTCAGTCCTTTTGTCCCACCACATTTGACCTTAAACCTGATTTTTCTGAATGTCTTGTACCTGAAAGCAGACCTGACATGATGAGTTTTGCCCTCAGGGGTGAAGGTGGCTCTTGCTGACCTGCTGACTTTAGCACTCAACGTGACCCTATGAAGTGAAATAGTTTAGCCATTGCATTCGGTGTCTCACTGAAAAGTTAGGGAGCCCCTGTGTGTGCTCAGGGCATTTGGATTATGAACAATTCTCATGTTCTTAGAAGACAGAGAAATAATTGATGTTTTTGCACTGTCTTCAAAATCAACAGCTTGCATAACATTCACGTATGTGTTTATTCTTTTCAGCCTGAAATGTTCCTACTTGTTAATGCATATGGGTACATACTGCGATCTCAGTTTACCAGGATGAAAGCAGGCACAGGTTTGCTGCCCTAAAACTTCACATGCCTGTACAATTCTAGTTTGGTATTGTGAAGGCAAAAGTTTACCTGGGTCTATAATTGTAGATTTTATAAACCAATTTTTTGTGTCTCAGTTTACTGATAAAACAGAGTAAAAACAAAAACAATGAACAGAGATTTAACCTGTCTCCTTTGGGAATGGAGTTTTATCTGATTTTCTGGTTTCCTCAAAATGCTGTATGTGAGTCTGTATATGGATGGGTGCTGTTATTGATAATTTCAGTTTATTTCAAGTTTGGTCACCCACATGTGGCAAAACAGGCAGCCCTTTGGCTTCAGTGAGGATTCCAGGCACAGGTCTGGCTGGAAGCTTGCTCTCCTGAAAATCAGCCCCCTGCCTCTGTTCATGATGGTGATGCATTGAATTAGCTACAGTAAGTGAGAGAACTAATGACTTAGCAGAGGCTTCACTGTGAAAAAAATTCTGCTTTTACCTGGAGTTTTCACTGAAAAAGAAATTAAAAGCTGAGAACTGCAGTGACATGAACAACAGGCAGATATAGTTT
This sequence comes from Gavia stellata, assembly GCF_030936135.1. Lineage (NCBI taxonomy): Eukaryota > Metazoa > Chordata > Aves > Gaviiformes > Gaviidae > Gavia > Gavia stellata. The sequence continues at coordinate 16,180,614 of NC_082598.1, read as the reverse complement.
GGTCATAAAAATGCAGTCAGGCTGGAAATGAGAAGGTTCCCACCCCTCAGAGCAGTGAATTTCTGAAACAGTCTTCTAACAAAATGAATAGGAGAAACAAAACCCATGAAAACAAAGCAAGCCACAGATTATTTGAGGCAAATTATATAAAAACAATTACCTGAATTCGTGCTTGTGAGAGCCAGGGCTGGATCTGATGACCTGAAGGATCCTTGCAAGCCTGTTTCCCTTGAAAACAATACTTGAAGCTGTGTGTTCCCTCTGATGCTACAAAAGAGCCTGCGTTCATGTCACAGGATTTCCTGGTGCTGGGTACCATGTGGGCTTAGATGAGCAATTGGTTGAGATCTGTTAGTTCCTCTCTCAGTCAGAGTGTGTCACACTGGCAGAAAAGTGACACTGAAACATCTCACCCAACAGTGGGCAACTTGTCAAAAATAGGGCTGTTTATTGTTGGTATGACCTGTGCCAACTCTTCAGCTTATGTATTCATGGCTTGTCACAGTGTGGGTTCCTCCTTACTGCCTTATGTTCATGGATGATTGTGGTGGGAAATTTGTTTTCAGTTAGTACGAGACCAAAACCAGTAGAAAATATTAAACTATGGGGGAAAAATCAACCCTAAATGAGTCCAGAAACTGCCTTGGGTAGGAGGTGAACGAAGGCACAAAGGACAGTCAAAGTGAGTCTCTTCAACTGAGCAGAGTGATCAGGCAGGATTTGGTTTGAACCGGAGAGCTCAACTGATGTGATCTTAGAAGATGTCACACATCTCGGGGACCTGTTGGTTCCTTGACCTGGTAAGTAAATATAATTTATTTTAGTAAGATTTTAAATTGAAATACAATGTAAATTGACTCCTGCCCTTTCAGCTTTCACTTATTTCAGATGAGTTTCTGATCCTTAATGCCACACTACAGTAACAATAAAAAAAAGTCTTTTTAATACCTTATAGTAGCTGCCAGTAATAATACTGGTTTATAATGAAGCCAACAAATACTGAAATTTGAACAATTTGTGAAGTCAGTAGAAAATGTGTAACCACATACTCAGGCAAATAGGCTTTTCTTATATAATAATCACCCTACTCTTACAAAAAGCAGATGCAATTTCAAAGCAATAGAAAATATGTGTGCTGCGTATTGGAATACTCTTGTTTAAGAAATCATCTCTTAAAAAGTCCATGCCTTCATGTTTACTGTCTCTGCCTCCTCCTTTTTCTCAGTGAGATTGTTTTCTGGTCCCCCCCCCCTCACCCCCATTGAAGGTGCACACCACCCACCACGATCATGCTCTGTTAAGCTCTTGTGCTAAACAAAAATGTTCTATGGAGCTTTCATTCATCAACCTTTCCCCAAAGTGCTTTATGCATTTCATCAGGGATTTGCAAAACTATTCACAGCTTTGGAAGCACAGCATTGGAGGGCCATGATCGATGGGAGAGGAATTCAATAACCACCCAATGCTGTTGAGCAATCCTGGGTAGTGGTTTGGGACAGGAAGTGAACGAGCAGAAGATAATGAGCTGAGGTAGTTGATTAGGTCCTCGTTTGAAATGGATTGGGATTTTTAAGTGCTTGGCAGTTGGAGCCTCACTTTTAACTCTCATTCAAAGAATGTTATTTTTGAGAAAAACATAATTTAACATGCTGCTGGGTATTGGTTCAGGCCTGTCCCAAGCACGTATTTTACCTTGCAAAAGGTGTGAAGTGCAAAAATATTCCATTATCACAAAATATCTCATTAATTTATATACACTGATTTTATAAAAGTGATGTTCCACTGATGGGCAGTGATAAATACACATGTAAAATCGTGCACAAGGTGGATAGTACCGCTTCAAGACAGAACTGTGCCCTGTAAGCACAAAGCCTTGTTATCTGGATTTATCTTAGTGCTCTCCATCCAAATACAGTCGCAGCTTAGCACTGCTTATCTTAGCTATCCTATTAATTAAAATAGAAATGCCTTCACAGGCAAGATTTCCCCTTCTCTCCTTCAGAGCCAGGACTGGTGTAGTGTAGTGTGATATTTCAGTCCTGGAATAAGAGGGTTTGCTCTTGCAAACAGCTTTGGAGTGTGTCAGTCTGAGCTCCTTTATTCTGCATTGTAGATGTCTGGAAAATTGCTGTGTCTCCTCAGCTGGGTATTCTCATAGCTTAGCACATTCCCTGCAGCCCCTGACAAGAACGTTACTGTGGGAACAGGGGAATGTCCAAAGCACACGATGTTCTGGCAAATCCCAGCTGGCAGGCAGCCCTCTGGGGTCACAGCTAGCCAGATGTGACGTGGGCTGCTCTAAATCAGACCATTGGCAAGCTTGAAGGACCAAGAAATTTTTTGCTACATCCACTTACCCCCAGCAGATACTGGGGCAGCTGAGGTTAGAGGCTAACATAGTGCTTCTTAGCAATTTTGAGGTGGAACATTGCTCGCTGGTTTCCATGAAGAATTAAATGGTACATTCAGTTTATTGACATGAGAGGCTATATAAAAACATGTTCTCTCGTACACGAGAGAGAAAATTATGATGCTTAAAGCATTCACTTAATTCACAGTTTCTATCACAAAAACAAGGGGCTGACAGCAATGTTGTTTACAGTTCTATTTAATTGGGAGTTAAATGGGACTGTTCTTGTGGCTGGCCATAAATAATGGTGAAGTCACTATAATTAGAAGTTGAATTATTTCTGAATCTCATAACCAGGATTGGGGTCCTGTTGTGCTAAGTTATTTATAAACAGGGAATAGGAAATTCTTTCTGAGCATTTAATGCCAAAAAAGAACAAGACATGACATGGACATATAACCAAATAAAAAGTGGAATAACTAAGTGGAAGTAGTCATATGAATGAAGGAGATGATCCTCTCAGCCCTATGTTAATACTTTTTTTCACGATCATAGGTGAAATCGTAATTACTATGAACAATCCATAGCTGGTTTTTAAAATGGCTATATGTTGTATTTAAACAAAATTCTGTTGCAATGAAGACTCTGCAGAATTTTATTAAATTTCCTTCATTACGGTTTGTTAATTCTTATGCAGACAATATTTGTTTTATGTTATAAATAGTTATTTGTCATATATTATCTCATCTCATTAAAGCAGCCATGATTTTTAATGTCTTTTAACTTTCTTAGAGTTTACTTTAGTTGTGTTTTAATCACAACCCTAGGCAAGTGGTGAAGAATAAATTGTAGATAACAATGATGAATGAAGTTGAGTATCACAGAAAATAGGTGTCTGATCCAGCTTCTGCTGAAATCCAGGGATAGATTACTATTGACCATAGTGAAAACAAACGGAGAAATGATCTTTTGATTCAAGTTGCAAACTTTATGATAGTCTGCATAGTTAAACCCACATAAACCTTCAGCCATGAGGCACAATAGTACTATAATTTTTAGATCTGAAAGGGGTTATTAGTTGAAAAGCAGTTTTATTTGTCTGAGAATAAAAGAGTTGTCCTTTTATGTTATTGATCATGGGTAATTTAGGAAGACCTGGGTGGTGTTATGAAGGACAAAATAAATTATGACAGAGTATAAGTATGTGTAGATGAGGTATAACTGTATGGCATACCATATAACAGTGACATATAACAGTGAATCATATATTGCTTTTTTTACTTATTGCTTAAAAATACTGTAACAGCTCTCAGACGATAATTTTATATGATAAGAGAACAAGAACAGAAAGGAAAAAAAAGAATGGTTCTGTGTCTTTCTGTGCAGTCTAGGAGTGTTGCTTATTTACAGAATGTAATGCTACTTATTTTGAATGTTGATGAGTTTGCCTCTTTCATATGCAGCTGATAAAATCATTCTGCTCAAGAACTTTGTCTGGATTGCAACTGTAACTCTAGTTGCATTCTTCTGTTTCCTGAAAGAGATGTAATTTAATGCTAAATTGTTTTTTTTCTGACCAATCTCTCTGAAACACTTCTATTTCTAGCTGGGAGACACAGTATCTTCCTGCATATATCTATTGGCTATACAAAACTCTTGAAACTCAGTCTGATAGAAAGCAGAATTTATATATAACTGACATGTTTTCAAACTGAAGACTGCACCAAGTCCAGGAGAGAAGTTGAGGTAAGTGTTGACCAAAGGCTCTTTGACAAGTGGCAAAAAATTAGTGGAAACAGCAAAGACATGAAAAACAAAGACATGAAGTGATGGACACTTGAAGAAAGCTCTTGATGAATCAAAAACCAAATAATATTTTGATGATATAAGAAGAAAACAAGAAGAATACTTTAGACACATACATTAGATCTACAACCTGGCCACAGACAAAGTTACTCCTACAAACAAGTGGAGGACATGGAAATTTGATAAAGATAATAGATTGTGCTAAACGTATGATTCCCCACACAGAGGAAGGCCATCCAATATGTGTTTTTGGACAGCTGAAGGCAACTCTGTAATGGGACTGTAGACTGGAGAGAAAGTGGAGATAAAAATCACAGATAAAAATAGGTATGGAAGCTGAAGGAGAAAAGGCATAGGCAGAGGATGAAGTCTTGGGATCCTTTGTTGAAAGTGGGAAAGAAAAGGAAGGAGAGATGTTGAATAACACGTTGAATGCCTAATCAAAAGGCAAAAATCAAAGGAAGGCTGGATGTAAAGATGAGAAGCACAACAAATCGTTTGTAAAAGCAGATGAAAGTTGAGGGACAGTGAAGGTGGAGCAAGAACATCTGGATTCAGGTAGAAGGTGTACTTCGCTGTGTCTGGAAGGATGTAACTTCAAGGGAGGAGATAGACTGGACTGAGTGAAGGATGAGGTCAGTTGAGGAAGAATTCAGTATGACTGTTGATGGCAACTGTTGAAAAGGCAGGATAAAAGGATGGAAGCCAAAGAGGTTTTTGTGCCTTTCTTCTTCACACAGTGTAGGAGAGTAAGGCACATTTCTGCCAAAAGTGTGAGGAAACTAATGGGACGTAAAGGAAAGGAGGGAGAGTAACAGGACAGCAGGGAGGATGGACTGGCGCACTGTCTGATGGTGGGAGTTAGAGGGGTAGTAACAAGTCCCGCAGTTACTGTGGCAGAGTGAAGGAGGAATAAATTTAATATTAATAGCTCTCCCTTCAAATGTGCTCTCATTTCTCTAATGGGTTTGCTTTATAACCTTGCTGATAGCCTCCTGACTCTCCCTGATGTCACAGACAAACCTATGCACAGGCCATAGGCTCTTCTCCCGTTACGTGTACAATGCAGACTGTGTTCCACTGTTGTGTCCAACACTAATGTTAAAGGAAGGCTCTGCTTTTTATTTTCAAGGACTTGGGCTTTCAAGGCTTTGCATTGAGTGCCAAAAACAATTCATCAGGAACGCTTTACAACTCAGCAATACAAAACCTGTTAGGATACAGATCACCCACAAGACAGAGTTTGGGGAGGAAATATGTAAAGCACTGGTTGACCTCAGCATGATTAATGGTTTTTAACACATTGAACTCTGTTGCTTACGATGTGAATTTTACGCTGGCTCACCCATGGTTGTTTATTTTTATTTTTTGAAGGAGGGGGAACCTCCATTTGTGAAACTTTCATTCATATAGAAGTTAATGACAGTCCATGTATAACAGCAAAATATTTATATTGAGACACAACTGTCCCAGCTGATTCTACTTCTCCTCAGCAGTTTGTTCCCTTCAAAAAGAGCCTTTAAAAATTACAGACCTCGCAGCATTTGTGTCAATCAATCACCTCTGTCGTGAAAGGATCATTTATGGGATGTGAAGCTCATTTACGGGACTAGAGCAATGAATGAGATCTCTTCTACAACTACCAAGCCACCCAGTCCCAACTCCTTGGGTTAAAAATACCCTGGGTTGGAAGGAACTCCTGAGGACCATCACCTCCAAGTCCTGTCTCCACATAGGGCAACCTAAAAATTAAACCATATATCTAAGAGTGTTGTCCAAACGCTTCATGAACACTGACAGGCTTGGGACCTTGACCACTTCCCTGGGGATCTTTTTCCAGTGCTTCACCACCCTCTCAGTGAAGAACTTTTTCCTAAAGAAGACAAAGTAATTTTGATTTCCCAGGCTAGCACAGGCCAAGCAATGGTCAGTAGGCCTGATTAGACCAGTGGGACTCATATAGTCCTTTATTTGTGCCTCAGAAAGTGAAAAAAACAGTTATTAAAGTTGCATTTGGTGCCCTACATCTGAATGACATCTAGTGTACCTGTATGTTGCCAGGTGCTCATAGCGATTGGGCTACATCTATTTTATGTAGTGAGTGAATTCACCCCTCCTCCTGAGCCTGCTTACACCCAGGAGCTTGGTCCTGTCAACTGCTATATTCACATGGCCTGCAAGAAGTCACCAAACAGCAGCAAGTGCTCCATGATGAAGAGACTCGCCATTTCACCTAATCCAATCATTCCTTGTACTCAGTGTTGCCGAGTCTTGACACATGGGACATCATTTCCAAGTACAGACAGAGCACTTCCTTCTGGTTGCAGCAGGTCCTGCATTCAGAGGCACTTGGTCACCTGCACGTAGTGCATGGGATTTGCTCGTGATGTGCTGTAGCTGAAATGAACAGGGCTGAGCCTATTTCTGCTGACAGTGGATGGGATCCTGCTTTTCCTATGTCACACAGAATCACAGAATCACTAAGGTTGGAAAAGACCTGTAAGATCATCAAGTCCAACCATCAACCAACACCACCATGCCCACTAAACCATGTCCCACAATGCCACGTCCACACATTCCTTGAACACCTCCATCCTTCTGGGATGAGGCTGTGCAGCAGCTGGCAGAAAGAAAGCTTCCAGCCTGTGAGTCCAGCACTCCAAACGTGTCCTGGACTGTGCACCGGCCATGTGCTCAGGTGTCTTGGTGCTGGGCACACCAGGCCTGGACACACTGCATAGTGGAGGGAGTGCCGTTACTTACGCCTTCTAAGCTGATTCATCATCTTTTTGACAGGACTTATGAACTTTCAAAGCCAAAGGACTCCTTGCCTTGTCCTAGTTTCAAGGAGACCAAAGAGATTATAATTCTTTCTGGGCTTAGCTGCGAAGGGGATGTGCTCTCTTTTTTTATCAATACTGAGAAGGGAGAATAACCCAGGGGACTGTGGTTAGCCATGAATCACGTATGCAGTCAGCTGGGGGGCTGGTTCTCTTCCAGAGGTTTCTGCACCAGGTTAAAGAATTAGGGCTTCGTCCTCCTTCAAGTCACTTCAGCGTCACAGCAGTGAAAACCAGCAGCAGACAAAAACCTACTGTGTTAGAAATGCTCCGGTACTAGGTGAAAAGCTGGAAGGTGGCACCTGTTTCATAGGTATGTACCTTTAGCCTACAGCTACAGCTTTTGTCTGGTTGACCCCTTATATAAGCAAAAAGTCCAGACCCATTTCTGTAAACTCGTATTATCCATTCATCTCCCAGTAAGACAGTCTCCATATTTCACCCTTGCTCTGACTAGAGTTACTTGTTAATCCTGAGCTAAGTTTAGAAGAGTGAACATACTACACAAGGCTTATATCAGCTAGTTCAAGTCCTTTAGCAGCTGGTTACTTTGTCAATTCACTTAATGAAAGAGGAAAAAAAGAAATTTTGACTCTCCTTCCTACTTTTTTCTTCTTACAAGTGTTAGACTCGAACACTTTACTTTTCTTCATATATGCATCAACATTTTTCATAATTGCTCAAATTCAAGTTCAAAAGTTACATGTTTAAGCACCTTAGAAGCAAAGACATTTTTAGAAACATTACCTAACATTTTGGAGGGTTTATTGCCTGCTTTTTTTCTTATGGAAGTCATGCAGTTGGAATCTGAAAAGTGGTTATCCACAGGAGTATCCACTTGCTATTTTGAGGTGGTAATTCCGAGTCATGCCATTATGACACAGTATTGAAAAATATTAAAATTAATATAGAAAAAATTACTGATAGTTTTTCAAGTAGTTAATACTGCCATCATCATTGTAGCATTTCATACCTGTTTTCTACACAAGCCATCCAAATCATGTGATCTACATTTTAAATATCAGGCATAATCTAGAAAGAAATGATATTATACAGAAATATTTATATGCTCTTATCTGGCCAAGGCCAAAGAATAATACAGTGTCTCATCAGACCTACAGCAAATTGTTTTCCCTAGCAGCAAGATGAAGCATGCAAGAGTCCCCAAACTCCTGAGTTTTACCACGTCTTCCGCCTTTCTTTCTGAAGGTTTCCCTGGACTGCATGTTCATGCACAAACGTGGGGTTAATGTCTAAAGAAAACATGGAGCATGCCCATGGACACAAGGGGAATTGGTGAGAAATGTAAATTTCAGCAAGCAAAGAAGATAATGGAGGTGCTGAAATGAAAGGTCATGTTTCAGATGAGGTAATTGCCTTGTGATGTTAGTGTGCAATGGGATGGTTTTAGGGAGGGTAGGGAAGAGAGAGAGAGGACAGTGCAGGGGTGATGCCTTGAGGCTCATTTCAGGAGTTAGCAGTTGGTGAAGGCAAGTCACTGCTCTGTTGAGCTCTGACACCAAACAAATATCTAGGTTCTTCTCTTACTATCTCTGGAAATGATAATTACAGCTCATTAGATATATTCTGATTACACATTTATTGTTGGGAAACAATAGAATAGAATGAAAAGCAAATGAGCTTATCTAAAGAACAGGGTTACTTTGAGTAGTACAATTGAAAAAAAAAATATAAATTTTCCTGTTTAACCATTTTCCAAATGAAAGGGTTTTCTTTTGCTTCCAATGCAAAGTAGGTTTGTTTTGAAACTTTAGTTGAATTGTGAGGGGAAAAAACCCCAGATATTTAACAGGTCAAATGGCAAACAGCATGAACCATTCAGTTGACCTGTATGCTATTTCATGTTTATTAATGTTTTCAACATCATGGCTTTTCATCCTATTTTGGTCTGGCTAGCCATTTTGTTGTCTATGCGGAGCACGTTAAGAAGATCAATGACTATTTAGAGAGGTTCTGTTCTACTTGTGCTTAGAGCGCCTGACTTTTTATATATTTGCTGCTTTCTGAAGCAAAGTAAATGAGAAAGTTAAACTTTTTCTTTGGGTTACCTGCTCTGAATGGGATAGAGATGCGGCAGGTATTATAGGTGACTGGACATTTTGAATTCCGGAATATCCATTGTTTTTTGTTTCAGCCATCAGAATACATAAGACCATAGTTTGGTTTCTGGTGTCCACTTGTAAACAGAGAGGGTGGATACAGTGGCATAATAAAGATAACATTTCTTTAGAGTTAACAGAATGCCATGGTGACACCTGATACAAATCCTGTCTACTTCTGGTTCAAACATGGCACTGAAACAAGAGTAAGAGCAATGCCGTATGTCTGTTCCCCTCCTCCCTCCGTGTTTCATAGTCTGAAGTCACCCAAATTCAGGGTCTGGGGACTGCTGAACCCTTGCAAAAGAGGTAGGTTACTGGTTGATGCCAGACTCAAAATACTGGGCTTTCTTCCCTTGTAAGTAAGTCTCCCATCTTAAGGTAGATCACTTTAACTATTAATTAAAAATTAAACTCTCGCCCACTAGGTCTGCTTCTGGAAAAGGGAAGGAAAAAGGAAAATAACTGAAACCTCAAATAGAGGATTCACTTCCATCATTAAATTTTATAAGGTGATATGTGACATATAAAAGCCTGTATTGGTAGCTTGGGATCACATGCTTGTGTTTCTGCTCTCTCTCGTCTGGAATGAGCTTGGACTATCTGTGTTATGGTTTGGACTGGAGATGGTTTTTCCCTTTCTCTTAAATTGGTGACTACAGGATGTGGCAGTTCTGATTATACTGAAAATTGCTATAATTGTTATCAGGCAATAAACATTCAATATATTTTTGTAAGATGTAGAGCTTAGTGGAAGTTTTCCAGTATTTGAGAAAATAACTGGAAGCAAAATGGTAAGGATACAAATTGAATTGGGACTTTGAATACTGAGAAAGTTGGCTGCCTTATTCTGTTATGAAACTGAGGATTACTGTAACACTCACAGCAATGCAAGACATGTTCTCAGCTAAGAATGAATATGAATGTCTTTTTCGTATAAAACCACATTGTAAGTAGTGCAGGAATGCATACCTGTCATAAGCATAACTGCTGTACAGAAAACAGAACAGGAATGTGAATTAAATGTTCTTACAAAGGACAGAATTTTCCTCTTCGGTTCTCTCATAGGCCATATATGGGCAACTTCTATCAAATGAGCCTGCAATAAAAACTCTGTATTGTGCATTCACCTTTAAAGCAACCAAAAGGTAACACTTGTATAATTTAGGTGAGAGCTCTTATTTATTACTCTGAAATTACAGTACTTTTTAAAGTACTCCGTATGTGTAGATGGGAGTGAAGATTCTTAAGTTGTTAACATTTGATCTCCTGTTATAATTAATCAGATCCAGAATGTGGCTTAAATAATGTGTTTATATAGTGTTGTCTAAGAGTTTTACTTACAATCCTGCTTTGAAACTGTTTGTATTGAACGGGACTAAATATAGGTGCACTCTTTTTCTTTTTGATAAAACACATTTCCACCGGATGTTCCTCTTACTTTATTTTAAGAATTGATGATTTTAGAAAAGGTAAAGCTAATTCAGAAATCCTGTAAGTATTTTATTGGCCTAGTAATACCCATAACTCACTCACTTGAAACATTGCAGGATGGGAATTAGGTTCTTGGATTAAAAAGCTCCCTTTTAAAATAAACAGGAGGAAACATAGGGGAGAGACAGAAGAGTGTAACTTGTTTAACATTTAACAAGCCTCTTGATCCATTTTCTGGACCAGTTGCCATGCTTTTGAAGAGAAATGCAATCACATTAGATATGGGGGTGGTTTTCATGCACTGGGGGTTGAGAGAATTTTGGTTCTTTACAGAAGCAGGAATGTGAATGCTTGGCTCTGCCTCTAGGGTGATTTTTTGACCATTTTTCTGAGTACATCTGGGAGAAATCCAGACCTCACTGAAATCAGTGAGTCTTTGCTCATTGCCTTTAACAGGGCCAGGATTTTGTCTCTGAATGTTCAAGCTTTCAGTCACTGGCCAGCTCCAGTGGAGCTACATTTAAGCTTTTCTTTTTTACTACCGCAAGTTGCCTCATCCTGGCCCTAGACAGCAAAATGACTCCCAAGAAATTTTCTTTCTGGAAAGTATATCATTGATGATCTTAGCATGGACTCTTGTTAGCTGAAGCACACCAAGATTTTGATGAAAGACTGGGGGCCCAGTAATAAAGTCTGAACATTTGCTAGGTGGTGGATTATATTAGGCTGTGTTGGGTCAAAGCGCTGTCTTGTAAATCTTGGCCAACCAGTGGGAAGCTTCTGCACGGGATCCTGACGTTAAACAGAGGGCCTCAGTCCATACTGGGATCTCTGACAATGCTGTAACAAAAGTAGCAGTGATAATGGATCATGCAGGAGAGGTGATTTGAAATCTGTGGGTCTTTAACAGAATGAGGGTTTGCTTTATACTACCTCTGCAGAGAGAGAGAGAGAGACACACACACACACAACTGATGCAAATTCGTTCAGCTTGGTCCTCTGACGTGCTTGTCTCCAAAATGGTTTGAGTGAAACAATTTACAGAAGTCAACTCAGAGATGTGGGAACTTAAGACATGTTTTTCAAAGTCTCAGTGGTGTTTAGATATAACCTTGTTGCAGACCAGTGGATCTTGAGGTTCCTGATGCCTAATTTGTGCCTGAAAGAATGGAGCTGGATACCAAAGTCATCTACCTACTGATAAGCAAAGGTAAAGAGGCATTTCAGTGTTCCTGTGCATTGCCTATGCCTGACTTCTGGGCTCTGCTTTTTGGAAGAGAAATTTTCAAATTCAAGGTAGGTGCCAGAAGCTATCGCAGACACTGAATAATGGTGCCAAAGAATGGGTTTGCAGGTGACTGGGAGTTGAGTTTTTCCATTTGCCTATCAGGCTGCCGTTTGGTCCCTGCCTGAGACCTGGATGTGGGATTCCTGGTTTGGACATCTCTGATGAGGTTATACATAGGAGGCTGGTGCTGGAGATGCTCGGGAGGCCAAGGTGACCTGACAGCAGGTGGGTCAGGCAGTGCCCTGCCTGCGCAGACTGCTCAAAACACTCACGCCAGTATGTTGTCTCTGTTCAGTTTGTGTTCCCTCTACTTACCATTGGGTTGCCATCTTTTCAGGTCTGACCTGGAGTTTGTGAATTACTTTCTCTGGATTGCTTTAAGGAATACTGTGTTTGAATGAAAAGTGAATTCCATAAATCATTCCCCTGTGATGTATCTTCAGTGGAAGAGGAAGCTGTCTTCTAAGACAAATCAAATATCATCATTCATCACAATGGTTATGTTCAGATTTCAAGTTACCCTCCTAATACAGTTATAAATCTGTTGCACGGTCATCTGGTGGTTGCATATTAGTAATGTTTCCCAGAAGTTTCCGCTAGTGGCAGTATGTTCCATAATTTTGGGGGGGTTATATAAAATTCTGAGGTTGGTTGTGATCTCATTTTGTTATCTTGCATAGTTACTGGAGAGCATAAAGAAACAGGTGGTGGTATGCAGTCTTTCTGATAATACGGGAGAGTTGAAAAGGTAATTTTAAGTTGTACTGAGTGCAGAAGGAGGTAAAATACATTGGAAGTTTGGTTTTGTTTTTTTTTTTTTTGAAAGAGCAGAGCTCTAGAGTGGACACTGTCTAACCTATGGTTTTCAGTCACTTTAAGATAAGCAAAGATTTAGAGTTCTGAATATTCTGAGTATATGAAAGTGTATGTTTAAAAAGTAAGCCTTCAAGAAGACACGTAATTTGCCCCTACTAGCTTCCTCTCAAAATTAGTAATGTGTTTTGAATTAAACACATTCAAACAACATATGTGTCTGCAGAAACTACTCCAGTTTCCACTATGTGTTGTCGGCTTGCCACGCTGTCATTCAAGTCTTGAGTCTGATGCAGTAAATAATAGAAACATTATTTTTACTTTCCCTAGTCCCTTACCAGCCTGCTGTGTGTTAGCCACACAAGTAACTCTGTGGCAGGTCAAAAGGAAAGTTGGCAACTTCACAGTTAGGACACCTCTCTGCAAACAACATAGGCTATTCCCACCTTTTTCCTGGATGGCACTGCAGTTTCCAGGTCCTTGTGACTCCTGTGACTTTTTCCTCCTCTGCTGAGTCTCTGCCTGTGCCTTGGGCTTCTTGGATCCTCTGTTCCTCTACCTACAAGAAGCGGCTAGAGGCAGGTCTGAGAGGGAAGGCAAAGCGCTGCTTGCGAGTGGACAGTGCGTTTCAGATAAAAGAGTGAAGGATGTGACGCTGCTCAATATATTACTCCAGGAGGGGTGTGCTGGAGCCAGGAAAATCCAGCTTGTACAGACTGGCTCTGCTTTCCTTTCACCCCCTCCTGTGAGTAATGCAAGTTGTTTATTTCTTCATCCCTGCCCTTGCAGAGAACAACTAGGCGTTCATTTCTTTTCACACCTCCTCCTCTCCTAGACGTCTCTTTGTTCCTTGAAGAAGCAGGAAGGGACAGGAGAAGGGAAAAACTGCAAGGAAAACACTACATTTGTTCACTGGATCACAAGCCAGGGGGGTCAGAACCAGATGACCTGCCTGAGCAGAGGGAAGAGCAGGACACTGTGGCAGGTAGAGTAAATGTCTCCCTGGCTGGGGCATGCAGCCCGCCCCAGGACCTCGCCTTCTTCCAGACCCAGAGCAGTGAAAGCCCCTTTGCTGTTGCGTTAGATTCCTTTGCTGCTGCCCGTGTGTTTCCGTACAACACCCTACTGGAGATGTCAGCTAGGATCAATTTTAAAATTAATTAGAACCTTAACTTCCATTTTCTTTAGTAGTTCTCTCTAGTAATATCATTCCTTTGTTTTTAAATTTCTAAGTAATTACTGAAATAGATGTTTATTTGATAATTTACAGTTTGAAGAGGGGTTTGAAAAGAAATCAATCTCATTAAATGGGAAGACACTATGTAATCTTCTCAGACATTCCAAGTTTCCTCTTAATATTTCAGTCTTTTTACTATTTACTTTGTATCTCTTTTCTTGAAAGTGTTTATTTTGGGAAGGTCAAAACAAAATTCTCCCTATGTCTCTCATCAGCTGTAAGATGAATGCATATAGTTGGAACAAGTTCCATTGAAACGCTCATGCAGAATAAACAAAGTCCTGACCAAAGGCTTGACTCATGATAGATCTTTAATGACTATTGTCATGAAAAAGTAGTTAACATCATATTCTCCACCGAAAAAAGGGTGTAGCTGTGCTGCGGAGTCAGCAACACGTCAAAATACGGGCAACCGAGGGAGAGATTCAAAGGGCAAGGATGATACGGAACCGATGGGCATTGGAAAGAACATTAGCAGCTGTGTGTTCATTAAAGAGGGCGATGCAAGTGTGCTGGGGAGGTCAAGTATGTCACGGGGAATTTCTGATGTTACGGGGTCAGGCTCTTTGGATGGAATCAGCCTACAGAAATGGGTATTACAGTAGGGTGTTGTAAGTATGTAGTCACCACTTAAGCTTTTGTAGGCTGCATCATACTACCCTTTGGTAAAGCAATTTTGCCTCAAATGTTCCTGTATTCTGCGGGAAATCTTGGGGATTGTTTTGGGAAGGGAGGTTTGGTATTTCTATAGATGGAGCTAGAGAGCAGCGAGATGCCTATGAAATTACTGCACATCCTTAAACAAAGCAGATCTGTTTCCACTGCTTTTTCTACTTGTGTGACAGTTCACGTAGCACTTGGCAGTCAACAAACGCTGCGTGCTGCTCTTGTCATCATGCGGTGGGGCAGGAAAACTGCTGACATGGAAAAGTGCAGACAAAATCAAGCAAAGTGATTCATGGCTTGGAAGGCTCTGTGTCCTGGGGAAAGATTAATCAAAACTGGCCTAAAGAGCTCAGGGATAGTAATATACATGCATATTATAGTTACTGGGTGATAGAAAAACATCTTTGGGTGACCTGGGCCAGATTCACAGATGCTATTTTAGGAGGTACATTTATTATTTTTTGCTGTTAAGAAAGGCCTCTCTTGTAAAAGTCTAATCTCTCTATGAGTGAGGGGCTGGAAAACCTGCATTGTATAGCTTACAGACCTATGGCATTCACAAACAGTCCTAAGAAGGACTGAGTGGAAAGTCCTAGAAAATTACACTTTCAGGCCATTGCTTAGTGAAGGAAAGATGCTATGAGAGCTGTGGGACAAGCTTATCAAAAGGAAATAAAACACTTTGGTCCTTGAAGAGTTCAAGTATCTGCGAGTGGTTCAGACTGTGATCTCATTCTGTGTGGCAGTGAAAAATAAAAATTCTCATTTTAATTTCAGTGCTATATGATAAATGATACATTTTGGAAGGTAAGCATTTATATTTCTGTAGCCCTAACTACCTTTAAGATGAAGAAGACAGTGATTGGAATGATCTCAGAGATTTGGTACTAGTTAGAAGAGTAAGAAAGAAAACATCCTTTTAACTAATGGGAAAATATATAAACAGATGATCTGAGAGGAGGGAATGTTTTACACTAAATTTCTAAGGGAATGGATCTAATAAAATCATTCACTGAGTATCATTAGAGAATTTTTTTCAAAGAAACTTCTGAAATCATTGGCTAATTTTAACTGAATTAAGTGCCACTATTTTCTCAAAATTATGAAGTTCCTGTTTATTGTGAGAAAACTAGAGCTAGGAAAGACAGTAGTCCATTTTCCATAGAAGGAAAAGTTTCAGCACCCATATCCTGGCCAAGCAATCGGCACACACAGTGTTCGGAAACAAGCACGGTGTGTACTGCCTCTTGCTTGACCTGAAGCTGATGGATATGGGAGGGATGGGGGACAGTGTGGATTGCAGGGAGGGGAATTTATCAAAGGAGTGTGGAAAAGGGGCTTGGGCTGTTGCAGTACAGAGAGGGGAATGATGCAAGCCACAAATCTGTAGGAAACCAGGCTTTATTAGTTCCACTGCTTTTGGAACAACTTGTTTAAACTTCCCTTGTAGGTAATTAACTTTCTAATGGCACTGTGAGATAGGCCACCTGCAGAACCCTTGGGCAGGGGGATTCACAAGCATGTACGGTTCAAAATAGGGCCTCATGGAAAACTAGGCAAAAGTGTGTTAGAATAATATTTACATTCAGTAGCATTAAGTACATCTGTTTGTTATTAGTGGGAGGCTGAACTGGCTAAAAATCTTCCACAAGAGAGTGACCCAGCAGCAGAAGGCCAGGTACCTCTGACAGCTTTTCTACAGCTACCAATAGAGCTATTTTCAAAAGCACGACAAGATTTCCCTCTCAACGTCGATTTGAATACAAAGGAGATCAAATTTTGATCACTGGAATATATAGATGTTCAGTTCTGTCCCTTTAGGTCTTTAGGTTTTGTACTTATTGTCTCTGTTACTCCCATGTTTACATGGGTGTGAAGTTTTCATACAAACTAAGGGAGTACAGCTCTGGTTGAAATCCATGCAAGCCAAAGATGGTCAGCCTGTTTGAAAAATCAGGGGTGATAGATGACAGTATTAAACCTAGTAATTTTAAAATTCCCGAGAATATTATTCAATGGAAAAATATTATTGCATCTTGTTTAGTCAAACAAAGACACAGAACATGAGATTTTTGTTTGTGTAATTCAGTTTAGTACTCTTGAACTTTGGTATCTGAAGACTGTACACATAATTGCTAACAAGGATTACTGATTTCAACATAGTTGAAATGTTGATGATTTAAGCTACCTGGAAATAATATTTAACTTCAAGTGGGAAAGCTTTGGCATAACTAAGAACAGAGTTTAGATCTTTCAATCCTATGTCTTAGACATATGTTATGTATGTGTGCGTACGCACAAAATGGTATTAAGGAGACGGGCTATTCTTGCTTAGGGTTTAGGAATTCCACTGACCTGGAATTCAGGCTATTGGGTTAAATGTCCTTTTCCACTATGGATTTGTTCAACATAAAATTTAGTAACCTCCCCCCTAACTTGCAACTCTTATCTGTTTGTTATCTATATCTCTTTCTCTTTTCTCTTTAGATTTGTAAGAGCCTGAAGGACAAGGAAGAAAAGATGTTCTGTATATGTGTGTTTATACGTAACACACAGCACACAAAACCATGGAGACCCCCCACCTTTGCTAATCAGCTCTTTCAAATCTTAAGTATCCACAAGTTGCAAAGAGATTTCTAACTCTGAAATCTGTTATTGCAAACTCTTCTTTAACCACAGATTATTGTTGTCTTTCCTCTAAATTATTAAAAACGTCTCCATCCAGCCCCTTTGCAGGTTTCCTTCAGCTTTCACTTTAGATTCACACTCACTGTCAAGAACTGCCTTGCTCTCTGGTCTAGTGTCTGCTGTCTCCAATCACTGAACGTTTGTGTCGACTGGGATTTCCTGGCCAGTCTACATCTTAAGTGGTTTTCATGGTACAAATGTGCTTAGACATTATGTTACAGCTTTGTCTCGCACCTATAAATTCTTGTGCTGCACACTCTTTGGGATGAAGGATTCTCAGGCTATTTTGCTTGGATAGCATATTGAAAGCCTGACATAAATGGTAGAGCTCAGTTCTGCTGCCCAGCCACAGGCACCCATGTTTTTAGAATTCCCTAGTGTGTGTGAGACAGCTCTGTGGGACTAGCGGGCATCATACAGGAGCTTTGAAGGACTCATGTGCCCCTCGAAAAGTGTGTCCTACCTGTTGGAGACCAGGGGATGCCCAAAGGTATCTCTGGTGGCACTCAGCACTGTTACACGCTTACCTCAAATCATAGAAGCAGACATTTATTAATTATGTAGCTTCCTACAGTTAAAACCTGCCTCATGGAAATAATTCCTGAAGAGAGGACAAAGCAAAAAGTCCTTTTGATTTGACCGAATCTGGAAGAAATCTATCATCTCAGTTATGCTCCAAGAGAAATGAGCATTGGGAAGTAAAACATCTCCAAAGAGAATTAACACAATAGCAACAGATGTAAAGAGCTGTGTGTCTGGAGCTTAGCAGCAGAAGTACCCACCTTATCATGAGACTCAGAGTGTTGTTTTGTGGTTTAGGAAAAGCAAGTAAGTATGACCAAAATGACTGCCCTTTGGGAAGATGGAGTCAAAGGGCACATGCTTGAGAGCCACAAATATGAGCTATTCAAAAAGCAAACAAAGACCTCTAAACTAAAACGTGCAGGTGACTGAAAAGGTCACCCTGTGAAAAGCACAGAGTGAAGCAAAGGAAGGTGATGAGGTGTGTTTGAAACAGTGGCCTCATCTCCTGTGTAAGTGCACTAGATGAGGAGCAATGTGGGTCAGTAGATCCCACACTGAAGTTGCGATCCTCCAAGCTCCTCCAGTCTGCATGAGGCCTTGGGACACAGCTGCTCATTTAATGACTAGTAATTTGGGTGGGTAACGTGTTCAAAATGTTGGTTTCTAGAACTGTGCTATTTAAACAGTGCAGAATGGCAAGACTTTGAAACCAATCTTAACATTTTATAAGCTGTGTAGCTGCCTGAAAAAAGGAAGCAAATATTAATTCAAAAATAGGAGACCACCTACTTAAAATGTAACCCTGCAAGACAAGCATTTCTTAAATAAACTCAAATGCAAGTAGTGAGTCACCCTTTTGCTTCTATAAATTTTTGTGTAATGTTTCTATTGAAAGTCCTTTGGTTTCAGAAAGGTATGGACCTGATTCTCTGCTTTCTCGTACTAACTCCTATTAGTACCATGTAGATAGATTACTCATTCAAGGACTTAGTCATTGAAGGACTTATTCCTCTCCATCTCCCTGTGAGCTGAAAGCTTCTACTCTGATGTTGTGCTCTCTGATACCAGCTCAAGGCAGTGCTGCCACTTGTTTCCTGTAAACCCTTTTCATGCTCGTGTGAAAGCTGTAGGCTCTGCTGAAATCAGACATCCTTTTTCAAACCAAGTTTTATATAAGTAAGATAAACTGGGTTCCGCTCAGACCTACCAGGCCTGCTCTAGTATGCTTGCTTTTCAGTGTGCTGATTTATTTTCTTTACTCCAGCTTTTTTCTCTCCCTTTTTTTTTTTTTTCCGTTCTCTGTCAGTTACAACTATTTTGATGAGTCTCATTTTGTTATGTGTGGTCACTTATCTGTTGCAACCCACTTACTGGCTTCCACATGTTGCTAAAATGTGTTTGGAAGAGGGGATTAAGTTACTGTTTCTAGCTGTGAGTTTGTTTGGTCACTTGGACACGTTCACTGGGATGTGAGATCCTAGAGTCCATACAGAGCCTTCCAACTGGAGATTTTCTATTTTCTTTCCTCACTGTGGGGGACCTCACACAGGCTTCCCCTGTGAGCCCTGCTGCAAGGGAATGCATGTAGCATCACAGCTTTACTAGAGCAAGGTGAAATCTCTTCAACCCAGCTTCTGGTATTCACTGCCTTTGGGATGCCTTGAGATGCCTTCCCCCAGAGGTAAAAGAGAGAAACAGGGGTCATGAAAGGTCTCTCAAAACTCTTAACGACTATTGCAGGAAACTTTTCTTGAATAATTCTTTACAAAACTGGTTCAGTGAGTGAATCCCATCCTTACTTTTGTTTGAGTTAAAATTGGGGAAGCAGGAATTCAAATAGAATGTTTGGCTATGAGTGATCCAAAAAGCTGCAGAGTTTCCCGGGGTTTTTTTAATGGATGTTCCCCATTAGAATTATTTCCTACTAATTACAGTGCTACTTTGAGAATGTAAGTAAGTGTTGTAAGCATTGACTAGGTCATGTTTGAGTCAAATCTGTTTCCTTGTGAATGTTGTGACTGATTTAGATTCTATTCTTCTTTACCAGCTTTTTGCTGATGCCTTCATATGACCATTTTTTGTACTTAAGCGTGTTTGGGGAAGATGACTTTTCTTGTGATTCTTAGCAGTTCATAAAAATAAACAACATGCAATGCGTTTGTTTTTGTACAAACAGGGATATTTACATTATACGGCTCTGTATAGTCGGCTTTGGGCATAGCTTTGGGACTGAAGAGTTAAGGCAGAGGCAGAGATGAAGAATCTGTTTAATCTGCTTGATTATTTCAAGCCAAGTAAATATACCTAAGCAACACAGAAAAGAGAAGACAACTCTTTGGTGTCCCCCCCCAGTGGTGTTTTCCATGGATTATGCACCACGCCTCAAGTATCAGCAGCGGGGCCACATGCTGTGGTAGGAGAACCACCTTCACAGACAAGTGTAGCATTATGCACAACATGAATTCATGCAGGTTTGTCCTTTCTAGCCTGTTTCAAATAGACTGCTCTTCTGGGTTTTCTACAGTTTTGTTCTTCCAATACCCTTGGAAGATACATTAATTTCTTTTGCATGACATTGCATGAGATTGAACTCAGCAGTTTTCCAAGACATCTGGTAACGGAATTATGAAATTAAAAAAACCAAGAGAAGCTGCTGTGTTCTTTACAAATGTTGTCTATGACACAGCAATAAATGGATGTTAATGAAATGGAAACCAGTGAATTCAGTCTCTGCTCTTGAGTGGTAAAGTATCTGAATATTTATAGTAGCATTTTATCTGAAGAACTGGGTATGATTTGATGGAATATGCAGTGGCTTCCTGAAACCACTGGGCACCTAAATAACTGAACGAGTGTGTCGTGAGTTTGAATGTAACTTTCACATCTAGGACTGTGTATGTACAGGCAATTACTTGTGTGAACGCGCAGAGGAAAACAGAATGTAATGTCTGCTAGGCAGCCAATAAACTTGAATTATATCTTTCTGTCTCCCTCAGCCAGGAAGTCACCCAGCTATTTTAAAACCTCTATCCATGAACCTGGTCAGACATAAGGCTCTTTCTTGAGGAAAAAAAGGACAGCAAAAGATTTAAAATATCTTGAAATTTCCTACCTCTGTTTATCTCTTGCTGCCTCTTTCCTTCTGTCGGAGGGCTTACAGGCTTTTCCAGCCTAAAGGCAAGAGTCCAGGAATTCTTTCCAGAAGTCCTCCATTTTAAAGGGGTCCCTATGTAACAAGTAGGCAATCAGTGAATCTTTCACTCAAGTTTTTTACCGCTGACCTGTGGTCCATCTCTTGGCAGGTTCCTAGGAAGTTTGCTAATATTTAGATACTAGAGGATGGTGATGACAGTCAGATGACAGCAGTTTGTCACTAGAGTTGTCACTGCTCGCTGGAGTACTAGACCGTGGGGAAACATGGGTGTGTGAACTGTTCTCTGTCACCTGCACTTTGCAAATGTAAAAATGAAGATTTAAAGTTTTGATCTCTTAAAGGTTTCACATGGAATCTACTTCTGGGTTTTCCTTCTGTTTATTGCTGTAAAAGAAAGCTGAGCAGGTTAGTTAAATCCCTGGCCTTTAATGTGGGCAATCAGGGTTCATTTCCTAGCTCCAGTACAGATATAAGATGGGATTTTCAACAAGTTACTCAAAACTTGATCATATAGTAGTAACTGTGTTTAACACGTGTATTTTAAGGTAGTGTCTTTAACTTGTACAACCCATAGCACAAATGAAAGTCTGTCTTCAAGAATTACCTGAAATTATAGAAAAGACAATTGTAAAACGAAAATCATTCCCTATGATATCTGATATCCTGTTACTGTATGTATGCAATATCTTTGTAGCAAACTAATAAACAGCTACGTGCTGATGAAGGGAAATAGCAAAAAGATATGGAAGGGCCATGTGAAAGCAGGAGAGGAAAGAGGCAGAAAAGCAGAGTCAGAGAAAAAAACAATAGATGATAGAGATCTGGGCCGGTCACTAAGTCTTTGATGTTCCTTATTTGTCTCTAATGCTGGAATTTAAGTTTCTTTACATTCATATGACTGATGCCCAGGGCAGAGGGAAATCCATCCTTTGCTCTGTGTGGTCAGAATGCCCCTCCTCTGTTCTGTGCATTGATTTACATTCCTATCACTGCAAAAACGTTGCTTAATTTCTGAGAAGCAGCAGCATATTATCCTTGTTGGGTTCATGAGAGCTTCAAATTTGCATTAAGCACCCTTAGATCTAGTGACTGGTGGACACTTGGGTATAAACCCCAGAATCATGTATATGAGACTGTTAACTTCTTTTACTGTTTTTTTTTTTTGGGGGTTTTTTTTTTTTTTTTTTTGGTAATAAAAACCCAACTCACCAAAACCTAACCAGAAACTAAAAGCAAAACTGGAGGACCTTCCCATGGCTTGTGTAGATGTTTACTTGTATCTTTGTGACAGTGCTACCATTCACATGGGAAGAGCTTAAACTATGAAGTCTTTCCAACACTCCAGAGACGTTATTTTTAGTAATAGCTTGAATCCTCTGCACCCTTTCCCATCAGTTACTGAAAGGATTGTGGAGAACAAGGGTCTGGGAAGTTCCTGGATCCTCTTATTACTTCAGGAGTGCTAGCCAAAGTCAAAACATCTTGCCTGAAAGTAACAGCCCCACTCAGTAGATGTTTCTGGTATACCACATTGTCATTGTTCTCCTGTGCCAGGCTTTCACCCTCTAGGATCTGGAATGGGAAAACACCCCATTAACAGCTCACTTGGAGAGAGTTATGAAGCCAGTCTCTACCCAGCCCCATATTCCAATGATTGGCTGCAAACCTGTAAATCTGAATTATGCCATATGGTATTACACTATCAGGCATGACAAGGGAATCTATTGGCTCCTAGAAGAACAGTCTTTTAACACAGCAATGATCCCAGAACCTCAAGAAAAAAAAGAATAAAATCATTAATTCTCTTTAAGTGTGCTCATTAGAAATAGTTAGATAGTCTGAAATATGCTAAAGTTAAAAAACCGAAGACTTAGGAATTTTCTGGTGAAACACATTACATCAGAAAATTCCAGCTTGTGGAAACAGAAGCTGTCTGTGAGAAAAATACAGTTTAGCTAAGTCTCCTAATGTGAATTGTTTTAAAGAAGAGATTTGGAATTGACCTTTTTGGAAGAAAATTAATCCCTTTTTCAGAAAACTTTTTATTATGAAATCTTAATGTATACTCTTTCTTAAAAATTCTCTTGATCTGAATTTTTGTTCTGATTTGGAATGGAAAAAAAATTCAAAATATTGAAAAACCTTTACGGAGTAACAAAACAGATTCAACATAGTTGTTTTGAAGGTCCAAGCTCAGAGGTCATCTGATGAGTGAAAAAATAAGTTTTCCTTTCAAGCAGGCTGAGTTATCATGTCAGATTTCTTTATGCATATTTGATAATTCTATTAAATATTTTAAATGAAAAATAAGGATTTTTAATAAATGTGTTCATTTTAGTGTTGTTATTTCCTACCAGAAGCATAGAGAAGTTGCTTGCCACCAAGTAGCATTTATTAATAGTTGTGGAAGGATGAGTCATATGTTCATTTTACAGTTTTCTTAAGGATTATTGTCGAGGCATGCACCCGCTTAAAAATCTGTACTAAATGAGTGATCACAGTTTAATAGCAATGCATGTTTGTGCTAGAGGTGAAACTCCTTAAAATCCAGGAAAGAACTTGGGCTAGTCATGGGATATGTGCTGTCACATGTCTCTGCATGTTGTAGAGTTTCTGTTTCAGTCTGGATTTGGAATCTATCATTTAAGGGTAGCTCAGTAACTGAATAAATCCAGGAGATCTGAGATGTTCTCAGTATTGTGTATCCCTGGCCAGATGTAACTGAAAAATATGTATTTGTTAAGGAAATTAAGTATTAGTTATTTTTATGAAGGGCACATTGCTCATGTAGTTACTTAATATGTGTATTACCGATACTGATAAAGAGGAACTTTCATACATTTCAGTTCTTAGCGTAGTGTATATTTAAAAAAAAAAGTCTTCTTTTGCCTTCCCACCTGATGAGGGCCGTCAGGACCAGTCCAGCATTGAAAAACTGGTTGATATTTCTGTTTAAGAAGCAAAGTAAATAAAAGAAAATCCCTGGAGTGGATACCTCTGCCATGTTCTCTTGGAAGGCTCTTAATTGGACAGAGGTGCCCTCTGTCCACGCACAGAGCCCGGTGATCAAACACACGTGGGGAATTAATTCCTGCAGACTTTATAGCCACCTCTGCACAATAACAATAAATACTGAAATAAATGCAGAGCGCTTTCGCTGGTTGGTTCTCAAAGCAGTCTACAGACCACTTAAACAGTAGCGCATTGATTTTTCTCACCCTTGGAATACAGCGATCCTGTGTCAAAACATGGCTGCCGCTTAAAAGCACATAACAAAATTACACAGTGTTTAGGACAGGAATTAAAACTTGTGGTAAAAACTACAGGGTATTTTTAAGGGTACAAAATCTAAGAGTTATATGGACTATGCCCATCTTTTTTGATGTGTGTCTGTCATTGCTGTTTGACTTCAGAGCCAGAAATCTGCAGAAAATGGCTATATTATCGATCCTTAGTCAAGGAACCTCTCTTGTTCTTCCACGATTACCTTCCTTTTCTTATTTCTAGCACTGAACTTCTTACACTGTGCATAAGTGCAGTCTTACCAAAACAAATAGTTGAACTTGACCAAAGCTGGAGAAGCAATTGTAGTATTGTTGGCCAAATCTGTTAATTTTATCAAGCTAGTTGGATACCAGTAGCAGAGGAACAGAGGATGGGAACTCCAAATACTCCAGGAAAAGAGCCCAATCCCCAGCTGTGCTTGAACAGCCTGCACTGAAGTCTGTGTTTTCAGAGCTTAGCTGCTTGTGGTACCTAAGCTAGGCTGGTGGAAGTCGGTCCGGGCGTGCCTCTCTCTGCTGTGACCAGGCTTGAGAGCACACTGTGCAACCTGTCACTCCTAAGGTACTTTTGAATAAGTGTCACCAATAGCATTGAACTTCTTTACAGATGTTACCTCAAGCTGTCAGCCCTTCTCCAGGAGCTTGGAGCTACCACTTAAAAGGCCTTATTCAGTACATCTTCTTTAATCCAAATGTATTTGTTTGCATTTGCTCAGATTAAATGCAGGTGATCTTGAAAATCTTGGTATCTTTTGTTTCTTCCATGTCTATCTTAATATTTCTTTTCAGTGAGGCTGAGATGCAGTGATAATTTCCTTAGTTTTTATTTGTCTTTTTCATGTGTGTATGTGTGCATATCTATCCCAATTATTCAGTTTATAGGAAGATGTCCCAGTTGGGTTTCAAAACTCTCCTGCAATAGTAACTAATAACTTTTCCTAAGCTCTCTGAAATCCTGCATTAGAAATTTGAATTTGAGTACTTCATGGTTTCTAGTACCAAGTTGCCTCACACCACCATGTTCTCTATTGGCTCCTCCCTTACTTATAAGAAACTGATGGAAAAAGATTAACAAACTTTACCACATTTTTATTTTTCAAGGTTTAAGGGGAAGAGAGTGTCAAAGACTGAGCAGTCTTTCTTTTTTTTCCCTTGCTCATATTTTCAGAGCCCTGAAAGAATATCCTCGATAATAAACGCTCTATCATTGAATGTTCAGAAGTAATAGTTTGGACTCTTACCTCAGATAAAATTGGAAGATATTATTGAATTCCATTACCAGCAGTTTAAAGATGCAGGGTTTGGGTGGTTTTTTTTCATGGTAAGCTCTAATGACACAGTGTTAGAGGAACTACTGTGTGTTCAGCAGTGAGGAATGAAGCTCTAAAGGTCTGGAAGTTTGGAAAAGTTCAGATGCCTCAAAATTCTTGGATTCCTCTCAAAATTTTTTCTTAGCTGTATAAATCTACCACCCAGCTGTCATCCTCTGAGGAATTAGCAAAAAAGCGTATTTATAAGACAAATTGTTTGGCTGATGGAGAGAAATATGTTAGCAATATTTTTTTGATTCACAGTTGAAAGTAGAATATTTCTTCCATTGCAGTCAGAAGTCAGGGCTGCATGTAGGTTCTTTCCAGCAAACTTACAAAAGCCTTTTTCTTTCTGCAGGCATTTAGCCACACCACCGTGGGCTGTGATCTTGTCAGTTCTCATAAGCTAGTAACACCAATGGTAACAAAATACTTTCCCTAGTTATAGGATGTACATTTCCATGAATCGGTTTGGTTCATCTCATACATGAAGTGACAAATCTTTTTTTTTCTTTTTTTGAAAGCATGAAGAACACTGGAAGAATTTTGAGCAGTTTTCTCACTATTAAAAGCTAGTCAGGAGAAGAGAAACTGTTTCTTATAACTGAGTCAGTAATGGCAAAAACCTGTTGGGCACAGACATAGCCTGAAGGGCTGGTAGCACCTTTACCTGTGGCCGTCCTGGTGAGGCAAGCCGACTAAATCAGATGGAATCAGTCCCAAAGCATGTAAATGAGCTGGTAATTCATGGTACAAGATTTTGCATCTTCTGCAACGCAACCCAGCATCTGGGGTAATAACACCAGAAAAGACAAAGTAAATGGGAACTCTCTCTCCATTGCTATATAAGCAATTATCATTCAGGTGGATTTAAAAGGGCTTTACAGCGTAGCTCGTTTATACAATGTGTTAATGTGTGTTACTTCTCTCGCCACTGAAAGCCAGCCACTTATGAACTGAAACATGGCATCAATTCAACAGCATGTAGCAGCAAACTACAGCATGGCAGACGCTGAGCACAGCAAACATCTCCAACTGAAACAGCCCAGAGAGCAGCAGGAGGGAGAATTTAAATTGCACAGTGGGTATTTAGATATGACTTGCAACTTGAGGTGACTTGTGGAAAAAATTACCTGGGGTTGTTAGTGATCAGTGATCGGGACGAGCTTGGTCCTGAGCCTCACTTAGAAGATGGCACTGCTAATGCTGCGGTACTCCCTGGCACTGTAGCGTAGCGGCATGTTGTTGTTGACTCAAAAAGAAAACAAACTTTTGAATACATTGCCAACACTACTAGCAAGAGCAGCTGAGTTTTCTCCTCTTAAATAGACCTTGCAGACATAAGTAGAGCTCAACACCTGAGTTCCTCTGACAACTCTGTTTTAATTTTGTAATATTTCAATGGGTAATACTTCTTTGAATAGGTAGGTTATTAGAGAGAGAGATGCATTTGCTGCTCTGCAGCAATAGGTCTCTCTTCCTGTGAAAGCAAAGCATTATGAATGCAAAAGACTTTTCTTGCTAACACCATTGAGAAGATGGAAGTTCTGGTGGGAAAACATCCAAGTGAAACTTTGGCTTCACTCAGCTGGAGTGGCACAGTCTCCGTACTAGCAGCACCTTCTTCCCCCCCCCCCCCCCCCCTTTTTTTTTTTTAAACCACAAACTTCCCTGTGTCACAGCTCTGTGCAAATATTTCCCATATGTCAGCTGGCTGATCCAGTAATCACTTAGGGCTGGAGTGTAAATTACACAAGCGGCAGCATGCACACAAATATCTGACTTGTACAATTCTGTAATTCGATGAGATTTAACCATGGTGAATTGAACTGATTTTAAATTAAAAACTTTATTTTAATAGCTGTATAGATTCAGTTCTAGAAGGGCTATTATTCTGTCTCCCACTTTACCCCTAGCTCATGTAGAAAGTCTTGCTTGTGTTTTAGTGGTGCCTCTCTTGCTGTTTGCTTTCTCCATTTGCTTTCATTTCTAGCCAGTGTGCTGTCGTTATGCCATGAACTAGATTCTTTGGGTAGGAACTATCTTTTTTTGAACATCTAGAATGTGCATGGCATTTTGTAAACAAATTAATTAATAGTGTATGCTATTGTTTATTTTATACCTGTAATATTGCTCTCGAGCAGTTGACTGTAATGTTTCAGACAGGGTAATAGCCAGAGAGTGTTTTGATTTTAGGGAATTCTGGGAGGCTTTAAATTAATCTTTTCCTTCAAGGTGGTAGGAGCGCACTCCTCAGCACAACACTGGCTGAGTATACGCTGACATTCATGGGAGGCAGAAGAAATATAATGGTGCGGGGGACTCAGACTTCTGAGACTTTTTAAAAAGAAAAGCTTTTTAGAAAAGAATGCTTTGAACAGCCTTGGCTGCAGGTTTCACTCTCTGCTCGTGTGCACGTGTCTGTGTGCACAGGGTTCCTCTTGCCCCCAGCAGCCACTGGGCTGTGTGGGGCTGGTGGGTGGCCAGTGAGCTGGGGGAGCCGGTGGCTGGCTCCGGGCTGTGGTGCAGGGGGCGGAGGAGCCCCTGCTCCTAACTTCGCAACTGGTCTTGCTGATGGAGTCACCTTCTGCCATCTCGTCACCACTTTTAGTGTACTCTCTCTGCACCCGCAAAGATTTAAAAGTATCTTTGCAGACACTTCTACTGACCAGTCTTTACACTGGCTCTAACAGTTCCTGTGCAAGTCTTAGCTTGCCCCCTTTCCCCTTTTGCTTTCCTTTCCTTGGTTTCCTATTTTTCTTGGGTTTCTGCACTTCCAGTTTCTTTTATTCTGCCTTACTTTGCCTCCTTTTTTCAGTTTCTTTTTCTCCTGTCTCCCTCTTTTATTCCCCAACATTTTTTCTTTGTAGTACAGTTGCAGGAATGGACATTGAATGCTGTGGAAAAAAAGAATAGAAATGGTTTCTCCATTGGAGATTTATTAGACTTATTTGTCCTTTCTCCCCAGCTCACCTTCATCCTCTCCTTCACAGTTGTATTGATAGTAAAAGCATATATTTTGCACTGAACAATACTGTGAATGAGTGTAGCCTACAGTATGCCATGAGCAGACTCAGTCACAATGATTGAAGTGCTTGTTGGATTATAGCTGACAATAAAGAGGTTGTAAATGTGACCTTTGAGTTATATTGCTTAGCTGCCATTTTTATGAGTCCTTCTTTTCTTCTTTTTTTGTTTCTTTGTTTCTGGAAGTAAAAAAGATGCAAGCTCTCTTCCATGGTTTTGGGCAGTGTCTTTGCCTGATTGTGTAAAACAATCAGTCATTAAAGTTAGGCTTTAGCCTCATCCTCAAGATTAGGAGGAATAAAGCTCAAACCCAACAGGCAACTTAGTAGAATTTCCACATTATGAGTCACATTTGATATGAATTGGCTGAGCACGCCCCTGACAAGAACACCACCAACATGGACCTCTACGTGAGGTGAATTTCTGAGTAAGTACGCAGGTGCCTGCAACTTTTCCTCCTCTGGGTGGCTGCACAGTCCAAAGAGGTAGTGGAATTGGCTTAGATAAGGATTGCCTAAGCCAAGCTGGCTGGTACCAGTAGACAAGGCTTGTTCTGTCCATCCCCCCAAGAAGATTTCTGGGTAGTCCTGGAGCTTCTTTGGGGATGACTCTGAGTTCAGGGGAGCTTTAATGTGGGGAGCAGTGGAAGTGCTGTGTGATTTTCATTGGGCAGAGAGAAGAGCTCCCACAGAGAGCAGTAGTCCTTGATCATGGATGAAGGTGGAAACTACACCTCCCTGCACCTGCTGGAATAAGCCTGGCCTTAGATATTCTTTTTCAAAGTTTCTTTTAATGTCTCTGTAGCAGCTATGTAGAAATCATGTAGGAAAATGAAGCTCTTGTTGCCTTCAGTTGCAAGGGGAAGAAGTAGAGCAATTCTTTACCATACTTTCTATAGCTCAGAATTATTTACTATAACAATTATTTCTGGGAGTTCAGAGTAATTTTAGGATCTTTTTTTTTCTGGCAAAATCCCACAGAGATAAAAATGGCTCTTGCCACACTGGTACAGTGGCAACCACTGCAAAGCAAAGTGCTCCCCTGAGATGTGCAACTCAGCAGTTTCCCACTGAGTGTTGGACCAGCTGTGGAAGGAGGAGGAATAAAAGGTGATATGAGTTAGATTTATGCTGATGTACGAGGTGAGTGTAGATTTTTTGCTTAGAAGTTGCTAGAAGGTCATGGTATTTTACCAACTGAGATTTATACATTTGAAAATGAACCTCCAAATGGGAATGTTTCCAAAGTCTAATAAAGCAGAGCTATGCTCATACACTGACCTTGGCAGGACTGCAGGTAAGTTCCACAACTTCTACCACCTTATAAACACTAAGATGGGTTATATAGAAAAAACTATAGAGGCTCTATTTAGAGACTTATGGTAGCAAGTAGGCAGAAAAACTTCAAAACCACCAACTTAATTTATTGAAGGTCTCAACAGGAATATATAGGAAAAAATTCTGTCTTCCACTGCAAATAGTCCCCCAGCAACCCACTCTATCTGCCAAGAGTACCCAGAATTTAAGGCAGGGGGTGGGGGAACCATGTTAAACCTATTCAGTAATACCACTAAACAGAACTCGAAGGATGAACATGAACCTGAATCTGTATTTTACCTGATTAGCTCAGCAAGGAAGCATATGGCTGAGAGGTTTTTCAAGCTGTACTTTATAATTTCTGTAATTGTATACCGTGGTTGTAGACAACAGAAGAGAACACCCACGGGACTTAGGCACATTTTTTAAAGTTTTCCAGCCTGTCTCTGGATTTCATAAAGGTTCTTAAAAGTTCCTTTTGTGGATCCAAGTTGGGAAAACACAGGTGAGATCAAGAAGTTGTTCCTAGTTCCAACTAAAATGCAGGTAATGCCGTTTTAGGGTTCAGGATCTCTGCTTCCAGGGAGGCAGAGCGTGCCAGAAAAAAACACAGGCCAGAAATGGGGTCTGGACCACTCCGGGGCACAAACTAGAGCAGTTTCAGGAAATGGCCACTCCCACCAGCATCCTCCCAGCTTGCTGGGGCAGCAGGGCACCGTGGCTCTGCCTGCGCTGGCTCTCCGCCACTCCTGAACTCTAGGAATTTCTAGAGGCCAATTTATGCTGCCTTTGCTATATTGGAGCAGCATAAAAAGGCCACAATGAGTGATGGAATATACCTGTATAATTCCAGAAAGTGACAGGAATCACAGTCCTCACACCCGTTTGTAATAATTTTGTATTAAACCATCATTAGTTTCTTCATTAAATCATTTTTTAGAAGTGTATTTTTTTCTTGCATTGTCTTTCCAGGATCAGAAGAAAGCCAAATAATATTTTACAGTGGTCAGACAAAAATGATGTTTTAAATTTTAGTATATTTTGTGATAGGTTGTGTTTTTAGACTTTGTAAACCCAAGATGTACCTATGCCTCTGATGTATTTCAATGTGAAAAGTACTAAAAGGGCTCTTCTAAATAGCTAGGTACTGGTAATGAGTCTAGCCTTCTGCTATAATAAACCTGAAGAGCTACCCCCTTCCTGGCCTTTCAAGTTCTACTTGCCCCAGAGAGGTATAATATTTTAGCATGAATAAGAGGTAGAGTGCACAATACGATATGAATAAGCATGTGTGCTCTTTGGAGCTGCCAGCGTGTTCTGCCTTAGCAGACTTGCTGAAGGGATGGGATTATGAACATGGTCCCAACTGCAGAATTTTTTGTTACATTATCTAACTACTATAATTTTTTCCTAATTTCTCCTTATTGTTTTTCTAAAAGATTTTTTTTGTTATATTTTTAACTTAGTAAAATGTACAAGAAGTTGCTGCTGAGCTTGGAAGTCTATCCTGTGTAGCTCTGACAAACTGGTTCATACTTTAGGGCTGGGTTTAGTTTCTAAGAGTATATTTCACTATGCAAAACTGATTTGAGTTGTGGAGTCTTGCCAGTACTACTCGTAAAGTGGACTCTCACCTAACATAAACTTTTTAGGGCTTATTCTACATCTGCAGTTCGCGATTTGTGGAACAGACAGCCCATGTGCTGGGGGATGTATGGAACTCCCAGCTGGTTTCATTAATGTAGGTTTCCAGTTGTGTGTTGGAGATCTATGTTTGTCCATGTTGAGCAATGTTTTTGCAATGATTTTGGCTCTTCTAGCAGCAAGTCTTCAAAATGGTGGAATTTATACTTGATTATATTAATAGAAAAAAAAAGTACATATTTTTTTTTCCAAGAGTCATATTATTGCTCTTGTAGAAGAAGCATCATTCACCAGATATTGATCCCTATCCTCTGGTTAGAAGGGCTGGTCTTCCAGTTCCATGAAACAGTTCCTGGCACAGCAAATAGGAACCTTTTGCATTTAAATGTAATTGCTCTCTCATGAAAACAGAGTATAGTACCAAAGAGTTGTGCCTGGACTCCATACCTTTTCACAGAAAAGACTGAACCTTGCCTCTGTTTTGGTGTGTGTTTTTTGGGTTTTTTTTGTTTCTTCTTTGGGTTTAAAAAAAAATTTTATTTAAGTAATATTTAAGTAATAAAGCCAACTTTGAGTGGGAGATCTTACCTTATTCCCATGCTCACTTGAGTCTTGCTGACTATATTGACTTTGTATTTTGGGACTCAGACCTGCACTCAAACCTGAACTTGTCTTTTGTCCAAACTGTGTGAATGTAAGCCCATAAATTGGTGTGGTCTTAAGTAAGCCTCAGTGCATGCCAGATGAGGCGTCCTGGGACTGTGGTATGTATCAGTACAGATCTGAGTTTGTCCCTCTCTAGAGAGAGGACCTGCCAGGTGCATTGCAATCACAGCTCTCCTGCGGTACTCTCATATGGTTCATGTCAGGCAGATAAGGTGAATGCAGGGTCCTTCTAGAAGAATACCAGGGAGGTAAATGGGGTATTTAAGCAATGTGTGCCAAGGCTGACCTCATAGTACTGAGGATGCAGTGCCCTGAACAACAGTTTGGCGATTTGGGTACTTAAAGCCGGATCAGGTTGTCTTTCAGGCTTTAGTATATTTTTACATACATGTCTTCCTAATCTGCAACATAAGCAAAACCTGCATAACCAGCAGGACTGTTTTGTGAAATGCAGAGTAGAGTGAACTGAAGGCTACAATACTACGTCTGTTTCGCTTTTTGTGGTCTATTTAATTTCTGTTTCCTCTCTGCTATAATTTTTTCCTCTGGAATTGGATGTAGAAAAGTCCAGTTTTTGTCTTTCCCTATATTTTGACATTATTTTGACTCAGTATTATTATTATTACCTCACTATTAATATGCAAGAGTATTTGCACATTATTTCCTCTCACTTCCACAAAATACATGATTCTTGACCAATACAGAATTTTATACATCTACTTTTGTATTCTTTTTTAAAGTATTCAAAAGGGTGAGGCCTAGTGTGTTGTCAACAATTGATTTTGTAGGTCAATTTGAATTTACTCTTAGAATACACGTAAAAAGGGACAGCAGCTTCGAACTGTGTGGCTCACTAAATCGTGCAATACAAACTGCATATACTAACCTTTCTGGAGTTACTTCTGCTGTAGACATACGCTGTGATTATAGTTCATTGAATATACAAACCCCACATAATTAGACTGAACATTTGGGGCCTTGAAGGTAAAAAAATGCAAAGATGTCATACTTCGCATCAGTTTTCTCCCTTGTCTTCCTGACACAGTACAAAATCTTTAGACATGTTTGAATATACTGTCTATCTAAATACACTTTTACCTTGGGAGACAGGTACTCTAGAACTGAGAAGGCTAATTGCTCATGTCTTTGGAGATCAGGGAAATATAGTTCTACCTTCTCTAGACGGATGCATCTACGTTAGTAATTTAGTGTCCTGGAAGAGTGCTTCTGGTGCAGAGAGCCACTTCCCTGAAGGTAATGTGTGTAATGAAATTTGTGCTATGAACTGAAACTCAGCAGTCTGTGATGGGACAGCATACCATGTCTTGTGTTGCCTGTATTACACCTACAGAAATCATACATGGACTGACCTTTTTAAACACAAAGTTTATAAACTTTAGTGAGAGCTAATTAATTCACTAATAATGAATAATTACAACTGCTGAGAGAGTGGACTGTCGTTAGCGCTTGTGAATGAAGTATAGGATATCTTGGTGAAGCCATTTGACAATCTGCAAGACTACTTTCATGGGAGTAAAAATTTTTTTTCCCATTTTCATATATCTGGAATGGCACACCTAACTGTTCTTAATCTTTCTGACAAAATTGTTTTGTGAGAGATTAGAAAGAAGATATCTGAGGTGGGTAGGGGGTGCTTTTTGAAAAAAATAATGAGGCAGGTTGAAGCTGTGGATGTGTCAGAAAGTTCAGACCCCTGACTGGGAAGCTGCTACTCAAACTTTATACTGAGGATCTTTTTCCCTGTCCTGACCCCTGTCCCAAAGTCTGGCACTTGGCTTTATAGCACATCGGCCAGTTCTTCAGTCAGCATTTCCTCAAACATTTATAGCTCCACTTTAAAGGTGGAATTCTCATCCTGAAGATGATAATCCTTCATCATGTAAAATGACCATGCTGTAATAAGATCTTCTTGCAGGGTGCAAATGTGTTATTAGGTGTCAGTCTGCAGGCTCGGGTCATCCACCAGCTGTTATACTGCACAGGTTGTATTTTTTTGCAACATTTGGTGGAACATTTCAGGACTGTGGGATTATCTGAACCAGATGTGAAAAGCCATCTCC
The DNA here is from genome assembly GCF_030936135.1 of Gavia stellata. Lineage (NCBI taxonomy): Eukaryota > Metazoa > Chordata > Aves > Gaviiformes > Gaviidae > Gavia > Gavia stellata. Next base: position 16,146,365 of record NC_082598.1, on the reverse strand, counting down.
CTGACACAAGTGTGCAATTAGTCATAAGTGATTACCCATGACCCCTTATGTGCAAGGGGAGGGAAACTTAGGGTTAACTGCTGTCTGCACCTTAACTGAAGAGGGCTATAAAAGTTCCTCTTTTTTACTTCTCAGACTTCAGCCAGTTTTCTGCTTGTTCTTGCTTTTGAGATTTTTCAGGGACGTGTAAACCAGGAGAAACCTAGAAACCTGAGTCCTACTTGGAAGACTGTAACAGAAAGTCATTGAGAGACCCAAGTCCTAGTTTTTCTGCACCTTTCTCTTTCATTTGCAGTTACAAATTCAGTGTAATATCACAGCCTCTCACCAGTGAAGGGACTGGATCTGTTGGCCCAAGAGCAAAAAACAAATTAAGGACCTCCCTCTGGCTAGATAACCCTTCTCTTTTGTATGGAGTAGGACTTAATTTTGAGTTACCTCTGCTGCCAACAGCTCCAGTAACATGACAAAGGGAGAGATAATGAGACTCTCACGGGGCTTTACCTGTCAACATCAACACCTTAACTCCCTCTGGAAACCGATAAGCAGTCAGCACAATTCCTAGACCACTGCTCAAATACCATTTCTAAAAGCTAACACAAACCAACTCTGTTTCTGGATAGATCTAACTGGCATCTCTATCCCTGTGTATCTGTACAGCTCCTAATGCAGCGGGCTTCCTATAGGTGCTGAGACATATGTTTGCTGACATAATTAAATGGGTGACTTTATAACAACATGCAGACCTCTGTAGAAATCCAGTTACATAGCTGTGATGGCACTGGGAATTGTGTGAAGCCTTTTATTATTTAGAGCCAAATGGAAATATCAAATGCTTTTGGCAAGCTACATGTTAACTTACGTTCTTTTGTTGATTAACGATTTCCCTTTGTAGGACAGGTTCATCTTTACCTCTCCAGTGTGATTTTCACACCTGCTTTCCCTCAGTTATGGCTGTAGGCTATAAACTGGTCAAGGGTCTACATTTATTTATGAAAGAAAGGGCCACAGCTCAGACACAGTAAAAGAAAAAGGTAGCTGGTGCTACATAGACTTTGAGCAGCAGGTGGAGATATAAGCCCCCACAGGTTGTAAGCTGTTGTCACGGAAGGTAGGAGTAGTCAAAGATGACTAAATCGAATGGCCTTCTAGCTACTTTCTTCTCTTCAGCCAAAATTACCTCAGATTTATCAACACTGAGCCTTACTTGTTAGTTCCCATCTGTGTCTCTAACACAGCTGATCAACAGCTAATGCAGACTTGGAGGATGTGGGGAAATCAAGTGGTACCATCCGCTTTCTGAAGATGCTGCCTGAAAGCAGAGCTGCTCCCTGACCCTTTCAGAGGACCTATGCCCAAGGAGCCCAGGACAAAGCACATGTCACATGAGATCCTCAATAGTAAGCACAACAATTGGTCATGGCTGGCTTTGGAAAAGGATCAGACCTTCACAATTTTGCTGTGGTTGGTAAACTACCTAACAGCACTGCGGGTCCTAGAGCAAATCCCAGCTGGAGCACTAGACTTTCACCCACAGCCATGAGGATAGGTGCCAACAGACCAGATCATATCTCCTACCCTGTTCAGGTCAACAGAACATGGAGAATTAGGCCCTGTGAGAGTTGTCTCATGACAGCTACTTTTGTGGACAGTGGAAATTTGGATTGTCTGAATGAAGTCATGAGTGGGGTATAAACCACAGCTTGGCCAGGGACCTCTTCCAGAGAGTTTTGGGTTCCCAGTGCTGGCCAGGTGCAGACAAAGAAGCTTTGGCGCTTGCCCCCTGGAGAAATTTTCCTTCCCTTCAACAGTAGTCAGTTCTTTCTGAATCTGCATGATTTTAAGAAAGAAGGAACATCTCAGTTTAGATTTAAGTCTTTCATCATCTTTCTTGAAGGTTTTTTTCCCCCTCAAGCGCTTACCGTCAAGTCTGGGCTGCATGAAGCACATTTACTTTTGAGTTTTCAAGCACTGCCTGCTCTGTAAAATTTAATGGACATCAAGGGAAGAATATTTGTTGGTCAAACAACAATTTTTCAAGATTTATAGTTTCTATCACTCCTAGTTATGACCTTACCCTCCATCCCAGCCACCCCTCTCAGCATGCAGCTGAATTTTTCCAGTTTCATGGTACACTTGAAGTTCTTCAGAATTCAGTATTCATACTGAGTCCTGACAAAGCGTTGAGTGTTCGCCCGAACGTTCAGATAAATATTAGACCCTAGCATTACCCTCCAGGTGGAGAAAAAAAATCAAAACAACCTTTGGAGGTAAGGTCAACTCCATCCAATGCTTCCTTGTCAGCTGTGACAGCTCTGTCCTGACCGCGCATATGTAGGCCCCGATCCTTCTCTGCGGCCGAATGGCTCCGGGTACAGCCTGAGCAGAGGATGGGCAAGGGTTGGTGACACCTGTATGTGGACCTGGTCCCTGGGCAGAAAGTGAGATGCTGTTCCAGCAATAAGGTATTAGCAGGAGTGGAGGAGAGCTCTGACTGTAATTTCCCTTTGGCAGCTTAGATACACGCTTAACTTTGAATGTGGGAGCAGGTCCGTGGAAGCAAAACGGCCCGTTCGCCTCCTCGCAGCGTGAGACGTGCTGAAGCCTTGTGGGATCAGCGCTCTTGTTTGGATTTCTGAATTCCTGCCAGATCAGGGCATTTAGTTTGGACCATAAGAGAAATAGAAGCTGTTCACAAGGCTTGGGTCCAAATTTCCACATCATCTGCTGTATTTGGAGATCAGGGTAGAGGTTTGAGCCTGCCATAAAAGTAGAGGGAAAAGAAAGCAACATTTAATAAAGAAATTAAATGAACAGGAAAAATAGGGAATGAAACCAAAGGGCGTCCATCCATGTTCTTGGGTGTCATAAATTAGGAAGGGAGTAGCACTAAACAGAGAAAAAGGATAGGCAGGGGACAATGGAATACTAAACCCAAAGGTAAAATGAAGCCAGTTTTCAGTGGTATAGTGAAGGTGAAGGTGACCAAGCTTTGATTGATTACTCACCTGGAGTTAGAAGTTAAGACTAATGTCTTCTTTGGCAACTTCTGGCTGCAGGTGCTGGAGACTGAGATAGGAGCAGCTGTAAGACCCCAGTCTTGCACCAAGACAATGTGAACAGCTCAAATCTCTTTTGTTGGACTGCTACTGAAGTTCCCAGTTGGAGCCCTTTGTGTGTCTGGTTGGAGAAAATCAGAATATGCCTGATGTGAAGGACATCATATTTGGGTGATGGGGCTGATTTATATAAACATAAGACATTGGTAATGAATATTGTCATGATTAATTAAGATTGGAAATTGGACAATTAGCAAGAAATGCAATATAGTAATGTTTAATTGGAGAAAGTATTATCTCTGTTACCCTTTTGAATCTCATTGCAGAAAATTGCCATTGGATGAAATGACCATACCCATTAATTTAATTGGAAAATAACTTTAAGAAGAAAGGTCTGATGCTTCATAATAAAGGTGGTGTAAATTTTACAGTATTTCTTAACAGCCAAAAAAAGAAAAATATTAATGGAAACATCTATATTTCATTGCATAAAAGGCAAATCAGGAGTAGAGTCATGGGTTTCCTTCTGAACACCACTTCCGTATTTGGAGTGATTTTCACTGTCTTTCCAAAAAAACTAGGAACATGCTTCAAAATTTTAAGTTGCCAGTGTGGCAGCAAGAGGTTTAAATATCATTAAAGCTCTCTTAATTCAGAATAACAAGTAATATTATGTGCTGTCAAACCACAGAACATAAATGATGACTGAATCACCTGGCACTGTCTCTTTAACTCAAGACCTGCCATGTCTGAATGTGTGGGGTGGTTTTATTTTTCTATTTGGGGCTGCTGCTTCTCTGTTCCCCTCTCCTCCATGTGAGTTTATTTTCTATTCTGTTTTTTGTTGTTTAGGTAGGTGCAGTAATGGCATTCCCAGGGCAGCGTTGGGAAGCACCAGCTTCCTTTCTGGAATAGGAAAGCAAAAGCTATTTCAAAGCTGAAATCTGATTATGCAAAGCACCCTGCATTTGGGGCAAATTTTCATGAGGCTAAGCATAAAATGCTACCATGTACATTTCTTCCAATGGCTAAGGAGGGATATATATTAAACAATCTGATCTTTAATCCTTGGTATTAGATTATTTATTTGTTTTAGGCAATGAGGGATGTTATTTGATCTTTTCCTCACTGCCATTTGTCTTGCAGTCTACTCTGCAGATGCACTGGGAAAAGATTATGTTCCTTCATCTCCCAAATAAGCTTTTTGTTTGTTTGTCATGGCTTTTGTACAGCTTTCAAGCCTGAACTTCTGTGTGGGCTTAGGTAAATTTCTGTTCTCCTTGAAGCTAAAGAATACAGTAACCTGTTTAAAGGAATCAAGCTATGAAAACACCACCTTTTTCTCGTGCACCAGTTAATCCACAAGATATTTAGAGGCATGGTATCTGAGTGGACACACCTTTGAAAGATAATAAAAATAATTTGATAAAAGGTTAAATGAATGTAAAATACTGAAATAAGACTTTTAAAATGTTCTTTGAATCTCCTCAATGTCTGATTTAGAAATTTTGTTAAATAAACACGCTAATGCATGCATACACACATGTGTGGCTTTCTGAAAGCTATAGGACTTGAAAAATAATGTTACCTTTCTCTGTTGAAAGTATTTAATACTCTGCCTTACATCTTCATCATCTTTAACTCGTTAATTCTTGCTACACTTCCCTGAGGAAAGGGAATATTACTACCATTTTACATGTGGAGAGCTGAGGCAGGGAGATATTAAGGTCCGCGCTCATAAGGGAATTTCATGGTGTAAATCCTCCAATTATGCTGATATTAGTGGGACTTGGATGCCTGTATGCCTGGGAACCTCTATGATCTGCGCTGAAATCTTTTTGGCCAAGCAAGCACCAGGAGCCTGGGTCAGGCAGGAAATTGAAGCCGTGACTGCACAGAGATGTTAGGTTAGTGCTGTAGCATTTCTTTCTGCTGCTCTCTCCTCTTCAGCTGCCCACCTCCCAGTCCTCACAGGCCTTTGCTCATATAATGGCTACGTGATGAGTTTGTATGAACCAGATGAGATCTGTTAGCTTGCTGTACATTCAAGGTAGCTCTAACTCAGTGCCTTGACTTTGCAAACAAGGATCCCTAGCAGGTACCTGGCATCCAGTTTGTGCCAAGAGCTAAGGCCGGAGACTAAGAGTAGCACAGCATAAGCTGTGTTACAAGTTTCAAAATGTTGACGACTGTTGAGCTATCGATCCAAACAGCTTTATGAGTCCCCAGTCCTTGTGCTGAACAATATTTAAAGTAAGTTATGTAGTTAAATTCTGTTTGAAAACAAAATTCTTTGTATTCCCTTTTCAAGTTTTCCTTCATCTTTATTTCGCATTCTGTAGGTAAAAGCTGTCGATTGCATTAGGAGCTTTTATTCCTTTGCTCTGACAGATTGTCACCTTAAAAATTCTGTAAGTTCTACAATTCCTTGATTCTTTGCTCGGGAAGCATAAGAAAGATGATATTTTGGATTAGAAATCCCAACTGAAGTATCACCATTTCATTGTTTACTTAGATTAGGCTAAAAACATTTGTCATTAGGAACGCAAGAGGTAATTTCCTGCCAGAACACCCAAACCTTTGACATTTTTCCTTCAAAAATCCTTAAACGTGTGGTAGAGTATCAAAGCCTTTTACCTACCATCATCAGCAAAGGTCAATAGTTTCTGACAGATGCATATTAGGCCTGACTTAATTATGACTGAGTGCCACAATGTTTTATAACATCTGTTATCCAGTGACTAAAAAGTGTCTATAATTCTATTTTTTTAAAAGACTAACAGATGAAAATGACAATTTCGGTTGGGAAATCTGAACTGGCAGAAGAAAAAAAAAAAATCCTTTTTTCCTGGAATATTTCTAGTAATTGCTATAATTTTGTGGCAACTCAAACTTTAAAAATTCCCACACGTGGCCTTGACAAGGTCAGCAAGGCCTCAGTAACTTTTATGTTTCCTGCATGATCCCTGCAGGTTAAAGAGAGGGCCTCACTGAAAGGAGGCCAGCCTGCAGAATAAAAGCTTTCCTATAGCCCTGAGGAGCAGCTGTTCCTGGGCTGCTGTAACCGCTCTCCAAAAAGCCCATTTTCACAACTCGAGCAAAAATCTACCTGCTAGATGATTGAAATGTCAGATTGCTCAGGTCACGTAAACCATTTCACAAATAAAGATCCTTGCTTGGGCTCCAGCATTCAAGCGTAGAAGCTGAATATGACTGCCCTGCTCGGGCACAGCTTGCAGCCATTGCACATTATGCTGTATCGATTTTAGGTTGATATTTACCATAATGGCACTTGAGTATCTTCTCTGTAAAATAAACAGTGATCAACAGAGCTGTACTGAACTTCATGGAGTCCTTGCTGCCTTTTTTGAAGAAAAGCTATTTGTGTTAAAGTCATGGGTTTTATTTTCATTTATTTATTTTTTATTGTAGATTTTATTCATTACTCTTTTAGGAGAGCTGTAGTTTCAGATGAAGATACTGACATGCAAGGTTCTTGTAGTAGGGACACATTAGAAGCAAAGTCCATCCGTTCAGCAGATTCTTCGTGGTCTGTGACACTCAGGTAGTTTATATTTCAAGTACAGTGTTACACAAAGCACTCTGAAGTCTGAGAACTTCTGCTCAGTGTTTGGTGCTAACGCTTCAGGACTGCGTCTGCAGCGCACAGTATCCAGAATAGTGAAACTGGTCATGTTTCTAAGGTATGGAATTGGGGCCAAATCCTGACTCTGAATCATTTACTACAAGACAGCCAGGATTTACCAGCTTGTTTCCATTTCTGGTCTTGTCCAGACAGACGGTACCAGCCTGGGCAGCTCATTTGACCTCTAAGGCCCACGTTTGTCTGCTCCAGCTCTATACACCTAAATAAGGTGCCTAAGCTAGGAGCCTGGGCACCCACAAGTTTTTCAACTCTAAGTGTAAAGACAACTGTGGGAAGGTCTGAATCATGCTCCAAAAGGGTCCGTCTGCTGAATGGAGGTAACCTCAGACCTGATGTTAAGCAGATGAATAGAAGGCTCAAAGCCTTACTTCCTTACCTGAAAAACTAGGGAAGTGTTTTGTTGGTGTATGTTTCTGTTGTTGAAGTCCTCACAGTCAGTACCAGGAAGACTGGTGCTGTTGTGGCTCTCAGAGATGGTGCAAACCTTGGGGGGATCCTCTCTCCCCTGTAACAGTCTTCAGATGAGGTGAAATATAGTCTGAATTCTCTTTTCTGGCTTGCAAATCAGGCCAAGGAGCTGCTTTCCAAGCAAGGATGCTTTCTGAAAAGCACAGGGCTTCTCAAACAGCTGAACTGGGTCATTCAGTTTTGGAAATATATATATCTCAAAATGCCAAAGATTCATTTGGGCTGGGTCTGAATAAAACATTTGAAAACTTTACTCCCAGAACAGTGGCCCATGTTTGGCTTTCTCTGAACTTGAAGCTAGGAATCCGTACAAGATCGAATTTTACTTCACTGGTCTTCCAGGGAAATTTGTCTGAGCTTCCTCTCTGCATTTCTGAATTACTGCTAAAATTTGTGATTGTTGAGTTACGTACAGAGAATCCCGATCTAGAAGCAATAATAGGATCTGAGGCTCTGCACACGTTTCAAAATTTGGGAGATGGAAACTTTTCTATTGAATAGAAATGCATATTTATTACTCAGCAAATCACAAATAATTTTTCTAAGCAGCAAGTTCAGGAGCTAACAACTAATGGAGTGACATGTGAGGGAAATTACAGACCATTTTAGAACTGCTGGACAATTCATCAGATCTTGCTTCATTTGTCACGTATGTACAAAAGCTGCTATACTTTATTATGCCCATGCTGTACTGCACTAGAGTGCCCTAGGTGGGGATGGCTTTGATTATTTCCTTTTCCTGATGGACAAATATTGAGCTGCTACTTAGTTTTCTTATTCATATAGGTCTCTCAGTGGCTCTAGCTGAAATGAAAATGAAATATTACATAGTTTACTACAAAGTAAAAGGGAAGGGGGTTTAGTGAAGTAGCTAAAGGGGATGAAGAGATTAAAATTCACTTCTGACTGGAGAGTTTTTTTGATTTTCTGGATGATCTTAAAGCATCCCAGAATTAGTACCTCATTTGTTTATTAATCCATTGTATAATAATTACTAGTACATTGTAAGCATTAAATTTTGGTTGCTATTTACAATTAAAAAAAAAATCTTTATTGAAACTTAGTTGTACCTGTTTGATAGCATCACAAAGAGCAACCAGGATGCTGGGAACTAAGTGGTTTTGCCAAAATATCTGATGAAAAGAAACTGTCAAAGAAGGGCAGACCCTAGGTACTGTTTCTGTATCTGTTAGTGTCATTGCTTACTGCAACAGCACCAGCTGAGATTGAACCTCACAGCAAAGATAGGACCATTAATCTCTGCTGTTTGGACTGGGATACACTATTTGGAAAAAATAAAAGCACAAATGTTATGGATGATGACAGTAATGCAGGGAAAAAAGATTTTCATTATTTTTACTCATTATGCAATCATTTCTGTAATTCTTCATTTAGTTTTTTACTTTTTTGCATTGTCTGTATTTAAATAAGGGTCTATTATGTTACTGAGGGGATGAACTGTATTTTCATGTTTGTTTTTCTCTCATTTGAAACAAGTAAAGGGCTGAAGGTCGTGCACGCGGCAGGAGTCCATAACCCCTGACTGCAGCAGCTATTGGTAAGATCATTCAGGCAGGGTGAGATGCAGATCCCAGTTTGTCTTTGGATGTTGATGAATTCTGGCCCACTTGACGCCTAAGACAAAATCCTTACCCACTTGAATGGAGTTGGAGACTTTAGATGTGGGTGGCTGTTAATGATTTCTTTCATCCGTTCTTTTATCTTTACACTTCTGTACATTTTTGTTTCTACTGGCAGTGCTGAATAGCTGATTTTCAGCCCCACCATTTTTGTTTCAGCAAACTGGCATCTATGAGTGGGATAAGAGTGAAAGAATACATTATGCTACAGGTGGCATGGGCTATGTATGTCAGGCCTCTATTCTCAGGACCAGGGTCAAAACTGAGGTTGTAGATTAATTGTGTAACAAGGTGTCAGAAAATATTCCACAAATAAACAGAACATGGCTAACTCAACACTTTGAATTTATAGAAAGTCTAAATTAGATCCTTAAAATAACATGATTATTGCTAAGTTCTAGCCTGAAGCTAAACTGAGGTTCTACTTTGAATGAAGGAGCTCCCAACTGGCAGGAACTTAAAAGGTAACTTAATATGCTACACTACTAGAAATATAACAGACTGCTTATTGGGACATGTTTAAAAAAGAGAATGTATAATAGTTTTCTGATCTCACTGATACGTATTTCTACAAATAACAGCAGAGACAAGTGAAATCTGTTTTATGGTTCACAAGAAATCAACTGGACAAAGCCTGAGTTTCAGTTTGAGCAGTTCTACATATACAGAGGACTCCCAGCAGAATCTTTAAAAATAAGCATATGTTTCCCCAATGACATCATATTTTTGTTATCTGCATTGTACCATAGTAACTTTTTTCAAATAAGAGACAAAGAGGGCTACAGAAAAGTTAGAGACCATAACATTTCATTTTAGTTCTGTTTATTCCTACTACTATGTTTAAAATATTTTGATTAAGTAATGATGTAGTTAAAAAGCAGGGATGGTGAGTACTTCCAGGGCTGAAAAATGTGTAAAATAATGCAGAAATTGGACTTAATGCTTCATTTTCCCTACAGATTATAAAGAAGAGATTTATATACCTGCTCATTGAAGTATTAAAGGGAAGTAGCAAATAGAGATTAATCTTTTAGTTCTCAGTGAAATCTTCAATTTTATTTTTAGTCCTGTTGTTGGAACATTAGGGTTGTTTCTGTTAATCCAGTATGCTTGATGGAATGAGAAAATAGTATACAAGAATAACTGTAACTTTAGTATATTTCATAGGAAGTAGCAAATAAGTAATTCCAGGTTTTAATGGTCACATCTGATAATTAGAGTCTGTATGTGTGTGTATAAATTACCTTTGTGATCAGTGAAGATTTTTCTTCTGCAACGTCTACGGGTTTATTAGATATATCTGTATTAAGCATATGTGAAGGTGAAAGGTTTCTCCAGTACGAGTTGAACCTAACTGTTCTATGGCTGATAGGCAGGAGCAGCTGAATGAAATTTGGTATCAGTGTCTAAACCACAGGTTCTCATCTGGTTTAGCTTTTCTTACTCAATTGCCAAAAGAAATTGGAGTGTTCTGGATTACTCAGTTGCAAAATTTAATTAAAAAAAAGAAAAATAAATATTAGAGACATGAACGTAAAAATGCCTGTACCTGTTTCTTCTGTCTTGGAGCACTGACTTGCTTTTAAAAGGGCATAGGATGGACATAGTGGGACTAAACATACCTAAGAAGAGATGCCCCTATGGTGTGGAGCACAATAAAACCTTGCTTTGAGGTTATACAAGAGGATGTTGGTATGGAAAGGTATACAGAAACCCTGTCTAGAGCCCTACAGCCCTGTGTGGGCCACCATTGTTTATGGCACGTTCACAAGGCTATATTTCATAGCTGATGCAGTGACACTGCATAAAACATCCATGTCCAGCTGTATATCAGCCCAGGATCCCGGCTTTTGTTTGCAGCACTATTATAATTTCAACTGTTTCAGCTCAGATAACATCAGCTCATGTAAATAAGCCCAGTGTCCCTCTTTTCAGTGCAGTTGTACTGACCTGTGCCACCTAAGACCCTAGACTATGAATTGCATGGAACTGCAGTAATTTTATCCTCCGTGTATGTTAACTATTATTACCACACTGTCCTATGGATCAGGTTAGTTTAAATGAAATTTTTATTCTCAAGCATCTAAATAATAATTTTCTGCCTTCTCCTAGGCAGAATTTATCCAAGTGTCAATATCCTTCTTTGAAAAACAGATTGAAGGCAGTGTTTAGGAGATGCATTAACCATTTCCAGAGACAGATTTACATTTGGATTCAAAGGTTTTAGAAGGTACTTGCAGGTGTTGCATGGGGGAGCAATACATAAGATTTGAAAATATTTCCCTTGACTTAACAGATTGCATCTTCACTTTTCGATCAGCTTGCACAAAAGGAAAACCCAAGGAAGTTGAACAGGAACTGCAAGCACAAAGTTAATGTCAGAATTTTCCTGGTATGAGCTCAGCTCCTAGTGTTATAGCAATAACAAGGAAAAAGAGAGACAGAGAGATGGAGCAAACCTTAAACCAGCGATCGCCGCTGTCTTCATGATTCAGTCCAGGCCATCCACCAGCATAACGCTGTATTTCCATCCTCTGCTTTCATTGGAAGTTGTGCTTGGCATGACTGCACTCTTAAGAGCATTTGGACAAATAAATAACATCCCTCTTCGTTATTTATTTGCCTTCAAATTTTAATCAGTATTTGTGTAATCAGTAGTAATTTACTACATTCCTATTCAAAGAAATTGGCACAGTGTTTATATATAATCACCCAACGTAGCTGTTTTATTTAAGTACTGGGTTCTAAATACACATAAATTCAGCAATTATCACTGGAACAAATTTTAGACTTTGAAGTGAATTATACCAGGAGGAGTTTTCTGTAGTTGAAATTGGAAAAACAAACAAAAAAAGGCTTCATTTGCCCAGCTGAGGAATCTGACTGTGACTTTATGCACATGCGCTCAGCGTTTGATTTTTGGGTGAAAAATGTATAAAATTTTAGGAAAGCTTTCAAGTGACAAAATGCAGGACTTCTCTCAGCCACACGCAAGTGCACTGTTTGGCTTGTGAGGTTACAAAATCTGCCTTTCCCTTTGATTGGTTTTGCTTCCACATAAAACAGCTAAACCAAATACTGAATAAAGTGCTGATAGTATTTTAGCCTTTTTTTCTACCCTGGGCTTAGCAGGTGTGGGCATCTGTGCCTGCGGGGTCTGAGGCTATTTGTTAAATCTTTCTAACCCAGTTTACAAGGACAAGCCTATTCACCTGAGCTGGAACTGATGTGAATGAGCTCTCTGCCACTCTGCACTGGAGCAGCTCAGGGATATGTCTTTATGCTGTGGTTGGTTAGAGCTGGGAATAAAGTGCCAAAGTCAGCAGCTGAAATAAGTAGAGTAAATCAAGTTAAGAGGGAACAGGACAACATTTTGGAAAAGGAGGGAATACGGGGTAAAACCATTACCTAGAAGTTCAGGGTTAAGATGATGAGATATAAATTGATCGGTATTTCCTGGGTTTATAAGGGCAGACCCTGGTGGATGACATCACCATCTGCTGGCTTTTCATGCAGCCCTACTTGGGCTGCCAGGATGCTGCAGATCCTGCTTTCCCTTTGAAATCCACGGGAATTTTATCTGAACAACACTTTTGAAAAAGCTTATGATGGTCCTAGGTCATCCATGTTGATGATCATAAGTTACATTCATGTGGATGTCTACTGTACAAATGTGCTTCAGGCTTTGCAGACACATGAGCTTCAACAATTTAACTACCTCGGTTTAATACAAATTCCTAAGTGGGTATACACTTTTCTGATTGAGTAACTGGTTAGCTTACTTTGTTCCCAACTGACTCAAAGCTGCCTAGAAATAAGGCAGGTTTTTATCAAGGCAAGTCATTTATTCTGAATTAAACTGTTTAAAATCTCACCTTAGGTTTAATTGGTACAGTCTGTAAAGCATTTAAGTGATGAATATTTGATGAGGGAAAAAAGTATTCTTCTTCACAGTGAAAATTTTAAGCCCACATGGTATGAAGATGGAACATTCAAAAAGAGGTTGATGTGGCCCCAGCATAACTGTGAGGGCTGCAGAGGTGCACCATTGCAACCACACAGTGTGATACAAGAGTCTAAAGTTCAAATATGAGGACAATTCCTTCTTCTACCACACCAACCTTATTCGTGAGGTGTCTGTTCCTCAAGAGTTTATTCAACAGTGCTGCAGTGGTCTGGAAGATTTCTCCCTCCCACTGTGGAAACAGAGGCGGTTGGAAGCAAGCAGCTTTCCACCACAGGAGTGCCTGCAAATGTGCTTCTCTCCTGGTCCTTGGGGAAACAACGGATAAAAGGGGGGCTAACAGGATGTTCTCCTACCCAGAACTCAATGAGAGGTCATAGAAGGCTACTAGCAATAAAGACAAAGTATTTCACAGCTTCCAGGAGCGAGCAAGTCTGGTGGGTTGAAGATTCAAGACCGGAAGACAAGAGTTATGGCAAACGAAACGTCTTTCTGCACCCTTGTCCTTAGGTTCATCAAAAACACTGGAAACCCAAGCCCAGAGTGAATTAGTGAATGAACAAAGTGATTCAGTGCTTTTACAGGGCTCTGCTGTTGAGCCACTTTTTAGGGGGTTTCAAACTTCTACAGGTTTGATTTCATTCTCTTTAAGAAAGGTTGTTCCTGGAACAATGGAACTGTATTCAGTTATGGGGTTACATTTTCTGAATGCCATCATGGACAAGAACAGTAATATTCCAAGGCTTGGTGCAACTGGCTGTGGGGAAATAAGCACTTGTATCCCATCAGCTGCTGGCTGTGACATATGCAAGAGAGAGACTGGAAATTCTAAACATGCATCTGAAATGCTGCAAAATCAATAGTATGTATTGAGGTTATCAAAGCCTCTTCATACGATGTGTTTCATATTGTCTGTCACTGGCATTATAGTAATGGCTCCTAAGTGCTGCAATAAGATTTACAATATGGTGTGTGATTAAAATAGGGGATTGTGCTAAGGAATCGGTGTGTATTTTCAAAATTATTAGACACAGTTGGAAACATAGCTGAAAGCAAGACTGCCTTCATATAGCATATTGCCAGAACTAACTGCTTTGATTTCTTAAGACTAGATGATGATTGTTTGATCATTTTATTAAAAAAAAAAAAAAAGGTCTAGGTGTCAAAGAGTTTCCTTATGTCTAAACAAGTGTTATTAACTTCAATTATGGCTGCCAGGTGGAGAACTGTGCAGTTCTTTTACCATGTTTCAAAATATTTCATTTAGACATTTTGGAAAAACATACATCCCTATTCATAACCCCTGTTACTGTTCTGATTTATAGGTTCTGCTCCACTGTAAATCATTCAAAATGAAAAAATTAAATTTTATGGCATCAAACTTATGTGGCGTCGTGCCTGAGCAAAGGGCAGAAGGAATGCAATTCTTATACTGCCAATTACTATTGAACTTGATTTTTTTTTTTAACAGATGGCTGAGATACACATATAGAGAAAGGTAAAGTATACTTAGTCTTTATTTGGACTTTGAATTAAAAATAAAACACTCTCTTCAATGATTTTTTCCAGTTGTTTATAAAACTTTGACTCCTAAGTAATTTTTTTTTTTACATTATACAAATATTTGCATCTGAAACACAGAAAATTTTGGTTTCAGGCCATACACTTTAATTGCTGTGGATGGTTAAACGTATCATTCATTTAGTCTGACAGGCTCTTGGAGAAATAAGGATCGCTGTGTCGGAAGTGGCATAGGGAGAAGTGTGAAATCTTATCATTTTTAAGTGGAGAAAGAATCTTGAAATATATTAAAAATCTGGCCTATGTTCTCTAGTGAGGAAGAGATTTTGGATGAGAGGATATGACATTAGATTTAAAAAATTCTATATTTTTTGCTTTACTTATTCCCTAGTACACTTTATCAATGCTAGTGAACATTGGTGACCTGGCATGATTCCTGACTATGAAGTGGTCCTTTTTTGGCAGAAGAAATTTCTGCTCCAGTTTCTGAGGGTTTCCTGGAAGGCCTGATGGCATTATAGGCTTAGATGTAACTTTAACTCGTGCAACAATGCAGGAGCTGGTTTTAAACTCTAGTTGAGGTAACTAGTAAAGTCATTCTAGGAGCATGCAACTCAGTACTTGCCAAAGGTACACTTTGCAGATATTCACAAATTTAAAATACCAGAGAACACGATTGAAAGGCTTGAGATGATGGAGAGTCACCTTAGAAATGTGGAAATGGGTACCTGGTCATATCTCAGATGTCTTTCCTGCCACAAAGTCTCTTGTTTTAACAAGGTTCCCCTTGCTTTAACTGGGAAATCTGTTCATCGCCTCTTCCTGCACTTCTCAGCCCAGTGAAATCCCCTAAATGTATGGATGCATCCTTAAGACCTTACAGGCACAAGAAAACGTGTCAGAACCTTTGAGAGGGGCTGTCTACATTTTCATCACCTCTTGGGCACAGTCTTAGTCATGTAAGAGATGAGCAGGGCCCTTGAACACTTCTTTACTGTAGCAAAGTGGTTAATAATTAATATTTTAAGGAAACTTTGAGACATACCCATTAGCAGAAGTTCTTCTTGACTAGTATAAGGTGTGAAAGGCAGCCTCTAGTGACAGCGCTGAACCTCCAAACACCAGTCATCAAACTCTACCCTTTCCATATGGACTGTGGGCACTCTTTCAACTCTGGTGAATATTTTGGCTTTAATAAAAAACTATACTGAACACTGTACTAAAAAATGTAGTAAAATGCATTGGCAGAAAGGGAGAATGGCTCAGCCTTGTCTTTATTTGCCTCTATTAAATTAGTACAGTCAAATAAATTGTATCTGATTTTTTCGATATGCTCAGATTATAAGACTGATTTTCTGATCATGTGTAATTCCATGTATTACTTATGTCATGCTAACAGAGAAATTTGCAGCCTTTCCTTTTATAGCATGTATGATTTTATCTCATTTTGATTACTTGAAAGTTTCTTTGAAATATCTGTTAAAACCTTATCTATAAAAGTAAATGAATATTGAAATATCTGATCTCTATGTTGTAGGTAACAAAAACAATATAAATGTTAACAACATTCCCTTTAAATGCAGAATCAAATATATTAAGTACCCTGGGGTTAAGATTTTAACTTCCTTAGATTTATGGTAAGAATTAAAACATCCTCTCTTGTTACATTTATAAACATAGAGCTCATTAGATGAAGGAAATTTCCTTTATCATTAATAGGTCACATTAATGTGATAAAAATGTCTACACTCTCAATAATTTTTATTCTTATTTTAAGCAGTTACCACATATAGTGTTTATCCTTCAAAACTCTCAATGGCACTTTTATATCCTCCAATTGAAATAATAAAGAGCAAAGAATAAAAAGAAGCAAATTAATCCTCTCCTGGGAAACAGGAAGACTAGCACTGCCAAATTTTAAGTTGTAGCACTGATTTGCTAAGCTCAGACATTTTCTTCTCTCTTTCCATGACTTAAATGGGGAAATGAGCGTCTGTGCTGAAGGATCTTGAAATTAAATGCAAAAATTGCCTTCAAAGGAAACACCTTTGTGTAAGGGACCTGATACTTTCTTCTGCTTTCTTCTGCATCACTTTGTTAGCCAGAATGGGCACTTCTGGAAGCTGAAAGAAGTAAGAGTCTTATTTATTTTTGGAGATACTGATTATCATAACAACATAGAATGGAGGAAAGGCAAAACTGGATGAGACTCAGTGCCCACGTAGCCCTGACTCCAGTAAGGACCACTCACAAACTTTCTCCTTGAAAGCTCTATCTTTCTGAAAACTTGTCCATATTACATGATTTTTATTGATCCCAGGTCTAGTTTCATTTGGAGTAAATGCCAAGCTTCCTACTGGACATAAACAGAAGAGTCGTCAAGCTCTGTGTTGTCTAGGCAGCAATTCACAAAGTCTAAATCCAGAACATTCACAAATTCAGAGAGAACTTGTTGGTGGTCTGCAGAGAGCAGACCGGTCAATCTGTGTGGGATTTATTTCTGGTTTCTAAGGGCTGTTGCATGTGTTCAGTTTATTCACTGCGAAATGAAAATGTTCAGCGGAGTTATAAAGTTATCTGGAAAAAAGGGGCAATGGTATGCAAGATAAGGACTAAGAAGACAATAACCAGACCTATGGTAAGAACTAAAGCAACATTGTTCAAAGTAGTGAATGAAGCAAAGGGATAAAATTGGCATGACAGAAGACTCAGCTTCCAACAACAGCACGGAGGCAGGATGGGGGAGGAAAAGGGGTGATGATATCTGTGATCTAAGGGAGCAAGAGAATTCATGTGTGTATCTGTATGGGTGTGCGAGCATGCATTAAAGATGGAGAAAATAACAGGTGAGGGAATGACTGTATGGCTCATTTTTTTCAAAAGGTGGAAAAAACCCCAACCTTATTGCAACTGAAAACTGTGGACATTCTTTACAAGTAGAACTGGTTTTCTATCAAAAACCATTAATCTGGCTGAACTGATATATTTTGGTGGAAAAATGAAACTTTAAATGAAATTTTATTTTGAAAAAATGCAGATGAAGTGTTAGATCAGGGAGGTGCATCTTCATTTTTTATTTAAAATGGCTCTCATGGCTTTGAAGGTTGTTCTACAATACAAAATTCTCTCTGAAATCTATCAGCAAATGTAACTGCAGTTAAATTTGAAGCAAAGGTTTTGGCTGGTCAAATTGACAGGATTTCACTGATAGCAATTTTTGAAGTTTGTTTTTTCATTATGGTTGAAATTTTTTTGGAAATGTCAGAATTTCTCATGTAATGGAAATTCAGATTTTTTTCATCTATATTGCTGATATTATTTTGCTACTTCAGTAGTGGCTGTATCAGCCACAGAATTATTGTTGATACACAAAGAAGCAATGGAATTCCCATCTACCCCTCTAGTATTCCAGGAGTAGAAAATGCTGTAATAAGGTCTGTCTCCTTAGCAACTGGAATAAGTGTATGGATGAATGGAGGCAAGGTGCAAGACTGACGTTTACGCATGATTATGTTCATTCATATACAGCTAGAGGAAGCTGCATTTAAATTTTACAATGTCCTCAACGTACCACATCCTTGTTAAAGTGTGAAAATTTTTTAGAATTTAGAAATTGGGAAAGTATAGTGCTATCAAAGTGGAGAGAGTTTAGCACTGAGCCCCAGCCCATCTGAGGATAAAACACATCGTTGAAATCATTGTAATTTCTCTTGTAATATGCATGTTACAGTATGTCAAAGCATAGTGTCAACTTTCATTACGTAGTTTGCTTGCTTCATAAGTGCCTTAATTACTATTTCACTTTTCCAAGATGGAGCCTGGAGAAAATCACTGTCTTGCATGTGACTGTGATAGTAGATCATCTGATAGAAGATAAATTCTCCTTTCCTAGAAAAGGTAAAGCAAGTGGAGGTTTGTTACAAACTTTTTTTTCCTTGGGGTGTTGCCTAAAGCATTTCTTTTCAAAAGAGAATGAAGAGGATGGAATTCTCCACACTATGATGGCAATGTTCTTTCAAAATGCTAAGGAAAGCATAAGGCAGTAACATAATTCTTTTTCCCCTCAGATTGGAGGATTAAACCATGATATGGGAAGGAGTAGTCTCTCATTAATCACCACCACCTTAAAAGTCTAGACTTACAGAAGTCAAAACCAAGTCAAACTCAGGAGTTAGTCTTGCTGAGAGTCTTTTATCAAAGCTGGGACGCTCGACTGCTAGCCAAGAAAAGGCTCCTTGGGCTGTGTCTGGTAGAACCAGTACTTTAAAGATGGTACAGTAATTGAAACAATAATAAATACTTTCTCAAGGTGTAGATGCCTGCTTAGTACTCTGAATTTGACAAGTAAACCGTTAACACTGTAGACAATCATTCCCATTAACTTTTAGCAAGCTGGAATAGATTATGATCTGGCTTGGTTTCTGTAGTATTCACATGTTCTTGTTACAGCTGTGCTAGCAAGGGGCAAGTCTCTGGGCTGCCGACTGCCTGCACACCGAACCCAGAGTCGCTGTGCCTGTAGGGTGGAGTCCTCAGACGGAGGTGCAAACGGGGCATATGGCGGGTGCGCAATGCACAGGACTCCTGGGTGTGACGTAAGGTCTCGCTGTGCCCTGGGGTGGCTGGGGGAGCTAGATCATTTTCTTTGTTGAGAAGCTCTGCTAAGCCACTGCATGAATCTTGAACCAGAGTCAAGTCACGCTCATTTGGATTCTCTATTAGTGGATGTGAGAAGGAAAGGAGTGGGGATGAGGATTACCAGAGAGCTTGGAGCAATTCCCTCCAGCATCATTTGCTCTACCGCTGGATTCTGGACACTACTATCTCTGTCTAAACCCTCTCCACAGCTGCTGTTGAGCAGCCATAAGAGAAGTCAGGCAACAGCAGCATGTTTACAGTGGTTGCAAGCGGGCGGGGAAAGATGTTCATATGTTAGATTTCACTTTGATGTGCTGATTAATTTTTTAATTTTCTTTGAGAAGAAAGTGCATAATATTGATCATAATAAACTTTTCATCCCAATAGCAGGCAACCAGGTTTGGAATTAGAAACAAGAATAAGGTTTAATAGAAAAACCTTTCTCACAGGGGAAAATAAACATTTGGGAAAGAACTTGAAATACAGACGGATCAAAATTTTAGAGTGGTCCTTTAATAAAGATGGAAGAATTACCTGCACAAAATAGTAACTATGTTCTCAGTCTGCAGCCAAGAAAATGATTAGTTATTATTGAGTTTGGAAGAATAAGAACTTTTGGCACTATAGCAGTGAAAAAATACATTTTAAAATACAAAAGAATACATGGAAAGCATTTTTTTTATCTAGGGAACTAGAAATAATACACCTGCAAGTATAATGAATGGCATAATATTGGTACTGCATGGGGCACTGAGCAATTTGTACCACAGTTATAGGTTCTTTCTTGCTATTAATTTGAAATAAAATAAATATTTTTTCCAAATCTTTGTTGTATTTCTGGCTCTTATTTATTGTTCACCAACTCTTTTCCTTCGTGTTTTGTCTTTGCCAGCTCTTTCTGTTTCTCTTATGTTTCTTGTCTGTTCTCTTAACTGTTTCCCTGGCTATGCTCCATCTCCTTAGGTTACCTTCAAAAACAGAAAAAAAAAGGAGTGCCTCATGTCCTGAACTACAAAAGCAGTTGAACATGTACCAGAACGTGGTTTGCTTCACTGATGGGTTTTCTTTAAAAACACACTAAGTAGTAAATACTGGCTTGTAAGAGACTGTTGGGTGATCTGAGTAGCACAGAGGAATTCAGTAACATATTTCATACATTAGATGGTTATGTTTCTAAAACTCTGAATTAAGAAAAACAATCAAACACAACAGAAAAACAGCCTTGCTCCTCTTTTTTTGAAGTATGTATTTTGGACTCATTCTCTTGCTCTGAACCCTTACCTACTGTTGGTATGGTAGCTGCAATGATTTGACTCTTCAGTTTTGACACAGACTTTGCTTTCTATTTCTAATTCTCGCCAACAGTGAGGAAACTCGTCACCTCAGTCCCTGAGTCCCTGTTACTGATTGAACTCCATCTGGATGATTCCCTGTGTCCACTGCATTTGCAAGGCCCCATGCCCCGCTAACAAGTTTGCTGCAGCATTGCTACCATACATACGGTGTGAATGTATCTCCTCTGATGGTACTGCTGCGAATCAGATTATATGAAAAAAATTGCCAGTGGTCATCCAAACTGTATCTGTTCTTGCTAACCCACTAATCAAGCTAGCAAAATGAGAGCCAGCTCAGGTACAACGTAGGATGGCTTGCTGACCCAAGGCTGACCCAAGGCTAATAAGTGCCAGTGAAAATTGAAAAGCGATGCCTACACTAGGCAGATGTAAATGTGGGATAACACATAGTCCATCTGGCTAGACCTTTTCTGAGCCTTTAGAGAAAGGAGGTTTGAATCTGAATTGCTTCTTTTCCAGGGGACCTTGTCAGCCATTGGATATGGGAAGGGAGATCAAGCACAGAGGTTTTATTTTAAAATATTTAAAAAATGAAACAAAACCAGACTGTTTTGCTTTACCGAGCATTGCAAAAAAACCCTTGCAGATTGACTGTTTAATAATTCATTGTTACTAATACTCTTCAGTTTGGTCACCAGGCCAAGAAAAAGCACTCTGTAGGTATTAAACCTTCAAGTATGAGATTTACATATTAGAGTTTCCACGTGGTTGACAGATACATTTCAGAGCTCTGAACACTGAAAGTGCCCTGAGCTGTTGTGCAGTCTGGAGCTGGTAAGACCACAGGCTTCTTCCATTTTCTGAAACCCAAGGCTGTGCCATTAGGAAGTATGCTGTCGACAAAACAGTGACTCCTAGGCAATTGCTTCGTAGGTACACACCCCACAAGGAGAGCCTGAAGTATGTTCTATCTAGAGCATATGGTATTACTGAGTCAAAACATACTTGAGTTTCTACCTCTGTGGTCACACAGCATAGTTATTTCAGTCCATAGATAGGAAAATATGATTTTCGGAATGAGAGTCCTACTGTATTAGTCTGGTAAATCCCAGTGTTATGATACAAAAGAAAAACAATGTTCTTGTTATTTCTGGAGGTTTAAGGAGATTACTATACCCTGGGATACAATGGTACTTTTCAGCTATTAATGCTTCTAAAACTCATTGAAAGTAGTATTCAAATCCAAGAAAGATTACATTGTATTCTGCAGGTATTAAACAATGTTCTGGGGGTAAATTCAAGGATACAAGTTCTTTCATTCTTAATTAAAAAAAAAAAAGCAAAAAGGATTGTGTTAGGAGCTGTATAATATTTACTTGAGTAAATGAAGTGAACAAGAATGAAATGCTGAACAGAAAATAAAAACATTAATCTCTGGTTTTTGACGTAAAGTACAAAGTTCAGGCAGCTGCAGATTAGTAGGAGGAACAGTAGACAGAGAAATTAAATATCTAAAGAATTATATTTATGCCACCATCAGAGATTAAATTAAAAATTGGAAGCAGATTCCTTAAGGGGAAAACAGAGAAACAAGTGCTGGCATAAAAACAAAATCATAGGGCTATCGACGTGGGCTGCATTCTCAGTTGCACCGGCCTGCACAAGCATGTGAGGTTCCAGTGTGTCATGTGGAGGATATGGAGAGGAAAATTAGCAAGTCATTAAGGAAATGACTGGTGAGCAGTTCATGATATACTGCCAACATCAGCTTATTTGCATTGCTGAAGGTTGAAACAGGATGCTACCTGCAGCCTACATGGAGGGATAGGGATCTATGCTAATTATTAATCCATTTATACCTGTAGGCTGCAGTGTTGCTCTGACTATCATTGTTAGTGGAAAATGGAGATAAATAAAGGACATACAACATATATATGGCAGCAAAAGGCAATCAAAGGTAAATTAGATTTATGATCCATTAAAATATGAGGAAGATTAAAAATAGCTGTAGTTATTGCTGACAAGATAGCCTTAGCTGGAGACTGAGAAATCGGTGTCTAGAAGGCTGAATTTAACTCCCTTGTTTGAGTATGGTTGTTTTGTGGTGGTTTCTTTGCTTTCCTTTTGAGGTCAAAGCAAAACTGTTACAAGATTGCCTCAATCAGAAAAGCATGCACGGAGTGCTATGCAGCAGAATACGGGAAGGATTTTGGTAGGCAATTGTGTGAAGACAGGTGCTAGAATTGGAAATAGTGAAAATACCTTTGATTATTTCTTAAAATCTGAACGCTTATTTTCTGCAGTAACAAAGTGAAGAGCTTGACCTACCTATTGTAAGTGCTACTGCAAGGTATCTAGAGTGACTGTGAGGTTTGAATAAGTGATTTTTTTTTCAGTGCCTGGTGTATCTTTTAAAACTTTGCTCCTGTACTTCTAGTCCCAGCACATCCTCCACAAATTGTTTATTTTTATGCAGCTTAACTCCCTGACTGACTTGTAAAACAAAAAGGCGACCACTGTGGAGTCTGACACTGGCAGAGGAGGTGCACGAGGGGAATGTAACGTTTACCAATTGCCCCTCTTCTGCAGACAGCTTATCTGTTCCTCCTCCACCTGGGAATTAATTATAGCTGTTCCTCACATAAGGATATCTGCGACCTTTCGCTCAGTGAATACACTCATGAGGACATCTGTGCTGATCAATAGTTAGTTAAGCACTTTGAAATGTTTTGGTCTGAAAGACACTGTAAAAAGAAATGTAACATATCCTTCTTCATATATCTGACAATATTTGTTCTAGGATTTGATTTGTGGAAGGTGCAGTGCATTCTCTTGCAGGGTTGGATTCTTCAGCCCATAGCACTAATATCTGGACATGGATGAGGATTTACTGGAAATATTACGTACTTAGGAGAAAAATCTATTTAGTAGAACCTTTGTTCATGCCAGGAAGGGATAATTTGTCCCACTTGCTTTTGTGCATAGTACTTGTAATGATGGCATCTTTGTTTAATTTTTTGGTTCATGACTCTTCCACTTTTTAAACAGAGAGAGGTCAGGATCTAGGACAACCCAAGTTCTGCAGCAACTTCACGAATGTTCCCGCACTTAAAAGATAACCAAGTGGCCTTTTGATCCCTTATTTCAGCTTGCTACAGGCTGTTCTCTGCAGAATAATTTTGTGATCTCTGTCACCGGTCCCTGCAGGGCTGTAAGTTTCTTATGATTGTTTCACTGTGTCAGCTGCTTTTTCTGCAGCAGTCAAACTGGCTATAGCATTTCTTTTCCTGGAGTTAGCATACTTCTGCACCCATATAGCTGTTTCCCTTGTGTCCTATTGAGTCTTTTCTATTAACTGTGTCTTAGAATTTTAATGTTCAAGCCTGTTTCCTGATTTAAGTAAGTCTCAGTTAACCAATTATATCATATTTCTCCTTACACACATGTGGTGCAATTGCAGGTCTCAGTTTTGTGTTGCCTTTAGGTCTGCCTAGACTTCTCTTATGTGAGATATGATCGCTCCTCTCCTGTTTCTGCAAATTTTCCTGACCGGTTTTGTTAGCAGTGTCTTCATTATTTGAGCTCTTCTGGCCGGTGGAAAGAGCAGAGGGATCCTCTCAATGAATGTCCTTGTAAGATGCTGTGCTCACCGGCCAGAGGGAACCACAAAAGGCACTTGAATGTTTGAATCCAGCCAGATGTCTCTGTGAGTTAGCAGCACGCACAGTCAAAAGGGTTACTGGCTAGCATGTAGCCACATTTAACAGGAAAAAAAAAGTTTTAAAAGGGCCTACGGGAAAGCAGTCCAAACTACTTACATGAGGTTCTACTTTTAGGCCACCAAGGAAATGGGAGTGTGTCTAAGTTCAGCTCTGGGGTTCATGGGCACAAATATTACTCCCATAGGGGCAATAGTACAAAAAATGCACACACTTGGTCACACCTGCTGCCACATTGCTCTGTAGTCCCTGGGGTGGAGCAGGGAATGACTGCGTGGCACCAGGCTATTTGAATTTTACACCCGCCTTTACCACACATTTCTGCATGATTGGTGGCCTCCTGAGAATGTGTCTCTGTGGCTAAAGGAAAAAATGTACTGCCAAAGAAAACATAAATATAATTATGCCCTGAGTTGGTATGAATAGCCTGAGAAAGACATGCAGAACCTTCTGCGCCTGCAAAGTTCTCTCACATATTTGGGGGATTTTCTCTATTGTTATGTTCACAAGTCAACACAGCTGTAAGTTCCAGATTTCTTTTCTCATTAATTCCACTAAAAACATTCACTGGGGAGGAGCATTAAGTGTTTTCTCCTTTCCCTGAGAAAATGGTACCAGGATGCTAAACAGAGCTGTGGCAGCTGTGCTTGCTCCCTGTGTCATCCCCGCTGTGCTGCTCTGGCCCAGGAGGCGAGCAAAACTGCAGGCGGTTTCCCTCCAGGAAGGGCTGACATTCATGACAGCAGGATCTTCTCTCATCTGTGATGAAAAATATCAAGGGAATAACCAAAACTGCACCAAGAACATCTTCAAATTCCTCTACTGCCTCTTCGTCTGAGTTTCTGAAGTCAGTTCAGCTGCTTTGGCCAAAGCTTTTCAGCTTGATGAGCATCCTTGGTTGACCAGTTTGTGACACTTTGAAGCAGCCTGGTCTTATTTTCAAAAACTGCATAGGGTTCATCAGTCCTTTAGAATATCTAATATCACATATTTTAATCTTCTGGGATCCTTGTGTATGGATAAACTTTCCACTATTTATGCTTATCAGTTATAATTGGATGTTGGCAGGCATGTGCTTTACCAACATGGTTAAACTCTCACAACTTTTTTTCAAATGTACAGTGGAATTGTGGAAACTGCTAATGCAGCTCATTGTGCTCTATTAGAGAGAGAAGAATTTCACAGCTAAGCATTTTTGCACTTGCTTAGTGAAGAAAGGTGTAGGTGTTGAAATTCTTTAGAGAAAATCCAGGTACACAATCATTATTAAAGTGCCTAACAGTATCAATCTCTCTTTTAATTGCTGTTATTCAAAGCAGTTTTCAAACTGCCTCTCAATGTCAAACCATTTTCCAGAGATATTGACAAATGGAAGTAATATTATTTAAGGTCATAACTTCTGTCAAAATGAATTCCATATGTCATTAGCTTAGGATTCATTTATGTCAGAGGAAGGGGCTGATCCTGCAAGTCTTGTATACCAAGTATAGACTTATTTCAGATGGGAGTTTTTGGTGGCCGAGTGACATGAAGACAAAAACGTAAAGAGTTAATAATACACAATCTCAAAATGAACACTTTGATCAGTAAGGGTTAAAGCATCTTTTCCTGGTTTCTGACCTAATGTTCTACTTCAGCCTATAGTAGCCATAGGTAACACTCAAAATAAATCATATTAACAGGTTCCCCAAAAGCGGTCAAATTACACGATTACTTAAGAAAACCCCTGGGTACATGTGTGTGCATTATGCACTGTATCAATGCAAAAAGACAGCAAGCAAGACTAAAAAAAGTTATACTTTTTATTTTGCCAATGAATCTGTTGCACTTTGCAGTGTTTAAGTGGGCTTATACAACATAAACATTTGGGACATTTAACATATCAAGCTCAAATAAAAATGACACGCAGATCGTTCACTTCTGAAGCTGCCTTGTGTTCAGTTATTGGAACACTCCATCCCTGTGGTTTCCGAAATATTATAAGTATATATTCCAGATTAAACTTTCTATTTTCCTCAAGGTAGTGTTGCTTTTCAGCCCTCAATGGCTTGGTTTTTGCCTAAAGAATCAGGTCCTATCAGCAAAATCAAAGGCGATTACACAGCTCAGTAGTCATTTAGGATTTCTGTGGCTCAATTAAGCATGTATAGCATGCCACAGCCACTGAGACTCTGTTTATTCAGTGAAAGTGCTCTGTAATTTATTTAAAATAATCCATCTTTAACAAATAAAGAGGCCATTGACTGGCCATCGCTGCAGGCATCCATTTAAATGCTGCCTTCTTGATGGTCTGTTTTGCTGGTTTAAGTTAAATACCTGACAAAAGTGATTCAGTTTTTTGGAAATAAGATTTGTATGCATGATGTTTATTTTCTTTTACACCAGTAATCAGTTAGAACTTCTTTTTAACAGATTGACCATTAAAAATGATTAATGCTATTCACTCTGATAATAACAGATTGTGACTGCCAGCTCTGTGTGTGTGTGTGTGAGTGCGTGTGTCTGTGTGTTTAAAGCTGCTCAGGAATTGTGTCTTTATGACACTTTGCTAATCATGTTAGACCTATTACTGTGTATATATATCGAAAATTAGATTAGATGACTACAGCCAGTGACAAAACTGCTTTTCTTTCCCAACATGCAGCTTGCTTTTTTTTTCTTTTCCCACTTGACTATTTCAGAAATGAGTCATTCACCTAAGCAACACCAGCAAGCTGCCATAAAGACTTGCCAGTACCAGTGGATCTTCTCTGAGCATCAAAAGATTGCAGTATAAGTTCCTGGTAAGTGCCATTACTTGTTGCACTGGAACATGACCAACTCAGAAGAAGCTTTTTCTCTGTAACGAGAAACAGCCATTAAAAACCGTCTTGGGAATAGGGCAAAGTATAGTGTTAAATTTCCAGTGGAAAGGCAATAGAGAAGGCTATTGGTTAAAGGACTGCTTCTTAGCGTTAAGGATAAATAAAACTCTGGTAGCCACAATGGCACCTCCTGTCCAGCAGCCACACAGTATGGCTGTGTCTTGTCCTCTTTTCAGACTTAAAAAAGAAAAACAACCCACCAAGAACAACGTCAACCTTAGAGGAGGTGAAACTAAGCTGTTTGTGTTATTGAATAATGGCTTTTTAATGGTAGTTAAACAGAATCATGGAGAGCACTCAATATTTCTTTATGTAAGCATCTAAAGAGAATATGTCACATGTTCACAGAAGAATTTCAAAGTCAGAGCAGCACATGTGCTTTGTTGCAGTAAGCTTATTCTCACACTATTTATTCTTTTTGCTTTAATTACAGAAGCCTTACTAATAGTTCATTTGTACCTGATTAGATGAGAATAATTTTTTGATGCATGTTCTTTGAAGAACGGCTAATTCTATTTTAAACATGAAGGTTTATTCCAGAGCCCTGGAGACTGTAACACATTTTTAGTCGTTTAGGTTGTCATGTTTTCACATGGAGCTCTGTGGTACCTATAGATGAAGAATGCAGATAGCTTCATTCCCCATTTCAGTTATACAGGACAATCTAGTTAGTACCTGCACATCTGGAAATAGAGATTCCGTCTAGCATGAGACATTAATACACATATTAATTTGCCCTTAATTTTAATAGTTGATCACAGGCATAGGACTGGATTCACGGAAGAGTAGTGAAAACTACCTTATAGCTTTGGAGATGGCCTAAGTCAAACTTGAAAATGCTTTTATAAGGAGTTCTAATTTATCTTTAGTTCAGTGTTCTGTCATGTCTTTTAAAATGGTTTGCTGGACTTTGTCAATCCTGCTATTCAGGCACAATCTTGTGTTTAACGTGCAGTTGAGGAATTGATCATATTTTAAGACATTAGATCAACCAGCATGGCAACACCACAAGCCAAAGCACTGGCTCCTCAATTAGGACTCATGATTGTACTGATGATTGTGACTAAGTTGTAGCTGTACAGATAACACTGGCACAGCAGGATTTTATTGTCACTAGGGTTAGATGGTAGAGGAAACAATCACATATTCTAAGTTGAAGTGTCTTGTGACAATATTTTTCTTCCCACATTTGGGGAATTTCACTTTGCTATTATAATTGCTGGATGATGATATTGAGTTAGGTTCTAACTCATCACTAAGGGGTTTTCGTAATTTTAAGGCAACCGCGACACATTGCAGCTCCTAAGACCTTACAGTAGAGCGTGGGATCCTGCACTGAACATCTAACTCTCTGCTCAAATCTTGGGCAGCACTCTCTACAACTACCTGAAAGGAGGTTGTGGCAAGGTGGGCATTGGTCTCTTTTCCTAAGTAACAAATGATAGGACCAGAGGAAACAGCCTTGAGTTGTGCCACAGGAGGTTTAGATTGGATATTAGGAAAAAATTCTTCACTGAAAGGGTTATCAAGCATTGCAACAGGCTGACCAGGGAAGTGGTTGAGTCACCATCCCTGGAGGTATGTAAAAGATGTGTAGACGTGGCGCTTAGGGGCATGGTTTAGTGGTGGACTTGGTAGTGTCAGGTTTACAGCTGGACTCATGATCTTAAGGGTCTTTTCCAAGCTAAATGATTCTATGACTCCATGAAACACCCAAGAATGAAATCTCCATCTCATTAGGGGACACAAAGGATATACAACAAGAAACATGGAGGGGAAGGGTAGCCTGAAATCCTGCCTTGCTGTAACACGAAGGTGTCTTACTCAGGGCTACAAATAGATATCATTTGGTCCTCTTAGTGTCTCCTTTAAAACCAATAAGCAGAAGAAGCCTTGCCTCTTTTGAAGTACAAATGTAGATGGTAGTAGCTGCTAGGGCATTTGCCTAGAAAAATGCTAGTTTGTGCCCAGTGCTGTCCTCTGCCTTGGAGAGTACCAACCCAAACTTCCTGTCCCACCCAGGAGGGTGTCCTGGTCGAGAAGTGTACGTGGATGGGTTCTGAATCCTGGTCAAGCTGAGGCAGGCAACAGCCATGCAGCTCTTCAGTTTGGAGGATGTGTAAGGTAGATAGACCTCCACTCACTTTGGGAGCTTCCAGGTCACACAGAGGTGCAACTGGAACATTTATGTGCCTTTAGAACTAGAAGAAAGCTGAGCCTGTTCAGTTGCAGTTTAGGATTTAGGTACTGGATTCCTGCTTTGTGTAAACTACTCTTTGATCTCAAAGGCCACTGGCATTGAAACATTTCCTCCAGGGTTTAGCACAAGGAGAAACTGAGGTACCAGATATTGAATTAATTGCCTAAGGTCACATGAGGCAAGGGGGGAAACACGGGGGAAAAAAAAAAGTGACCTAACTCCAAGCATCGTGTCCAATGTGTGGGATGACGTTGCTATCCTGAATAGGATCTTTGTTTGAGTGATGAAATGTAGCACCCCGAGAAAAGGTAAGAAGACGTTAAGAACACAGATTTCCTTTGCACTTATAATTCAGAATGTTGCTTTTAATTCACAGTGGTGCAAATATATTACCTTGGTGAGAAACCAGGGAGAACAGGCACCACAGAGCAGGAGCAAGCCTGTGGGTATACGTGGGGAAGAGAAACAGAAATTATGCTGTATGAGGCATTGGAGGACTTCCAAGTATTTTTATTCATTATTACTATTTTTATGTGAAAGGGAACAGGCTTCCAGGCCTGGCTGGTTTGCCTCAGGCAGGGATTTTGGCAAATTCTAGTCCACATCCATGTTTGAGTGTATGTGTGTGTGTATGCGTGCAGGGTGCTTGCACGAGGTCCAGAATGTGCAGCTTTTTATCTGCTACTGCTCACATTTACCTATTCCACCCTCTCCTGTCAGTGCAACAAGCCTATTATTTAGTCATATGACCTTCAACTTCCAAACTTACTAGTGTTTATAGAAGGGAATTCATTGGATAGACCTTTTTTATTGAAACACGTGTAAAAATACCAAACTAAGTGATTAAAGGACATTTTAAAACAGAAAGAGTTTTTTATATGAAAATATGAAAACTTTTTTTATTACATCAGCTAGGGAAAAGGTGCTGATTTTTAAAAAATTTGTTAACATTTCATTTGGGTTTATGATACTTAAAAAAAAGCAAGAATAAATGTTTCTGTGACACATTAAATGAATTTAATTTAACAGAAAATATTATTGAGAGACCTTTTCAGAAATCTGTCCAAACTGTGGTTTGATAGCCATTGTGTGTAGGCACATTAATTACTGAGATCTTTCAGGAGGAAAATATTTGATCCTGTACATAAATTGATTGAATGTTTTAATTTGCGGGATGCTATTTGCTTATCGGTTTGTGACAGTGTATTACTCCCATCATAAAGCGTCAGAGGTACTTAAGGTATACTGGTACATTCCTTGTCTGTTAGTAAACCATAGTAATACGTCATCTGTATTGTTTTGCAGAAGGGCATAAAATGCTTTTACAAGAGGAACAGGTAGATTTTATGTTTTCAGTGGCTTCTAATAAAGTGAGGGAGAGATGGGAATCTCCTTTCGTTAGTCGTGTTTTAGAAGCAAGAAACAACTGGAGAAGGTTTTACCCAGCAATACAGGCTTGACCTTGACTTTGAGTTTTAGTTTATTGTTGTTTTGATGTTAATGTCAAGTGGATTTTAATCAACACGTACTCAGCCACTATATTTAAAATAGTGTCTTAAAATGATATTCACCCATAAGTAAACTGCCAGCCCAAGAGCTGTGTAGCGCTTATGTCCCCAGTCTGACTCTGAAAGAAAATAGCTGCCACTTTTGGTGAAATAAGCTCCCAATAACTCAGTGCAAATTTCACAGTTACTTTTTGTTGTAAGGAGAAGGGAATAAACATTGTATAATTCCAGCAAGCATCACTGAAATGCAACAGAGAATGAAAACCAGAGGCTGCCTTGCTGACGGGTTGGGCTGCTTTGGATGAAGGGCTCTTCAGATCTGCCCCAGGCAGGAGGGAGAGGAGAGTGGAGGATGCAGCTGACTTCGGGGTGAATTGGGACTCTGCTTTGGCCATGGTTTGTGGCGTGAAAGCCCTGCATGTTTAGGACCCTCGTCTTACCAAGTACCAGTTGCTCCAGTCAGGCTTCACGTGTGGCAAGCAATGGCGCTGGGGTTTCTGTCAGCACAGGGACTTGCTGGTGTGAGTAAAGCACAGTGCTGAGCACCTGCGGCTGGTGAAGGCAAATTCTCCCACCTTCCAGCTGCCTTCCAGGCAGCTTTGTGTGATACTGTGTGGCAAAGCAGTTGAGAACCAGTAGGAATGCACTTCAGGAGCTTTTTTCAATAATTTAGAAAACTACAACTGAATTGCTGCAGTGACTTGGGAGTTCTTGTGTGGGCTTTCCATACAAAACAGCAATACAAGGACTGTAGAAGCCATCCTCCTATAACAGTCTCTAAAGCACTTTTCTCTGCAGCAGCCCACAAATAAAGACCAGATTTAATAAGAGAATATACCTCTGGGGTTTTTTTGCATTGCAGAAACCCAGTGGAGATCCCTGGGGTTTAGCCTTATGAATTAGTTTGCTGGGGCTTCTACAGAGTTTCTAACTGAGGCACCTGGAGTGCAAAACCCAGATGGAGCCCTTCATGTACACAGGGCAAAGGAAAATGGAGTGTGATGGGTAGTAAGGCAAGTTCTACTGTCTTTATTTTTTCCCTGTATTTGCACACCAGACATGCTTTAATAATATTTAGGGAAGGGCTGATTTGTGAAGCAAATAGCTCAAGGTCTAGTGGTTTGATTAGCCACATGTTTCTTCTGAAAACAAAGCATATCACATGTAAAGGGAGCCTGGAATAAATTAACTCCATCAATAACTTCAGTGAAGGATCTGTCCCACTGTGTATTTCCACATCTTCTGGGGAGCCATTTAAGATGCATGGGTATGGAAGCTTAAGACAGTGTTGCAAAATTGTACATGCCTAATTACCCAACAGTGGTATTACTTTTAATAGGAGAGTAAATTACAAGAAGTTCTTGGGTTTTTCAAATGTAAATATCATCATTATGAGAAAGGCAGGACATACAGCAGCTGTGCTTGCTCGTCACAGCTAAATAAGCAAGGGTTAAAGTAACACAAAAAGCATGGTGAGAAAACAGGTAGTTAACTTAAATCAAACTTTAACCAAAACTGTCACCAATGACTTGCTTAGGGCTTCTCATAGAGGGGTGTTTTGGAAGGAAGTGCAATTTCTTTCTCTCTCTCAAAACCCTACTGCCAGCCATCTGTTGATAATTATTGTCCAGTCTCTGCTGAGAACTTGTGATATTTAATATTTCCTCACCACTTGAACAAATAAGTGATAATAACTGCAAGGTACTTGACCACAGGAGTAGAAAGGCATATAACATGAAAGAGTCAGTGTACACCTTGGTTTTTGAAAACAGCTTAGTTTTCTATTTGTGATAAAGATAAATCTGAGTTCTTGAGGACTTGGAAAATAGGTGAGTTGCACAGTGTCTCCAGAAAAAAAAAAATTTTAAAATGACAGTTATCAGAAAGCTTAAAAATAGTCCATTCTTGTTTGTGTTTCTTATTATTTTTAATCTATGTTATCCTTTCTCATAGAAAACATTGGGTAATCTATTTATTTGTGTATTGAATATTTAGGGCAGGTAAGCTGAAGACATGTCAATTTTTCATAAGGTTTAGTTTTTTAAATTATCAACGTTTTTATAGTTATATTAGGTCCTACATGGTAGGAGTGATGGAGAGCAGAGATCATTACATCTAGTTTAGAAATGGCCTCTGAACTTGTACAAGAAGCTGTCTGTAACTGCTGTTCTAACTTTCTCTTGCTTTCTTCAATTATATTAATTATGAATACTAATAAACTACGCTTTTAATCCAAGTACTTGGAGCTTTACAAATAACTACTGTCTAAACTTCATTGCATCCATGACGTGACAGCTTCTAAGCTTATTTTAAAGATGGTCTGAGAACAACATGTTTGTGTTTAAGCTTTCACAGTCTGACGTTTCACTATCTCTGGAATGACATTCCCTATTAATGACATTGCTCAGCATTTTCCAAGACCCAAATCCAAGATTTTCCAAGGTTGTTTCCGAACCAACAACTTCAGAACTCTTCTGGTCCCAGTGCTTTGAAAAGCTTTTCCTTATGAAAGCACCACAGACAGAGCATACTGAGCAGATAGCAGGAAAAAGTGCTCATTGCTTTTGAATTTGTGGCTTTGGATGATTTGACTAAAATCTCAGCAGACCTTATCCATTAGAATATATGTTTTATGATTATTTTCTTGCTTATCGGTTTTGCTTTTCTTCAGGGGATTCAGTAGACACAAGCCTGCGTGCCCTCACCTCAAAGCTACTGAAGTTTGTAGGAAGTCTTGGCTGCAGCCACCTCCTTCTCTGCGATGGTTTCCTGAGCAGCTGCTCTGGAGCCTTTCCCTGCTCGCCCTCACCTCCACCGCCCGCGCACAGGGTGATCTCCCTGACCCCATGCACAAATGGCAGAGAGAAAAAAAATCATAGGAATGCTGATTTTTAATCTTTAGTTGAGTATGCATTTCACATAGTTGCCAGGTGCTAGTACTAAACCCCCTCTCCCCAATAAACCTTTACATTTTATGGGTGTTTCATTATCAAATTGAAAATAAAACCACTGAACAGGAAATAGAAATTCTTAAAGGTTCATGCAAGATCAATTATATTATCCCTTGATAATGAAAAAGGAACCACAGGTCCCTGATACAGGGTGAATTTCTGAACAGATACAAAAATTACAGCACTTCTTTTAAAGAAATTTATTAGCTATTGTGATTCTTGAAAGTTGTTTGCATCACTGAACAGCCACTTTCCATTTATATTTCTTTTTCTTATTGCTTTGAAAAGATGAACAAACACCAAAGAGCCAACAAAACCCCACAGCTACCTGTTGGTCATAGATTGCCTAATTTTTTGTATATCTGTTTTCCTTGATTGTTTTGGAGGAGGAAAAGTGAAAGGTTCTTGGGACATTATGAAAAACATCACAATAAAATAAATATGAATAAGATAGGGGCACGGTTAGAATACATGAGAGACCGGTTTCAGTCCATGCTACCTTTTCTTTTTGCTGTTGGAATGTAACAAATATTAACTGCTACTGCTCTGCTGTACTTCATTACATAAATATTTGTGTAAATTCACACTGTGAGTATATGAAGTGCTTTGATGGGCAAAGAGGAGAGTTTCCCCATGTGCTGGTTTCTTCTTTATATGAAGCAACAGCACTGTACGCACTGACTGAACTTTCACACTCATGCTGTTCAGCATCAGCTTGAGTTCTCAGGTCTCTTTTTTCCTTCTTTGTAACTAGTTTACTTACCAAAACCAGCTCTGTTGCAATACAGCAATTCCCAAGTAAGTCCTCCAAGCCAGCACTACAGAATTTCAACTATTTTTTTTGAAATGACTGCTGATCTGGAGGCCGTTCTATGCCTCACCTCCGCTATAAGATTAATTAATACACCATGCAAAATGCCAAGAAACTGTACATGTTCCCACCTGTGGTACCTCTAAGCCCTCACAGAAGAGAGCATTTGGATCTGTGAAATCTTTAATGCTCCACTATGCTCTGGTTTTAGCAATGAGTGTTATTCTTTTTTCCTGCCTTCCGTTTTGCAAATGTGCTAGTGGCAATATGCATGCAGAAATCAACAGGGAATTTTGTATTAAATAAGGTATTTGATTATAGTTGTATGTATACTGAATCTGTCCCTTTGCCCCAACAATAATGTTAGTATATCTTAGGTATCAATTCAATAAGCAAAGCCTTTCCTCTGTTGTATAAACATTGTTGTAGCCATGGTAGTTAAGGATGTTAGAGAAGCATGGGACGTAGAAAGAGGAAATATTGGCATAATAGAAGATGTCACCTTCCCCTGAAAGCTTAGCTTCTTTATTATATACTTCGACAGAGACAAGAACTTTCATTAGATAACTTTTATGTGTTGTTGATTCCAGTTCCACATGCAATATAAAAAAAAAAGAGAGCTATGAGTCTGGAATACAGGTTTCCCTCATTAAAAAAAAGAAAAAGCGAAAAGTAGGCCTGTATTGTCTTTACAGTGTTATCTTTCACTCAGCATTAACCCAGGTGAGCTAGTCAGTATGAAAAAGTATTTATAAGATTTGGCATTCCTTTCTGCTAATATATTTTCTTTCAGCAGTTCATAGTTTTTATAACTTTGTTCACTCATTGGAGTAGTTTAGGAGGCACATTAGTCATGTTGTATTAGGCATCTCTCAGTTTTATAGCCTAATCTTATTACAGGGAAAGAAATTTTGAAGAAATTGGTATATTAATTTATATTTTAAAACTGAAAGAATAGGAATAAAGGATCTTTGTTTTGAAATTGCTTTGTCCCAGGTTTGTAAAAGTCCATATACTGCAAAACACCGTGATGTGGACTGGAGCAGTTGATATCTAGATGTTAAAATAGTTTAACAATGAAAATAGTTGGGATCTTTCGCAATTGTTAAGGTATGAGTCAGATCTAACGGCTACATACCAGACTATTGGAATTGTGAGTATATTTTAAAAATCTGTTGTGACTTTCCAAAAAAAAATTTAAAATATGGAAGTGGTGACTGACAAATATTCCAGTCAGATCTAGAGAGTAGCAAAAAATTAAGTTTTCCTCAACAAACATTTCATGCTTTTGGTTAAAATAAAACAAATGACAAGTTTTGGCACAAATTAGTCATATAGAATATCTTGCTGTACATCTCTAATAGTCTGTGTCTTTGTGCTGCAGAGTAGCCAGCATTGCCAGGTTTGGTGTTATTACGGACCTGGAATCCAGTATGTGATGGAATGACATAACTGTATCTGGATTTGCAGATCTCATGAGTATTAAGGGCTTCAGCTCATAGAATTCACTTCTCAAGTTGAGGCTAATTATAATTTGTTCCCAAGAAATTAAATGTCTTTTTTTTTCCTTGAATTTGAATATTTGGTTTAAATTGAAAGAGGCAGCTCATCTGTCAAAGTGGTATTGTCAAGTGGTATTGTTTTTGAAGGCACTAATAGCACTTCCTATTCACTTTCCTAGACTTCTAATTACAATATCTTGTTTCAAGTTTATAAAGGGAAACTCAGACTGTTTGAGACAAAGATTTGGTAGTCTGCTTTAATCCCCTTTAATTTGAATGCAATGGACTGTGTTGTGTCCACACTTTCAAGCACCAAACCTACTAAAGTATGTTTCTGAGCACAGTTTGCATTTAATTAGTGAAAATCCTCGATTTAGGAAAGTCTGGACATTTTACTGTTACAGACCATGTTCACAACTTCTCACGATTTTTAGCCCTGACAGGCTGATGTCTGAACTGTGAAACCTGGAGTGTTTCTGCCTCTTCGTGAATGAATTCTGTCCTGTTCCCTCATTGAGGGAATTCCCTTAGAGGAATTGAGTTCTTGACTTCATGGAAAGGAAGGTCAAGTAGGGTGGCCAACAGTGGGTCACTGATGTCTCAATGGTCAATGGGGTCAATGGGGTCAAGCAGGGAATAGGAAAGTGGGACATGTTGTGGGAGAAATACTATACAGGTTAGATGTTGCTATAGTTCCAGTGGCCAGGTGTGGAAAAGTAGTCCTGTGATAGCTCTCATGTCATCCAATGTGTTTGTGTGGTGGGTTGACCCTGGCCGGCAGCCAAGTACCCGCAGCGCCGCCCACTCGCTCCCTATCTCCCAGTGGGATGAGTGGGAGAATAGGTAGAGCAAAGGCGAAAAACATGGGAGTAGAGACAGACAGGTAAATAAGTGAAGGAAAGAGAAAAAAACCCAAACCCACAAGTGACACAAAGGCAGTCACTGACCACTTCCCACTAACAGACCAGCGCCCAAACATTCTCTGAACAATGGCTACCTTGGAAGACAAAATCCTCCACCTTCTTCTACTATCCCAGTTTTATTGCTGAGCATGACATTACACTGTCTGGACTACCCCATTTATTCAAGTCGGGTCAACGTATCTGTCTGTGTCCACTCTCAGTCTCTTGGGCATCCCCAGCCCACTTGCTGGACAGGGCATGGGGAGAGGGGGAAAAAGAGAAAGTCTTGGTGCTGTGCAAGCACTGTTCACCAATAGCCAAAATACCGGCATCTTATCAACACTGTTTTGGTCATAGGTCCAAAACACAGTACCGTACAGGTTGCTACAAAGAAAGTTAACTCCATCTCAGCCAGATCCACTACAGGTCACCTGGAATTCAGACACCAGCTGAGGCAGGAATGTCAGATTGACCAGTTCTGAGTTACTCCCGCGTAACCAGGGTATACTGAAGACACTGTGAAGATAGATTTATGTTTGCAAAATCCATTATAGCAAAATAAATATCTCCTTAGATATTCCCTTGAGAAAACTAGTATTCTGTGCTTTGAGCTAGGATTGAAAAGTGAGTAGCAAATACGAGAAAGATTAAATAAAATTTTGAATAGTTGCACATTCAATCTGTACCATCCAAATGTGTACTTAATGAGTTCAGGTTCTCTGAAAAAGGAGTATTCAATTAAATAAGTAGGGGGCACTACAATATTTATATAATCAATTTAAATCTGCATTTTCTAACTTCACGGTGTTTAATTTTGCAGCCTTTTCAATATTATTTCAACTTTTGTTTGTGTAATACTTATTCTTACAAAGGCATCAGGTAGCTTGGTAGAAATTACATTTCTAAAGCATTCTGATAGTCTTGGGTGAAATTAGTGGTTTTAGAATGGAAATTGTTTCCATGGCAGGAGATAGACATGCAGACATACATTTACATGTCAAGAGAAATCTGATTAAATAGTGTAACTTTGGTGTTTTGAAAGAAATATTGATGCTTCTCAATATCCTGCTAGAAAGACAACTGGTGTTCTTTCAGCAGGAAAATTATTGGGGAATAATTCCAACATTTTACACCACTTGTGAATTTGTTTATTCTTCTGTCTTAATTATTTGGATGATAGAATGTGTCAGCTTCTAATACAACTGATAACCTTTTTGAGACTGATTGAGGATCATTATCTGCCTAAATCAATTTATGAGTAAATGCCTCTAAGATGGCTTACTAGTTTCTAAAATTCCCAGACGAGAAGGGCCGTTTTAACATGCATTCTAAGTAGTTTCACATTTTAGTTAGAAGGAAAGTTTAAAAAACCTGAATGACTCAAGAATCAATCTAGTGTGGAGTGTAATCAAACAGCAGGGCGGCCTCAGAGGCATCCAGCAACAGAAACAACCAACTATCACCGCTACATTCATTTTAGGAGCCAACCCGCAAGTCTAGGTGTTACTGCTGGAAAATACATAATGCAGCTTCACATGGGGATCCTAGAGCTGCCAAGCATATCTCCAGAGTAACTTCAACAGTGATTACACTTGATGAAGGAGGTGGAGGAAGTATAATCATGTGCCAGCAGCGTCAGGAGGATAAGGCCAATATTGAAGTTAAAGTACTTTTATGTGAATTCTTATTCCGCCATTAAACAGCAGTTTTTCATAGGATGAGCTTTGCCTACAAAAGTCTCAGGTGTTTCCACTTAGTGCTGGTCTCTTTTTGTAAATATATAGACTTTTAATTACAACAAGTAGGCTAGCTAACAAGGAAATGTTTGCAAACACTGAAGACAGTAAATCCCATAATCGTGAATTGCCTCTATGACACCATGCTAGCCTCTGAAATTCCCAAATGAGAAGGGCTATTTTAACATGCATAAGTAGTTTCAAATTTTTGTTGGAAAGAGAAGTCAAACTTGTGACAAAGTAAGAACTTAGCTGAGGACGGAGGAGGAGTGTTGTAGGCTGCAGTCCTAAAGATTGTGGTATTGTAATAGTCAATATTGACCAAAGAAATGTACTTTATTCCTGTATTTTATTTAAGTTATCTAGTGCTTGAAGTGAACACCCAGTCCACTGCAATCACAGCCAGCAAACAGATGTCTAGCCCAGAAGAATCTACAAAGCAATTCCATATGTTCCCACTCTTCAGAATTCACATTAAAAGAACAAGCTGGAGCTTGCTAAAGAATTTCTGTCCAATTTTACCTTTCTATCACAGTATATGAAATACATACCTGTGTGGGCAGCCAAACCAAAAGCTATTCTCTTATTCAGGCGTACTTTGATGCTTAAGTAGCCTTCCTGCTGGTGTTCTGTGGAGAAATACCTCTCGATCTATAGACTGCATGCTAAGCATGGGAGGATTTGCCAAAGTGCCTCTTTTTAACCTGTTCTGAGTTGGCATTGAAAGCCTCCTTAGTGGGAATGTAGACATGAATTGGGAGAAAACCACTGTCCTGGAAAGAAAGTGAGGGGCAAGCCTTCTGAGAAATGAAGCTGTGCTACTTTTAATGCTGGCTACATAAACAAATCCATCTAAAGCTGAATAAGTGACCCAGCCTCGCAAGCAGGGTTTCTCAGAGGGAAACCGTTTGTTCTCCATTAAAAACAGTGGCTCAATGATCCCAGCTAAATATTGTGGCCAAAGAATTAAGCTTTCTTCATGTCTGAATTTAAGTGTGGATGGAGATGTAATTTCCCTTTTTTTCTTTTTTAAAGAAAATAAGTTTATTTTGCGGTAGGCATGGTCTTTTTCTCTTGTGCTGGGACAAACCCTAGTACAATGCAAGTTTTGAATCATGACAAAGCCTACTGTAATACCAACAGTCTGCAATAATTTTTCTGGAGGAAGAGTGTAAAAATAAATCTGTAAAAATCCCATTTATCAAAAAACAGTCCAGCTTGTGTATGAGAAAGGCAAAAATTAAAACATTCATAATAAAAACTTCTACACAGAATTAGCGGGGAAAGATGAGAGTCCTCTGTCTACTGTGGAGGGAAAAACACATTTTCCAAGAGAGAGAGAGAGAGAAACCCTCTTCTGCAACTGGCATTCTTACTGGGGATGCATATCCTCCATTTTAGGGCTTCAGATAGAGGAACAGCTTTGAATAAACCTGGAGTGTCTTACTCAATTTTAGTGGATTTACTCACTTAAAGAATAATTCAGAAAAGAGCTGCTTGATCCTACATCACCTTGCTGTCCTCCTCCATCTGAGTGATTCTGTGGTCAAAAAAAGAAAATTTCAGAAACTAATTTAAAAGGAAAGAATAAAGAGGTTTTCAGGCCTTGAGAAGCTTGGAGACCTCTGAGTTAAACAACAGGATCAGGCCACAGCTATATTGATTGATAACTCTTCTAGTATTTTCCCAAAACACAAGAAGACTGTTCACCTCCAGTGAAGTGCTGTATGGAGTTAATGATTATTTCCTCCCAGATATACACTTTCCTTGGTGTTTTGACTTGGTCCTGTGTTTTCCTAGTCTTAGCTCATCAGTGAAACTGCAGGATATATATACCAGGATGTGAGTTTAAAGGCATTAAGCTCACAGAGCAGGTTGCAGTCTCATCCATTGGAGAACTTGTTTTGCATGTATAGAGACACACATGCAGTCAAGTTTTAATGAAGGCAATAAATGGTTACCCTCTGATCTCAGCTAGAGTAAATATTTTTCACACTACAGAAACATCTGCTGATTGCAGAAGAATATGATGTCATAGCCAGTCTCTTCCCAAAATAGTTTTTACAGGTTGCACAATGCTACCATCTGCTTCTTTTTCCCAGTATACTATGTTTTCATCCCACTGATGGAAATGTAGACATTAGCAAGTTAATAGGAAACATAAGGAATCCAGAATTCAGCAGTCTGCCTTGCATACTTGCCTAGCTCCTAATGAAGTTGGGGTGATAGATTACATGTGTGTAAGAAAACAAAGAACAGCAGTCATTGCTTCTTTGATCATTATTCTAACTATCATATATTGTGCCTGAAATTAGCTAATCACTAGGCCTGAATTTGCTTCTATATAGGTAACTTCAGACTATGGATAGTGTACTGCAGACACAGTTTTCGCCTATAGCTACTGTAATTTATTCATGAGTGGATTGGTTATGCATGTTTAAGTAGCCTGTTGCAATACAGAATTAACCCTTATCCTGTACTTCTGTTAAGGTTAGAAAAAGCCTGTTGTTTTGGTGTGCTAGATCTATCAGCAAAGGAAATGGTTTCTCTGAAACTCAGTTCTCTGGTTCAGTGCTTTGACAGTAAATATGGAAGTAAGAAACAAATCTTCCCTGGCTCAAACACACATGGCATGTTATTGATACAGAACAGAAACGTATCTCCAAGTAGACACGACAGAAACCAAGGCTGTAGCCAACGTTCAAGGGAACAGAGACATGATGTAATCTCAGACAAGGTCATCAGTGTAAAAATGCTCTCTCTATTTATTTTTTAGATCTTTCTATAGCTGCTGATCGTAGAAGGAAGCTGCTTCTCAGAATGCTACACATCTGAATGAGGTTTCTTATATGCTGTTTGAGACTTGCTCTTTTTCTTGAGTCTGTGTTTAAGCCTCTGTTCAGGAAAGTATTTTATACCCCAAAAAATATTCCTGAAGGAACCAAAAGTGATTTGACTTCCTCAGTTTTTATTTTTAACTGTTGGATCTACAGAGCACAGAGAATTTGTCTTCTAATACACCTTATGGAATCCCAGTGTGTTTAGTCATTCATACTAATGTACATCCATGAAAAATCAGCTAATAATCTACTTACCTAAGATTCGTTTTCATTAACATAGTATCTAAAGTACCTCTGCACACAAAATTTCCAGTCTTTGCTTCAGTGTTTCCAAAGAATTTCATTTGCACTTTACTGTCAATAAAAGTGAATATGAGATGTGATTGAAAACACCAGCTGGTAGGAGCAACTGAGATGCTTCAGGTGATGCCAACTTTGCCCTTTCTTTATTTCTTTGTTTTGCAGAGAGCTACAGAGCCTCCTACTTAGATTTAGATATCTTTTTTTATCATTAAGGAATATCATTATACTTAATTGTATCACTAAGTGCTGTTTCTAAGGAAGAGCAGTAAAGGTTTTTCTCAGGGCTTGCCTTTTGCAACTTTGATATATTTAGTCTCTTATGTCCTCAGGGAGTGATATAAGAGGGAGACAGCAAAGAAAAAATCTCCTTTCTTCCAATCTGTCTTCTTGAGGAACAAATGGGTCTATCACAGACTGCCAGTGAGGACGGGCAGTTGGGAGAAAGAAGTGAGAGTGAGTGGAGGAATTCCTTGAGTCAGCAAATCTGAAATTGTAAGGAAGCAAGATGTGCTGTTGTGCTCAGGGAGCATTTGGAAAAGAAACTGGAGGGCTTGAATGCAGCCTTGGTGGTAACTCCCCATTTCCGTAGCCCGAGGTGGAGCCAATCTGAGGTAATTCCATAAATGGGATCATACCTGAGTGTTGGACCTTGAGGTGCAAGATGTCAGTGAACTGGTCTTTGCTGGAAGCAGGGATACGAAGGATTTTTCCTTTGAGAGCACGTTTAACAGCAGATGCATAGCACACAGCTTGAGGAAGGTCCTGTTTGGGAACCTTGGATGTGAGAAAGAAATGTGTACGGCTAGACCATTAAGACTCTCTTCTGTGGCAGTTCAAGTTAGGAAGGAGAA
This sequence comes from Gavia stellata, assembly GCF_030936135.1. Lineage (NCBI taxonomy): Eukaryota > Metazoa > Chordata > Aves > Gaviiformes > Gaviidae > Gavia > Gavia stellata. The sequence goes on along the minus strand of NC_082598.1, from coordinate 16,103,926 downwards.
AACTCAAAGTGACTGGCAGCTAGAGAGGAGAAAGAGGTTAAGAGGTGAGAGGAAAGCAGAGTCTTTGGGGAGCAATTGATTTCCTTGCATTCATTTTGTTTGTGTTTTTCCATCAGTGGGGAATGGCCATGAGTCCACCTGTAGTTTTGGTCGACTCTGCATGGTTTTTCAGTCCGCATATCGCAGAGGTGATTGTTTCTGATTTTCAGCAACAGAATAGAGGGAAATTCGATGTAGCCGATGCAGTATCTGGAAGTGTACACGGTGGGAAATGGGACAAAGCCTTTGGATCCAGTTCATTTATAAATGTCTTATATATACAATGGCAGAGAATGCTTACCTCCTCCATTGGGGGGATAGCTGAGAGACTGAGGGTCGTAAAGGTGAACACCAAAGGCTTTCTTAGAAATAAAATTTTTACCTCTTTACAACTTGCTTTATGACACATAGAAAGCTCTCATATATTAGGAAAGATTCTACCTTAATCCCTAGATCTAAAACATAAATTAAACTATCTAAGAAATAGTGATGTTTAAACACTAAGGTGTCCTGTTAGGCTATCTGTCCCCACATTGAAAACATAGTACTCTACATTTTTCATTGTTATCATCACTTTTTAGGCCTCCATTTGTTTATTTACTTAACCTCTAAAATACAACTATAGAATTCAGATCTTGTTATCTGTAATGTATGGGCCAAGTTACTTCATCTACTGTTTTCCATATGACACTAGTTCTTCCAATCATGTAGGCAAGATTTTTGAAAGACATCGAAAAAGTTTATTAATTCTAAGAGCATAGAATTGCAGATGATGTACATTTTGAATGGGAATTTAAATCTTTTGAGATTCTCAATCTCTGACTGTTGCAGAACAGAATGAAATCTGAAGTGGAATGATAGTGAAAATGATCCACTATCTGCTTATTTTTGGAGGTCTTATTATTTCCTCCTGATACTGCCTGTGGTTGAAATCAGGGTACCAGATCATATAGCCCTTGCATGTGGCCCAAGCTGAACTCTCCATTTTCCCATGTTTGCATCCTGACCCTCCACAGACTTATCTTTTTACTAATTCTGGCAGAATCCATCAGGATCTTTCTTTTTTATTTAATGAACTCCCTCAGAAGCACAGCTCAAAGCTGACCTTACCAGTGATTGTCAATTCCAGGAATAACTTGCAAATGCTTCCTGAGTATCGTAAAAGAAAGGAGAATAACAAAACCTCTCTGAACGGGGTATCTCAAATGCAGTTGGTACAAAGTGCCTTTGAGGTAGCTTATCAGACTGGACCATTTATTTGAAGTTGTACAATACCCAAAGGAGTCTACCAGGCTCCACTGTCAATTTTAAAGGAAGAAGGGCAGGGCTATCAATATGAGGCTGTTATCATTCTCTTTCTCTGTGTACTTCTTCATTCTCTGTTCCCCCAGACAGTTTTCTGCATGAGAATTAACATTAGTGATGTGTAGTTACAGAATTAATGTCACTCCCATTGTACATTCTTTGTCTCATCGATACCTTAATTTTGGAAAGTTTTACATATGTCATCAAAACAAAGTTAAAGTAATTCTTCATGTGGAAAACAAACACAGGTGAGGCAAGGCAAGGTAAGGTCTTAAACTAACCATCATCAATTAAGTTAATTTCATGAAAGAAAAAAAAATTGGCTTAGATTCTAGACCATTTAAATTCTTGAGGCAAGTTATTTGCTTACTGTGAAAGGAAGAGAATAACTGATACTGTTAATTTGCCCTCCAAACAAAGCAGTTAGCTATAACTGGGTGCTAAAGCAACATTATTTTTGTTGTAATACATGCCCAATACTCTAAAAATTAGGTATACATAAAACTACCATTAGTTCAAGAATATCTTCCTGACTAAAGCCTGATCCCAAGCACAATGAACATTAAGTGGGGCTACAGTCTTCACAGAGGTGGAAAGCTTCTGAGAGTGCCCGTCCAGATCCGAGGACACTCTTGGAGGTAGAGAAGGTACATGACTGTTCTCAACATGAGAGCTGGCCCACCAGAACATGCCACTTCAGAATACTGTCAAAGGAAACACTTGGGAGAAATGCTCTAGCAAATCACAAAGGCAGTTAGTGTGCAAATGTAGGTGAGAACAGAGCTGAGGACACTAAAGTTGAGTACAAAATATTTGTAAAAAAGTCCTGAGTTACACAAACTTGTCTGTTTACTTTCAGACCTTGAAAATAAGTTTGTCTGAATGACAAATGCCATCCCGTGAAACTAATTTATGTAAAATTAATGGCTATTTTTGAAAGTGTATTTGAATGCTTTCATCAGATATAAATGCATCATTTCTACACAATTCCCTCCTCACAATTATGGTATCATGATTGAATTACTGTAACTCTTAGCACAGACAAATATTTATATTGTCAAGACTTCTAAGACTTTTCTGTTCATCAGTAGGTAGCAGTTGCCAGTTAGGTCTACAGTAGGTTTTATTATGCTGTTTAACTGCCCATTCCATGGTGGTCTATGCTTTTCAATGACAAATGACTGCATGCAATTTGGGTGCTATATCATTAAGACAAGGAGGGGCATTTATGTTTTCCTCTATGTAATGTAACTGTGAGTATGCGTTCACTTTGCGGGAATTATGTGCTTATTATGACAAATAGTGCATTTTCAAGTATTTAAAGATCTTTTTTTGGAAAGAGTCCCTCCCCTATGTATATATTGAAGGTATTGCTGTGACACAGCATGAAAACTTATGGTATAGTTATCTAAAAAAACTTATCCACTCCCTATAACATGTTTAGATTGCTTTTTTAGACTCCATAAAATTTTAGCTAGCACTAAACATAGAACTTCATTCATCATCATGCAAGCAAAAGCTGCCAAAGGAAGCCTACTCTTCCTGAGCTAAAAGTGGCAACACTCCAATATTGGCAGAAATCAAATGAATCATTTCCTGCTTTTAGTTTTAGATAAATAATCAAAAAAGATTGTCTAGATTCCGATCCAAAAGTAATTTTTCATAGCAAGGAATAAGACTACAGCTACAAAGACTTTAAGTGGGAAACGTTCTGCTAATTACTTGACTGGAAAGGCCCTAAGGAACCTATAGCCAGATCAAAATATCAAAATCCAATTTAAAATAAAATGTTAAATAATCATATTGGCTTTCAAGTAGAGTAACTTGAAGTGCACTGAAACAGAGAAGCTTGAGGATTTAATCTGCTCTTGATGCATTGAATGAAGTGGTCTAACAGGCTCCTGGTAGACCTGCCTTCTTTCTGGGGGAGAGAGAAGGCAGAGCAGGCAGAGCAGGGACAGCAGCTGCCACTGCTGAGAGTGGATGGTGGTGATTGCGGTGAGGTTCACGTTGAGGAATTGTTATCTGTGAACTGTCTCTTGTTTTTTCAGTTTTTCCCTCTCTAGTGTCCACCATGAAGAGGGTATCTGGGCTGCTGACAGGGTGATGTCAGGCTACATTGAGTATGTGTGGTAAGGGGAGACCTGATTAAAGGGGTTGGAGGAGAGAATAATGGGATGAAGAAACCCTGGAACCACAAATGGCGACTGGGACACAAACAGAGGGAAATGGGTAGGTCAGGGCATGAAATCAGAGGTCAAAGGAAGAGACTAGTATGGCAATGGCCAGAGCAGAAGGGTTGAGAAGGTTTGAGCTGAAAGAACTACTAGAACTGTGCTGGGAACAAGAGCAAGTGGGAGAGTGAGGAAGGGCACAGTCAGTGACATAAAGGATGAGACTTGAGGTAGGGAGAGGACAGGACTCACTGCCCGTCAGAACCCCTGTGAGCCTCATGCCTCACAGAGGCTCAAAACTCACAGATAAAGCAAGCATCTTACCCCTTTTTCATACCTGCTTGACCTAAAGGATGATGACCTTTTAATAAGAGTAGTTTTATCAACTGAAAGATCAGAAATCTGTGCAGCAGGAAGAGTGAAAGCACTGGACTGTAATGGGAGAGCTCATGATTAGGTCTGTATATCTGGAAGTGAGGCTGGAAGCAGGAGGGAAAATGATGGCTGGAACCAGTGAACAGTGATGATGAACAAAAAGAGGAATGGATGGGGACATCCTGAAGGGGAGAGAGTAGAAACTGTAAAAAAATTGTGCAAAGCCGAGCACTTTTCTTTGCACATTTCAGAACCTGTGATGGACCTGAAGCCTTATTATCATCCATGAAATCTACTGGCAGTGTATTTTTCCTCTTAAGCTGATAGGTACCTCTTATTGCTGCTAATTCCTCTGTGTATTCAAGTGGCAGAGATTTGAAGGGTAAAGTTCAGCTTTGGTTGTGTACAATGTGGGAACTGATTCAATTGCGTAGGATGACATTTCCTGGTTTTAGTTTCCTTTAAAAAAATGTGAATCCACAGCCCATAGGACTTTAAGGTTATGAACTGGGGAAAGAAGTCCTGTAGTGGGAGTCTGGGGGAAGGTATATATATATTTAGGAGGAGTGCAGACGAATGAGACTTCTTGACTGATTTGAGGCCAAAGAGCAGTTCAGTCAATAGCTTCTGGAAAAAAAAGGATAGAAATAAAAGACCAAAGAACAATTACAGAGTCCTAACCACGACCTCTCTTGCCTAATGCCTGATTAACTCTCAACTTCAGTGTTTATAAGCTGATAGAAAGATGGTGAAACCAAATTTACAGTCCTAAGTAAATTTGCATTATCTAGGTTATTAAACAGTAGAAATGACAATTTTTTTTTTTTCCAGGTGGTAGTAGCATGACATCACAACCTCCACTGAGTGCGTATGAGATCCAGCCATCACAAGGTCTGCTTCTTCAGCTCTATGGGTGTTTCTCACAGCTCTGTGAGTTAGGCCTTAGCTGTTCCATGGGAAATGTTAAAGATGTCAGATGGCTACTTTGTACGATAACTTCCCAATTCTGCAGCAAAAATCCTCAGCCTTTTTTTTTACGTCAGTTATAATAGAGTTCAGTTTTGCAACCAACCCAATGTGAGCTCAGGTGGAGCTTGGGTGCACACACAACAGTAAGGCTGGTTTGAATCACGTCATTTATGACGATGAAGTCCTGCAGTCCATGTTGCACCTATCAGCAGGGACAGAAAAATCACTGTGAAGCTGGGATTCTCAAACACATACCCATCTTTGAAAATAAGTTTGCTTACATCTGGGCAGTCTTCCACTTCCTTACAGGAATGTCCTGGGACTGGAAACATGAGTCTTCTCAGACATAGGAAGAGAGTGAATCCAGTTATCCAGACTCTCAAGATCGGATCTGAATCATGAAACTTTTCTCTGTAGTGATTGCTTCAGCAGAAGAGCAGTAATTTATGTACGTAATATAAAAATTACATATTGCACATTTGTGGCTAAATCTAGTCAAGAATTTCAGTTTAGGATTTTGATCTTAGGACAGAAATCTATAAAATTGTCTTTTCTGGGTTTATGACCCAAAACCCCAGCATTCTTGCACAAATCACAAGATTACAATTCTGAAGGGAATGTTTTTCTGAGATTTTGTTTGGATCTGAATGAGGCATTTTTCACTCAATCTAGAATCCAAATCACAAGGGTATTCTTGGCATAAAGCTTGCAGTTGAAACCACTCAGAAATATGCGAGAATATTGACTTGATATGTGGTTTTGGATCATTTCAAAGAGTAAAAGGTGTGATTGGCTGTAATTTCTGGGATTCAGAGTGCCATTAACTCTTTTCATATCACCAAGAAACAGAAGCATAGTATGATATCTTTATAATTCATATAATATCAGCATGCATTTTGAAATCAGTGCCAATTCAAGGGTGCCAAGATGTTCAGACTATAGCCACACAACTAACAACTGATAACATTGCCAAATCGGGTGATTTTTATGGCTGGTCTTGTGACATCTAGTATTCTTAATGCCTGAGCTTCTAAAATCAAGTATTACATAAAAATGTCATTTCATTAAAAAAAAAAACCAAAAACAATGCATTAATTATTGGTTGAGTGTCTGCTTTCATGGTTGCAGACAGAAGCTTAAAAATGTGACCATACTGTAGACTAAGAATAACATAACAAAAGACACTTTCTTCTTAAATCTGAAGTGCAAGCCAGTCTCAAAAACTTTTGGTGCCTGACTCATGATTTTTGAATGCCTGGGATTGGCAGTAGTGTACTAATATGTTTTGTATCAAAATTCAACTTCAGAAAAACATAACTTTTACCATCTAGAAATTTGTAGGTCAAGGAGCTACAAGTTATGGGAGTAGGGGAAAAAATGAGGGTTCCCTCTCAAACCAAGACCCTTCAATACCATTTTTCCTTAAGGAACTACAACCTGAAAGAGCACCAGATTTCTAATCTCATGTCATGGGGCGAAGCTTGCCTGACAGGGTGATTATGGCTACGCAGAGGGGTTGCTGTGTCGCCTCCACATTGTGGCACTGCAGCTGGCTCCATGGGGAAGTGCCAGCTCAGAACGCCCTGAAACTGCCTTCCCTCTGCACCCAGCCCAGGGCCGGGGGTGAATACCACATTTCTGCCCACAGTAATGAAACCTGGAGTCTTCCAAAATAAATATTGTTTCTTGGTTACTAATATAAATAAATGTATTGCACATTACATTTTTGGAGAAGAATGTGCAAGAGCAACATTTCTGAAGTCGAATGGAGAGGTCCTCCCTCTGTTTCCCTCCAGTCCTCATACAAGGAAACTTCCAGTTGAGTCATTGGGAATTTACATGACTGAAAACTACAGAGGCACCCAAAAGTACTTCAGTTGTTTTTTTTTTTTCCTGAAAATAATTATGGATTTGGATGAAAATTTTACTTGAGATGGTGGAACAACTCTGGGTGGTTTTTTTTTTTTCTGATTTTATTTTTTTAAATAGTTGTAAATTCTGTAGTTTGTAGCTCTCTGAAGGGAAAAATGAATCATTTGTTCACTACATGGAAAATTAAAGAAGACAAATAGCACAGTTAAGAGCATGATTTATTACAGTTCACATCCTACTGTATGTCCACAAGTTCTTTTAATGCTTTTCATAGGAAACAAAACCTGGATTCACTCTTTTCCCAGTGAATTTTAAAATACTTTTATTTCAAGAAGTTCTACCTTTCCTCTCATTTCATTTAGACTTGCCTTAATTATATTCATCATAGTTGCAATAGATGACAGTGCTGTAAAGAAAGAGACAAGAAGAGAAGAAATATTTCCTTGTATCATCAGTCTTTAAAAGTCAAATAATTGTTTTTGTGTAGGGAATGGGACTAAATTTTCTTCTCATATTCAAAGCTAAATCTGTGGTTTGTAAAGAATTAGTGATAGATCAACCTTAACACTTAGCTGTTTGGATTGTGTTAAATGAATCACTTGAAGACATAAAAATGCGGTCAGGCTGTGTTTTGAATAATTCATGCCTCTTGTAAGAGTATAATGTAGTAAGCAATTTAATGATAGTAAGTTTTCTCATCATGGTTGTATAAGATCATATCACAGATCCCTTTCTTTATTTGGTGGAAACCAATGTGGTTCCACTGTTGTTGATTTTTGTTTTCTTTTTAATTAAGTTATTTCTTTTCTGTTTTTCCACAAGGTGTTGATTTGGGATGTGGTATTTCAAAGCCAAAAAGCCAAATTCTCAACTAATGTCACACCCCTCCTTTCAAAGCTTGTATGTACGTGGGGAGAGAAGGAGTTTAAAAAATGGTTTAGGCTAAGCTTTCTTCTTCCTCCCTTGAAAAGGAGATTGCCTTACTGGGCAAAAACTCTGGTCAGTGCTATTCCCTGAACTGTTCCTGAGCTCTGTCTGGGAGATGCTGACACCATGCCAGCAACGGTCTATCAGAATGGATGGCAGAATGCTATGACTGAACCTGTGCTCTGTAATCAATGTTTTTATCAGCAGAGATGTAACCCGAGAAAGAAGTTTGGAGCTGCTACCCTACAACACTCACTATCTCCTAAAAGTACTTAAATTATCTCAATTTTTTGTAGATGCCTGTACAGAGACTCACACACTTGATCAGGGTTGTTATGGCTTAGATGGGTAGAGTCAAGTGGTAGACCTCTTCCACTGTTCAGACATAAGTATGTCTTTGAAGTGTTTAGGAGATCTAGAAAAAATGTTGCTGTTATTTCCCACTTTTGTTATATTTCTTTTAGTAGCAGTATATTTAAGGCATAGCCCAAGAAGTGGAAGCTGGATGGTGACTTGACCCCACCTCCTAGAAGTGCCTATCTGCCATTCACAGCAGAGGGAACTTGGTCATGTAATTTGAAGTAGTCCAAATAACTCTCCTGCGTGAGTATCTAAATTTGGTGTGCAAAGTAAGAAGCGTTAATTGTGACATTGGTCTGAGTTTTTTAATGACAGAGATTGTCTACAGTTAGTGTTGTGGCATCTGTTTTGGTGTTTCTGCCCATGACTCAGATATGTGCCTTCAGGCATTTCCAGCGTATGATGTTGCTTTTATTTCTACACAATTGCTTCCCTAAAGAATTTTCAGACTACTAAAATAAGACACTGCTTTTTGACCACGTGGCTAGTTTGAACTGCAACTTTGGCAGCTCTCAGAAGTTATGCTTTAAATGAAGAGTGATATACACTTGCTATGATTGGTTACAAATGAAAACATGCCCTATGATAAAGTATATAATGAAAAATCTGGAAATTAAGGGCTTCTAATCTGTAATTGGTAGGCTGTAGCTATTCTGATGTTCTCCTTCATGTATGTCAGGTCTTGTTATGAATTCAACATCCTATATGAGGATTATCTGCAACAGCGTAAAATTAAATTATGGTGTCCTGGTTTCTGCTGGGATAGAGTTAATTTTCTTCCTAGTAGCTGTTATAGTACTGTGTTTTGGATTTAGGATGAGAATAATGTTGATAACACACTGATGTTTTAGTTGTTGTTGAGCAGTGGGATGGAAAACCTGCTTTGACTCTAGAGGCATGGATACATGAGTTACAAGGAAAAACAATCACAAAAGGGGATTCTTCCAGAAAAATTGTTGCTCCAGTTTCCAATTGGCAGTTCACCAGACAGAGTAGAAGAGCTGATCCTACTTCTGATCTTAATAAAGGGACTTCTGATTCCTGTTTACAAGAAGGGAGTGACAAATACTATGACCAAGACTAGAGTGGCTCTGCCTCCAGCCAGGTGGAGGAAGGGGACAACCGGGTTTCTTGGACTGTGGATTTGATGGCCTGGCACATCAAAGACACAGGAGTATAAGGCTTTAGTGGACACCAGTGTACAGTGTACCCTAATGCCATCAAGCTATAAAGGGGCAGAACCCATCTGTATTTCTGAATTGCTAACTGTATTGGAGACCGAAGTGTGCCTAATTGGGAATGAGTGGCAAAAGCACCCCATTGTGACTGGCCAGAGGCTTCGTGCGTCCTAGGCATAGACTACCTCAGGAGAGGTTATTTCAAGGACCTAAAAGGGTACCAGTGGGCTTTTGGTACAGCTGCCTTGGAGACAGAGGAAATTAAACAGCTGTCTGCCTTGCCCGGTCCCTTGGAGGACCCTTCTGTTGTGGGGTTGCGGAGGGTCAAAGAACAATGGGTACTGATTGCTACCACAACGGTGCACCGACGGCAATATCTCACCAACCGAGACTCCCTGATTCCCATCCATAAGCTGATTTGTTGACTGGAGAGCCAAGGAGTGATCAGCAAGGCTCCCCATCCCACTGCAGGGGAGTGAGCAAGTGGCTGTGTGGTGCTTAGTTGCTGGCTGGGGTTAAACCACAACATATGGACAAGTCTTGGCTTCCTAGAAGGTTTCTCATTTTCTTAGTGTATGTTTTAAAACCTGTACTTTTGTTAGTAAGTTAGTAAATAATCATCTGGCATTAGAGGCTAAAAGGAGATTCATTGGAAAGAAAAAATTAATGAAAACAAACTGTGTGAGTTGGGAGCTATGTCACACAGGGAGAAACTAAAGAAAACCATGATCAAGACAAGCCAGAAAAACCAGACTCATCCACATGAGCAGAACACAGATCTAGCTCTGCTTACACATGTACTATTTCTTTGTAATGTGAAAATGAAAACAGGATCAATAGAATAGCAAATTCTGCTAGGATGCAAAAGCTATTGGGTATGGAAGAAAAGAGAGTCTTAATGAAATTTTTTTGGAAAACTATCTTTTTGTAACTGGATAAAAGCCTACCAGAGACAAAAGGATGACACAAAACAATTAGAAGGATGTCTGCTATGAGAACATGGTCTCTTTCTGTTTAAAGCTGCACCTAGTGCCAGAGGACAAAGCACGACACAGACAAAATCCACAGTTCCGGCCTACTAATCCATGTGAGGTGGAGCAACCATACACCTTGTGAGCCATTTTTAAAGTTTAGCTAAAAAATAGGCACAACAAAGCCCCGAGTCGAATTAAATCTATGTAATTTGAGTCAGAAACCTGAAAATGTTGGGTGAGATTTGTGGAAAAATGATCAAAGACCAAGTAGTTGGTGGATGTAGTGGTCAGAGAGGAATCCAAGGAACACGTAATACAGTATTGCTAACCTGAAAGCATTCACAAATCATCAGTCAAGTCTGGAATGTCATGAGTTTGGGGAATTTTTTGATATAATAAATATAGGACTTGTTTTGTCTTTTAAAGGCTCAAAATCAGGGCATTTTTGAGTCACTTTTTTTTTTTAACCAAGTTGTGAGCCATAATATTATGTTTGGAAAGAATGAAAGCTAAGAGTCTTACTTTGCTCAGGAAAAAAAGAACTTTGAGAAAACACTTGTTGGGTGACTTGCAATAAAGGTCATAAAATTTGGCAATGTAGAGAGAGATTAATCTGGAAAGTACTGTAGTTGAGGAAAACTGCTGGCAGTCAGTATGTGAGAATTTGAAAATAAGGCTGTTTCATTTTTATAAAAACAGCAGAAATGATGCATAGGGCTGAAACTAAAAGCTGCAATAAGCTTAGATGTCTGATATTTGACTCATTCACAAATGGTACCTGTTTTATGAAAAATATGTTATTCATAAATATTTGTTTATTTACTTATAAATTTTCAAGAAACGAGCTGAGCTTTTAATTTCATCTATGCTTTTATCCTGTATGATTTTTCTTATGCTATATTTTCTTGTCCTGTTTAGTAACAGAAATAGTGGCAAGCAGTATGCTTTTGGTATAACATTTTTAGAGGTGAGGAAAAAGAGGTGAATACTTTTTTATCATGAGTTGTAGAGTATCAATAAGGTATATGAAATAGAATTTAAATCATACAGTGAGTGATGGACTGCCGTTATTCCGTTAGCTCTAATTTTGAAAGATCAAAAAGCTTTTATGGGTCTGGGCTAGTATGTTTGACTGCTGAAATTTGTAGTGATCTAGACAGACAATGAACATACACTATATTATACCAGTTTGAGATCTGGATTAGGTATTATTTCATCTGCTTTGTGGCAGAGTAAAAAAACTTTCTTCTAACTCTAATCAGTAGTAGTTGATATCTGAAAGGTTTTGTTTTTGGTTAGAATTAAAAAATGGTGAGTTTAGACTCTAGTTCAGAGTTGGATTTTTTTTTTCATTAAGCCTTTTTAGCAGTCTAAAAGGAGGAATTCAGGCTGCAGAGACTTTTTTGTCACTTCTGAATGCTAGAAATGTTTGCTAAACAATTATTTTATTAATCTGTTTTTTAAAAGAAAAAAACCCACCTTCTCTTTTCAGCTGGGGAATTAAATGTCAAGTTTCCTTCTGAAGGGCACATTTTATGGAGAAGTTATAAACCCTGAAATTAAGTTTGTAATGGAAAATGTGACAAACTCAACTATGGCAATGCAAAAATATATTCTTAACACTTAATGCATAAAGGGCCATATATATGAAATGTATTTGCAACATACTGTATGTTTATTACAGATTAAACACTTAAAAATGGAAAAAAACCCAGCACATACCTCCACTGTTTCTTAAATATTTGTTTTATATAGCCATAACACATTGAAAATTGTAGGACTGAAGAGTACATGGTAAGTGTTTAAATAACATCAAATGTAATAAAACGTTTCATTTGAAATGTTAAGCAGGTGATAAAAATGTCATGTAGAATTACTATTTGGTGTGCTTTAAAATAATATAATTAGGAGAAAATGCATAGGGAAAACTTAATCACTAAAGCAAAACCTGTGTAAATGAGGCATATTTGCATTTGTTCAGGTATTCAGAATTTTGCAGCAGATCAGAACCTTTATCAATGGCTGAGCTTGACCGCTGAGGCACACTGGGGTGGGACTGGACACTTTCATCCTCATGGGCATAGGGATGTGGGAACAGTGCCACAGCTCATGGCACATGTTCTTGCCCCCTTAGCAGCCAAGCCAAAAGATCCAGGAAAAGAGGTAATAAAGGAAGTTTTTTCTCCCCCTTCCACCTTTCCCTTCCCTGGAAACGACAGAAGAGGTGAAAGGAAAACAATGTGAATCTCCTGCAAGAGAAGGTAGCAAAGAGTAAGAAGGGTAGGCAAAGGAGAGGAAAAGAAGAAAATGTCTGGCACCTCTAAGCCTTCCTCACTAAAAATAAAAAAGAAAAAAAGTGAAATGGAAGGAGACAGAACTCATGGGAGGTGATACTTGGGGTGAGTAATATAGTCTGTCCACTTATTAGACAAATGTTGGAAAATAAGTGTGCTCTACATGTTGCCTTGTAGCTTTTTTTTTAAGTTGGGAAGGGACAAGTAGGCTTGAGGGGAATTTTGACCATAAATCCTTGATATAATTTAATGATTTTTATAAAAATGATATTTCTGGGACAACAAGGATAATTTTAGAAGCTAAAATAAAGCTGTTAGTATCATTATTGATTCAATATTCCTTCTATTACCCAAAGTCCTGCAGTTTGCTCTCTGCTGGCATACACTGTTTTTCTCCTTTAGTTGCCTATGCTGAATCATCCTTTCCATTTCAGGAGGGGCAAGAGAATCTCTCTTGCTTCCTGTCCTACCAGCATCCTCCTGAATACTCACCCCTGTTTTCTCTCAGAATACTTATTCGGTTACCTTGTCTGCCTTTGCTGGCACCAAAGAATTACTGTGCAAGGAGAAAGGTCTTTTCTGTCTGGTAAATAATAGCCCTAGTTATTATTTTGAGAGCAGGCATGAGTCGCTGCTACTTTCCCTATCCTTTTCCTTAAGGCATAAGACGTTTTCACTGCCCTGCCATTTCTTCTTTCCCCCCAAGGTTGGTTTCATTTTCAGTGGATACACTTAGACAAGTCTTGGACTTGATTCAGTTAAAATTACTGTATATTTGGCCTTGGTATCATGGAAGCACAAGCAAAGCAGCTAAACACTGTGGAAAGTTGTTGTTCTCTGTTTTCCCTGGCCATGCATAAAGTTCTGCAGTGCAGAAGCTCAAACATTTTGCTTTGAATTGAGTCCCCTGGCATGATATTCTTTGTGGTCATATGCTAAACTGTAGACAGAATATAAACTAGCCATTGCTTCTCAATGCTCTTCACAGTAGCTGTTCTTTTTCTTTATGGTGGGATCCAACATAAGGTTCACAATCTGTGTCTAGACCTGGGAATAAGCCCAACTTGTCTTGCCTGTATGAGGAAGAGATGCTGACAACTCTGATAGCTGGTGAAAAAAGTTGAGGCTTTGTCTTCCCCTATTCACAGGCACTGTACAAAATTAGAATCAGCTTCAAGAATAACTCTTTAAAATAGCCAGGGAATGTCTGCTCTGCCTTGCATTGCTTCAGGAGCCACATTCCCCTTTTGCCTTTTGGCTGGTAACCAAACGGAGCAATCCAAACTGGGCTGGGAGGTGTCTTGACAGTGACTCAGTGGTGTGCTACAGCTCTAACTTGCTAGTCCTCTCAATAATTTGTGAATTGTAAAAAAGAGGATACAGCGAGAGAGGTTAACGACTTGCCGACAGACACATGCTGGGACTAATTAACTAATGCCCTGCGTATGTTAAAATTACTCAGGCTTGTAGAACAAGGGTCTATTTTGGTGTCAGAGCAGTATGGCATCATTCTGTATAGCTGTGAAAGACTGTGCTGGCTGCAAGGTGTTGGAGAACCAGACCCTGCTAGTGACGGTCAAGAGCAGAGATGGAATTGCAGGAATTTCAGAATCAGTATCACGTGTCTGTTAGTCAAGACCTCTTCAACATTCAACGTTATCTCCCATTCATTCTGCTCCTTTTGTTGGTGAAAAGCAAATCAGTGAAGTCCATACATGGGAATAGGGGTTTCACTTTGGTATTTCAGAGTTTTTCTTCTTCAAAACCTGATGACTTATTATGAAATACTTCACTTGTGGCAAAAATTAGCAAACTTGTTAAGTGTTTCTTGCTCCTGTTAAAATGACTGACGAGCTCAGTTATTTCATAACCAACAGCTCTGTTGGTTAATGAAAAAAAATTGTGCAGTGTTACAATTTGCATTAACTTAATTTAGTTTGCATTTGGACTCGATTTTGCTTTAAGCTACCAAAAAAAAAGGTGCTTGAGTATCAGATGCTTTAAAACACTACAGCGAGAAGCAGCATCAACTTAGCTGTAAATAGATAGCTAGCAAAGACTGTTTAAAAACTTTAGAGTACCTTTAAATTAATGTTTTTGACTATAAAAAGAAATAATTTACTATTTACTACTTACAAGCGGTACGTAGACCTTCCGTATGTTTAATATTCTACTAGAGGAATGCTGGTGGTTTAACCGCCATTAAAGTTATTTTAGGAAAGATACCTTCATATTAATTGGAGTTTTTCATTATGGCAATAGCTTTATAGAGGCTGACCTATGTGCCTGTGAAACAAGCAATATCAACAAAATGGTAACCAGGCTGTATCCATTCTGGTGCAATTCAGCAGAACACAGGAAGTACAGTGGATATTTTATTTCCTTGGTATTGTAAGGAAATTTCTGGTATTCGTAATAAACACAGCAAAGGATTACTATGTCTCTACTTTTCTCATAAACAATATTGGGACTAGTAGTAAATGTACATAAGAATACTGAAGTTGATGTAAGAAAAATAACAAATAAATGTAAAGCAAAGTAGAATACATTTATTCAGCATTTGTTCATTTACTTTTAGGTCCTTATGAAATGTGCTTACGTAACATACTGAACAGGTTCTGTAAGATCTGATTTTATTTTCACAGCACTGGGTGAAATATCACTAATTACTATGAGGTACAGAGAAGTAAAGAATATAAATAGAAAAGAGGGCTTTAGAAAATATATTTTTTTTTTGAGAAGCTTGCATGCTTACATTTCCTGCTTTTCTGATGGTCTGGAGATGTTTCTACCGTGGAGATCAGAAGGCCTGACTTCTGTTATTATCTTGCTGCAGGGCTCTGAATAAATGTAGTGCTCAGAGTAATCCAGGTGTTAGGGTGATTGAAAACACATTCATGACAGTACTGTTTCCATCATCTGTAGCAGTGAGAAAGATTGATAAGCACACAGTACAATGGATGCACAAATTTTCTCTATCTAGGCATGTTCAGGTAACTTAGAATCTTTGTTTCTAAAGTAAGGATGTACTAGCCCATGTTGTTTACTAGAACTGCTCAACAAAGACTATTTATGAATTAATGTCTATTCTCTTATAACATTTTGCACAATTTGAGAGTCAGGCTTAGACTGCCCAAAGCAAAATGAATTAATTGTGCTCAAAGTCATCTGACCTTTTAGAAAAGATAGCAGCTCCATCAAAAAGTTGCTGTTCAGCCTAACAGAGCAGTTAGGCTGACTAATCAACTCAATGGGTAGGGAAAAAAACCTTGTATAAAAATACTTTGTACACTTTTATTAATAGGTCATATTAGTATGGTTATAATTACTCAAAGTTTAACTTTGGTAGGAAAAGAGCTCAATTCCACATTTTTAATCATATTGGGTAGGCAAAAATGAAATGTTAGCTGTGCACTTTTCTTAAAACTGAGCGGAGCGACAAAGTTTCAGACAGCCTCACAGAATCACAGAATCATTAAGGTTGGAAAAGACCTGTAAGATCATCAGGTCCAACCATCAACCAACACCATCATGCCCATTAAACCATGTCCCACAATGCCTTGTCCACACGTTCCTTGAACACCTCCAGTGATGGTGACTCCACCACTTCCTTGGGCAGCTTATTCCAGTATTTCACCACTCTCTCAGTAAAGAGTTTTTCCTAATATCCAGCCTGAACCTTCCCTTGTTGCAGGTTGTATTGACATCTGTTTTCCTTATTTGCTAGTTGTTTTGAAGTTCTTACAATCAGTGCTTTAAGTATACACGGGCATATGTATTAATGTACACTGGAGACAGGTCCAACCTATTAGAAATGTAGGTACAACAGGGTTATAAATGTTACTTGATACCTTATAAAGCCCAAGATACCTGACCGGTACATAGGCTCTGTTGCTTGATGTAGTCAGGTGATAACATATGTACACTCATGCTGCCTACTTCAGCAAGTGTCAAAAGTTCATGCTAAGTACTACATAAATTATCACCTAATTAAGCACTGTTATGGTTTGGATTGGGAGGGAAGTGTAAACTTGATTCTCCTTAGAGAGCTATATGCAGAAATATGATGTAGAATTAATTTTATGAATAAAGGTCAAAGATCAAAGTCTGAACATATTTATTGGAAGAAGGAACTGGAAGGGAATCTTGAGTTCCTTAATTAAATCCTTATCTGCTCATGAAAATACTCAGAGGTTAATTTGGTTTTATGCATACTTCCCCATTATATTGTAGAGATGTCAGGAGCACTGTTCTGTTACTGGCACAGTTTATACCTTATAGGTTTTCTGAACTTATCTTTGCTACTCTTACATCAGTAGTTACTGAATCATAATTTAGGAATTCCAAAAAAAACATTCACCTGGAGGCTGGACTTTAGGATTAAAAGATAATGCTGTTATGGAATGGTCTTATTTGAAGACATTAAACTTGTATATATGTGTCTATCAATTTACGTTCATACAAAGCATCCAGATATGTTATTTGTGTGTTAGACCTGAAGATACATGTACTTCTGCTGGGCAAGCAATGATATTGTCTTGGCTGGCTAAGAATTTTAAAATATAGAGTCTGGTATCTGCATCAGTTCAAGGAAATATTTAAGATCAATAATAATCTTCGGACATCTAGGAACTGGGGAAAGACTTTAAATAATTTATTTGTATACATCACACAAAATAATCTGTTTCTCTCTCCCATTTGTTCCAACAGTTTGTGTGACTACATTAGAACATCCATAAATGGGAAAAATGTCTGGTTTTGTGATCGTTCCACTGTTTCCTTCGAGTTGTGCCTTTTGAAGAGGCCTAATTCAATAACGGAAGTTTGTGATTCATGCAGAGTTCTATAAAAAGCCCCTCTTGACATTTTAGATGACAATGTCCTTTACGACAGGGACAGCATCTATGTTTAACCTACTTAGCAAAATGTGGATTCAGCGGTGAGTGACATTTTTTGCTGCTGTTAGATCATAAATGAAGTCTGATAATGTTCATGGTCCCTGGAAGAGAGGGAAACAGTCAAAGATATGGAACTAAAGTGAGAAATCTGAAGTCAGGATAACTTTTAAGAAGCACTTTGAGAGGTATCAAACTATTTATTTTCAGGCAACAAAGAGATTCTTCTAAAGCAGACTGTGGTACTACCACCAAAAACAACAAGGAAGTCAACATTAGCAGTATGACAGTTACAACATTGATTCAGAAAAGTGTATGCTAGTTTATTTTTTCCTCTAACTAGACAGCTACCAGCTGAAGGCAGTGGAACACCTAGGGACAACTGTGTTAAAACAACACTTGCGAGTGGAAAGAAACACTAAGAGGAGTGAGGGGAAAAAAATAGTCAAGCAGAAAGAGGCAAGGTAGCCAAACAGGCAGCTTATCCCAAAATGTCTCTGACATTTCTTCTTCCCTGTGCTTCAGGAAGATAGAGAAGGGGAAATGCCAACAGTGCGATAGTTTTTTGTGGCAAGCAGTTTTCCACATCACAAAGACCACCGCTACCACAGCTGGCACCGCGGGTAGTCTTTGCAAAGATGCCGAGGGCTGCACCACTGTAGAAACCAAATTACTTCCTCTTCTCCTCCCCAGATGAAGTCTGAAGCATGTTGGCATACCTGTGTTGGAAAATTTGTATTGGCATTACCAATACCAAGAAGAGATTTCCCTTGCTACAGTGTGTCTGACCTAGTTACACATTCAAACTGTTGACTGTAGGAGAGAGGAGCTGTTTGCAGAGCTGTTGAAGATCTTCAGTGGCACCGAACCGCCTCAGCGCTGGTATAAGTAGTAATATTTTCACTGCCTTGTATGGGGTTTTGTTCTTTATGTCTGTTTGTTTTGAATGATGGGCTTTTACAGATGACTTTTTTACTAAAAAGTAACTAAAGTCAAAAATTATACATACATATCTACATGTACAAGGGAATGTGCTTAACCAGTATTGCCCAGCTGGAGATGCTGCTCAAGAACTAAAGCCAGACCAAGTGGTTCTTAGACCATTTTATATCAGTCTTTGTCGTCAATGCATGGATGTCACAGAGAAGTGGTACCCAATTTTTACTTTACCCATGAACTCTATATTGTGTTCTCTACTGTAGTGCTGTAGTACCTCTATGCTGCAAAATTGTGTGTTTTCATATACGTTAGTACCACAAGACTCAGAAGAGGAGGTGACACCTTTTAAAAAAGAGAATAATTAATGTCACATTAATACGAACATCTCAGCACTTCTCTAACACTGTCATGCTAGTAGTATGCCCTACAATGATCTCAGCCTTCTTCAGACGGGATGCAGCATTTAGAGAATACCTGAATTACCCATTTCTGTGGCCTCTTTTTCATGAAGTGCTGCTTGTATGAGTGCGGGTGAGGCAATGAGTAGAGGGCTTACCTGCCAGCTTTTCCTGGTTTCTGAAACCTTTGAAGTACTGCAACCTAATGATGCTTAATTAATCAAGGCTTGTAAAATGAGTAGTGTTGCAGAAATGCAAAGCATTATCTTATTATTAACAGGGTATCAGAGGTGTTTCCCAAAGGTACATAGCGATGCCCTGATCTCACATTGTTCTTCAACCCTGCAGGAGCAGAACGACTGTCAGGTGCAGTCCTGGGGGGATGTTTTACAGGGCTAATAGCCTGCAACTGCTGACAAGCCTTCCTTCTTATGGACTGAGGATGTGCTTTTGTTCATTGCGATGTTCAGGTAACCCTGACAGAGTGTCCAGCAGTCACTCAACAACTTTGTTGTGGTTATTTGGTCAGGCTGCTCTGCTGTGTTGGTTCTATTGATGGTTAAAGCCTGCTGGTAGAAGAAAAGCTGCTTTAAACTGTTACCAGGTGGGTGATGATCTCTGAGCTGTCCCAAAAAGCGGAAAAATCCCAAAAAGTCCCAAAAAGCAGAAAAATTCCCCAAAAGCAGAAAAATCACTGGTGGCTCTGCAGCATCTGTTTCACAGAATCACAGAATCACAGAATCATTAAGGTTGGAAAAGACCTGTAAGATCATCAAGTCCAACCATCAACTAACACCACCATGCCCATTAAACCATGTTGCATAATGCCTCGTCCACAGGTTTCTCCCCTTCTATACCACGGGGAAACTTAGGATAAAATTAATTCAATGAAATTTGGATTTCACTTACTTCAGTGAATGAACAGTTAGGTCCCATCAGTTGTCTGTAGAGCACGGTCTACTCCTGGCTCTGCTTTTTATTACCATTGTCATTGTGAGCCAGACATACTGCTTGGTGCCTCAGTTTTCCCACCTACACAGTTAAGACAACAAGGAATTATTCTGAGGCCTGAACTTGCACAGGTTTTGAATGTTTTTTGGCCAGGGAACAAAAAAAAGGCAGAACAAACGTGTTCTCTGGGTCTCTATTTTCTGTATGCACAAGCCAGCCAATTGCATCAGTTGTAAGTTTTGTTAAAAGGCAGACTGGATGCTGCAGCAAGTATGATGACATGAAAAAACCTCCACAGTCTGCTCTTTCGAGGTCTTAAGCAAAGAGGAACACATGCACCTCTGGACTGAATTTGGTTTACTGATCTTTCTGTTCCTCATCTGAAAGTTTAGGATCAGTCAGTGTGCTAGAAATCCTACTGGACTCGCAGCCAATGTGTCTGCAACGCTTCTTTCAGCAAACACAAACCGAGTTTAAGGGCCTGGAAAACAGTACAGCAATTCGCTGGCCCAAAAGCAAAAATAAACTGTGCACAGTATGTCACATTAGCTCTTAACTGTCTCCAGGAAGTGAAGTGTTTGACAGGGAAACATATTTGCTTGTGGCCTCATTTGATTCATGTTTCAAGGAAAGAATTGAAGTCATACCCCCAGTGGAGCACACACATCGATCAAGGGGAGGATACTGCAGCCTACAGGATGTCGTCTTCCTGCAACCTCCTCCCTGCTTCCCTGCGGAGGCAAAGTGCCATTCAAGTGAAGGAGATTTTAGAAAAGGCATACGATGATTTTTTTTCCCAACACTGTCAGAAGTGTTTTAGATGGCAAAAGAACCACGTTGTACCCTCTCTGAATTACAGCTCTGAATCATCTTGTTGGAAAGCAGGAGATACTTCCTGAATTATTTAAGAAAAGGTGGCATACCTTCTTAATCTCTGTTCCTTCTCCCCCTAGGATGCACTGCAGGCTGCTGCTGGCCACTTTGTTCCTCCCAAGTCCTTGCGCCCAGCATGGGTGACCTGATGAGCCAGCCATCCAGATCCCAACTGCCAGCTACTCCCAAGATATACAGCAAGTAGTGTGATTCTGTGTGGGATAAAATGGATGGGATCAGCATGAGTTAGGTGTAGAAATCTTTCCATATTGGGAGGGGATGATTTCATTGTGGCGGATCTCTTTGCACCTAACTTTCCGCTCCCTGTCTCCTCCCAGTAGGAAAACATGCAGAAATATTAGTAGAGGCTTCCACAGAGTTAGTATAAATATGGAACAACTCCATAAAGAAGCCTGTGGAGTTTGAAGTCTGTGGAGTTCTCATGTGAAAAATGTATGCCAGAAGAGACTGGGTCCAGAGTTTAGAATGTGATTTATAAAATGCAGTTGATAGAACACAATCCAATTTCTAATTTCCGATTTGGTTTCTAATGTTTTCTCCATCTCACTTCAGATCTGCTGTATCTGTAGAATGCCCTCGCAGACTAACCACAGTGTTAGCTTCCTTGAGACAGAATAGTAAACTTAGTCTTAAAAGTAGAGATAAAATGTTTAGAGAGAAATGTAAGGAATTTGCTAATGTTCTAGTCCATGAACCATCGTAACTGTTGTCTTCTTTTCTTTGTCTCACCTTCAAAAGCTGCTATTTTTCCTTTCTTCTTTCTGACATGGAGAGTATCAGAACACTGTAAGAAACCTAATCCTGAGCTCTACTTGAAGCACCTCTCCACACTGCTGTGATTGATGGGGAGGTAGCTCCAGAGCTTCATTAAAGGTGTGAGTGTTTGTGTTTTTGTGCCCAAAATACTTCTTAAGCTATTTTAAGTAGGCAAGCAGATATGCTAAAGCACTAAAAATAAATATTTAAAAATACTTGACCTCAAAATACTGATCCATCAGAAGCAGAGGGTAAAAGGACCTTTAAAGGGATCTTTTCCTTGCATCCTAACCAGAGCAGAACCTCAGATTTACAGACTTGTGGTTAAGGCAGATCTAGACGGAGCTGCCACCTCAGCTGGCATCACAGGAAGGGCCAGATATTTTTCAGGTTTCTTGTCCTCTTGACATGGGTGTTGCAGGTCTCAGCACAGCAAGGGGGTTTCCAATCTGTTCTTAATGAGATAGTACAGTTCACAAAGGCCACCTTATGGGTCACAGCCCTTGCAGAGTAGATGCTGTTGTGAACACCACCTCTTACACAGTTGTGGCCATGGCAGGAATTGTGTTTCTGCACAATATTAGCAAAATAGGTGTGATTTTACCCACACAGAAGCATGTCCCCCTTTTGAAAAGCACTAATCCTATCACCAGCTTGTTCTCTTGATTTTATTTACTCCCTTTCAGCTCTTCTTGTTTTTTTCACAGCAGGGAAGGAGCCAGCCCCGTGTGGCTCACCAGTTCTCTGTGGAGCGACAGGAACTAGACCACAGCTTGGGTACCTCAGCAGGCGGAGGTCCCTGCTCCTCTGAAAGGAGCATCAGACGGAGTATTAAAGAAGGGTGTGTTCTCACAGCTGCCCAGCACCAACAACACTAACCAGCAGGATGATCTGGATTTCTGCTGCCCGTGCCAGATGGCAGCATTTTGATACTCCAGTCTTCATTGCAGGTCTGTGTTCTGTGGTTATGGCAAGACTTCATCCTGAAATAGCTGCCTGGTTTTTGAAATTCAGGCATGGCCCACTTATTTGGATATTTCAAGCTGCAAGTTTCAGTTGAACCCATAAGCAGCAACTGAGTTTAAGAAATGAGGAAAGATTTTCCCAGGTATTTAAAAGCTGGGCAGAATGGTACAGTGTTTGTGGGCAGCTTGCTCCATGCTAAATGCAACCCAGAGATCCGTTGCTGCAGGGCTTACACACTGCAATGTACATCTAAATATATATACAGTCAGAAAATAATTCAGATGCTTATACCACACATAAACCAAAATGTCCTTTCCAATATCATAATAAATATGGAGGACTCTTCAATAATAGCGAACGATTTGGGTTTTAATTTGCAACTTAGTATTTCAAAGAACTTAGTCTCTTAAGAAAAGTTTACGGTCTTATGACCAAAGCCCAAGTCTATTTTTACAATTTGTATTTTGGACCCTTCCTGTTCTGAAGATAAAAAGTGTTTCATCAAAAAGGCAAATATCTCCATGAAGACAGAACACATAAATATGTGAGCTTGTTTTTGTCTTACACTGAGGGTTACGTCTGGTCTTGAGAGGTGTAGGGACAGAGAGGAGAATTGTCGGATATAAATAATGGCACAAAACAGCAAAGCAGTAGTCTAACATAAGAGCAGGCAGTGTTTGGGGGTATTGCTGAGCGAATGTATCCCTGGTTCATATGGAAATATACTCCTTGTTCCTGGGACAGGGCTAGCTGAGTTTCAGTGGTCATCTTCGGTTGCAGAGGGTTGGATTGGAAGTTCTTTTGGTTTCTAACTGGGACAGTTTATTTTGCTATAAGTTCACCTTTTCCTTTGTTAGTGGCCTTGGTGTGTTGGGGAGACCTACTTCAACGTCATGAAGCAGCAAAGCCCAAGAGCAGTAGAAATAGGGCCCGTTGCATGTCTCGAATGCTGGAAGTGATGAAGAAAACCAATTCACAGATCTTCTTCAAAAGATAAGGGTTTCTTTCCCTATTGCAGAAAGTGAGAATATTGTTACAGGGAGTAAGTGATCAATAGTGATGCTTGCTTGCTACACAAAATACTTTCAATGCATGTTTCTCCACTAACTCAGCCACTGTTTTCAGGATGTTTTGTGACACCACAAAGCAGCTGTTCTTTACTCTTCTGACTAAGATATTTATATTCAACCCTGACATTTTAATCTAATAAAAAAAAAAGCTTTTTACCTCCTTGCAGTATAAACAGAGAACCTCTATATAATGGGCATTTGTGGAATATGGAATTAATCCCACTAGTGCGGAAAAACCTTCATAACTCTCTTGCGGCTTCATCGCTCTTTGAGTTATGAGGTCTTCCTCTCACTTGTGGGATAAAGTCCAAATCCCACAGAAGCTTATTATGTGTCCACTATTTATTAAGACTTCATCATTTAAAACAAAACACTTAAGAAAGACACTGGGAAACATTTAAAATCAAAGAGGTTTCAATCTGAGGAATATTTGTTGTATTTGAAGGTTTTTCAAAGCAGAGAAGAAAAAGTTCATTTTAGTCCTGATAACCGCTGAACTTGTTGCTTCTGCTTATTTTTCTTTTTTTTTTTCCCCCCTCCATGGAGAGATTCTGAATGTTTTTCCTTTCTTTCCTACATGATTTTATAAATCTTTTAGTATCCTTGTGAAGACTTTACTTACTTTTCTCTGCCTTGCTGCCCAATGGCTACAGCCATTAACCATGAGTGAGAGCCCTTGTTCCCTGGCTTATGGATGTAAGTGTATGTACTTGCTGTAACCTTGACTTGCAGAAACTCCTTTAAATGACACTCACTGTTTTGCAGAAGTGTAACATAGCACAAATATACTATCTACAGCTTAAACCTAGTAGATTAGCAAAACTAACATTTTGTACCAAGGTTCTTCTGGAGCTAAGAAGGTTGGGCAGGAGGTAGGAAAACCTCAGCTTGGTTTAAAACTCTGTCATGTACTATGTCTGGGCACATTTAAATCTCTTTGTCTTCCCTTGCCTTAGTTTCCACAGACTGTTAGAATGCTGATTCTTTTTTTCACCTCTATTTCTTTATGGTCTCTCTGCATCTCAAATAAAGTGGAAGTTAATGTCCACCAAATCATTTGATATAATGCAAATAAACATAGAAATTATATTAGCGATACTGCATGGGAGTGAATTTAATTACTTCATTTTAGTAATTTGTGATATAAGTTTAAGCAAGAATCTTTACAGTCGCTATTTTACAAAGTAAGCATGAGACCGGATTAAAAAATATGTTTTTTTAAATTACGCAAATGTTATTATTGTATTGATATACTAAAAATATTTTAAGTTGGTTATTCCCGGATTTGTAGCACTTTTCTCCACTTCTTCCTATTTCTAGGAATAACTGTTATCACCTATATAATTCTTCCCTTTCCTCTCACAGAAGTAACTAATTCTCAAAACAGTTGTGAGAAATAAGGAACTCTATCTTACAGCTGGGGAAAATGAGGCAGAGGGGGGTTAATTTACTACTCCAGTGTCATTCTGTACATCAGTGGCAGAACTGGGATGAGAAGCCAGAAGTTGCTGGCTGTCAGCCCTGAGCTCATGGCATGGCTCCTATGGTAAAGTTAGTCAATGCTGTGTACTGAAATAGGCATATACTTTTTCATCATCTTGCAGAGAAGTAATGGTGAGGTGAGAACACTGAAACATTTGTACGGTACATGTAGAGCAGATCTGGCATCAGCACCTTTCTGAATCTTGTCAGGCACCTGGGGCTGAAGGGACCACGCTCCCTTTCTGCTGGTACTGAGGTTAGATGAAAAGCACGGTGCGGTTAAAAGGTGTGTGCCTGGAAGACTGGTGGTATTGGACCTGTTTACCCCTCAAAAAGAAATGTTAAGGTAGGAGGGCAGACTGCCTCTGGGGAGCGGGGAACAGAAGAGGATCGCTCTACCTGTTGGAAGATTGTGGGCATGGTGTATCATTCTTTAGCTCTGGAAAAAAAATCAGAAAGATTTAGATAAATTTCAGGGGAGCAGCCAAATCTTGGGTGCATACTTTAACTCTGAATCTATACACTTCTTCGTATGTTCTTCCAGTTAATCACTTTTCTTTCCTGACCTCTAATAGAGAAAACATGATCTGAATTTAAGGCAGACAAGGGAATAAAGAACAAACAGCCATAGCTGCTGGCTGTTTCTACAAAAGCTAAGGTCTCCTTCTAGTCTCCAGCAAGAACTCAGGATGGGCCTCCTTTTATGAGAATCTGTGAGATTTACAGCAAAAAAATGTACAGCCAGTCAGAGGGCTTCTACTTGATGACAGATCCTTCTGCTCAGCCTTTGCTGCTGAGTGGAACTGAATTAGCACAAAATGACCCTTTTATTCTGCCTTGGCATGGATTTATATTCACAGGGACAGCTCCTCAGTAGGGGTAAATTGTCTTAACTCTTTCAAAGGACTTTGAGTTCGGCCGTTTGAGGTTTGATCCTGGCAAAAGGTGAGCACATGCTTTCGAGCTCCATTACTTCATCTACGAAAGCCACCGTCACCATGCGGCCCCTCCAATCCCTAGCTTTCTTGTATTGTTTTGCTCACCTTTTCAATGACATTGAAAAGAGTTTCAACCCATTGTAATAGATGCTGTTGTAGCCTAAGTGTAACAGTGGTTTTGATGTAATTATTTTTAGGTGTAAGAAATTTTGGGATGTGATGAGAAGCAACTGAGATAAAATTCTTTGCTTGTATTTTGGAATTACTTTGCCACCTCCAGGAAATTCAGGTTTTTTTTCATTATTTTGAAGAATTTGTTATACATACCTTTGTTTTTAAAAGAAATCTAGGGCAATTCTGATGACAGTGGTCTATTTTTTCCTCTGCTGCATGCATAAACATATAATAATAATAATAAACATAAAATGCACGTAAATTCAGTTTTCAAATTAAAAGAACAGAAAAGGCAAGCAAGGCATGTGCTGCAGAAGCAACAGGAAGTGAAAAGGTGGTGAGAGTGAAACAAGAATGTAAATCCCATTTTTTATGAGTGGCCACCCGGACGACAGAGTGCAGAAGCAGACTGGGTTGTTGTGAGAAATAACAATGAAGAGTGCACATGTAATAATACAAAGTGCCTAAGAGAGGGGTAGGGCCAGGGCAGTGGTGGGAAGGCTGTCCTAGAGCAGGGCTTGGAGCAGGCTCATTGCTTACACTGCCTCCTGCTTCCTTCTTGTTCCCCCCGACCCCCCTTTTCTTTTTTCTTAAACGAGGTTGGTTTTGCTAGGGATGGTCCAAAAAAGCACCCTCTTGAACAATAAACACAAATGACTGTGGTGGTCCTGTCAGCTTTGGATCTTTGTAAAATAACCAGTGATCCACAACACTTTCTGGAATTGATTTCACAGGCTTTCCCCCTACCTCCTCACTGACAGGCTGGAAAAAAAAATTCCCCTACCGCCATCAGTGAATGCTATTCATTTCCCCATTATTGTAAATTCTTACATGCAAAGAGTACTAAAGAGCTATCCCTTTGAAGCAAAGGTGATTTTGCTACTGAAGGAGTAACAAATCAAACACTCTGCTCACAAACTCTTACATTTTGAAAAGAACACTTCCAAATGATTAAATAGCTATGCATGGCAAGGACTTGAAACTTTGATGATTTATTCAGACCCCATAACCTATAGTAAAATATAAATTTTTGTTAATAGTGGCATAAATGTAACATTCTCTCCTCCTCCTCCCTCCCCCGCCTTTTTTCCTAAGTGTAGGACTTCCAACATTTTTGGAAGAAAAAAAGCATCTGTTTTTCTGTATGTTTGCTTTTTTTATAGACTTCATAAATCCAGCAGGCTTCTATTTGGACCACTAGGCCCTTTCAATAGAAGCATGTTTTCACTGGGATTTCCACATTCATAATTATTCCTCTCGTTTCTCTGCTGTGAGAAGACAAGCTGCTATTTCATTGCTTTGGGGAAGTTAATAATATGGTAGGCAAAACATCAGGAAAAATTATAATGAAAGAACCTATACAAATTGTAGGGAAACACATGCTGCTGTTATAAAATGTTCCCATCATAAATCGCGGCAAATCACTCTGTGCACAAGTGAATAACTTTTTAACACATAAACACTCAATTAATTAAAGGTAATATACTATATACGCTCAAACTAGTGTGACACAGAAAAGACAGATTCAAATAATGGCATTCAAGATTGTGGGCCCAGTCATGTCTGCCACAGTCCTCCTGAGAGATTTGGGAATAATAACACTCCAAAGTAACTCTACTCTATACCTGAAGTGAAAATGAAGTTCTCAGCCTCAGTGTTGCAATATTATATTATTTCATTCACTTAAGACGTAAGTAGGAAACTCCCTACTTTTTTTCTCACCTTATTTCGTGCAACATAGCAAATGTTTCCTCAGTTTCATGTAGGTCGCCGTTCCCTCCTCCTCCTACCTACTATTTCTTACTTCTTGGTATTTTTTCCATCTTACCCAGGATTCTTGGAAGATTATTTCCTTTAACAATTGTATTATTTGCAAGACCAGTTAATTTATTGACATTGCCTTTCCCGTCAGTGACGGTAGTTCAACTCCACTAAAATATATCCGTTCATTTTGAGAGCCATGTTGCTTGGAATTTGCTTGGACTATTTTAAAAATACACTTTAAATAAATTTTTCTTTCTCTTAAGAAAAAAAGAAGAGAGAGGCAAAACAAACAAACTTTGAAATGTTTTCAGTTTTGATTATGTTTGTGTCAAGATCAGACAGAGACTCACCAGCTGTAGAAAAATAACCAACTTGTACTCGCATAGGAAGGCACAAAGCAAGGTTCAGTTCCCCGATGCAGGGGTTATTTAGTTTTCTTTTAAGTGGAAATAGCTCCAGCAAGAGCCACTGAGAGCAATCCACCAACAACTAGCTAAAAGTAGTGACTTGAATGCAGGACTTTTACATTCAAGAATGTTTCTGAAGAAGGTTTCTGAAGTCAAGGAACTTTTTCCATTCAGGTTTAAACTGCATATCTATACGATGACCAGTTCCTATGTGTATTGCATGTGACAGAGGTTATGTATTCTGTAATTCTGAGTGAACGAAAATTAACATTTTTGCTCCCCATTTCCACTACTCTTTTTTGCGTAAGTCGAGTAGTTTTATGTTGATCCACTTTCATGTCACTTTTATGATTGATAGGTCTAATAAGAACTGAAGTTTCCGCAAGATGAGAAAATACAGCAAGTGACTACTAGACAAATGAAGTAAAAAAAGAATAATGAGGTCTAAGGTTATTCTTCCCCTCCCCAAGGTAACAGAGAGTAATAGCTAACAGCGATAACTGGGACTATTCTGGGTGTGTGCTGGGTGATCACCCATTTGGAATTGATTTATCACACCTAACCTTCTGCCAGAGTGCTGAACCAGAATGAGTATGCCTCTTCCAACACCACAAACAATAAAGCATCACATGAAAGGTGCGTGTTTTCTCTTGCTAGCTATTGGCAGATATTTTTGTCTTCTGATTTAAGTCCTAGATTTCCCTCAGTCAGTACACTCATTTGAGGCTGACCTCGATATTTTATGGAAACTTGCTGTCCTTTATGCATCTTTCTCAATGAGAACATCTATAAAGATGACAGGATTCCTTAAGTAAGCAAAGGTCAATTTCAGAGAGTGGCAATCACAGACTAGATTTGGAAACCCTTTAGCGAGGCCACTCAGGTTGAATAAACTGGTGGGATATGCTGGAAAATGAGGCACAGCAGTACAAACATCCTCCCTCTCCTATTGCAGCACCTCTGATGGTAGCCCCCTCAAAAGGCCATCCATAAACATGTCTGTCTCACCCAGGGCACTTTAACAACTCCTGCCACCATGGGGGAGTCCTATGGAACAAATGCCCCACATGGTCACAGGGAACCAAAGGGGAATCCTTGGTCATCCTAGGAGAGGGATGTGGGTTGTCACACCACCTAACAATAATTAATTGCCTTGATAGGCCTCACTCAGTATTCTCTTTTTCATCTGAGTGTGCCCAGGTTAATTTTTGAGCCATCCGGATTGATATAGACAGGGCTTCCTGAAGTGTGTAATGGAAAAACCACAGCGCTGAGAACATACCTGTTGGACTCAGCAAGTGTGATTATAGATTAGGAAATTTCATGCAAAATTACTGGCAGAGATGTTTCAGAGCCTAAAAATGAACCCACACGCTTGGCCACAGCTACTTTAAATGATTCATAAGTATTTAGGCCATTTAAAGGCTTGTTGGTTGCTATAAAACTTTATCCTGTTAAACCTTATCCTTCACTTAACGACATTTGACGTCTACTTCTTGGATTTATATCTTCCATTACCCTGCCCTTATTCATCATATTTTGTAATTACTCTCTCAAGAGCAGCTATTTTTAGCCATGGAAGTTATCTTATAAAGGCATGTGACCAAATGATGGCTATGCTCATGCCAAATTTAACACTTCAGTCCCCAAAGAATCTTTTAAAACAGAAGTATACTGATGCTGACAGTAGCCACTAGCAAATCCATAGGTGAAGAAGTGAATATGAATTGATCCGGTCTAGATCCTGTCAGCTGGTGATTATCCAAGGAACAGATCCTCTGGGAGATTGTCTTAGTCCTTTATCTCCTTTTTAATCTTTGGTCTTCACAGTGCCCTGTGTTCAAAACTTCCACTGTTTAGTTCTTTCCTATATGAAACTTGACACCTAATGAGTTGCTGGTGGTGGTCTACTTTGTGTTTTGCAATACTCATTGCAATGGTCATCTATTTTGTTCTTATCTTACAAAAAATGGTTGGACAGTTGCTGTTAAAATTATTGTAAAATTCAGGCACAAAACAGGCCTGGGAAATTCATGCTGTAATAAGTAGCTTCTAGAATTGTACAAACAAGTAAACCCAGGAGATGGAAATGGAAATCGCTCTGTAATCTTTACTTTAAACCTTATTAACAATGATGTCATACATTTGAAGGAATAGTAGCTGACAAAAACAGGACAAATAGAGGATCAGAACAGGGAATATACTTTCTGGTGAAAGCCAAATGAAACTTGAAATCATAGACTACATTTTTTTTATGTTTTTCCTTTTTAATTTGTCATTAATAATATACTGTTAATTATAAAGAGCCTTTTATAATTTTTTTTTTTTTAAAAAGAAAGTGTCCAAACTGGTAAAATTTTTCAGTTTGTTATAACCTGCACTGGTAGAACTTGCTTCATCCTATTGAATTCTGCCATTTGAAAGGTAGAAACCAGCTGCCTTTTGCATAGCGTTAAACATTATGCAGCCATTCAAGACAGAAAGAGAAAATGCTATGTTGGAAGTCAGTAAAAAGTAATTCCCTGTATCAGAAATAGTGTGGCCAGCAGGCGTAGGGAGGTGATGTACTCGGCACTGTGTTCAGTTTTGGACCTCGAATACTGTGTTCAGTTTTGGTCCCCTCACTACAAGAAGGACACTGAGGTGCTGGAGTGTCTCCAGATGTCGTGGTTTAACCCCAGTCAGCAGCTAAGCACCACACAGCCGCTCGCTCACTCCCCCCCTGCCCCAGTGGGATGGGGGAGAGAATAGGAAAAGTAAAAGCGAGAAAGCTCGTGGGTTGAGATAAGAACAGTTTAGTAAGTGAAATGAAATAAAATAAAATAAAAATAATAATAATGATAATAATAATAAAAATTGTAATGAAAAGGAAAACAACAACAACAACAAACAAGAAAGGCAAATGATGCAAATGAAAACAATTGCTCACCACCCTCTGACCGATGCCCAGCCCAAGCAGCAGTCCCCGGCCAGCTTTCCCCCTAGTTTATATACTGAGCATGACATCATATGGTATGGAATATCCCTTTGGGCAGTTGGGGTCAGCTGTCCCGGCTGTGTCCCCTCCCAACTTCTTGTGCACCCCCAGCCTACTCGCTGGCGGGGCGGTGTGAGAAGCAGAAAAGGCCTGGACTCTGTGTAAGCACTGCTCAGCAGTAACTAAAACGTCCCTGTGTATCAATACTGTTTTCAGTACAAATCCAAAACACAGCCCTATACTAGCTATTATGAAGAAAATTAACTCTATCCCAGCCAAAACCAGCACACCAGAGAAGGGCGACGAAGCTGGTGAGGGGTCTGGAGCACAAGTCTTATGAGGAGCGGCTGAGGGAACTGGGGTTGTTCAGTCTGGGGAAGAGGAGGCTGAGGGGAGACCTTATCGCTCTCTACAATTACCTGAAAGGGGGTTGCAGAGAGGTGGGTGTTGGTGTCTCCTCCCAAGTGACTAGGAACAGGACAAGAAGAAATGGCCTCAAGTTGCGCCAGGGGAGGTTCAGGCTGGATATTAGGAAAAATTTCTTTACTGAGAGAGTGGTGAAGCATTGGAACAGGCTGCCCAGGGAGGTGGTGGAGTCTCCATCACTGGACGTGTTCAAGGAACGTGTGGACGTGGCATTGTGGGACATGGTTTAGTGGGCATGGTGGCATTAATTGATGGTTGGCCTTGATGATCTTACAGGTCTTTTCCAACCTTAGTGATTCTGTGATTCTGTGATTCTATGATTCTGTGAAATGAAATAACTGGGAGAATTTTAGGTAGGTGGTATGTGATTACATGTTTGGAATTTATTTAAGCTTTCTGTCTGACCGTCAGGCCAGAATACATATGCTGCCTTGAGCTGTCTTGTTCAAAGTTGGATTGGAGCATCTCATTGTGCTGTGTAGGTAACCCTGCATGTGCGGGGAGTGCCTGTGTGCTTCTGGCTTTGGGTAACTGCTGAAGAGAGAGACCCTACCTACAAAAGAGAGGTTTTATACATAATATGTGCATGTGTACACACAGAGACAATAACAGTGACATTGCTATAGAACAGCAGGAGGGAAAAAAAGGAAAATAAGCCACGCAAACAGGAATAAATGTGCCTGGAGTTGTCCAGACATATGCCTTTGTTGTTAAACTGAGAACCAGCCCTCTGGTCCTCTCCTTGGAAAAACTCCTGATGAGGAGATGACTTGCTATGGATTTGTGAGGTAAAAGCTTCAACGGAAAATAAAATCTGGCTTCTGCTGTCTGGGCTGAGGCTCCTTCCACTTATCCGCTGGCATGACCTCACTGGGAGTGGAGTTGAAAGTCTTCCTGGGTCGATGCAATGCACCACTGCTGCTTACTTGCCACCTTCCCTCCCGTCCTCAGAGATTACCTGCTCCTCCACCCAACCCCAGGCAATAACTCCTGCAGGGATGACGCACCTAGGCAGTCTCCGATGCCAATGATCAGGCATTGGAAACTCAGCTTTCCCAGACAGGATCTTAGCGTGGTCCTTCCTGCTACAAAAGATCAGACTGAACTGGAGGCTGACGGTGTCCAGAGCTAGAATAAAAAGTTTTAGCAATGAAATCTTCCATCAGAACATATATAAATACTGTTCAAAATCCCTCCTCTGGGCACTGTAACAGATTCGTCTACCCCAGACGAGTGGACGGTGAAGTATTTCCTCCTTCTGCACTCCAAGTCTCCACGGTGAGCTCAGATACCAGACTGATGGACAGTGTCTCAAAGTCTTTTACACTGTCCCCTCCTAATTGTTCAATCAATTTTCAGATTGCAAAGTAAAACCTAAGGTATTGCATTTGCCTGTATGGTGACAAAACACGTATTATAAGGAAGGAAGTGCAAATTATTATTTCCAAACAAAAGTAGTGTAGTAACAAGAATAGAACACATCAGAGCCTAACAGTTCTGTTGGAAGCAGGTTGTGTTCTTGTTTTTAATAACTTTTACAATGATTTGAACTGCTTTCTTTTTACAGTCTTCCAGCTGTTCCCAAAGGAAACTGTTTCCTTATTTAGTGCCTCCAAAATTCCTCCAAGGACCTTGGATGAATGGTCCTATGTAAAAGCCAAAGATTATTTTATTCACTGAACTTCAGAACATTGAAAATGTCCTGTCTGGTTAAGTAATGGCTTGATTTTGGGTCATTGTGGAGTGATTTTTATATAGTTGGGGGAGAAGAGCTGTTTGGATTGTGTCTGGTGTTCAGGATGCTGCAGAGTATTACTGATATACTGAAACTGATACACTTATGTCACAGAAAAGCTGCATGTACATAAGCAAATGCCAGTTACACCTCTATTATGAAATTAAACAGAGCCAAGGAACTTCCTGGATACTGGAACTCAGACATCTACACTGCTAAATTGCTAGAACAGTCCCTGGATGGTTTTGGCCCTGGCCAGCAAGCACTTTCCCAAGCAGTTCCTGGGTTCAACCTGGAATTTAGCAAAGGTCCAGGGCTAGCAGGGAGTTTGCATTTGGTCACTTCTTTTTCAAAGGCTAGAAAGTTTATTAGTATGGACTCAGAACAGCTACATGCATGTTTAACATACAGGTGTAGACATACTCCCTATAAAAAAGTGCATATTTCTTCAATGCTCTTTGCAAATCAAACCTTGGAAGCAAATATTACAATTTTTACACTCTTTGATGAGCCAGCCAGCAATTGCCTTCAGGTCATTGCAGTTACCTGGAATATGGTTGAGAAACAGAGTATGTCTGTCCTTACTTCAGTATTTATCTAATGCGGGTTGATGGTATTTTTGTGTGTGTTTGAAAGAAAGACTGTTCCAAGTTCTGAGGTGAAAACATTGTACTGATGGTTGCATGTACAGTGAGTAAATTAGTAAACATATAAAAGATATTGACATGTACTAACCTTTGTTTTATGAAAGTATTCCAAGACAGACTCTATTTTTTCCATCAGACTGCAACCACCACCATTTTTGAACAGGAAATTTTGATTGTTGAGACATAATTTTCTTTGTTGTCAATGAATCTTATTTGATCCTGTTAAAGCCAAGACAGCAGAAGCAGAAGAAATGTCACTGTAGTTTATACAAGCTCTGTAAAGGAGATAAATTTATCTAGCTGCTCTACAGTCAACAATCTTGTAGCTGAATTCAAGTACAAGAAGAATATTGGTAAGCCAAACTGAGTATGTCCCTATGCAATTACATTTCCAGTCTCTTGCGTGTGCCTGCAACACTTGCAGAGATCATGGAGCACCCATTTCCATGCAGGAATTAGATGATGTCTTATCAAAGCCTTACCTTTTGTAGGCAGAAAGGTAAGAGGAGCTAAGACCATAGAAAATGATCATCATAGATTAGTTTTCACGTAAGTGGAAAGTGGTGGAAAGGGATGTAAGAAAGATGCTTTTCTGAGCAAAATGTAAGATCCTTTTTAACATAACCTTAGCTCTGATTTTCTCATCTGAAATTATGTTAGTCTTATACCCATGTAGTTATAATAACATTTTCTGAAGCTACTTCAGCCGTAGCTCTAGCTAAATCCAGTTTTTGCTTGTTGAGCTAATAAGAATGGATGTAGAATCAACCTAGAGGGAATGCACTGATAAAACAGAAGATTCTGTTAAACCTGTGATTGTGTTAAATTTACAGCTTTTCATATTTCAGAAACAGACATTATACCGAGAACCAAGTTCAGTGAAGGTTCTGCATATAGTGCTAGAGGCAACTAAATCTTTGCTCCTGCCTATCAAAAAGTGAAATTATTTTTTCAAAGCATTGTAAAATTGTGAGGCAGAAAACAGGGTGGTTGGGGGGTGCAGACTTAAACTAGAATAAAATATTTCTCTCCAAATGCTAACATTTAAATGCCAATATTTTTTCAGGAAAGTAAATACTTTGAGGAGGAAAAGGATGAAAACCCCATTTGCTCTAATAAAATCAGGTTTCATCATGAGTTAAAGCTTTTAGTCATGTTTTACTTGTCATCCAATATTGTAGATTGGTGGTTATAATAATAATTAAATATATTGATTCACATCTAATCTCTATGAAATCTAGTAATGATGACAGTAAGGATCCTTTTGAACAAAGGAAAACAAACAAGACGACCCACATAGATACTTGGGGTGAAATTCTGGCCTCGTGGAAGTAAATAGTAAAACTCCCGTTGACTCCAACGGGGTCAGGATCTCTTCCCCTTTCCCTCCACCCCCAGTGTGTAACCACAGCTGTGCTTTTGCTAAGCAGCATGCAAGAACAACTTATGAATCACATCTGGTGACCCTGTTTGGCATCCCAGCAGAGAAAACATCAGGAATATTAACCCTTTTGTTACATAAATTGAAACAAAGGACTTTTGGACCCCTTGGATAATGCAAAAACTATGGGAAAGAAAATAAAAAGAGAATAAAAATATTTTAGGGGAACTGAGAATCAGGGCCACAATGAGGGAGAAAAGCTGCTGAGGCGCTGTAATTACAAAATTTAAGAATAAACATATTTTTCTTTCTTTTTTAGGTTCAACTGCCAATGTAACTTGATAAATTTCTTTGGTTTGTTTCCACTTGTTCTCGCTGACGCAAAAGCTGGCAATAGCCTTTGTAGAATTTCAGGCTCTCTTGAGTCAGTGTCTTGATCTTCAGTCAAAACCTCTTCGTTTTCCAAGAACCTCTTATTTTCCATTTCCTCCTTGGCAAAGCTTAAAACCATATCCAAAAGCTGTATTAGCATTTTTTCACCTGAGACACTGGAATTTCCACCATCACTGGGCTTATTTCCCTTTTCTGTCTTTGGAAGCTATCTGGTAAAAAACAAAAGTTAATATCCAACCCTTTGTTTTTTTCTTTCTGCTTTTTGTTTTCTTTTTCTTTTTGGGGTGTGTGTATACATTTTAGTCCGGGGAGGAATTTCACAGTCTGAAGTTTAAATCATAGCTATCTATATCCTTAGGCTGAATGAGCCTTTTGGATGTAAACATTCCCAAAACAAGGCATTTGTTATCAGAATCTAGAATGTGGCACTGTACTTTCTCACTGACTAGGCATCTAACAGTAGCTTTAAAGAGACAAATTCCTGCATTTTAGTCTCACTGTAAGGCTTTAGGCTAGTTATTTAACATATCTGACTTGTCATATGTGGAGAATTTTAGAGAAGGTAGAAAAATGGACTACATAGAGCATTATAGACCATTATATATAAGTATGTAAGTCTGCCTGGTTCTCCTGACATCAACGGAACATTGCCTTCACATTGCTGTCATTTCTTCTATTTAAACAGATTGTGCCAGGCTGTAGACTATGTTAATTATATCTGTGGGATGAAACACCCTGATTTAGCACATCTGCTGGGCCATGTGAAGTCACAGAGCTGAATTCTGCAGGAAAGTCACCATGCACCAGAATCAATGGAGCCCTGTAAATTATGAATGATGGCATATCAGCACATTGGACATGTCTGGTTGAAGTCTAGCTCCTCTAAGCGTTTGATCTTTCAGCCATCTCTTTTGAAAATGGTATCTTTGCTGTTGTTTGCGAGCATCTGGGTGCTCTCTAGTGGGACCAGGGCCAGCCTCTCAGAGATATGCAAGTGTCTGATCCCACTGAAATCAGATGCTTCAGAACAGTACTTCAATACAGAAATACTTCAGTACAGAAAAAATTCTAAACAATTTAATCTCTTCAAGTCCAGGAAAGCAATTAAAAATGTAATTACAGTTATGTTCCAAGTGTACAGTAAAAAAATAATAGGGTTTTTTTTTTGCTTGTTAACAAATTAATGTGTGATAAAAGTTAGAAAAAATAGACATATTTTCAACAAATAGAATAGGAAATTAAAAAGACTATCTGGAAAGGTTAGTATAAGATGTCTGTATTTTGGACATCTGTGAATGATGTTTCTTTCATATTAGTATGACAAGTACTGACAGAGCACTAGGATATCTGTCAACTGTAGGGAGCACAATGTCTTATAACAATGACGAAATAACACCATATCATAATAATGCAGAGGAATTCAGCGAATACAGAAGTCAACACAAAGAGAATTAATAGAATAGATGCAACAAAATATTCCTGTCTGTAAGAATACTAGTGTAGCTCATAAGTTACTAACCATCAAATAATGAAAATCATATTTGGAGCCATGCTTTTTGAGAACTTCACACCAACCTTACATTTTTTTCCAACATTTTCAAACCTTTTGCCCTGCAGAGACTTTTGATGTTGGAACTCAATTCAGTATGAAAGCACATGCTACTGTTTTAATAACCTATGACAGAATTTCCTATAGTGCAAAAATGTACTATTAATATTGAAGTGTGAAGTGTCAGCAGGCACAAATAGGGCAACCAAGACTAATAAATGGTCGTAATGGGGCATTTCAACTATCTGCATAGAAATTCATCCTTTCCAATGGGCGATTTAGAGAAAGAACTTCTTGACCTCTCAGGCTATATTTTTTATAGCAGCCAGTTCTACAGCACACATGAGGGAAAGTTACTCTGTCCTATGTAATATACAAGTGTTGGTTCAAGAAGTAAGTATCGCTGAGCCACTAATTAATGGTGACCACAGCATAATTAAGTTCAACATTCTCAAGGGAGTGATTGAACCAAATGTGGGACTGTGACACTAAACTTTTGATAATGAAATTTTTTTCAAGGGGAAAGTTAGTTAAAAAACCCTAAAGTCAAAAGTGAGGAAATTAAAATCCTTACACTCAGCATGGAGGCTTCTTAGGCATCCCAGGAGTCACAGAGGAATGAATGCACCTTAACAAAAAAGAAAATGGAAAGCCAATTAAAAGCTAGTATAGTTAGATTGCAAGGTTCAAGATGTTATTTAAGACAAAATGGTAGCCTTCAGAAAATGGTAATCTAGTCCAACTCAAGGAAAGGAGCAGATATTACGAAATATAAGAATTATATAGGTAAAAGGTAAAGTATAAGGTGAGGAGTCATCATAAATACAACCAAAAATACTAACAATATATTTCTATGTGTCTCATTTGGGAACTGTGTGAGAAAATTGGATGATTCATTTTTTCATCCTTGATAAGTTATGGATAATATAGATATTAGAGAAAAATTTAAAACAATGTTTGTATTAGGATTCTTTTCAATGAGGCTGAGGTATCTGTAAAAAAAAATTAATCAAAGGAATTCACTGTTGATACAATAAACTGATAAACTGGAAAGCACCAGTTCACAAGTTCTTCCAAGAACTCAGACAGAAAAAAGGGGTAGCCTAACTGTTAGTAGGAAAGCACAGTTTCATGTGAACTGTGGTTCTAAGCTGAAGTATGGAACAGCAGCAAATGTTTAAAAAGTACGTGACTCACTCAGAGAATTACAGGTGACTGTGATTGGAATAATTCGTTAGAATAATGAGTAGGAAAAATGATGAAAGTAAGTTGCTTTCCTAATTTTTTGCTTTCCTTAAAGCTGAAACAAACCCCTCATGAGAGGCTGCTAGGGACACGAAGAAGCCCCTGGCTAAGGACTGGCATGGCATGGACACAGAGAGGAAATGGAGCAGAAAGTGGCAAAGAGGCAGGAGCTGCTGCCTGGTGGTGGATGAAGAATGGGTCTAACAGCATTAGGCTGAAGATCTGCCCTTTCCTGTCATCCCAGCTAAGTCAGTGAGAGATTTAGCATTGACTTGAATACAGCAGAATCTTACCTGTAGGGTCTGGTTTTGGCTCTAAACCCTGATAGCATTCACTATTTAAACAGGACTATCTGTGTCTGACAGAGACACCTCCTCTAATCATACCTGATTATTCTTATGCATAAGCTGAATCAAAAACGGAGTGGTGTCACAGTATTTTCTCATGTTATTTTACTCCAAGGTCTCAGGGTTACTGTTCCTGTTTCTAAATGAATACAGTCCTGCCCCTCACTCAGAATTCTGCACTGCAGTAGCCTGACCTGTTTCAACAGAACTGATACTGGGGGCTGAGTTAAAGGCTTGGATTTGACTTACACCAAGGCCTCGTTAAACAAGTCTGATAATGAAAAGAACATTAATTGAAGAGTGTCTGCTGGAAGGATATAATGAAATTCCAGTGTGAACAAACATCAAGCCCTATATTATATACACTGATTTTTGAGATGTCTAATCTACAAGAATGAGTCTTACTTCATTCTCCCTTCTGAAGGATACAGATTCATGATACACATTGAGAGACAATCTGACTTTACAGAGAAGAACAAAAACCAGAGAGAAAGCACATGGCCATTTTAAATTACTTACGCATTTCTAGAATAATTTTCCTGAAAAATAGTATGTCCTAAAGGAAACATGCAGTCTGTGGTGTTGATGGAAAGGGCTTACTTGCACTCAGTTTGTGTAACTTGCATAATTCACTTACTTACAGCTTTGTTTTTCATGAATAATGCTGTCACTCCAAAGTCATGTCAACAATAATGCCTTTACACCAATCCATAACATCGGGTGTTTTGCGTGCACATACATGCAGTACGTGGAACTCCTATCCAGATAATAAACGATCAGACTAGAGACTAAATTCCATTTATCTTGCACCTTGACATCCTTCCATGCACTAATCCATTTCCACTGGGACTGTTTTTAACAATCTGACCCTCCCAGCAATTAAAAACAGCTGCCATTTTTTTTAAACAAACCTGCCAGGAAAATATTTCTTGCTTTCCTCACAAATGTGGAATTCTGAGCCACCCTCCCACCCCCAAATTACATTGGACTGATTCCCAGGCCATGTAATGTTCAGCCCTGGGCTAATGACTGGTTTAAATTTCAATAACCCACAGTTCGTTAGGACCAGAAATAGATTATACCACGGTAGAGATGGGATTCCCCCTTTTCCAACAGGATATGACCTTTTTTTCTTCTGCTAGGTTTGGTAGAATATAAAATACCGGAGTTTAAAAGTCAAAGCTATGTAGGTGATGGTTAATGTTTTAAAATATTTTGTATTGGGCCACTGCCTACAGTTGCCACTGCAATGGAGGCCCCAGTGAAAAGCTGTTGCAGAAGTGGATGGTCACAGACAGCCCTCACCACTGGCACTCTAAGTTCAAAAGATTTGGAGAAGGGAGGACAAGTTGGTGAAATGAGTTAACTGTAGTCCTGTAAGAAGTTATTGCCCAGCTGCGATTAAACGCCATGTCTCGGCTCCTGATCTACTGTCTCAGCCTCATGAAAGCACCAACTGCCCAACTAAAAGTATTAGTTTTAGCTTTTCATTTTGCAGTTGAAGCCGGGGCATGCGAATTTGCGGTCTTTAGGCAATGTGGCTTTATGGGCACTGAGAAAAGTGACTCCAGCAAAGAGCTTAAAAATCCTGCAGCATGTGTAAACTAGCTTATTTGTGTCATGATGTAAAACACCTGCTGACGTAAAGTGGCCTGAAGATTTTATCGCTGCTCCATGGTCTTAACTCATGAAATCAGACATACGTGACTCATGTGCTCATCTTATTCCCACCAGCACCCAACTCTTCATTTATCTGCTCTGTTAACGTATGCAAAACCTCTCTGTTGAAAAGATGCGTGAGCACTGATATGTTTTTACAGTTGAACTTCACAGTGTGCCTGCCACCCGTATTGAACTAGTGCCTCCTACTGAAATGTGTCTACCTCTGATTTAAATAATTCTTAGACCGAATGATATGTCTACGCTGTAGGTGCAACTTGTTTGAGAGGGCAGACAGCAGAATCTGTCTCCCATGACAAGAAAAGAGGACTAAAATGATTGTTTAACCACTTTCAGTTGATGGAAAACTAACAAATTGTATTCTTCAGTAAAGCATGGGTGTTTTCCTCAATAAAAGCAAGGGAGCCAACAGGCTGCCTGGCCTATGAGGGGGTCCTCTGTATATGATAGGTGATGATAGGCCTCCTGCTCTCCACCCTTTCACTGCTTTGGAAGGATAGATCTGAATGAATCTTTGCTGTGTTCACCTCTGGCCATGGTGTTCAACTCATAATACACAAAGCTACAGCATCTTAAAAAATATAGGGATTTGAGAGCATCTCTGCAAAGGTTGCAGTAAGTTCAAAATAGTGAAGAGGTGACCTTCAAACCACCTTTATGTAGTCTTCGGCCTCTGCTTTTGGCATATCAACTGCATCTCAAGATTTTCCTCAGTAAGTGGAAATGAGACCAGCTTCCAAACACTATCAAATAACAGTGAACCATGCAATTTTCATGCAGATATTTCTCCTTCATAAAAAATAAATGTTTGTACATAGCTGTTTTTTGTTTCATGCTTACATGGCTTTGTTTTCAGCAGATCATTAAAAAAGTGATGACTTACTGCACTGCTTTTTTAAATCTAGTCACAAACCACAATCGCTTACAGGAAATGGAATGTTTACTTGAGTTTATTATACAAGGGTCTGGAT
This sequence comes from Gavia stellata, assembly GCF_030936135.1. NCBI lineage: Eukaryota > Metazoa > Chordata > Aves > Gaviiformes > Gaviidae > Gavia > Gavia stellata. Next base: position 16,062,474 of record NC_082598.1, on the reverse strand, counting down.
ATGAGCTGTGGGATTTTTACACCTCATAGCAACGGTATTACAATTTATTTACATCTTCATGTTGGCAGCTGCACAAACTCTTATGAAATAGGACAATCACACCTTAGGGAACAGTAATTATAGGCAAAGGTATAAATAGTATAAAGAAGTGCACGCATTTGGCACTTATGTTGAAGAGAATAGAAACTATTCTGGCAAATCTTCAAAAACACAGTCTCTTGTTCATTATGAGGGCATGAACTAATTAAACCTAACTTGTCAGAATCGGCTGCATGAATAACTTCTAGTCAACTCTGGCACAGTCATGCTCCAAACCCACGAAGAGCAAAGTTGTTTTAGTGATGTCATAATTTGGACGTTCGGAGTATGATATCACTTTTGACAGAATTAATGCAGAATTAATACCATATGTATAAGCATTAATAAGTATTGAATTGAACACCCAGTGATAAGTCTGTGTCGGTTTCCAAAGTAACAGTCTGTTTTTTTCTTCATAACGCTTACATTAATGTAGTATCAGAAGGCAAATTTAAAATACATTTCAACACTTTTATAAGAAAGCATTTAAGTTTTACATCTCTGCCTCTATTTCAAAAGCTGTTTGCATAAGAAAAGCAATTAAACTTCAGTGCTACATTTTTAATACTGACAAAATCAGTGTTGTAAGAGAAGAATTTTAAGGCAATTGTAAACTTAAAAGAAATTGTCACCATTTGATAGCTGGAAGGAGAATTCCTCTGAGGATCAGTTGCTCCATTTATAAATCATTTGGTCTTTTTATACAATGAATCCTGAAGTTAAAATGTTGTTGCATTTAGCAGCTTGTAAGTTCCTAGTTACTGTCAGTGACCAGGTGTTACTCTTTCCCAAATGCTCTGGCTGACTCCCACCTCCTTCCTTTCCCAGCCTTGATGTATGAAATTCTTTCACTCCTATCCGTGATGATTCTTAGGGTCTTCCTCTTCAGTTTTCCTTCCCCTCAGGATATAGTTATATTTTGAGGATTTACGGCCGAAATAGAGATTCCGTCTTCGTCTTCAGATGTAAGGGTGAGTTAAAGAGCTAGTGAACAGAGGCTGAGTAGGGATATGGCAAAGTTTGCTGATGGAGCTAAACATGAGAAGTAAAAACAAAAGTTGACCTTGGGGTGAGAGAAGCTCTCTTGATACTGAGTACTATTCTAATAAACTCAGAAAGGAAATTTAACATTGACAAATGCGAAGAGTTGCATGTGAGGAAACAGCCTCCATTCTACATTCATAGTGGAAGGATTTGAACTAAGTGTTGAAAAGAAGAGAAAGATTATGGAGTTATAAGGGTCTGAAAAAGTCAGCTCCATATTCAGTAGTAATAGGAAGAGTAAATCAAATATTAGGCATCAGTAAGAAAAAGGTAGAGAGGCAAAGAGGAATTTTCCTTTTGCCCATGTGCATCCCTGGTGTCCTCTTTTCAATGAGGATGTAGAAGAAATGCTAAAGATAGGGGGAATGACAATATGGTTGATGAAAAATAAGGAAGAGCTTCCATGTGAAGAATAATTAAGTAGGCTAGGACCCCTCAGCCTAGAAAAGAGGCAACTGAAGGAAGTATGGTACAATGATTGTTGACAAAGACAATGTCAGTTGAGTATAATACCAGAGTACTCTCACAATACAAGAAATAGACATTATCATATAGTAGTCTCATATGTCAGGTTCCAAACAAATAGGTGAGGAATAATTTAAATTGAATTTTTTGTGTAATTCAACCATAGAGTTCATTGACATGGTCTAGGTGTGGAAGAAAACAATGATACAAATTAGTTTGTAATGATACAAACTGTATTTGGGTCTTACCTAGCAAGCCTGTCCATATGCACAATGCTACAGTGACAGCAAATGGCCCTGTTGATGGTCTTGCTTTGTGTCTGTCTGTAAGTTATTGTTCAGGGTCTGCTGACTTATAAGTACTCCTGACAAGCAAGCAAATTTGAAATCGATATGCCTCCTATTTATTAGTGTGCTGAACACCTCTTCAATGTGCCTGAGAAAGGGCAGGCATGGCCAGGAGCAGGCAGAAGGACAAACTTTGAGTGAAATGGCTTTTTGGTGATCAGGCAATAAGCAGGTTTATCCTTTGCAATGGGTTTGTTCTGTTTAGGCACTAAGATGGGGATGGATTCAGACCTGATTTACTGACAGCCAATCTCTCCTACATCATCCCGCACTGCTAGAAATGCAGCATTCGCCCTTCTGATCACAGCCAGAATCACAGCTCAGACAAAGTCAAATGATGATCTAAAAGTGTTCATTCTCTCTCTCAGCTGAGTGCTTATTTCCAGTGGTCCTGTTCAGTGCTAATTTGCTTTATGGAAACATTTTTAATTGTCCATGGTTTTATAATGGGTACAGTATGTTCTGGAGAAATATTGGGTTTGGTTTTAAGAAAAGATCATTACAAATGAAGGCAAAATAAGGAGAAGGTCTCATTTCCCTCTCCACTTTCTTGCTGATGATCAAAAAGCAAACTGAAGCAAAGACTATTTTCAGCTTTCCTTAATACATCTCCCGATTTGGTTTGGCTACTTTCCAAGTTCTGTAGTTTTAAACAAAGAACAAGTAATGCTCTCAAAAGCAAACCAGTGTTCATTGCACTGGCACCTGCCTTGGATTCCAGCCTTTTGTTTTCATATTACCCCCCGGGTTTCTGATAAATTCATAGTAAGTTTCAGGCTACCTTGTCATTGTATACCCACAAAAACACAGATCCACATGGGAGGTTTCACAGAATGCATTAAGTATGCAGAATTTCTTTTCTGCTTAAGTAAGAAAAGCAAACTATCATTTACAAGGAAATCAGAGCATCAAAGGGGGAAGGAAAAAGATTTAATTATACAGTAGCTGCACATTCGTTGCTTGTAGTGGAAGGATTTTGCTTTAGTTCAATCTTAAAGATTTTAGGTGTGGTAATATGCAAGGAAAACAGACAAGGACAGTGAGGAACAAGCATGGTTTTTCTATTGCAGCAACACCAAACCAAACCCTTATTTCTGTAGTCCATTGGACACTGATTCGCTCTGAGGAATTTAATTCAAACTGTTTTTAAACTATACTCTGGAGCCCCTATTTTAATTTATGCACTTTGAAATTGAATGTTAATCACAAAACCCGTAGTTCCTTCCACTTCTAGTGATATAGATATGTTTGATTAAGTATATAATATCCTGAGTGACTCTTTTCCTCATTGCATAGGATTTGCCCCAAGCATAAACATCAATATGACTGCAGTTTTCACATTTCTAGTTCCCTTGCTATAGTGGTTTCCACACCAAAATTCTCAGAATTCCTTTTTTTTTTTTTTTCTCACGGGGATATTCCCTAGATGGAAAGGTTTTGGCAGAGAGGAATATTTTACCTTTTGCTCTTAAGCTAGCAATGTCTGGACTTGTTTTGCCTTGGGGAAAGGAATGGGACAGTCAGAGTTATATGTGAAAACATTGCAAGTATCAGTATCTGTGGGTGAAACGTGGCCTCAGTGAAGAAAAAATTCTGTACGCTTTATTGGGTTAAGAATTTCGCCCATTGCCATGAACAGAAAAAAACAGGAAGGTCTTGAGGTAGCCAGGCCACTGCAGTATGTTTCACAGAATAAGAGCAAGATCTTGTAATGGCTCAATTTCTGTGTTCATCAGCCATGAATCTGTGTGTGAGAGGGAGAAGGGACTTAATTTTTTTCTGGAGGCATAGCCTTACTGACTAGCATTGTAATAAATGTAACTGTATATTTCCCCACAGGGTTGGTAACTGAAAGACAGTCCAGTCTGGGATTTTTAAACATGATATTCAAATATGACTTTCATATTTGGTATGTCTTCCCATTTGTGGCTATAAAGTCCAGACACATTTTCCACTTGGGCTTTACTTAACAAACTCTTCTTGTGTGTTTCTTACTCTGTTTTTAGATTGTGGGAACTAATTCTTCCCTGAATTTCCACTAATATCAACCTGTCAAAAAGGTATTGTTAGACATGAGGGACCTGGCTGAAATGTCTGGGTTTAAGTATAGCTGGTTTAATTTGCATTGAGCATTACGACAGTTAAGTGCTTCCCCACCGTCCGCAAACACACACACACACATACACTCTCTCCAACACATGATACCAAACTACTGAATTTGTTTATTAGATGTAGAGTTGTACACTTTCATGTCAGGCTCACATCAGAACATTGCAATCTTCCAGATGTTCATATACAAACCAAGGAGGTGGCAGTGACCATGGAGTTTTATCCTGGTCCCACCGAAGTCACCTGGAAATTTGCCATAAGCATAATCAGTAGTATTAGACCCCTGGTAAGGAAGGTAAGATCAATGTGAATGCACAATAATGTTAATTATCATAATTAAAATTCAGACTAGTGTTCAGTGCTTCAGCAACATAAGCAACAGGTAATCCAAGATTTCATTTTCCCAGGGAAATAAAATATTTTTCCTGGCCTCATATGATTTTCTTGCACACTTTTTACAATGTCTCATATATTTTAGGAGATTTTTTTAAGAGGCCTGTCTTTTTAATGATCCTTTGATGTGTTTGGTTTAAAATGTGTACTTTTAATGGTTTTAATATGCCTAGAGAATCTGAAAGGCACCAGTAGGGAAGAAGTCTAAACAGATAAATAAAGAATACAAATACATAGAGTACATGGTTTTCCTCAATGTCAATCCATCCGTGTTAATAAGGGAGCTTTGAAGAGACCATGTAACCTTCTTCTGACCTTTAAAAGAGAGATGCCCAAACTTTGCTTGGTTGAGGATCATGCATTACTTCAAATGAATAAATTAACATCTTGGGTAATAAATTTGAACTGCATTTTATTTCAAGTTAGATTTCCAGTTTAGGTCTGTTTAGGATTTCCAGACCTTTTGATACATAGCAGCTCATTATAAATGTTATGAGAGTTCTGCTGAATATTTCCATCTTTAAGAGGAAAACAATTCTAAGGCTGAGAAAAAAATGTTCAGTACAACGTAAGAACATAGACCTACATAACAGAAGGCTGGCATGGACATCAAGCATCCAGTCCCCTATATACTAAGTAACCATAAAAATCCCACTCCTGAATTGGTTAAACATCTTAAAAAAGAGAAGTTTTTACTGCAAATGCTGTCTGTGTTGCAAGGCTGGTCCAGATCCTCCTCTGACACATACAGTCTGTCTTTTAATTCCTAGCTTAAATGAGCTGGTTAATAACCCTTTTTTCCTTGGGCCAGTATTTAGTTTAAACAGTTCTTCAGCTGCTTTGGTGTTTACATCTCATGGACTAGGAAATACCAGTGCCTCATGGTGCACTGGTGCAGATTTCCCGCTTTAAAGACATAGGCAGAAGGGGGGGGCCTATGTTCCTCATTTAGAAATGTGTTTTGAGAGAAAGAAATGGGAGGAGGATGTCTTTTCAGATACCATTAGGGAAAATATACACTGGAGAAAAAGGTTTTTTTCTCATTAGCTGCACAGAAAAAGCCATCCACCTGTGTTTGGCCAGATTATTGCAAAATGTTTGTGTTTGTAGCAAGACATTCATACATGGATGAACACCTGTTACTTTGTTCTGATATTTCTGTTGGTTTGTTCTGTTTCTTTTTTTCATGGGTTGTAATTTTTTAATGATTCTCTCAAATGTTGTTGCAGACTCTTGATTGTTCATTTCGTTTTTCATTGCCTTTGAGTGTTGTGTCACCCCAGCTGTCTTCTGTGTTATCAGATACAATTTGAAATGTGCATTCTGCACTTCTTAGAGATGCCTATAGCAATTGTAGCTTCAGGGTGCTCTTTTATACTCATCCTAGACTGATGACAGAGCTTGAACTTGCCTGAGATATTATTCAGTGTACTGATTTCAGGCCACAGGCACTATAAGTAGCCCTTCCATGCTTAAAATATATCAAAGCACAGCACAATAATCTAATTTCTTTACTATAAAGTAATTTTTCTGTGATTGGTTACTAACACAAATTCTTTATCTTCTTTGCTCCTGGCCTAAACGAAGGGATTTTTATGATGGCACCTTTCTTTTTTTGAACATGTTGTTAAAAAAAAAAGAGTTTTTTAAAATTCTTTGCGGTGCAGCTGTGGGTTGGTTGAAGACAAAAGATGGTGAAGTAGCGATTAAGCATGTCATTATAACCAGAACAGTCACTATGTCACAGAATTATTTCTCACGCCATATTACATCACCGCTTATAGAATCACAGCCTCTTGTTTAGGTGTCTTTTAATGACAGAGAAAAACAATTCCTCCACAAACAAAAACGTCCCATTAACAGCTGAAGTCACAGCTCAGTTTGCCTCTTGGCTGGAATACACATTCCATCTGGAGCTCTATCAAGACAGTGCAGGGAGGTCTGGCAGCTGAATAATGAACTCTAAGTAAATAGGTCATTACAACACGTTGTTTTTGTGTTACTGGATTTCCACAATATGTCGGATTGGTTATGAGCTTGCAGCCTGGATTCTCATCTCTCTAAGTGGGTTGACTTTACCTTAAAAACCCTCTCACTTGGTAAACTTCTAGGATTCACCTCTCCTAACTTCAGATAGCAGAGATGTCCATGTCCGAGCCATCAAGGCCACCCCAGTGTTCTTTTTGAGCACTTCCTGACAAGGTACAATAATGCATGTGTTAGCATGTATTTATATATATGCTTTCTTTCAGATGAAAAAACTTGTACCCAAAAACCACTACACAGGGTAAATCCCCAGAACTATATTATTTAAAGTTTTGTAGACTTATTAGTATCATTTGGCTTCACTTAGAGAAAACCATGCAAGTACTCTGCTAACAAGTATTTCTTTAATAAATATATGTACTCTGAGCTGGATCTGAAATACTAAACAGCGTAAAAACTCATCAGTACTTGTAAGTAAATACAGCAAATTTCCACTTCTGCTATTATGAATATACACGTGTATGAAAGAAAACATGCTTTTAACACCTATTCTGTATGGTCATTATGCGCTAGCTCATACTTTAGTACGTACACTTAAATAATTTTTGCTCCTGGTCTTTCTTTGAGAAGTCATTTTGTAGCCTGCAGCATGTTGCATATATCACCTGGATTTTTTCAGAACTCATGGTAGACAAATCTCTGATTGTTACTTGTCAAAATTACAGTGAGAATTGTGCTTTGTCTGCCTTTTGTTCTGCCTGAATAAACTTCTAAAGAGACGGGATCAATTCCTTACCCCTCAGTTTGAATAACTGGTGTTTAGTCAGACTTTCTGAATCCCTGGACTGCATCTTCAATTTGGTCTCATAATTAGCAGTCCTTCAGTCTCATTTGAGATGGACTAGGGATAAGCAGAAATCTGATCTGGCCAGTTATTATTTTTGGCTGATTTGCATTTGAAGCTACTTTGCATTTGAGGGTCATCCTTGCCACTGTGCCTTGGTTCTGCCATGCAGCTTTGGCGCTTTACACCCATGGCTGCTGTAACTAAGTAGAAAGAGGCATGCACTGTGCTATAATCAATGGTAAAGACACATTTGAACTTAATGTGCTTCTTGTCATCTGCCAGAAGTCAGTAGTTTGGCAATAGGGCAGATTTTCTCCCAGGGTTGCAGTCTGAGACCCCTTTTGATGGCAAACATCGAGACCTCTTTTTCCATCTTCCACCCAACTCACAGCAAACTGATTTCTTCCCAAATAACACTCATTGCTTCTTGGTGTCATAGGTTCCTCTCTCAGACTATAAATACAAGAGACACAAATTGGTTAAATACCCGGGACACCAACTAGTTTTTCTTTAATCATGCTTTTAGCTTTTATTGTCTACATAAGGTTAATTACCACAATTCTTCTATTTATTTTCGGGTCATTTTAATCAAGTTGCACTTCTCTAGAGACAAATATTTCAAACAAGACTGTGCTCTCTCTTTCTGGCAAAAAAGACCAATATAAAATATGAGAGTTACAATACCCCATCCGCAGCAAGACATGTACAGCCAGCCAGCCATGCCCTGGACTAAATCCGACACAGATATAAACTCTGCGAGGCGTACGAAGTCCTCAATCATGAAGCATTTATGATTGGACATTTGGATTTTTAAATTTTTTTACACACTGCTTGTAAGTCATTTTCTCATGCTATCTCTTCTACAGTGAGCCCTTCCCTCTCTCTTTGTATTTATCTGTTTCTTGACCACTGTTCTCTTGGAGAAAAATCTGAGCCTGGATTTCATTTTATTTCCACTTAAATCCTTGAAATGTGGAATTCTTTACTTCAGGGGTTTAAACTAGACCCTCAAGGCTACCTTGGCAGACTTCTGTGGTTTTAGAGGATAGATTTTTCTGTTCTGTTTAAGAAGGTATCGCAAGCAATAGCTCTTTAGAACTTTAAGCGTGCAGTAAAAAAACAGAGATGACTAATAGCTATTTAGCAAGTAATGATGGCTTAGCAATATTTACCACTCCGATTTAGCCTCTCTGGCTCCATTACTTAGGATATTTTCCTGAATTAAATTTCCCTCAGTTCTATAGCCAGCAGCTGTCCACAGGAAAATAAAAAAATGTCCCGAATTCTCCAGAAATAATGATTTCATATTTCTAATAGGTTCCTTTAACTGCACAATCAAAACGGTCTCTTGTGCCCTCTAGCATGTGGTATATCATAATAAAAAACTTCACGTCGAACAGCTAGAGAAATAAAGGCAGAATAAATTAAAACTTTTATCTTAATGGTTTTTCATGATGCTTCATTTATGTGTATGTAATAGTTGATCAATTGAAGGGGGACAATGTATATCCTTTGTCTGTGGAGTTTTGCTCTGGAGCTAAAGTTGATAACCACATTGGGCCTATTTGAATGAGGATGTTCATATAAAGTCTGTGTCCGCTTCCCACTCCCAAACAGATTGCGCTGTTTTTCCATTTATATCTAAGTGTCACAATATTTTGTTTCTACACGGTTAGGTTAGCTCATCTTGAGACCAGCTGTTCTAAACGATTTAAAGGAATTCAAGGACATGTATACTTCATATTTTTTAAGCCCTAATATATTTAGCCTAAAATCACTAGACAAACTTGTTTCTGGTAACTTCAGTGGAGTTGTATGTCAGTCTGCAACACACTTTTTCCCTAGAAACTTTGCATTATTACGATGTTTTAAGACATTTATTGCTACACATCACTTTTATTTTTCTTTGTGGGCAAAAAGAAATATTTTTCTCCTTTACTATTTTAAGTGACACCAAAATATTTGCTAAAATTCTGCCAGTGCTGTTTGTGGCTTCTGAATCATTAATTTGTTTATTAAAGCAGTTGGTTTTAATTTAATAGACGTTTCTTAAGATCCAAATGTAAATTTTACATAGAGTATAAACAAATAAATGAACAAGCATATCCTAACTCTTAAAGATCAAGTAGGGATTTTTTTCTAAAGCTTTCATCAATATTATACTTAAGAAAGGACTATACCAGCTACACATCGACAGTTCTCATTTGTAGCAATGTAAAAAATTATCAGAACTGCATTTCAGTTATACAGGAATTAGTTCTCTCTTATGTTCTCTCAAGCCACTACTAGTCAAAGCTAGTATTTTTATACACTGCTAAGGTATGCCATGAGTTATTAAAGATTCACTATCATTCAAATAGTGACAGAATTGATTGCCACCAAAACATGACAAATTATACCTCCTGTGCATTCTGAACTGTAAATAGTCCAAGAAAGTATATTCAGGAAAAAACACATTTCTTCTGGAGTAAATACATATGTCAGGTCAGAGATTTTGAGAACAGATTAAAGATTTCTTTTTCTAAGGAATCTGAGATATTAGAACTTAAGTCTTCAATAGACAGCTTTAGAAGCTTTGAGTCATGCTACACTTGAGAAATCCTCTAAGAATTTATGTAAGTGAAAGCTGTGTAAGTAAGTCAGTCATTTAAGTAGTCATTTGAAAGTTTCATGGCTTAAAGATCCATCTTTGCTTTGTATAGCAAAGAATCTTAAAATTAATAAATTGTTTCCCTAGTTCACTGAAATATAATTTATGGTTTTGACAATCCTTTGAGATTTTACTTTGCAGAATAACCAATAAATACATAGGACACACAATTTTTTCCCCCAGTATAGAAAGTGCTTGGCTATAAAAAGTCCCAAGGAAAAGCAATTTAAAGAGGTTTGCACAAAGGTGTAACCAGTTATTCTCCCTGAATCAGGTGCTTAGTTTATAACAGTTTAGAAGAAACCAAAAGTTCAAAGTTATAGTTGTTAAACATTTTAGACCCTTTTACCAGAAGTACCCTACTAAACGGAGGGTGATATTTAGCGTGACTACGTAACTTTGATTTTTGTTTAAACTCATAAAACATGAATTTCCTGATTTTGCTAGTCCCACTGTACCCAATAATATGGAAAATGTTGCTCTCCCCAAACCTTAAGTAGTTTTCTCTTGTATAAAAATATGTTCTAACCCTCATGAGCATAGTAAGCTCAGCTGTAAAACCTTATAAATTTACATTTTTACAGAAAAAATAACTAGCTTTTTCTAACAAATTATTGCTTTAAATGTGTGAACTGTTTTGTTCACTAAACTAAGAAAAAATCCTATTCTTATGTGCTATTCTTATGAGCAACGGAGAGAACAGTTATAACGTTTCACAAACTCTGTATAGGTTTTTTTCAGCTTCATTTATGTACATACTGGTAGAAGTGAACGTCTGTTCCTGCAAATGGTAACAAAAGACAGATATTTAGTTAGAGAGTTAGAATTTGTTTGATTGTAAACCAAAATGTGTATGTTAGAACAATATGTGCAATATATTGTACTTTTTGCATAGAAGTCAGAGCTTGTTTAAATCATAGGAGATTTTCTAAATACAGAGCATGGGAACTATGAGCATGAGCAGCTCAGTGGTCCACATAGTCTTATTTCTGATAGTGTTCAGCTGCTAGGGAGAAGGTTGTAAGAGACGGACATAAAATCTGTCCTGCTTATTCTTAACCCAGTCACATAGTGGCTGACTTCTGCTTTACAATGAGAAAATTGATATTATACAGATGGAATGTGTTTTCTGCAAAGAAAATTCCCATTTCTGTTAAAATAAATAAATAAAAAAGTTATCTATTAATCTCCTTTTTCAGTTTGGAAGTTTTAAATTTTCTTGTGAAAAATAGAAAATTTTGGAAAGAAGACAATATTATTTTTTTCTGCAGGAAATTTCTGCGGAGGTTTCAATGGATATTTGTTCTTGTTTCAAGTTGAACACTATAATTTAATATTCTTATTATTCATATATTTTTAATCTTGGTAAGCCAATGTCCTCAGTGATATTTTTTGGCAATCAAATTATACAATTGTGGATTTCTTGAAAAAGAATTTCCTTTATTCTGTGTGGTTTGTTTCAATTTCTTCAACTGCCATTCTGCATTTAAGTGGGAAAAAAAAGATGAACAGCAGTTGCCCATGCAGTTTCTGGGCCCCAATCAGCATTCTGCTTTGTCAGACTGTCTCTTTTTATCCTCACATCTCTATTTTTTCTCGTGAAATGGAAGTGTTCCCAAGCCTTGAAACTTTCTTGTTTCCCAGTTCTTAACCTTCCTTGAACCTTCACACTGTATTTACAGCCAGTGTGCTGGATGGAGTGTTTCTGGACTCAGATCATGCCTGACTGTTCCAACGCAGGAAATTTTGAAGGTAAGGAAAGGTGATGGACCAAGACAGGAGGCATGGGAGGTGACAAAAAGTAGCATCTAGTGTACAGCAAAAATGAGCTAAATAGATTTGCAAAAAGGGCAAGGATGGGGCAATGAAATGTGCATACATGTTTAATCACTGCATGCACTCTATTATTGCCTGACAACACTGTATGCAATTTACTGATACAGGGAAGCAGTAAGAGGCTCCATAGCATGTCACCATATTGCATCTCTGTAGTTATTGCATTTAACTGTCCCCCCTGCTATAGAAACTCAGAAACAGCTGCTTTGTGTGGAAGTACCCACAGAGATACGAGCTAACCTTTTTTCTTTAAGAAAATTCTCTGTTTTCTTAAAAAATGTGTGTTACTGCATTTTTTGAGCAGTAAGTAGGAATATTGTTTTAAAATAAAAAGAATAAATAAGTAAAAAAAAAAAACCCTAGAAAAATAAAAAGAATAAAAACAAATTCTGAATGACTTTTCCTGTTCTCAGCCAATTCTAAGTAAACACTGTAGAGATGGGAGGAATGAAGGCTATCTTTGTGCCACATATTCCATTTACTAAGAGGCAAGAGAGTCATTCACAAGTTCCATTATGTGCTCATAAATCGTAGCAAAGTTCCTTATGTTTGTTTTAATAAACAAATTTCACTGTCTACTGATAAGTTGAACAAGCCCCACTAGATCACAGCCCTCAGGCCTCACGGCAAAAGGAAATGTGCATCTTACAGAGTTCAGCTCAACCGACCTTCTAAACGGAGCTGGGAAAAAGCAACTGTTTAAGGTCTATTCCAGCAGTGGCAAACATCAGTCATTTTTAGGCCTAGATGTGTTAGTCAGAAAGGCAACCAGTGTTACAAACACTGCTCCCCCCTGCTGTGAAGCATACATGGATGACTTGTACTCTTCCATCGCTCCTGGCCAAGGTATAAAGCCCATCAGTTAAGCAGCAAGCCTGGTAGCTGTCTTCCTAGGGTTCTTTCTCAGGTAAGACATTTTGCATAATGGTCCCCTTTAACAAAATATTTTGGTATAACTAATCCTTTTAAAATTACACTCAACAACTCAGAACCACTACATAGAAATTCCAACTACAGCCAGTGGTTTTGAAATCCTATGCCACAGTTTGTTTTTTAAGACAACACATAGCTGCTAACAGATATAATAAATGAGTATATTAAGCACTATCCCCCACACAGCATTAACTCAAGTATAAAGTATCTTACAAGAAATACTCTTAAGTTGTCTCTTTGATCTATTGTTTAATTAAATTGTTCTATAAAATTAGTGGTTCAGAATTACTCTGAATTTGCATTATGGCCAAGGTTTCAAAAAGCATGCCTCAAATTAAAAGGTCTACGCCCTTATTTCTGTGTCTAAAAGAATGCCCCAAGTTTAGAAATGACCTGACCATCAAAAAAATGGATTCCACTAGTGTTGGAAGTGGCTAGTACTCAGTTCCCGCATCACCCCTATTTTTGTGTAGATGGTCTACGTGGCCATTCTGACTGGCCATTGACTTGCGAGATTTTTATTTTGGACACTTATTACCCAGCTCAGTGTTTCAATTATGTTCACTGAATCACCATGCAAACAGTTATGCTGTCTCAAATGAGGCAGTGGGCAAAAATGGGGCATGGGGAGAAGCACTTGTGTTACCCCATAAAAACACTTTTCTGAACCTGTAGCCATAGAGGACATGTTTATGTCAGCAGGGTGTTTTGGAGGAAAGCTGAAAATAATTTCATATAGAAGTCTAAAAAGTTACTATTTTCACCTCTAAACAGAAAGAAATGAAAATGCATTTTATTTTTTGATGAATCCAGGAGCCAAGCAAGCCTTGTCCCACAGCCCCAGTGAGGGAGCAGGGCAGGAGTGGCTCTTCCCCGCTGGAGGTCACAGCCGGCCCCACAGCCAAACCCCAGGAGTGGGAAGATGTGTGTGGGGCCACAACGGTCTCCTCCAGAAACTGAGCAGGGAATGTAGATAAAACTCTGTGTTCATTCAAACAAGGCAGAACTTTTAACTTTTAGTTTACTTAAAATTTTAAAACAGTGTTTTGTTTGGGGTTTATCCCAAGTGAACGTCCCTGCTTGCACTTCCCCTCCCCCTGCCAGCCATTTTTCTGGCTGACTACAAAGCTGACAAACCAACAAAAGACCACAGGTATTCACATGATGCTAAGGGATATATTGGGGGTTCCAAACCCATTTTTGAGTTGCCACAATTTGAATTTTAGCAATTTCATGCTTTGAGAAGAACAAGAAATGGTCTGCAGTTGCTCTTCCAATTCATTGTGCTAACTTTTTTTTGTCTACTTGCTTCTGCCAGCACAATGGTACTAGAGAAAAAAGATCCACGAAAGCAGCCATTGCCTTCAATTTTTCTCGTAAAGGAGCATTGATTTTTGGTTGTAAGGGATAAAAAATCAACAACGAAGCAATGATGTCTTTAGAGTTACTGAATATGAATGTATACATATTTGTAGTTAAAAATTATAAGCATGCAATGAAAAAGAAGCTTGTTAGAACTAAAACTCTATCATGGTTTTATTTTTAAATGTATCTCCATTGAGAAAAATTTACCCTCTGTGAATTTTATGGGGTAGCAGCATTCTCTTATAGAAAATACCATAATTAATTTATACCGTACTTCAAAAACTTACTTTGGGAAATTAATAACATGGATATATTAATCAGAAAAAACAAATAGAATGGTCTGGCAAAATCCAAGAAAATTAATTTTAATAGCTTGAGTTGTAAGTCTTCAAATTATTGCTAGCATTAATTTATTATTTTATACTAATGCTTAAGAACAGTGGGTCAGGACTATGCCAATGAAACATGGGAGAATGCATTAACCACTGTCCAGTCTGTTAACACTGTCCAAGAGAAAAGACAAGATAGACGCTGGTGGAGGTAGGAATGTGTATAAGGAAACAGTGAGACAATACTGGTTACCATCACAGCAGTTTCAATGCATGAAAATCAGATCATTGCCAAGTTCTTTCAAGTTTCATATACTGAGATGAAAAGAGCACTGAAATAGCTGTATTTATATTTACAGAAAACTCTTTCAAAAAAATGTGGTACACCATAGGAGACAGTATGAATGTCTTTGCTGGAAAATTTAATTATGATATGATAAAAATCATATAGGGAGAGGAAAAGCTGTGAAAGCCTTTGAAAGTGAAGACATAAATTTTGTTTGATACAATAGTGAACCAGGATTCAATAGAAAAATATACAGAATTGAGTGGAAGAATATACATGGATTCATAGTACAGGAAAAGGGCAATTTAACTTCTTATGTTAGAATCACAGAATCATAGAAAAGTTTGGGTTGGAAGGGACCTTTAAAGGTCATCTAGTCCAACCCCCACTGCAATGAGCAGGGACATCTTCAACTAGATGAGGTTGCTCAGAGCCCCATCCAACCTGACCTGGAATATTTCCAGGGATGGGCCATCCACCACCTCTCTGGGCAACCTGTTCCAGTGTTTCACCACCATCATTGTAAAAAATTTACTTCTTATATCTAGTCTAAATCTATCCTCTTTTAGTATAAAACCATTACCCCTTGTCCTACCGCAACAGGCCCTACTAAAAAGTCTGTCACCAACTTTCTTATAAGCCCTCTTTAAGTATTGAAAGGCTGCATTAAGCTCTCCCCAGAGCCTTCTTTTCTCCAGGATGAACAACCTCAACTCTCTCAGCCTTTCCTCCTAGGAGAAGTGTTCCATCCCTCTAATCATTTTTGTGGCTCTCCTCTGGACCCGCTCCAACAGGTCTCTGTCCTTCTTATGTTGGGGGCCCCAGAGCTGGACACGGTACTCCAGGTGAGGTGTCACCAGAGCAGAGCAGAGGGGCAGAACCACCTCCCTCGACCTGCTGGCCATGCTTCTTTTGATGCAGTCCAGGATACAGTTGGCTTTCTGGGCTCTGAGCACACATTGCCGGCTCATGTCCAGCTTTTCATCCACCAGTACCCCCAAGTCCTTCTCGGCAGGGCTGCTCTCAATCCCTTCATCCCCCAGCCTGTATTGATACTGGGGGTTGACCTGACACAGGTGCAGAACCTTGCACTTGGCCTTGTTGAACTTCATGAGGTTCACATGGGCCCACTTCTTGAGCTTGTCCAGGTCCCTCTGGATGGCATCCTGTTCCTCAGGCATGTCAACTGCACCGCTCAGCTTGGTGTCATCTGCAAATTCACTGAGGGTGCACTCAATCCCCATCTGCAAATTCACTGAGGGTGCACTCAATCCCACTCTCTATGTCATTGGTGAAGATATTAGACAGTACTGGTCCCAATACGGACCCCTGAGGGACACCACTTGTCACTGATATAGTAATACTAATATTAGTATTTCTACCACTTTTATTACAGCGGGGCTTAGAAAAGCTAGTCATATTCTTGTGATGAAAAGCCTCAAAACCACCATGTCATTCAAAAATATTTAAAATTTCTTTTACTACTCTTTCTATATATCTTAACCTTGTATGCCTTTTGGTCAGTTTTCATAATAGATTCACAACATCATTAATTTTGCTTGAAATGATTAAAATACGTATAAGAAGAATTTTGATAATTTGAAACCATTTTTTGGGTGAAAAATCTCTCACTCAGGAGCACTTTGAGGCCTCAAGTGAAATACTTGAACTTTGTCACCACCACATTTGATTTTTCCCGCTCTGGAGAATATCTTTTTAGATGTTCTCCATTTCATAAATATTAATGTTCACTTGATGAACAGCATTTGCCCATTCTGCCACTAAGTAGCTTTTAAAAAAAAAAAATCAAATACTTTGCAGAAATACCAAACTCTGAACTGTCCAGAAAAAAAGCTCTAACTCCTAAATTATCTCTGGGTATCATGTCACGTGTTTAAGTTCCAAGAGCCTGAACCGAAGTCAATATTTGTAAATATTACCACTGTATTTTTTCAGCTGAAAAATCCAGCCTGATAATCTAGGATCCAATTGGATTGGGTTGAATGTTAGACTAAACCATGCATTATGTAGGATTTTTATGTGAAATAAGCTGTCTGAGCATAGCTTGTGGATATATACACAAAGCTCAATTCATCTGGGGAGGACTTTATTCTTATCATCCATCAGCCAAAGTGAAGTTCTCACTGTAACTCCGCTGTAGACTGTATTTAATATAAACTTCCTGAGTCAAACGCCATTATTTCTAAAATAACTTGAAAAATCATTTGCATATTTCCCAGAATGTCACTTCGGGATATTGGTCAGACTTTTAACCAGTATAAACCTGACAATTGTTTCTGGTCCAAATATGCACGTATTTTGACCATCCCAAAAACTTTGTAGGTTTGGTACAAAAATGAATTTTTCAAAGTAGCCCAAAATGCATTATTACCTTAAACAAAAGAATTATCTCTGAAAACCACCATTAACCATCAGGTCTGTGTACAAAAACTGCATAAATGATATATCTGTATAACACCCAAAAAAAACATTGCTAAAGCCAAATATTATACTGCTCTCAATTACTCTTCTAATGTGTCTGAATATCCTTGATTATGGAATAAAATTGAAATATTGCTACGCCAGTACATTTATTTAGTTAGAGCTTCAGACCAAATTTGCAATATGCTTTGTTATAATAGAGATTGAGACCAGTTTTTCTAATGGCAGAAACACAGTCAGTCTGGAGCTGCACAACATGTAGAAACGTATCTCAGGAGTAATTGCACACAGACTTAGGAAGGGAAAATGCCTAAAATAGTGGACCAGATTTAAGTGCCATTTTAGTACTGCTGTGGTGATGGAAATGTGCCAAAGGAGACCTTTCTAAAATGCTGGTTGAACTGATGCTGAAGTGAAAGGGTAATTTTAGGGTATGGTCTCTAAGGAAGGTGTGTAAAGCTGCAATTTCAGTGTGGGGCTGGACATCGAATGAGAGGAACCCATCCCAGAACTCCTTTTAACCTGATCTGTCTAAATTGAGTCCTGTACAAACTTTTAGAAGATCAAATATAAGCCATCTTACATGGGCTTTATCTTTCCTTTTTTAAATAGTTCCACTAAATTAAAGAGCTGCTCACATCAGTAAGAGCTGCAGGGTGACATTCAAAATTTCCCAGATGGTGTGAATTAAATTCTCCAGCAGATCTATAGGGTTTTCATTACAGGTCCATGAAAGCAGCACTAAAATATCAAAACTAAAAATATATCAATAACTCCAATATATATAAAATAGATAATATAGAAAATTTATATTACATATACTATAATATAAACATTATATATAAGCATATTTTATACATATATATGAAAAATAAATATATAATTTTATAGTGTACAGACAAGAAGAAGCAATGTGCATGTAAATACTACCTGGTAGATCAAAGAGAAAATATAAAAACTAATTAGTTAAGCATCAGCCTACACTTCGATGAAAACATCGAATTAAGCTTGCCATAGTTACTTAAACTCTTCCTACAGATTGCAGGCATTGAATGGAACTTCCTCTATTAAAGACTATCAACTCAGTTCAATATGACATAGTTGGACAATCTCTGACACACTACACATCTTGAAAAGAATATGTATTACATACAGTCATTGTGAAAACATTTGCTGCATAGGAAAGAAACTTTCTTTGTTTACAAATATTGAATTTTTTTGAATTTGTGATTTTTCCACATATGTTTATGTGATTAACAGCAGCAAACAATGAAAATATGACTGGAGCCATGGTAAATACAACTTAGTTGCTTCAGTGATGGAAGATTTAGAAGTCTTGAAATAAATATGTGGTATGTTCTAAGAATGGCAAGCTGTTTGGCTGCATGGTTCCCATTATGCTTTGTTCCTCTCATTGCATGAACTAAAATTCTTGCATAACACTGAGCATTGGGGATAGTGTATATAGTATCTTTCTTAAAACTTGTTCCTTTCAGACTTCATTCTTGGATAAGGTTTAGCTCTTTCTCACAGGTCATTAAAGTATTTAAGTACAAATTGATCTTTCAAGAAAAGTGGTACCTGAAGTCAATGGGATGCTGCACGCTTGAGGGTGAGCACGGGCTTATGCGTGTTTTTCCCTGTCAGAAAAAGTGCTCAGTATTTGGTAGGACCGAGCGCTTCCACTATTTGAGAAGGTGCTGTGGGCAAATTGTATTGTCAGGTACTGCGTGAAAAATGCTGTGATCCAACATGATAAGCAAAAAGGAAGGAAGAACCAGTAATTATATAGTAATAGCTATAGCTGAAGTGTGGTTCCTTTATACTCCGCTGCATACATGGGCACCGTAGAAGTTAGACCCTCTTGTTGGAGGTTTGAACCCTAAACCTGAGCCATAATATTCTGCCCTGAGCTACTATAGAAGCAGAGCGCAGAGCTCACAGTCACAGGCTCCTATTTTCTCTTGCCTGTTCCAAGGTTTGAAATAAACCCCACTTAGATATTTCCTTGACTGCTGCAGAATTTGCAGTCCTGGCTAGCATGTCCCTACTGCCTGGTCTCCTGCAAGACTGCAGGCCAAGCAAACCTCGAAATCCTCCTTTCCTGGAGGGTTCCTGCACAGGTTTAAGCAAATTTGCTTAATTCTTTGCCATCTTCACAGAATCACAGAATCACAGAATCACTACGGTTGGAAAAGACCTGTAAGATCATCAAGTCCAACCTGGGGAAAAAAAAAAAAAAAAAAAACCAAAACCCATGCAAGCCAACCACCACACAACAACAACAAGGCACAACACACCAAAAACTAACCCACCCAACACCACACAGCACCATGTCCATCAAGCTACATGCCACAATGCCACATCCACACGCTCCTTGAATACCTCCAGGGAGGGTGACTCTACCACCTCCCTGGGCAGCCTATTCTTGCTGAAAGAGTTGATCCTCAGCTAGCAACGGAGGCTCTTATGGTTTTTCATGTCACTGTGATATCTCTACATGGCCTTGTAAAGACTGAATCAGTGACAAGAGTTGTGTTCCAAATACCTGATTGAATGTCTCGCTGAAAATATAGGTTCTTTTACTGTTATCTGGGCTAGATTATTACTGACTAGTGTTAGCATACTCTCCAGTGGTTGTTACTTCCTGACAGGATTTTTACATAAGTAAAATAATTTTTTTGCATATTAATCTAGATTTGAGCTGAAAAGTCTGGTTTTATGTATTTTTATTTGGAAAAGTCTTTGGAAAAGTCTTTAATTCAGTGCCAGCCTCTGTGTGTTTTTGTGTGTGCATGCATATGTGAATAGACTTTGAAAATGTTTTTTTATTAATTAATCAGAAATGCTAGGCAGGGTTGTCTAGCCAGGTGTCATTTACTTCTCAGAACCAGACCACTCCTTTGGATGATAATTATAGTCTGCAGATGCCCAATTATGGAAAAGTGTAGTATTTTCCACATCAACATCTGCAACATTCAACCGCAACACTGTCTGCAAATAGTCATGCCGGTGGTTTAGAGATTGCTTTCTGAGCGTTATATGGTTTGATTACAGATGAGCTTTCTAAATTCTTTCTACCTATTTTCTTTGCCCTCTCTTCATAAAAGAACGATATTGCTTTTTTATTAATGTATGTAGAAAACTTTGTCAATCCCTTTTACATTAGAGCAAAGATAGTGGTGCATTCTGATACTTCCAGTATATCTTCTTCCTCATTAATTTATTGGTACAGATTAATACTGAATCTCACAAAATGCTTTATTGGTATATGATGAAACAGATACTTGCATGATGATGTCAGGTTTATTTCCACAAAACGTGGAGTATTCACACTTTGTGTTAGAAATCTCAGGCAATTTTTTGACCAACTTAGTTAAGAAGGGACTTTTGTACAACTAGACTTAAGTTCAGATGAATACACAGTGACCCAATGTTATTTAGCTAGCTCGGTTGGATGAACCTCTCAGTCATTCAGACTCTGTGATTTTTAGAACTCACCTTTAACTAGACTATGGACAGGATCGAAGATAACTGAAGAGCTTGTGAAGGCTAATTCTGCTGATTTTCAGGTCATTGTGGAAAGACAAAATCAAGGCTTCTGGTTTTTTTTCAGCATGATCAGTTCTGACTCCAGCTACAGGCTAAAGTTCAAATAGTAACATTATATAGAAAACTGAGGGCAAAGTTTTCATACTTCATTTGAAGTAATAGGACTATTATCTCAGGAACACTTTTAGAAGTGTAGACTTGTTGGTCTCTCCCATCTTTCATTTCTATTTTTAACTGCATGGCCACAGGGAGCAAATTAGGTAAACTGAAGTTCTGATTTGGAAAAGTCAAACTGGAAATGAGGTCCATTGACTGACTGTAAGGAATATAAGATATTGTTGGCCCTCGCTGGGAATGTGCACGTGTACAGCAGGTGCACTGACTGCTGTTGCTCCTGGATACAGAAACAAAAAATAAAATGAGAAAGTCCAGAGCCAGTATAATCTCACTCATTCCAGTGGAGCTAAAACTTTGTTTTCCCATAAAGCAAGTTAGATATTGTAGACTTCAAATTGCCAAATTCTCTAGCCAAGGAAAGCAGAGATCTATCCCTTATTGCTGGGACCACCTACTTGGTTCCTCCGCCCAACAAAGAATAAGAAAAAGAAAGTGCAGCCTGATTGCAATAATTCTTGGATGTCTAAATTATAGTCTGCTTTCAGGGTCTTCGTGATGCAACTAAGTTGCAATCAGGCAAGCTGGTCTCAAGTCACCCAGGCGTCATCAGTAAGTATCATTTGATACAGAGATGACTTGCTGTGAGGAAGGGTGGGTAACATTAGCTAACGCTGATGGTTTGCTGTGTCAGTGCTTACCTTTTCTTTGGAAATGCGACCTTAAGGGCCTTTGAAATAACCTGCTTAAATGTTGGAGGGAGGTGGTGGAGGTCTGCTCACTGATGGAGCTGGCAGAGTTTTCGCTTATAAATAATCTAACTTCTATTTGTGTAGAGTGATCAAATATTATCGAGTCAGATGTGTGGAGGAAAAAAGGATGTGCATTCAACACCAGTAGGTAACTGAAATACAGTTGTGATCTACTCAAATAGATCATGCCTTCTAATATTCCGGGTGTCAAGAAATATTCTTCCTTTCACCTTCAACTGATCTTACTGCTGTATAAACACGGATATTATTATAAAAATAAAATTATTGTTCGCGGTACTTTATCACTTGGATTCCCCTTCATTAAAGTGTAATTTCCACTCTGGACCACATTAAGAAAAAAACCCATGAAGAAGTAGTGCTCTAGATTTCTCTTCTTTGCACGCCTGTTAAATCAAACTCAAATCACTCCACGACCTGGAGTGATATGGTGGTGATCTCTGTAGTGGTGATCTAGAGTAGTTAAAAATTTCTGCTATGTTGGTTTTGGTTTTTATGGTTTCTCATGGTAACACTGCTATTCATATACATTGGCCACTAGTGCACTTAGAGTTTACTTCACAATCTATATATATATTTTTGAGTTTTTTGCAAAATCCTTGTACTGACATAGTTAGGTGGAGGAATCATTAAAAACAAAAACAATGGTTTCAAACTTATTTTTTGAAGTGTTCATTATAGAATGAAACCATTTCTTGAATTGGCAGAACATTTCAGAATTTCTTTTGTCTTTTTTTTTTCTCCTTTTACCTTTAGTTTCTGTTGCTTTGTTTTTTGAGTGGTTTGCTTTTCTGTTTTTTGGTCATTGATTAAATCACACTCACAGTTGGGAATGATTTTACTTTTAAAAAGTAGTATTTCCTTTTTCATTTTAAAACTGTAACCTTTCAAAACTTCCTCAACCCTTATCAAAGTTTCAGAGGAGTACAATTAAAACTAGAGGGAAAAAAAATTACATTGGTCATTGTAGAGAATGTGATAGATAAAGTGAAAAGAAAGGGAGTGTAAAACAGAAATAACAAAATAGGAACTAAAATTGGAAGTGTTTTATTTTACACAAACATTCAACCAAAAGTTCCATAGCAACTAAATCTTACAGAAAATCCATATTTTGGGAAATTTCCAGGTCAAAATGAAACATAAAGTAATTAACAATTGATTTTAATTAGCCTTAAATCACCCATGACAGAATTACCTTGATGACATCTAAATTGCTGTAACCAGGTGCTGGAGTTAACACTCCCCTGAGATGACCAACGAGCACTTACACTGTCAGATGGTTCCCTGCCAGTCTACACTTGGCTCACATTCAGACTTATTTTTTGGACAATTTTATTTTTTCCCTATAAAAGAATGTTTAAACTGTGCAGTTCTTATTTGGAGGAAAAAATTCTTCTTTTTCAGTCAGTGGAAAGTGCGGCTTGCTTAAATCCTGTTCCTGTCACTGGAGTCGTGAACACAGGTTTGACGTTCGTTAATACGCCACTGTAGATGACAGCTGATCCCTGAGCTGAGGTTAAAAGACAGCGGAAGGGAAATGTACCAACCAGCACAGCAGCTACAGAAATGTGAACAAAAGTGGTTTTATCACTTACGATACATGTGGTTTCCTGTGTATCTTATAATTTGCATAATTCAACACTGACAGGGGCTGGGTATATTACGTACAATAATTGGTTCTTGGAAATCTGATTGTTAGAATGTCAATTCTCTGGCTATAGCAATACCATAGGTTTTGCCATGGGATGGAAAGCACTCTCACATGGTATGCCTATGTGGCCCAGGAGCAGAGACATAATTGCTAAATTAGCATCACGGATAATTTAAGTACAAATGCAATTTGCAATGTACTCTTTTTAAAACTAGCGAGTAGATAAAGCCAGAGATTTATTTTTGCTTGAAGTTTCTTTGTTTGTTCTCTTCTTTCTTTACAAAAGATTATCTTGTCCCGCTGAACTTTCTTCATTTTTCTTCTTTTTGTTTCTTACTATTTACCTTTTGTAAAAGAATTCTTTCCTCTCTTGTGGGGCCTTTTTTATATTTTGTATCCACAATACAAACTCATTAAACAATTAGAGAATAATGCTACTTGGAAATACAATTCCTTTAAAATTACTTTCTTTGTATTTTAATTAATTTTGATTACTTTTCTGTCTTTTAATTAAACATCAATCCGTCTTTTTCATTTAAATTTAATGTCTTCAGTACAAGTAAGTGGCTCCTTATTAGTTTTATCTTTTTATTTCACATCTTCCACCTTCTTTACTCTTTTGTTGTGTTAGCTTGGATTAAAATGAATCATCTTTATTTCCCTACCAGCGCGGCTTGCAATTTCTTTTCCCATCAGTAGGAATGAAGTAGTGAGTGAGAACTGCAGGAACGCTGCCAGTTGTTTATTCTACGGCCAGCGCTATCTCAGAAGGCAGGTTCCCGAAGAAGCCGTGCTTACAGTAGCGAGGGAAGCCCGCGATGACTCATGGCTCAGCACCCCACTTATCATACCTGCTGCCGGCCGGTGGGTAAAACTGCCCCTTTGCCTCGCAGAGGTTTTGTCTGGAGCCAGCACGAGCTGCCTCCCCTTAGCGGTCTGAAATAGCTGACTGTCCTGGCTTGCTGATACTTCCAGAGATTGTGGGCTGGCAAAGATCCACTATAATCACATTTTTATTTAATCGTTTTATCAAATCCAAGGGCTGCGTGCGGCAGGTCCAGGTAGAGCAGGAAGTTTGGGAAGTGATGGTGCCAGCTCCGCTGCTGCGTCCGTGTCGCGGGGCTCTCCCAGACTTACCACCCCAGCTGAGGGACCTGGGCAGAAACACGAGACATATGGAGGGAGGACGTTCAGATCAGGATCCAGATTCTGCAGTGTGGGTCTGGAGGGAAGGGACCCTTTCCTATTTAAAACATTTCTTTCCTGCTCCCTAAGTCTTATAGCTTGTATGTAACTGCTCTACTTTACCAAAGGAAATCTGACCCCAAACATACTTTACCCAGCAATTCTTCAGGGATTGCAGTTTTGACCCAAAAGAGCTGTTACCTTTCTCAGACCTTTCCTGGCTATCCAGCAAATGATGGAAAACCCCCTAGTTAATGCTTTTGAGACTGAATCAGACTCTTTTCCCCACAAACATTCAACAGCATCAGTGGGGAGCTCCCCAATGGGAACAACCAAAAACAATATATGAAAGCTGCAAGAATAGAGCTACCGGTTCCCATTGGCATGGGGAGCCAGCACTCTGAAACTATATGTCTATTATACATGCTACACAGTAAAGTAAATGAGTATAACTGAGAACTTGGAAGTGTGTGGGACATGAAGGATTGAAATCTATGGTTGTATAATTTTTCAAAATAAAAAGGGTATTTTAATTTATTTTTATTTGTTCTGTATGGTACAGCAGGTACAAGGGGGAATTTTCTAAAGGAAGTGCTGCAGATAAGTAGCAAAGCGGCATGTAAATGCTGCAGATATGAATACTGGATACAGTTACAGGGTATTTATATAGTAAACAAGGAAAGACAACACAAAATTGCAATAATAAAAAAACCCAGGAGTTTGAAAGGTTACATTAAACTTCAGGCTTCTGGGTATAATTCACTTTTAAATGACAGAAATTAGGGGAAGAAACTGGCATTTATATTATTTCACAGCTGCCGTTGTGTTTCTGGCAGATTCCTCTAACCCAATGGCAAGATCCAGTGCAGCAGATGTGAGGACTCTGCCTTTCTCATTTCCCATTTTCTATAGTTTTACGTCTGTTTTTTCAGGACACTATTTTGCATATGTAACTTATGTCCATTTTTTTTTTCTTTAATGTAGCACAGAGTTTGCCTCTTGCAAAGCACTTTGGGAATCTTCTTGGGAAGCTAGAAGGAGGAATTTTAATGTGATATAATATTTTTAATATTGTATGAAATTAGGAAGCAACACAAACAGTGTTATTATACATAACTTTATTTGAGTCTGCAATTTTTCCTGTACGGTTTCATGCATATAAATGGAATACCCAGGGTCTGGCCATGTGTTAACATCTCACATTTCCTTTCCTGCCACAAATGCTGCTTATTATAATAGCATGAACTGAAATATGTATTTTTATTGCTGTTCCAAATGAATAAGAAAGTAGAAACACACAAATATGGATTTGTTTTCCAATATTACCTATGTCTGTTTTATAGTCTGATAAAAGTTTTAGTTGACACAGCACTGAATAAATGTAGCCCTGTACAGTATGTTTACTCAAATATTTAACTTGTGTAATTTAATAAAATAACAATTTAAACAGATAAGGATTAGTCAAATACAAAACCTATTAGAAGTATTCACATAATTCAAAATAAAATTCTCGACCATTATCAGATGTAGGAAAACCACATAAGAATCCATAAAAAAAGTTTTTAAGCTCTAATAAGTTGGATATAATAGACCTTTTTTTGTCAAACACAAAAATAAATATTATTGATTTTATGAATAAATACATTTTCTTAAATGATTTAGAAAGCTCTGTTTATTCATATACAGACAGTGTTTAGAATATGTAGTAGCCAGTATGTCTGCAGATATATTTATGTTGGACTGTTTAGATTGGCTTCACCTCTGTAATAATTTATAACAGTTTCAATGTAAACCTGCCATTGAGCAGGTCATAAAGGTCCTGCATTTTAACCATCATAATTTCAGATAAACCCACAAAACTATTTCTTGCAGGAAAGCTCTAGTTAATCCTTGAATATCTTTGGGATGGAATTTGGGTTTTTATTTAGCCAAATTTAAAGAGCAATAAAGGCTGCATTTTAACTGTGTTTGATATTCCACTACTGGTGATAATTTAAAATGCATACATTTTGTTTTGTTTTACAGCAGTAACTCTTCATTGACACTTATTAATACAAAAATTCTGCCCTTCAATTGATTTCAAGTCTTGCTCAAAAAAGAAAGCTACTGTTCATTTTTAAATGTTTCATTGTACACTAGAAATACTAACACAAATACAGTAGTGTTTTTCCATGTTAAACGAAGATAGATCAATGCCATTTGTTTTTCACTTGATAGAAGTTTCTTGTAAGCATGGATTTTGGAAGTGTGAGAATTATTTATTTAATTTCTAAATTACCTCCCTGGCCCGCCACCCCCCCCCCCCCCCCCCCCGTTTTCTCAAAATGAGCATTTTCTACCAATATACTTATGTTCAATAAAATGCTTTTGACTACTAAAAGCTAAACATTTTTTTAAAAGCTGCTATATTTTAGTGGGTATATTTTAGTATTTTAAACAAACAACGAAAAAGCAAAAAATGCAAATACAAAAATTGATTTAGTGTTGTGGTTTTTTTTTATTTAAGGAAATCATCTATCTTCTTTTGAACATCTTCCTTGCCCACCCCAACAACGCCTGAGGGGTTTGCTTCATGCTCTCTTAAACTTCAGATCTTACCCAGGAAGTTCTCCGGTTCCATGTTGATCTGTAGCAGAGCATGGGACATACAGGAGAGCTTTCACTCTAAAAATATGCTATTTTCTATGAGAAATTCAATGAATCTCAAGCTTATTTTCTCTAAATACACAAAGCTCCAGGTAAGTTTATCTTTTAATGCAGATTTGTCATGTTGTTCACCACTTGCCTGTTCCCCACTCCTTTGGATTAAGGCAGCCCAGGGTTTATGGTGATAAGTACAGAGGATGCCTGCAGGGTGACTGCAAGAAATTGGGTAGAGCTTTCCCATTAAAAGGAAGAAGTTAAAAACCAGTAGCATGTTTCCTAATAAAAGACTACACAGAGCTCTGTCCAGGCAATGTGACTATTAATTTTTTACCAGTTTTCAATGCCACATGAACAATATTTCTGCAAGTCCGTGTCTAATGTCATCCCTCTAGCCTCTGATGTCCAAAATGTCCTTAGAAAGATGGTTGATTGGCTGCAGTGGGGAATGTAGGTGATTATGTATCTAGGGGAACAACAAGCTGGTGGACAAGAAGATCAATATGAGTGAAGAGTGTCCTGCTGAGGCAAAGAAAGCCAACAGGATGCTGGGTTGCATCAACAAGGGCATCACCAGCAGAGATGAAGAAGTCATTATCCCACTCTACTCAGCAGTTGTCAGGCCACACCTGAAATATTGTGTTCAGTGTTGGTCCCCGCTATGTAAAAAAGATGTGGAAGGGCTGGAGAGGGTCCAGAGAAGGGCCACAAAGATGATCAAAGGAATGGGAAGCCTGCCATATGAGGAAAGACTGAGAGAACTGGGTTTGTGCAGCCTTGAGAAAAGAAGGCTTGGGGGAGACCTTATCACCATGTTCCAGTATTTAAAAGGTGGCTACAAAGAAGATGGAGACTCCCTTTTTACAAGGAGTTACATGGAAAAGATGAGGGGTAATGGGTACAAGTTACTCCTGGGGAGATTCCGATTGGACACAATGAGAACAATCAGCCATTGGAATAGTCTCCCCAGGGAAGGGGTGGATTCTCCAACATTGGACAACTTTAAGCTGGACAGGGTAAAGGGCCATCTTGGCTAGACTGTGCTTTTTCCAAGAAAGGTTGGACCAGATGATCCCTGAAGTCCCTTCCAACCTGGTATTCTATGATTCTGTGAAATGTCATTTTGTGCTAGTATAAATGCCCTGATGATGAAATGTAACAGAAACATAGTTTCACTTTTTTCTTTGTATAGTTTATGATTTATCCCCTGGTAATCCTGCCTATGGCTCAGAAGTCCCTTTGATATGAAGCAGTGTACAAGAATGGAAGAAAGATCTGGTGGTACGAACCAACATTTTGTATGGTTTCCTACATTTGAAAAATTAGGAACATTAGCACTTCTCTTTGCTAGGGAAGTTAAGGAGGAACTTCAGTGGCCTTTGGTAGTGAATGCTTATTTTGTAAATAACTCAGCCATCAGAGAGATCAAACACATTATTATTGAAACCATGCTTTCCTCAAAAGTGAGAAAAAGGAGCCTCCATTCAGAGGTATGTATATTTCTCTATACATCCATTAATATATATACTGATAATGGACTTCAGTCCAAATAATGTAGATGACATTTCCTGTGAAATTGCTATATGGCATCTGTATCTGAAGGATTATTTTGTATGACCTGTTCTCAAAAGTACATAAATATGCTAAACCCTGCTTTCTCTCCACATTTTTATGTAATTAATTAATCTGTCGTACACTGCATTTCTAAGGTAGTTATGAATGTGAGACTAGTGAGCCAAATGAATGCAGATTTTTATGATGCAGACAATACCAGACAAAAGAAATGATAGAGATTGGCAGTGCAACTTACTGTAGCCCTGCACAATATAGTGAATAGCCATTACTGATAGCATCTGTACAGGCAATGGTTACTTGGTATTTCATGGATGGAAATGTCATATTTCTGGCTAGGGCAGAACCTGGGCAGGGGGAGGGTCCATTTCTATCTGCCCCCATATGTGTAACTCTACCTCCAGTGGTTACTGACTCACCAGATACTCTTTTTTTGGTAGATCCAGGCAAAAACTGAAGATCTGAATGTTGCTTTGCGTTAAAGCATATAATAAGTTGTGTTTTAAAAATGCCTCAAATAGTTCACCTTTTCCCCAGATCCTGAGTCATTCTGCAAGTTAGCATGATCAGGAGTTCTTTAATTATTACTGGGTTCTCAGATTCTCCTGAATGATACAGTCTTCCCTCTACTTCTGGCTCAGCTTCTGTAGTTGCCAGCTTTCCAGGTGTCCAAAATAATTGCTATTTCTCTTCCATGCCCTCCACCTCTGATCACTGAAGGCTGCCAGGTTTTGTGCTTACAGTTTGGCTTGCCTGACAACTTCCAAATAAGAACTGCTGGAATTAGACAGTGGTGTTCCAGACTGCATTTTGATGGTGAGGATGGAGATGCATGACTCGTTAATGAGGATTTTCCCTTCTTCACAAATATTTGGGTGATCTCGACCAGCTGCCATAGGGGGAGTTTCCTATTTTTTTTTCCCTGGTGCCACATTTTTATTAGCTTTGCGTATAGAAATATAGCAAAACAGAAAAGGCCATACTGGCTTTGCTCTGTAAATATTTAAGTATAGACTGTATAGACACATGGCAGGTATAAAGCAGACTCAAGCGATCTGCAGGTTGGTGATGGTCTCTCTAATCTAATCTAAGTATTACTGCATGTGGTGCACGGTGCCTCTGAATTTATGTGTAGTCATAGCATGATGGGCCTTTCATTACACTATTTTCCTAGTTATAATGTAAAACAAACTCACACTTGGCATAACAGAAATGCTTGGCAGGAATGCTGTTATATTCACAGCACATGAGACAATGACTGATGCCTTGTTTAATCGTCTCACAGCATTAGCAAGGAAGCCGAATTATATGCACCTTCTCCACCCACGTGCACACAAAGAGACAGACATATTAACTCAGCCTGCTACGCTTCACTGTCTTTTCCCCCACTACCTGCAGCTCGCCCCTTACAGAGCTATTAAAACAGATTTTCTGATTTTTTTTTCTCTCACTCTCTTGAGCTTTTTGCGTCTGCCTCTCTGTGACTTAAAAATTTCTTTTGCGTGTAGCATTACGCTCCCTTCGCTGAGATCATATCAAATTCTCTGTGTAAATTGGCATGGCTATGTAGCACTCAGAGGCTCTTTGCCAGTTTGCACTGAGAATCTATCCCGAAACAATTATACTCAGCAATACCAAAAAACCACTTAAATCAACAGAAAATGTAGGAGAACTTCTGGGCCCAAATCCCGCTGCCTTCAGTTTCTTAAACTGGAGAAACTACCAGGAAACAAGGACATGGAAAGAGAGCTGGGGGACAACTCGGGGCACAGTCAGTCTGTTCTCAGCAATCAGCAGAAGAAATAACAATACAAATCTCTTGCTGTCAGTTCCATCAGAAAGAAGTAAACAAGAATGAGCAAATCAGTTAGTACTTAAAATGAAAGTATTCTCTCTGAGTTTTTCTCTATTTCTCACCTTGGTTGTAAACCATATAACCCTGCAGATACTGTGCTTGACAGAAAGACAAACATAGATATGGGCATTTTCTCATAATTCTATAAAAAATGGTAAAATAACTACAGCAACTACATTAATGTGCAGCTGGCACAACATTCTTGAAGACAGTGAATCAGAATAGAAGCCATGACATGGGTGGGTGTGTGAAGTCATTAAACTGCAGGTATGACATCTGGCCTTTTGTCTGAATGTCCTGGGTTTGCTGGTTTGCAAAGACAAAGCACTGGATATTGAGGAGATGTTTTACGACAGCTTTGTTCTTCTGATCACCAGTCAAGTTCTGCTCATCCATGCAAATTGCCCCACTAGCTTCAGCAGCTATATTAGCACGGTTATTGTGAACACGCTTTGAATCCAACACTAACTGGGTCTTCAGCAAAACTAGACTTTTGTAGTCATGGAACAGGAAATGGTTCCGTGCAAATATTTACCAGTGCTAGAAACTATGTATTTCACATTTACAATTACACTAATGTCTGCCGAGGGTAGAATGAATCATGTATTTCCTAACAGAATGATTTATCCTATAAATATTTGTTGTAAAAGCAGGACACACTCTGCAAGGCAGCAAGGAAATAATTTCATCTCTTCAATTAGAAGAAGTACTCTAATTGACTTTTGACCTTGATAGTCCTAAAAGGACTAACAGAAACTCTCTTACCCACTTTACACTATGTCTGTTGTGTAATGTTTAAATAAGGCTGTGATTCAGAGAAATGTTTCCCCTTGTTAAAGTGTCAATAAAGTTCTTATTGTTTAAGGAAACTCCTTGTAGAATGTCTTGCGCTTCAGCTGCGAATATTTCTTCTTTCAAAAAAAAGATCCTGGCTCTCTTTTAATTTTTCTTCTTTCCTTCAATGGTCTGCACAAATCTAAATTGCACCTGGCTGACTGTTGTGTGTACATGTGTATGTGCACACTGCAGACCAAATCATCATACTACAGCCAGGTTCTCCTGAGGGATGTGACGTTGAACTTACCATATCTCTACCTTTTGCTGTTGCTGATGGTTTTGTGACCATCCTGTGGCAAAGGGCAAAGAAACCAGAATATATACTTTCATTCTGGTTTCATGTTTATTCAGATTTATTTTCTATTAAGGAAAAAACACACAATCAAGACAAAGATAGGAGAGACAAAAGAATTATAATCTATGTGGCCCAACAGAAAACAAACTGAGAACTGAACACTTGCTTATCTCTGTAAAGAAAGTCTTAATTGATAGTCAATCTCACAGTGGCCCAGAGAATATTTTTTCCTACTGGTTCATGCTGTTTGACTATCCTGAATGTGAAGAAAACACACTCATGGTTGTTTGCTAACTTTCACAAGCTGATGAGCCACTGCCATGTGGCTACGTGTCCGTTTTCAGTGAGTTTTGGCCAGGTAGGGAGACCCAGAGAGACATGTTTCCTCTCTACTCATATATCCTCCCTGCCCAAAATAGTTCTGAGATTAACAAAGGGCACTTACAGTTGTCTTCTGTGTTATGTTTAAATGAAGATGGTCAGAACTGTATTTATTGCAATTTTGATACAATTCTTTCTAGAAATTAAACTATGCAGTTGTACACTCTGCTGTCCTTGCCTCAATCATGGAGATAAAGTCATCGTACGGTTCATTTTAGATGGTCTGTAATCCCAGTACCTGCCAGACTAAGAAATGGGAAGCATGCCAGACCATGGAGTTTGCTGGGCTCTGCGGCAGCCAGGATGAGCTGAGTGAGCTGAGCTTTTCCTGTGAGCATTCCTTGGGAATGGACAAAATCCTTCCCCCAGTGTTTAGAGTCTGAGAGGTACCTGGAGTTCTCTAGACATGAAAAGTGAGGAGGAAAATGGCTAATGCATTCAAATCTGGACTGGAGAGAAAGGTAACAGCATATATATTAACTGGGTTGTGAAATCAGGTGAAGAAAGAAGAGCATCACATGCGACGAGTGAGAATCCATTACATGAAAATGGATACGCCAGTGAAATCAACTGAAGAAGGGAACTTAAGACAGAATCATGAAGTTACCACTTCAGGTCAACTGTACACAGGCAAGCAGCCATCTCAGGAAGTAACTGTGTTACTGTGAGGTCAAATATATTAGCCTTATGTGAAAGGTAGCAGAATTAGTGCACATTTCCTTTGCTTGTGAAATAATCTTACAACTTCTTTTCCTCATGGGGCAGTTGGGCTTCCTAAAATAGCCAATATTCATGTCTATGCATAAGATTAACTTCTCATTCCCTTTGCTCACCCGACATTTGCATATTATTTCTTTCTGTCATTTTTTTATTTCAGTCCAGGATGAACTTTAGAAGAAAAAAAAACTTTTTTTTTTTTTTTTTTAAGGCTTGCACTTTGCTTGTTTTCATATTTCTGACTAGATCTGTGGATGTAGGTCTATGCAATCAGTTCTGGTGTTACGCATGAGAAATTTAGGAAACAGGCTTGCAGCTAAATTGAGACAACAACCACACAGAGCATTAAGTTAAGTGTTACACAGTCAGGTCTCTGAGGTGCATGCAGTGAACTTAACCTGAAAAAGTATAGTTGTCACGAGTTGTAAAAGATTTTCCTGAGCTAATATAATAAAAAATACTATGGATGAAGTGTATGAACACAGGTACGTCTTGCAGGGAATGTCACCTCCAAGCTGTTAGCTTTCTACTGCCAAAGTTTTTCTGAGACCCACAGGAAGGTTCTGCCTGCACCAGCTAATCAACAGTGCTGGCACCTCAACCAGTATTGACACGGATACTGAAGAAGGTAGTAAAGGAGATTGGTATATCTAGGAGAAGATGATTCAAGAAGTAAAATCAGTATTTTGCATGAAATTCTACTGATCGCACAACTCTCCTATATCCATGGGGATAGATGTAAAAGCAGACATGCAATTCTTGATTGACAGTGCTTCCATTACTAATGTGAATGAATACGCTATTAGAAAATATGATCAAAAGATTTTGGAGACCTTCAAGGCAAAAACCTGCAGCAACAAGTATCAAGTCTGCTCTTTTTATTCATGAAAATAAAATATAGTAAATCTCCCTTCCTGCTGTGTTTCTTGCCTGCAGGATGGAGTGGGATGAAGGAGTCCTTTGGAACACAGGTTCATTTATGCACGTCTGGTCTGCCTGAGTCAGACAAGTGAGAGAAACACAGCAAAGCAAGATCTCCAGGTACCTATATTTTTGGAAACTTTCTATTCTAGTTGGCTAAAATCAGTACGAAGCAACCGTGTCTGCTGCAAATGAGAAAGCTATGGACAACCAGTGAGCAGTTCCTGACCTGCTATCCAAAAGGCAAAACCCCTGCTCTCTAGTTGGTAAGTCTGGAATCAATACAAATTTCTGATTGTATTACATCATGTTAAGAAAAAATTAACCCGCTCTCATTTTAACCAGGTGAAAAATTGACTGTTCACTTATTTTTGTTTGTTTTCATTTTATCTGTTCACGGCAAGCGTAATGGAGGCTTCTAAACTAGACTATCAGTAGTCTGACATTATAATGAATATGTCATATTCATTTCATAACCAATACCTTATTTTTTTTTTTTTTTTTTCTGAACCAAAAAAGAAACATTCCTGGACTTGCTTTCTTGTCTGGCATACATGCTAGGGAAGTAATGCTCTGGTTTTCAAATTTGTCTCACTGTTACTTTAAGGGGCGAAAGTAGATGCATGTCCAAAACACTTTACTGCTTGTAAAGTCCTTCTGTATTTTAATGTGCCTCAGTATGACAAAATAAGAGGATATCTTTAAGTTTAGTAAGTCTCGTTTTCCTGTGTACTTTATTTTTCAGTCATTTCAAAGTGACTGTGCAGCACTCTATACATTGTAAAAAAAAAAAAAAAGCCTCTAGAAATGCTAGTCATGTCTAAAGTGAGAATAATTGGCCCTGACAGAGAGGAAAGTAGTAATTGGAATGAGACTTGTTTAAATAACAGTTTAAATTTTCTTTCCTTACTTTTCCGATTATATGCACTATAAAGCAGGATTTCTTTGCCTTGGGTGTTTCACAGAGTCGTTTCTGTATGCAGCATGCCCAGTAGTATAACTTAAGTAATAAGCTCAGCTATAATTTGGATTAGACTTTGAGTTTAGCTCCCTTACATACAAATACGCCATTCAATTGCTATTAACACTGTATCATCAAAATATTCAGTAGGCTGAAGCAGGACAGGCTAATTGCATTCTCTAATTCTTCTAAGTTATCATCACTCCTTCATTCTGAACGGTTAAATGGAAATTCAGATGCAATACCAGAGGAGGAAAAACATGTTTAAAAACTTGAGGTATGAATACACTTCATGTTCTGCTAAACACTCTCCTCACTGTTAGTATCCAAGGAAGAGTAAGTTACTATGTATTTCAGCCCTTCCTCTATGTGATTTGTGTTGTTCTTAAACACAGCTTTGCTCAGAACTATGCAGAACAGGTGTTTTAAAAAGCTTTGGAGTATGTCAAGGTTTAGTGCTGTAACATGACTGAGATTATTTTCCTATTGAGCACATCTGTCTCCAGCAGTAGATGCAGCCCCCATCTAAATAGTAGTGGGGGTCTGTGTGGTCACATCTGCCCTCCTTCAAAATATTTATGGCAAATATAAATCAAGGCAGGGATTGACTTGAGAATCTGGGAGGATCAAGTGACATCTGCAGTGGAACAAATGAAATCTAAATGTGTCCTGATTTGCAGAATAATATGTGAAAAATATTGTATGAGCTTGGTAATTTCCTACTGCAGCTTTAACAGACACAGCCAGAACATATCAGCTCTGCTAATCTCAGGGATCAGTTGCCCTTCTGACAACCTTTGATGTTTGTCTCCTGAACATTTAGCTAAAACCTTCAAAGTGACTTAGATGATCTCAGTTTGGTGTTTGTTTTTCTGGTTTTGTTTGTTTGTTTCTTTTGGTTTGGGTTTTTTTGGATTTTTTTGTTGATTGTTTGGTGGTTGTATGTTTTGAAGAAGAAACAAAGTCATAGGTGAAATTTGGCTCCATTAATGTGAGTGATAAACTTCTACTGACTTCAGTAACCAAGAATTTAATTATTCTAAAGCAGTGGCTGGTCCACTTTCTGAACAGTGGATCTGAAGTGTCTGAAATTCAGGATTCAGAATCATTTGGATTCTTGATGCTGTCTGAGCTGTAAAATGGAGACCAGTAATTATAATAGGTCATGATTTATGAGGGCTGTTTTCCAGTTATATCCATTTGACTAAAAAAATCTGAACTCTTAGCAGACGTATCTGCATGAAAAATAAAACTACCTGGGAATTTAATAGTACAGAGCTAACAAGATGAGATCAGGCTCTTCAGTTCATTAATATGTATATTTTGCTCTGTCTACCTTCTGCAATATAGATGACATTACATCAGCTAATGGTGCTTTTTCACCTGATTGTCTTTAATCTTCCCAAAGGTATTAAGTATTTTTTTAATATTGAGTTACCTAGAAACTATTTATATGTGGAAAATGCTAACATTTGTTTGAATAAATGTTAGCATTAAGCAGAATGTGGGCATTTTGTGAAAATTTCTGACTTCAGTAGCAAAGTGAAAATTTTGGCCATAAAAAAGTTTCATTCAATTTCTGTTCAGGTGTATTGACAAAATGCCTTACAAGAAGTTTAGTTCAGCTGCTCATACCTTTTTCTCTCTGATGAATCAGTCTTCTTCTGCTGAACTACAACTCCCACAAGACACCAATGGCTTTGCATTCTTGGGGAGCTGCACAGCCTCTACCCCAGGCCCACATCCAGAGGCGGAGCTGATGGGGAAGGCCAACCAGCAGGGTGGGAGAAGAGCAAGAAGCACTCCGACTATAATTACCATGAGCGTCGGCCTCTCAAGAGCATCTTAGACTCTTCTGTTACTTTTTTTGCAAGAAACAGCTCTAGAGCTGGCAGTGGTCTGTGATCCCCATCAGAGGTTTCAGTAAGTTGGGAAGCTGAAGAGCCTTCATGCACAAGGACAAAACTGGAGTTGCATCAGACTGGTTCCAGTCTGGGTTAAATATGCCTGGCCTTTCTGTATTGCAGATCAAGAGTTCAAGTATAAAATGACACGATGTTTTATATGGGTAGTTTCAATGTAAGCAGCAGCTGCAAGTGCAAAAAGCAATGATATTGCCATCACACCCCTAACAGTCAAAACTGTTTGGAAATCTCATTTGTTTTTCATTAGTTACCGCAACAGTTTGAATAAAATCCTGTTCAATCTCAGCAAAGAGTACTTTGGAAATGTTAGTCTGTTATTCTTTAAACAAAGTTCAACAGCTATTAACAGAGTACTTGTTTATGATCTTCTATAAATATTATGTTTCTGTACTTCTTTGAAAATGTGGACTTTTTAATTTCATTTTTATTTTAGTAAAAACTGTAAAATTATGACTCACCAGCTGCAGAGTGCCAAGACAGGATATTTCCCAATATATGGGGCAAACAACATTTTTATGTATTTTTGTTACCAATCATATAAAATCCAGCTTATTTTTATAAATGGCTCCATAGGCCTGCACCATAAAAGTTGCATATAATTTTATCCCAGTTTTCAGGGATTTTGGTGCCCATTACATAGGAAATGTAAACTCTCATGTTCCTGAGCAAAGACGACATTTTAGTGATCAGTGAAACCCACTCATTTTCGTGCAGAAGTGGCCACCTTTCTTCTACTCAGCCAAGATCTCACAACCCAGACAGAATGTTGAACTGGACAAAAAAAGGAGCACATGCTGCTATGAGGTTTTTGGTACAACAGCTTAAAAGGAAGTTGCAAAATTAGCAAGGGGCGAGTGGTAATATTTTTTCCAGTTCCTTGAGTGCATATTCTTGTGGCATAGCCACACAGATATCACCACTTACCTGTAAATCATCCAGAAAAAATCATGTCTTAAATTAATGAAGGGAGCAAGCTTCATTACATTATGATGCTTATAAAGCTTGCTGTAATAATACCTATAGTGCATAATACCTCTGAAGCACTGAATGTGCCTGACCAAAAGGAGTTCTATTGAACTATTTGTATAATTAACGTGGGGACATTAGTGGGTAGTTTAATCCCCAGCTGTATATTTTATAATAGTTTAACCTTCTCTCTTATGACAACTGCTATTAAAAGCAGTAGATTTCGATTTAAATCCAAATTGAATGAGTTGTAGCACTGCTTTCATTTGTGTCTAAACCTTTCAGGGGCTTTCCTCAAAACTGATATAAAATTAGATGTAGCTTTATGGTTTAGGACATAATAATGCATTCTAATTTCACATAACACCTTTGGTTTTATCACTACTTGAACTATTTTATTTTTAACCTAGGGCTAGATCCATGCATCTTAATTGAAAAAAATGGACATGTGAGATTTTGTCCAAAAGAATAAGCAATCAGTTTAATTTTTGAAATTGAGTTTATGCTTTTTGTTCCAACTTGTTTCCAACTGGTGTCAAGGCACAATATGGAAACCCCAAATCTAACCTGAGTAGAAGGCAAATGAAATCCCTAGGAAGTTTTTTCTTAAATGCTAGGAGCCTGAGGAATAAACAGGAAAAGCTGTAAGAGTGTTAAACAAACTCAGAGGAGAGCAGGTTAAGAAACTAAGAAGCAAAACATGAATGTGGAGTTTATCTTGGGAGAAAGAAAGGAGGCCTACTTTAAAGGTTAATTGACTTTGTGTTATCTTCTATAGGGAAATCCGTTGATGGCTCTGAAGAGGAGGCGTTTAAAGAAAATGAGATCTTCAAATACAGTAGCATGTGCAACATCACCGCATGTTGTAGAACAGAAGTACACCTTTAGCAGGCGATTAGCAGGGGCCAATGAGATGCAAAGAGTGATTTGGAAATTTACCTTGGGTATTAGCCAAAGGGAACCTAGCTAGAGGAAGGTAGGATGACTGCTAAAAGCTTCATATTAGAAAGAGGCAGTATCTGATCAAAGGGATGCA
Source organism: Gavia stellata (assembly GCF_030936135.1). Taxonomy (NCBI): domain Eukaryota; kingdom Metazoa; phylum Chordata; class Aves; order Gaviiformes; family Gaviidae; genus Gavia; species Gavia stellata. The sequence continues at coordinate 16,023,983 of NC_082598.1, read as the reverse complement.
AAGACTAGGAAAGTGTCAAGAGCTTGAGCAGGCTTAGTAAAACAAAGGAGAATGGATTAGACTTGAAGACTCTGACAGTAAGTCACAAAAAGTGTATGGAAAGAAAGACTAAGACCACGACTGTTTATGACCTTTGCCTGTTGTTCCTCGGCTGTGCACCCCTGTAAAGAGCCTGTCTCCCCCTCCCTGATGCCATCCTCTCAGGTACTGGGCGCTGCCGTAGGTCTCCCAGGCTGAAGAAGCCCAGCTCCCCGGCCTCTCCTCTCAGGTCAAGTGCTCCAGGCCCCCACCGTCGTGGCTGTCCTCTCCTGTGCACATCCTAGGGTTTCAAAGCCTTTCTTATATTAGGGAAGCCATAACTGGAAGCAGCATCGAGGTGCAACCTAATGAGTGCTGACTGAGCAGAGATAATCCCTTCCCTCGATCTACTGGCTGTGCCCTGTTGATACAGTCCTGTATCTTGTTGGCTTCACTGCTGCTCGTGTATATCTGCTGCCCACCAGGACCCCCAGGTCTTTTTTAGCAGAGCTGCTCCCCAGCCAGTCAGTCCGCAGCCTGTCCTGGTGCAGGGACGCCAGTCCCGGTGCAGGGACGCCAGTCCCTCCCAAGTGCAGGATGTTGCATTTGCCCTCGTTGAATTTTATGAAGTTCCTGTCAGCCCATTCCTCCAGCCTGGCTGGGTCCCTCTGAACAGCAGCACTGCATCCGAGTGTGTTGCCTGCTCCCCCCTCCATCCGCTGGTGTCCACAGACGTGCCGAGGGCACGAGGGCACGTTCAGTCTCCTCCTACTCATCAACACTGAGATTCAGCAAGGGAAGGGAGAAGGCAGACAGCACTGCACACACAGCTGTTTAGAGACTGGAACCAGGTAATTACTTTTTTAAGATCTTTTTAGGCAAAATATGTTCATAAAAGAAACATAATGTCCTGAAATTACGTGAAGTTAGGTTTGATGTGAGAAGCTTCTAAAAACCCACGCTCAGTGGGGCTGAGTGGCGTACAGGCAGTGCAGACTGTGTCCTTTTCAACCACAAGTATCACAATAAATGAAGTTAATTTACTTCTGAGATAAAAATAATTTTGTGACATTCTTCTTGCTTTCAGGATACAGTTCACCTAAATCTATTAGGTCTGTCGTGTCTTTTCAAACAGCAACAAAGCATTGCTGTATCTGGCAGCCCCTCTCATGTGACGCTGGGTTATCATTCTGCAGGCCAGGTATGACGGAGTAATGGGCTTTGTGAAATACACAAGGTATAATTCTCCTTTTTCCCTTTTGCACAGATTAGAAAAACAGGATGTGAAAGGAATGAAGTTCAGACACAAAACCAAAACGAAATTAAAAAACCTCTTTGCAGTTCATGAGGTGACCATTCACAGGCTCTCAGTAATTTATGGTTATTCCACAGCACTGTGTAAGATTAGTTCAAGTTACATTAGGCTACAGTGCTTGACTTTCAATCTGGATAATCTGACAGCCAGCTCTGGGACTAATCTTGGTGTGATAACAAATAAAATATTTTTTTCTTTCACTCTTTTTTTTTCTTTCACTCATTTTTTTTTCCTGTTGGATTAAATTGCAGTGATGTCTTTTTAATAATGCTCAAGATTACTTCCTGGGCACGTGATATTACTGGAGTTTTTGACTGGTTTTTCCCCAGTTGCAAGGTTTTTATTTTGTTTCTCTTTATACTTTGCGTACTCCTATAGTCGTCTTACTCTTTAAAACCCAGTGTCAAAACAAGATTTGAGGCAGTGGGAGCATGTAAAAGTCTCTTCACAATTAACTCGATGAATTAGAAACCAGATTTTTAATCAGATTGTTTGAACTCATTAGTCAGACTTCAGGCAACAGCAGAAGTCAGATTAGGTGAAATTCACTGTCCTTTGGGAAGGAGATGCACACCTAAGCAACACTTAAAGTCACACAGAATACAGAATGGGTTTAATTTTAATCACATTTCTATCAGACCAGTTTATAACAGCTATGTCCAATCAGGGAACTGAACTGTGCTATGTGTTTCAATATATTAGTCACAAAACATGGAAAACAAATGCCTCATGTGAAACAATCAGCTAAAAATAACAGTTCATAACTCAAATCAGATGTGAAAAATGGGCACTTGAACACAGAATTTATAAATTAAGGACTAAAATTACAAATGAAGCTTGTAGACAACTTATATAGGAGACTAACAGTTTCTTTAAATATTAATATCCAACTTTCAGGTACCATCCCCATGAAGAACACCCCCTGCAGCTGCCCTCTTACTTTACAGAACCTGAAATATCTACAAATAATGAGTGCCGAGTCCTACATTTCTGAAGGACTTTTGCACAATCACATTGGAGACTCAAGAGCTGCTCAGTCTCCATTTCAAGCATATACTCTGCCAGGATTAATAGTTTTTCTTTCACCTTGCTTGCCATGGTCCCCAATTTAATAGATATATTGGAGTGGCTCCTCTCAGCTTGGTGTCTGCTGAGGCACTTTGTTCTCCACATGTGTTGTATGAAGGAGTCTGAACGAGTGCATTAGGTGACAGGGTACCTGAGGCTTTGTTTCAAAACTCAGTATCTGTCTGTCTAAATCCCTGTTCTCAACATAATGTTTTACTTTTGTGCTTGCTTGTATAAATAACTTTAAAATCCTGCTACAAGTTTCTCTACTAATAAATGCCGAATGGTCCACATATGGTAGACCTTCTTTTGTTTTTGTTTTTCTACTTAATATTTACTGAATACTTGAGGTACGTATGGTTTAAGAGATTTTTATTGTATATGGCATAGTTTAAGCAGTAGTGGTAGTTTCCAAGTTGTTAGAGAAGGACGTTCTGTTTGATCGAGAACATCTGTTTTTCACCAGCTGTGCAACTGCGGTCATCCAGAAACCCTGATTCAACTCATCATCTTTCTACTGACAACAATTAAAGGCAGAGAATCAGAAAGAGAAAGGAGGAAATACAGTCTGCTTGGAGAAGATATTAGGTCTTCTAAAAAGGTTTCCTTTTCTAAGATGAAGAAAGTCTTATGATCATTCTGGCAATTGTCCGTCTGCTTCATGACTGGAGGCTAAATCTTGCCATACATTGAGAACTAAGTGATTTATTTTGTGCAGTCATACTTACCCTCATTAATAATGTCTTCCAGGTTCAAGGAAGTGACATGTTGGTGGTTCTATCTCAGACTATAGAAACCAAATAATTTCCAGTGGAAAATGCATCTTCACAAGTGGTGGCTGTTTTCCTGCCTGAGTATCCTCTGCCTCCAATTATTCCTCCAAGTCAGTCAGCAAAGCATTGCCTTCTTGGACCTGTGAGCATGCATGAAAGAATGAATGCCTTAGGAACAAGTCTCTATGCACTCATTTGAAATGCCATATTTTAAAAGTAGAATTCCTCTCTGAGTTCAGCCTTAATCTGTGAGTTAATGGTTATTCGGAGGTGGTTGTTTCTGTCCAACTATGAGCCACGCATGCTTTACTCATCATTCTAGCTATACCTGGGTGGCCTGGAGGAAGGTATAAAAAATGTCATATATCCATTTGGATATTGATGTAGTACTTAATTTTTTAAGTGAACAATTTAGATTGAATTCCAAAAGCTGAAATGGCTGTTATTTTCATGGCTCTGCTTCTGAAGAGGCAGCTTTATGGTTGGAAATTATTTTTGGCTAAGTCCTGGTCTGAGTTGACACCTGATCTGTGAGACAATGAAGTCCTAAGGGGTGGAATCCACTTCATAGACTCACATCTTCTCAATTCACCCTTTTGTTCCCCTCAGCCTTCATTTCTGTCCTTCCTCAGCAGTTTCTTTTTCATTCTTTTTTATCTATATATGTATGTATATTTTTATTTTGTATTGAACATAAAAAATAATTTGCTATCCCTATGCTTCTCTTGGAAGAATATTCAGACTAGCAAGAATCAACTATAAGAAACCAGAGTCATGTCTTCATTCTCTGCAATGAGAAAAATGCCATACTGTAAATCTTCCACCATGTTTTACCACATCATGGTTCTAGAAGTCCAGTTTTGTTCCCAGATGATATTCCTCAGCAAATACTTCCCTTGATATCAGAGGAAAAATAGTATTCCTGTAATATCAGAAAAGAAACAAAATAACGAACTATAATTTTTCTTTTTCGGTTGCATGACTCTATTTATCTTTTCCATTGTAGCTTTGAATGAGTTTTCAGGAAAGATGTCTTTTCACTCAAGCTCTTTCACTGTCATCCTTCATTAGAAGTCCTCACAGGGCCTATTCTGTTTGAACGAATAGTCAACAGAAACGATCAGCGAAATGTAATATTAAGACAGTATTGTTATATGTCCTTCAGGTCCATGGGACCTAAGAAAACACTTATCTATTTAGAAAACTGTTATGGGAAGAGGCTTATCCATGGTTCCCTATCAAAACTGATTTAGGTATCAATCAGATTTCTGCACTTGCCTATTCAGGGTCCAGGGTGTTCATCCTTCTTAATGAATTGGAGGAATAAACAAACAATCACATGGTTAGAATTAAAAAGCTACTAGGTACATTTGAAAAATGGTGTGAAAATGTACAATAAAATTAATTAAGGGCAATACAAAATATAGGGAAAACTAGCTGGAGAAATATAGAGTAGGGATGGACTGGGTTGACAGGGATACTGCAAAAAAAGATGAGGACGTTAAAGAAGCTGAAAATGAATCTGCAGAACCATCTGGTTGTGGAAAAGTCAAGTCCACACTGGGATAGATGACCAGAAGTGGTGTATGCAAAATCTGTGATGTAAAGCTTGTGCTACTGGAACTGGTGTGTCCTCAGCTGGGGTATGGTGGCTTGGTTTTGGCACTACAATTCAAGAAGGATGTGGACCCATTAGGAAAACACAAAGAGCAACAAGTAGAAACTTAGTATTAGGAAAGGTAGAAGGAGTTAGGATTGCTTGACAGTGGGAAGATAAAGCTGAGGGTAGATATAGCAGGGGTATTTGAATATAAAAAACAACTACAAAGAGGAAGTGATTAAACTCTACTGCATATTTGGCGTGGGTAGGACAAAAAACATGGGACCTAAATTGCAGCACAGGAAACTTAGGAGATACATCAGGAGAAACTTTTCAATATTAAAGGTACTGAAACACTTAAAGAGGTTGCCTGAGGAGACAAAACAATATCTATTACTAATAAAAGTTTTTCTGAAAGGGTAGATAAACATCTGTCAGAAAATGGCACAGGCATAGTTGATACTGCCTCTTGAAATCTCTTCCAGGTCTTTTATATGATTTCAGATTATACAGTTAGTATTGGCTATGTGATCTCTGCTGATATTTTAGCTTTTATAGGAGTCAGTGCTTTGCTGAACTGAGAGTTATGTTCTTTAATCAGGCATGAGGCTAATCGCTATGTCTAGCAGAAACTACACAAGTCCACAGTATTCCTTCCCTGGTTTCAGCTGCTTATCTTAGGTTTTAGAAAATATAATTATGGATGGTGATCATTTGTTTCCTGGAAAGCATAATTCTACTACTGTATCAAAGCTGACTCAGCAACTCATGTCTGGTTTTAATGTACTCATGCAAAACAAAGTGGCCACATGAATATCTATCTTAGACCATGCAAAGTCACGCAAACTGATTATGACCCTAAGATCCCTAATCTTTTGGAGAACATTTACTTTGACTAATTTTTCCAATATTCAGAGGAGAGTGTGATTGAGAAGTATTTTGATGACACCAAAAAGAAAATAAAAAGGAAGATAGGCATTTTCCTGTTCTCCCAGGAATATTGTTTCTTAGAAAGAGGGAATTTCAATGATGTAAAAACACTGGAATGAAAAATTATTTTCATGGGAAAACTTCCAAGAAAGAACTGTCGCTTAAATAAGAACGCATATGACTTCATGCATATTATTTCAGAACTCTTCAGATCTTCTAAAGTCCACATTTCAAGAATGACAGTAGTCTGAAAAGTATCTCAGTTAAAAGAGCATTATGAATGTCTATGTTTAGTGTATTCTCATGCTTTCTCTATCAAATGTGCTCAGTTTAACTTGGCGGACAACTCTGGGAACTCAGCCTCAAATCAGAGAGTTAAACTGGCAGGGCTGAATCAGACTCACAGAGTCAAAGGATAATGCAGGCAGGAAGGGACCTTGTGAGGTCTTTACTTGCCAGGTCTCCAGTCCAACCTCCTGCTCAAAGCAGGGTCAGCTCATGCTCAGGCAGACTGCACAGGGCTGTTTCAGGTGGGTATTGAAAACCTCTGAAAACAGGGACTACACAGCCTCTCTGAGCAACGTGCTCCACTGCTTAGCTGCCCTTATGTCTGAACCTGTCCTGTTCCAGTTTATGACCTCTGTTTGTCGTTCCCCAGCCATGCACCTCCATAAAGAGCCTGGCTCCACCTCCTTGAAGCCCTGCCTGGAGGCACTGGTAGGGGCTGCTGTTGGGTCCCCCTGAAGCTGCCCCTTCTCCAGGCTGAACAAGCCCAGCTCCCCAGCCTCTCCTCCCAGGGCAAGTGCCCGCCATCATGGCTGTCTTCTACTGGACCTTTCTCAGGCTATCAACTTCTGCCTTGTATTGGGAGGCCCAAAACTGCATGCAGCATCCAGATGCAACCCAATGAGTGCTGAGTGAAAAGTGTTTTAGCAGGGTAAACGCAGTAGCAGTAACAGGTGGATAAAATAGGAAGAAAAAAATGTTATCATTGAAATAAAGCACCAGCCACTGACTAGATACAGTGATGGTATGTGTTTAAGCAAAATAAAATTAGAGAAGCATCCCACTGCAGGTTCGCTTTGCTATTTGACAGGCCAAGTATGGGCTGAATCTTTTGTTTAGCTGGCATATTTTAATGATGCTGCTAATACCTTGTTCGCTGAAGTATTACCATGTGGAGAAGGTTAGAAGGAGTATTTGAAGACAAAAGTGATGTTACTGTCACATAACTTAGCTAGAAGTCCTGTAGCCATTCCCAAGAGCCAGTCAGTTAAAGCTCTAGTAAGTTAATCCCTCAAAACTGAAATAGCAAAAGTTCAGCCTACACTTGGGCTGCCATTTTTATTCTAGAAGTTAACAGTCATAGAAAGAGTGAAAATACATCTATATATTCAGGGACAAAACCCATCAATAATTTTTCTTTTTAATGGAGCTGTCTCTGGGGCGCTGTGGTTCAGAAGAACACCTGAAGATGGAAAGAATGTATGTTGTAACTATGGTCTTTTGAGACAAATTCAGTGCTAATGATTCATTTCTAAAGAAACAAGTTATCACTGCTGGATGCAGTAAATACTTAAGAACATTGAGAAAGAGAAGAAGTAGAAAGCAAAAATTAGTCATTGCTTGTAACCAGTTTGCTTCAGTATACCTACTGTGATTTAGACATACCTGTTAGTTGTTTAGTTTAAAAGAGACAGGCTCTGTGCTTTTGAATTTTGATTTAAGAGATTTAGCACTTGCTGAAAGATGGGTGGAATGAAGTACCTGCTTGAGAGGACAAGACATGACTGCGTTCATCTGTCCTGTTTTCATGTATGCAAGCAAAAAGCAGAGGCGCACAGACTGTCAGTGTGTGGCTGGGTGGCTGAAGCAAAAACAGGAGCATTTGTAAGGACGGAATGGTTTTGTACATGAAGCTTGGGCAGACAGCAAGTTGCTTACCTTGCCATAATAAACTACTCTCATATGCTTGTGTTTGGACAAATGGTTATGAATGCTACTATGTGTGTACAAAGTTAGAAGCTGTTTTTTAAAACACTGGTCCCAAATTGTTGTTTTAAATGTACCATATAGGTCATGGCAACTTCAAAAACGGTCAGTGATTATCACCAGCTAATCCATCTCATCTGCGTGCCAGCCGACCAGTAAGCAGTACCCATGACTGAAGCAGTTTTATTCATAGAACCATAGAATTGTTTAGGTTGGAAAAGGCCTTTAAGATCATCAAGTCCAACTGTTAACCTAACCCTGCTAAGTCCACCACGAAACCATGTCCCTAAGTGCTTCATGCACAAGTCTTTTAAATACCTCCATGGCTGGTGACTCAACCACCTCCCTGAGCAGCCTGTTCCAATGTCTGACAACCCCTTCAGTGAAGAAGTTTTTCCTAATGTCCAATCTAAACCTCCCCTGGTGCAACTTGAGGCCATTTCCTCTTGACCTATCACTTGGGAGAAGAGACCAACATCCACCTCTCTATGACCTCCTTTCAGGTAGTTCTAGAGATCCTTTCCTGCCAGTAAAGGTTTATGGGATGGAGAGAAAATAAGTAATGATCTTTACTTCGCATTTCATTTTAACCACAGAATGTTTTCTAGTGCTTTGTTCAATCAGATTTTAAAATACTCCAGAGATTGGGCTACAACCAAAAATCCAAGCCTAGTGGGTGGCTACTTCACAGCCTATTAGAACTTGCTATAATTTTTTTATTTTCTAGATTTTGAAGACTTCTTTTGGGATTCTCTGTGGGCTTCATTAGACCTAATGGTCCCCTTTTACTTGTCACTGTGGTTGAATTTCAATTCCTTTGTAACATAAGAGAATCTGAACTGTATACTTAAAACCCAATATTTAAATCAGAAAATTTTAACTCCCACTAAAATGTGTCTAAAAGACTATGAACTATCTACAAGACATTACTTTATATGTCAACTGTCGATATATGTCTCTCATTTCCCCTTCACAGTGTCAGAAGGCCATATCAATCAGTACTTCAAGTCTGTGGACAGTAGACATTTCTCTGAAGATGGTGTTTCAAGAAATATTAAGTATTAAAGTATTAAGTATTAAAAGGTTAAAAACTAAGAAAACAGTAGCAAAAGAGAGAGAAAAAAGTTCTCCCATCAGGCCAATTGATTCTAAGGGCAGGGTCACTGAATGTAGCATTATTTCTCCTGGTCATGTTTCTTTCCTACCAGAGCTCCAAAGTAAGCTAACTGTGTAAGCAGGATTGAAATACACAACCCCCTTGTGACTGGAAGCAGTAAAGCATTCTCCACTTGCGGTTTTCTTCAAATGAGCCTGCATGGAATATGTGTTTGAAAACAGTGAAACTCTTTATTAATCAAGTACTTCACTTGCCATGCCAGCATAAAGTTTCATTTATGTCAAAACTCCGTTAAAAATGGTTTGGAGTAGTGTCTTGTACACAGGCGTTCAACAGAAGAAATATTTTTGGAATTGTAAATACAATAATCGAGGCAAATATTTGCACGGCTTGAGCAGCTTCTGTAAGATCTTCGATCATAGGTTACAATTCCAACATTTTACTTTGGTTTCCTACTGTATGGAAATGAGATTATATAGCTCTACATCTAAAATACAGTGTCAGACAAGCTACCCTAATTACTAGAGGAGGGCTTTTGCTAACCCGATCTTGTTTTCATAAGCAATATGTCACAATGAATGAAATAACAATCTAGATATCCCCGTAAGAAGTGGTATCTAAAAGGAAATTCAGATTTTAGTATCTGCTCAATGTTAACTCAAGGCTCTGATCTGTTATCTGGTGTGCAAATTCTCTTTGAAACTATGGGCAACTGCATAACTGAAGATAGCTTTAAAAAGATGTACTTTCTTGAAATAGAAACCTCTAACACTGTTGAGCTAGCAATCTCCATTCACAGCATCCCACTTTCCAGAACAAAGGCTCATGCAACGCATATGCAGGTGAATGGCATTTTACTGGATATTTTGTTTGTGGATCTGTGAGACAAATCCGTGGGAGAAGCGGAAGAGGGCATAAGGAGAGTACTGTGTCTATCAGCACAAGTACACAGAGCAAGGAGAAAAGCCCAGAAAGGATTCAACATCCCTGTAAATAAGATTGCATTAAAGAGATGCCTGACTTCATTACCTCCTATTTCTTCTCCTAACTGGAAAGAACCTGAATCACCTTGTACATTTGGCTGAGCACTAGGATTAGAAATGTTATCAGCTCTATTGACAGATAGTCCCAACGGACTCACCAGCCTGGACCCTGCTCTCAGCAGCATCACCTTCCCGTTCAGCGTCTTCAAGGGAGCGTGGAGCTGCCCTGCCCTATGAGACACCAGGGACCGAGCTGTAATTTGGACAGTCACAATCAGGTTGCTTTTTATCAAAAAGCCAGCGGCAGTGGGGCATGTGTGTGTCAGCTAAGCCATGAAAGGCTGGTGCAAAAGTCATGATCATTGAGAAGCTGTGGGGAGGCCAGCTCCATGGAGATGGAAAGGGTGCAAAAGCCCATTCAGTTCTGTGTGCACACACAATTTCGTGGTGACCCCAGCATGTTCTCTGTGCATATACCATAGAAGCATCATGGCTTATATCTTCTGTAAAATGGTGTTTAGCTGGCATAAGGACAGCAAAGTCTAGCCCTGTGTTATGTATATTTACTTGCATGAACTGTTTTCTTTTTTCAGTGGCTTAAAAAAGACCAGCCACTGCTCATTCATTCACTGGAAAAGACCCACTGATCTTTTGACAGGTACAGCAGAAGTTATTTTTCATCGTGGCATGAATAGTTTGTTTTGTTTTACAAAAAAGCACTTCACACCAAAGCACAGCCAGGAATTACCATTCTTCTTATGCTTGTACAGGTGCACTTTCTGAATTAGGCACACAGACTCAGGCAGGCTCCTAATGGAGTGATGACACTAACACTGCAACAATAGAAGGGGCCTCCAGGGATGCTGGCTGCAGAGCGGTGGTGCAGGTAGGAATGTGCTTTTTAAGAGGGCTACAACTTAAAGCATTCTGTGAAGCTGACAATGCTTTATACCACCTCTGTAGACTTCTCACTGCACAAATAAACATGAGTACAGTATGCCATATCAGGCTGTGTGATTTAAATCTCAGCAGCTTGTGTGGGAAGAGCTTGCAAGAAGTCAGTTTTCAACACAGTTCACCTCAAGGTATGTGCTGAGACGTCGAATCCATGATGCAGGTCTTCAGCTCATGTCCTGTATCACCGATTCTTTTGTTGTTTTCTTCCAACCATCTATATAGCTATTGATTTATTGGAAAAGGGATCTGGACTCTACACACAAACTGTGCGTGTTTATACATTCATGTGTTTGAACAGGATCAAGTACAGCCATGTGGAAGAAGGAGTCATGGCAAAACTGTGTATTGCGACGTGTGAACGAAAGAGCTGAAGTATAAATAGTTGTGTGAGTGGCAGGGGCAATGAAGCCTGGTTTCCTGTAGAGTTAATGCTGAAGGCTGAGATCCCGTGCGGATTCACTGGCGACTAGCAAATCCCGAGGATAACATTGCATTGTGTAAGTGGGATCAATATGGTCTCTCTCTTCTACTCAGAAGCTTATTTTGACAAAACTGTCAGGAACTGGTAAGCTTAGAGAAGAGAACCTCTCTGATGAATCTGTATGGCCGCTGCATTCAAATGCTGTTAGGAGGAGCCCAGCAGCAGCAATACCACATATGCCTCATATGGTTAGGAAACCAAAATAATTTAATATCTAATTTAATATCACAAAAAAATAATAGTGATAATGAAGATGAAAGTCCCTGTTAGAGTATCTGAAACTTCACTGTTCACTGCTGATCCAGATGTCTGGGACTTATTTGTTGTTCGCTGCTTCTGCTTATATTCTTGTAGAGCCAGGGACCATGGCTGGTGCTCAAGCCGATTGTTGCACCGAAATGTCTCTGAAATGTTGGTTATTATTTACATCTTCAGCCCGCTCAGCAGCCTGATTAACAAGGTGCATCTAATTCAGTGTAACTGTGTAGCCCATTGACTTGCATAGAGCCACCAACATGCTTGAATTGCAGGCTTGTTTAAGTAACTTGCAGAACTGCAGCATTAAATAGGAAGTATGTGCTAGAAGTATGTGGATCATGCCCATTCAAGGTTCAGAGGTACTGTACAGGAAAGTTTGGAGCTCATTTAGCTTCTCCAGTGAAAATAAGGATTCATACTTTTAGGATGAGTCTTGCCTCTGGCGTTTGTTATCTTTGCAGAACACCCCGTATGTTTGAAAGCATGGCGAAAAGGTCATCTACCACATATTTCTGATACGGACTCCAGACAGGCAGATGGAAGTTGCCGTTTACTGATATGACCATGTTCAGCTATTCTTTCCCAGACCCTTGTTCTTTGGGGGACATTTTGCCTAGCATCAGTTACCAGAAAGATCTAGTTTTAAAATACTGCAGGACATGCCATCAATTTCCTGTGCAGCTTCTACAATGCATTTCCACCAATAATTGAGGCTAGAGCACATTAATCATACAGAATGACAGTTTGGTCTCCTGTGATTTTAATTCCAGTCCCAGCAACCCGTTCAGCAGTAAACACCATTGGTTGTGCTGTTGTGTGTCTCACGCCACTGAGGCATCTTCCTGCAGAGTAGAGGTAGCAAGGGGGAGGCGTATGTGGGACTGTGATGGTCCCCAGTGGGTTTTCACCTAAAGTAAATGTCTTTGTTTCTCACTGGAAATCTCTGAGGGTAAAAGCTTTTTGTTCTGTATGTATCTGTCTAGTTCTTGCATTTTTCTCTTTTCTTAATCCTTAATATCCTCAGTTATTGCAGAGAAGATAATTTTATTCATGTGGGTGAACGCCATTAGAGTGATGTGTTGAAAGCACGATTTGAGAGGAAGTTGCTTACAGTAGTTTGTGGAAGAATGATTCGAAAGGTTAAAATAAAAGATTTACAACTAATCAGCACAGCTCAGTAGATCACTGAAGTGCTGCTTTGTTTGTCTGAGCTGATAGATGTCTGCAGCTAACTTACTCTTTCATGATAGTTAAATGTTACGATTTGAAACATACAGCAGATCTTATTGCTGACAGGGTACCGCTCTTTTCAAGAGATAGTGCTAATGCATCAACACAAGAGAGACTCTGTTTTAGAGCTATCCAGCATTTTGGCCAATAGTGGCACCATTTCCTGGAGTATTCATGAGCTCCTCTCCTGGAATAGTCTGCATTCCTCAAGGCCAAATGACAATGTAGGGTCTTCAGTCTACACCTTCTCTGACATACAGCGCATTACCCATTTGTCCTTGTGTTGTACAGCCACCTCAGTACAAGCTGTTATGGGAACACAAAGCAGCAAGCGGTCACCAGAATTCATGCTGCCATTCAGCCCGTTGTAAAAATTAGTTTGAGTACTTCTGCTATGATGGCAAGGGAGTTTAAAGCAACGAGATGACTTCGCTTCTCTGGGTCACCTCAAGCTTGGTTCAGTCCAAAAGCAGCAAGGTTCATTTTTTGGCGTGACTTCTCCCTTGAGGACTCATACAAGGTGTCCCTTGAGATGTTGTAGGAATCCTTGTGTTCTTTACATGTTCCACATATTAACGTCTTAAAGTCAATTAGGTGGATCACTGAATTTCTTGTTTTTAATTGCGTTCTGTCAATCCTCATAACTAACAGAAACCTCAATCATGTTCTTTATGGTGATCAAGAAGTGCGGTGGCCCAAGGCAAATTTTCTATTAGCATCGTGTATTCCCACACACCTGTCCTCAGTAGGGCAGCTCAGCAAATTGCTGGGCTGCACTCAGATGAGGGTGCTCAGGCAGTCTGAAGTGTGTCAGCAGTTGTGTCACTCCCTGGAGCTTCAAGGGCAGTTTTCGTTTTGAGAGTTCATAGTTTGAATGGCCTTCCAGAAACGTTTTGAGAACAACTCTTTGCTCCAAAAGCAGTATTTGGCACTCTGCCTGTGCTGTTTTACAGGGACAGATGTACAATGTTAGGGCTATGCTTATATTCCCAATGGCCATAAATCCCTGAGAAGAATATGCTGATACAATGGAAACACTGCAGATTTCATGGAATACGAATATGAAATATATATAACACATACATATATATACATACAAAGAGAGAGATTAATATAACACTCATTAATAGTTAGCACTAATATGCAAATAAAGGAACACATATAAAGTAGGCCTCTTGATTCTCTGAACATTCTTGTGAATATATGTTAGGTTTAGATGTGTTTTAGAAGAATCTATAGGAGCAAAGTTCCCCCAGCACAAATGCAAGTCTATTTTTAGTAGAGCAGTTGAAGAATTTCCTGCAGCTGAAAAGGACCTACAGTTTTTACAATACAAGTTTGAGGGTGTATGTGTGAGTTATTCAAAAGTGTCTAGGTGATTTTGGATTATAAATTCATAGAAAATCACTGGGAATTTTGCTCCTAAAATGCTTTTCCATTTTCCAAAATTCTGCCATAAATCCCTAGCTCTATTTTTAAAATTAAGTTGTAGTGTATGCTTTGCAAAAATGAGATTACAATGTCCACATTTGTTTTCTCTTGAATCTCCTTACTGAATGTGTTTAAAGATGTCTTTTTTAATTGCTGGTCCTGGAAGCTCACGCAAAAATCTGAAAATCAGCAAGTCTGTTTTGGCTCAGTCACCACTAAAAAAGTGCATATATCAGAACGTAATGGTTTTGTTGATGCACACAGCAAAGTATGGTACAACATAGCATCCATATGGAATGGCTTCCATAAGTCTGTATAAGATATAGCAATGGAGAGATATGATAGACGCCAGCAGAACTGTAAAAGAAGAACCATTTATGAAGCCAAAATCTTAAAACAGACAAAAGTGTCCTTTTCACACATTAGAATAATTAGCCATCAGACTCAATGCCACATCACATTACAGTGGTCAAATCATAAGCGAGCTCAAGAAGCGATTAGAACATTATGGAAGATGGGCTTATTGGTGACTGTAACACACATTGAACCGCCTAGAAGTATGTGCCCATTAAGATCAAGAGCTATGGCTTCTTGGAAGCCAGGAAAAGAAATGATGGAGAGGACTGACTTATACAAGTAAGTTTTTGATACTTCTCTCTCTCAATCTGTACTAATGATCACAATGGAGAAAAGATTAGACACAGTATGTTAGTCCTTAAGTGAATACTATTTATTGTTGCATAGATATTCACACGTAACAGAAGTGGAGAAGTGCAAACTGTTTCCATACAGTTCTGACTCATGAATACTGACAAAGGTAAACACTATTTAGGAATCTGATTTCTGCAAGAGCAGAAATGTCGGCACCATGTCTTCTTCAGAAGCTCTTGGTCCACGGGAGCATGAAGAATTATTTTGAGATGTCTATGAAAAATAGGGTATGATGTTCCTAAGGTTCACTGTAGTATGACTGCCTTCTCCCAAGCTCTTTTGAGGTTTGTTGGCGTTCTCCAGGTTTGGAGAACTCCTGCATGAGGACAGTGTGACTCAGAGGAAACTTCCTCTTCTGTTTGTCAGGTTGTGTTTTTAAGTTGAATTCTACTTTAGTTGACAGCTCCAGAGCCTTCCATAAAAAACAAGCCTTCTCAAAAAGAAAGTGTTTCCTGAAGCTACAGACTTTTTTTTTTACTTTTTTTTTTTTTTTTAAACTTTTTAACCAGTCTTCCCAACAACTGTGTTTCTGGACCAGATGCCATGTTCATGTTTGTGGGAGAGGCATCTTTTTGTTACATTAATGGTGTTTCAGTTATCACTCATTATGCTACATTTTGAATTCCAAGGAAAAGGAAATGCTAGATTTCCAATGCAATGCATAAGCCTTATTTATATCATTATTAGATAAGATACTTAGGAGTCCTCACTCAGTTTAGATTCCCATATGTCAGTCTGGACAGGTGCACATATACATTTGCTGTGAGTGTGCAGTGAGTCCAAAGCATATGGATATATTGGACCTCCTGTCTACCTACTGAATAGAGGTCAAGCCCATAAAAGATATGTCAGACATGTTCCTGATGTGCCACAGGTGCAGAATGATTTTGCTGCACATGTAGTAAGCTCAGCCTACCTGGGATGCACTGACCTCACTGCCTCTGCATGTGTGGACTTGACCTGAGCATCTACAGCTGCCACTTGCCAGGGAATTTGAACTGTCAGATAACTATTGGGCTAACCAGTTAGCCATTTAAAACCAGGAAAGGTGCATGAAACTCACATTCACCCTAGAGAGAACAGCAGGAAAACAGATTTCATGGTTGGCCCCATGTTCTGACATTTCTGAAGCAGTCGTGGCAGACCTCTCATCTTACTTCTTTCACCTAGCAACCTTCTTTGAAATAAACAGCATTTTCAGTTAACACATGGCTTGCTAAGGCATAGTGCTTAGATGTTGAAATTAGTACTATGGACTCCTCAATTTTATTTCACATTTGGGAAATTACAACTTTCTTCTTCTTCATCTCTCAGGCTTCTATTGAAGCTTATTTGATATTTATAAAGTGTTGGGTATGTAATTGGCAAAACAAAGTTCAAAGTACTTTATCAACACTGGTCAAAAGGTAGCTTAGGGGAGCACTTTGTAGGTTTCTGTTGTGACCTTGAGAAGAACAGGAAGGATCTATACTACTGTATGTCTTCAGTAGCTGGAACACAACAGTCATCTGTGTGATCCTGTTTTTAAGTCCTGAAACAAATTTCCCTGTTTTTGTGTAGGGACTGAAAATAGGAGGAAATTTATTCTTTTGGTCCCAGTGCAGTGAAGAAAGTTGAAGTTGAAAGTTTTCAAGTGAAGAATGCTGATGTCACTTTCAACAGTTCCTAGATGAGTTGGAAGTCTTCTATCCAAGGACCATGAAGTTTGCTGATCATAATTCCTTTTTCAGAGATTTTAGATGAGTTTCTCCACCCTAGCAGCTTGTACAGGTTGTAAAGGCATGATGATTCCTCTCCTGAAGGACTAGGACCATATTATGCCAGCTTCGTGTTCGTTAATGAGCATCCATTTAACTCATTAAGGGCAGCTGTTCAGTATATTTCAGACAAGTCTTCCGTAGACTACTATACTTTACGCTTGCATAGGAAACGTTTAAAAAACTGTGTTTGACAAATACCTGTTTTGAATGAAGTCTAGCCATCATAGATCATTGCAATTCATTTTGAATCAGGCATGTCTTTCCCCCCCTGGAAAATTATGAATACATGATGGTCATATTCACACAGACTGGTTTAACTTGAACATGAGCTCTCTAACTTGAAATGAATTAATACTATTCTGCATCATTATGAAAGGAAGGTCGCTTTTCTAGTCATTTATGCAATTGCTGAAGTTGTCAGCTACTCCTACGTATAAGCTATACTATGCTTTAGTACATACGTAATCTACACTACAGTGGTTTTCATTGAGAAGATGGAAATAACATGAGATGTTAGCTTTTCTCCTTGGTTTGCAAACTTTAGGCAGTTCTTTTTTTTTCCACTAGACTCTATAATTGATTTATATATTCCTATTTCTTCATATCCAGACACGGAGCTTATGAATGGATATACAGAAGGTAGGTGCACTCTGCATGTTTCTCCTTCCAGGCAAAAGATTTCCTTCTGACCTCTCAGTCATACCCAAACAGAGTTTAAATTTTGCCTGTGGAGTACATCTGCACGGAACTTTAGGTGCGTAATCTGCCTGGCATTCGGTCATCTTATGTTTTAAAACACTTGGCTTTTAATGTTCTGGCTCAGAAGGAGAGATTTTGATCCCTACACATTTTATAACAGGCTTCAAATATGGTCTAGGGAAAATTAAAATGTTACCCACATACGGAAGAAAGTTGTCAGTCTCAGAGCATGTTCTAGATGGCTGCTTTGCAATGTCCAGGGAAAAGAGCTGGGAGTAGTTCATTTTATAGCTAAAGTGAAAAATGTGTTTTTTGTAATATGAACAGCCCACTGAAAACATGATCAAATATTCCCTTCGACGATATTACATTTTAGTTTATTTCCCATTGCCTAACACCAGGCATTTAGATAATGATGGGTGTCTTATAGGAAAATAGATGGATAGATCAAACTTAAATGGAAAATTTTCAATAGGAAATCAGGAAGCATAATTTAATACTGTGCATGGTGCATTTTTGTTATCTCGAATACCCCAAGTTAAAAAAACCCACATAATTTTTGAATGTTTTCTTGTCACCAGAACCTATTTATAACCTGTTCTCAGCTGTTTAACTTAGTTTGCAACAATAATTAAAATATGACCACTTCTGCTTATGCAGATATGGACGTAACGGAAACCAGCTTGTAAGGGGTTTGACTGACTGCCTGGGTCAACCTAGCATAGAAAGGTCCTTTTAAATTGGAGTGTTAACACAAAAAAATTGAAGTGTTAATCTGAATTATGGGTAGGAGGGAAGAGTCTAGCTGAATGTTTGAACACATTTGAATACATCAGCTTCTGATAATGCTTGTTGTGTCATATTACCTGTACGAATTGCAAGATTCACTTCTTTTTTTTCCCATTGTTGCTACTTGGCCGTCTATCAGATTTTACTTGTGCACCAAGTTGTTGCACTTTGCTGACTTCTTTCTTTCCCAAGAATAAACCAAATGCCTCCTATAGTCCAAAGTTCCCAGCTGTATAAAGATTGTTAGATGAGTTTATTAATAGATATTATTGAATATTAATTATTACATTTAGATTTCTTGCTCCTAAAAGTACACTGTCTATAGCTGAGCTTCAGATCAGAAACAGTCTACTGAATTTGTACTTAAAATGATGCTTTTTTCTTAACAGAGATGTTAATACACCAGACTCGTACAAGCAATAAATGACACTGATAAGAAGAAAAATTTAGCAACAATATCATTTTATTGTGGAACAAATTGAAGTTGTTATCCTTATAGCTGTTTAAATAACACACACTAGGAGTACTGCTTTTTAATCTGTTTGTCGATTTTAGTGTTTGTACTGTGCCCATCAGAACAGTGTAAAAAGTGTCTCCAGGGTACGTAAGTGCCTAAAAGCATTTAAGATCCAAACTCAGGAAATGAAAGACCAAACCCCCCCACTGTGATGGAGCCACTTATTTCGGTATGATTTTCTCCAGAAACTACCTGCAATGTGAATAATAAGCCTATGAAAATCAAGGTATTGACACTTCTCAAATACGCTGCAGAAGAGATTTATTTCATCTTTTTAAAAGGTCCAGTGTGGTCTGACTGTCCCCTGGACCTGGCAGCCTGATGGAAGCAAGGCAGGGGCTCACACAGGGTAGGAGAGGAGGCACCATCCAGAAAGCAGTTTTGATTGATGGGGTGAATTCCTGTGCTAACATTTAACTTTTCACTCCAATTCTCCTAAAAGATTGGCTAATCCTGCATATTCTTAAAACTGAAGTATTTATCATAGAGACCAGCAGTAATATTTTCAAGGTGAGAAGCAATGGAAATTTCATGCAGTTGTTATTTTGCATGCATATTCAGCCAATAATCAATATGAGTTCTTCATCATATAAAACAAATTTTATAAAACTCCTCAACCTTCTTTCATTACAACCAATAATTAACTATCTCACATTAGTCATTATTGAGTGATCAACAATTACTACTGTCTGTTATAACGATATTTACTTAGTGTTGGTAAACATTAAGTTTCATAAATTTTATTGAGTTGCATCTTGGATGAATCTGGCACAAAATACTGCAACAAATAAAATCTGGGCTTTCATAAGTTGTGGATGTTGCATCCAAAACTTCTCATTATACCTGGCAGTAACTTGGCGTAACATAACCTAGGAAGGCTTTATTGTAGCATTAGGCAAGCTCAGAAATAGTTTGTGGCAAGATGGTTTAAGACTGTTGTCCAAGTGAGAGCAGAAAATATATTAATCCTTTACAGGGGTGGACAAAACAGAAAATAATAAACACACAATCTTACTTTTAAGATCAAACTAGAAAAACATTACATGTATAACAGGTGTTAAAAAAAACCAACAATAAACCTTCAGCACTTTGAAGTTATCCACTTTTGTGTTATGTTTACTTGTTCTTTGTGTCATGATTAAAACGATTCAATACTGTCTGTGAAAATGTTGTTTTAAGAACACTAATTTGTTCTTAAAAGCTGCTTCTCCTCATTTTGAAATGCCTTGAATAATTTTCAGATCATATTTTTTAAAAAAGCCCAAAATATTAGCACATACTTCTCTGCAGTCTTAGCACTTACCGCTTATAGAAAATATTTATACAGACATTGCAATACAATCTCCTTATTGTAGTTCATGTTTCATGTGAAGGAACTCTTTTGTTAATGTCTTCGTCTTGTTTCTGGGATGCCTGATGTTATTGCGGTTCTCTGGACACTTTATTGCTGACCATACTTTTTGTTAAGAGTTTAGCCAATCCATCTCTCTACTCTGGACACTCAAACAGGAGGTGCTTGCAGTATACAAGCAACAGGAGAATATAGGCATGTGTTTATTTAAAAATGTAGACACATCGTATCAGGAAGTCATGCACTCCAAAGTGCTTAATGACTGTATACACTGGAACATCATGGTATGATTTATCATTGTGGTATGATTCAATGAGTTACTTAATGACTTAGAGACAGGGGTTGCAGTCCTTAATCAAAACCCCTGTAATTTAATTAATGGAAGTCTTTCCCAGTCTAGGCCCATAGCATTTTTACCTGGGAAAACTGCAAAGAGAAGCATTTCTTTGGTTCCAACCTTTGTATTCAGAAGGGAGAGGGGTAACTGAACCTATATTCCTTTTGTAAACCTTCAGCAAAAAACCAAATCAGATCGCAAAAGGTGTTTATTCGTTACCTAGACGGAAAAGACAGATTCACGCACTTTGGACAGTGAGCTTAATTCTAGTTTTACTCTCATATGCACTGGGTTAGATATGTAACTCTGTTTTAAGAAAATGAATATTTAATTTTGAATTTTTACCCGGTAAAAAGCACCGAACAAATGATTGAAAGGCAGAGCATACGTTTTATATACTTCCTCTAAAAACAAAATTAAAAAACCGGGTAGAAATGCAGCAGCATCACTCCCCGCCGGTCTTGTCAACAGAGCAACATTTCCCTCTCGTGGCGCTCGGAAGGCGGTTCACCCTCCGGCCCTTCCACCCCGAGCGCGGAGTAAGACCCGCAGCGGGCCCCCAAGGGCCGGTGCGGGCCGTCCTCCCCGCTGGCGTCTGCAGCCCCCCGGGAGGGAAGAGGCCAGGAGCTGCGCTGCGGTCTCTCATTCAGCCCCTCCTCGCCACCCTCGGCCACCAGGGAGCCCGTGGGTGCTGTCACTCGGGCTGTGGCACGGTGGGACGGGACACCTCTGTGAAAGTGCTGGGCAGCTGCAGGAGATGTGAGCCATGGCCGGACGGAGACGTGCAGCATTTGCACAGCAATAAAAGCACCTTCTGCCATAACTTCTGCATGTATCCAGTCCCTGTTTTTAATTCAAGATACATATTTCTAAAAGAAATCCATATTTGAAATCATCATATTCTTTTTTTTTTTTTTTTTTTTTAAATTGTGGTTCAAGTTATTGAGAAGAAACTATACTGCTTTGGAACATTTATAAAGCAAAATATCCAGTGTGCGCTCAACTGGAAGGGGCAGAAAAGGACTTAATCATATTAAAAGAAGCACTCAGGAGACAGAGGAAGCTGAAAAACAAGATAGGCACCCTGAAGTCCCAGGTCATGCAATGAAGCCTCAACCTAACACAACCATGGTGGAAACAGCAGCAAACTCCAATTGTGATGAGTCCATATGGAACATTTTAGAGGTGTTAAGTTCCTAATTAGAGATATTCAGGCTTCAGCACGCTGTGGTGCACAGATGTACGGCTGCTCAGAGCAGAAATTAAGCTAGGTAATGTGGGCGGTCATGATAACAAGTAGAGTTGATTGAAAACATTTACAAATACCAGACAGCCAGGTCAAGGAGGGGATGTGCCAAAGTAGGAAAGTTTCTTGTGTACTTTTATTTCCCTCCAGCCCTCCATTTCATTTAGAAAACTGTTGCACTCCCAAACCTCAGGTCCTGTAGAGCATTCAGAATGGTGAGTTTTACTCATTTTATTTACAATGACTTTAGCTCAGAACTTTACGCTGAGAGGATTTTGAGTGGAAATGAGATGTGCTCATTTCTGACATTTTTTTGTTCCTGAAGGGCTAGGAAATGGTTGGAGAGAGAGTGGAAGAATGTTCATGTTAGCAAAGACACAGATTAATGTTCACACATTCCTGTTCTGATGGGGAGAGGAAGAGCAGGGAAGAGATTAAAGGAGTAGAGGAGCACATAGGAGGAGGAGGAGGAGGAAGGAGATGAAAGGAGCCTGTAGATGATGGTGGAAAAAGGAGCAAAACGTCTCAAGTTTGGATATCTTCAGCTTTGTAATGAATCTACAATATTTGGCAAATGTGCTATGCCAGGATTTCAGTGAAGAATTTAAGAGCTTTTCAGTCCCTCCAAAACTGATATGCAGACACACTTCCAGCTAATAAGATATATTCAGCAGATGTGAGTGAAGGCTGAGCGTATGTAACATGACATGATGAAAGGAGAAATCGCAAATACATTTTATCAGGCATAGTTTTATAAATATTTTTTCAGGCTTTTGCCTATTTTTGAATTAAGAGTTAGACAAGAATTAACAAGTTAGACTGCACTCCATCTACTTGTTGTAGACCTTGGCACTGGAAATAATACGTCTGGTCATGAGGCTGGAGAAGTTAGGCGATACCTCATTAAACTGTATCCTCCATGGGAAGAAACATAAGTTACATCGCTTGAAAAATTGAAAATTAAACATGATGAATTAGTTCTTAAATATCTGCAGCTCTCAGATAGACAGGTCCAAGCCTCAAAAGCTGGTTCCAGATCCTGTAAGGGAGTTGGTTTAGCCAATTTCAGAGCTAAGCCAGGTGGGGCCTCTGTGAAGTTCATCAGTGGATCCACACTTCACTGGGTTTTGGGTGGATTTTGTCAGGACATAAACATATAATGTATATACAACCTGTCATGGGAGAGAGCAGATAACCATATGATTTTGTGACTCAGTGATGAATGCTGACGTTTTTATATACTTTCTCTTAGCCACTGTAATTAAAAGCTACCTTCTGTTAAATGCTGCTATACACTTGTTTCATAGACCATTGGCTAGCCTTAGGCTCCTAAATTGTTATTTCTCCGTCTATTCCTCTTACTCAAATATAAGACCCCATAAATCTGTCGTCTTTAATGCGGTCAGAACTTGTCGCACTTAGAGCTGCATACGCTTTTCCATATTTCTGAACAGTGCTACAATGAGGCTGAGGTTACGAGATTAACTGCTCACTGTCTTGACAAGCACTGATGCACGCCTGGCCCACTCACCGTAAGAACTGGGAAGTCTACTGTATTTTTTGAGGGGTTAATCATGGCAGCCTGCAGTCAGTAAAGCAAAGATTTGGCTTGTAGACAGTGTCTGTGGTCTGAGTTTGTTAGTTCTCAGATTTATGCCTCAGTCTTTTCTAGAAGTGCTGGGATCCTAGAGTGGTGGGGTTTTTTTTCACTTCTCTTTATTTTTTTCCTTTTGGCATTTGAATCTTTTCATGATCCCTGAGTCCTTAAACAGAGTTCACAGTTTTTCCTCAGAATTCAAGCCTGTTCAACAAATTCCGGGTATACTGAAAATTTCCAGAATATAGCACTGATTTTCGAATTGTTGGAATTATAATCATAATTGCTCACTTTAAGATGACTGTTATGAATGCATATCCCACAAATGTGAATGTTTCTATCCCTGTGAAGGTAGTGTCTTTAAACTTCGTATGCTGTCTGCTTACTGTTTACAATACATTTTAAAACCCAGAAAAAACCCAAACCCTTTCTGGATTTTTCTCACCCTTGATAACCGATTTACTTTTTTACAGATACTCTGTGTTGATTCCTGCCACGTACAGTAAGTTCTCTTGTAACTTATTCTGCAGGGGCTCTGTTCCCTTTAGATCTGCAAGACAAAAGACGATACCATGTATATCTAATGCTGGAAAAACAAAGTGAAAGAATGCAGAAATGTGTGACCATCTGGCTGCTTGTCCACTTGAGCACAGGCTATAGGGGTCACTGAGACCCCTCAGAGTGCTATTGATACCGGACCCTGACAGGAAGCACTTCAGCTGGTCCCCACAGGACAGAGGCCAATGCACTCAGAGGTGCGTTACATCTTCAAACACTGGAGCTGGTGACAAACCAAAGGAAACTCCTAGCCATTTCCAAATGCTCTTCTCCTCAGAAGTGTGCTGAATGGTTCCTATCCCCTCCTGATAATCTGTGGTTTGGGGAAATAAGTGTCTCTCAGAGGCTTTCTTCTTGCCTCACTAACATCCCTGTTAGTGTGAAAGGCAAGTTGAAGTACCACTTGGGGGAATAACTTGTTAAAAATGCTGAACTCATGATGAAGCGAAGAGTATGAAAAATGTGAGTAGCACAGGGATAATCTGACGGCAGTGATGGAGGCAGGAAAGGTACAAACCTCACGCTTGATGTGCACCACGAGCACTTTTGCTTGTGCTTATCGGAGCTGCAGGGATAGTTTAAAGATCCTTACCCTCCTACTAGAAAACCAATTCCTAAAGGCTGATAGGCCCAAATGAAGGACAAAACAATAATCTGGAGGGCTGAGAAAAAGCATCTGCAACTACACAACTCTTTGAACTCCATTCCTGGGCCTCAGTCGAGTGCCAGGGAAGCGATTATAGAAATAAGAGAATGGGAGATGCTGCCTGTAAGAACATAGAAGTTTCCCAAAGGTTTTCCCAGTTTTATGCTGTGAACTCACATAGACCTCACACAGGAGGTCAATAGGCCTTCAGCAGTATTAGACATACACTGCCAATAAACACCCTGAGATATTGGTATCCAGACTGCCACTTATGGTCTATAAGTAATGCACATGTTCATAAAACCACAAAGGAAATACTGTACACACATAATAGTTTGAAGAGACAAAGATGCCAAGGCAAAAGACTTTTCTTTATTGCTGGATAGTTTGTTTGGTTTTGCTTTTAATGCTAGTCCTTCCAAAAGGCAAAGTCTTTATGAAGCTCATTAGTCATTCTCCTCTGTCCCTGCCTGTACCTCAAAATCCCTTGTCTTTTTTTTTTCTCTTTTCAGATTCTGTAATACTTTCATATATTCTTCTTATATATATACCTACTGTCTATATAGGCATATACAAATGTGTGTGTATATATATGCAGCTGGAGGATTATTGTGAAAAATTTGAAATAATAATTGTGTGGTATTCCTTTTTATTACTTTATGCAACTGCATTTATTGCAAGTTCCTGAAGCAAAGATACTATAATTCTTATCATTTTAAGCATGACTATAACCTGGGATCATTAAAGAAGGCACAATGGTAGGTCAAATCCTCTCAAACATGGCAGGATTTTCAACTTGTTTCTTATCTCCTTAGCTGAACCCCAAAAGTTTTGCAACATTGGGCAAAAGAGACAACCCACAGTAATATTTCATCTTCTGCTGAGTCTTGTGAGAAGGGTTTGACATTTCATATGGGTTGAAGGTTTCACATAGGTTCACTGGAGGAACACATGACTGCCAGGTGAGGCTGTGCTAATTGATCGTTAATGGGGCAGTGCTGCCACGAAGAAGG
This sequence comes from Gavia stellata, assembly GCF_030936135.1. Lineage (NCBI taxonomy): Eukaryota > Metazoa > Chordata > Aves > Gaviiformes > Gaviidae > Gavia > Gavia stellata. Next base: position 15,998,606 of record NC_082598.1, on the reverse strand, counting down.
GCCCTGGGTAAGCTGAGTCCTGGAGGAAATGGAGCTGCAAGTGCTGTTGAGTTGGTGCAGCGGGCTAAGAAGACCTGAACATCCCACCAAGACTGGTGGTGCTCCACAGAAGACTGGAGGAACCCTGTGAACTGATCCAGGAGATCCTTTGCCCCTCAGCTGTGCAGGGTAGGTGATTTGTGTCTTGTGGCACTCAGCTGCATGATGACTTTAGTCTATGACAGATAAGATCAGGAAGCTTGAACAAGCTTGATCTAGAATAGAAAGAAAAACAAGGCAGCAAAGACGATGAATTTAAAATGAATCAACTAATGCAGGTAAACTTGATATCCTTATTTTCCATGATACAATAATCAACCAGTAGATAAAGTGGATGCAGCAGAAAGAGTCTGGATAGATGAAAATGACTGACACCAAAGTATGCTACATTGGAAAGTAGTTTGGAGTAACAGTATAAAAATAGAAAAGGAAAAATATTGGATGCATAGTGGAAGAAGTACCAATGCTTGTAGGTGTACTTAGCTGTGGAGGTTGTGTAAGTGAAATAAAACATAACATTGCAAATTCTGCAGCTGTTTTTAAAATGTTAATGGGGAAAAGGTACATACATGATCAAGGAGTTAAGGTAAAATTGTTTGAAGATTTTTTCACTGCATTTTTTGCCTATTGATATGATAAGAGGCATCTCCTATTTAAAGTTAGTTTTCATATGAAAGGTGATGTCTACCAGGTATTTTAAGATCTGTGTACCACTCTTATTTTTAGATCTTTGAGGTTTCAATTAGTGCCAAAAGAAACAGAAGGGTTTTTTTCTTCTGGCTTAATTGTTAATGCCGTTTAACAAAGGTAGTCCATTTTCAATAGCATTATAACCTGAATTCATCTGAATGCTCTAAAATGTCAATTTTCTGGTGTAAATTTATGTATGGGCTTAGATTTAAAATATAATTCTAATACTTTAATTTCAGGCAGCAACTTTTCGCCTATAAGAAAACATATTGCAACTTTTCAGGTGTTAAAGATTTTATCCTAAACTATCTCTCTAAGGCCTAAGCATGCAAGCCAGTAGTTCTGCATACAAAACACATAGGTGAAATTATGGTTGCACTTTAAAAAATTTATTGTCCATGTAAATGAAAAGTTATTACAGTAAATCACATAATTTTCCTTGTTACAGAATGGCTTGAGCCTCTCTCCCTGGCCCTCAGCATCAAGATAGATACCTGGAAGTTAATATGCATAATAACTTCGAGAAAAAACATGAACACATGTACCAGAGTTCTCTTATCTGATTAAAAATAAAAAGGATAATGGAAAGAAAAGAAGAAGCATATAAGAACAATGTTGTTTCTGTGATAAATTACATGCTGTTCAGATTACTACACATCACTAAGCGTATCCTGGCCAGCCTAGTGATTTGTTGAGACAAACTTCTCTGGCAAAGGTGATCCTAGATCCCAATCATCCCTTGTTAAAAAGGCATAAAAAGAAGATTAGCATACAGCCAGCAGGGCTCGTGCGGTGGATTCTCTTGGCTCATCTTGAAGTGCTCCAGTGAGGTCTGGCTTGTTTTGCACTGTTCAGGATCATTTCTTTTGCCACTCATGGAAGTCTCAATGATTTAAAAATAATAATAGCACAAATAGAACACATGACCTCTAACCCATTCCTCTTTGATTAAGTCTCATTTTATAACAAAACTATGACTAATGTCTCTTCCTTTGCCTTCAATAAACTATCATATAATCTGTCTATTATTCTTAATATCCTCTTGCCCCAATAAGACATTTGTGTTTTGTTTGGATTCCCCTGAATGGGGTGAATATTATATCTATAACCTACTGGAAAGCATTTCTTCTTAGACATATTGGCAGGGCTAATTTTGTTTTTACAGGTGTTTGTACTTGGAAAGGGGTTAGCCACAGTCTTGAAGGCTCTACCGCACTGGTACATCACAGGAGCACAGTGTGCTGTGGGTCCTTGAGCTGTTAACGGGAGGCAGGGAGGGAAGGTTAAATTAATCATTTATGCTTTATTTATACTTTCTCTTACTAGTGGAGTTGGACAAGCGGATGCCAGTTTTCCTCAGCTAAGGGCTGTCTGTGACATGATGTTTGATATCTGGCAAAGCACAATTTATGCAATTTATATGATATTATAAATCAAAAATAAGGAAATACATAGGAATTGGTGCAGTGCTGCACTTTTTGTCTGTCAGCTGGACAAACTAATAAAATCCCCAAAACTTGCCTTGAGAAATCTCGCTTTGAATCAAACAGAAGTACCAGCTCAATACAGCTTTCCTCTTATCTTTGCCAAGATTTCTCTCTTTATTTTGTTATGAAAACTCAGTCATGACCCAATTTAGTAGATTTCTTGTGGAATGATCTGAAGGAGATCTTTCTGGAATGGCTGATGCTTAACTACTTCATCCAAGCGAGCAAGAAAGAGTGGACAAAATATGCTTTCTTTTTTTCCCTTTTATTTTGGGGTTCTAAATATACAATTCCAAAATTCAAATCATCCTAACTTAAAGAAAATGTCCATATTTGCAAATTAAAAAAAAAGAAAAAAGCCCATGGACTTAAAAAAAAAGATTCAATTCCATCGAAGGAAATAGATTCAGCATTTTGCTGAATGGGAAAGTATTCAAAAACATGCTTAAGCATTTGCCTGCATTGTGGTCCCAGGCTGATAGCACCTCCTGAAAACTTTGTACTCGAGTTAACTGAGCTCACAAAACAAACTCATCATGTCGACGAGATTCATGAAACACTGCTGGATGAACAAAATATCAGTCAAACTTACTGTAACTGCCCAAGGAATGCTTTTTTTGGAGCAGAAGGAGAGCAGAGACAAGCTGAGGCAGTAATAGGCTTAGCCACAACATCAAGTTCAAAAGGGAAGTATTTGCCTATCTCCTGTTAACTAAAATTTTTCTCAGCAGAGGCTCTTCAACAGGGAATTTATAATGACTTGTTTTGTTTTTTACTGACACAGTACAACCAGCCATGGGCATGTACCAGGCAGGATGAGTCTGGTCACTGAAGATGACAATCCTTTCTAAGAAGTCCTCTTTCTGATCTCAGATAAGGTCAGTGCAAAGCAAGAATGACTGCCCTGCAGTGTAACCGCACTGCAAAACTAGTGATATCAAAGCCAGCAGTACTAAGCATGACTCCCAAAACAGCTCTACATGTGGAGTTCATTTGGATCCTGGTTTTGCCTGGCAGTGCTTTGAATAAGGTAGAAAGTACATGTGTTTATTAGTAAAATCATTGCTGTGGCAGAAGTATAGTTCATTATCATAACTTCATTCTTTTTTGGGGGATTTGTGCTTTCATTTGAAACATCTAGCACCTATTTCAGGCATCAAATCTGACAAGACATTAGATTTGTATATCAGTTTCCTTATTCCTGGGCAAGACACAACAGTAGAAAATCTTCATTTCTCTCTAGTGATTGCATATTGGAGCACAAACCCACTGTGTTTGCATTTATAATGACTATACTTTTAAGCTAAAACTGGTTTGTTGCATGTACTCAGAAGCTGATAAATGCTGAAGTAGCCATGTGTATACCAGTGTGACTGACTTGCGCAAATGTTATCAGAGGCACCTAAAAGGCATTTGATAGACAAACAAGCAATTAGTTGAGTTTCAAGGAGTCTCATGCTGAAGACCTCTGGACTCCTCTATTTGCTGATGGAAATGAACGGCGTTTGGGGGCCACGTGGGCTTTATTGTATGGGTGTACAGGCTAAATTTAATATTTACAAAACAATTTAACAAAGGGATTGATAGGCAATTCATAGGAGTGTACACCTGGGGTACAAAATATGTGGTTAACATGTCTGCAGAAGGTGACCACGTGAATAGTGTGCACCACTTTCAGAGGAAGCTTTTCTAGGCTTCCTAATGATATGTGATCTATTAGTCTCAGAAACTCTGAATGGTGGATACTTCTGAGAGATTAGATTGCGTAAGAATATTGTTGCGTACCTGGAAAACAATGGAAAATATATAAAGAAAAGCAAATCCAGAATTGTTCTGAGAAATCATTTCTCACAAACTCATTGCTTAACTATTCTGAATCAGCCCAAGTTTAAGAAAAATCTAAGAGGAGATACTGTTCCACCAAATATATGTGTTCTACATGACATTACTAAGAAAAATAGATGAATGATGCTAACAGATTTAAGTTTGCCATCAAGGACAACTTCTTACAGATGTTGACATAAAATCATGGAATAATATTTCAAGGTAAATAATACACTCTACCAGGATTTCAGACTTTAAAATGAGTGTAAATAAATGGAATGGAGAAAGTCTTCTAAGGTGTCTTTTCACTTTGGCTTGGTCAGTGATGTTTTACTTTAGACTATTAAACACAGCGATCTGGTATATATTACCCACCAATATGCTGAATTTGAGGTACAAAGATGGGAAACAATACTTTATATTTATAGTCACATTTCTTACATCTTTCCTTATTTCTCTGTTGCTAGCCATGGTTAGAAGCAGCATACTGCAAAGTGTGTTTTGAAATGGCTGCATTCATGTTTTTGCCCAAAAGCACATTTTTTCTGGACGAGAAACCCAATTTTTAATGTTCTCTTTTAATTTCCTTTCAACACATGTAAGTAAAACCCCTCTCAAAATGTCCAAATTTAGAGCAACTACAGTTAAAATATTTCTACATAACTCCCTGCCTGCAGATTTCTACTGCTGATATGCAGCTGCTAAGGGATAAAGCTGCCCAGTGTTTTCTTAAAGAAGTTATACAGGGAACAAGAAATCTCTGCCCCTTTTAAAGCTGTTTCATCCTCATACTCGGTGGGCTTTCTTTGTTAATCTGAAATGCAATCTCAGGATTTCACTGTTTTTGGTGAAACTGGTGCAACCATTATGCGTATCTCCACCACCATCAGCTTGCTTGTGCCCACAGACATCCTGCAAAGTCATGAATACACAGATCTGAAAAATCATGGACGACAAAAGTCATAGATATTTTAAAAGCAAACAAGAAAGGGGATCAAGAACCCAGGACTCCAGTAACATCTGCAACACACATGCAGCCTTATTTTTATTCATCACTTTTGACCCTACTTCCTGGATGCTCATCTGCAACACCGTTCCCATTCCTCTGTTGTCACAGGGTGGTCAGACACAGATCCTGAGTGGGATAATACCTTGGCATCTAACCTGCACTTGTAAAATGTTCATCTCAGATTTTGTCCTGTGCCACAAGTCACCAGCCTTGTGCTCTTGAACAATGTTTGGTTTTGGTTTTTACCTTGTGTATCCTAACCACATAACAAAGCAGCATACCGTCCCAGATATAGATGCTATTTTGTCTGTAAAATCAAGCTCTTTAATATAATTATGCAAGAATTTTTGACTCTGCTCTGTTGTGAGGCAGTCCCTTCTAGTTAATGTGGAAGGATCCCATGGAGAAGCAGCCTGTGATCATGTATTGATGATACACTACAGGGCAACTGTAAGCTGCCATTTCCTGACTTTCAAGTACTTGCTTTTTCCAGCTGAAATAAAATTCTTTTAACATAGATTTCTGCTTGGTGGGTATTTTTTGTGAGTGGCGTATTTTTTTGTTTTTTTTTTTTAATTTCCTAGGTTTGTGGTGGTTGAGAATTTTTTTTTTTAAAGAAGAAAACACAGAACTGCAACTATAATATGACCTTGAGCTACAACACAGATTTCTGGCATTTATACTACAAAGCATATTACTACATCAGCTGGCAACAGATGGTCATTATCCTTAGAATGAAAATGATCTGCTGGGAGTATGTACAGTTTGAGAGTGGCTGTAAATGGGATAGTTATGGTTTTTTTCCCTGGAGTTTCCAAATAAAAACAGGAAACTGGTAATTTTTTTTAGAAATAATCTTTCACTGCAGTCAGGACTAGGTTGAATTTTGTATGGTAAAGAGAAGACATCTTTAATCTGAGTTCAATCTAAGTGTAATCTCTGACAAATATCAAGAAAGGTGATGAGATGTCTTGAAAAACATGGGCAAGTATCTGACAAATGGGAAGCATCAGGCAAGATAAAAGGTGAGGTCATCATCAGCTCTTGTATAATAATCACAGACTTGAATTATTCTCTTGAAATCTACTTGTTTGAGAAGAATGCAGAAGATTGAAATGATGGATGTACAGTGAAACTCCTACATCCAGATGATGAGAAATGAGAGGAGACTATGTAAATGAGATAGGTGAAATACCCCAATAAAAAGCTCAAAAAAATAGTCATGTTTTCCCATGCATTTCTCTTGGGAGCTCTGTGCTAATCACAAAGGAGCAAAGAGGATTGTAATCTAGAAATAAGAAGCAGCTTTCTTAGACTTACAGGCTTCCTTTGATGCCATGAGTGTACAGAATAGCAATAGAGCATCTCGTGCATGACAAGAGATGAAAGTAAGTCTGTTTATCCCACTGAACAGTTAGTGCTTTCCCCACTGCCTAATTATTATTATAAATGTTCACTATAGTGCCACTGATATGTTTGACGCTGTATTACACACAAGAATAAAAGGCAAAACCTATGTAATTTGTATTTTAAAAATATACTTTTAGGACTGTGGGAACCAGAGATGGAGAGACATTATACAGTATGGAATTATTTCAAGTTGCAACTAAATCCCTGGGGCTCTTTATAGGAGAAAGTATGTTGTTCAGACAGGTCTGAACATGAGATAAGTCTGTTATAACCTCATTTCTCGTTGTTACATGATGTAGTTCACTTCTTGCTATTTCCAGTAGTCTCACATGAAATGCAAAATATAATAGCTATATAGTGTAATTGCTCTGCAGTATAACACATTGTTCATAGTAATGTCCCACACTACTTCTTTTAGAAACAACACTCAGCTTAGGGGGTCTACCAAATCAGAAATTAATTTAGTATCCTCTCAAAATTTAAATAATATCCACTGCCCTCAACTCTGGCTACACAGCTGGGTACGGTAGAATAACGCCAGATCTGCACTCTCCGGAGTAAGGCCTCCTATTGTCACAGTGAAAGTTATATGCACAGTGTGATTTTGCAGTACTTTTATAAAAGCCCGTAAACTGGCAAAAACAAACCCACAAAATGAGAATGACAATCAGCTTTTCAATATGTAAGAATTATAATCCATTATGTTTAAAGCCAAGATACAAAAAAAGATGCTTGGCTAGAGACTGTGTAGTTAAGAATCTGTCAGTATGTCTATTAGGAAGTCCTGCTACCGATCCTTAATAGTAAATTAATATGTTAAACACTTCAGCGAAAGAGTAGCTGGTGCATGTGGACAATAGCTGCATACATTAGCAACCAGTTTTCCTTTTAAACAATCAAAGCATGTTGTATTCTTGCCCTTTATTAACCAAATGCATCTACTAACTGCAGGAGCAGAAAAAAACACATGAAAACAATAAGCTTGGGTTTTTCCACCTGCAATGTAACTGTTCCCAATTATGGTGTTACATCAATTAAAAATAAATTGCTTCTGTTTGAGTCCCTGAATGCCAAGTCTCACACTGAAAGGTTTTTTCTTTTTCTTTTTTCCTAATGAATGATTTAAAATCTCTGAAATCAGGTAGCTATATCAGAAACTCAGGCTGATCCTCAACGCCACTAGCAATAGTGGCTGAATTTCTATAAAAAGTGCTGTTGCAAGCTCCTGTGCTCCAGGAAAAAAATAAGTGTGGGAAGGAATAAGGCCATGTTTTTCTGGTGAGACAGAGAACATCTGTGGGAGAAAGATGGAAGGCTGCTGGGACGACTGCCCTGTGCTGCATGGTGGACTCCAGCTCCAGCCACAGGCAGGGAGCCATGAGCGAAATGTCATAAACAGGCAACTGAGTGAGACACAAGAAGGGTGAAAGCTGTCAAATGGCCTTTGGGTCTTATCCTAGCAGAGTCCTGCATATACGCCCAGGAAAGCCAACCATGCCTCAGCCCTGTGGCTCCACATGTTCTCGGGTTGTGGAAGTGGTGGGATTTCATTGCTTACATGGAGGAGGTGTGAGTCCTGCTGCAGAACTCCCCAGGAAGGGTGATGACACCCACAGAGCAGCTCCCAGCTTGCAGGCCTCCTTGCTCAGCCCCGACTCACCCCAGACCAAGGGCTTGAGCCATTTCTGGGAAAAAGAATAGATGTCTGTCATTGCAGATTGGTGCCTCTCGGCAGGATTTGAAAGCAAAGGAGAATTACTTATGAGAAGTTATATTGCCTTGGGTAGGATCAGTCCCTTCATTTGCAGCCAGGTTCAAAAATCTTTCAGCTAAAGACCGATTCACATTGGCATCAGAGGAGTTGAAAATTAATTATGCCCACAGTGAGAAACTGTAGAACTCGTGGGAAGAACACCAGTAAAGTTGTTTTCTGAGTGGCCTTGGGGAAAACAGTGGGAAGTTGCTGGTGAGTGGAGCTTTTCAAGAATCAAAAGGACACTCAAAATCCCTAATTAACTTTAAAGTTAATAGCCCTGCCAGTGTCACAGTTTCCTTCTGAAAAAATGAATGATCCAAGCACTTTGTCAGGTACTTGCCATTGATTTTGTTAGGACACAGAAAATTTAATGCAGGGACAGATGTGCTTCAGGAGTTTTTACATCAGGCACACCTTTAATTTGTTGATGGGAATTATTATTTACTTCCTGGGAATAAGAAGTGTAATAAAGTCTGATTTCTGCCTATAATGGGCATAGTGGCCCTTTACAGTCTGGCCCAGGCTCAGCTTTTTGACGCTCTTGGACTGAGGCTAAGCCTGGGCTCAAAGAATTGCTGTGAGGCCTTGCAGTCACTGGAGCAAGAAACACTGAGAAATACTTTCTCTTCTCTCCTTAGTCCCACTTAGGGAAGTGAGGATGCAGTAAAATATATCCAAAGGACACCATACATCATAAGAATTTAAAAGGCATATGAAAACTGAAGCTCTCTGCCCCCTCCTTAGCTTCAGTAAGCAGTAATTTCCCATGCCATCTTCCTTTTTGGATTAGATATTTTCATTATAAGCTAATCTCATATTACTCTGCACCAGCAGTAGCAGAAGAAGATGTTCATCCATCTCCTCTAACTTGTCTTGCTGACAGCTGTTCCAGTTCGTGAAATCAAAGTTTCCGATGCCACGGGGCTTAACTGGGAAGAGGGCAGAGTACGTGCCTTTTGAAATTAAGAAGCCCTTGTTGTGCTGCTAATCAGTTTTCAAACTCCTTTTGCTGCATGCAGGCATTATATTTAGCCATTCAACTTTGAACATGAGGGATGAACAACTCTATGAAAAGTTTTAACAGTATAGCTTTACAGCTAGTTCATGGTTTTTCATAGTGCCGCTGCCAGTGTTGGGTTTTACAGAGGCTACATCTTTGATCAACTGTGCAGCAGGAAGAAGCTGAGCTTTTGGAAAATGTTGCTTTACTTGTCTGTGAAAAGCTTAGGTTCCTAATACTGTTTTGAAATACATTAGTATCACAGCTACACCGTTTTCAGTAAACCTGCCATTTTGGAAATCTTACCCGAAATTCTCCAAAATATTCAAGTGGGAATTAAAATTCCAGCCAAATTTAGTGGTAATCCTCAAAACATACCTGAGTTCAGACACAGTAAAAACATGCACCTGGTATAAGAGTAAATCCTCAAACTAGGCTGTAGCTCAGTGGGGCTGTATATGTGCACCTGGGTCTAGATAAATGTGTTCCCTCTTAAATAGCTCTTGCCAATTACAGAAGCCCTGGATTGAAAGTGCCAGGCTCTAGGGGTATCAAATTCCTGTGGAACATTATCAAATTAATGACACGCAATTAATGATGATGGGGAAAGCTGCTTCAAGTATCCCCACTGGGAATTCTTATAGACTGCCAGGATCTGACAGATATAAATTGACTTTAATAAAAGTCACAACAGGAGAGCTGAAACCTTAATTACCAACATGCCAATACTCAGTGAGTTTGAAAGATTTTGGTCCAAATACAATTATTATTAGCTTTTCTATTTTTAAAAATTAAAGAAGGGCAAGGCATTAAAAATAGAAACAGAGATTGTGCGAAAAGGAATAGAGATGAACATACATGTTTATGCTTTTATGTACTTTTCTTTTGATAAATGCCTGAAGAAGAACATGACCTCTTGTGACTGCTTTTAAAAGACTTTATAAGTCTCTTTTTTCTCATTTAGCCTCCCTTGCTCAGCTTTGTATCCCTCACAAACCTGTCATGTTCTATCAATTCTATGAGATACACCAAACAAACAGCATCTTGCACTTTGACACTTTATTCAACCTTGCTGAGCTTAGCTTTGAACATGTCCAGTTGACTGGAATTAAAATCACCTATGATATTCATATTTTCATTTAGTTTTCTCCTATTGTCTGGTTGCCTGTTCTCAGGTTGTGCTCCCTGCATAAGAAGGGCAGGCTTCCTGAGGTGTTTGAGAAGTACTTGCCACATAGCCAGTCCCAAAAATATGTTTTTCATGACTAGTGAGGTGAGGAATCTGTTACAAAAAACACCACAAGCAAGGGTTAAAACAGTTGTTCAATACTGCATCAGCATGTATGCTAAACGCATCACATATGACCCAGGGAAGTGCCTTGACCCAAGTTTTAGAGAGTTGTTGTCTTTTTCCTTGCTGCAGTTATTTTTAAATTTTCTGAATTGTAGAACCAGGATCTCTGAGTTACGCTAATTCTGGCTTTATAGGGTGGCATATTGCTATGAAATCTGGCTTGGTGGCTGGTAGCACCATTTCCCAAATCCTTAGCCCTATGAGGATAAGAAATCCTATCTTAATGGAGATGTCTAGTATGGTGGGATCCTGCTTCTTCAATAGATTTTTTCCAGCTAATACAACCACATGGACATAACACTGAGGTCTAAGTTTTTAAATAAATTAACTCCTTTTAGAATTAATTGGTTTCAAAAAGGGCTTACAGAACAGTAACATATGTCTAGTGAGACTTGGGAAAATATTTATGGAGACAGAAGAGGTGGTGGTGACAGTCACTCAGCGCTCTGAACAGCTTCCACATCATAGTCCCAAGAAAATATGTAAAAGAGAACCATGAATATAGAAGCTATGATTAAACAGCAAACTTCAGACACTTTTTTCCCATTTGCAATCTACACATGCAATTATACAACTATATCATAATCAGTCTAAAAGCTTGTGTACATAATTCATATTAGCCATTCATCATAGGTATATGGACATGTTTGAAAGGATAGAAAGATACTGCTGAAGGATTCTGGAGATAAGAAATAGTGCGGACAAGCACTAAAATGAGTATTCATTAGAAAGGATGCTCATTCTCTAGCAATTAACGTGAACTCCTTTTGCATTCACTAAGTTCTCTCTGAACACCTATGTAAAAATTTCCATTTAAAAAGGCTTTAAATTGCCTGCTGGTTATGTTGTAAAGCACTGACAAATGAATTTTGGCCATGTCTTTGTGCTAAGACTACAGACTTGTAATTGGATTTTCCTTTTTCTAGCTAGAATTGTACATTACTGCAGCTATGCTGAGTGCTGGTAGTCATTTTCCCCTGCTAATTTAAAGGCTCAAACACATCTAGGAGATGTTGTATTAAAGAGGGAATTTTTTTTCTAGACAGCTACAGGATTTTCTTGATGAAGAGAAAAGTAAATCTGTATGTCATCAACCCAAAATAGCAATTTAATGAATGGCTTTCCCCAGAGGCAAGGTGCGCACGCTAAAAAATATACAAGTACCAACCAACCTAGTTCAGGTCCCTTTGGGACTTCACAAAGTGTAAAGTGTAAAAGCAAAACAAGGACCCTGCTTGTATCAAAAAGTGTCTTGTAATAAATAAAAGTTTTAAAAAGGCTTGTAAGAGAGAAACTAATCTTTTCCTTTATTTGTACTCTTCTCTACCCCCTCTCCCCAGCACTTTTATTCTGAGAGCAGGTTATACTAGTTATTGACAATGAGGTAGATACTCTTTTAGGCTTTTCTTCAGAGGAGCACTGAAAATCAGCCTCTGATATGTTTTTCTGAGAGCTGAGGCTGGGGCAGAGAAAATAAACACTGTCAATATGTTTGGTGTTAAGGTGAATGGCATCAGGTCCTCCCAGTTTAACTTGTAAAGTCTCAGCAACTACGTTACTGTGCGTTGGTGTTTTAGCAGGCCGTAGACTGGCCTCTAAAAGGAAGGGAAAAGTACATGATGTTTGTACAGCTGAAAACAAGATGAAAAACCACAGGCCCCCTCTCACACTCCATTAGACCCTAAAGTCCATGGAGTACTGCACTCAACACATAAACACTCAGTTTGTGGAAAACTTTCTCAATGTGTGAAAGAAGGGAACAAAGCCTGGAGTCAGAACAATGAACATCTATGTATGAAGTGAGCAGCCAGTGCAAAACACATCGGCAATGCTCAGTTAAACAAACAGCTGATACGGGAACATATTAATCACATTAGTAACTCCCAATAAGAACTCTTGGGAATGCGTCTTGATATTCCGAGCAGACTACAATGTGCGCAGCCTATAGATGATGCAGTTATTCTTTTCTTCTCAATTTTTATGAATGGAAATAAGAAATAATGCCTCTGGCGTATGCTGGCAGAGACCTTGGCATAGGTAATAGGAGAGCCTAGCTGTACGTGTACTTTACTGGCAGCTGTTCTGCTGCAATATTTTGTAAGAGTATAGTTAAAGAAAATCAATAAATCAACATGCAAACTTGATACACAGTTGTGTATATTGGAGCTCTGCTCTAAACTGTCTTCATTCCACTATCTTGTGGAATAACAAGATAGTACGGTCCTGTGTCATTACTTTGCAATACGGAAGATAGGATATAGGGAAAATGGTAAACGGGAGTGTTACATTCCGCCATAAAAAACCCTCCTGTTTTGTAAAGAGCAGTAAGAACTCTTTCTATCTTGCTCTTTGAATTCCCTGGGAATATCTAGCTACAAATTTGCAGAACATCAACAGGTTATGAGTCAGATGTGTAATCAAAATCATGATATTAAGAATTACACTGTATAAAACCTTGACCTTAGGACTAGCAGGAGGGTGACGGACGCAGTGTTGACAGCATTTGCAGCTGGATGAGCAGTCTGAGCAAAATAGCTTTGCTCCTCCAGATTTAAGAAAAGATTAAAAACCTTATTTCTATTCAGGCATCAGGATTGTTTCAATACTGTACTTGCCAGTAGTCCAGAGCACTGTATGTCAGCAAACAAGTAAGATCTTATTCTCCCAGCTAGCAAATTTATTTAGATAAGGAAGATCAGCTGTTTAACCTGCATGGTTAGATTGTGTCAGCGGAGAGTTTCATAATGTATGGCCTCTTGCTCAATTACAGCACTTTGCCACTACTCTCTCGCCCTTTAATCTGGGCATAAGAGTTAGAGCTGCAGCACAGACAGGGTGAATGGGGCATGACAAAAGGGTGAAAATATGTCTAAGCCCTACCAGCTGCTGTGAAGAAAGAGGGGCTGAAGGTTAACAGGAGTAGACAGGGCAGGAAGCAGCCACAGTTGGGAGGAATCTGAGAAAGAGATCCAAGGAAGAGATCACTTTGGGTTTCAAAACGCCTCTTTGTTACCCCACGGGGCTCCATTAATAACAGTATATCTTCTGATTAGTTTGTGACCAATTAAAACCTATACAGAGAGAGAACGGGACTTTTAAATTTGCCTGTTTGTAGTCAGTCGGGAGGAAATTGAATTGTCGGTGACGAGCTGAACTTCAGTTGAGATTTTTCAAAGATCAGTGATCACTTTTCTAATACCTTGAATCAGTTTTTCAAAGCTGTACAGTACCCGCTGTCAACAGGATAATTTAATGAATGGTTTAAGGTTTGGTCTTGAAGAATACAAGGTGACTTGGTCTTCCAACGATTAGCTCCAAAAGCTGGATCTCTAAATATATTTCCTGACTTCCAGAAGTACTGAAACACACCTCTTCCAGAGATTTTAGTAAGCTTTGCAGGGTGCTACCATGAACTCTAAAAATCAAGCCAATTTTCACTGATGTATGTGTGAAGAGGGTGATTTAAAGAGCCTGACTGCAGAAAACCAAATGTGCCTCTCTGACTCCTGGCCATGATCTTCATGCTGCTCTTCTAATTTCCACTAAGAAAGGCTGAATTAATTTTGGTTTAGACTTGACTCTGGAGGTGATCTTGTTTACAAGCTCATGATTGTCACATCATGAAAACCAATGTGCAAAAATGCTCAGTTCAGTCTTTCATTGATGTCAAACAAACAAATACAGAATTATTATTTTTGTGTCCTTCATGATTGATATTATTGTAGCCTGGTTAGAATTATCTTTTTACAGACACCCCTTTCTTGGGGTGCTCCAGTGAGCCATCCCCAAGGAAAAGCCTCAGCATGATTCAGGGAATAGTTCACCTTAAAAATCCATCTCAGTCAGCAGTATGGACAAAACTGCATCAGGATTAGTTTCCTCTATCCCACACGTTTTTCGACCCTATGCCAGCAGGCTATGCACCCTAAACAGCCTCACACTTCAGGGCATATGGCACATACCTTCAGTTTTATGTCATACAAGCACCACGTTGGTGGGCTGCAGCATGACCCTCACATTATTTCAGATGCACTGAAACGGGACCTCCTCCCCCATCCTGCCAAGAAATCAGGTAAGTATACGCAGGGCCACATGGGCCCAGAGGAACCCAGTGGCCAAGTAATATTTAGCGAGGACGTGGCCAGTGAGCACTGGGGGGGTCCTGCACTACACAACGTGAGCGTGGGCCACCCGTGCCACCCATCACACTGGCTAACGATCACTCCCTGGGTACATTGTGTGTCAAGACAGAGATGTTGCTTTATGGGCCAGTGACCCTGGGACCAGGAGTGGCCCTTACAGCAGACAAGGTCCAGCATCCTGCCCTTCCACTCTGAGCCTGCTCTGGCGCAGGGGTCTGCTTCACTGCCTTACAGGGCTGCTAATTTTTTGTGACTTTATTGCAAGTCTAATGATATTGTTTGTTTTGTTAATATTTCAGCAATTGCAATTATGGAAGGGTTTCTAGCTGTCAGGTTTTCAGAGAAGTTTTGAAGCATGAGCATTTAGTGCTTAAAGACGAAAAAAACAAACGTGAAGTGTATTTATTTTGATGCTTAAATCTCATGATTTAAAAACCAGTCTCCCTATTTGGAGATGACTCCAGAAACAAAGCATCATGAATGTAATAAAAAGAAGACTATTACATGGTTTTAAATAGCCTTCTGTTTTTCTTCCTGCATTTAGTACTTCCAATTAATTATGTAAAAGGCAAATTAACAGCAGACCTCTGAAAGGTTACCTTAAATTTCTAAGGTACTAAAAGTCTTGAAATAGAAAGAAATGTAAAGCAAATATTATCTGAGATAATATATACGAATTCACATCTCAACCTATATTTTTACATTTTGCAATTTAAGGTATATATTTTTGTTTAAGTTCTCTTCAGAAAAAACATAAAGAAATGAGTGGCATTTGCTGAATAATGTTTAAACATTTTTGTAACGTACCTCCCTTGCCACCCCCACTCTTTCTTTCCCTGACAGTATTAAGTCTGTAACACAGAAATCCTCACATTCTCCAGATGGTAGCATAAATTTTCAGGTCAAGTGATATTAAAAATAGATAATAGCCCAGACCTCATGAGTCTCTACAGAAAGACTAAACAGTCACAATAGGGAATATCATTGTTTTGGTTTTCTTTATGAGGTTTTATGTACTCAGCTGTTTCTTCGCCGTGCTCTCAGTGCAGAGAGACCCTGCTCATTCTGAATTCCAGTTCCACCTCACTTCCTACCCTTTATACTTTCTAAGCCCCATGCCACACAAGTCAAGGGAAATATATCCACACAGCTGCACCATCAGCTCCTAATGGGCTCTCCACTGCCGATACTCCCGCTCTGCACTTCAGAGTATTTATAACCGGCAAATGAGTTCTTGAATAACCTGCTCTTACAGCTCCTTCGGAGGAATACAGTCCACCCCAGGGCATTTCGCTGTTCTGATTAATGGATGGGACCTCTCTAAAAATCCACTGATAATAAACTCTTTTAACCACGGGAAGTTTTGAAAGTGCGTCATAATGAAATATATTTTGACTAATCATATTTTGTAGGCAGACAGTAGCTGCCAGCTAAGGGATTGAGCTTGTCTCAGATAATTCCCCAGCAAGTCTATGAGGGACTATTAAAAAATGAGAGTAGCTTCAGGGGTGACACAGAGCCCCATCAGCTATTTTGTCTTTTATGTCTGGTTGTACTTGGGCCAGATCTTAAATAGATGTCTCTCACATGGCCATGGCTATTTGCGGTTCAGAAAAATAGCTTTCCAACCATGAAGGCTGCTTTTCACACCCAAGTGGAACTGGCAAATAGCCAAGCCATGTGCATGGTTCATATTTACACAGTAATAACATTTTGGGAGAGAAAGAAGCTCTGTGGCTTATCAGTTTCCTTTGACCTGTATGCCTAGTACTTAGACAGATTTTTTTTTTGTCAGTCCACATTTGGTGCTTTTTATTTTTTCTTCAAAAGACAGAAGATAATAAAGATAATGATCATCCTTCCATAATGTCCCCTTCCAGTGGGGTGGATATGTCATTCATAGCTCAACCTTGGTATCTACTTTGTAGTTACGGTCACTCCAGGAGATAAACACTGCTGGGCAGAACACCAAAGCGTGCCCAGGAATTGCAGTGAGGAGCTATTTTTAAGAAATAGAGATAGGCTATGTCTGCATTAGCAACTACTGTAGCATAGCAGGAACAAATCTGGTGGGCAGAATGGTCGGTGCTCAGGACCTGACATCCATACTTGTTCTCATTTCAGGGGGTTTACTTCAGCTTCAGTAAAGGCTCTGACCCCTGGAGCAAAAGCCTGTGAGCAGTTGGAGGTTTGATATCGGTCTCAAGGTTTAATTTCATATGAAAGGAATTCTGTTTGTGTGCCCTGAGGTTGCTCCACAATGTGACCCACGTGTGGTAAGTAGGGCCATTAGATGAGTCTCTGCAAAAAAATTCTCCTGATCTAAACCACGACAGCAATATAGACACGGCCAGCATGTAACAGAATGGAAGCAGACTCCCTCCTGAAATATCGCTTTTCCAATTTCAATACTATATACATAAATTTTAAAATATCCCATCTGCAACTTCCAGGGGGTGGGTGAGGGAGGGCACATGAGCCTTCAGAGGCACAGGTGCAGGCTTCGAACAGCAGAACGTTACCCGCGGTGCATCCGAACGGGCTCGGCAAGGGCAGATCTGCTCCGTGACAGCAGAGGACTACACCTCTGAGCAGCGGTACACGCTGTGGCCCTGTAGGCATGGTGTACAATTTCATATCCATGAATCACATGGATAATGCCAAAATGCTCTCAATAAATTATGCTGTGCTCCCAGCCACAGTAATAGCTGCAGCTCTGTAGAAATGCAGTTGTAGGGTTTGTCAGTATACATTCTACATGTTATTGCAGAATAGCACTGTGTCGTCTCTGCTGAACTGCCTTGCGTACCCTTAAATTTCCCTCCATTTAAAGCTATTCGAGTTGGTATTTGCCCTTAAATGCGTTTTGCCAGGCAGCTTTTCTTTACTGTTGGTTTTCCTGCATCAGAGCGCTGTTCCCAGTTGTAAGGGCCTGCTCCTAAGCTCATGTTTTTGTTCGCTTCCTTTGTACCCACACTGGAGTTCCTGTTACGTGATGCCCAAAGCAGCATGCAGTGCTCCAGGTGTGGTCACAGCAGCCCTTTGTACCAGGACGCAGTTATCTGTTGAGATCTGCGCTCTGTTCCTCTATTTACACTTCCCCATGTTTTGTTTGCTTTCCTAACTGCTACCAGACATCAGGTTGCTGTTTTTAAGTGTCTGTCAACAGTCATCACCAAATCCTTTCCCTGATTAGTGTTTCGCAGTCTGTGACTGCAGAACATACTTTCTACTGTTTTTGTCAACACTCCTCTTGTTATTTTCTGTTTATTTAATAGCCTAGTTAATCTCCTCTATCCGTGCCTGCCTTTTATTCCAGGTTTCATTCATCTCCTTCCCAAGGGTAGAAGCAGCCCTTCCTCTCTGATAGCTTTCTTATATGGCTGCTAGTTCATCTGTTCATCCTTTTAGGACATACAGAGTAGGCTTAACATTAAAATTCAATTTCAGTGACTATTATACAAATAAGCTCTGTCTTATCAATACTATTTTAATCTTACTTTGAGTTTTCATCAACCCCCCCAGAATATTGAATATTTCTATGCCTGCTGGTACTATTTTTGCTACCCAATCAAATGTATGAAATCACCTTTGGCATATTTAGTGCTTTAAGTTATTGCTTGCTCTTAAGTAATGGGATTAGCAAAGGAAAATAGCTCCAGGTGAGATCTATATAGGGGTAGAGAAAAAGGCCTCTGAAAAAGCATTTAATGTGTGTGGTGCTGGGGAAACACAAGGTTTGGTGAAAGTCTCTGTAGCATTAGGAAGTTTTGAGACACAGCTAAGGTTTCTCATTACAGCTGCTTCAACTTCTTTAGTATCTAAATTTTGCATAGATTAACAGTTCAGGACCAATTTGAATCTGCTTCAGTAAGCAGCAGAACTGTTTGCAAGTGGACATCAATATTTCCTCTGTGAGAGAAAATTGTATGTGGGAGGCAGCTGGAAATTTGTAATGTAAGTTCATCATTAGCATAATATGTATATCTCTTGATCGTTATACTTCTCATTACATGGAAATGCGTAAATCAGAACTGATCACATGGTAAATGAGCTACCTTAAAAATTCTCTGTTGGACTTTTCCCTTAATGGTATCAGAAGTTTAGTGCATGTCTGAGAAGCTGCTGGAGGAGCAATTTGAGTAAAGGAGGAAGAAAAATGCAGATATTCAGTTTAGGATGGACTCTCAAATATGAGTAGTACCCAGTTTTGAAAACAGACTCCTTTATCAGTATTAAGCTCAGCATTTAGAGCAATGTGGTTCCTCTACTAACCAGGCCTCATGTTTTTGCAATCTCCAGTTACTTGATTTTGTTGCAAATAAACAGAATTCTGTTTTCCAAAGGGGTTTGACATTTAGCTGTGTATTAAACTGGCACAAAACCTGGAACATTTAACATTTTCCAGAAACCAGGCTTCCCAAATGTCATCTTGTTTTGGATTGATGGTTCTTCATTTGACAAAACGGAAATATTTAATTTTCTTATGGTTTGTGTGGGCTGGATTTTGATCATATGTTATATGAGCATGAGGTAAACTAAGAAAAAAGTAAATGAAAAGTTATTTCAGAATAAAAATTGAAATATTAAATTGTGAATATAGCCTCAAGGCATGTTTTAAAATTGTCAGAAGTGCTGTTTCCTTCAGAATGAAATTCCAGTAAAACAAACTGTTTCTGTAAAAATTGCATATTCTTAGAAACAGGATTTGCATCAGGGTTTTTACTAACAGGCTTTGCAAGTTTTAAATAGTTTTATTTCATCCTGAACCTTAGGCAAAGAAGAGTGGTCTGGTTTTTGAGACAGCCCCTAAACACAACTGCCCCCATTGCATCCCTTGAGTAATTATTTCTTCTGATTGTGTTAGTGTCCAAATAAGAAAAAGACTAAGTTGCTTTTCCATATGCTTGACAATTTGGTAAAAGAGACTGAGTAAGATAGTGAGAAAGACATGCAAAACAGAACTAACCTGGTAAGGAAGGCAGGAGAAACATTCTTATGCAAAAGTTTGTTTGCTTTTTTTTTTTCTGTCTGAGCCTTTCTCATTTTGTTTATGTGTATCTCATCTCTTGTAATTGATGTCACCGGTCACTTTCAAACCCTTTCCAAGCTTCATTTGCAGTCCCCTAAACATGGTCAGATTTTTCTTCTAACTTCACTAAGATCTACAAGGTTATAATATTCAGGCTGCTTAACTGGGAGCCTAAATACAGATGTAAAGGATTGTCTTTCAGTTGAAAATGCAGACTGCAGTGAGGGGAAACACAGAAGTCATGTAGAGTTTAGGAAATACCTGCTGACCCTGACAGGTACAGCCCCACAGAGAATGTCTTATGGCATATTCCAGAAAAGTCAGATGAACCTCAAGAATGCTTCAAAAAATAGTAAAGGTGAAAACAGTTGTATAAAGACATAAAAATTTATTTCAGAAATTGATTTGAGATGTTTAGTAAATAATAATTAATGCAAGAATTCACAGCCAGCTAAGAAAATGCCAACAATCCTAAAAGTCTTCAAATAAATTCACCAAAGCCTGGCGCCAAAGGATAACAGCAAAAGGACAAAAGCAAAAAAAACCCAACCCCAAAACCAAAAAAAAAGACGAAAAGCAGAAGCCCAGAAAGAGCCTGTGACTTGAACAAAGCACAGCCTTGCAGTGACGGCACTCGGCACAGAGTGCTCCTGCACAGCTCCTTCGGAGCATGCTGTGTGTGTCGAGCTGATTTGAAAATACGTATCTGAGGACTGAGCTTCTTAGAGGGACTGTGGTTTAACTTGGAACCATTTCCACTTGGAGCTTCATTTAGTCTAGTCCGCCCTGGTTCCTCAATGACTTTTGAGGATGGAGGGTTGAAGAGAAAGATTTAAGAGACTCCAGAGGGCAAACATCAGTTGCAGAATAGGACAGGACAAGATTTAGCACGCTCACAACACCTGAAATATAACCATGCGCTAGGGGGTGACCAATCATTTAAACAGTTGCTCTCTATTAAATACATGTGCACATTTCTCAGCCTAGCTTAACGTTTTAAAAGCCTTGGCTGCCATACCAAGGCAGCTATGAAGCATGTACACCTCCCTTTAAAGACAGTGAACCACAGGCCATGTATTATTCCATATGCACATGATCTAAATACTTACATCTAGTTTAAAAAAAAAACCAAAAACAAAGGAAGAAAAAGAAAGGAAAAAAAAAAAGGCTGTGGTACAAGCAAATACCACCTACAATATACACATGGAAAAAGTTTTCATCTGCTTTATGTTTTGATACGATAGTCTATATTTTGACTCCAGAGTGTGATGACTGTATAACTTTTCACATGAATTTCATTTTTCCTGTCAAGGTACATTATTTTAAGGGTGACAATAACTTGGCTTCAAATGAGGTGAAACCATCACAGTGATAAATGAGTTTCTTGAGGAGGGAGGTTACACCCTGGGAATACACTTTGAAAGACCACACACCTCTGCTTAACCAAGCTTGTTAGCTTTACAACACATTACAAATACTCCTTCTAATGCACATGGCAGTGAAGAGACCTAAGCACTTGACTTTTGAAAATACAGTGTATGTTGCATGGGGAGATTAGTCTTGGTTTTCACACTGGCCTTTTGTGCAAGTCTGCTGTTTAACAGCTGAACACTGCCTTTGGTCCCTTGCTTATTCTGTGGATATTTTTAAAATTTTTTTTTAATTTTATTTTTTTTTATGTCAGATTCAGAAAAGTCAGGTCAGGCTTTGACATGCAACTTCTAGCTGCAGCCATGACGGACAGCCTCACTTAATTACTGTGTAATTCACACTGCGATACAGAGGGAAAAAAAGTCATGCCAAAGAGTATCAAATTTTTAGAAGCATTTCTAGGCATCACTTTAAGAGTTCATGAAACAAGCTGCTGAACTTCACAGGGCATGTGATTATCTTGCTAAGCCATTTTTGTATCGCTACCCTGACATTGTATGTAACATAACTGAAAGATGGAGAAAAATGCCCTGGCATAACCCCTGGATGTTCAAGAACACAACTGCCATCCACCACGGAAAATACGCATCGTGCTGCAAAGTTTACTTCTGCTCTCCCACAGCTTTTTTGCACTTGTCAAAGTAATGCCTCAGTGAATCTTTGAGAGTTACATCAAAGAATTCCTATGTGATTCTTTACTCCATTATATGCTTCACACAATGACTTTAAATAAGTTAATAGCACAGACAAAAGATAGATTTTTTTTTTTTTTTAACATTCATTTTCTTCTTCAAGGAGTTGCCTGAGGGACAAACAGACTTGACTTTTCTTGTGATCAGATGCTGAAAGGATGGCGGAACTGGTGCGTTTGGTCATGTACTTTCTGTAGCGTTCTTCTGGACAGAAATACTAAGTTAAGAGGCAGATTTGACTGAGATACCCAAATCCCTATTCCCACAGTGCAACCTCTCATAAATACCTTTCTCCTTTTCTTGTTCACTTAGTCTTCCTCTATTTTCACGTCTTAGGAGAGTGCTTTCAGGGCTAAGCAGACCTAAATATAATGCAAATGGAACTCAGCTGTCAGGTGCGGTTTTTCAGTGAAACTCAGTCTCCTGAGCTGCTCAAAAACTTTTTCAAATATTAACTACAGTGGACTCTGAAAGCCTCACAGGTACCTACTTCTCCATGGCAAATGAGTATGTTAATCCAGGGTTGAGGCATCGGAGTTGTCTCTGAGCTAGCCAGCGTGAGCCCAGTGGGACTTGCCTGCTCGAGCACATGGTGTTGGGACCCCAGACACGCTGCCAGGGTGTGATGGGAGCTGCGGTGGCACCCGGGTTCTTGTGCGGTGGAGCTGCGAAACCTGTCCAGGAGCATCAGGAGTCAGCTGGGATCTGGAGGCAGTAGCATCATTGGAGGTTTGTCTCTGTGTGGTCCCAAACCCCCACTATCCCGGTCAGTAGCGAATGGGTGATGTTTGGAACCAGGGGTCCCACTGGCAGGAAAGCTTTGAAGATGAGGAGGAGCAGTTTTCTCAGTGTGACCTCTCCCTTGCAAATTGCAGGATGTCACCACTTCCAGGAGTGAACGCAAACCCTTTCTGCTCTGCAGGTCACCCCAAACCCTCTCCGTATGTCTTGACAGGTATCTGGGAAACTGATGGCATTGAGAGAAGGGGCAGGAAAAGGAACAGGTCTGACCCAAAATCTCAGCCTGAAGGAGGTCATCCTCCCATGTGTGTCTCCCCTCCGTTAGGGGCCCTCTCTGGCATCCCCTGAAGTCAGATTTGGGGTGGGCCGGTGCCGCCGGGCGCAGCGGGGAATGCTCCAGGTGTGGCGGCGCAGCGTGGTCGGCGGTGCGGGCGTTGCCGGCCTGCCCTGCCCCACCCTGCCCCGCCCTGCCCTGCCCTGCCCCGCCCTGCCCCACCCTGCCCTACCTTGCCCTGCCCCGCCCCGCCCCGCCCCGCCCCGCCCTGCCCTGCCCCGCCCTGCCCCGCCCTGCCCCGCCCTGCCCCATCCCGGCAGCGGGGAGCCGCTGGCTGTGCCTTTCCCCTTAAAAGTCTCCGAATCGGCAACTTCAGGCATGCGCCGCTGCTCCCGCTTGGGCGGGTTTGCTGGGCAAAGCGGCAGGGCCCCGCGTGCTCGCAGGAGGTGGGAGACGCTTTTGGGCAGGCAGAAGTGGGAAATCAGGATTAGCCCAAACACTCGCTTCTCCTTTTTACACGAGCTATATATACATTTAAAAATGTAAAAGTCTACGTGAATTTCTTTTTTTTGCCCATGAGAGATGGGGCCTAGCTGTGGCGATGTATGCCAGATATAACACAGGCAGGTGCTGTGCAAACTTCCCACTGCGGCTCAATCAATGCCCCTCAGTCCAGGCCAGTTATAATCTCGGGGCTCTCATGGCGGACGGAGTGGTGTTTTTATGAAGTGCATAAATGCCGACTGCCACTCGCTCCCACTCGCCATACGCCGGGAGGTGGGAGAGCAGAACACTGAGCCATTCTGCCCCAAACGTCTGCACTAACCCCAATCAATTAGCACCTGCTTTTCGGGGCCCGCCCAGACATACCTACGCAAGCACTTCTGGGCCACTCACACCTGCTAATGCAAGCCCTGCGTGCCACACACAGGCAGCGGGTGAAGCTGGGTCAAAAGTTAATTGTAAATCAAGCCCTTATTTTACCTAGTTTCATCCCACTCTCGCTGAATAACAATTTTTGCATAGGCACAAAAGCTGGGCTGATGGCCGCCAATAGCTGGAGTGAAAGTGGCATTCATAAGGGCTGAGCTCCTGGCCAGGAAAGGCTGCTTCAGTGCCGTGGCTGGCTGCTGCGAAGGAAATGCTGTCTCCTCTGCCAGGATGCGCTGGGCTCTGAACGAAAGCCGAAATCTAGAGCTGCTCTGCAACCATTTGCTTTTGAAGTGTTGGGTTTTTTCGTAAAGATGTGGCAGGTGTCTTTTTTTGGAGAGCTGCCACCAATACTGACTGGAAAACATCTAGATGTTTTCAGGGTGAGGATTTTTCCAGGAGTTAGCTCTCATCTTTTCTGCAACAGCATGTCCCCAGGTGCAGCTGTGCCTGGAGCGCTGATTCCTGACGACAGTGGTGCGACAGACTCTTTCTGCAGGGCTTTCTGAGCCTGTGATAGTCTGCTGAAAGGCGTGACTTTCCTGGCATCCCTTCGCTGAGGTGGAGTCCAAGCTGGTTTAGCTCTTGCAGAATCAGACCCAGAGGCTTCTATGCCATTAACTTCAAAGCACTGCAGCATATGTTCAGTTAGTTCAGCCAAAAGAAATGTAGTTTGTGTACTCTGAGGCTGCTCCATAATGTGAACTGAAGCACAGTTAAGTGGGCACCACCAAAAGATTAGCTTCAAAAACGTGCATTCCTGACCTGAACTAAACCACCCTTCAGAATATCTCTAAGGCTATTAGGAAGATTAACTTTCTATATTTAGGCCATGTTGAGTACCCCATCTGTGCCTCAGTTTGGCCTATTTGTGCTTTGAACATCTTGAGCTCTCCGTTATAGCCTAAAAATTCTTAAATGTATATTACATGTGCCATTTATCCAACCTTCAGTGGGAGCGCCAGCACTCCATCCTCCTTTGGTGGGATGACTTTGCTGCTCTATCCTCTTTTTTTTTCCTCTGATCTAAGTCTTTTCCTCCTCTTCCATATTTTCCGTATTTCACAGAATCACAGAATGATAGGGTTTGGAAGGGACCTCTGGAGATCATCTAGTCCAACCCCCCCGCCAGAGCAGGTTCACCTAGAGCAGGGTGCACAGGAATGCATCCAGGCGAGTTTTGAATATCTGCAGAGAAGGAGACTCCACAACCTCTCTGGGCAGCTTGTTCCAGTGCTCTGCCACCCTCAAAGTAAAGGAGTTCCTCCTCATGTGTAGATGGAACTTCCTATGACCAAGTTTGTGCCCATTACCTCTTGTCCTGTCACTGGGCACCACTGAAAAAAGACTGGCCCCATCCTCCTGGCACCCACCCCTTAAGTATTTGTAAGCATTAGTAAGATCCCCCCTCAGCCTTCTCTTCTCCAGACTAAAAAGACCCAAGTCCCTCAGCCTTTCCTCATAAGAAAGACGTTCCAGTCCCCTAATCATCTTAGTAGCCCTTTGCTGTACCCTCTTATTTCTCCCTTTCCATTCTCTTGATCACTTTTTTCCTTGTCCTTCCTTGTCTTCAGTCTAATCTTTTGTTCAGGACTGACCTTTGCAGGTACATAAAGGATTTATACATGCCTAATATAAGTAGCCTTAATATTAACTTTTTGGAAGTGTTCTTAAATTTTTTTAACCTATGCTTAAATAATTTGATTTTTGGACAGACTTGTCATATTATTTTACTTTTTTTAAATGTGCTTGGACTGATAATAAATGCAAAATACTATGCTGGCATTAATATACCTGAAACTGTGGGTATGTATTTGCAAGTCTAATTCAAGAGAACGTTTGGAAATACTGAATGAAGATGCTTAGTTGTGTCTGGTCAGGAAATATTTTTTTTTCCTTTTTCAGGAGAGAGCTAAAAGCAATAAGGCTTTTTAATCATGTAAGTACTTCTTTGGTTATGTCGAAAAAAAAAAGACCTCTTCAAAACAAAATGTTAGCATTTACAGGTGTTGTTTTCATAGAGAACTTCCTCAATAATTTTGTCAAAATGGATACTATTCATGGAGTTTTCCATTTCAGCAAAAAGCTCCTTTCCATTAAAACCTCTGATGGAAATTCTTGACCAGCTTGAGTCGAAAAGTTCAGCCTTTTTTAACACAGCTGCCAATGTTCTTCTTGGTCATTGTGATTTTACAATTTGGTCATTAGATGGTGCTCAAGAGATTAAATTCACTCTTTAGATTGTCTTTCCAGTTTTTATTTTAAGATGCTGTAGACCTGTTTCTGTATTCACAAAATATATGTAATGTGTAGCTCTGTACTAATTAGTGGAAGTTTTACTATTCATTTCAATGGGAGCAAGGCCTTCACTGACAACTGGTATGACGGAGAACAGATACTGAGAATTATTATATCGTTAGACCCAAACTGAAAAAGTAGCCGCTGTTTTGGCAATATTAATTAATCTGTAAACTTGTAGTGTTAAACTTGTAGCTTTTGATAAAGATTTAGCAAGTGCTTTTGCAATGAAATAATTAAAGTGTGAGACACATCTGAGGCTTGCTTCTATTGGTTGGAAGCATGAAAATATTTAATGGTAAGAAAGTTTTCACTGTGAACCAATCACTCCCATAATGATTTTTATTGGAAGAAAGCCTGAAAAAAGGGGTTATTTTTGAAAAGTTACCATATTTGTAATTAACACACAAAAGTGAATACACCATGAAGATGGGTCCATTTGCCTAATGTAACTAAGTACTGATGCGTGGGTTTCATTACTATAAATATTCGTGTGAATGATTGGTTTTGCAGTCTTTGTTCTCAGTGCTGCTCATATCCGCGTTGTAGTGTGTTGCATGCAGACTTTTGATCTTGATATGACTCTGCCTTGAGCTGGAGATTCCCGAGGTGGGAGTGCACCATCTGCCACACAGATGGTAAAGTAACACAGGACATGGACAAGGTAACATAGATGGAGAGTGTAAGAGTGGTACCACAAGGAACTATGTGACCTCGGAATGTATTGAGCTGGAGATGCCGAGCAGGGAAATATATCCTGCTTATTTCCTCTTCACATCTTGATTAAACTGTTTTTGCACAAAAAGGCATTTTTCCCCCAGTATATTGTGTCATTGTCGCTGTTCTGAACCGTGTCCATGAGGAGGAAAGTCAAATTCACCTGTGCTTTATTTCCCTTTATCTGTACTTGTGAAGCCGGAGCTCTAGGCTGTGCACTTGTGCAGTGCAATGCGGGAGACAGCCCTATATGCATTCGTTTGCCATGCAGTTTTCTTGATTTTGTTGAAAATGTCAGTGCTCTCACTACTGAATCAGGAAAGATTTGGCAGATAGTATTTAGCAAGGAATCTCACACAGCAAATATTTTAGCAGTTGCACATTACCAGTATTTTGCCAGGCTTTTTTTTTTTTTTCTTTTTTTACATTCACCTGTTTCATGTTATAGATGAAAAATAATTGGTAACAAAGTACCAATGAGTAGTTGTCTTTGCAGTTGCCATGAAAAGGTGTTGAGGGGATATTGCCCATAGTCTTTTGTTAGCATCAAAATCCATGAAAGATGATAAAGTTATCTGGTATGGACCTTTCATGGCACTAATCAAAGACTAGGAGGTAATTAGCACCTGGTCTGAGGATGTTTTTCTCCACTGACCACATTAATTTGCTAGTGGAAAAGATTAACAAGTCTTGAATGAGTTTTCATGCTGAAGTGCTGAACACAAAGCTATCCAGATAAAAACTCAAAAATACTGCTAAGGAAGAGTGGTAGGAATGCATTACTGATTCTGTGGAGGATATATCTAACATCTCAGGGAGCAAATATTCCATACTGAAGCTCATCCTGAAACCATGTCTGAAGATTCCCAGTTAGTGCCATCAGTAAGCTGGCTGTCCCCTGTAGTGTTGTTTGCAAATTCAATGTTGGAGAGTTCAAAAACTACATAGTTTGCATTTTTATTATGCTGCTTATCACCACTCTATCCAAGGAACTTCTAGGTAAAAATCAATGGGAGAAGGATATGGCATGTTTCTTTAAGTGGGAGCTAGAACTGAGGTCATGTTTGGAGGTGGGGGATGGAGGTCTGGCAGACATTTGTCAATGTTCTTATGTCTATTCACATTGTATACATTGGTTATGATGAAAAGGTTTTCTGAAAGAAGGCGGCTTTGAAACACTTTCCAAAGATGTTTAGGTTCTCAGCTAACTTTCTTTCCTTCTGGAGACTGATTATGATCATGAATTTCATTATCTGTATTATTCTAGATGAACCTAATTGGCTTGGTTCATAACTTGGTGTTCAGCTTCTAGTGTCACTGGGGCTTAGTCCATTAAAGGCCTTGAAACTTAGGACAAAAGCTGAAAGAAAATGTGTTCATGGTTCCTGTTTGTGGTTATTTAAGCCGTGGTAGACAGATGTATTGTATATTAGCTAGAGCCTGCAGCTCCTCTTCATGTTCAACATCAGCTAGTGTGAATAACTGTAATTCAGCCTGGCAATGATAAATGTAAGAGTTAGATTGACTTGTCCTCACTTGGAAATGAAGATGAACATTTCTTAGCAGTCTAAAGGTGAAGTGCTTTTTCATCCTGATCAGCACTTATTTCCAGCTACTGGTGGTTTGTCATCTAGAAATGTATGTAGATGTTCTGACATTTGAAGAGTAACAGCTGCATAAACTGAGAATAAAATATGTAATTGAGTGCAGAAAACATATGTTTGGCAACTAACTCCACACTCTCTCATTCCCTTTCCCATTAGTATCGTTGGGTATTAAAGACCAAAAGGTGCAATGAGGATTGCTGTGGGAACTCTACAGATGAAGATACTTGTAGGGGAGGATTTGTAATTCATCTCTGCTCTCATCTCTGTTGGGGAAAGGAAAGACTGCTCATTGTCGGGCCTGTCCTGGTCCATCAGTCACTCC
Source organism: Gavia stellata (assembly GCF_030936135.1). Taxonomy (NCBI): domain Eukaryota; kingdom Metazoa; phylum Chordata; class Aves; order Gaviiformes; family Gaviidae; genus Gavia; species Gavia stellata. The sequence goes on along the minus strand of NC_082598.1, from coordinate 15,969,851 downwards.
CGCTGCATCCCGAGCATGTTAGCAAAACCTTATGGCTCACAATCAAACAATACAGAGAGGGCAGGATTTCTGGACTCATGTTCTTAGTGTTCAACCATGGCTTGTATTCATCCTTTCCAAATTAACCCCTTATCTGAAGTGTCTGCTTCCCCAAAAATGCCCACATAATTCGAAGGAATGTTTACCTCCAGGTGGAAGTTCAAAGGGCAGGTGAATCTTCAGGCAAATTAACCCCAAACAAATCAATGCCTGTTTCTATCCATGGTGCAAGATGATTGCTGTTGAATATCATTACTTAATGCCAAAACCGGCATGACTACAGCCCATTATACCAAGAACAAATTACTAAACTCAAGGCTTAGGGAAAGGACTGTGTTTGTACAGATCTGAGTGAAAGACCACAGTTCCAACACATACAAGAATAAGAAATTGCTCAAAAATAAAGGGAAGGTGGCTGTGTTTTGTTTGCAGCCTTCACAAGGAAATTAAAGCAAAAAGGTTAGGGTAGCAGAGAAGTCAATGAAAGTTTTACCACAGTTGTTATTGTTGAGAGGATGAGATATATTCATGTTACCAGGTATGGATTTATCAGGAGGTGTTAGGAAACATTAAAGCTGTTGCCTTTTTCTTTTCTTTTTCCTCCTCCCCTGCACTTCCATCATTAAATTGGCACTATGCATTGTGGGGAATAAAGCCCAGGACCCTGTCACAGTTGCAGCTATACTCCTGCAACAGCACAGATGCATGTGACCCTGTGTTTCAAGGTCATTCACACAAGTAATTAGAATATCATATTGGCAGAACTTTTTTTCTGTTTTTTGGAGGGCAAGGAAGGAACAGAATAACCTGAGAAAGTCAAATTACATAAATTACCAGGAACCGGCAAGTCCCATTTGAGGATTTTGGAGGAAATGTAATGCCAAGGAAAAGAAATAGTGCTGAGAACTTGCAATAAATAATTGAAAGTAGAAAGTTTTTTTGTAGTCGAGAAAGATAACAAGTTGAATAAATATAAAATAATGCTAAGGGGAATTTTGGAAGTTACAGGCTGAATGCCTTACTGGTGTATATGCAGTGTATAGACATTACTGTAAATAAGGTCAAGGTAATGCCAAGACAAATCCTGCCTTGAAAGCTTTTACATTTTTCACATCATAAGAGAACAATATTAGATTCCACTTCCACAAAATATTCCCATTCTTATTTGCTGACAGACACCGCACAAACTCTCTTGTGGTTCATATTCCTCCATTCCTGTAAAATACTCACAGGCAGGAATGACCTTTCCTAGATGGAAATGTTACTGACATGGGTAGCTAGCACACAACAGCAAAAAACCCCACAGCTAACTATAATTTGGAAAGACAGTACTGTCAATTCCACATCTCTACAATGTCTTCATGTTAAAACACTTCCAGACTTGGATTCTCTTCATTAAATAGTAACTCAGAAGGAGTAAATGACAACTCAGAAGGAGTAAATGACTTACGTTATTTTGCAGTAGACTATAACCAATTGTGTGTTCAAAGTAACCCAACCCAAGTGAACTACTCTTAAAAATGCAAGCCAAGCTGATCTAAATGCAGGGGTTTTGGAACAAATGAAAGAAGGACATGAAAATAAGATCCATTCAAAGGAAACAAGGCAATCAAAATGCACCCTGCCAATTAAAACACCCTGTCCTGATCCAAAACAAATTAAAGAAAACACCCAAATACACATTGTATGTTAAAACTCATTTAGCTCTATTAAGATGCATTGTCTCTTAACTTCTTGCCTACATCCAGTCAGAACAAGCGTGGCAGCACAGGTTTCTGGATTAATTTTTGAATAACGAAAAATCCTTAATTTGAACTGGCACTAAAGATTGGCTCAGAAAAATGCTTCTCCGTGGCATGTTGGAAAGGAGAACAAGAAAACAACAGTTGAAAGAAAAGAAAGTGGGAAAAGAGCAAAAGTATCACTTTCAGCTTTAGTGTTTAATGCAGTTGGAGGTAAAGTCAGCATGAATGATATAACACCAAGCTGGGTTTTTCAGACGTGGAAGCTGGAGGCTGTTCTGTCCCCGTTCAGGCGCCTTTTGGGTTCTTGCTTCTTAGGTGGTTCCAGTTGTACTTTATTGTCGCTTACAAGCTTACTGTTACCCATTTCAGTTTACTGCTGCAGTGACCTTTTTTCTTTTTTTTTTTTTGACAGTCTGCCATTTATGATAATGAAATATTTCACTTTCCTCCTTAAATTTTATAAATTCAGTTTTGCCTGCAAAATGTGTAGCTCCTTTTTTTAAATAAAATACCACAGATACTTTTGCTCTTGCTTTGATACCTCTCACTTGCCATTTTTATAAATGCTTCCAAAAAGACTACTGATGCAGTGTAGGTCTTCATTTTTTTTACAGAAGCAAAACAAAAGTCCTACTGTTTGTGTGTGAAATATTTCTACATTCCATGCAAGGTGCCCCAGACCGTATTTTTGAAGTCTTTCACTTATGAAAGAGTAACATTTTTTTCTTCTTCAGGCTAAAGTCTGACCTTGCTTTTCAACCAATAAAGCACATATAGTTAACTCTGCTTCTGTTGACTCTCCACTTCACACGCTGTGCTGTATTTATTTTTTTCAAATGACAGTGGAACGCGTGTATTGATCTGGTATATCTGGCAAGATGTAAATGGCGTGCTAGGAAGTAGACCTGCTAAAATTGTCAGGATTTCCCAGAGTTAGTGGCTGCAGAGGACTCTAGAGATCTCTAATGAAATCTTGCTTGGGTAGAAATAGGTGGAACAACTGAATTTAATCTTGAGATCCCTGATTTTTTTCAGCATTAGAAAGCAGCTCTTTTATAGTGACAGCTTCTGATCTGCCTTACTTTCTGGTCTTCTGCAATAACTGCCCTTGAGATATGGAAATGCATGTTTTTCCAATCTTGTTTGTTTAAAGAAAGGAACAACATCAGTGTAACTTGTGTTGGGGGTGGGCTTGCTTTGTTTCATCTAGCCAGCAGGATCCCACACCTCAGCTTGCTTCTCCCAGGCAACTGGTGACCCCTGGGGGCCTCTCCCTTTTTTCAGTCTTGCTGCAGTTGTTTGATTCTGCTCAAAATGTTTACTGTTCTGGTAATTCAAAGACAGCTTTTAGGTTGCCTGGAGATGTTGGCATGACTCTTAAAACTGATAGTTCAGAGTTTTAACAAGAGAATGCCAGAAGAGCATTTTGAGAAGGGGCAAATTAACGATTTCTTTTCTTTCCCGCCTGTTTTTCCATACAGACTTCTGTCAACTGGCCCCATAGCGACTTCATCATCATAGCAGTTCATAAATTATCATATTGTCATCCCAAATCTATCAGAACAGGGTACCTTAGAATTATTTCCTTTGAGATTGTAGATTTTTGTATCAGGAAAAGCTTGTTAACAGAGTGATTACCCATGTCAAACAGGCTTTCTACAAATGGAGAAGGACTACTATAATCAAAATGACTGAAAAATTGAATGTGTCAGAATAGGTGAGGATACTATCAGATGATCATTCTCCTTGCTAAAAAGGCATTTGATGCAAATATTTAGAAAACATTCCTGTTTCATCTTGGATTTAGATTAGCGTTTGCAATCATGTAGACACTGCCTGTTGAACTTTAGATTATCATAAGCTAATGAAAGCAAAGAATATTAAAGCTATACATTATAAACTTAGTGCTTCATTTTACAAATACATAGGAACGTTCATGCCCCAAATATCCTTTTGGCACATAACAAAAAATTAATACATTGAATTAGATAAGTGTCTATTACTCATTTAGTTATTGCTGTTAGGGGTGAATTAAAAGAACTTCCATTGACTTTTTTAGGGAAATGACATCCTTGGAATATTTTCTTTACATATAAGAAATAAAGTAAGTTATGTGACTGACGATCTTTAAAAAAAAAAAAAAAAACTATGCATATTCCAGACAGAAAAGTCTAGTAAATATTTCTGTGAATAATGAGACTTAGTTTAAAAGCAAATAAATTGTAAAATGGCAATACACCTTGAAAATTATTAATGTCCTAAAAGTGATAATTTCTTTTTGGCTTACAATGCCTTTTATTTTAATTTTGAATACTCCTCATTATGGGGAAAGCTGGCAAATGATCCCTTTTACTCTTTGACTATGTGGTGGGTTGCAAGACTACGGTATATGGAGAACATTGCCATTGAATAATGTATAGAAAGGAATTGATCTCTGCCTGCACCTAAAAGAAAGGGAAATAAAGAATAATGGGGAGTTAGGGATTACAGTGTGGCTTTGGCCTTATTATTTTACAGGGTGATGTACAGAACAAAAAAATTCTGTGGAGTTTGTGTGTCTGTGTGGTCCAGCTCCCAACTGTGGTCTGAGTCAACTGGTTTCATGCTGGAATGAGCTGCCTGTCTCATATTCATGGAAGAGGAAAAAAGCCCAACCCAGGAATATGGCACAACACTGTGTTGTGACATCTCTCAGGTCACACCAGCTGTGTTTTAAGGCAAGTGAAGTAGCATAAATTTCTTACAATGAAGGAATATTTTGACTTGTGGAAGGTAAAAAAGTTGTAGTTGAAATGAGCTGGAAAGGTCTGTTTGAGTGAATGTTTCAGAGTATCTGTTTTCTTCCTGAAACTATTAACATTGAAGAAATTTCCACAGACTCTATCCACTAGGTTCTGACATAATCTACTCCACATTCAGCTTTTTTTGCAGGAATTGCTTCAAATCCATATGATGTGTTTAGGTCAAAGACCTACCCGGAACAAAACTTTGCCATCATTAACAGCAGTGCAACTTCCACTGAAGCCACTGTGGCGTAGAAACGATTATTTTGCACTAATGAAATATCACTTGCCAATTTCTGAGGTTCTGCCCTCCTTCTTTATTGCTCCCCAACCAAGGCTTACATGCTTGATTTGACATATGAGAGACACTTAGCAGCACATGGTCCTCTCTCCAAGAATCCAAATGTGCATGCAATTTGTTGTCAGGAATAGATCTTGTCACCTCTTGCAAAGAGGTGCGAACCACTTTGATCGTCTCTGAAAAAATTAAAATAATAGAGCTTAAGGGAAATTGTACTTGCTTCCCATAAACTTTTCTATGCTTTTGTCCCTTTAAAATAATCCAGGAATGTAATAATGCTCCATATGACTTGCAGTGATGGTCATGAAAGCTTGATTCAAGAAGCTGCCTGTGAGTCCATTTACTTAGATGAAAGATCCACCATTAATCATTGACCCGTAACAGCCCCTATTGCTCTGATTTAACCTGTTGGATTTCAGAATATGCCTAGTTTACTGGCAATAAGAAACTGCAAAGTCGCCAGTCAGTCTGGCTTTTCCCTCCATCTTTCTCTCTAGAGTTTTCCTCTATATTAAAAAAAAAATTCTTACTAAAAAGTTAGAAGTGCATATAACTTCTGTAATAACTCTAGGGAATGCTGGGTATCAAGGACTGCCATTTTTGTAGCTTGTCTCCAATATTCTGTTTCATATCTGTTTTACAGCCACAGAGTTGGAAATCCAGAGGCTGTGGCTGAAAAAAGGTGATGAAAGCTTGGGCTTAAGAATAAAAGCCAAAAATTAAACAAAAGGAATGGCTCCTTACCACAAGTAGCTTTTCAGCTTAGAAATGAGGAGGTGCTGACCAGGGACACTGCTTTACCCAGCTCCTCACGTTGTTCAGGAATTAGGTGGTTTGTACTGCGTGAACCATCTATGTCTGGTCTTTCTAGGACTTCTTACGGTACTCACTATAGTAATATTTGGGAACTGGCAGAGGTTGGTGGTTCATTTCTGTGGCTAGATAAAAGCTGGACTGAGCCTTTTCTGTGCTGTAAGCAAACATGAATTTGGTTATGGCCAAGATGAGGAAAAAGTCCCATGAAAGGGAAACTAAGTGTTGCAGCAGAGTGAGATCTCAGCAGAAGATGGTAGGGGGGATGGGAAGGGTTGATGGGGACATGGTCTGGGAAGAATTAGCAGACGTGGAGTTGGGGGATAGCCCTGGGCTCTTGGAGGTGCAGAGTTGTAACTTTTGTTGCAATAATTTCCTTTTCTCCTTCCCACCATTAAGTCCAGCTGTCTCTTCTTCACCCTGTGATGGTAGGACAAGAGGGCACTGATGTACACCTAAGACCTACCAAGATGCTAGTGTGTGTCTCCAGCTTATGGGTCCTATGCCACTGCTTTCTTCACCATCCTCTTCAAGCAGGTGTGGCCGCTTTTGAGCCAGTGGCTGTGGATGAGGGCTGCACTTTTTCTTCCTCTGTCTTCCCCTGTCCCCTCCGCAGCTGGCTCATATTCTCCGTGGTGGCAGAGGCAGTCAGAGAAGGTCTGGCCCAGAAGTAAATCCCAGGATTTAAACTGCTCTGCCCCTGCCCAGAACTGGTCTTACAGAAATGGCACAAACATGGCTGCACTGAAATGCAATTCGGACTTCATTTGATATTTGCCCGGTGGCTAAAACACTACAGTAATGCAATGCAGTAAATTATATATATATGTTGATTGAGTCCCTTGCTTTCACATATTGCTTTGGTTTGTTTTTTAAGTAATGAAATATACATTGCTGATAAATGGTTTTCTTTTTGTTTTTCCCTTTTGAGGAGCAAATTAGATGCATCCACTAATTTCTCCACCACATTCCCAAGAATCCAAACTTTCTGTTTCTTCATGGTTGCTCATTAGTGCCTGCCTTGTTTCCATATGTACCCAGTACTTTAAAAAACAGCTTCTATCAACAAGCTCCATGGCCTGAACAGTCCACAGCCTAATCCCTTGCAGTTTGGGGTGGATTATGCAGCCTGTGGTTCACCGTTCCCAAGTTTTCCTGCTGCCACAAGGAGCTTGACAGGGTCCATGTCACATGCCAGGCTCCTGTTGCTCTTTAAAAGAGCTGTCTGCAAAAGTCTGTTTACTACATTTTTGAAGGTAAAGGCACACAGCCAAACTTGTACGTGGCTTTTATTACCAAGGGGTTTGTTTTTTAACTATTTAAGTTCTCTCTCATAACCTACTAATACCTAGTTGAGAGCTGACTGAATTAAAAAAAAAAATTTAAAAAATTGCCCATTAAATACAATGAGGGAGGAAAGAAGTTGACTAGTAAGAAAATCAACTTCGGGAGGCTTTGCAAAGGCAAAAAAGTCAGGACTGTAAATCAGAAGTGCTACTCAACCCACAGTAAGTCCCAAAGGGGCTGGAAGGAAAGAAGTTAAAATGGGTGCCCTGAAAGAGGAGAGATGAAGGCAGCACAGAAAGTACAGAAGAACATAGTAATTCAGAATAGAAAGAGCACCCCTGTATAGGCACCCTGAAGCCAAAAAAAAAAGGTTGAACGTACTGGGGAATGGAAAGTGGTGGAGAAATCTGAGATCAGCCAAATAACCTCTCTACAAAGTGTTTTCAATTTGACAACACTGTCATTCCTTGCCTATTGTGAGAAGCTGTCTGTGGTAATCTAAGGAAGAATATATGTGAGGAAGCTGTGCATGTGGTGTGTAAAAACCTGCTTTTCTCAAGAAGCTTCTTTCCGGCATGTGTTAAATAATGTATCACTGTGAGCAGCAGGAGGAGCTGTGGAATTCCACTGAGTGCAGCTGGGAAGATTTTTATGCTTCTAAAATCCAAAACCTTCTGAGCCTAGTAAACCCTCTTAAAGGTTTAATTTATTTGTTTTCTAAAATCATCCACAGCACACTATTTATCCATCACTGTCTCATGCTCTAGTTACAACTACCATGTAGCAACTGCTCTGGGAACTGCCAGCTACAGCTGGATTTACTAGCTTTGTTTTTAAACACAGAGGTGACTGAGCTGAGAGAAAATGCTTTTGCTTACTGTCATGCAATTCTTTCATAAGCTAATCATAGCACCAGGACATACTTTCATGATGTGGTGTATTCTAACTGTTTGGTACCAACAAGCTGTACCTCAAATAGAAAGAAAACATTGCATAGTGCTAAAATGTGGTTTTCTGATTTATATGTATATAAGGATGATCTGTAGGCATAGTCACTACAGACAGCAGGGCAGTAGTTTTCAAAGTCAGTGGCCTTTACACACTCTTTCAGTACGCTTAGAGTTAAGTCAATGTTACATTTAGGAACTCTTTGAAAATCCTGCTCTTTGTTTTCCTATGGGTGAAATAGTTGGTAAATGCATAGCTATTGGGATGTCTGTGGCAGATTTTCTTTCTATATTTTCTAGTGATTTTTTTAGCCCTGGTTGCTTTGTGTAGGAGGATGAGAGTGCAGAAAGATTAGACAATGCGTGATCATGTTATTGTCTGAAACAATCAGTATATATGTTTTCTGTAGTCACTGCTTCTTTTAAGCTTGCCAGCACTTATTATGCCTCAGGAAACATCATCTTGCTAAAGCGTACCCTTGTGTCATTGAATATAAAGCAGCAGAAAATATTCAAGAGAATATGCCTTTCAAGTCTGGTATATTTTAGAATTAGTGGGACAGGTTAGATCTGGAACTTTATCCATAACCATACTTTCTGTTAAGAGTGTTTTATCTTTTTTTTTTAATTTTAAAAATATGCCTGAGAATGCAGATTTGTTTAAGATTTAATTGGAGAGCTGACAAAACTAATTTTACTCTGAGATAATATATTAGATAAAAGTTCTGAACATTTGAAATGAGAAGGTTATGTTTGGAGCTTTCTTTGTGCTAAATTAAATTAGCATCCAATATCCTTGACAGTACAATTACTGCAAGGTCTAATCCAAGCATAACTGAGTCTAAAATTTATCAGGGAAAAACTATTTTCTTGCAGTAATTCATATATTCAGTCAAATATTTTTAAGAGTAACAGATATCAGACTAACATAAGTTTATCCCCTAATACTCAGTAGTTTCCTGTAGCAGAAATTCCACGTTTGTGTGTGAAGTTCTGTGTATGTACAGAGGTAGCAATTACAGGGATGGAGACTTGTTTGGAGGGAGAAGATGGAAAGGCACTTGGGTTGACAGGCATACAAATGTGTGCACACTTCACAAATACTTTAGAGTAAGACTCCAAAGAGCTTATCTGTTTGTCCATTACTCTGAAAGATGCTAACTGAGATTTTCACCTGACTAAAAATAAAATTTGTCCTCAAAGGACTGTGTTGATGTGGGAAAAGCAGCTATGCGGAAAGATGACACTCCGGAGGTTATGACCCATGAGATATTGTTATCCCTTGATTTGCTTTAAAATCTTTTTAAAGAAAATAAAAAAATCCTACAGAACACTGTGAGCATTAACAATATAAATGCCCTTACAGTTAATTACTTTGCTGGCTATTCCATAGTTTTACACTAAGATGAAACTGCAACATAAAATTTTTTTAATGTATTTAATTTATCATTGAAATATAATTACTTTTTTTTTTAGAAAGTAACAACAGAAGTACAAAGCTATATTTAAAACAGGCTTTGTGTGTCACCCCAAAATTTTCCCTGTTTCTCATTTTACTTGAAGACCTCTTAAATAATGGACTGTTTCTAGCAATTAATGATTCCCTCAGGTAAGTGAAAATGTAAATCATAGCTTGCTCAAACTTCTGTATTCTATAATTTGTCTCAGAGCTAAAGAATACTTCTCCTCTGTAAATATTTCAAAAGATTTAATGTTACAATAAAATCTACACTGCAATGTTATTGGCCTTAGAGATCTCATTTTAATCCTCTTGGTATTCCGTGCATTTACTTAAATTACTGTTTTACAGCTTCATTCTTATACCTGATGAATTCCAAGACATCTATTGCTAATCCATTTGGAAAATGTAAATCCACAGAGTATTCTCTTTAATCACGTTAAATTACTTGTACGTGAAAGTAGTTAATGGTAATTTAATTTAAATTAAATAAAAAAGACCAGAATATTTTTTAACTTTGTATTCATTTTCTGTACGTGAAGAATAACATACTGTAGGATCAGATGGAAATGGGTGTTTCTACCTTAACTAAAATATTGTATTTTCTTTATTTGCATTTGTGATTTAAAAACTAAAATTGTTTTCCCGTGAATGAGTTGATGGCTAGGGATGTTCTCAAATATACATTATAAGCAGGAATATATACAGAAAATATAATTGATGTTTAAGAAAAATAATTTGCATAAAAGACCTGATTCAACAAATTACATGAATCTAGTCAGGCAGTAGAGACTGGATACACCAAAAATAACCAATTCATTAAATTTCATGTAATAAATATTCTGAATAAACTTCTCATGAACAGCCCATAAACCAATAAATATTTATGGGAATTATTTAACCGGTGTAGAATAACAAGTAACTCAGAAAAAAAAAATTATACGTTGTGGATGAGTAACATGCAAAGGGAAAGGAGTTCATGTCACTGCATAAATTATTCATTGTGAATTATTCTCTTGTCTGTAAAGGCTAAGAAAGAAAAAAATTAGGCTTATTTTGCATATTTTGTTCACTGTTTTTTGAAGTACTTTCCAGTCATTAAACTAGTGTTAACCCCATTTCATAGCTGGATAAAGCTGAGGCACTTGGAATTTGTGACTTAGCTAAAGCCACAGATTAAGTCAAATGCTGGGATTAGAAACAGAATTGTGATTCCTGATTTAATTTTTTAATCTCTGCTCAGTAAATAATTCTTCCAGACTTCCACTGAAGGCAACAGGAAGATGAAGAGGCAAAGCTTTTGGCCCAAGCAGCAGGAATAAGAATGAGGTCAGCTCATACCTCATTCCTGGCCTTGCCACCGATTCATAAGGAGATTTCAATTCAGACTGATAAAGTCTATCTTTGGGTTATCATCTCTCTCCTCATGAATGGCATTCACAACCCATGTTGGTGGATTTAGGATGCTGAGAGTATCCTAAACCCCTGGGTGATGAGGTATGGTGGAGACCATCGTAGTCTTTCTGTTTAGGTTATTCTTCCTCCACCACCCCAGCTCTCTCATCTTTCTCCTGAGGAAGTGTGAGGAAGTGCTACTGGTGGTGGCATCCCCCCACCTACGGTGGGCATGAAGGGCAGCCTTACAGTAAGCAGGGAATTACAGGTGTCAGTGACCAGTGGGGTCACCTCCTATTCTTTAGATGCACCTACTGATGAAGCCAGTAGAGTCACTGCAGGAGGAAGGGGAGAGCTTTGTAATCTCCATATAACATCCATTGCCTCTAGCCTCCAGCACCCAATTAAAAGGATTGCTTTAGTGCCTGAGGGCTGAGTTGTACCAGACAGGCTGTTTTAAATACTTCAAGAGAATGATCATTACTTTCCCTAAGGCCTTGAGGCTGTAGATATCCTGTAAGTCAGCTCCTAGAAAGTGTGCACAATGGCTTGCTGTAGAAACCTACTTCATTTCTGCTCCATCATTTTCATTCATGTGCTGCCTGCTCATCCATTCCCCAGTGCAATCCTTGCTGCTCTGAATTCGCATGCCTAGTCCCCATCTTTCTTCAGGACTTCTTTAACTGACACACTCTTCCAACTCATCTTTGACTATTTTCTCCTGGTGCCTACTCCAGTGTAATCTGAATAGCCCCAGGCAGACAAACAAATCTCACTTGCCTCTTTGCTCAGACACTTCACCAATCTCCAGGCCAGGATATGTGTGAATCATCTTGGTACTTCCCTACTTGTGAAAGACCCTTGATGCTCATATGAGAACTTTTTGGTTTAGACCCACCTTACCACACAAACCTTAGTCTTAGGCATGACTACAGTGAGTCTTCTGCTTTCCCTGTACAGGACTCCTACAGCTAACAAGAAATGGGTGAATCTTGATAGCTCTTGAGCAAAGGTTTAGACAACCGTGTTGGCAGTGGGATGAATTTTCAGCAAAACATGCTTACATTTATACGTCTAGATATGGACTGGTGCGTTTAGGTGTGTGGTTAGTAGTCAGGCAGCAGCTTAGAGCAGGACTTAGCTCCATAATGCTCTCCTTGTAAACTTTTCCTTCCATGTTTGTATGGGTAATTTGGAACTTGTGGAGCACTCTGTCTTACAACTGATGGGTTCGAAGCCCTTGTGTGGTGCAGTGATTGGAACTGGTGTCCACAGAGCATGTGAGCACTTTAAACTCTCAGGCTTTTGGTTAAATGGGGTGCAGCTCACCCCTGCTTAGCTGTGTTTTCTTTGAAGCTGGGTGTGATCAATCACATGGAGATACTGAGGATATGCCTTTCAGTGAATTAAAAGCAGAGCTTTCTCATTTGCCAAGACCTGAGCAATCCTACACAAAAGCAGGAGCGGCTATAAAATCCTCCTATTCACTGCAAAGTTGGCATTTAGGGGATACAAAATGAGGTAAGAGATTAAGAATCTGTAAGTCACTATCATTATTTTTCTTAAAGGGCTGCTCTCAAATTCTATGTGATTTGATTATTTGTCTCCACTATTTTTTCTAATTGCTACAAGTTAACGTGTGGGCTTTATTTTTCTGTGGTTGTATTCAGTTTCACTTTTCAATTTGAATTAACAGCCCTAGTTTTCTAAGAATGTGTTTTAAGAAAATTTAAGAAAATCTTAAGAAAATTCAGGGGAAGTTGTGCCTTCTTACCTCAAAGACAGGCATAATCAACCTGAAATCTTGCAAATTTTAAAATGAAACACTTAAAAAGCAGTATAGTATGGCATTCCTACCTTTTGTTAGGCTTGTGGGATCGCAATAAATGTGTTGTCTCTCCTATTTTGCTCTTGAAAGATCCCCCCGACATCAGGAAAAAACTGACCAACTCGGAGACGCTCCAGGTGAAATTTTAAAGAAGTATGTGTAAAGAACTGTCAAACCCCAAAAAGTAAATTGAGAAAGCAGTTTGCTGTCCTTCTGCTTGTAGTCCAGAAAAAATTTTCTTCCACATAACTGCTTCTGTTTGATCACATATATTCCAGTCTGGATAAAATGGAGAGAAGAGAACAATCCATAGCTAACTAATTGAATCTGATCTTAAACTGTTCTATTTTCTCCAGTGTACATTCTACTTTGCTTCTTATATCTTGCCTATTGCTGTGGCATATGAGTACATTTGTTAAGCCTTTTAAATAAATAAATAATGAAAAACCCACAAAGCCCTGAGGAATCATGGAGAAATTGCTTTTCATGGAGCACTTGTTTATACAATGATGTGGAGTTTTGCTGCATAGTTGTGGGTGGTTTGGATACTAGTTATAGTGGGCTGCCTAGAAAAATCTGTATATGAATAAACCATGTAGACTTCTGTTGTGGTAAGTATTTAGATGCTTAAATACCTCTAAGTAATATATGAAGCTTGTATATCCCTCAATGGCCCCAGGTGAGCATGCTTCCGAAGGGTACTTTGCTTGTCACTCTTTGTTTTCCTTGTTTTACTGCGAACAGTGATGCAGATTCTGATGTACATAAGAACTACAGGGAAAGAGCAGATGGCTGTAGAAAAAAGCACTGGGAATTGAAGAATGCAAAAGAAAAGGAGTAAAATGGAAAAGTAGAATATCTGAAGATGAATGAGAAAGGAAGGGTGTAATAATACAAGGTGTTTATTACAGCACTGTCCCTCTGACTGTTGTAGCTTTGAGGAGGTTATTTGCATCTGCAGAGAGGTCGTTCTACCATTCATCCCATGTGGGATCTTTTATTTGACTTTGAAACTTAGAAGAAGCCCTGGGTTGTTGAGAAAACTGGTGGTAGAGATAAAAATAGGTTGAACAATATCCTTGCCCTCGAATTCAGTTTAAATAAAGATGAGACTACTGGCTTTAAAGACTATAGGAATTTACCCCATTGTAGCGCCCATGTTCTTCCCATGCTCAGAGCTCTGTCAGGCCCTCCAGGCCCTGTATCTTACTCCTGAGAGCGCTCAGAAGGGTCCATTGCCAAAGACTTGAGTCTCAGTTATTGCCTGCAAGTCTTTTGCACTTCACAGCACTGAACCTCATGGGGTTAATTTCCCTCTCCCTCTGTCCTCTTCATTTAAGTTTGGGGAAAAAAATCACTTTTGATAATTTACTTTTTTTCTGCACTCAGACACAGTAAAATGTTCCTAATGACACATTGAAGGAGAATTTTTAAGTAGCGTTACGGATAGCTGTAAATGCAAGGGTTCGTGTAAATATACTAATACTTCTACAAGGAGAGCCTTTTTCTCTCTCTTTTTCTTTTTTCAAAGAGCAGAAGGAAGGAAGGAAGCCCCTGAACTCCGGCTCTACAGGAGGAAGCATCTCCTGCTCCCCCCGACAGCGCTCCCTCCGCGGCGCCTCGCCGCCCGTCCCCGCTGGGTGGCAGTGCTCGGCCGCCCGCGGCGCGGCGGCTCCCGGCGGCGCGGCGGCTCCCGGCGGCGCGGCGGCTCCCGGCGGCGCGGCGGCTCCCGGCGGCGCGGCGGCTCCCGGCGGCGCGGCGGCTCCCGGCGGCGCGGCGGCTCCCGGCCGCCCCCGGGCACGGCGGCTCCCTGCGCTGGTCCCGGCGGGGGGACAGCTTTGCACCATGCTCCTGCAACCCCAGAGTATTTCTTAGGAAATACTTGTTTTGGGTTAAAGCGCATTTTCGTGGATTTTTAAGGACAGGAAGGATTTTGGTGACCTTTTCCATAGCACTGCCTCTATGATTTGCCAGGTGCCTCTCTCCTCAAGGGCATAACCAGAGCCAGAGTACAGCATATCTTCTAGGACAACATCAAGTTTCACATCAAGATTCCTCATGACGGAGCATCAATAAGATCCCTATGTAAATGGTGTCTGTGTTTAATCACCATTTTTCTCCAAAAAAAAGTTTACACGTCTCCTTGGGAGACAGGTTATTAATGTATGCATTCTCCCTTCAAGAGCACTATAGAGTATTTGGGAATTAGAAGAAATCTAGCTACCCTAAAGCACCCAACCGTATTAACAGCACTTCTCACTCATACAGTTTTTATTTAAGAGACCTCAGAATATCTCAATGGCAAGTTTCCCAACAGAGGATGCTGTCAGCCTATAATTTTTACTTTATGGACCCATTAACAAAACCTGACAGCTAAATTATAGGTTCCACCTCTGGTCACCCCAATAGTATTTGTGAGTGGGCATGAATGACTGCAGGCGTTTTATTTGTGGATCCAGATGATCTCTTTGGCTTCAAATACATATTGAAATGAATATGCACAGCAAACAGAAATGTCTGCTTTTTGAACAGACATACAGAAAATGGAGAGTCTGTGCAGCCACAACAGAATTTCAAAGCACAGTGTCCCAGCATGAAAAACATATTTTGTGAATCAGTACAGTTTGGTTTTAATTCACTCGAATCCACAGAGCTATCCAGTTTACAATGACTGGTGGTCTGGCCTCTTTTGCTATCTGTCCTTCATCAAGTTTTTTAGGAGCATTGAAAATATACATAAACCAGACAAGGCACTTACTAGTGTAAAGTAAGACAGCCAGGGACTGCTGCAGCCACAAACAAAATAGCTGAGTGCCTGGAGCAGAACAGGGAGGGACAAAATAGCTAAGAGACTGATGAGGAGAGAGGAGGGGGAAACTGCATTGGTGCTGCTGCATCAAGAATTCATCCAGTGTCTGAGATGCAAAAGGGAGTGTCCCTGCCTTCACTCAGGTGGATATGTAGGTTAGGTTCATTGGAATACACAGTGAATTCCTTTTTATATGAGAATGATGCAGTCAATAGTGGATACAGCCTAAGTGTCCATATTTGAGTGTCAAAGCAGATCCCCAAATGCCTACATAGATTGCCTAAATAAAACTTACTTTCAGAAATAGAGAACAACTCTGCCTTCTGTTGGTTTTCCAGATGAGCTACAGAACTCAGTATTTTTAATAACACTGCTAGCATGTGAATAAAAAAATATGGGTTTAGTTATTGATGCTTAGAGAGCTAAGTTTTAACGTTTGGTTTTATTCTCAGAGTAGAATCAAAATCACAGAATCACAGAATCACTATGGTTGGAAAAGACCTGTAAGATCATCAAGTCCAACCATCAACCCAACACCACCATGCCCACTAAACCATGTCCCGCAATGCCACGTCCACACGTTCCTTGAACACCTCCAGTGACGGTGACTCCACCCCCTCCCTGGGCAGCCTGTTCCAGTGTTTCACCACTCTCTCAGTAAAGAAATTTTTCCTCATATACAGCCTAGACCTCCCCTGGCGCAACTTGAGGCCATTTCCTCTAGTCCTATCACTTGTCACTTGGGAGAAGAGACCAACACCCACCTCTCTGCAACCCCCTTTCAGGTAGTTGTAGAGAGCGATGAGGTCTCCCTTCAGCCTTCTCTTCTCCAGACTGAACAACCCCAGTTCCCTCAGCCACTCCTCATCAGACTTGTGCTCCAGACCCCTCACCAGCTTCGTTGCCCTTCTCTGGACACGCTCCAGCACCTCAGTGCTGTAGTGAGGGGCCCAAAACTGAACACAGTGTTCGAGGTGGGGCCTCACCAGCGCTGAGTACAGGGGCACGATCACCTCCCTACTGCTGCTGGCCACACTATTTCTGATACAGGCCACGATGCTGTTGGCCTTCTTGGCCACCTGGGCACACTGCTGGCTCATATTCAGCCAGCTGTCAACCAGCAGCCCCAGGTCCTTTTCTGCAGGGCAGCTTTCCAGCCACTCGTCCCCAAGCCTGTAGTGTTGCATGGGGTTGTTCAGAGTACAGTATTTTTACTCCTGCAAAGTGTTAGACAGAAAGTTGCAACCTTTTATGTATAGTGAGATTTGTCTTTAGTTAACTGACATTAATCAGATCAACCCATCTCTTGTCTAATGTAGCAGTACAATGTTTGTGTATAAGACTCTGGGTTTTGTTTTCAGTCTATCTTCAATACACTAGAAATTTGGTAAATCACTTGGTACAGATGCTGGGTTGTCTAAACTAGGTATAATTAATCATTTAAAGAACAACCCTCTTTCTCTGTTTAATTCACAATCTTGAACTTAATGGTAACTTTGAAACAGTAATTACATGACTTGCAAAGAGATTATTCATCTTTTGACTTGGCCCTAAATTGTTTATCATGTTCCATTTTCCTAAGCAGTCTTCTCTGTCATGGGAAAAAATTACTGTGTTGTGATAACAAAAGACATTACAGCTAACTGAGTCCCCCTCATCTTTTTTCCTCATGAGTCGGCTTCTGCAAAGTAATTATGAATCCACTTTGGTTTGATAACATTGCATTACAAAAAATTGTCTTTGGTAGGGTTACTTTCAATTTCCAGCAGCAGAACTGAGTTCAGCAGCCAAACCCAGGGGAGTATTTATCACTAGTAAACTTGTCCGAGGAATTTCCGTGGCTCCTGGGTTTGGCCCTGCCAGTGCTGCAGACTGTGCCCTTTTGAATGGTAGTGGTACGCACTGTCCAGAACGTGGCTGATCTTTAGAACATAAACCATTTTGTGGCGTATTATGAAGAAGAACAAATGGGAGGCAATCTTTGGGAGGCTCAACGCTGGCGACTGCTCATCAAAACAATTCTATTATAAAAAATGCAATAAGCTTAAATAATAAAAGTAGAAAAATAGTTATTTCCACTCACTTCAATAAGGCCCTGAGCATAACATTTTGTCTGTAAGTATTGATGTTTTATCTTCTGTCTTGAAAAATATCCTCTTCTAATATTAGTCATCACATGGACTATTTTCTTTATATTTAAACTGAGAAATTAATTACTACTGCAGCTGTACTTTTATGAGCAGCATCAGTAATTATTAGCATTCCTGTAGATGGTTTTCTTCTCACAGAGTTCTACAAAACTGAACATATTTGCATTGGAAATTGGTTAGCTATTCCATTTTTTTCATTTTCAAGTGGGCTGATCATGTAGGGTCTCACTTCTCGTGCCCCGCAGGTGAGCTGCTGTTCGTTGGTATGGGTGATATAATCAGTCACTTAGTTGCTGCTGCACTGACATACTGGCCTGAATTCTTCTACGGCAGAATTACAGCTGTGTGGAGTTTGACACAGTTAACATCCAATTTACCTCTAGATAATATAATACCTCCAGACAGATTCGCTTTCCTTCCTGCAACTCCAGCAAAGCTCTTTCACATAAGGGACGCAAGAATAATCCTTAATCTCTCTCCATCACTTTGTCCTTTCAATTTCTCTCAAACTTCCCTTTACATGAATTTACAGAGCCTGAAAGTACGAAATTTTCGTCTTGAGTAAAGGCTACAGCATTTGCTGTAAAAGAAGACTGACTGAATCCATTTCCATGGGAAAGTATGTATCCGGTAGTACATTATTCCACATTATACTGTTCTCTCTATCAATTCTTTACTTTCCCGTAAGAAGGAATAAAAGTTTTCATAGATTGACAGTAAAAATAACTAGTCTGTGTTTTTGAAGTAGGACAAGTCTGTGGTTGATGACTTTTTCTTTTTTTATATAGCTTCTCAATATTCTATAAGCATCTATCTCTAAGTGAAGGCAGAGTACATAAAGAAAGTTCTTTCTAGGCCTCAGGGCAAACGCAAAGCATTCAGGTTGGATTTGGCTTCGGATTCATCCTCTAAAGCTCAGTGCATACTAAAATCTCCCAAAGACACCAAGGTTTTTTGGGTTTTTTTCTGCTTTATTTTCCTTGGCAACTAAAATGCATTTTACATAACCACATTATGTGCTTCACAGTAATATATGAGATTTCATAAATGATACAAATGGCCTCATACAAATTCAAAACAGCACAAGAGTCAATAAACTTGTATTGCAAGAACTCCAGACCGCAGCAGGGAAATGTCTGAGCCTTTCAAAATTGGTTCATTTTTTCCTTTAGAAAAAAAAAAAAAAGCCCTTTCCTCTAACTCCCCTTAAACACTCAAATTTGGGTATATTCAATTTCTTCACTGAATGAGTTTCCTAGCTTTTTTTTGGGATATCTTAATCAGATTATCTTTTCCCCTTGTTTAACATTATTACTTATACACGTAAATATCCAAATAGATCTGAAATTGATTTTATAGGGCAAGAGATATGCTATAAAGCATATTATTGAGGAGGGTACAGGCTTTGGCCCTACTGGTCTGCAAATATTTTATGGGGAAATATTCAAACCTAATTAATGTAATCCAAGTTGTGCTGAAAGAAAATCTTTGTCCCATGATCATATTTATTATAGGTATACATTACTGAATTATCTTCATCTTTATCTTTGATGGCCCAATTGTCAATAAGGTGCTGGGTGGCCTGTTTGTTACAACTTCTGTTTAAAAAAATATAAATCCAGTTGTAGTTCAGAATATATTTGTACTACGGTTGAAAAATTTGTACTGCTTTGTTTTTCTGAATGTTTTTTCGTAACTTTCATCCAGAAGCTGGTTCATTTGAGTTTTATCCTCTTTTGTGTTCATCTTGGCTCTCCTGCTATTCATTGTGTTCCAAGTGACTGCGTTCTTAGAAAAGGCCTCCTAAATATGAGAAAACTAGATCTTTTTCTTACTGACTCACTTTAGAACTGTACATAAGAAACACGTGACATTTTGTGGCCTGATCCTGTGCCTAAAGTGGTAATGAAAAGACTCTTATTAGCCTCAACAAGCGTTGGATCATGGTCTTCAGTTCCTTGGTTTTAGCCTTCATAAAGCAGCCTGAAGTCAAGCTGTAATTTTACTTAATTGAGCCGTTTAAAAACTGGTAAGCCCCACATTCTTCCTTTTATTCCAGATCCCACATATGTGTAATTTGATAATTTTTTTCTTTCTAAATAAATAATTAAGAGTAATAATAATATTTTTTTGACAAAATCATACTGAAAAGTTAAGTATTTATCATTTTTCATTTGAAAGGAAATGAAAGTAAACGTTGGTGAACAATGCTCTCAGTGGCAATCAGTGCTGTACGTGAGAAAGAAAGGGGTGGAAGTAACTTATATCAGTCTCAGTTTTTCAGATCTGATGAAAATATCTGAAAATTTTTTGACAAACACTCTTTATCTGTGAATATCCCAGGCTTGAATAAAGGAGAGGCAAATGAAACGTATAGGACCAGTTGTCTAAACCATCCAGGTAGTATTTGGTTTATCTTTTGATTTATTATTCTGAGGCAGAAGGGTTGTAAAAGCCCCAGGACTTCTGTTATTTTTTCTAAATTTTCCTTAAACAGAGCTGCTGAGTGAGGGGTAAACGAGACATTTCTTTGTCTGGAAGTAACGAGTGTATCAAGCACTGTCCATTGTTTCAATTTGCTCATCGGGCTGCCCCAAATTCCACCTAGGCCTCTTCATTTCAAGTGCACTGTCTTCTTTAAGATATATTTTCTGAAGCAGCTGGAAAATAAAGGTTGGTCACGAGTTTACCAAAAGGAAGGTGCAAATGCAGGTGAACATCATAAAAAATTCAGACAAAATATTAAATCAAATCATCAGATTCTCAGGAGATTCTGTTTCTTTTTGGCACTACCTTTAGCTTCGCCTGTCGTTACCTCCTTATTCAACCTTCTTTGCTAATCTCTGACTTGCTGAGCTTTGTCACAATAGGTGTATGGCTCTGCAGCACGTGCCTTTGCTAACATCCAAGCAGACAGCATGACATTTTCTTTGACTAGCGTAAGATGAAGAAAATTCAAAGCCTAGTACTTCTACAGAAAAATCTGCCTTTTGGTCAGGTTAGTAAGGAATGAAATTTGTCTAGGCACTTGGAAGAAATGGAAGGAGAGAGAGAGAGAATATATAAGCTTGACATTCAAATGAATTCAAGCAAGCTAATTCCTTTTAGAAACTCTTTACCACAAGGTGCAATTGTGCTGAACTGGACCGAAAGAAAACCCTTTGCAAAATTATTTTGCTGCTACTAAAGAATTTCAGTGTGTGCTGTAATGCTTCATATTTTACTAGCATACTCATTTTTGTTATAGCAGCAAAAATACAGACATTTCAAAGCAATTTTATTCCTGACATTTTATATATATTTATATCTGTATGTGTATGGATGTGTGTATTCAATGCAGTATTGAAATGCTGCTAGGAGACCAGCTATGGAATTGAATACACTAACATACAGGCATGCCCTTTGAAGGTGCGAAAGGTAATTCAGCAGTACCATGCAACTCTGGCATAGCAATGTCAATTATATGATAACTTTTTAAGAAGTAAGTCTCTTTTTTTTTAGTACTTCAAGATATTTCATTTTTCCACTTAATACATGCAGTTTTCTGACTGAATCTGCTAGCCTTTCAACTCCAAAAAGGCCATTTAGATGTTTCATGAGATATTTTATGCAATTAGGGAGCTTGCAGTTATTGCTTTCCAAATACCACAGAACATTTTGCATGCTGGGTTCCTGCTTGCCCTGTTGCTGCTCTGCATGTCTCCGACACGAGCGCAGAATTCTCTCCCAGGTGTTTGCAGCCCCACACTCCTCTTCACTCTCAGGATAGAAATGGAGATTTAATGAAAGGAAGTTGCCCAAAAGGGCTTGGAGGGGCTGGTCCTTTGACAATAATGACAATATTGATCCTTTAAGGTCAATAACAGCAATGTTTTTTCCTCTGTATAACTTCAACAAATTGTATCGCAGTTTTATTTCTGGCACTGTGGCATCGTTTTTGATTTGAAACCTAATTTAATTAAAAAGCCAAAAGGGTGTTTCTTGGAAAGCTGGATTGGACTCGCAAACCTTTTTTTACTGAGATAAAAACTGAGAGAAGACAGATTTATGCATGCATTTAGACCAGCTAAAATACAGATTAGGGTATTTAATACAGTTTGCAAAGTACCACTCTGCCGGTAATTTTCTAATACTCATCAGATACTTATGAGGTTTTTTAGTTACCAGCTTACCTTTTTATTTATTTTGTAATACTATTTTTACATTAAATACATATGATTTTTAAGTCTCATGGTTAACCAGGACAGAAGCTTTGCAGTTAAAGGAAACAAGACACAACAGACAATTTTATAATCTGCGAGCATGTTCCTGCAAGACAAAGCATGTGAATAACTTCTGAAGTTAATTGGCTTATTCACATAATTAAAGTGACTTAGGTGCTTAAGCTTTGCAAGATTAGATTTGCCAGTGGTGATAGTCATTATAATAACTATTGAAGGCAGATCAGTTGAGAAGTGGAACAATAAAAAGTGAAATGACTCCGTAATGGTGTTTATTATGCAGTGTATTAAACCAATGACCACTGCTGGGTTACTTTAAACAAGGGTGTACTAAAATGAGTTCACAGGATTACTGAAAGGAATATTAAATTGCTGTTATAGGTCTTCATTTGTGCTAAATTGTTTCTTAGAAAAACTGGGAAAGAATGAGCAGATCTGAGGCATTTTTCTATTCATTTTTATATTGTAGAATGACTTTTGCTTTGTTTGATATGATTGGTTTGATAAGCCTATATTATTTTTTCTGTTATTTTTTCAATATTAAATTCTGTCTGTAGATGGCACTAACTTCTTGCTGTTTCAGAGAATCCAGGAAATTGCTTCTTGACATACCCAAACCATTTCTTGGCAGTTTGTATCCCATAATACAGCAGTAAGAGCATAAAATGACTGGTTTGTAATTTGCTTTAAAAACATAAAAAAATTACTTTTTTTTTTTTTTAAGATTATAATGACTGTCAATGGAAAAGAGGATCAGAATGTCAGCTGTAGATTTGTAAAAAATATTTTTAATGTCTTTCATACATTTAAAGACTCCACATTTTGAAATGAGTGAAATCCACTTAAAAAAAAGGAATCAGAATGCTGTAAAATATAGTCTTGTGCTGGCAGTGCAAATGTAATAATAGAAAATCATGATCCAAATACTTTCTTTTCAAAATTTAGATTACATCATCATATATCTGTTCTGTTTCTATTTCTCCATTTATTAGATGAAAAAAGCAGTATGGTTTCTGTATTAGACAGTCTGGAAAATGGTATTGAGATGCTTACTTCAACACAGTTCTGAAGTTAGTGTGTTTATGCATGTAAGACTAAGCATATATCTAAGCATTAAGATATGGTCTTTATAAATTGTATGCAATAAATAACAAATATCAGGCATTTTAAATACTTTTCACAGTTATGAAGCACTATGACACTGTAATTCACGTCATTAGCACACTGATTTCTGCTATTAATCCCAATTTAATTTAAGTCTGTTTATGTGAATCAGAGTAGAATGAGGCACAGAGCTCTCAAGTTATCATCTTTTTATTGCAAACACAGTTACAGATTCAGAAATAATCTTTCTTGTTTTGGAAATTATTAATAATAAACAGGAATGCTATTTATTTCTTGACATTTGATAAAATCCTTGCATATCATTCCTTTTATCTAATCTGAAAGGATCACAAACTGGCCAATAACATTCAATTTAAGCATGTGCTGCCCATGTCAGGTTGTTACCTTAAATAAAAATTTTTTTATGAAAACAAAGAAAAAGGAGAAAAGAAAAAGTGATTTCCTCTATGTCTCTAAAATTATTCTAGCACTGACTTTTATTTCCAAAAAATACTGTTTAATTCAATATTCTCCCACCACTTTTTGTGTGAGGTAACGAAACCAATCCTCCCTGAACTCTTGTAAAATAGGGTGTAGAAAACTTGTTATAGTTAATATTCAGGAAAAAAGACCTCACTACTCACACATTACTAACCTCTTGTGGTTCTGAATTGCAATAAACAGCTGTGGTTGGGAATATAAGACCCAGGCTTCTTCAGTATAGACTATAGTGTATTTCTGGCAAAGCAAAGCTATTAAGAACTAATGCAAAAGAAAATATAGTGAAAATGCACATTTGTGTGCTGACGTAGAGACCTCCAAGACATATCATGCATACAAAGAAAGTTCATGTCATATATATTTTTTCATAATTTAACCAAAATATCTGTTTATGCAACCTGCTCATCCTTATTAGGAATACAGCCTCCAAAACAGCCCACATGCAGGCCACACTGAAATTTCAAATCCAGATGTTTTGTACATAAAATTTGGAGATCGTATCTATCCCTTCTGCCTTCAGCTATGGTTTAAGGAAACACACCGTGATAGAACTTCAATTGAAAGCCTATTGCTTCCCATGTAAGCTTTTTTAGAACTCTTTCAATATGATATTACATTATTTAATGTTTCGTTTTCAGGTCAGAAACTTCAATAATGCCGTTTGCTTTAATATTCCAGTAGGAAGAACTACGACAAATGAATAATTGTTAAGCATTAAAATAATTCAAATGATAGTGAGCCAGAGAACAAAGGGGCATAGAGCTGATTAGCAAAGAAAGTCTTTGGGATCAGGAAGTACTGGGCTACCTCAAGAACTGTTAAAAGCAAAAAAAACCAAACAAAAGTTTATTTAGACTTTTCCAGGAAATGAACATGAGCATCAAGAGATCTTTTATCCACGGAGGTAAAAAGAGAACAAGAAAAGAAGTGGGACAACTCAACAATGAAGATGGAGTCAAGATTGAAAAGAACCTAATGCTGTCCCAAGAAGTGGAGAAATTCTGCCTCAAATTAAGGATGATGATAGAAATGGTACAAAGGCAGAATGGCTGGTGGAAAAGAGATGGAAATAAAAACTTTGAGGAGGAACTAAGGTGCAGAGCTTAAGGAACTTAAACAGGGAAGTGATGAGCAGATATCTCCATCCCAGAAGACTGAAAGATTTAGCACATGAAACCACGTCAGTCTCCAAGGGCTTTAAATAACTCTAGTCATTTAAATAAATTGGTACCATGTAACTGAAACATAACAAAGAGAGCATTTGTGTTAAAAGCAAGGTGAGGAAGCCATCAAGGCACTGCAGACCCATTAGTCTAAACTCAGTAAATACAGGCTACAGTTTAAATGAAAGAATCTTTAAGGATATAAATGAAAAAAATGGAGATAAACTACGTTATGGATTTACCAGGTTAAGCTGATGAGTATCCTTGGTAAAAATTATTTTCTACTTCACAGAAATGCTGATCTGAACCTAAGCCTGAACTTCATACAATAATACGAAATAAATATTTAAGGACAGCACGGAGATACAGATTAGCTGACAAACAAGAAGGACAATGAATTGTGACAATGAGGAACTATTAGGCTCATGGAGTTCCTTGAAGTTCATTTTTGGTACTGATCTTATGCAATATTTTCAAAAGTGAAATTGGTATGAGAAGTAAGTTTAATTAAACTTGCTGATGTTCAGGAACGCATCTAAGTTACAAACAGGACTAGAATATTGATGATGGTAAAGACTGGAGAGATGAAGACCAGCATTGTGAGACAAGGTATTTGGAAAGCAGTTTTTGGCATAAACTGAGGGCTCCTGAGTCATATAAGACAGAGTAGAGGAAACTTGCTGTATTGGTTGTTAAATGGATGGAGGTAACCTTTTTTTATGTCCTATGGACACAAAAAGAGATTTGGTGCTACAAAATATCAGGTAAAGTATGTCTAGTATTCAGTGTATGAGGCCTCAGAAATGGCATCTGTAATACTGTATACTCTTTTCATACTGAGATATATACACTAAACTGGAACAAATACCAGGAGGGACTGCTAGATAACTGTGAGGAATGCAGTAACGATCATTAGTTACTATCTAATTAGTTACTAACTACATTAGTTAATTATCTAACTTAATTTCCTTAGCATAGGGTACCTGAAATTATAAAGCTGTTCTTGATAACATGTTTAGGAGAAAAAACAAGAGGAGAAGTGATTTAAAAAAGAGCACATATTAACACAAAACCTAACAGAATTTACTTTGCCATCATGTATTTACTGTGGAAGTTATAAGAAGGTTTTCAGTCATCACTGCAGAAAAATTATAGAACACCTTTTCAACAGATACTGTGGACAAAAATCCTAAAGCACTTTAGAATGGACCTTTGAAGGTTTATAACAGGTTATATTACAAGTAATTAACCATGGTGGACTGAATTTGATGACCCAGGAAACCTCTTCCTTCTGTATGCTGATATGCTGAGTAATCTATATGTATGCTTTTCCTCAAGGTCCACCGAATTTAGTCATGTATATGCATGGGAATACCCCCTCTCTGTTCAGTAAAGCACCTAAGACTGTTATTTTTTCACAGAATCACAGAATCATTAAGGTTGGAAAAGACCTGTAAGATCATCAAGGCCAACCACCAACCAACACCACCATGCCCACTAAACCACCTCCCTCAATGCCACGTCCACACATTCCTTGAACACCTCCAGTGACGGTGACTCCACCACCTCCCTGGGCAGCCTGTTCCAGTGTTTCACCACTCTCTCAGTAAAGAAATTTTTCCTCATATCCAATCTAAACCTCCCCTGGTGCAACTTGAGGCCATTTCCTCTAGTCCTGTCGCTAGTCACTTGGGAGAAGAGACCAACACCCACCTCTCTGCAACCCCCTTTCAGGTAATTGTAGAGAGCGATGAGGTCTCCCCTCAGCCTCCTCTTCTCCAGACTGAACAACCCCAGTTCCCTCAGCCGCTCCTCATAAGACTTGTGCTCCAGACCCCTCACCAGCTTCGTTGCCCTTCTCTGGACACACTCCAGCACCTCAATGTCCTTCTTGTAGTGAGGGGCCCAAAACTGAACACAGTGTTCGAGGTGCGGCCTCACCAGCGCCGAGTACAGGGGCACGATCACCTCCCTGCTCCTGCTGGCCACACTGTTTCTGATACAGGCCACGATGCCGTTGGCCTTCTTGGCCACCTGGGCACACTGCTGGCTCATATTCAGCCGGCTGTCAATCAACACCCCCAGGTCCTTTTCTGCAGGGCAGCTTTCCAGCCACTCGTCCCCAAGCCTGTAGCGTTGCATGGGGTTTTTGTGACCCAAGTGCAGGACCCGGCACTTAGCCTTGTTGAACCTCATCCAATTGGCCTGGGCCCATTGATCCAGCCTGTCCAGATCCCTCTGCAGAGCCTTCCTACCCTCAAGCACATCAACACTCCCACCCAACTTGGTGTTGTCTGCAAACTTGCTGAGGGAGCACTCAATCCCTTCATCCAGATCATCGATAAAGATATTAAACAAGATCAGCCCCAAAACTGAGCCCTGGGGGACTCCGCTTGTGACCGGCCGCCAACTGGATTTGACTCCATTCACCACAACTCTCTGGGCTCGGCCATCCAGCCAGTTTTTCACCCAGCGAAGAGTGCCCCTGTCTAAGCCATGAGCCGCCAGCTTCTCCAGGAGAATACTGTGGGAGACAGTGTCGAAGGCTTTACTAAAGTCCAGGTAGACAACACCCACAGCCTTTCCCTCATCCACCAGGCAGGTAACCTGGTCATAGAAGGAGATCAGGTTGGTCAAGCAGGACCTGCCTTTCGTGAACCCGTGCTGGCTGGGCCTGATCCCTTGGTTGTCCTGCACGTGCCCTGAGAGTGCCCTGAAGATGAACCTCTCCGTAATCTTCCCCAGCACCGAGGTCAGGCTGACAGGCCTGTAGTCCCCGGATCCTCCTTCCGACCCTTCTTGTAGATGGGCGTCACGTTGGCAAGCCTCCAGTCATCCGGGACCTCCCCCGTTAACCAGGACTGTTGATAAATGATGGAGAGGGGCTTGGCAAGCTCCTCCGCCAGCTCCCTCAGTACCCTTGGGTGGATGCCATCAGGCCCCATAGACTTGTGAGTGTCCAGGTGGCATAGCAGGTCTTTAATGCTTCCTCCTGGATCATGGGGAGTTTATTTTGCTCTCCATCCTTGTCTTCCAGCTCAGGGAGCTGGATTCCCTGAGGATACCTGTGTGGTTGTTAAAGACTGAGGTGAAGAAGGCATTAAGTACCTCAGCCTTTTCCTCATCCTTTATGATGATGTTCCCTCCTGCATCCAGTAAAGGATGGAGATTCTCCTTGGCTCTCTTTTTGGTGTTAATGCTTTTGCAAAAAAAAATTTTTTTATCCCTTATGACCGTGGCCATATTGAGCTCTAGCTGGGCTTTTGCCTTTCTAATTCCCTCTCTGCATGACCTAACAAGGTCCTTGTATTCTTCTTCAGTTGTCTGCTCCTTCTTCCAAAGGTGATAAACTCTCCTTTTTTTCCTGAGTCCCAGCAAAAGCTCCCCATCCAGCCAGGCCGGTTGTGTTCCCCGCTGGCTCTTCTTATGGCACATGGGGACTGCCTGCTCCTGCGCCTTTAAGATTTCCTCTTGAAGAAGGTCCAGCCTTCCTGGACTCCTTTGCGGTTCAGGACCATCTCCCAGGGGACCCTGTCAACCAGTGTCCTGAACAGGCTGAACTCTGCTTTCCGGAATGATGCGTGATGAAGTCCAATTAATTTCAAATGCTTTTCAACAGAACTTATAGCGAGGTTTCAATGCCAGCTCCTCCTGTGCCTGCATGCATGCACACTAAACGTACACAAACATCATTCCTACAAATCCTGAAAAAAATTATAGATGATGCTACTAAAATGTCAAAAAAGTAAATTTAAACTATTTTCAAAACAATGAGAAATATCAGTGAGTGTGAGTCGTATCACAAAAATATTTATTGAAAGTGTAAAGGAAATATCCAAAACTTTTGTGGTGCTGTAAACACAATTCAGTTTATCTTGCTGAATTTTTATTTTCAAGAGATAGGAACACTGTGTTCCAGGCCACTTTCTTTTGTGTTTCTTTGGGTGTAATTAGATAGTTCTCTATTTTTCAGAAGAAAATAATAATTTGAAATAATGTTCGTGAAAGACACAGTGCTGCTAATGTGTTCTCAGAACCTGAAGCATGTATTGATAAAATGGAAATGCTCTGGGGAAAATTTATTTCACTTGCAATTCATTTGGTTCCTGCCATAATTGGACAAAGGAGTTGAGTAGCTGCCAGAGAAAATGAGAAGTTGAGCACTCAATCACCACCCCTGCAATTCCAAAATTTTAATTGCATTGTTCACTGCGAGACTTTGGGGGTAGAAGTTCTGAAGATGGAACATGTCATGAGTATTGTATTGCTGACAGGGTCTTTTTTCTTGTTCCAGACGTCTCAATCACTGCCAAACAGCGCAACCCAGCTCTGAGGAGTGCGCTTCTGGTACGGACAGCTCCTGCATCAGTCACTGGGGAAATGCAGGCAAATTATGCAGATGAAGAAAGCGATCATGTGGATCTTCAGGGAAAAAATAGAACAATAACATTCCTCAGTTATGTTTCAGTATTTAAATGAAGCTGAACCTTTCATGTGCACAAATTGCAATAGTGGTGTCCTACTGTCTCATTTGTAAGTACTTGATTGAGATGCTGGGAGCCGGACTGACAGGGCAGCTAGTTAATTTTGTAGACACCCACTGTCATGAACAAAAGTCGTGCCTAAACCTGCAGGTGCCTAAAACGTCCTCTGCATCAGCTTTCCTCTGGGAAAGCTGTTGGTGCATTGTTATAGCCACCGAAGTCTTCACAGCATTGAGATGCTTGGCAGGTAACTAAGGCCTAAGGCCTGCCAAGGTTCACAAAATGTTCACCTGCTTTACCTGGGAGACCAAGGCAACAGATGTGCTCAGGCATGAAATAATTAACAGTGCATTGGCCTAGAACAAGAAAATGAAAATGCACATGAGTCTATTGCTTTCAGTTCAGGATAATCACTTGGAGGTGCGAGAGCTGGCTTCCCACCTCTGTGGCAATTAATGTTCTAATCACTAAATCAGTGTTTTCTGAACTGGTGGGCAATATCTGGAGCATGGAGGCAGGAAGGGGAAAGACGCAACTGAGGAAAATAAATACATTATTTCCATTTGTGATGATGAAGGAGGGCTAGCTGGATTGTTTCCGTTAGTGATGATGGAGGAGGGCTAGCTGGCTTGCAATGGGCAAGTGTAGAAGGTGTAGGGTTCACCTCTGAGAGGTCAGCATTTTAAAGGAGGAAGGTACTCCACAGAAGTCCTTGCCACATCTCTGCCTTTCTGGTGAATCCTTAGCCTGTGTTCTGGGTGAAGTGGAATACCTCTGAAAAGCGGGAGTGAGAAATTACCCATGCTGGGATGCTGCTTGGCTCAGTTTGCAGCATTCTGGTGAGTAATCCCAGTGCTGAACTATTGACTATCAGCTCCTCTTATGTTTGAAACAACTTGATGGGTTCCTGGCATTTGAAAGAGCGAGCTTAGTATTGTGAATCTCTGAGAACATTAGGATACTAACAAGAAATGCAGGTTAGATTACCCTCTCCTTCAGCAATACCTACCACACTTACAATCTAAATCCCTGTTCAAGGAATTTTGAGCCCCCAGCTGTTGAGCACTTAACTGTCCTCAAGCTGAGGTGGCTAATTTGAACCGTCTGCATTGCACAATGTAGATCATCTAAAATTTAGGTCTCCGAAATCTCCAAGATTTGCCTATGAATTTAGTCTTTTGTGGTATTTTAGGAATGGCACTCAGCACACTGAGAATGTTAACAGGTGCAAATTTAAGTGCCGCTGAGTACAGTTTTTAAGCCAAATGACTGTTCTTCAGAATAACTTTCAGCCAAAGTTGGAGAAGTTCCACAGCAAACTGAGATGAAATTTAGTAAGTTGCAGCATGACAGACACAGAAGTGTCCTAGAATTTTGCTAGCACATCACAGACGTGTTAAACTTTCCACAGTCTAGTCTGTGTTTGAAATAACTTAGCAAAGAGCCATTCGTATTAGTGCTATGAAAACCCCACATCTAGATTCGAAGGTGATTATTACCTGTGACAATTGTTACATCAAACAGGCATTCAGAGGCACTTGCATCAGCTCACAGTACTCAGTGCTGAAGTAGTGAGGTAGAAAACTACTTTAACTTTGGGGTTCATTAAAAATAAGCAATGGAATTGGGCACATTGTCTAACAAGAGAAGTTATCAACAGGAATGTGTATTTTTCAAACAAAAAATTCTTACCTCAAAATTTACCATTATAGTTACATTAAAACTTTATTACCCTTGCTGCCTTCCCATTATTGTCTTAAAACACTGGTTTTCAAATAAATACAATGACAGACCTGCTTGAGAATGTTCCTTAGGTTTATAAAAGGAGCATGGAAAAAAATCTGTTTAAAGTGAATAGCAAAGCAATAAACTGGTCTGTGAAGTAGCAGCTTCTAGATTTCTCATGAAATGCTTCCTCTGTTTTTCTGATAGCTCAAATTTGAAGGCATTTGGCAATAGACTCAACATCTTAGAGCTGTGTTCTAATCTGGACACAATATGTAGCTTTTATTTCTATTTTTCCCCCTGAAAGCTGATGCGCAGTTGGTATGAAATCTCACAGGGAATTCATTTGTGTAAAGTGCTTATTCTAAAGTTCTGCTGTGTAAAGTCCGTATTCTCTGGTCAGTCTTTGTTTGACTGCTCTTATTTTTTAACGGAAAATCTTGGAATTAAGACCTTAGCTGAAATATTTGGGTGTCAGTCCTACTTCTTACTTTTAGTTGTCATTTGGCTAAGACGTTATGAGTGTCTATGACAGGTGCTAAAGAGGAGGTGCCCGAGGCAAACCAGTAAAGCCCAGTGATTTCCTTTTTAAATTGCTGGCATAGAACCATTTTTAGCTGTTGTGTGTATTACAAATAGAAGGCCATGTATTCTGCAGGCTTCATACATGTAATTTGATGAATGTGGGACTCTTATTAAACCTGATTAGCTGAAGGATGTGTGATTTGTCTCAGGGCAATAAATGAATGATGTGGGCTCATTCAAGCCTGCTGAACTGTCATTCTGCCATGTTTAAATACTCCTTTTGTAAGTGAAAGAGGAAAGAGTATGAGCTATCACGTGGACTGATGTTTTCTGTCACTGCAGCTTTGTTGTGTACAGCAAAACTAACTGCTTCCCATTTGAGTACTGATAAGTAAAAAAAGACAAAGTTTTGATGTAATTAGCGTTTAAAGGGACTGTAATAAATTATTTCCTTGTTGGTCTGATTTAATCTATATTACATTTTTTTGTAATTGGCTTGCTTCTAATGGTTTGTTGCCATGCTTTGACATGCTATGCAAAGTATATTCAGCCCTGTAGTCAACAGAAGTGAATCTAATTTAAAGATATATTTCATATTTAAAAGGTATGGCCTATCTGTTGTTCCTCAGAAGGCTGGAAAAGCTTTATTTTTTCTGTTTATATTTTGTATATAAATATAGAGTAACACAAACAGCATATGAAACACACAGCTTATGAAACTTGCTAAAATGAACAATGTTTTTTATCCCACAGGATTGTTTTTTTTTCCTGTTCTCTTGGGTGAACATTGCAAAAGTAATTTTGTCAGCATAAATTCTTATCTGTCATGAAGTCACTTATTCTGTTGTTCTGTGTTTTACTTAAGAAATGTGACTGTGGCCTGCATTACAAGTGTTTTCCCTCAAGCTCATTTCAAACAGATTTTGGTACTGGGGATGGCTCATCCATAGTTCTTCCTGTTTTACAGGTCTGCTCTTATTGGCGACATTGTGTGTTGTTACAAAGCTCTAGTGAGTAAAGAAAAGGTAAGCCATAAAGTAAAAATGACCAAGTCCTCAGTGCGGTCAAACATATCTTTTTTTTCTAATTACTCATTCTAGCAGTCTTTTTCAGGGTGTGTGTGGGGGCAATTGCGTAAATAGCCTATAGAATTAACCGTTCACCTGGATGCACAGCTTGACATCTGGGCCTCAGCGATTTGCTTTCCCAATGCAGTTCTATCAGGATACTGAAAGAGTTAAATACACAAAAAAGGGAGGGGGGGGGACACTATTGCCGTAGCATTTAAAGTCTCGTAAAAAGGAAGAGAATGAAGAAGTGGGGCTTCTTCTAGGTCCTTTTTACTGCATATTTGTTTGAGGCTTGCCTCCTCCTACCCGCCTTTTGTGGTGTTTGCTCCTCCACCTGACCTGATTCGCTGAATGCGGCCGGTTGGATGTAGGCTGTTGGCTCTGAAGTCAGTCTGCCTGGTGCAAGGGTAAAGAGGCTTAAAAATACCTGTAACTGCTGGTCAACTAATGGAGAGCTAGAAGTAAGACTGGGACAGACAGAGTGCCTAATGCCTTGCCTACGCAGTCTTTGCCCGGGCAAATTTGGTGATGCTGGAAGCTGTGCCCTCCTGGGAAAACGGCAGTGGTATGGCAGCCAACCACCCCTGGCTTGGCAGTGCCTCCACTGGGGATGTAAGACTTTTTGACTCCCAACATCTGTTCCCAAGCCTTACTTATAGCACCAGTGCTACACAAACAGATTATTCCAGCCATAAGATGGATGTAGCTATTGGTACCTTGTTGCTCTTTGACTGGCTGGCAGTCCTTGAGGATTTGTCTTGTGGCAGAACAATTAAAGTTATTATGGGTTTGCTGTAAACCCCAAGAAATAGGTTGTGGCTGTTAACCAGTGAGAATATCTTACTGTTTTAGTGCTGTACAAAAAAGTTGCCTGACTTTTCTGAGTGGTAACAGAAGATCTTTGTGTGAAATCACAAGAAACCTCTTTCTGGCACCCAAGAATCTGGCACTGCAACTGCTTTATATGCCAAATATGTCTCCCATGTGAACATATTATAAATCATCTGTGTTTTATTAGAAAAGCAATACCAAGCTCTGACAAAGGGTACTCTCATTAGGTTCAGTTGTTTGTTCCCGTCTTAAAAGAGGAATGTTGAAATCTGTTGTGTGAGCAGGAATTCCTGGCAAAACAAACCCCCAGGAATGCTGGAGACGTAACTGTTTCTCTCGGCTAATAAACACTGTGGACTCTTATTAAACTAGTCCCGCTAGCACCAGGGCAACTGCCCCAAACTTTGCACTAATTGCCAAAAAAGGAAGAATGGATGCACTTCATGCAGAAGGGGTAGTACAGCACTTTCTCTTCAAGGTGCGCATACCTGTAGGGACGTGGACTGTGCTCAGTACTCATGGGAGCCAGGAGAAAGGCTGTTCTTGGATTCAGTGGTTTTGGAGTGACTCCCTTATCCCCTCAACAGTTCTTTACTGTAATGAAAATATTGGACTCCCACAACATTGACATTACTTTGGAGAAAGTCTCTGAAGTAGCACCTAATCCTGAGCTGTTTGGAAGTTAAGCGTCTCATGGAAATAGGTACTTAGCACCTAGGGAGTGCAGAAGGCTGGTCTTTGCCCTGAGTTAGTCTGGACTAATTTCTATTAGTGTTGGTGAGCTCAGTGTCTGCATGGTTTTTTTGGTTTTTTTTTACCTTTTTTTCCCCTCCCCTTCACCTGAACAGTTTATTCAGAAACTACATCTATTAAAAGTACTGGCAGATGCACACAGCTGTCAAAGGGACTCAAGTCAATGGAAGAGGTAGAAGCAATCTGCTCAATGTCACTGTAGCCTTTAATCACAGTTAAGGAAAAATTTGTTTATATTTCACCAGTATAGATCTAGGCTGATTCCGTTGAATCCAGGCAGATTACACTGAATCCCTGAACTCAGTGGTGGTGCTGTGAATTTATGAGGGAGATGTCAAGAGAGAAGCCTTTACCATATGATTTAACAGAGCCTTTGGTTTTAAAAGAACCAAAAATACTGAGGAGATGTTGAGATTAGAAAGTGGATTTTTTTTTTTTTCCTTTTTTTTTCAGGTAAGACTGCACAGTGAAT
Source organism: Gavia stellata (assembly GCF_030936135.1). NCBI lineage: Eukaryota > Metazoa > Chordata > Aves > Gaviiformes > Gaviidae > Gavia > Gavia stellata. The sequence continues at coordinate 15,935,447 of NC_082598.1, read as the reverse complement.
TCCAATGGAATTTTTCATAGTAAGAATGACTTTTGAGTGGCAAATATTATATAAATCCCAACACACTATCCTAAAAATCACTTGTGAGAAATAGGAGTCCTTGTCTTTCAGTGAGGGATGTGTCTTTCTGGCTTTAATGCATTTAGTAACTAAGATGAAAGAGCAATTCCACTGCAAAACACAGGAAAACCAAGGGGCTTTTGGTTTACAATGTACAGTAGGTGCAGTCAATTGTTGTTGGAGTACAGAACTAGCCTTTGCAAGACCATCTTATCATGTTGCTATAGTGGCTTTTTTTTGTTTGTTTGTTTTTAACTGGAATTGTCCAGAGAACAGTTATTCTTTCAACAAAATAGCAAAGACTTTAAAAACTTGTTTTCGTTTTGCATAAAAGTTATGTTAAAATGATTTGGGGAAAAATTTCTGTGAGAAAAGCCAGAAGGTAATTCCTAGTTTAAAGCATAAGATGCTGAGGTGGGAAACTTGGCCTCAAAGTCTTGTTCCGAACCAAAAAAAGCAGGGCTTTTGGATACAGTTTTCTACCTACTTCCATGTCATGTAAAAATTTGGGGACAGACTTCCTGATTTTTGATACAAAACTTCATTCTGGATCTGATCAATATCACTTTTGCAAATGTTTTCTTGTCCTTGATATATCTTGGCCATGAGAAAAAGGTTCATTTAAAGAAATGACATTTTCCAATGGAAAATTGTTTTCAAAATATCTCAAGAAAGGTCTTACCTGAGTTAACAAGCTATAATCAACAAATGCAGATATCTAGCAGTTGAAGGCAAATCTTTAGGTTAAAAACCAGTGAATATTTTTTTATTGCCAGGAGTTCTGTGTATAAATCGTATGTGAGTAGAAAGCCATAAACTCAACTACTTCATCAACATGTGAAAATTAGAGATCTAAAATTGCCTTGGGAAAGCAGCAGAGCAGTATTTGGAAAAAAAAGAAAGAAAACAAACACTTACTTTTGCTTCTGAAAGTATGAATAAAACCCCTTTAGATCTGCTCAGCTAAATCACTGCCCATGGCCTTATGCTCCATGGAGCAGAGTTTACATCAGAACCCCAAGAAATATAGAGATGTCAAATCCCGTTTTTCCAGAGGAAAAGGATGTTTTTGTGGAGTGTTTAAATTTTCACAGCCTGTCACTCAAAACGATGCTATTGGCAAGCTTGGCCTGCTTTTCCACTGCTAACGGAAGAGTGCCAGGTGGCAGCTGAGGATAGGAAAGAGCAAGAAGAAACTTAAAAAGACCTCTAGAGAAGGTAACTAGAGAAGCCTGTGGCTGAAATTTTTCCATTGTGCACATTATTTTCCATAGCACTTAAAGCTGTGATAGTTCTTAGTGGATGGAAGAAAAGATCTTTCTAAAAAATGTAACTTAATAGAGGAAAACATACATGCAACACATCCTCTAATTTGCACATAGTTTGCAGCTTGTCATGGAATTTCTGCGGGAGAAGTGTATACTTTACTGTTACATGTTTAAATTTTGTTTCTAAAAATGCTTTCACACATGGTTTAAGCTCTCTCTGAAGTTGGGAATCATGCTAGTTTGAAATTATGAGATACCCACGATGTGTTTTTGCAATTTCCTTAACTTGCTTCTTGGTTTTTGGTATGGCAACTCTAGTAACATGACCTGTACAAGAATAAAAAAGGAAGTATCAAGATACAAGATGCTAGAAAGGGGAAAGAGTCAATAAAACCAGTAGTGTCATTCCCTCTGAGTAAGCAGACACAGGGAATACCCTGCTGCCTCTGCTTGACCGTGTAACTTTTTGCTAATTAAGTGAGGGATGCTCCTGGTAGGCAAGTGACAGGGCTGTCACAGAATATGTCATTTCAGAGCATGGTAGTGGTAGTAGTATCTCAAGTCCAAGTTAGCTCTCTGGACAGTGTCTCTGCACACTTTCTGTGTCTTGGCAAATCTACAGCTGTGCCAATGTCAGGAAAAATTAAGCAAATGGTAGACTGTTTAAACAGTCTGTGAAATACATGCACACAAATACCACATATTACTTTGGGAGTGTCCATAGTGCTTCTCTGTGCTTTTTTAATATTGTTTTTTAACTCAGCTAAGAGTTGGAAAGAATGTTCATAGAGATAAAGTGTTTTGACTACATCTGTGAATAGCCACTGGCTAAGAGTCATTCCAGAAATGTTTGCACAGGCATCTTCAGTGCCTCTTGCATGTTCGGAAGTTGCTTATTCAGAGAGGATAAGCAGGTTGGTGCAAAATATGTAAACAAGAAGTACTGGCTTTTCTGAATACATTGTGAAGAACCTGTAGGTTGAAATCTCCTTGCATGAATCTTTTTTTTTTTTAAATACATCAACAGTTTCATTCAAGAAATGACCTTACAATAGGCAATTTAAAAATAGGTAGCACATAATATCTCCAAGATAGAGCTTAGGGTCTAAAGGTTGTTAAAAAAGTTGTACAAAAAGGCCTAAAAACAGCTGAAGACTGAATGTTGATGCTGCATAAGTTCAGCTGAGAAATCAAGGACATAATTTAGCCATGGGAATGAGCAATAAGCAGAATAAATATCAAGTGAAGTTGTAGGTCTTCTGTCTATGGATGTCTTCAGCTCCAGAAAGGATTTTTTTTCCCCAAAGTTATATATTCGCAAAGCACAAACTATTGAGCTTACTGGGGGAGTTACTAGATGAAGTTTTATAGCTAGTATAATACAAGTGGACAGGCTAAATGATCTAAGGGTCCTTAGCCTTAAAATATATTAATGCAGAGGTCTGAACTTACTGAATACATTTATTAAACAAATATTTTTCAAAGAAACCTATGGGAATTAGGCATCTAAAGCCCCATAAAATTAAATCTCATTCAGTGTATTTTCCAGTCACTTCTGTCCAACTCCTCTGTCTCTTCTTGCTGTAAATGCAGTATAAAAGTCTCCTGAGAAAAAATAGAATAACATTCTAAGTATTTTACACTTTCTGAAAGTCAGTGAATTTCTTTACGGACTCAAAACTAAATGTTTCTTAATAGAGGATCAGCAAAGTGAAATCTGGTCATGTTTCCTAACATACAATGTAAACATATTTGGTTTATAAATATTGGAGGATCTTTTCTTCAGCTTTCAAGCTAATCAAATCCTGACACTATTTACAGAAAAAGGGATTACTGATTCACTTGTTTCTTTTCCTTTTTTTTCTTGAGACTTGACAATTTGCTGGCAATGCTGTAAAATCAAAACCTGCAAGTATCATACTCTATAATTTCTCTGCAGCTAGATAATATTTCTGCATCAATGCATGTGAAGTAAGGGAAGGATTTTTCATGTCGTCTCACCTGGCATGACTGGTGTCACCTGGGTGTCACACTTTGTCCATTCCAGCCACCATCAGGTATCATTTAATGGAAGCAAGTGTGATGTTAGAGCAACCAGAGACTCTTTAGTAAATGGTTTAAATGCTCTGATCAAAAAAAGAGGGTTATATGATGGGATTTTGACCAAAAGTTTCAGTTCTGAAATTCTCTTCTATCCTAACACCTACTCCTGAAAGCTTTTGGATTTCAATTCCTCAGTTGCTTAAAGATCTGTTTTGGCCCATGACTAGGAACACCTCTGTCAGAGTATTTAGCTCACATAAAAGCACTCTTTCAGTCCACACACTAAGGTCCATCCTTATCTGTCTGTCCTACTTCCAGAGCTTGACTCTGCAGATGCTCTCAGAGTACATTAACTAGACTGGGCGCTGCAAAAAAAAAAAAAAAGCAAGCAGTGGGACTTGCTACCTTCTTAAAAGACATCAGGTAGAAGTGCTTTGCTGTGAAGTATGGTCAGTAGAGTCGAGGCAGGACACTATCTACTGCTGAGCCTAAACTGACTGAACGGACATCGTCTGCTACAAACAACATGGGCTTAGACAGACACCGCAAGGGCTTAACCCCTTATCACTGCAAGTTTTGGTAAATATTTTGTTCCTTAAAAGCACCTGCTGCCTAGGAGGCAACACTTCAATTTTAACAGCTAGCTGTTTTACCTCTGTATTTAACTGAAGTGAGAAGATTTAGATACCAATTCCTAAAGCTTCTTGAAGTGTACATCCTCACCTGTAAAGGGAATTTTCCATGCCATTTCACTCCAGACTTTAACAGTGATTCCCCAGTTAAGGACTGAACGGGTTTCTCGGCACTCTGACTTTCACGTCAACTTTACTTGCTGGTTTGGTTCTTTCTAGAGGGTTTTTTTTCTCAGCCACATAGGCAGGAGCATGTCTTTGAAGACTGCACACCTGCTCCAGGCTGTAACCGCCTGAACTGAGGGCATTGCTCAGGTGTATTTTCCCCTCTGTTGCCCAGGACAAATCCCTGGAGCATTATGGCAAGACAAATTACACAGGGGCTGTGTAAAATTAGCTGATGAGGCTTCAGTGAGCAGATTTGTAGTACAAAAAATAGTATCAATGATTCAATTGGCAGCACTGCTCACTCTGTCACAAGCCCAACACGACATCGAGAGCGTTGCACTGTTGGAGAGTTTTCTGTTTTGTTAAACAGACACCTGCATCCTATTCGTGCATGGGAGCTCAGATGTCTGAAGGAATATTTTGCAGACATAGTGGAGGGTGGTGTCCTTCCTAAATTCCAGTGTAAGTAATTACCTTCTGCTAATGTAAAATGCTTTCATTCAGATATGATGTTTGCCACTTTTTCCCCTTTGCTTTGTTTTTTTCCCCTTTGCTTTGTTTCTGGAGTGTTGCTCTTTGATTAACAAGTTTCAAGTGCTGTCTCTTAGTATCTCTGTAAAGTTTTTACCTCAATTTGTAAGGCCACTTTATTAATGTAAATTATAATTACCACTAAATTAAAGAAAAATCATCATTATATTTATGCCATAGATAGTCAGTTAAAAATAAACATCTGAGAGCCTCCATTCAGTTTTTCTCCAGATCTTATTGGAGCAGACTTGAAACAAATTAAATGATTCATGAGTTCATCCTGGCTGGATATCGGTATTTTTCCTGATACAAAAAGGTTAATGAGCTGGAAAGTGGCAATGAAAATATTCTAAATGCTAAGTCTGTTTCCAGCAGAAGTAACTTACGTGCTGGTAATTTCCCTTCAGAGCTGCTGCACTCTATGGTGTCAAAAATTACTTAGGAACTGATTAGTACATGGATTATCCACACAACAGGCTGTATTGTAATGCTCTTTCAGAGGTATTATTAGGACTTTCCAGAACATACACTTCCACATACTTTACCTAAAAGAGACCTTTTGGGTGTTGCAGGTGTTCCTGGTGTCACAATTCCTCTCTACAGCAGAGCTGAGACAAGTACAAGGACTTAAAGGGTAACAATATAATTTGGCCAACTAGGAATTAAATAGTTGAGAAAGCCTATGGCAGTTGGCACAGCCTGCCTGTCCCAAGTCCTGTAAATGACACCTGAATCCAAGACGATTCCTGCTACAGGGGTAGTTCTGGGATAGTCCTCACAGGTGCTTTCTGGTCTTTTGTGAGAGGTGCTACTGAGCACCAAAATGCTTAGGCTGAGGCTGTAGGCTGCTTCATGCAGTCCTGAATTACCCTTCAATGCCTTGCTTCAACTGCCAGGATAGTAATCTGTGGGTTTTTCTGTGAATGTTATTTTTTTATAATATAGCTGTAGTAATAATACTGCAATATGTAGGTCTCTGTTTTACCATCACCATGTTATGCTGTGAACGTGCAGGAGAAGATAAGCAAATTACTGCTAGAAGAAATTTTGTGGGTTTTTTTTCTTCTCAAATTGAATAAAAGAAATGAGAACATTTCAATGCTAAACAATGTCTTAAATCAGATACAGTTTTGTGCGTAAGTATATGAAAATCAGTAACGGATGACCAAGTGTAAGGTTTGACTTTCATACGATATTACTCTTGTATTACTATTTCTTGAGCACTGAAGTGTGTTAAGGCACCTCTGAAAACAAAAGGACAAACTTATAATGAGTAATTATGCCATTTACGACTTCCACTGAGTATAATGGCTGAAAATAACTGTTATGAAACACCTCTGAAGATTGTACTGTAAGTTTGAGTGTAAAGGCATGAGATTGAAAACCTTTGAAATGTAGGTGACTGTTGCCTAGGCAATAGGAAGGGCTTTTTCCATCTTCCTTATATAGCTTTGCCTACAGATTCTGTTTCTTCTCACAAAAGTCCAACCATGCCAAGATGAGAAAATGGCTGTGAAAAATAGATGTTCTCTTCAGGCAGAATGACCACATACGAATTTAGCTTTTAGAGGAGAAATATTAGATATGGATCCAAAAACAGCTCTCTCAGACACTGGCACACAGGGATACACATCTAGAGGGAATATGCTGCGAGAGGAAACAGCACCTGCACAGACACCTTATTATAAAACAGTGGTGTCTGAGCTGTTGTCAGGAAAGGACTAAAAGTCCTTGATCGATACTTTAATTCTGTTAGCTCCAGAAGAGCCATCAGAGACAATTTTTCTCTCTTTTTTCCCCCCTCTCTCTGGCCTAAGTAGGGAGAAAAGAGCAACCTGAACTATGATTTCCTCTTATGCTGGCATTTCTGAAGCATGCTTAAAATCGGCTCAGCACCTGCAATATTAGTAATAGCTTTGTGTCACTAGCCCCTTGTAGAGGAATCCCAGCCCATCCTCATGATGAGACTTGGTTACATATAAATATTCTTCTTAGATCCCTGAGAAGGAAAGACATTTATGCAGGCCAGAAATGATCTGTGGGATATTTCAGCTGTGTTCCTCACCTGGACTCTTATGGGATCAGGACCCCCAGGAGCCTTCGTGGAGCTCAGTTGCCCTTTAGGCTAAACACAATTTTACAAAATTTGTCATCATCCTGCAGTAACAAATATCCTCTCTTCCCCACAGCATTGTTTTACCTAAGCACTCTACTATTAATAGTTCATCATAGTTACAAGGTCCATCTCAGACTTAACACTAATTGCTGACAAAGATCATGCAGCGTGGATGTAAAGTGTGAGGCACACACAGGGAAATCAGTCCTGCAAACATTTCAGGAAGGACTTGGGTCTGACAGTACTGATCATTAGTTGTGACTCTGTTTGGAGTCTTGCAGACATCTTCATTATTTAACACTTATTACTGCACTTGAGAAAATGCCTTTTGTTCATTTCAAGATGTTAATAATTCATTTTATATGTCCTAACCCTTAAAGCGTTCACCACCTTTGAGGATCAGTTTCTGTATTCACATAGCAATACGTGTGTTCATTGTGGAGCCAGCTTTAGATCCAAAAGAACAAGAACAACAACAGAAGCAGCTTAGTTTGTCAACTTCTTTTTCATCACTCCCTATCACCCCTTACAAAAATTACCTGCCAGTGTCACAGGGCTCTCCTTTGATAGACACAATTTATAATATAACAGCAATTAGACATTACCTGGAACACTAAATGAATTATTCAGTTTTTGTATTGTAAGCAATAATTCAGGCAATATGTAAAAAATGCATAATTCAGTCATATGTGTTGTCATTGGATGTAAAGAAAAATAAGTAAGAAGCAGAGCTGTGTATATCATTATCAGAGAATTGAAAAGGAATCACAGTATAATGTCATCTGCATCTAAGTTCATATAGTCCACATTTACAGTAGCTGCACATAGTGAGTTCTTACAATACGGCCAACTTTCAGCTAACTTGGCAGAGTATATTTTCTTTGCCATAATTGAAAAATGAAACAAAATTTGCAGTAATTTTATTTTGAAGTCAGTATCCAGCTCCCTCCAAATGTCTGCATCTTGGGATTAATAGATGAATAACACATGAAAATTATAAAATGTATATTGATGTGTCTGTTAGTATCAAAATTTAAGATTCTCAGAGGATGGAAATGCAACATACTTTCTGATTGATTGAGAGACAGCTGTGAAGCAGAAAATATCTTAACCAATGACAAAATGAAGAGCCCAATACTAAAAGTGGGTCTCAAGTGACCAAATTGTTGCTCCTGTGAAATAGCATGACTGCTATGTGATGTAATCTAAACTGTTTTTTTCTTTTTCTTTTACTAATGGCATTAACAACAAGAATACATTGACCTTATAATCATGTATTGAGTTTTCCTTGTGTCAATATTTGGAGAGAAAAGAAAAAGAGTAATCAAGGGCTCACTCCTGCAAGGTGCTAAGCACTCTGGACCTGACTATGCAGAACACTGAAGGCTTGTGATTTAACGTTGGGAGTTGTCTCCCTGACTTTTATGGTAACAGAACAGGACTATGACACTTCCAATTAAATGTGTGCTTTCCTGTTTGTCTGGATTATAGAAAACACTTCTAGGAATCAAGCCCTAAATACATAATTTGATTTGTAACCTATATCCCTTTGACCTGTTGTCAGTAATATTAATCTATTAATTTAAATTTCTCTCAGTGTGATTTTGTTGGCAGTAGCTTTTTTTTAAAATATATATACTATTAATAAAGGAAATAGATGTTAATTGGGCAGTTGCCAGTTACCTAGGCTTGTGTATCGCCTACATCAGTCCTGGGAACTCCAGTGCACATCTAATTTAGTTGGTTTCCTACTGCTATTCACTGTGAGACTTTAAGAGTATAAATTATGCCCTTGGAGAGATTAGACTGTTACTGTTGATGCCTCAAGGGTTTGGCTTGAATAGACATTCTAAAAACCAAACACACACCAAACAATAAACAAATTATGCAAACTAATGAGCAGCAATCATGGTGGAGACTGTTGTCAATTTATATTACCTTTGTCCTTGACTTTCAACACGAATTTCCAATTTGCCAATGACACAGCTTTTAAAAGAGATCTCATTTAGAAATTTGGTGTTAATCATGGAGCATTGCCAGGTTCCCACAGTGCAGGAGGGTGTCTTGAAATGCACCTGTTTCTTTTGATCAACTGTAGAACAACTTGGAGGTGCAGGGGGGTGTGTGTGTTTTGGGAGGATGCTTAGCATTTATGGTTAATCTTCTATACTTGTAATTAGGGTCAGGCATCCTATTTAACTAGTGGAACATGTGATATAAAACCAAACTTTACCTACTCTATCATATGAACCAAAATTCTTTCTTTTACATGTTTTGATTCTTTGCTTCATAATTGTAGCTAAAATTAGAAAATAATATAATGGAATTTTCACAGAAATAACTGATGAAATGTTTGTATACTGCATACAGTCTTTTTGTGCAAACAATAAATCTATGAAAAATTTGTCATATAATGGTGGTACTTTTTCTTAGCTCTAATACAAAGAAAGGTAATAACTAGTCCTTACTTAACATTTTGCATCTGTGTGTATCCTCTTTAAACATAGGGAGGCTAAGATGCAGAGAAATTAGAGCACAAACTTCTAAGTCAGCACAAGCCTTTTAAAAGTGAATGTGTATGAGAGACTTGCTTACAGAAGGAAACTTTGATAATATCTGCCTCAGTGATTTGTTCAGAGCTATTGGCGGCTGTGCCACATTGTCATAAAATGCAGGAGCCTTTCCAAATTTTTCCCATGGGAGCTCAGGCAGGACTTCAGGACATCTCAGGAAGGCCATCGTAAGCACAGGAGGTCCTTGCACACAAGGTCAAAGCTCTCATGCATGTGGCAGGGAACTTGAAGTTTTTTTGGTAAGGATTTCCAAGAAAAGCAGAAGCTACATGACCTTAAAGAAAAAAAACAAAGAAAGCTTACAGCCTCTGAAACTAAGTGGAGTGCTAGAGCAAAGGCAGACTGGCTGTTCCATCAGGAAGACGTAATGCTGAAGGCTGAAGTGCTTTTATCGTAGTCTTCCCTGCATCTCCCAGGTGTCTCTGGAGAAGCTTTCAAAATCTCAGAGGAAAGTGTCGATGTGGATGACGGCACTCTGAAGTGCTATTGTCTGAGATCAGTTCTATGACACTTTCCATATAAAATATTCTGTCTTTATTGTATCATATGGTAAAATAGCAGGGAAAATGTCCTTGCTCTAAGAAGGCATCTTATCAGGAGAAGTGATTCAGTCAAGAGGTTAGCAGGGAACATAAAACTGTGGCATTAGCTCCTGTCAGTCTGTGGTGGATTGGAGAATTGAAAGGGGGAATTTCATGCCTAAAAACATGTATTGTTTCTCTGCCTTCAGGGTTTTATGAGGTAGGTGGAACAACATGCCTTATTCCCAGAGAAGTAGGCTAAACTAATATTTTATGATGATACGATACAGCTTTTGACAAAACTGTAGCAGATTTTGCGCGTAGAGTGAGGACCCTGTACCAAGAGCATATTTCTGAATCAGTATTTGTCACTACAGGTGATACAATAGCAAAGAGCTGGTTTTCTTTTTAAGTGATCCCACTGTTTCTTTAATATTTCCTCCCAAAGGTATAGTTAGCTAATAATATGAATGTCATTTCTTGAAGTGTGAGTAATAAAGCCCCTAACGAGATACTTCATTGCAAAGCATGGCTGATACAACATAGAAGCTTTGAGTGGTGTAGCACTGGGCACGTTGCCCACATGAAAAGTCACCAAAGGGGTAAAAGAGAGTTCTCTAACAGGCTATTAACCTGTTCCTTAAGTGAGTGAATCATCAAATGGTGGAAACTTTGGCCTCTGCAGGAGTTCACTCATTTTGATGACCATTAGAAATATGCTGGTTTAGCTGAGATTTAAGGTGTCTTCCAAGGAATAGTAAAAACAAAACAAAGAAACAAACATTTTCAAAATATGGTTTTAAGCAGGAGTAAGATCTGTTTCTAAAGTCTTGCCTTGACTGGACTTTAAATAGCTGGTGTTAACTTATATTAGCTAACATGCTGACTTACATGCTTTAGAAATCTGAAGATATTCTGCCTAATGTATCTGTTAAGATGTCCAAGTTGGACCAGAAATCTCTCATCAAACAGGCTCATCAAAACCTAATGAACACATACTGTCGTCACACTTTAAACTTAATTTAGACAAGACCAAAGTGTTCATAAGATTTCCGTATAGACTATAACTTTCACTGGTCTGTTCTTCAAACGCTATTAGTGTTTCTACTAGAAAACAGCATACTAAATTTTCAATCCGTAGTTTATCTTTGATGAAAACTGAGGTCTTTCTCTAGCAGAAGCAAAAATAGCAATGTAGGGCAGAAGAAGGAGTGGAGCAAATGGGGCTGACAGTGGCACGAACTCCTGCTTTAGACCTGGAGGGTGTAACAGTGTTCTGCAATGTCATTTATTTAAGCTTCACAGATAGGTATGGGGCTACAATCTGTCGGCTTGTTCCTAATTGAATGCCTTCCAGTCTGACCTTGGAGGTAGCTGAACAGGGTTGCCACCACACGTGATGTGCCATGTGCTCCACCAAGCTCTGGTAATGAACATGCATGTCTACATTTCTGTCGGCTCCTTTTCTCCCCTCTGCTACACTCCTTTGTGTAACTCAGAGGAAGATTTAGCTGGAAGCCATTTGTAGTACCACATTGACAGAAAGTTTGGTAGTCACACTTTGCCATGAATGCCACAACATCAGCCCAGCAATGGCATCATGCTTTCTGCTGTCGTCTCTCACCTACTCCTCCACCTGCTGCAAACAGCAGACTGAAGTGATTTGGGAAGAAATGATTTTACTTCCAGCATAGAAATGTATTTCATTGTTCAGGCTGGTGCAGCCGGTCCTATTGCAAAGCCATTATGAGCTACGTTTTTCGATTTCCACATGATAGGCAAGGGTGAGTCACAGTGTCTTACATCTGCCCTCAGGCACTTTCTCAAGAAAAAAAAATATCTGACAGTACTTTTCTCTAGCATTTTGATACACTACTCTCATACACATAACAGTAACAAGTTATTAGTTCCCACTGAATGAACAGTCTGTTGTTACTTGTTTTTTAAAAATGGTATAAATGGATAAAATTATAGGAAAACCCTTCTGTTTAAAACAGAAATCAAGGGATATTATTACTTGAAATACTTTTATTTGCCAAATTATGGTGTTAGATATTATACCTTCTTTATGCTCATTTTAATTTTATGTAAATATTTCTCCCTTGTGGCCATATTACACATACAGGTGACTGAAGACAGTGGGAAAATGCTTGGAAAAACAGTGAAATAGCAAGAACTTCCTTCCTTCCTCTCACCTCTCCACAGTCCTCTAAATATAGTTAGCTTCATGTCATGTTAGGACGAAACTTCAAAGACTTAAAGACACGGAAGGGAAAGAGAGAAGAAAAGGGGTAGCATACTCTAACATTAGAAAAAAATATGCATATTTTTATGCCCTGTCATGTCAGGCCTACATCAAAGAAGCTATCCACTCATTTGAGATGAACATGATCTCTACCCCACCATATGAGCAGGAGCTGTAAAGTAATTGGAGTGGCTAAAAATCTTGGACTGTGTGAATGTAGTGGATGATCCTCGGCAGTGTGGTACAAGCCATTGTGATATTCAAGGTTGGACATCACCTGCTTAAATTAGCAGTTTATCTGAGTCCAAAGGGATGGAAACAGCTTTGGGGATAAAGGATGATGAATCACATGACACAGAGTAAACGTAGCTGTGATTAATGGGACATCACAAAACAAAAGAGAGAACCAACTGTGGAAAGAGATAACTACCACCACAAAGAGCAAGTTATTGTCTAAGGTGACGTAATTAACTCCAAGTCTCCCCATGAAGCCTCCAATGAGGCTTGCTATTGTACCCACAATAATGACAAGGCTGTGGATTCTTAGTTTAAATATTGGCCTATTAGGCTTCATTTTTACCCATTGCAGGGAACTGATAGAGTGTCAAAGTTGAAGATATGGCAATTTGTAATAGTACAATTGCAATATACTGTTGTGACTCATTCAACTAACATTCCCTGTGAGAGGACAATTGGAAGAAAAGCTTGAACACAGTGCACCGTGATTTATGGGGCCCTTTAAATTTTTAAATTCAAGACTTACCCATTGATTATACTTTTCGTCACTGTATGAAGTCAAAGCAGCTCCCCAAAAGTGTTATGTTATAGTAGGTGTGATTAAAACTGTTTTTTGTTCTTTATCCTTACTATTTATCTCCTGGATGGACAAGTGGTATTTTTCTTTTCTTTGCAAAGAACTGTTTTAGCCCTGGGAATCTTTCATTGTATTACCTGCTCAAAGACATGTTGATTCATAGTATATCATCTTCATCTATTTAGCAAGACAAAAGCTTTATTCAGATCATTTGCTAGCAATTCCTGCTGCTTCCTTTCTTCAACTTAGAAATGAAGATTTATACGCACCTGAAGGGAATTTGCTGACAACTTAAAAAATTGGAGTATTTCTAAAAATTCAATACCTGAAAACTGGAAAGTAGAGCCAGAATTGTAATTTTCTCCGCTGGCTGTGACACTTCAATGGTTATTCTAAGCTGTCCTAAAGATAAATAAGTTAAATAAGGCACTCCCTATAATTTGCCTTCCTAATGTAGAAAGGAGAAGTTTTAAATTTCTTGTATTTTTACCATAAAATATATGTTGGACTAGATTCACGGGAATCTTGCATTAGATTCTACTGTGGTGACAGATTAACTTCACGCTGGCAGCTGTGTCTATTCATGTCTGAGAACTGTAGAATGATCACTGAACTGTAGATCAAAACTGCCAAAATTTGAAAGCTGCCTAGATCAAAACTGAGAGAGTCCAAACCACTTGATGGTTGCATACTTTCTGGATACATTGATTTCTCACTGTATTTTTCCTTCTGACTTGTTTTTCCTTTGTGTCTAATTAGGCATATATACGTGCTACTGTTGGAAAGTTTGCTGTGTCCTGCACGAAGGTCTTCTAAAAGTCTCTTGACCTCTGAAAACATAACTTTGATTAGTTTTATTAAACTTCGTCATTTCAAAATACTCATTTCTTCTAAGTGTTTTGCAGCTCTTACAAATCTGAGATACACTTGCGGTAAGCTAAAAGATGATGCATAGGTATTTCTATAGTCTTTGCTGAGATAGCCTTGAAATAACACTGTGGGCTACTTGGTTACATACAGCTTTTTGACCACTAGAGACAACATTTTATTGCCTGTTGTCAAGATTGAAGATTGTGAGATTCTTGAGATAGATCTGTCACAGTTCCATTTGTTTATAAAATACGTGGCACAACATGACCCAATCTCTCATTTGACCTATAGGTCTTATAGCCGTATAAACAGATGAAGGGTAATCTCTCTATGTAATCAAAACTATGAACTGATGTAGCTTTTAAAACAACTCATAGGGAAGGGAAGGTTTCATTCTTGCCATTCATATAATTCTTTCCCTTCTGTACTTCATGCCACATCCACAGCAGTAGTATACAGTTTAAACTGTAGTATACAAAAGAAAATATTTTATTGTTAAAATAACTAAGAAAAGCTAGTAATTACTACTGTTTTTAGAGTCACTTCCACATGATTATTTTTATATCATATTATCTATTTATTACCTGTTTCAATGAAACAGACATTGATAGAAATCAGGCTGGGATTTTACTGGTATTCAGGCATATTCATGCAAACCAGGATCAGAAATATCCTAATTGTTGTTTTGCAGAAGTAGAAAACTGATAGCTCAATGCTTGCTCACAGTTTTAAAATTATTCATGTAAAAATTATACCAGTGTAAAAAATCATTACATAATATTTGAGTGAAGCTCTTACATTGCAAAATGAAATGTGGAAATTCTGAAGCAAAATATTTCTGATTTGTACTTTACACAAATTTTTAAACAAGCTAAACTTGATAAAAATGCCCAGTTTTAAAAAGCTCTTAAGACTGTATCAGTGAAAATGCAGTCATCTGTGGTGAACTTGAGTTCGGTATCCAGTGTTGAAGAGGAAGGGAGTGCTTACACAGGCCATTGTTTAGATTTGCTTATAGCTGCAGGATTCTCATTAGGAGAAAAATCTATTACTAGTAAACAGTTTACTTGCACTGGTTCTTCACTTTAGTTTTCTGCATTATTAATAAGCAGTAGATAATAAATGTGATTTATGAAGGACTAAAACAACAAGTCTGTAGCAGAATGGCATAGGTAATATTATGGCAGGTACCCATCATGTTTAGGATGTTAAATTGTCCTAGGTATTCTTCTGTAAGCAAAAGTGAAATATGATTTCCCATTACAGGATTAGCCTGGTACAGCTACTTTGCTCATAAATACTAAAAGGAAACAATGCTAGCTGGAAATCCAGTACACTAGTAGCTGGTGAAAGCCCAGCAAGCTCAATGATTCATCATGGAAAAAAATTAAACCCCCTTCTTTATTTTTCAAATGATGGATTGGATGGTTTAATAAATTCCTGTGTTTCATACAGTATATGCCTAACAGAAAGACAAATTGTAGCAG
Source organism: Gavia stellata (assembly GCF_030936135.1). NCBI lineage: Eukaryota > Metazoa > Chordata > Aves > Gaviiformes > Gaviidae > Gavia > Gavia stellata. The sequence continues at coordinate 15,920,119 of NC_082598.1, read as the reverse complement.
GTCCATATAGGAAGCAGGCAGAAGAGAGAAAAAATGTGCAGATACACATACTGCAGTCCTCATTAAAAGCTGAGAATAGAATCATTCTTGCAGCAAAACCTGTACTCTGATGAAGGCAGAGACAAAAACTCAATTACCTTTAATGTGGCCAGTATTGCACCTCCTGCATTTGAAGGCATTCATGGACAGTTGTTTCACATTCCTTGGGCATATTAGCATCCTTGACTAGGTACACTGAGCAGACCAGTGTGTGGCTCTGTTACAGATTTTACAGGACTTCTGATGGTTTTTTCCTACGGATTATGTTATCTGGGAAAGGTTGGAGCCAGTGTGAATTATAACCTCTTCCCTTCCTCCTCTATTTATGGTTATTATTGCCATAAATAACCTTTCAAGCATCTTTAAAAATAGGTTCCAGACACCAGTCATTCTTAAAAGCTTTCTCAATATTATGTCTCCAAACTAAAACCCTGGCTCAGTGGTAATTACTCTTTAGCATCCATTCTGTGTTTTGCAAGCAATACTGACAACCTGCTAAGAGTACTCTTAATTTTCTCCTCTGGAGGAAATACACTGTGTAAATTCATCTCACAGAATGACCTCTGAACAAGCCCTGCCTTCATGACTGCAGCAGTACAAAGCTGCATGTTTGTATCCGATCAAGTTAACAGCAAGGTAGACTGGGAAATCTGCAGATCCCTTCTCCATAGACAGAGATGTTTATTACTCTGGGATTCATTCAAGAAATGGAAGGGGTGCATGTATCACCCATAGTCATTGTAAGACCAGCATCCTGAAAGTTTGTTTCCCAACACGATGGTTTCTGCAGTCAGGGCTCTATTGGCATGGCACTCCAGAAACATTTTAGGAGAGGAAGAAAACTGCTTGTGGACCACATCCATCTCTAGATGGTATTTCAGCACCCTAGGTATTCTGTATGGGTTATCGACGTTTTAAAAAGGGAGCCTAATCTTACATTCATCAGCATGTGACTGACACATGCTTTCTAAATAGTTAGATGTGGAGATCTCACTTGTGAAACTTCATCCTGTTCCCCGAAGATAGTGTACACTGTAGCCAGAGAGATTATGCAGAAGGTCATGCAGGAGGTCTGGGACAGCTGTACTAGAGATAGGATGTAACAGCAGTACATTTGTCACCTAACTTAATCCCCAAGCAATTTTTCTCTAACTGAAATTGTTTGGCTGCTTATCTAGTAATTTCCCAGAGTACAGAACCCAATTAAAACTTTTGCTTTTTTTTTAACATTAGGAAAACAATACCAGCAGAACTTTGCATGTTTAATTTTTTTCTTTTTTATTAGAGCAAGTAACAAAACATAAAAAAAAGTCAGACAGTAGTTATCTTCAGATGAAAGGCATAACTCACTTGGATATCGGCTGTGTCTCAGAGAAAGCGTTCTTTTTTCACCCTAAAAAAGAATACTAACCCTTTTAATCTTATTTAATCTAAAACCATTCAAAGCCTTCTCAGTTCTAGCATAGGTGTCACCTATAGTTTTACATATGACTCATTACCTTTTGTACCACAAATATTTCTGCTTAAAAGATCTAAAAGGGTTTTTTTTTTCAAATAGACAGTAATGCTGAGTGCTTCTCACAACAGCATGCCAGGCTTGTATGTCACGTCTAATGAATGGTGTTGTTAATCCTTAATTGTGTATTTATAGTTTAGTTTATGGTTAAATGGGAAGAAAATAATTTAAAAGTACTTGCAGGAATGACAATAGCTTTCCTCAGGGATTGGAAATTGCCAAGATTAATGTCTTTTACAGAAATAGATTGTAGGAAAAAAGAGTTACGAGATCAAGGTTTAGTCTATATATATCAAGTTGTTCTTGGTTTAGTTATTACTGAATAAGCTATTGCTGCCCTTATTGTGTGACCAGTCTTATTTGGGAAGAAAAGAGATTTCTTCCTGTTTAGTTTAAACCATTTTGGAAATTAATTTCACTTGCTCTAAAATATGAACATGAACAACAAAGTTGTTCAGCTATCATTATTCAGATTAAATCAGAGTGTTAAATTATCTTTCAAATACAGAAATATCTATTGACTGTAGATTCCCTTTTTTCTGCAAGTGCACTGAATATCGACTGCTAGCTTCCACTTTTGTCAGAGAATGATTACAGATATGAGTGCTAGAATAACTAGTGATTTAATGCCTTAGAGAGCACGTGCTATTGTGCTACTAATAACTGAAGAAATGCACAGTGGTGCAGTCTGTCCTTTTCTTCAGTGCCTTGTTTTCTGGTAGGTCTGTGCCGTCTGCAATGACCCTTAGGTCCTTTTCTAAGTTTATTGTGTTTGGTTTAGAGCTCAGCAACATGAAAGGAATTTTTTTTATTTCCATATGTATCAGTTTGTGGTTCTCCACCACTAATTTAATTTAAGGATAGAACTGTCCAATTAGGACTGGAGGGACACATTTCATAAATATAGCAATATGGCTATTGGATTTAAGAAGCATGGAATGAAAGGTACGTAACCTGTGACATTCACATTTTTCCAGTGTTGTCGCTTTCATAGCATATTGCAGGAAAATAGTAAATAAATTGAATTAAAAAAAAAGAAAAAAAAAAGACCTTCAGCTCCCCCTCTCTTGTCCTGGCTTTAGAAATCACCACAGAGCTGGCATTCCTTCATCCACGTGCCTTTTGCAAGTCATGCCTTGCGCCTTAGCTTATTACACGCTTTAGGACTCCCATTTGAAATTGATTTATCTCTTTATCTTTAGTTTTTCACATGTTCTCCTGCAGTCAGATTTTCTGAGTCTGTAAATGAATGATGGTAAAACTATCATTTGAAGTGGGGTAACACATCACAGGGCTTAATTTCAAAGCCACTGCGTTGGGTGAAAATCACTTCTCTACATTCCTGCTTTTAAAATGTTTGCAGTGGTTCTAGAAGACTGTGCCACGGATGAGGGGAGCTAACAGTGAGTGCCAAGCAAAGCAAGCAGTAATTTCTCCTTTCTGAAATTGTTGGCTACTTGTGACATGTCCAAGAAGTGGGTTTAGGTTTTCATCCACTGGCTGTGGATGGACTCTCTTTAGAATTCAGAGTTTTGATTTGATGGAAAACAAAAATGTTTTTTAATATACCAATTACTAACTCAATTCTAGTACCCAAATACAATTTCTTAATGGAGAACGCCCTTAGTAGGCAGCATACAGGTAGTTTACCAAGTTGCAGCTACTCAAGACCTTCTTCAGTAATTGAATTTAAAGGTGTCCAGTTAAAATGAAGCGCAAACTACTTGTGTGTTGTCTCCACTAGGATTTTGCATCAAGTTAACCACCCTGGTATATATAAATAAACATTTCTGCAGCAATAACCCAAGATGTCTTTTTTATACCCACATACTTTGTCCTCACTCAAGATTTCAACAGAATAGTGACTGCATCTCAATAATGTGAAGCGTGTTTAGCAGGTAAGCGGTGTGCTGGAGCAGGGGAGTTAAGGTTCGCTATCTGATAAAGCTTCTGGGACTGGCTTAGTAGATGCTATTGGACAAGTTATTTCCTTGTTTTGTTTTTTTTTTTTGTACGCCTCAGATGCTTTATCTTTCTGCTGGGACTAACAATACTGTCTTCTGTTGTACCGTGCTTTCAGACCAGCTCCTAAGCAGCACTATAAAAAAAGAAGGCTATTATTAGTTCCTAGAGGAGGCACAGACTTAAGTTCTTTCCCCTCTCTCTTCTGAAAAGGCAGTTCCAGCAATGGGATGGAGAGCAACTAAAAAGGCAGAGGCATGTTTTTTCTTGACCAGCAATATGTACTAAAATGGATTTAACCTATCTCCTATTTAAGTGGTTTTATGAACAACCAGCAGAGCATTACAATTAAGCATTATATAGAGCAGCAAGCTTGTAGTTCAGTCAAATGTGTTGGTACTTGAGGTAAGCATGTGCTAAATATTTTCAACAATCAGTGGTAAAAAAAAGTTACCATCCAAGTCCTAGAAAAACAAAGCAGAATAATGGAAGGAGAATAGGGAATAATTTATCAGAAGCTTTAAAGAAGGAGGTGGAGTCTTGCTCTTTATGCTGAGTTTGTTTGCATTAATTACTTCCACTGCCATACTGTAGAGATAATTGGAGCAGTGTCAGGACATTCCCACCTTTACCTGCTTAAACATACATGTGAAATTCTTATGACTCATATGCTGTATGTGGTTTTTTTTTTTCTTGTACCAAATTTGTCAAGATTGTCTAGCCTGAAGAAAACAGGATGTTGGACAGATTTGGACAGATTTTACAAGAAATTGCAGCTCCCTAAAATAAAAAGCAGTAAATCATTATGTGCTAAAACAGGAATCGCTGAGTGGCAGTAGTTCCATTTATCAGCAAGATCTCTCCTGAACAGATTGTTCCCCTTTCCTCTACTAGTGTCCTCAGGAGAACAAATTATATAATTATAATATTTTGTTCTTACGTTTGTTAATGTTCCCTTAAATTGATACTGATGATGGCTTTTCTTTTCTGAACAATGTAAGGAAAGAACTGGTTTCACTGACAAATTAGACGTCGGCCTTATGTTAAGGGTCAGTGTTGCAGTAGCGATGAGAACAGTGAAAGTTTTTAAGGTGGACACAAATACTATATTTTGGTCACACAGCTGAAACTACACATTCAAAATCACAGTGGCTACTTCCACCTCCACGCAGGTGCCGTATGTTAATGTCCATTCTCTATTCTTCATATGTGAAAATAAATTCAGAAATAATGTTATTTTAAAACACTGTATGTTTCTAAGTATGTTAATGAAGACTGAATATCTTTTAAAAAACAAAACAATATTTCAGTAATACGTAAATGTAAAATGATAGCTCTGAATGTTTTCTTGAACACCTAAAATGGAGAAAATAAAACACTGCATCCATGCCCAGAGCTTAAATTCCCAGTAAATTGTCATACAGAATTGCATCACAATCCATGATTTCACCTACTTTGCACACTGACTTCAAACAAATGACTGTACATCCTAAAAATGTGCTATTACAGTACTTAAGTAAAGTTGAAAGCTCGTCAGGACGGGTTTGATTTTTCTCCCTTCTTAAAATTTGGGCACTAAAAGCAGTGCAAACGTTGTCCTATGTAACTGCCATCCTGGCCTAATTATTTCTTAATCTTCCTCCCAGTGTTTCTCCACCCTAACAATTATCTTTTCTCCCTAATATTTAGCCTAAATCCTGTTTCCTGTTAATTAAGCTGTCTGTCTTCTTGTCTTATACGCAGTGAATAAGGCAAAACGATCTTTCACAAATGCTCCCCATGCAAAGCCCCCCTTTTTGTCACTTACAGCCTGATGTTGAGAGCAACTTTCTGCACTGGTGAATATTTCTTATAATCTGGGTCACAGGCCCTGGGTGATGCAATCATTGACTGACAATTTAAACATGAATGAAGCAAAGTAATAGAAAAAAATGTGTATAGATTTAATTGTGTTTTAAAAGAAAGATGAATTTGCAAAAGCTTTGTCTCCTTGCGCAGATGGTGAGGCTATCCTATACAACAGAAACAGCTTTTTCAAAGGTTTGCAGGCTATTCTAAACTGTCCCATTTCGTTGCAGAAAATTATGGCTATCTTGGGCAGTGTATTCTGAGTGTTGTTCCTTTTATGGGACTAATTGATATCATTGTTAGTCCTTCAACTCATTAAAATACCTGCTGTATCAGAACTCAATGTATATACACAGGACTGGAAAATTTAACATGACACGTTATTAATATTATAAATAATCAAAATGTGGGAATAATTTCATTGTCCCTAGCTGCCCAAGTATAAAATTTAAATCCTCAGAATCTCCAGTGGGTTTTTAGACCTGGGAGGACACATGAGTTCCCCATGAGGCAAGTATGCAAACACAAAAGTCCTGACTGTGCCAGGCTGGGATCTGACCCCGGTTAGTGAGACTGGCCGTGGAGGGACCTGTTTCTATTGCCTACCACAGTGGAAGCTATAATAGTGGTTGTGGTTAGTGCACTAACATGAGATGTGAGGTGCCTTCAGCCACCTTCTGCCACTGGCATATAAGTTGGTTTGGGATGGAGATCTCAGTGTCATAAAGCATGTAGAGGCTTGGTAGCATAACGTAACACAACACTGGCTAATCAATTTCAGGTAAGCAGCTTCCTAACACGTGGAAAGAAGTTTGTATTTCTCACTAGGAGAAATGTATTTTAGGAGATGAAGCATTTTGCAGTGTTCAGCAGTGGTGGGTGGGTGAAGATGAGCTGGCTGGAATGGTCCTCTGGTAGGGTCTTATCTTAGCCAGGTCGCGGTGGCACAGTGAGCTGCCCTGTTCACTGTGTAGTCTATTGGCTTGGACATCAAAGGAGGAAGAATTGCACAAATATTTATAACAAATGAGACTTGCAAAGGAATAGGACGGGCAGCTGCGGTATGCCATGTCTTCAATGCCTCGGCCAAATCTTTCTGAGCTTCTGTCAGGATTTTTAGCAATCATCTGAGTTATTGCCCTTGTGGATCTAGTCTGAGATCCCCAGCATGTCATCTGCTCCAGTGCAGAAAAGTGAGTGAGATGTGTTTGTCGTGCATCACCCAGCTCTGTCACAGCAGCAGCTTCATGGATTTCAGGGGAATTACCTTAGGTTAGGATCAGAGCAGCGCAGGAGTGAGTGAGGCCTGGCAAGGGGCTCACAGGTCGCAATACACAGCCTACCACTTCTGATTTTGGTAGGCATGGCATTTCTGTCAGCGTGCTGCATTTGAACTACATGCAGGATCATAGTTAGAGGTTTACGCTTAGTTTCCATGATAAAATTTAATAGAAAATCGCAGGCTGCAGAAAGCCAGCATGGAATCTCAGACTCTTGTAACTTTATTGCTGTAGAAAAGATGCCCATTTTAAATAAAACCTTGTTTGTCTTAAAAGATAACTAGACAGCTAATAACATTTCATACACTTAGCGATGGCCAAAATGTTCTTCTAGCTGGGTGCAGCTTGGTCACTGAATCTCATTCGAATTTGTCCTTCTCTGTTTATATCATCCACATGCTCTTGAGACATATGCAGACACATGCAGGCAAGTATTCTGACCTGCTCATTTCACAAGTAAGTCTTTTTATTTATCATGTACATCAATGTGTTTGTTCCTCTAAACAGTTAGAATCCCTCATGCTTTTTCTTCTGTACGTTCTTCTCTTAAAAATATCCCTTTTCTGTTGTTTGAAACAGCTAGATTTGCACACCATCTGTGTGAAGAAACTTGTCTGACTGGTGGACGTGAAGTGAGTGTGGGGTGAAAATTAACTTGCCAACATATTGCATTTAATAAATACTAAGTCTTTACTGTTCTAAAGTGTTTTCATGGCTAATTGTACACAACATTGAAGAGGACCATTGAGAAGCAGTGGAGTTTTGCAGTCAGAATCGTCACTTCAAAAGAGTTTCATTTTTAACACAGCTGTCTGAAGTAGGCACCCTGTAAGACTCCCTCACATATCCATTTCTTTGGTGTGTTTACTTGAACCTCAACCACTGGGAAAAGAAAAGACTCAGCTGTAAAAGACTAGTTAATAATCACAGAATTTCAATTAGCTGAAATGTCCGTAAAATCCATAAACAAACATTTAACTGTACAATGAATGTTTAACTGAACAGTGGTATTCCTTGAACACAGGGTATACCAAAAAACCAAACCCAAACCAAAAGTGCTCAGCCTGGGTAATAAGTCTTACTCTCTGAGGGCCGTGAGTCAGCAAACTGAATAGGACTTTCTTGTTTTACAGCAGCTGAGATGTTGGTGAATTTTTTTTGCATTTTGGTGTTCAAAAATAGTTGCAGCACTTGTACAAAGACTAAAATTACTAAACAACATTTCTTTTTTACATTTGCTAACTTAAAGGTCAACTGGCACATGCCATTGATTTCTTTTTGTCAGATACTGTAGTTAAACAAGTTCTACAAATGAATTTATTACAAGTGATTCATTGAATGCTTGCAGCAACACCATAGAGTTTAATTTTGAATGCAATCAATAGGCCTCCATATTTCCAAAACAATGCACAGCTAAAATAACTTTGATACATACAGAGTGGGACTCATGGTCACTGACATTTTCAGTCAATAAGGTTTTTGAAAACAACAAACAGTATGTTTTAAATCAACTACAAATCCATTGTTCTTGTGGTACAAAGGTAGCTACTTCAGAACAAAAAAAACATGCAGGAAAACAAACACTCCTCCCTCACCCCCATAACAAAAAAAGCTGTTTTAAATAAACAATAATGTTTATTTCTTGTGGAGGAAGTAATAATCAGCAGTAAAAAGCAGCAAAGGATGGTGGCCAAAATCTCTTATGGTAATATCTTGAAAGCACTCTGCTCATTTCCTTCCTGGTTTTCTTCAGCTACTTAGAATTTTTTTCCCTAGCAACAAAAGTTATTCAATGGTCAATCAACTGAGTACATTTAAACAACTGTTCTTTGGAAAATAGCATATAGATATAATATGAGTATTTAATTTTCTGCTTGAAGGAAGTTGATATAATACAGGTATTTTAGCTTCTACTTTGATCTTCTACTGCAAGGCTGGAAAACAGAGCTGCCTTTTTATAGAAATCCGTTTAAAGGGGAAAAGTGAGCAACTTCTGAATATACCGTTGAAAATATTTGGGGATCCCTTGAAGTTTGAATCTAACTTAAAAGTTGGCTTTGCTTCAAGTAGGAGGTTGGACCAGATGATCTCCAAAGCTTCCTTCTAGCCTGAATTATTTTATGATTCTGAATTATGCTCTTCAGCTGAAGGTCTCAAACACTCTAAAGTAAAGGTGATATCAAGAGAGACCACGAGTACAGTGTTTGAAAGTTAATCTTATTTCTCCAGTTATTCTTTAAAAGACAGTAGCTGCCTCTTTAGTTGCCCTTATGCATAGAAAAGGGACATAGTCCCAAATCACTCTGGGTCTTTTACAACTGAGGAACGGGAAGTTGGTTTCAATTTAATAAAACTATTGGAAAACTCCAGTTTTGCTTTAATATCATGAACTGTCCTTGCCATATAAATTTTAATATAGGAAATATCAACAATTTCCACTGTTTGCTAATCTCATGGGGAACACTACAGAGGGCTTTCTTCCAGATCTCATCACCTACTGTGAGTTTTGCGACTTTGAATATGAAATGTTTCTTGTCATAAACTGACAGTTCTTGTTCCACCCTAATCCCACAAGGCTCTTCTAAAGAAAAAGGAAATGTAACAATCAAATTGTGTGATAGGAAGTGACAGGTTGATTTGTAGCATTTAAAAGACGGCTGCTATTATTACTAGACAATTTGATAGAGTGGAAAAATGTAATTCTCTATTCTACAAACACTTTAGTGCAGTTCCAGTAACGGACTTGTATTAGATTTATATTTTATTCATTGGGAATTTGGTCCCTACTTCCAGGAAAATAGCAAATGTCTTATGTCAGAACATTTTTATAGCTCTTTCTTACAACCCTCCGAATTTTTATACTATGTTGCCATTTAGGCAAATACGTGGGGAAGCCCTGGTTTAGATTAAATGTTAAATGGTGTATGCTTAGTTACTGTCCTCTCAAATGCATGTGCCTCTGTCTCAAGTCATTCAGTGCCATTCGTCATAATCTAACGCCTTCCCCATTATGAGGTATCATCTGGTCCCCTGAGCCTGGACAAGTAGCTGAAGTGATTCTCCTTGGCATATTCTGCAGATTACCGAGTGAAGAATTTTAGGGCTAAATTACTTAGCCTTCTGATTTTAACGTTTTTTTTTCCTTTTTTTTTTTCCTCCTCAATTCATAGGAAACACCCTTTCAATTTTTAGTACTTAGAGACAACAGATGGCATGGGAACAAACCTGAATTTCCATGATTTGGGGAACTGACCTGCTGCTAGCTATGGGATAAGACACAACAAAAAAGAAGATATGGGCCATTCAGCACATGCAACCTCCTCCTAAATGCCTTCCCTAAAAAGATTAAACTAAATCTATTTAAAATCTGACATAAGTTACATGTGATGTGTGAGTCAGTACAAGCCATCCACAGCAGTGATGGATGCTGCCTCCACTTCACTAAAGTCAATAAAGAAAACAAATCAGGAAGAATGAACCACCTGGCTTTATGTGCTGTGCATCTCTTTCCTCAGAAATTGGAGTTATTAATACACGGTAAAATGAATTCACCATTGTGGACATATCTTTTCACTGCAATTGAAGTCTGTGGATTTTTACGGTTTACTCCCACTTTATTTCATTGTTTTAATTAGAATTACATTGGGTTACTCTTGAATGCAGTTTCCATTAAAATACATCAGGTTTACCAACATAGGTGAAGTACAGACAACCCAGTGGTGAGCAAAGGGTACCAAGGTGCATGGCTGGTCCTCCAGTTTCTCTGCTGTTCTGATTCTGCCTTAATCTGACCCTTTTGGAATAAACTGATCTGCACAAAAACAATGTGGACAGGCAATTCTCAGGCTTCAATTTCACTTTAAAAAAATAAGCAACAAATGCCAAAAGATCTGACAAATAGAAGGAACAACCTTTTAGCCATTTTTAATCCAATAGAGGACTTTGGATCACTGCATAACTAAAACAGTGAAGGATGACTGAAGTTTCATTTTCCAAATCAATCATTTTCCTTTATAGGTTAAAAAAGACAATCTCTTTTCTTGCTGATAAATGGCCAAATATCGCCCAGAACTTATAACATTTCCCAGTGTTCAGTTAATCTTCTTGTACTGAATGTATTTACTCTAATAGACAGCAAAAGAGAAAGAAGCAAGACCTGGGAACAGAAAAATTTAAAATGCTATCATTTGAAGAAAGGGCATATTCCTACAAAATGCAACATACACCAATAGTAACACGCTGCCACATTTTTACAACACAAATCCCAGCAATCAAAAGGGTGTTGCTGAACAGATTTTTTCACATTTCTTCAAATCAATTAAACTCATATTCCATATTTACGTAATAAATGCATGTCCATCGTCAGTCTGTAGAAACGGTTGTTAGCAATTACACAAAAACAACCAAGAGCTGAGGCCTGAAATGCATGTGCAATGTATATGCACATTATCTCTTGGCTCAGGACCTGGAGAGACAGCACACCTTGAGAAAGAAACACCCTAAGAAAGGGGATCTATGTCAGCAGACCAACTACTGCCAGCAGCTGCCTTAGAAGTCATAACTACCTCTCTTCTTTGACTGTACAGCATGTCTAGGAACCCGGGAGAGTAGGTGGCTTAAATTTCTCATTAATCCATTGTACGTAGAACAACAGTAAGAGCTAAGGCACAGCTAGCTGCATGTGGCTCTTCATCTCTTCCTGCCATCCACAGGCAGTCTGTTGGAAAGCTGGGAACTGCATTCGCTTCTCCTAAGCTGTAATTACGTTTCTCAGTTGCAGGGCAAATGTCTTGCAAAAGCCAAAAAAACTTATGTGAGATACTTACCTAATGTGTAATATAAATGTCCAATAAATCAGGGAACTTTTAGATCTATTTGCAGAAGTCTGCAAAGTTTGACTATGAAAAAATATTTCATTATTCAACAGCTGTGGCTGTAAACTCTACAGTCATTTTATTATAATGTATAGTTCTCTAAGTTATTAATGAGTGGTGCAACCACAATGAGGGTAAATGGTTAAACAGGAGACATGAGACAACGAGCATGACAATAGCTCCAGTTCAAAGACAGTCACAGAGATATTTTGCAATGGTTTTTGTCTGTCTGGTTGGTTTTTGATTAGGCTAATAATATAGGAATCATGAAGGTATGCCATATTTGAAAAGAGCCACAGTCCACAATAAAATGTGCTTATTCCTGGCCAGAGATGTGCAAATGCGTTGTAGTACTTTCAATTCCAAGCCACGTGACCTCCAGGCATTTTCACCTGATCTCTAGAGCTAATACCAGAAAAGTGAGGTCCATGTGTCATGTATATGTTGTCTGCGAATTAAAATTATTTCAGAGGTAATTTTTCCAGGAAGAAAAATGACAAAAATGAACGTGTGGGAACATTAGTAAAGAATGAGCAGGAGAAAAGCTGGCCTGACATATGAATTGCCATGTTTTTTCTGTCACGGGCCACAATCTTAATATCATATGTTTTTCTGCTCTTTTTAAGTTTCTCAGTTTCCACTGCAGCAACGCAATCCAAATGTAATATATTTTGTTGTGAACACTGCAGAAAATGTTGTGAAGAATGAAGTTTTAACATAAAAGCTTTCCATGAAGGCTCTTTCTAATTGGTGGGGTCTGGAAATTATGAATCTGTTTTGAACTCTATAAGTCCCTACCAGCTATGTGACAGGAGTGTTTTGTGAGAAGGAACATTTAAATGGGTAAAACTGAATTTCCCCCTCATCTCTGTCCCTCAGCTGATAACTCTGTCGGGCTCCAATGTGGTTGCTACTGCATTACCCACTTACTTAAATGGAAGAGGAGAATTCCCTTCACTGAGGTACTTAGTGCAATAAGTAAAGGCAGACTGCAAAGCAGAAATCAGACTGGATGATCACAGTGTTATCCCTAGCCCTCCTGGGCCTGAATCTGGTTTCATTTCAAGATGGTAAAATACCAGCTCAGCTCTTCAGGGGCAGAGCATAGCCAAAGCATTCAAACACACAAAATAAAACTGTTCTGCATCCAGATATAAAGATTTCTAAAGTCTAGAAAGACATAAGACAAAATTAACTGTAATTTCATAATAGTCCATAGAGTCAGTAAAAACAAAATGATTGAGAACCATACAAGTAACTCTATAATTTGAGCTAATGTTTCCACCCCAAAGTGCCATTTTCAGAGCTAAAACACCAGCCACCCGAGAAACATGAAATTGTTCTTGCACAAGAATATTCTCTAACTCAGAATAAAACACAACAAACTACTTAATTATATTCAGATCAGGCACTCTCAACAGATGTTACACGTGGGATCAATATCAAAGTGTAGTTACCCTGATACCCCACAACTGTAATTATAATCTAAATAAGCAAAGAATAAAATAAAGCAGAGGACCAGATGGATAGTTCTGTATAAAAGCAATTTCAGATACTGTAACATGGCAATGATGATGAGCCCACCGCACTTGAATAGGTTTTGCCAAATAGTTGGGCACCCAGAGCATATGTTTGAAATAACAATCAGGAATCATAATTATTGTTTAGAAGGCATAGCACTGTGACACACAGCACATAGCATTCTTGATTAGGGTGAATACTAAGTCTTTAAGCAGTTTGAAAACAAGGAGCTAAGAGACTAAAGATATGAAATTCTTAACCTGTTTTCATATTACTGTTCTGCAGCCACATGTGTCTGTGGCAGATTTTAACCCACATGCAATAACAAAATATCCGCTGAAACCAATCTTTGCTAAAAGCTCCTAAAATTCATAGGAGACATTTCTTTGGTGCTAGTGGCAATTGTATGGATGAGTGGAGACATCCACTCATGGATAAGGAGACAGAGAAAGGTATCAAATATTAGACGAAAAATGAAGATGAGGACTGATCCAATTGTTTATTAAAAATCTATTTTCTAGTGAAATGAAATGTAATTCTATGAACTGTAAAGTAGGTCACAGAATCTTTCTCAAAATGGCACCCCTTTTATTCTGTTTTTTATACAATCTACACAATGATCTTCTGAGTATGAACTGTGGGATACCCTAGCACGCCTAGCTATAAAATCTGAGCATTGCAAAGGGAGTTCCCTATTGCTAGGTATTTCAAAGTGTTCCAGAGGAGGATGTGTCTTAAACTCTCATCTATACAAGGCAATTGCCCACATTATTATTAACCCAATATGACTTTTCTTAATATATGTTATTCAGTTTGCAAATTGCTTACAGGGGGTATACTTAGGCTGTTTTCCGTAGCCAGCTCACTGTTTATATTATGAGATATTGCTCTAAATCACTTGTTACATAATTATAAGAAAATAGGACATTGCAAATGAGAACAGTAACAAAATGGCTAAATCTACCTTTATTTAGGGTGAGATAATCCTTGATTTAAGAAACTGGTCTGAATTCAGAGTAGAAAGAAAGTCCTTCCAGTTCTCTCCTGCCCCTCCTATAGAGCATACAGAGTGAGCCAAGCACCTCCATGTGACCATCCCCTGGACTTCAACAGAGTAGGAAGTCTCTTCATGTCAGGCAATTCAAAGTGCTCCAGAGCAGTACGAGCCTAAAATCTCACCAACTTTTCAAGGTAGCCAGCTGCCTTCTGAAACCTCAAATGAATGAGCAAACTTCACTTGCAACAGCAGTGCCCAGAGTTCCCAGGATTTAGACAAGAGTTTTGTGGTTAAAGCATTTGCTCAGGGATCAGGAAACTTGAATCCTGTTTCTGTCTTGCTTGATTTACGTACCACCATCTAAAAGTGCTCATACAGAGAACCGTTATTCCAAATTTCCAAAGACCAAAGGAGTTAGTCCAAGCTAGAAAACAGCAAACCAAAAAATGGGACAAAACCAAGTAAACAGCTATTTAAAGGTATGCTTGAGGACACTACTTTTTTAGTAATTGCTCTTGATATAAGTATGCTGCAATCCACAGTGTTATGTAGAGAGACCTGAGATAGCTGTAAACAAGCTCCTCTACCACAGTCTGGTCACAACAGCATGGAGCTCTTGGCAGTTTAAGTTGTCCTGCCTTTTGCTACTAGAAAATAATTTGTGAAATTGTTCTTTTTCATAAGAAGGATTTTTCTCTCTAAAAGCCTGACAAGAACACTGATAATGCTTTTCCCTTAGTGTTTGATTTACCCCTGGTGCAAGCAAATCTAAAATCAAGGGAAATGTGGTTCATGGGACTTCCTAGTGTGGGGCTTGAGGCAAGGAGGTCTCAGTTATGGTCTGGCTGTTCATGTGTCACAGATGAGAAGGCAAAATGCTGTGGTCTTGGCCAGAAATAAGCAGGTAGGAACAGCAGGTAGGAAATCCTCATGTCAATGTTGCTGCTTAAACTCTTACGATATGACAGTCTCCAAAAAGTTAAGGCTAATTAAGCCAAGGAGTGACATTTTTGGAACCTTTCAGGGGGAAGCACTGCAGTTTCAAGCTCATGGATTCAAGCTCAGCTGCAGGGAACTGGAGCTTCTTCACTTTTAAGAGAGAGCCTTCACACAGGGGTCTGCTATGTTTTAACTTAACTTTTCTGAGTGTCCTAATGTCAGCAATCCCTCAGCTAGACAGAAGACTTCATGCAGAGAGAAATGTCACTGGGCTAGGGAAGGAAGGCAGAGCCATGCCTAGCACAGCACAGAGCAAGTCTGCTGACACTACACAAACATGATGCACTCCATGTCTGATTACACTGCAGCATTCCTGCTGTTTTAATAAGACTTTTCCTCTTAGAAGAAATAACTAACGGTGTCACATTGTGGGGTGACTTTCTCACAGCTCTCAACAGTTGACACTTGTAAATGACTTTCACCAGTGACTTAAATTAAATTCAAAGAGAACCTAATGCCTCTGTGCATTTACAGCTTCACCTGCATCATCTGGGGCAAGTCATTTGACTCATCTGAACATAGAAGTGCCAGCACTGAATTAATTCCCACAAATACACATGTATATGGAAGCCATTCTTTGAATGTCAGGCTTTGGCCACACTCACTGATTCTTTTCTGTCCTTAACCCTGAGTAACAAACATGATGGAACTGCAGATCAGTGATGTCAAAACCCTTTATGTAAAGCAGTGTATTTGTTTAAAGGAAAAATCTGTTATTTGAGTAAGATCAGAGTAGAAGAATTATATATTGCACTTAGAGCACAACTGGTCTGGAAAACCTTGTGAAAACATACAGATATTACTATTTTATAGTCAGAGAAACTGAGGAAAATTGAAATTCAGAGTTTGCCTTCCCTTATTCCCATCCTACAATAATTTTGATACCATTCTAAAGTCCTCCCAAATTCCTCTTTTCAGCGTAGCCTCTTTCACTTACCCTCTTCTGTTTTCCTCTAGCTTGTGTCCTGTCTGCAGGTCCCTTCCCTCCCCTCCCTTTTTTCCTTTGCCACTCCCTTCACTTCTCTTGTTCTACTGCACTTTCAAGAACCTTATATAACTGCCAATCTGTCTCCTAAGGCACTAAATCAGCACTTGGGGAAGGCGATCCTCCCCTGACTGACTGCTGCTTCTCTAAGTGCCAATTCGGCTCAGCGGGAGGCTGGCACCCAGATGGCAGCAGCAGGACACTTTTAAAAACTGTGATTCTTCGCTGTCCCCTGGAAAGGGTGGGATTACAAGACCCGGAGTAGGTGGTTCTGTTTGTGTTCTTGTATGAAAAATTAATGTTGGGCAGATTTGTTTATTTGTACTGTTATCAGTACAGTTTGCCCAAGTCCTGAGTATATTGATTCATAATATGCTGATCAGCGATAAAAGTAGTTTTCAGTAGAAACTGACACCCTGGGAAATTTTCTTAGCTTTGTATTTTGTCAGAAATCCTGATCTCAGACTGTGCTAAATAGTGTGCACCTGTGAATAATCTGGAGAGAAACTCAGGCTCACCTGTGCTTTGGTAGTAGTGAAAGTCATGGTTTCGCCAGTGTTTGCCTAGGGATGGAAGGCAACGCCGCAAGCTGTGACCGTGAACTTGGACTTGTTCAGACCCAGGACACCAAAGTGCAACCTGGAGGTGGAGGCTGCAGGCAGGATGTAGGTAAATCCCAGTGAAAAAATCACCTCCACCATCAGGACTCTGTAAAGAAACCGCACACAAAATTAGGAACCTTGAAGGCCACAGACTAGATAGGATCTAAGCGTTCCCTGCGAAGTGAAAGCACAGGTACTATTCTTATTGGAAAGGTTTTCATTAATTGTGCTTATGGAGAAAAGCTGCCCTACTCTTGAAATTATTTAGTCATGTTAAAACAGACACTGGAATTCTGCAGGCTCATTAGTTTATTCATAGGGAAGTATTTAAATATTGCAGAAGATAACCACTGCTTAAAACTAAATTCTTGGTCCGCTGGTGAGTATTTCCAGATAAGAAAAATATGTGCTCTAAGAAGTTCTTAGTGGCACTACCATGAGAAGGAAATTTCTGATCTCAGGTCTACAAATATAAAACCTTACATAAGACTTTTATAGTGTGACAATGATACTAATCTCTGTTTTATTTCTTGCATGGAAAAAACCGGAAGGCCTTGCAGAACAGAAATGAATGGATTATTTTAGACTGTAATAATGAATTAACTTAATCTGCCTTTATCTAGATTTTGCATATTTTTTATTGTTAGAGCTTTCAACAGAGGTCATGATTAAATATTCAAAACACCATACTGTACTCCAGGCATATTTTGGCCAAGAGCTCATGTATGTGGATACTTAGAATTACTCTTTATTCTATTTCCTGCCCACACAGTTTCCCTGACCTGTTGCTCAATCTGCCTTTGCTGTCTTTTGTTCACAATCCTTTTGCAATTGTAAAAAACTCCCTGGGACTAAGACACAACCTCTGTTGTCCCAAGGCCTCTTTTGAATACTGAATGCACTTTGGCTCCGAGTTTCAGATGGTTAGGTAAGCTCCTTCTTGCGTCTTTGAGTTCCTGTAGACTCCTTTCAGCACCAAAGAACATGAAATTCTTACTGGAGGTAACTCTGAGGTAGTCTGTGGTTAGAAAAAATATGGTGAAAACAGTGAAAAGAAGACACTGCGATGTTGCGAGGCACTGATTCACCAGGGTCAGCATGTCACCCCTTCCTAATCTATGTTATAGTAAAACCAAAGTCCTTTATCTTCACTCACACACAGGGTGACTCTCATACTTTAGCCCAAAGGAACAAGAAAAAAATTATATAGCTTTAGGTCAGTGAAGACAGGCTCTAAAGTGGTTTGCCTAACCCTTCTAAAGTTTGAATTGTTTTGTCACTAAAAAGGAACAATTTAAAAGACAAAAAGTCAAGTACATTTTGACCTTGCTTTGAAATTTCAAGATGTTATTACCTCTGACTAGCCATCAACTACAAATTAAATTCAATTTATTACTTAATAAATCCCATTTTCCTATGACTTTAACATGGATGAAAATTATCTTATTTCTTCGAGTAGCAGACCTTTCTGTAATAGTATTTACTTCTCTGTCCTGGATCCCTTGATGTCCATTGAACATTACTGTTACCCTTGCCCTTTTCCTCTTCTCAAGCTGACCACATTTTTGTACCACCTATCTGAAAAACAAAGTTTCCTGGTACAATCTCTTTGAAGACCTCATCAGTAGACTCAACTGCAAGTTAAGTAGCTGGCATCCAGTGACCAAGGTCAGACATTTTAAAGCCATCTGCAATTTTATCAGTGGGTGCATAATATCAAGCAAAAGTCATTGTAGAAATATCCTTCAAAATCTGTTTCTGTTCTCATCTGAGGCTTTTTAAAATGCATTTCCCCTGTGTTCCTTGAAGTCAGCTCTCAGTCAAGAAAGTTTTAGTATTTTGTAGAAAATACAATGTTTAAGGCAGATTTCTTATAAGGAACGAATAAAAGCCAATCCAATGGCAAGTCAATATATGAAAGTTTTCCATCTCCATCTCCCTAGATAGTTCTAGTGCTCTTATCACTTTAATATCAAAGTGCTTTACAGTAAGCCCTTGATAATCTTCTAGTTTGATCAAAACAAACCTGTCTTTGATCCTCTTCCCTATATGTGAGTGAAAATGAGGAGGTCTGTACAAAAAAGATTTAAATATTCCATCAGTGGGAAAAATTATTGGTTTTGTCAGTGTCCTTTCTATACATGGGCAGCATCTGAATTTTTACTGATTCTTTTAAATCAAAAATGTAATTCCTGTTTTCTACAACTTAAGCTTTGCAAAATGACTTCCAGCTGAGATAAACTTACGACAGCTTTCCTGCCTTGGATTTTCATTTGGTAGTATTAGCCTATGCACATAAGCAGGCATCTATACAGTAATTCCAGAGGCTGCATTGAGAAAGTCAACACTTTATATATAATGAGTCATATTCTAGACTGCTGAAGTCAATGGAAATTCTTCCAATTAAATTTATATGAAAGGAGTCAGTATTTCACTCCACACAAACATCTAATATTTTTAAAATTTAATTTAAATATAGGAAAGCCATGCCAACAAATAATATTTATGCTGACACAGGAGTAGCCAGGAAAAGAATAGATATTTTATCACATACAACAAAGAATTAAATCTGTTACCAGAAAATGCCATCAGGAAATGAAAAAAGCAAAACACTACTTTTGACCCAACACTAAACTTTCTTAAATAGTTCACTTCTGTCACTGGACTAAAATATGATTTAAAAGGTAAGACTCTAGGACTTATTAGGTGTTCTATAGAGGCAGGGTAACTTAAATTAAAATTATATACATTTCTGTTTTCACTGAAGTTTCATATGAAATTTTCCACTTATCATCAACAAAATAAACTTTTCAACAAAAATATTTTAGTGGAAAAAAAAATCTATGGAAAGAAGCCAGCATTTCCAGGGAAAAGTGTTTTATCAAAAAGCGGTATTATACTGAAAAATAATTTTGAGTAAATTTTTGGAAGAACCCTTTTTTTAATTTGCTTGAGTTGGAGACATCAAGTAATGAATAGAAGTGAGTAGAGAATGATAACCTCCCTATTGCTACTTTAAACCAACATTTACATTTTATAACAGGGGTATAATTAAGTTCCACAGAATTATTTAAACCCTCTATAACAAGGATATCATTGTCTATCAAGCTCTAAAGGCTTGTATAGTAATTTCTTTGCCATATGTTTCAGTTTCATTGGAATGCTCTTGCTTTCATCCTAACTTGTACTGTCTTGGCTCGCATTATGCTGAACCTTTTTTTAGAAGTTAGTGTATCTTACATTTTGTTAGCAGAATGCGAACTATTGAAATAAATTCATTTTCAGGAAGTCTTGCCTTCAAATAAAACTGCTAAAAGAAAAGGATTGCAGCTTCCAAAACAAACTGTAGGCAGGCTTTAGGTACCCGCATCCAAAATCCAAAAGTCCTCCTACAGTGTGGCTACAATCAGGAACTTTGTTTGGTCTGAAATTTCCTCAACTACCTGCATGCACATGGGCATTTGTGCCCAAACATCCTGGAGCCTCACTTGCGCTGGGGCTCCAGGGTTGTGCCAAGTGTCACCTCCAGCAGGCACAGACACCCACGGGAAACCAAGCTCCCGCCCACAACGCTAACTGTGGTACGAAACAGCAGCCAACACCCAGTGGTTCGAAAAGAAGCAACCCTGCCAAAAACCAATGTATAATTGTTTTGTGAGGAATAGAACAGATAATGAACTTCTGCCTTGTGAGTAGATTTTCAAGTCCAAATTGCACAAGATCCTTCCCCCTTGCTCTGAGCTCCTGCATAAGCTTTTGCATCTCTGGGTTCTTCAGCGTTGAATTAGAGGTGAGCTCCACCCTCAAGGGAAATTCATAGACACTCTCTGTTCTCTGCTTAACTGCCTACTTTCAGTATGCTGCTAGGAATTAATATCTTTAAAATCTTCACCTCTGTCAGATTTGGTTAAAAGCTGTTAACAAATAATTCATTGAAAAACACACAGAATCATGCACACGTGCGCACACACACACATAGAGAAAGGCCATGGTTTTCTGTCTTGTTTCCAGTGTGAGTCAGGTTGTAGATATCTATTACATAATAAATATGTTTATTTTCTATGATGACTTACATGGAGTCTTTTTATGTGAAGTAACATGCAACTTGGTGCTGTAACGCTGCAAGTTTCTCCTACTGCAAGGGATGGCTGGGGTCATGTCTCCACTTTCATTTTTACTGTTTGTCTTCCTAGACTGCTACAAAGTCAACAACCTTGTCAGCTCCTGTTAAATGCAACTCCTTGCTAAACTCCGTGTTTTCAGTGGAGACTGGCATCTTTAAACGTTTGAGAAAAAGGGCACAGAAATCTTAAAAAAACCCAAAACTTTGATGTTTATTGGCAGATGTTTATGAAGATGTCTTTGTCATCCTCTCAAACAACAACCGTAAATACAATTTGTAATCTCCAGTGTTTTAAGCCAGCATAGTGGTTTCCCCTTTTTCTTTCTTCTAAATGTCATATTCCGATTAATTCGGTATTGAGGTTTGGTACCCCTGTGGGATGTGATAAGATAATGGTAGTACAGACAGACCTAGTTAGGCTGAATCAGTTTGCAGATCATTTTTATAAATATTAAAAAGAATCCCCTCCAGACTAACAAAGCAGTGGCACATACAGTGCTTGTCATTTGCACTGCCTGCCAGCAGAATGCTTTGGTTGCTTAGGCACAACCAGGCACAAATTAATCAGGTTTGACTGAGCTGCATCCTAGCTAAATCCTTATCTTCTGCAAAATTGATTTCAAAGCCTACAGTAGTTATTTCATATATCTTATCGTTATTCAAGGCCCTTTGGGGGAGTACCCTAATTTCATAAACATATTATGCTTTTTTGAAAGGAAAAGTGAAACATGTGCTGCAGGGGGAACCTTTGTAATTTGTTTTGCTTACAGATATGCTAAGCTACTCGTACTTCATAAGCTTAAAAAAAAAAAGAAAATTCCCAATGTGCACAATTATTTCCTGGCAAGCAACTGTTATTCTTATTCAGGTAGATAGCCCAGATCTAGATCTGATCCTCTGAAACTGCGGGCCATTTTTCCCAATTTTACTTACCGTACAGCAGAGACCTGGGCTGACTCTCACCCTCCACCCAAATTCCACCCATGATACTCAGGGCAAAGGGAAGAACTGATGTTGGAAAGTTACTGTTTTCATTAAAAATGGACAGGAAGTTCTTTGAGCACTGATGAGTGTAATGAACCATGATGCTGCATGGGTTTATGTGTCAGCATCGATTGACCAGGACATTTAAGAAAGCACCAGTTCTAATTCAAGCATCTCTACAGCTCCTCTGTTTATTAAACCATCTTCAATGTAGAATCTCCAGTGTGCAAGAGCAAGCAGGGTGCACTAAGCGATTTCCTTCATTTTAGGCATCTGTAAGATATTCTTTGCCTCCCCAAATTCTTCGTCATAAAACTTGGGAAAACTTACTTTTTTTTAAATGCATCTACCCTGTGTCAGATTTGATTGAAATAAGAAATTTGACTGAAATAGGGATACTGATTCAAAAGGTGGAGGGATGACTCTGACAGATGCAGACAACATAATAACATAAGCCCTGTTCCCTTAGGAAGAAGACTCTAATAAAGAAATCCTGTTCTTTCCCAAACCAAAGAGAGAGCTGTCAGTTCTTCTATTGAGGTCAGAAACCACAAGCCCAGGATGAGCTGCCAGATAAGCACAGTTGCAAGATGGAAGGACACAAGCACTAGATATCATCCCTCCTCCACGAGAATATTTTCAAAGCAGAAGGAGAAGAAAGATGCAGGGAACGAGGGACAAGAAAATCACTCAAAAGGTCTGAGATTAGGGGACATAGCAGGTAGGAATTTGGGTAGGCTGAAGTCAGATATTTAAAAAGACGATGAGCTGTGGACAGGGTAAAAATGCTGTATCTGAGAGAGCAGAATAAACTGGAGATCACAGCGACATTTGGAAGTAATTATACTGAATTTATATGGGGCAGAATTCTTGATATAGCACACAGTTTGTGACAATAGAGAAAAACCAGAAAATAACAACATGGCTAGATGGAGTAGGCAGCTGGATGAGCACATTGCTGAAACATTGGGTGCATTAGGGAACGCTACCTGTTTAAAATTGAAGATTAGTTTTGTCATGTGGGGCTAGAGAACCTGTTGCATGGATTTTTGAATGATATCGGGAAAGGGTCATGGCTTTCCTGCTGTGTCCTCTGTACATTAGCTTGTAATAATCTCTTTCTTTTTGTTTCATTTCTTATTTATGGATTTTTACTCCTTGCCTTTTCAAATCTTTCCCACTGTTCTGTTTCTCTTGTCTTTGCTTGTTTTCCAATACCTACTGCAGTCTTCTGCAGTTACCCAGCCTTCCTGTTCATTTCATGCAAAACCAAACTGAAATGCCGCTGAAAATGGAAAAACAAGGTAAAAGAGTTATTTGATATTATCTTCACTTTTCAGATGCATTTTTTCCTTGCATTTCCATTGTCATTTCATGGAGTACCATTTTCTGTCTTGCCTGCATCCCCTGATGTGAATTTGATCATTGCCATTCATGTGATTAATATTTAGATTAAATGAGACACGCTAGGAATTTGCCTAGGTTTCAAAAATGTTGTTACCATATGACTCACAAGAGCCACACTGATGGCCTTGAAGTCAGTCGTCTCTTTATGCACAGGCCAGGTGCTCAACAGGCAGTGGAAGTAAAATCTTCCCAAGGTGTATTACTGCTGATTTAAGCAGTAACAGGCAAAGGCCCAACAGCAGGATTCCAAGGGAAAATAAAAAGGAAGAAAAAAAGAAAAAACCCAACAACAAACCAAAACTCCTCTCTCCCATATTCCTTAATTAATCCTTACTGTTGTTATTTGACCTTCTCTAGGTAACATGCACAAAATGGATTCTACCTTGTAAATCAAGATTACGCTAGGCCTCTTGGTCTTGGTTTGATCTCATAACTCTGCCTCTCTTTATTTACTGATCACTTGAATAAGGAATCTGGATGTTCCCACAGCACTCTCCTGGGTGGCTGGTGTTTGCATTGCTCATTGAACCTAAATAGCAAACAGCCACCAAAACCTCGAACAAAAGGCTGGTTGCAGATGCTTGTACTAAGGGGAACTCCTAGTTTAATAAAGGGAGGATTTGCTTGGGAGAAGACAGCAAGCTTTAAATGGAGTGATGGCTGGCATTAGGACAGGGACAAAGAAATTCAGAGTGCTGGGCAGTCACAGTTCAGCAAAAGCAGGACAGCCAGGGAAAGAACTGTGATTTTTTGTGTCTAGCCTGTTCCCTGGGAAGAAGAAAAATGCACTGCCTATTACTGCAAGTTGATAATCTGTTCTTCTGAACAGAGGCATTTGGTTGACTGATGAAGGTTGAGTTTTAAGATGCCCAGCAAATGCACAAAGGTCATAACTTGTTATCCTTGCTCCCCTGAGAAATCACTCATCCCATCTCTGCAGAAAAAATAATAAGATGGTATCTTAAAAAAAAAAGACTTTTCTTAATTTAAAAAAAAAGAGTATTAAAAAATGCAATGAAAATAAAGGCAAAGGGCTTAAAATATTAATTGCAGAATCATTTCCTCCTGCTTTATTTTCATAGATCAGACTCTGTTCCTGAGGAAACAGGAGAAGAAAGGCAGCAGGTAGCCAGCGGAGAGTCAGTGCTCTCACTTGTCACTGTCAGAGCCTGCTGCGTAGGGAAAATGCCAGTCTGCCAAGAGCCAGCAAAAGCCTCAAGGAGGCAAACTATTCCTAATGGCTGTGAAACTTTGGAAGCAAACAACAATATGAAAGGGCAAAAGCCCTGCATTGTGCTTGTGCACTCAGAAGGACTTTTCTCAAACGTCTTTGAATCTCTTTTGTTTCAAAATAATTTTCGAAGCATTTTTTTAAGTACTGCTGTGAACTCTAGAGGGTGTGGAATATACCTGGGTTTTGCTTGGATTTTGCAAGCAGAGAGTGTTGACAAGGCTCTGATCTTGCTCATAGCAGTATCAGTGGCTCACACACATTGTGTGTGGAAGCCTTGGCTCCAAGACTAATTGCAGCCATTCTTAAAGAGGTTTCTGCTGGTGTTCAGTGCTTCATGTGGTGCGATTAACAGAGCTGAAGTGTCCCAATTAACGAACTTCAGAAAGTTTGGGGTTTGGGCTTTCTCCAAGGAAGATCCATTATGGGTGCCTAGAACACTGGAAGCATGTTAAATCTTGTCTGATATCCTCAGTGTGACAGTAATCCACATTATGACATGCACTGCTGTAAGGACCACCCCTGCAGGCACACATTGCACAACCCTTCCCTCACGTCAGTCTCCTTCTGGTCTTCCATCATTGGAAACACAATCAAAACAGTGAGGAATTGCATGCCATTTTCAGTCCTTTCCAATTTTTCACCTGCTAAGTAAGCCAAAAGGTAAGGCTCCCCAACGTATATCAAATAAACCTATAGGCATGGTCTTTTGTTCTAGGGGTTTTGCCCATTGGTTTCCACAGAACCTGTGGATGAACTGCCAGGGGCTTCCTGATCACGCAGGGTTGGCTCCCGTCTTGTCTCCAACACCTGGATGAGCCTGTGGATAAACTACCAGGGGCTCCCTGATCACACAAGGTTGTCTCCCCCCTTTTCTCCAACACGAAGTTTTTAAGAGAAAGTGAAAGTATATGGAGGGAAACAGTAGCATCTCTTACTACATACTAGGGGTATAGGGGATTGTTATGTTTTGCTATAATGTTAAGTACATAGCTGATTGTATAGTGGGAGGCCTTCAGGAAAAAAAAAAAAAAAGTATGACAAGGAATGAGTTGCATACCAGATAAAATGCTCTGGCAAACTCTGAAGTTTCACCAAACCTTCACTAGGATGTTTTGCCATGATTGTATGAATCATCCTAACTGCACTCATTTAGATCAACAGTTTACCCCAGCATGGGAGCAGAATCCATGCTCCATCACCGAAAACAAATGAGAAAGCAGTGGGCAGAAAAATCTCTCTGATTTTTAACTAAGTTGAAGCATGCTTGTCTTATTTGGGTGCACTGAGATTTGAGTAATTTCCTCATTTTCCTAACACTATGACTCACATTTATCAGTTCTCACAAACACTGGCACCCTTTCCTCCTAATTCCAATACATGCTTTTACTCTTCATGCCTCTTAGCTAGTTTCTTGGAAGAGTCACCAACTGATTTCTTCCTTAGCCAAGCAAGCACTGCAATTTTCTGTCATGTTCTGGAAAGAGTAGGTCCACCTTTTTACCATTGTTCTTCTCACAGGGCCATCAACTAGATCTCATCCCCTTCAGAATTTTGTAAAATGAATGTGATATGCCTCCAAGACACCTTCCTTTCAGCTAATTTTTTTATCATAAATTTCATTCTTACCTCCACTGGCTATCAGGGGTATTGCTCAGCCTCTCTGACAGACCTAGGAAGGCCTAATTCTAACTCGAGTGTGTGCCTGAAACTCTAAGTAGCTGCATTCAGCAGCTCAGTGGCAGATTGGGAAGATCCCTAGGTGCAAATTTTACACGGTCTTGCAAAGTTTCAGTTTAATAACGTGATTTGATAAGACACAAGAAATGGCTGGGATCATGCGGAAAGAGGGGGAGGTGATGTGGGACTGTGAAGAGGAATCTAAATGAGATGGAGGTCTCGTGTTTGAAAGTGGGATGGTTGCTACAGTCTTTATTTTTGGTGTCCAGCATGCTCTTCAAGGGGTGATAACAGCTAGCATTTAGATTACAGAAAACAGAACTGGCTGAAAATTGAAAAAGCATTTTCACTAAAATATTGATGAAAATATGTTTTCTGATTTTCTCTGCTAAAAGCTTGTTTCAATAAAAATTTTCCAACCAGCTCTAATAGCAGGCAATAAAGCCAAGTGTATTGAACTAGAACAATGGAATTGTTTTTATGATATATGTTATCTAAGAATGAAGGAAAAGTACTGGAGTGCACTTGCAGACTGACAATGAGTTCAGAATGAATAATGTCACTGAGAAATATTTAGATAGATTGGAAGTGATTAACACAGACAGACAGAACAGCATAAAATAGTAAAATAGCCAGAATATGTGCTATAGCAGAGACAGATACAGAGCGTACAATGCGAGTCTTCATTTTCTAGACAATGACATAACTTTTAACCTCCTTATTATTTTCTCAAGGCTATTTCTTCCATATATATACTTAAGAAGTTTCTTGAAGTGACAACTGCCCATCAGATGTAATAAATTCCTCCGCTAAAGGCCATATTGCGGCAGCGATTTTAAGCAATGATTTTCTCTGATGTTAAGACTGCATGCTTTGTCTTTTTTTACATACCTCAGAGGAAACCCACCATTTTGTCACATTTCTATCAGCCAGAACAATCTTCAAATTTCTAAACAGGTTTTTGGGAAACTGCCAGCATGAATTTAAAAATAGAATGACAAGAAAGTGTGAAGTATACGCCACGTGTAGCCCATTCTTCTTCTAAGAAATTATTACATGCCAATTAGCTAAATTCTTTCATGTCCATGGGATATTTCAAATGTGATCAGTGGACAATTATTTTTGACTAAAAAGTGAAAAGAATTATATGTAGATTTATTTGTTCTGAAGCAATATGAAAGGTAGATGAATATGGAGTTAGCTTGTATTTCTAAGCAGTTAACTACAATATTCAGAATACTCAGATTACAGATCATGAGTAAAAATTAATTATAAAAAAATAGGCTGAATTATTGAGGAATTTATGGGTTTAATTTTCAAAAAGTAATTAATGCCTTTTGCAGCTGGTATTCTATAAGGTTTAGCCGTCAAAATAGCTAAGTAATTTTCAAAATCAGCATTTAAATCACTCAATCCCTTTTAAGACATTTCCATTCTAGGTACTCAGTCAAAAAAATAATAAAGAAGTAAACACTGGGAATGGTTCACACTGCTCTTTTTCTACAGTTATTGATGTAGAAACTGAGATTAATATTCTGTAAATAATGCAACACATCCAATATAATATTTGCATTCTTTAAAAACATTGATGTATGATGTTGACATTGTCAGTAACCTATTTATTTATTTGTTGAGCTTGACATCTGATCTTGATTGTATACAAAAGGATGGGGAAATCAATCAGAGTTGTTAACAATTCTCTTTTGCAGCAAAGAAAATCAACGTTCAGTGCTGGAAAATGACTGATCAGCACTTATTAGGATCAATAACGATCACAAGAAATGTTGATCATGAAATTATTTTCTCCCTCAATGAAAATGTCAGTGAAAAGAAAACTTTGATTCATTTTGTACTATCATATCAAAATCCAAATGCATTTTTAGATTGTAAAGGCAAAAAAATATCAGTTTTGCAAAATTTTTAACTATCTCTAGGTAGAAGTAATTCATAATCATTCTAATGAAAAATTATAATGAGTACAAACTTTACATGCTCTTTTTCTTATGCCATTTATGGATTGGAATGTTAATCACCTCTCTGATGTTTTTCCACTGAACATTTTGAAATATTGTGGCTGCAATCCAAGTAACAGGAGAATCTGCAGAAAACATTTGGTTTAGGACTTTGAAGCCATAGAATGTTACAAAGAAAGTATCACATGCGACTGTTAACAGAAGACAAGCATATTTTTAAAAATACCTTCACAAAAATTTCATCTGTGATTGTGAAAAGCCAGAGACTGAAAAATAATTTGAAAGCTCTTGTTTTTAAGCTCTGAGCACTTCTGAAAGGTTTTCATGAGATCAAATGCCCTTCAGTCCTTGCTTGTGGAGTAGCCAGAGCTCACTGATTCACACCTGTGGTGTGAAAGGAGCACTTCAGGAACATGACTTCAAGAATAAGTAAGCTTATTTTATCCTCACAATCTGAGTTTGCCCTTTTGGAGGTGTTTCCAACAATTCAACTTTTATAACATTATGGACTATTTTGCAGCAATGTTTGTACATGTTTTTGAAAACTGTTTGTAGTATTTCTGAAGAGCAAACACCTCTGAGATACCACTACTATTTCAGTTGATTTTTCTTTGCAGCTGTAGGACAACATAGTTCAACTTCTCTTTTCTATAAGCAACTTTCAGACTGTTTTTGCCAAGCAAAAGGCTATGGCTTTGACATCTTTTATACTCCAGCAGCTGAAGATTTTTTTTGTTTCGTCAAGTTTAACGTTGTTTTTCCCATTTCTCCATTTAAATGTTTCCACTGGAGCAGCACATAGTCGTTTGTGGTTCATTAGATTGTATAACTTGATCACTTGTTTGCAAACCAGTTCAATGCACTTCTTGAGGTTCAGTGGAAGAAACGTTTGGGTTTTCACAAGTAACCGTCTCTCAAAAGTTCAGTCCTTACTGTTCTTTTCTACGGCAGTGGATGCCTTACACTCAGTTTTGTATTTTTTTACAGTGACATCAGCAATATCACATCTCTTTAACTTGTTTGTGATTTTCCATGATCTGCACCTGCTTTGATATTGCTTTTTGCACTTGATTGATTGCCTTGGTAGGTCTCTTTGGCAACATGCTGTATGTTGTTTTGTTGTCATTTTCCTGGTTTGCTTAGGTACTCAAAGCTGCTGGCATATTTCCTTCAGACTTGCTGTCTTGAAAAGAAAAATATTACTTTGTTTTCTGAGGTCAGAATTCAGTTTCCTTCCTTTCCCTTTTTTGCCCAGTGGGAAATGCACTTTACTCTCCTGCTTTTCTCATTCTTTTATTGCAGTACAGAATGCCCCAAAGCATGTGCTAATACAACTGTTTTCCTTGAACTGCTGAAAATATCTGCCTAAAGTATGACTCTTTTCTTTTTTAGCTGTTCAGCTTGGTCATTGCAATTGGGAAGTACGGTATCTGGCTTCCTGGAGTTTCTTTCTAGCTCTACCCACTGCCTGACAGTGTATTACAGCACGGTACAGTTTGTGAGGCTTCCAGCCAGCTTTTCACACCCTGTAGCTGTCCAGCAAAGGAGAAATCATCTTCATTTTCATAAACTTCATGTTACTCTTAGAAGATGGGTAACAATAAATTGCTCTAAAGAAGTAAAGAACAATGGGATAGGAACTATTTGATATCTGTTCAAGATGCCCCAAAAGGGAAACATCCTGCACGGAAATGAACAGATAAGTCTGTAAGTACTGCACAAAGAAACAAAAGACCTGATATTTTAAGATATTCCACACGCTTACCTCCTGTTGATGGTGAAAATATCTTCCATCTCACCACCTTGGTTTTGGACACACGCTTTGAAGTAGTTTGAGAAGTCATATGCCATACATAGTGGAGAATATACTTTAATGACTATTTATTTAATGTCTATAATGGCTATTTATAACTTTGGAAACCTTGTTTTCACAACACACTTTTTGTGAGGATTTTCTGGTTTTATATATAATGTGCCAGTCATTTTTTTATCAATCATGACGTTTGTCATATTTCTAACTCATGTCATTAGTATGTCACTGGTACAATAAATATATTTCAAAATAGTTATCTAACATCAGGGTTCTAATGAGTTTCAAAAGCAAAATCTCAAATTTCCAGATAGAGGTCAAATTCCTCTGAAACCCACTGACGAAGTGAAACCTGGTGTTGTAGAAAAAGCATAAAACAAATCCATAAATGAATTAAGAATTATTTTTCTGCATTCGCAAACTTGGAATTAAATTATTTTCTGTGGTACCATACATGTCATATTTTTAGGAAAAAAGTAGTATTTAGTCTTTGTATCAAGAGAAAAGTAAGTTTGCATGAGATTTTAATGCACACACATATTGTTAACACCCTGGTATACAGCTAAGCTACAAATGAAGAGTGGCAACACTGGTTCAGATTGGGCATCCATTCTTCCCCTAACTCCTTTCACTCCTTCCCAGACAACAGTGAGAGTAATGTTGATGGAAAGTGAATGGAAAACAACTTGCTTCTCACCATTTACTTCCTAGCTGTAACATGGGAAAGGTAAAAACCTGGTTCTGCCTGGACCATTGCTCAGTTGAGGTAGCACTGGCACTTGGGTTGGCAAATTCCTGCCCTGGCTCCCCAGTGCAGCCTGGAAGGTGTGGGATAATCACCCCTGCCAGCCACCTTGCAGTTTGTCGCAGTCTCCTTCAATGACACCCTGCTGTGTTCACACAAACGGCAGGTTTTGGGGCTCTGAGTGCTACAAAAACACTCGAGATGTCCTTTACAAAAGTCTTATGAGGTGAGTGGGCACCTCACCTCTGCCTTTTTTCTTGTTGTCTCTTCCTTCATCCCACATGCCCAGGGCAGCTATTCCTTCACTAAACCAGTTGTGCCATTGCCCAACTTGACCTAGTCCATGGCACGCCAGAGTCAGACAGGGACCACGATACGGGGCTTTGGTGGGGGATGCCAAATGAGAGTACAGGCTTCCCATGTGCAGTCTCCGACTGTGGTCCCTCTCCCACCACTTCTCCCATTGAACTACCCAATGGAGCATCACTACAACCAGGCACTGCCCTTGGAGTATGACTTGGGCCACCCAGCTCTGCTGCTTAACTACAGTGAAAAGGTTACTGAGTGTGCTTTCATGGGGGAGTGTTAGGGAATTTACAGAAGCAGAATGGGTGTAAAGCTCTATAAAATACCAAGTTTAGTTAGAGACAATTACAAGATGTTGAATAACAAGCATAAAATGGTACAGGTTAGAGCTTGTATTGGTTTTGAATATGTTCTCACCTTAGTTAAGCTGACTTATGTTGCTATTATAAAAGCTGTGGACCAGACACAGGCATCAAGAAACAAACTTACAGTATATTTTTATAAATCAATGCTTTCCATTATTTTCACAAATCCATTGGCCATTTTTTCCCCATTTAAGGATTACACCTACTTAGGGTCTTCTGCTGTTTCTTTCATTATCTTTGGTCTACCTAGTTGTGTTCCTATGATTAGTGTTATCAATCAGTTTTTGCAGATTTTGTTAATTTTACATAGGTTAGATTCAACTCATAGGTTCAGTTTTCAAGCCTTGCTTCTTTTGGACATTAAAATACCTATATTTATTCCCTGAAGTTAAATTTTCATACATTAATCATAATAAATGCTATTAGTTATTTATGGTGAATTGCAAGGATTTAACTAGCTAGGAAAAGTTTTATAAGATATTAAGGCATGTTTAACATATAAAATGATCTAGTAGGAAAATAGGGTTTGGTTTTTTTATTCATTATTACATTATATATTTTTAAGTATGATTTCAAGTCAGGCCTAAGGATTAGGCGTTTAGTGCTCCAATTCCGATTGTATTACTACTGGGCTACAGAAAAAAGAAAAATGGTCGAAGAAATTATCTTCTAATAGGGTAGAATACTTGGGATTACCTGTTCACACATGGGAGAGTTGTTCTTTGGGGTAGGTTCAGATATTGCTTATATAAGCAGATGCAGGTTTTAGATATGTGTAGGTAAAGACAAAATTGTATTTAATTTACAATTCTTAAACCATGTTTTGCATGGATCATATTAATTTTGGTCATTTGAAGTGGTTATGCAATAAGCTAATTAAGATGTGTTTTCAGCTGTAGGGAATATATATGAAATTCAGCAGTAACTTAAATTCTGAATAATTCTAATTTATTGTTAACAGTGGTTTCAATTTCACTAAAGGACTCTGAAAAAATTTAGTATCGTCAATTGTTCTGTTTAACTGGATCTAATAAAAAATTCTGTGAGTTGGTAACTGAATACTGAAAACAAATTATGAAAATATTTTTGACAGTTAACACTTATAAATTGCTGATTATTTACACAATGATTCCTCTGTCTGAGTGTTTAATTTGATTGGCTTCACAAGATGTCTTTTGCCTTACAAATGGAAGTGTTTGACTCAGAAATTATATACATTCTTACATATAAACTTTTCTCCCAAACAAAGGATGAGTCTCCAAATGGAAATAATTTTACAATACATTGTACAGAGAGGCATCCCACTGCAGCTTTTCAATTACTGTCTTTCAGGCAACTCATTGAGTGAATTAATAACAGATGAGTGGAAACAACAGCCCCTGGATCAAACATTGGTAATGAGACTTTGAATTACACTTAACATGAAATACACTATGGTGAGCCTCTCATGAGCTAGTTTTTCTTAGTAATATATTTTTACACACATGAAAACAGTAATTTTCTTTCCTTAACTTAAAAGGGAAATTCAGCAACCTTCTCTCCTTGATTCCATTGAAAAATGGAATAAACTTTATGAAAGAATTATAGGGGTAGTTTACATATTTGTACAAAGTAGCTTAAACAACTTGATAGTGATTTGTTGATGAAATTCAGTTACCTCAAAGTGCCATTTAATAACAAATTGTAACTTCCAAAAATTATGTCAAATGCACACAGTGCAGGATTATTTATATTCTGCTTATAAATATTTTCTACATTACAGCATTATTCAACTTCTCCAGTTTCAATCAAATACTATTTTTTTATGTATATAATCTTTGTGTATCCTTATCCTTTGTGTTACAAAATTAAGAGATCCTATAAATCAAACCAAAATGGCAAAAGCATCCTAAATCTAGTTCAGGAATCTTCCCTGTTTTCTGGATTATCTCTATTTCATGATGATTCTTCAGTGATCCATAAAAGTTAATAGACTAGAAAATGGGCTGTGCCATCTGTTCCAGTTGTGATGAGTTCATTAGCTTTTACCTGGAAATTTGAGTGTAGTTCTTAAACAGCTTCACTATTTGTGAATATATCAGGCTCCTCTGTGTGAAAACTGTTTTCAGTTTTAAACCAGTCTAACCACTATTTCAGCTTCCTGTAAAGAGAAATATCAAAATTGTAATTATGCTGAAAATAATCAAGGACATTTTGAAGAAGGAAGAGCACCTGCATTAAACCAAACTCACTGAGTGAAGATTGTCTCTCATGTATTTCAAACAGACTTTGAACACTCATCTAGTGAGATGAGTTCCTCAGACTTCTCCTTGGTGGTAAATCGCCAGGGAAAGAAACACTGGTCTACAGACATAATGATACAGCTTTTTCCTTACAATTTGGAAAAAGTCAGCCGTAACCAGAAAGGACACAGTACTTTGAGTTTTAATTAGGGGATGACTTTGAGGGAAGAGAGGTGTTCTTTTGTGAAGTAGATGAATTACTTGGAGGCACAAGAGACAAGTTTCAAAAAACTTCTTAATACCTTCTTTTTAAAAATGACTGGTCATCCGTGAAAGGGGGATTCTGAATGTTTTTTAAGTCAACTCAGTTAGCTTCAAAAGGAATATCACAAATAAACATTTTATTTTCTTAATAGAGAAGAAATTATACCTGTGAACTAGGAGCTCTTCCCTTGTGAATAATAGGTTAGTATATTATTGATAATTTTTTGTACTTCTAATGAGGACAATCCTTTTCTCTCTCTCGTGTGAAGACATTTTAGCATATGAATATTTTTTATCATTTCTCTTCTGCAGTGCTGGCAGAGAAGGCATGCCTTCCCTGGTTACTCACAGTAAGAATAAAGGCTATCACTCCCAGAACCCACCAGTCTTGTGACTGACACACAAATCTCACATGTTGGGATTTCAGTAAAGTTTCAGCTCTACAGGTGCTGTAGACTTTTGATTTAATGAAGTGTTAAGGATGTCATGACAGCTGCCTTATTTGCTTTAATCATTAGGATAAAAGGTTTTATTTACAGTACCAGATGGTGAACTGCTTCGGTCCACCTCTTATGTCTCCATAAGTTTTATAAACTTATTAGAGCTGGTCAAATATCTTCAACTGAAATATAGTTCACTAAAACTTGTTTTGTCCAACCTGAATTTGATTTTTATGGAATCTTCTTTTGGGAAAGTAAAAAGAAATTGTTGGGCTCCAGATCAGCAT
Organism: Gavia stellata; assembly: GCF_030936135.1. Lineage (NCBI taxonomy): Eukaryota > Metazoa > Chordata > Aves > Gaviiformes > Gaviidae > Gavia > Gavia stellata. Next base: position 15,885,659 of record NC_082598.1, on the reverse strand, counting down.
TACATTAATCTCTAGTCATACTCAAACTTTGTATCTCTATGAAGCTGTACCATAAAGCTCTTCTTATTCATCATCCTCATGGGTCTGTGGTCTGCTAGTCAGACCTCATTCCCTATGATTCTTCTCAGACCTGAGTTCATGACATGGTCTCGCAGCCATGGCCATTCTCTTGTGCTCCTGCCTATCTGCCACCAAAGGCATGAATGTGCATTTTTCAAAGGACCCTGGTGCAAAGATGCCTCAGGTAGGACATAACTGAGATGACACTCTACTTGAGGAATGATAGTCAGAAGTGTCATTTGAGTTCTGAAAGCACTTCAGTCACACAGGGTGGAATAGCTGGACCAAGCACTGTGCTATACCAACCACTTACACTCGTGCTTATTCTAAAATGTTAAGCTGATTTCCACTGCATGATATAGACATATTCTGGGAATCAAAGCCTGGATAATAAGGACTAAAGGGCCAGTGCTTTTAGGATTTTTCTGGTATATACCTTGTTAATGGAAAATCACTATCTAAAACACACAAGATAAACTTTGAATTGATTTGCCATAACCTAGTACAAGAAGTGAAAATAAAGTTTGTTTCACTTGCAATAAACTTTTCTATTTGCTTTCCATAATTTAAAGCAACTCCCCAGAGTTATTGCTGATGTTTCTTTTTTTTAGTGTCTCTTATATTACAGAAATTTTAGGAAGCTAGATTTTCTTCATTGTTTTTGAGTGCTTTAGTATTAGGGAGGACAGGTTCAAAACTTCCAGTTAGCATGGAAATCAAAGCACAACACCTAATCTTACCTGTGTAGGATCACACCATCTTTTCCTTTAGGGGCAGAACACATCCCCTCTCATAGCCAGTATCTCTTCATACAGTAGTGAGAGATCAACCAGTTAGGGAAGTCTGAAAAAAATTGAGATATTTTAAAACATAACCTTCTTCTTCTAGCTCAGTGTTTTCCGATTTTCAGTGGCAATAAGGATGGTATGTAATGTACTGTGAGCAACATCAAGATTTGTTTTCTGTGTTAATCTCGGCCAAGGTTGCCTGTGGGGCCAGGAAAAGGGGTGACAAAGAAAAAGTAATACCGAGTCTTTGCCTTCCCACAGCACTCACCTTATTACATTATTTTGGGGACTTGCTTGTATTTTCTATGTTAAACATCACATTGGAGCCTTAAACAGGTTCCTGACTCAGCTGACCTCTTCAAGGTCCAGGCTGATTGATGGTCATCCAGCCAGGCTGTGGGGGGAACATCACTATCCTTGGGTCAGAGCTCCTGATGTGGTGGGACTTGAAGGAGGTTCCTTTGAGGTTTGAAGCTAAATCAAAACACCCCTAATAAAAATACCTAGGATGCTTAAAATGAACTTTAGCCATCTGAATTCAGAATGTGTTTAAGGGTCCCAACTCAGGATTTGAGCTACAATGGCAAATCTAAAGGAAAGGTTGACATGGGAGGAGGGACAGTAAGACAATTAATATGGTAGTAAAGAAAGGATTTCAAGAAGATTTGGGAAGAAGGAACGTAGATATGTGTATGGCCTTTTTTAATATTAAGACAAACATATTTAGATTATGCTTATTCCTTCTGGGCTTTCCTTTTGGAACTCTGGTACCAGCTAAGGACCATGAGGATGGGGTCTGAATTAGTCATCAGCTCAGAAGACTCAGCCAGCCTTTTAGAACATGGCTTTGAATAAAAACTCTTCTCAGCTGGGCTTGGATATTTTTTCTTATCAAGAAAACAACACTGATAAACAAATACCACGTCATCGTCACTTAGTTCATCAGCTTTGTAATTTTTTTATAAAATAAAGCCTGGTTTTCATTAAGTGGGTCATCTGTAATTCTTCTGGAACTCACAAAAATCCCTTGCCATTGCTGTATTTTTAGCAAAGAATAATGAATAACTGATAGGATGAAATATAGTGCTACATAATTGGCAAATGGAGAACGTTTTGCAGAAATCACTCAAACTATTTTGAATTTCATTTCTAGTCATGGTTTATTTAACACTAGCAGAGTGCTGGAAGAGTTTCACAAAAGATTGATGATCCTCTAGAGCAATTCCTAAGCGTAATATTATGTCTTAAAGAATTATGCCACTTTCTTTAAGGGTGCTGAGAAAGATATTACTATGCATCAATAAAAATTCAAGTTTTACCAACCATCTGTATTGCATAAATCAAGTAGAGGGTAAGGGTTTCCCCAGAAAACAATTATGGAATGGAATGAGATGGCCCAAAAGGCATTTACTGTACTAAAGCGTATTAGTAAATGCATTATGCTGCAGCTACAATGAACTTCAGAATAAATTTTAAGGGCAACATTTTCAAGGATTTGTGCCCAGGGCCCTGTTTACATGGAAAATGGTGTTTCTTATCCTTTGAGTTGGGACTTGTCTACAAGAAAGAGGTGCACCTGCTCAGTTTGAAGTGTGGTTTTCAAACTACTTTAAAGCTGGTGGGAAACACTTTTCAGCTTGGTTTGGCCACTTTATTTCAAATGAGCTCAAACTGATTAGAAATCTTTCAGCTGAACTGAAATAAAATAACTTGAAAAGAATGTATGTGTCTATATATTTGCATACATAGGAAATTGTCACAACTAAATAAAGGGAAAAAAACTTTTAAAACTAGTATTTTTTTTCTTTTTATGTAGAAAAGACTGCAGTCATATTATCTCAGTGCTGTTAATTTAGCATTTACCACCTTGCTAGGAATCTAGGCCACCATACAACCACTTTACGTATTTTAGAGGTGTTCAAGGAGATTAGACTATGCAAACACTTCAAAAGCTGATTAAATGTATGCTGTGTTCAGTTTCCTGCATGGAAGATGCCAGTACATCCATGTGCAAGTAAAATCACATCTAATATATGCAACATGGATAGCTAGGAATGAACATGTCCATTATTATTATTATTATGTAAAGAGAAGTTCTGCTTGTCAGTACCTGGACTATTTCTGAGGTTTCTTCAATAGTATAGCATTAGGGATGTTCACAGAGAACTGGAGTTAGATCTCTAGTTGTTATTTAGGAAATGCATACATTTTTGTTTCATAAAGAAAAGACAATAACCTCAAATTGAGAGTATTTGTCAAATTTGAACTCTCTTCAGAAATATTTACTTTTACACTAAAGAAAACCCATTTAAATTAAGGATTTATAACAGAAATTATTTCTGAATCTTTTAAATACAGTGAAGAAGGAATAGCATGGGATTGTTGTCTAAATCCTTGTGTAGTTTATATTTGCAAACATACATTTTGAGCAGAATTTATTTTGTAAAATCCAATGGGCAGTGCAGGTGCTGACTGGAGTAAACAAAACTATGTTTTGGAAGGAGAGGAACCTTTCCTTGAAGTGCATATCACTTGGATTGATCGAGAGTATTGATATGATGTCTCTCAAGGGATTGCTAAAATACTATTAAATAAAGATTGACAAAGACTGTGAAAGGCAATAACGCATGTATTATCTTCTCAGCCATCAATGACCCTTGGGACCTGCTCCACCTTGAGGAGCTGTGTCACTCCAAGACAGTGCCATATGTGACTGGACGCAAGGTGGACTGTCTGACCACCACACCGACAGTGGGAGGAGCACTAAGACCACCATATAATTTCATAGGCATTTTGGAGCTATTATTTTCCAGCACTAATGAGTTGGGGTGCAACTGGAACTGCTTATAAGTGATAATGGGGTCTCTTTTATCAGTTACCCCAAATTATGCCGTTCCCTCTTGCTTTTTCTATAACCGTGTTTGTCAAGCTGCGGTGGCTGCACCTCACTCTCATCACAAGTGCTGTGACATGCCAGTCTTTCTGCTACATATCTACAAAAAAGCTTATCAGTCTCATTTAATTTCCTGAAAACTCAAGACCGCTCTACAGCCTCGTGGAGCACTGGGGTGATATTAAGCAATGTTTATTCAGGAAAGATTACAATGCTGATCACCCTGCATGGCCTGTTTTGAAAATTCAGACGGTAGCTCTTGTGAATAAAGCTTATTCTCAAGCGTTGTGCTTTTTAAATAACAATGGCCATCAAAAGCATCAAACGTCTCTCTCGAACTGGTGCTTTGTTACTCATGTTAACAACCCCAAATTCCCTTGCGCAGTCTCAGCCTCAGTCCTACTGCCAGATACAGAAATTTACCCAATTTTTTTAAACTGCACTTTTAGGTTTTAATTTTTCTTTGTGTGTGGGCTTGGCTCGTGGAAAAATTTATTCATACTTCTTTCAAGAACACATGGTTTTGGTAAGAGCTAGTAGTGGTCTGTTAAGTCCTTGATGTGACAGTTTCTTGGCTAGACACAAGTATTCAGTGTATTAAAGTAGAGGCAGTTTGTAACTTTCCAAAGTGATTGGGAAACAGTTTTAATGTTAGTAAATGTCCCGATCCATAAACAACGGGTAAACATTGCTAAATGTCTGAGAAGTCCATGCTGACATTTTCCAATGAAATTATACAATTCTTTACTGGAAAAATTATACAATTCTTTACTGGAAAAATGAGCTGAGCTTCAACATATTAGTAACTGAAATATTAATAACTTCTATTTCAAAGTCAAAATCAAAACATAACTCTCAAAATCACTGTGATGTATGATGAACTAAACAGACCCATTTTCACAATAAGACTTTTTTTTCATTTTGCCATTTCTTCCAAAATCTCAAATTTTCTTACAAATCAAGAAACAATGTTTTTCATCCCACATTTTTATTATAAACTTGCTAGATCATCCTCTCTTACCAAGGGCCTCTACAATGCCTACCATGAAAGGACCCTGAAGTGGGACTTCTTCAGGCAACAAATAATTGTTATCACTGCACAAGAGCTTCTGACCCCCAAACTAGAAAATTCTTATATGTGAGAGGTGAAGTGAGTGGCAGGTATAGAGCTTAGGGCTCTGTGATTTAGTAGACTAATTCTGTAGCCTAAAGGTAGCTTAGCCCTCAGCTAGGTTAGCAAAATCAATGATCCCTGTAGTCTAGGCTGCCAGTGTGTTTTAGGTAGTTCTCAAAATAAAAAATCCAGGAATGATGTGGTGACATAGACTCAAAGTTCTCTAGTGACTGTTGTAAAAGATAGATTATAGTGCTGCGCTGAGCTGCCTTTGCTAGCTTCAACCTCTTTCACGTCTGACTTTGCCGTCACCCAGATTCAACTGGAAGATGTTCTTTGTCTCCCTGGCACTCAGTTACTAAATAATAGCAGTAAAAATCTTGTGAGCCAGAAACCCTAGTTTTCAGTAGCTCTAACATTATTCCCAGACAACATGATACATACTCTCCATTATTAATTTAAAATCAGTCAAAATGTAGCTGCAATCTTAACCATGAAGGCCTCCCTCCACTTTGACATTTTGGAGAAAAGATGAATATTGAAACAGACTAAAATAGCAAAGTCTCTCTGTACAGCACATGTAGAAAAAATAACTGTAAATTTATGCAAAGACACCATTCTTCCTTGGGACTGTAACTTCATCTAATACATTTCAGCCAGGACACACTGCAATGCTTGAGCTAACAAATACTGCAGCGCTTTCACAGTGGGGAGAGCTACATTTTTTGTCTCGCAAAATAACTGCAAACAAGCACATAACAAAGAGGCTTGGACTGGTTTACAGCCTAAAGGAGACTACCGGTTTTCCTGAGGCACAGAAATCACAGTGCCTTGGGTGAACTAGAGCAATTAATAGTTATCCAGAGACCTAAGACAACCTTGCATGGATGCAAAATGTTCCTTTTCCTATTTCTGCTCTGAGCTTGATGCCGCCTCTTGCACTAGGGATCATACCGAAAATCAGAACTGATTGAGCATTTGGCCAGGCATTTGAGTAAGTTTGGGAAGCGCTTTTTCCAGCCCTTTCTCCTAATGTATTCAGTGGTTTGGGCAAAGCTTAAGAAAGTAGGACTGAGTTTCTAGGCTAGTACGCAAGGTACCTTTTTGGGTTCCAGTCGCTCCACTGCTATTTCCCTCAGCCCACACTGAATTGTCCTACGACAGGACTGGAAAGTCTAGGTGGGTCACATACCTGCAGTGCTTGGTGGTGGGATAAGTCACTTTGGAAGTAAAGATGTAGATATACATGCTGGCAGATAGACTTGATTTTGGTTCTTCATTTTCTGGATAAATGTCTAGCCACCAACTAGTGACAAAGAGGAGGAAGTACTCCCAAGACCAGTGCAAGAACTGTGCAAGGAAGTTTGGTAGTTGTGAATTGCTGGGAGAGGAATATCTGGTATGTGCATCCTACTGGATTTAGGCAACTACCTGCTTAGTATTATCATGGCCAGGAGCTTCCCTTCAGGCAGCTACATACAGTTTCACTTAGGGAAAAATGTTTCTGTATATAGCACACATGTCCACAGAGCCAGGCAGAGGCTGAGTAAAGGTTTTGAGGATCCAAATTTTGGATTAGAGATTGGCAGCTTGTAGGATGGGACTTACAGAGTCACTGTTGAAGGGGAAAAAAGGAATGCTAATGAGGTCATTAAAAAGTAGCTGAATGCCAATCAATCCGATTCATATAGTTTTCCTTAGCTTTTCAGATGAATTAAAATGCACGTATGCTAAGTGACATAGTAAAAACATCAGAAGGGTTACCAAAGGAATAGTACCAGAGTAGAATGGGTCTGACAACCAGCAAAACACATGGGATAATATTTTAAAGCATAGGCTCAGTGATCATCTCTGAGAACACAATGGATCACCTACCAGTCATGATAGATGAAGCTGGAATTATTATTAACATTGAATTCACAGTTTGTTTTACTATTTCATATTCCTAATTTACACAATTCCATTATGAATGCATGAAGTTTTGAACAATTGTAAAAATATAAGTCCTTCATTATTACAGTAAGTGTTGGAATAAGATGTATCTAAGCTGAGGTTATTCTGTTTCAAAATCATGGTTAAAAAACATCTTCGGCTTAGCCTTCTCCAAATTGTGCTGTAGCTTAGGTAGGATAGATTTAACGTCATCAGGACATTTAAAACACTGCTATTAATTCTGAAGGTGATGGCTTATCATTATAAGAGGAAGGAGGTTTCAGAACTTCTTTTTCACTGTCATATATTTAATGTTTCACAAAATATTAAAATGTTATTAAATATGTTATTACAATGTTACATTTTCAGGACAAAGCTGTGGTCTGGGATCTGCATAGTAAGCCTAAATTTTTTTCTAATATACTTTTTTTCCTACAGGTGTGTAAGTCATTGATACAAGGAGAGTATAATGTCAGAGTACATCCTAAAAAGGAGTCAGAATTTTTGAAATGCAAAATTAATGCAGAATTTTTGTGTAGGATATTGCATCCATGTTCGTATACATGGGCAATACAGAGGCATGCTGCATCTCTACTGTGGCAATGAGTTCAAAGGAGCTGGGAATATAGGATGTGCTCAGAGTAGCCGTTACCAATTTCTGATGCTTGCCACCACCCGTGTTTCAAAAAAGGTTCCCTTTCTCCTGCCAAGGGCCTAGTCTGTTCACACAAGACTGAAACTTGGCATCTGAGTTTGCATACCAGAGGCATCCCGAGAAAAATAATTTCACTGTATATCAACAAAATTCTGAAATTTGGTTTTGTTCTGATTAGGAACCCTGCCCCACCACACATGCGCATGCAGACAGACACACAAATTTCTCCACAACAACAAAAATCCAGCTTTCTTGCTGCAGAGACAACCTTGTAGTAGGCTGCCCCAGATTTAGACTGCCTTGTAGCAAAGCAGATGATCAGAAAGCGACTTTTGTTCAAACTGAGTTTGTAACTGTGTAACTGTTATGAGTAAGTAGATTCTGATAGAAAACTGTTTCACTGACAAGGCCTTCATTATTGCCTTCCAAAATTTCAGTTTTGAATGGTTGTTTTAAGTCTAGAGATTCTCCATCTTGAAATCAAATCCTGGTGTATCACTAGGTTTGACTTCTCAGATTGGCACTCTCATAGACAAATGATTTTCTGCCATTGCCTCTAAACAAAAAAATTCAAGGCTTATTACACTCATTACACTCTTTGGTGATAAAGCCAGGATTAGAGACTGGAAACAAATGGAAAATATGTTGGTTTTAATCTTGATGTTGTTCCCATCGCTGAGCCATTGACACATGATATAAATATCACGTGTCATACAGCGCAACTGAAGGGCAATTAGCTGTGATGTACGCAAAAGAATGAGCTAGGTGGACTAAAGGCCTGACTAGGTGGGAAATTCTTGGGCTTATGTAGTCCAAGAGACTGTGCTGCCTCTGACAGCTGAGGAGACTGTGGCTCATGGACTTCTTTAGTTTAATTGTTTCTTTCCAGTCTAACGCCTTCAGTGTTATTTTCTCCTTATGTTTGCCATCTGATGCACTTGCTTGATTGCTTCCTAACCCATATTAGGAAGAAACACACAAAGAGAGAGGAATTATCCTCTCTCTTATAATATCCTCTCTATTATAATAGACCAGTTATTTCCAACAATTTAAGCAAACTCAGCTCACTTTAATTGGCGTTAGTTAGCCATCAATCACAACAGCAGCTCTAAAAGATGGCAGGGAACAGTGAGATTTAATGGGGAAGGAGGGAGAGCCAGGGGGTGGCATGTGTCTGCAACCAAAGACGTAGCAGGACTGGGCAGTGTAGGTTTAGATTAAGCAGGACAAGATGAGATTTACAGCCCCATCTCTTCCTGTGCACAGGGCCAGCTTGTCTGGAAAACCTTTGGAGACAGTTAAGAGCAACTTTTTGGAGAGTGGTTTCCCCTGCAGTTTATTGTGTTCCTCCAAGCACAAGGGAGATGTGCTTTGCAAATATTTCCCATCTCCCATGTTTTGGTTATTCAGCCTTCCCTGTCCCTAGTGCAACTTTCTCTTGAGGAATATTGCTGAACCCACAAAGCATCATTTTTTATAACAGGATATGAAATCATATGCAGTGATGAATGGGCAGAATAAAACTGGCATTCTGCTGCAGTATATTCATTTTGGCACATTTGTATTCTCTTTTCTGCCAGGTTTTATCTAAAATATGTGCTAGGTTTTTTATTTATGCCCTACCGGATTGTTCTTTTTCCTTTCTTTCTGTGTTCACATTTATTACAGTACTTATTTATATAGCTTTTCTTCTCAGTCTCTGTAAGAGTCTGTCCCTTGTCTCCCTCTTCTGCACAGCCTTGGCAGCCCTCCTCACCACTGCCAAAACCACACAGTCAATTTCCTGCAGACAGTTGATACTTGTCTTATGGCAAGCTACAACAGGCCTGTTCTCAGCTTTCACATTTGTGATAGAAAGCCTCAGTCTCTGAAAAATTTCATTGGCAAAAAATATCTGTAGACTCCTATAATGTTAGTAACACCTTTCAGTGGCATAAGATATTGTAAGAAGTACTTATCTCTGAGGTGGTTCAATAACACAGAGAGGACAATTTTCAGGAGGGGCTTCCCTCATCTTCCAACTTTCTAATAGTTAATTATGCTGCAAATATGAGCATAGCCACAAAAGGAAGAATAATAAGAGAAGATTTTAGTGCCCATTGTTTCTGTGTTTAAGCACCGTCCAGCTCCAATGTCCTCTTGGGTGTGGTATTGTATTGATTAAACCTATAGCCAGGCACTCAGGATTGTATGTGAACCTTCTTATGATATTTCTTGTAGTGGGAGAGAAAAAAAAGCTTATTACACAAGCTTGGAAAGCTGGATTTGTAAAGTATTAGCATAGTGATATTTTAAGAATTTTATTCAACATTTTATGGATATTAATGTTGCCCAAATTTGCCACAAAGAGGTCTAAAGGGCTTTGGCAGGTGAGGTGTGATGAAACTTGCTGAGTGATGCAAAATGCTATTCCTTTCAAAAATTTGCCCCTTATTCTGCTGGAGATTACTATGGGATTTGCTGACCTCCAAGACAAGGCTCATTTTTTTAAACTAAGCTCCTGATGAAGGTAGGTTTGGCCTACATGATGAATGGCCAGCTGGAGTGGCCGAGGACCATTTTGTCTTCTGCTGACTTTGCTAAGGGCAGAACTTCAACAGAGGCAGAAAAAAGAGACAGTATCTTAAAATGACACAGTAAGATTTGCTAGAGCTTTGCTGTCAAAACCCTCAAATTGGTGCCTAAGAGAGTATGCCTCTACACGTGCCAAGTATATGTGAGATGTCATCAAAGCTCATTTTATCTGTCTACTACACACACACAAATGATTTAATTAGTCTCAATACTAAACAGCCAAGTAAACAGCTGCGTAATCCAAATGTACCAATCCAATAAATCTAATAACAATAGTAGATAATCAGAATCAAAGTTGCAAATTCAACATCTGTATTTCAGCTAAAAGCCTGTCAGTCAAAACAGATTAGCAAATAGGTAGGTTTTACCAAAAAAACAGCCCAGGGAATGAAATGAGTTTATATGGCAGTAAAATACCATAGATGTGAGATGGACTAGATTAATTCAAAGCTTCATGAGTACTGAGTAATTTCAAATATAAGCTGAATCTCTTCAGTGACTTCAAGTATAAGAAAAAAATTGTAAGGCTGATATTTATATATATTTTTACCATGTTTATAATAAAATACTCTCAGTCTCAAACCAACAAAATGTTTTCTCTCCCCACAACAGCACAATTTCTGAGTATACAGTTTCCTGCAATAATAACTGCTACGTAGTTTGTATTGCCACAGTATGTTTCACCCGTACATCCCAAAGTGCTTTCCTCAGGAAGATGAGCATTGTCAAACTCCCTTTAAATCAGAGAGATCTCAGAACATATTCACTTCATGTACCTTTAAATCAGAGGGATCTCAGAACATATCCATTTTATGTCACGAAGCATGATGAAGAAGAGACCTTCAAACAAGGAAAGATCCAAACTGGTACAGTGCATAGTGCAGTACCATACATGAGTATGAGTAGCTCAGGTTTGCCCTAGCAACACAGGTGTCTAGCCCAGGGCTGAGCCCAAGCTAAGAAATTCTCTTCCTTGGGAGGTCCAATTAGCAGTTTGCAAGTTGATAGTGGTGTGGTCTCATGGCCTCTTGGTCTACAGCCAGTTCAGTAAACATCAATCTCTGGAACGCTGCACAACCTTTTATCCCAGTGCTGATACGGCAGAGCTAGTTTTGAGGAGATACTGCGTAGTCTAGGAATTGCAGTAAGGCCAGTACTGAGCCCACATGTTCTGAGTGCTTCTCTGTATAGTTTCAGTTATGCTATCTGCAATCTTCAGTTTGCAAAACCACAAATATGCCAAGTAAAAGGTTCAAAATACAGTTTATGACTGCCAAGATGACTTTGGGCTCTTCCTTTACCTGTTGTATCAGGGTTTCCTAAAATGATTAAAAAATTAAAATATAGCCATTTCATCATCTTATTGTGTAAATTTTTAAAGCGAAAAACTCACACTTCGCTTTTAATTACTGATTTATTGGTAGTAAGCACACGCACAGTCTCTTTCTGTCCCATACTTTTAGTCCTGTAGACAGATTATTAGTGATGAAGATGGTTGGCACCCTGTTAATTTTCTATAACAATTTACCAGTAGAGGTTATTGCCAGCTCAGTCCAAATGCAAGATGTTCCCAAAAGGCTGTGAGCCTTCTCAGCATAGTTTCTAACCCAGGAGCCATAATAGCATTTCCCTTGCAACCTAAATATTCCGAGGAGATCCAAACTCTCATTTCCTCTACAAGAGTTTTGAAATTCAATGTTAATACCTTCAAGAGAGTTTTAGGAGGAGTTCACTCCAAAGTCAACATTATATAATGGAAGTGTGCCAGCTTAAAATTAATGTGAGAAAGCAGGTTACCCATGAACTAACATTATGATATACTAAAGCTGGAGACTTTATTTCTAGCTGTGTTTTAGTAAGAAAAATGTGTATTGCATCATCCATTGAAGCTTGTTAACTGTATCCACATGACTTACATTATTACCCTAGAGAACACTCTTAATCAGAATCAATCTATTTTTCATATTGGAAGAAGATAAGGCAGCCAATACAATAGCTTGAGATCTCAGTAACATTATTTTGCTTCATAAATACAAAGCCAAGTATTCCTTTTTTTAAAAAAATATACCACCTAGCTAACTGAAACGGCCATTCAAGCATTACTTTTATTCCAGAAGACACATATACATATTTTTTACATAAATTGATGTGGTTTTTTATTACATCAAAAAATAAAAAAGGGAAATGTAAAATTTCAACAGTAACAAACCAAGCTTCTTAATTTTGGAAGGAGTAAAAAGTACATACAAGACTTGGGGCTTGCTCCATGTTGGAGGTTGAGACTGCCAAAAATGAACAATGCGCAGGTGTTCTCTTACTAACGATGAAACAAATCAGATGAAACCTAGATTTCACAAGAAGCATTCCTGCGAAGGAGCCCTTTTTGATTAAGCCAGTCCTGTGATGTTGACAAGCCGAGGCAGGGACACCTGCAGCCTTTCAACTTACGCTGGGACTTCTGGGTTGGGCTTTGGTACAAAGTCTAGTGTATTCTGTCTTCAGAGGGGTAAGCAGGAGGTCATTCATGGCTGAAATACATAAAGAATATCTACTTGTTGCTCAATTATTTACTCTGAAAACAGCTACAGCTTTCACTCTAATGTCACTGAATGTAGACTTCAGGCCAACGTGTTCAAGACTGAGCAGATCACAAAGTTATTGCCTCTGGAAACAGAAGTGTCAACACCCGTGGAAAGAAGCTGACACTTTCCTATGGAAATTGAGGGGAACTTCAAAACCTGAAGAAAGAGCTATAGTCTCCCAATGTAAATACCCTATTGTATTGATGAGAAAAAAGGACATTGCCTCTTTAGCCATTTTGTGGTATTCTCAAGGTTTGCTAAGAAAACATACAGAAGTGCACACTGCTTACATGACACTGTAGGAGAATTTAGGAAAGTTGTTCTTCCTTCTTGATTTTTATTCCTGCTACAGGGGTCTGAACTGACCAAGGGGTTACATAAATACTGTAACTAGGATAAATATACAGATATAAGTACTTACCTGAATACAGAATTACTTGAGGTAAAAACTGTAGCTTAATTCCCTTTGCTGATCCTAGTCTTTAAAATGTGACCCATCCTTTCTACGTTGTGCAACAGGAATTCCTTCCTGATGCTTTTCCAAGTTACTGATGGACTCCAATTATTAACCATGATAAGGTCCCTCTGCACTTCTCTGGAAATGTAAAGCTGCTGAAATGGCCAGCTGAGATTCTGCATGGTATGAGATAATACATGGTGGGTGTAAAAACAGCCATGTCACCTTTATGTGACCATATCTTAACTTAGAGGGGAAGCCAGAGTATGAATAGCTGTGGCTGGAGTGCATTCAAGTGCATTGGGGAGATGTTAACACCCTAAGCTTTCTGAGCAGAGCTACAGTTTCAATTCTTAGTCTATATTACAGAAAAGAAAAAAAAAAGGAAGAAAGAAAAAGGAATATGCTAACTAATGTGTAGGGATGGGTTAGTCCTACCTCTCTGTCGCACAAAAGTGAGACTGAAGGACATCAGCTCACACTGTTGTTTCCCTTGGGAAAAGTGCTTGGGAACAAAATCTACTGGCTCTTAACCAGATGAAATTTAATCTCAAGGAGTGTGCGGCATAAGACCTAGTCCTCTTTTTGATGAGTAATAGGCTTTCATTTCCATGGATCTTAATCTGGTGTGTATACAGTAAACACATTAACAAGAACTAAAGCAGTGGAGAAATACAAGAGAAACATGGATGACATCTGGCTGTCTCCTGCTTATGTGTCCACATCAGGATTTTTGTTTTAGCTTTGGTATTTGAAAACTGTTTTGCAGCGTCAAAGAATACGCAGGATGCAGCAGTATTTGAAGAGTAACAGTAAACCTAATTCATATCTATGTTAAACAAACAACCATTCCAAAGAACCCACTCATCTCCCTGTGAAGATTCCATATGGACATGCAGAAAATAATTTTGATATTTTCTCTATGGAACCAGGTTTTCACCTGGGACAGTGTCACTACCCCCCTTTTTTAGAACAGTCCTACTATTCAAATCCCTTTTACTCCTGTTCTTGAAATGACATTTTAGCATTCACCTCTTCTGAAATATATTGTCATGTTTGCCACAACTTTAGCTTTGCAGGAGTTGCCCTTGCTTAGAACCTGATTCAGCACAGTTTTACTCACATTTATCCATGCCAAAGAACTGTGCCATTGTGACACTTCCGAATAAAGTCAGAATTTATTTTTTCTGTAAAATAAGGGAAGAGGGCAAAACTACTATATGAGGTGGGGCAAGATAAAACTTAAGTGAAATAGAATGTAGTAATGTGTTAATATTCTAGAGTTGTGGTAAGAAGTAAAAAAAAGAAGTAAAATGCACATATGCAGTATATGAATAGGTGTGATTGGAGAATGAATGGAAATTGGAAGAAGACACCTAGAGAGCACATATGTAAAAGTAAAAGAACAGATGCTGGAACACCATATTTTACAAATTTTACTATTTTACAAATACTAAAGTTCTGGTATTTTACTTTGTTTAGATCTGCATATCTGTTGACGAGGGCTGTGTGAATAATTAATTCTTTAGTTCAACAGTCTAGATGAAAATGCCTTTAAAATCTGTTGATTTGCTTTTCACCACAGAAGGCAAAGTCATGTAGCTCAACATGGAAGAAGTGTTCCTTCCTTAGAATGTAGAATCAAACAAAATGGGGGGACAAGTAAAAAAAACACCTAGAGATGTTTCCCTCCTACCCCTCCTATCTCATTGTTGAACCATGAGAGAAGTCATTCGAGGAAGTAAGAATCTACTATTTTTTTCCTTGCCTTCCCTGAGATGTGTTCCCTCCCATGAGAAAAGACAGGCATGTGCTTTTCTCAAGCTAGATGTACTGGGATTGAGGCAGACCCCGCTGCTGGAACTGTTCCATTTTGCAAGGACTAGTTAAATATTTATTTTGCTAGAATGACCATGACACTGTATCACTGCAGTCAGGCTGTTCAGTGGGACACAGGCTGGTAGGAAGTTCTCACCCATCTTGGGTGAATATTCCAACCACAAAGCTCTTCAACCACACTTATTCACTGAAAACAGTTTGTGTTTTATGCAAAGTGCAACAAAGATGTCCAAAGGCTTTGAAGTATCCCAAATGCTCTAAAGCATGATGGGTTAGGTACATGACTGGGAAAAGAACGTTCAAATGCTTTCAGTAGAGAACAGAACTGGGCACAGGTTCCTCATCTCCTGAGGGAACTGTATACCTGAGCATCCATGAGTATTCCCAACAGTGATATCCCTGTTTGAGAAGAGTAGCCTCTTGTCTGAATCCAGAATTCCTCTCCCACCAGCCCTTCAAAATAGAAACTGTCTGGTGAAGATTTCAGGCCAACTGAAACAGAACTGAAATTCAGGGAATGTATCATTTGGCAAGAAAAAAAAAAATCAGTCAGCTTTACTACTTACCTTCATCTTTCATCATCAGAAATGCTCTATCAGGGGATTTTACAAGAGGAAAAGATCTAATTTGTAAAGGAACATTCCATTTGAGATTACCTCAGATCTCAGCTTTCAGAACAGGTTGCTGTAATGGGAAAAAAAAACCAACCTTGGTTTTCCTTATTATTAATACTGGCAGAGAAGAATCCTTCCTCTCAAAAAATTTTTAGGTGGTTGGACCTTGCTTTTAGGAACAGGTCAACTGAGGGAAAATAATAAATGTTAAAATAAAAAGGGACTTCCTGGGATAATTTGTTTCGAATATAGAACTTATTAATTAAGAATTACAATTCATATTTAATTTTTACTTTCAAGATTTTTAATTAATTTGTCAAGATGGAAACAATTTACTGATTTATTAGATTTCTAGCATTAGTTTAATAGAGTTATTTACTATATGCAATAACAGTATAAAAATAACTGTGGTATTTTCCATCTGTTTAACAATAAAGTGGATCAATTAAACTTTTTTGTAGCATTACTACTGGTTGTTTTACATATAAAGTTGAGTTTTAACCTGTGAGGAGCCATTCCCCCAGAAGTTACTCTTCTGAGCATGGATTTGCTCCATCCTGTTTCCACCATGTGAACACACACTTGTCCAGCCTCCTCCACAGGATACTGACTCAAAGGAGGAAGAGGTGAAGGGGCAGAGATTACAGGGATGCTGACATGGGTCTGTGAGAGGTCAGTGATACCCTCTATTCACAGAATCACAGAATCACAGAATCTTATCCACGGCCATGAATACAGGCCAAAGCTAAGTTACAGTTTCTAGAAAAAAATTTCTCTAGTGATTCAAACCAGTCAGAAAGATAATCTTTACCTCTTGAATTATAGTCCCAGTTTTTCTCAAAGTTCATTTGATCAGGTTACTAAGCAAGCTCCTAGGAAGCCTCTGGAGTTTGCTATGTATGAGGATCTGCCAAACTTACCCCTGTTTAGCTATAAAAAGGAGATTCCTGTTGGGCAGCTCAGTGTTTTTCTTCACCTTAGCCCATTCACATGGTATCAGAGTAGAAAAGAGCTTTGGCCAGGGACCCATCATACTTTAGGTAGATACTTCGGAGAGCTTGATGTTCCATAGCTCCACAGCTCTCCTTCTATGACCAGGTGACCCGCCTAGTGGATGAGGGGAAGGCTGTTGATGTTGTCTACCTGGACTTCAGCAAAGCCTTTGACACTGTTCCCCACAGCATTCTCCTAGAGAAGCTGGCGGCCTGTGGTTTAGACAGGTACACTCTTCGCTGGGTAAAAAACTGGCTGGATGGCCGAGCCCAGAGGGTTGTGGTGAATGGGGTGAAATCCAGCTGGCGGCCGGTCACAAGCGGAGTCCCCCAGGGCTCGGTTTTGGGACCGGTCTTGTTTAATATCTTCATTGATGATCTGGATGAGGGGATAGAGTGCTCCCTCAGCAAGTTTGCAGATGACACCAAGTTGGGAGGGAGTGTTGATCTGCTTGAGGGTAGGAAGGCTCTGCAGAGGGATCTGGACAGGCTGGATCGATGGGCTGAGGCCAACCGGATGAAGTTCAATAAGGCCAAGTGCCGGGTTCTACACTTCGGCCACAACAACCCCAGGCAACGCTACAGGCTTGGGGATGAGTGGCTGGAAAGTTCCCCTGCAGAAAAGGACCTGGGGGTGTTGATCGACACCCGGCTGAATATGAGCCAGCAGTGTGCCCAGGTGGCCAAGAAGGCCAACGGCATCCTGGCTTGCATCAGAAATGGTGTGGCCAGCAGGAGCAGGGAGGTGATCATGCCTCTGTACTCGGCTCTGGTGAGGCCGCACCTCGAATACTGTGTTCAGTTTTGGGCCCCTCACTACAAGAAGGACATTGAGGTGCTGGAGCGTGTCCAGAGAAGGGCGACGAAGCTGGTGAGGGGTCTGGAACACAAGTCTTATGAGGAGCGGCTGAGCGAGCTGGGGTTGTTTAGCCTGGAGAAGAGGAGGCTGAGGGGAGACCTTATCGCTCTCTACAACTACCTGAAAGGGGGTTGCAGAGAGGTGGGTGTTGGTCTCTTCTCCCAAGTGACTAGTGACAGGACTAGAGGAAATGGCCTCAAGTTGCGACAGGGGAGGTTCAGGCTAGACATTAGGAAAAAGTTCTTCACTGAGAGAGTGGTGAAACACTGGAATAGGCTGCCCAGGGAGGTGGTAGAGTCACCCTCCCTGGAGGTATTCAAGGAGCGTGTGGATGTGGCATTGTGGGATGTAGCTTGATGGACATGGTGCTGTGTGGTGTTGGGTGGGTTGTGGCTTGTTATTGTTGTTGTGTGGCGTGGGTTTTTTGTGGTTGTGTTGTGTTTTTTTTTTTTTTTTTTTTTTTTGTGGGTTGTTTCCCCCCCCCCCCCCCCCAGGTTGGACTCGATGATCTTACAGGTCTTTTCCAACCGTACTGATTCTGTGATTCTGTAAAGTAGATCTGATTCTACACAGTACTTACATCTCATCCTATGCTTGCTTTTGTCAGTGGTCTCACTTGCTTACTTTATTGCTTAAGGTTTTATCTAATTGGGACCCTATTCAGTAATTGTTGGAGCTGCCCAGTATTTGACTCTTTCTGAGAGTGTCTCTATGCCGCAGTATGGAGTCCAGTGCATTGTGGGCACACCCAAGCTACATTTATTCTAGCAAAATTTCAGTACCAGCAGTGTCCCGTTTTGGATACATGGTATGACATTGTTGTGGACCAGGTTTCTTGCTAATTTACCTTGCTTCTCTTACAGGCTTATAGTGCAAACAGAGGTCCAGTTGTATCTACTGTCTACTACAGCTGGTCTACTACAAGTGCCTTAACAGGATATTTTAAAGCTGGCTCAGGTA
This sequence comes from Gavia stellata, assembly GCF_030936135.1. Lineage (NCBI taxonomy): Eukaryota > Metazoa > Chordata > Aves > Gaviiformes > Gaviidae > Gavia > Gavia stellata. The sequence continues at coordinate 15,867,340 of NC_082598.1, read as the reverse complement.
TATCTGCACAGCAGTGATTGCATTACATATATTGCTAAGGATTTAAATTTCAAAAAGAAAAATGAGAGTTTGTCAGGCAGATCATTGATCCTGAAGGTTATGGAAATGGTGGGCAGTTTCCCCGCCCCAAGTGTTGGTAATGCTTCCAACCTTAGGAATACCAGTGAGTGTATAAGCAATTTCTAACTTTGGCATTTAGCCTGAAGTTATCTGGAGTTAAGATTGACAGCTAATTTTGGCACTTCTTGATGACTACTATGATATTCCTTTCACTGATATGCCTGGTTCCCTTCGTTTCTATTTGCTACATTCCATATATTATTCATTAATAGAAATTTCACACATTCTCTCCCAATAAATAAATAAATAAGACAAATATACAGCTGGCAACAGGCTATAAAGCAATATCAAAATGATATATTGTGCCTGAGTCCAACCTAGGGACTACTGTGAAATATATTGCAAAGGCTGAACCCTCTGATGGATAGTATCACTAAACCATTTGAACTGAAGTCTATGCCTTAAGGAAGACTGGAGGTATTGTAGAATCAGCATAAAAGTTCACTTCATATACCTTTCACCTTGAAAAATAAACTTTATTTTTGGCCAGTTTCACACACTGTAAAAGCTGGTTTGGAGGAGGTAATACTCTCGGCCTTTGCCATATGCCACCTCCTCTCTCACTGCTGTCAGCACAGGACATGTTTACACTGAAATCCAAAGGTGTGACTGCCATCCTGCAGTTATACCCTGGGTAGCTGTAAACTAGTTAAGTCTGATACCAGTGCAGCTGCTGGCAGTATGGGGTTCAACGTGTAGCATGCAAAACCTGCCAGCGACACTAAGTAAACATTTAGGGCAAGTATAGACGGAAATGTTGAGATACACTCAATTCATCTGGCTGTAAGGAGCAAGATTTGAACTGAAAACTGGATAGCTGTGTTAGCACAGCATTGATCCTGCGCTAATTACACAGTGCCTCTCAAGATAATTTAGCACTTGGGCACAATACAGTGCTAATATTGCTATATTATCCAGCTCAGAGCTGGCTGGTGTCCAGCCGGTCAGGAGAATGAGAGGGGGAGTTCAGGAGTGCATGCAGAGGTGCAGACCTGTCCTGAGATACCTAGCCAGGCACGCAGTTGAGACTGTCCTGCAGCTACACGGCTGCTCACATTCAAAGCAGTTTGCTGACAGCTGACCTGGGGACATGTAACCTGGCTGCAGTCACATATCTCACTGCAGCGTGGACACTTATTTTGCACGTAAATACTGAGAAGCTGAGTTATGACTGAAAGAAACACACTTTCTTGGAGTTGCAGAAGACTGGTAACAGTGGGGGAAAAAAATCTATGTCAATTAGTTGTGTCAATTAAATGCAAGAAATACGGTTATTGAAAGAAAACGTCCAGATATTAACATGCCTAGATCAATGTGCTAAGCGATATCTGGAGTTATTTACTGAGCAGTTGTGCTGCAGTATCAGTCAGGGGCTGTGGCTAGGATTGCTGACTTACTGTGGTAGATGTTAAATAACTCTGAACCACTGCTGCTGAAGGGGGTAAGAATTCAAGAAGTGTTTGAAGAAATTGTATTTGGGCTGTGCTGACATAACCTTCAGAGTGGAGCATGTACAACCCCCCTTTTAATATCCATAGGAGCTACTGTTTCTTGTAGTGTTTGTTTTTCTTTTCCTGGCTCGTGTGTCTGTAAGTCTCTATCTGTAGGACAATGTTAAAGCTCACCTTGAAAAAATGAAAATCTGCCTGAAAGTAGAAAGAGAAAGAAAATGGAAAAACTAAGTGCAATTCTGGGACAGAAAAAAATTGAAAAATTGAAAAAAAAAAAAGAAAAAGCAAAGAAAGGAAAGAAAGAAAGCAAAGAAAGGAAAGAAAGAAAACAAAGAAAACAAAGAAAGGAAAGAAGGGAAAGAAAGGAAAAAAGAAAGAAAGGAAGAAAAAAGAAAGAAAGGAAGGAAAAAAAAGAAAGGAAGGTTGGTAGGTAGATTGAAAAGAAAGAAGGCTGAGGTCAAAGACTAGAAGTTGGGAATGAGAGAAAGGAAAAGAGCACCCTGCATCGTGGGAGCCACTGGGCAGTGCCAGGGCTGCTTTGTTTGGAGACCTGGCACGACACAAAACCAGAAATAGGCTCCCCAGTCCCCAGGACCGCCTTCCTCTTCCCATTAGAGCTATGTACATAGAAGGATTGCAAATTGTGTTTTTACGACTCAGTGGGTATGACCTCATTCCTCCTACACCACAGAGGTTGCTTGTAGGGAAGGGGGGGAATTGAATAAGCGAGCTGACATACACAAGTTTATTTGTACAGAACTCATCTATTTTTTTATTCACATACATACATCCACACATTTGACCTCAATAAGATTGGAAAAGTACCATTAATCATTTTGAAAAAATAATTTAGAATACTTCTCCCATTGCTAATGAGCTTCTGTTGTTCTGGTTATAAGTATCCATAAAAATGTGTGTAATGTCGTGTTAAGCAATAATTGAATATCTGTGAATTATTATTATTGTTTTCATTCTACTGCATTCTGTTTAGGTAGTACCTGCAATGTATTAAGCTCTCCTCAGCCTACATACAAATGCAGGCATCTCCCAGAGTTGAAAATGTGCTAATCAGTATGATCAAAATGTTCATGGCAAATATCAATCTATGAACCTGAACCTTATTGAAAATACAAAAAGTTTGACTGTATGCAAATGAGCATCATGTGCAAACAGTGCTTTCCAGATTTTTTTCATTTTTTTGGAAAGTGATGTTGATAAAAATGACTGTCAGATGCAGACCTGTGAGCAAATGGAATTAAACTGTCAGAAAAATCATCTTAATCTTATGTCCTCAAGTCATGCCCTCTGTTCGGCATTGCTTTAAAAACCTGCCTAAAACAGACTTTAAATCCCGCTGAAATCAAGACAGTTTATGTAAATAGCTAGTTAGGGGCTTTCCTGAACTGGTGCATAGATTGGCAGCAATATACATGATTCTTAATATATTTGCAAGTTCTTCTCCATTAGTCTGGAACAATATACCAAAATAAACTTATGTGACACAGAAAACAGGTAAACTTCCCCTTTTTTTAGTATGGATAGACAGTATTTGAGATTAACAACATCCATTACCTCAGTTAAATGATCCATGGTTCTGCTGTATGGATACTCAAACCTCTCCACTCTCAGATGTAAATGTGTGATATTAATCAGTACTCCAGCAAATCAATGCTTACCTGCTAAGCATTAATAATACACAATACATTTAATCAAAATATGTTTAGAAGTAACTGATCTAAATGAATCCCAAGTAAGAAACTGGCCATTACTATGGACTGTGTTCTGTACTGAGAAATCAATCTTTTTTCAGCCCTGTCCTCCAAAGCTCATCAGATATTTAAAGCATCAAATGAGCCGTGTGGCTTTCACCATTCTAAGCAATTTATGCACTTTCATAGTAGATCAAAAGGCATTAGTGCAATTATTGTAGAGATTAAGACTAGAAACACACTGAAATGAATGTTATGTTTCTTTAAACGTAAACTTTCTCTCCTCATTAAAATGGGTATTGGTAAAACCATTTTCCTCCCCCTGGAACTTACAGAGTAAAGCTAGTAAAAGAAACGAAGTACCATTCATTAATGCCAGCTTCTGTAATTGTTTGTATTATACTTTATGAAAAAAATATATAAAATGCCACATTTGAACTCTAGACTATTAAAAGTGTCAGCTCTATTATATCATTTCTGAAGACCAATTTGCCTTTTTTTCAGAAGGTTGTAATGAGCCAGGTTCATTTTGCTTTCTACTATTTATCTTTTCAGTGGTAATGGAAAATTTCCCCCTCAGGCACAGCAAGCTATTCTTATCTTAGACAATTAGGCAGAAATGAAAGGATCATAAAGGTGAGATTTCTTCACAAACAATGTGATGTACTTTATACCATTTAACACTGAGGAATATCTGACAAATAAATTCTGAGTGGTTTATGAAGGCAGTGTGGCTAATAGCCAACTCTGAATAATGCTTCAGCTTCTTAACACATAAGAAAGAGTGTAGGCAACCAGGGTGACTTAAAGATATACTTAGTCCCTAGCTCGGCTGTTGACAATATTTTGGTTCTAACAGAACTTGGAGAACTGACACCGAAAATAAAGGGAAACAAGCCCTTGCAAAGCAGTTAATTCATTATAAGGTAAGAGGAAAAACACACATTTAGACAGCTTCCTTTACCAGCAAAACTTACTCGGAATGTTTTGCAGACATCAAGGTTTTGGGTTTTTTTCCTTGTACTGTCTTTAAATTTGTTTTGTGAAAAATTATATGATAAAGCAATTACTTAACATTTATAAGACCCATTAAAAAGAACAGATTAAGAAGTTAATAAGAAGAATACTTGCAGCACTATTTGCATTGTGCCCAACAAGCTGCGAGGTACAGTACCTATATGCTGATTCCTTTGACAGATCCTTTTGGTGTCTGCATGTCCCTGTTTAGGTGCTGGTGGCTGGGGATGCCAGAAAACTCTTTCAGATCTCCTTTCTAGAAATTCTCTTCTTGTATGTGCTAGCTACAGACCGGTTCCATCACTGGCATTTTCATCAGGAAATGATGGATGAAAGAGACTGATAAGGTTCAGTTATGGATTTCTCGTGCTGGTGTTTTGGGGCTGATTCTCCACCCTCTTTGCCCCATTCTCTAAAGGATCATTGAGCTATTTTGAGGCCAGAGAGCTATCGTACGGCCGGCCCTCAGTTAATTCAGAATAAAACCTTCCTCCATAGTCTCTTTTAACTTATGTGAAGCGACATTACCATGTGATGTGACATTACCACGTGATGTGATATTACCAGTTGGTACCAGTGTAGCTAAGTGTAGCTAATTCCCAATTAGTTTAGGTGTACACACCTACTATAATTAGCCTGCCTTCTCAAATGCGGAGAATGAGAATAATGATATGAGTCTGTGAGAAAGTCCATAAAGAGGCAATGGCAAGAATTCATTCTGCAAGAGCTGCTTAGTGATGTCTGAGAGCAGTGTTATCCCTCAGGAGGCACAAGGATTTGCAACTCTCCATGCCAGATGGGGGAGATACCTCCCACTTACTGCGTGTACCACAGGATTAACACGCTATGCATATAATAAATAACAATTTCAATTAGCTACCTTTTTTTTCTTTCTTTTTGGATGGTAGTATCTTTATTTACATTGTGCCCTATAAAGGCAACAAAGCTATTGCTTTCTCTGTAAGGGAGAATAATTGCTGCTGATTATCCCACTTCAATGCAGAAAGAGTTGCAGGTAAACCTCTGCAAAAAATGTTACATAGTACAATGTAATAGTACATACATATTACAATAATACAGTAGTACAATACAATAGTATTCTACATGCTACATATGCAAATAATACAGTGCACAGTAGGTGTCTAAATGTATGTTGACACTGTTACACCAAGGAGAAGACTCTACCAACTAAAGAGTAAGAAGTGGCAAAGCTTCAATAGGAACAGAACTGTGCCCCAGTCCATTTTAGCATTGCAGGTCTCTAAAGAAGGAAAAGTATTGGCACTGTACTTAGAGCAAATAGCTGCAATTAAATTCATTACTTAGACAAAATTACTTCTCCTTTCACAGAGCAAGTCTCTAATTCTAAAATGTTCTAGCTGAAGTCATGGAGGTGGAAAAGATCATGCTCCCCGGTGCTTACTAATACTCCTTACTGCCCTTCAGATTTACTGGGCAACTGCTTCGGTGAGTGCTTTGTAACTCAGTTCCTTCAAACCAAACTTAAATTGTTCAAATAGATACTTGGTATTCTACCTCATTCTCACCAAAAGGGAGGAGAAAATGCCCACCCAAGCAGCGAACTTGGAGAACCTGGGGGGACAGCACTACTCAGCAAAGGGGGCAGGAAAGATCAGAGAGAATGGACCAGCTTGGGTGAACTGGTGGTTTTTCAGCTACAGCAGCTGCAGCCAAATGGCCATGTGTGTTTTCGCCACACATGCTCCACCCTGTTTTCCTGCTGGCTCTAGGATCTCCCCATGCATTTTCAGCCGTACTAGTGAGAATGTGCCTGGTCACCAAGGTGAGGGTGTGTGATGAGATCATCTCAGCAGCTGTGGCCTTTCTAGATTGGCTTGTACAGTACAATCCGACTCACAGCCTGTATGTGCATATATGCACTGTATGCAACTGCCTGGACATTGTTTTGTAGCACCTCCACAATGAATCCAGTTTGCCAATTGGAAAATAACATTCTGATGATGACCTCTGTAACATGTATAGAGATATCTTTTCTCTTTCTGAGAACTGCTGAACTAGGAGATGGTGTTAGTTTTAACCTAGACTCAATATTTTCTGATTTATGAATTTTTTATGTTAGCATATTCCTCACTTTTGTCAAGAGTACCAATTAACAATTGGGAGCTCATGACTCAGGTTTCTCAAAATAGGGTTAGAGAAATCCACTCTTAGATGAATCAAAAGTCTACATGTACATTATTTGACATACCTAATTTACAGGATTATTACCATTGCCAGTTTGACATTTTACACTTCAAATAAATTCACCCATACGCACAAAGCCACTTTACACAGATTTTCTTATTTAAACAAAATGTCACCATGAGAAAGAGACAAGCTTAGTAAAAATTACCACTATCCTGTAATAAAAGGGTGCTGAATTTTGAAATAGAAAGAACAAGTTTTGATGTGAATAACACTGGCTGTCATCTGTAGAACTGGATCAATTTGGGAAAACTTGTACAGGAACAAACTTATATTGAATGAAATATGTCCTCTAATTTTTCTGTATGCATCTTTCATCCATAAGATTAAAATGAATTAATATCAGTAAAAACATTGAAGTGAGAAAAATACAAAGAAAACAAGTAATAAGGAATTTCTTAATTATGCTGCAGACTTTTGTTGTAATGAATGTTCCCCTCATCCATCCTAAAATTAAAATAATAAGCATATAATAGGTTCTACTAATATATCTGCAACAATTCTTACAGCTCTGCACACATGGCCCACAGCTGCATGGTCACAGGATTATGATGATGTTGGGAGAGCAGAGGATAATTAGACAGCAGGGAAGAAAGCATGGAAGTGTGCAGAGAAAGGGGAAAGACAGTTAATAAGATCTGGTGTAGCTAATAAGCCTTCTCTGCAAGAGGTTCAGGTAATGAAAGTGATTCAGAATTTTTTTCCTTCCACCACTGTGGCTCTGCCAAAGCAGAAACACAGTTTTGGGACAGACTAACGTGAATGGAACGAGAAAGCCATATCTGCTTAACACCTGCTTCAGGTCGCACACTGTGATGGTCCAAAAGTTGTTCTGTGGACATATTTGTAGGCTACTTATATGATGGGAAAATACAGGACTGTGTTTAAAATACATCCAGTGGGTTCTCTGGGAATTCTTAACAAGTGATCTTTGCACGTTTGCAGAAAATCTAAAGATCATCAAATATGCTGACTTCACACTACGTAATGATTTTGTGACAAAAAAACTTGTGAAGATAAACATGATCTGAGCTCATCCCCAGAAATATTTCTTCATATATGATTCCTTCAAGAATGTGTCATAAAATATCCAGCAAGCAACCCTTCTAAAAATTGTCATCTTTTATTCCCATAATTATTCTTTGTCGATCAGAAGAAAGAAGGTGACTTACAAGAGTTCTTTCATCACAAAAACCAATGTTATCCTCCATCTCTCTCTAAAAATAGCAAGCTATCATCAGGCAAGATAACCACCCTGATAAAATACCTTGGAAATAAAGTGAACTTTGCCTCATGGTGTGATCTTTCTGATGTTCCTATTGAAGTTCTTGATGGATATCAATACTTTATGCCCAGACATCAATATGACTTTCAGAGATTATGCATCAAACAAGATTATCCTCTACATCAGCGAACAGTTAAAAATGTGTTAAGGCTTGATATTGCATCTCCTGTTCCTATGGTAGATGCTTTCAGAGATACTTCCAGAACACATCATACGTAGGGCAGAGATCTTGACAGAACATGAAGGATATTCATAATGTACCGAGCAACTAGCAACCAATTCTCTGCCACATTGATAGCAAGCTCCTTTTTCATTTACTGTATTTTATACCTAAGAACTTTTAATCACCAGAAATGATAACAATCAACTATCTAACAATTAATGAAAACACTTTGGAAGAAATCACTACAACTGTGGAGAAGGACAAGGACATTTCCAAACAGATCGAAAGAGGTGCTTAGCCATACTTACACACAGGCTTCTGATACTTGTGCAATGATCTGGGGCATTGCAGCATTCATTAGCTTGGAAAACTTAGAGTTTTGCACTTCATTTGGCAAATATGAGAATTTCTAGTCTGCTAAACCTAAGTAACATGCTCACATATCCCTGAATCTTCAAACACTACTGGGCAGTTTCATTTTTTTGCAGGAAAGGATAAAGAAGGTTCTATATATGTGCAAAATATACCTTACAGTATTATCTTAAATACTTACAGAGGCTGAACACTGCATGTTTCTACAACTATGCTAGCAATGTCCTGTTACTGGTCATGCCACCAGTGTAGAGCGGTTTGTCCAGAATGCCACACCTGGAAGGAGTTTCCTTCTCAACTCGATGCAACAACTGTAGTGGCCAACAGAAGCTGTTAACTGTAAAAACCACAATCCTTATCATGAGCAGCACAGTGGGAATGGAAAAAAGTGCACAGAGATGTGCAGACAGTGAAAGCACTTGTCAAATGGGATGCAGAAAAAGAGGACTAGAAGCTGCAGGTGACAGAAGTGTGCCACTGTAGAAGTAAACGGCTTCGCTGATGAATGTAAAGGCTGAATATCAATAGCAAAGAATGCAAAAGACACATGCACACACATAAATATGGGACTGGTACATCCCAATGTCATAAAATTAATTTGTATGCTGTAATTATTCCTTAAATGTGCACTTCAGCTGGAGGCCTTGTGATATATGTTACAGGATTTGAAGTAAAATCCATATCAACTGATGGATAAAACTGCACACAGAAAGAAAGTTCTGGGAGTAAACATTAGAAGTTTTTGGTGGTGATAAAGACTTGTAGCAATTACTGATTTTTTACACTGCTTTTCCAGTTAATGTGACAGCCATTTGAGTCAAACCAGATGTAAACGAGATATTGTAGAGACTGTACAGTCCATTAAGAATAAAATGATATAAACTCTCAGCAACAAAGAATCTCCTAGACTGATGTCCTTGTGACAGTCTGAATCATTTCAAAATAGCTCCACATCTCAAATCAATCAGAACATGAACATCTATGACAACTTTTGTGCTTTCAACAGGAGTCCCACAGCTCTGACATATATTGACTTAAAAACTGTAGCTGAGCTACAACAAACCTTTCCATAGCCAAATAAGGATCAGAACTGCTCTGAAGTTACTCTTGGTTGTCCCAGAGGTTCAATGTGCCCTAGTCAGCCTTAAACTTTGGAAAGCACAATGACAGGAGAATTTAGCAGAATCAGAAAGCAAAACCATGATCTTATGGTATCTTTTTTTTTCTTTTAGGCAATGCAGTCCCCATTACAAATTTGGTTTTCCTGTTTCTTTCCTCAGCAAATGCAGTGGTGAAATGTCTCTTAAAGCATAATTGCCTTCATAGGGGCATAACTTCTTAAGGACAACTCACAATGCTATTATAATTAAAATGTTAATAGCTAATTGACCCTGTAATTAAACTGAATCAGTTCACTATCAGTCAAAAAACCAAGCAGAATTATTAGATAGAAGTCACTGTTCAATCAGCAGATGCAGGACCGTTGTGCAGGGTGACAAGGACCGTCCTTCATGTGACAGAACTGTTTTGGACTGTGGAAGCTTTCTGGTCTTTTCTGGCTGGTTAGCAACTTTCCATACAGAGTTGTCGGAGTCCGAAGGGCAACCACTCAACCCACAAAGAGGAGAAGGAGGGGGCCACTTGGTTGAAATTAAAACACTACAGAGACTGCTCAAGGAAGGATCAGTAATTGCCATTCTGCATTCTCTGTTGCTTTGTGTGCTTTGATTTTACATGTTTGACCTATTCAAATTGTGAATTCATTAGAGGCAGCAGATTTTGCTTAGTAACGTACACAGTTTCACTATAGGATCTTCATTGGATCACTAGCAATATATTCATTCAATAAATAATAATTTGGAGATACTGTAGATACTGAGAAGTAGTCACAAGTACCTGTGGTGAGATATATCTAATCACTTCAGTTCTGTCTTATAGTGCTGTTGCTTCTTATTTTTAAGTCTGCTATTTAGAAAGTGTCTAAACACCTCAAGATGACCTTACTGCTTTGACACTAAATCACAGGAAAGAGCTTCTAGTGTCAAAATAGTAAAAAGAAATGCCAAGAAAACTATGGGTATGTCATTGCAAAATAAAGCTGTCGGCTCCTGCTTAGAGAAACATTAGATTTACATTTACTTCAGCAAGTAGTAAACAGTCCTGACAAGTGAAATGTTTCTTATGTTTCATCCTTGAGAGGATTTAGAGGAAGACAAATGCTGCTGTTTCTGGGAAGTTCAAATGCAGGTCATGATGCCACTAGGAAGGCAAACCCTTTCAGTGGAAGCAAGCACACTGCCCTCCCTGCGGTGCTTCCCAGTCTGGGCAAGGTCTCAATGGCTCTACTCACACAAACTGCTTCTGGTCCCCCTTCTCTCCCACAGACAGCCCCAGGCACAGGTCCCCCTCAAACACCTGGTGAAATCCAAGAGTGTATAAGAGTTGCAGGCAGCCCCCGCCGCTTGCAACCAACGTGCAACCTGGCTTTCCTTGCTTGAAGTTTGCCGTCAGGACATCTTTTTGCTCTAGAGGATCAACAGTTTGTGTCTCCTCAGAGGCTGTTTCCCACAGAGTTGCATACAGAATTTCATATGTGACACAAATACAAATATAAAAATCTCTTTCTATCCTCATATGGGGTTTTTTTTGTTTGTTTATTTCCAGAAAGAAGTGCTAGTAATGCCTTTTGCTGTTAATTTTGCTTAGGCAAAATCAGATTTCAGGAGGGCGTGAGGTCCTCAGGAGAAAAGAAAGATTTAAATAAAATATACCTGAACAATACACTAAATAAATTAAGGCTTAACCTTTAAAGGCTACTACTGGAAACCTTTAAAGGCTACCACTGGATTGGTTTGATACTTTAGCCAGTGGGAAGGTTAACCTTTAAAGGCTATCCATAGCTTGGTTTGGTATTTTGGTCAGTGGAACAGTGGCCTTGGCTCTACTAAGAGTGTTTAGCATGAGATCACAGCTAACATCTCCTATTGTGGTGTTTTATATTGAAATTTGGAGTAGTAATTGTCCCAGTTTTTTAAAATCTGTTTTACCACTTGATGGCGTGATCCTAATTATACTGAAGAGTTATTCTCCACAACATATCCTATTATTCTTAATTTAACTTCATAACTGTAGCTAAATCATTCTAAACATGCTTGGCTGAATACACTTGGACGTCTCTTGAATGCAGAGGTCAAAGTCTAACATTACCATTGACGTCTAAGCAGCACAGGGAGTGCTGCAGGAAGCCAGAAGCAAAAAAGATCCCATTACTAATGTTCAGTCTTCTAGTACTTTCTCTCCTTTTTAAACTACTTCTGACTTTGGGATAGGCATAGTTCCTTTTGCTTTTTATTTCCCCCAGGCTGTATTCATTTGGGGTTTTTTTTCCTTCAAACTAAGACATGCTCTTTTGATTGCAACATCCATTTCTTTACCATAAATCCAACATTTATAGTTCAAGATTATGATGTTCACAAGTGTAAACTGCATATAAACATGAACTAATGTTTCTGGTTACACTTTATGCCCAGTATTGGAAAAAATATCTCTAGAAATCTTTGACAGTCAAATGAGGTTTGTGCAAACAGGATGGCACCAACTGTAGTGTTATCTCTTTTGTTCTCTTGTCAAATACAAAAACCTTTGAATCAGTTAATCTTGATACTACCAAGAACTGTGGTATTCATAATGGCATTCTTTAACAAAGAATTTTACTTCCTAGGTATCTTCTGCTCCTAGCAAATAACACTAAAGGAACAGCGATCAGATGTCCGGACCTTTCACTGCAAATACTCTAGCAGACATATTTTATTTTTCCTTTTTGTTTACAAAATGTCTGTAGAAATGTAACAAAATGGTCAGGTTAACATACATACACACAACTTTTTTCTCCTTGTAGTCATGAAGTTTTCAAGGTGTTTTTAAGTTTTATTGTAGCTCATGCAAGGCCCTATTTCATGAATTTTGACCGGACCATACATACAGACAAATCCGCAGAGGCTCCTTTTACGTTGCTTGGAAACACAACTGCATGGAGCTACGGAGATTTGTATAGTTCTGCCTAAAAATCAAAATTGAAACACGTTTTTACACAGAAGGAAACCAATTTTCCTGAAAAGTTTATTCAGAAACCAGTCCAAATTTCCAAATAGAAACTTGGAAAAAGTAACAGCTCTGTACCTCAGAGTACATGTTTCACACAGGTTTGGCATTTAGCATAGATACAGATTATGAAGGTCTATAAGAGACAAGAATACAGGTGTGTAATGACATAGTTTGCTCATTGACATGGCTGTCTGTATAAGACTTCATTAAAACATCATGTAATACCAGGAGCAAACTCAAAGATATAAAATATAGTTGTCACAAATGAACTAAGTTTAAATCTCAATTTCTGGTAAAAAATCTGGGATAGCCAGTCCAATGATAATGTTATCAGGCTCCCACAAAAGCATCAGAAGAAAACAGCATTTCTGCTACAGAAAAATCTGGCCATTCTAGTTCTCATGAATATCCTTTGGCTGTACTTCATTACCTGAGACTGGTTTAGAAAACTCTTCATAAACCTTTTGGTTTTAAGCTTGTGAAGTTAATGCTGCCTCTGTTTTGTAGTTTTGCTGGTTGCGGCCCACCCTGACCATGTCGTTGATAAGCTGTGGTGTTTGCAGGTGTTCCATTTTATTCACTTGTCTCAACACTCCGCTCTCATGTTGTTGAAAGAAAAAATGCCTCAGTTTTAGATGCACAGAAAATGGATCTTCTTCCTACACAGCTGACTGTCACTGACACTGTCCTTGCACTGTGAACTCAGAAACCATGTCTATTACCTTACCTGGGAGAGCTGATGAATTCGGACCTCAGTCATGGGACAATTATTTTTGTTAAGAGTAGTGCTTATGCTCTGAAAGCAAACCATGCAACAGCATCACAGAACAGCTGAGGAGGGAGGGCACCTCTGGGGATCCTCTGGTCCAACCCCTGGCTCAAAGCAGGGTCAGCGAGAGCTGGTTGCTGAGAGCCATGTCCAGTTGTGTTTTGAATATCTCCAAGGACAGATGCTCCACAATACCTTTGAGCAACCTGTTCAACCACCCTTACAGTAAAAAGGTGCTTTCTTATGTTAAACAGAATTTCAATTTGTGCCCATTGCTTCTTGTCCCGTCACTGAACAGCACTGGGAAAAGCCTGGCTCCCTGTTCTTTGTTCTCCCTTTCATATATTTATATACATGGACAAGGTCCCTCTGAGCCTTCTCATCTCCAGGCTGAACAGTCCCAGCTCTCTCAGGCTCTCCTTGTATGAAAGATGCTTCACTCCTTTAATCATCTTCAGGGCCCTTCACTGGACTCCAGCAAGTCCATGCCCTTCTTTTACTGGTTAGCCCAAAGCTCCACACCCCAGGTGTGGCCTCACCAGTGCAGAGCAGAGGAGAATGGTCACTGTGGTCAACCTGCTGGCACCTCTTCTCCTGACACAGCCCAGGATGCAGCTGGCTGCTTTTGCTGCAAAGGGACATTGCTGGCTCATAGTCAACCTTTTTGCCCACCAGGACACCCAGCTCCTTCTCTGCCAAGCTGCTTTCCAGACCCAGTTTCGACTGGAGCCTGGGGTTGTTCTTCCCCTCTTGAGCTTCATGAGGTTCCTCTCTGCCCATTTCTCCAGCTTGTCAAGGTCCCTCTGAATGGCAGCATATCCAAATAGTGTTTCAGCCACTCCTCCCTGTTTGGTATCATTAGCAAACTTGCTGGTGGTGCACTCTGTCCCAGTGCCCATGTCATTAATGAAGATGCTAAACAGTATTAGCCCCAGTACTAACCCCTGGGACTCACCACTAGAGGCTGGCCTCCAGCTGAATGTCGTGCTGCTGATCACAACCCTCTGGGCTGGCTGTTCAGCCAGTTTTCAATCCACCTCACCATCCACTTACCTAGCTTGTCCTTCATTTACCCAGTTTGTACTTCATTAGCTTTTCAATGAGGATATTACGTGAGACAGTGACAAAAGTCTTGCATGTTATTTCATTTTTAAGTACTCTTGCCAAGAAGCCCCTTAGACATATTCGTGAAGTTTTTGGTCACTTTTCCTTATTGCGTAATTTTTCAAAGAGAATATTTTTGAGGAGTTTGCTGAATTTCTTCCTTATTTTGAGGAAACTTATGACATTTTAAAGTTTGGCATTTAGAGAAATATGGTGTGCTTAGATCAACACGCTCTTTAATGTTAACATTTTAACTAGTTTGTCGGTTATAAGAATTTTGAGTTGATGCTAAAAAAAATGTTTTGGCAGACCTAAGTAATTTTTTTTCAAATTCTTTATTCATGAGAATTGTTGAGATTTTGACTCTCTCAATTTGCACTGTATTTTGCTAAAAATCAAGAAAATTGCAGGGCTGGGGAAGTATGTGTTGTTCAGCTCCAGGAGCTGTATACGACAGCCTTTGTCTTCCCAGAAACCCAGATATAATCTATCATGTGTATGATTACATAAAGGATTACCGTTCCATATTCATTCTTCTCATCTTACTTGGAAGCTGTGCTGTGTACTCTATTTACGCAATCCAATTAAAATGCCTTTGTGCCTTAAAGAAGCAGTACTCATAATATTTGTAAGAGTAGTCCATTGCTAAAAAATTGTAAGTTGCAATATTTTTAAGTCAGCTATAAAATGCTATTATAGATGAGGAATTTTAATGCAAAAGAATGTAAATCAGAAAAAAATAATTGCATTGTGTTGTTGATGAATATAATGGACGAAATCCTGGACCCACTGGAGTTTGAGAAAGAGGCTCTCATTGACTTGAGCAGAGCCAGGGTATTATCCAATACATTTGATTCTGTCTTTCACATGCATTCCTAAAGAGTCAATTATGTCCTTACTTTATATTAATGTTGTGATAGTGTCAAGAAGCCTCAGTGAAGACTGCATTCTGATAGGTATTACATTTTCATGTGGCTTATTAGTCTTACACATGTCACTCCACAGACTGCAGTAGGACCATGGCAGCCTTATGTAGCTGTATATTAGCACAGAATCAGCGCCTTTCTCCCATTTTGATTCTGCAATTGAGTTTAAGGCTTGAGCTGTAAAGTAAAATCCTTTTAAAAATGACATGCTGGGTTTCTTCCTTTCAGGGCAGCTACATTAGGTTCAAAGCTCCTTTCAGGAAATGTTCTAGCCTTTTCTGAGACTGACGGTTTTCACACTGGATTTTGCTCCTTGATGAGCACACATACATACACATTCCCATGCAAGTCAGAGATGTGCCAGGGAACACAGGAAAGGAAATTTCCTTGCCTTAAAGTTCTTAACAGCCATGAGCCCTTGGTACTTTAAAATTTGAGGGTTTAATTTAAACAACAGTTTCTAAGTAGCTTTGAAGATTACTTGAGCAAATTTCTATATAGAAACTCCTTTCTCTCGCTAAAGAAACTAAAGAAACCCCACCTGGGTGGCCTCTTGCATACCCTGAAGATGTCAGATAAAACCTTTCCAAATTGAAGAATGACTTCTGCTTCTGTATACGTGGAGCACAAAGCTCTCAGGTGAGTGACAGAAGCCACAGCCTGTGCCCACGACCAATGCCACCACAGCTGCTGTGGTGTGTGTCTATGAGCCTGGTACCAAATAATATGCAATCAAACTTCTTGAAGTACTGCACTCAGGATCTCTTGATCTGGAGATATGCAATCTCACATTAAAATCTAACCTTGCTTTTATTAGATGGGTTTATGTCTATACTCAGCCAAGGAGATTTCAACGATTCCACAGTGTAATTAAAAAGAAGTCCCAAAACCTGTATTGTGATTAGGATCACTTTTCTTAGTAAAATACCTCCTCTGTAAGTTTCCAAGTGAAACTCAGGTCTCAGAATCTGTGTCAAATTAGGTGTGCTGGACCTTCAGGTTCTTGATTTTGTTCACTGAATGGTCCCATTATAAAGAACACCAGTCTTTACTTGTTCCGTAAAATTAGGGCATGTCAACACCTGACATTTCAGGATGGTGAAATGCAAATTTAAAGTGGAATAGATATTCTTGAATAATCCTGTGCTCAGACATGCCTTTCCACTAAGAATGAAGTCCACATCTGCTTAGGCATTCACTTCCTTCTTAACAAATGTGATGGCATGATCTGTGTTCTTTGGTCTAGAATTTCAATTATTAGTTGTCAAATGCTAGCTAAGATCCTACTCCTTATAAATCCACCATTAAACCTGAGCAGGTAACAACATGAAATCATTAATAACTTTCCCAACTGGAACTTAGGTGTCTCCTGTTCTATATGTGGGTGGTGATGCTCTCTCTTTCATTCAACTCTGTGTTCTTTACAGACAATACTTCTATCCATCCGTACCATGCCCATTGTAAAGACGATGCATACCAGCAATATACAAAACAACATTTCTATTCTGAATTCTACTTAGTCATATCCACATTAAAGACATTTTTTAAAGTAGAACAAATATGGCTTTTAGAACGTGGAAATTTTAGATGTAATTCATGAAGCTGGTATTCATGTCTTTTGTGTCCAAATCACAGAGGAGGCTCGTCACACCTGTGTCATTAATATTAATGCCACAGGACAGACAGACAGTCAGCATGCTATAAGATATTACCACTTGTGTGCTGGTCATACCACTTTGGTCAGATATGCAAGTGAAACATGACATTTGATGGGGTGATCTGAGCAGGGTATCTTGGTGCACTTCACAAATCAGCTGGAGACCATGCTAACTTTATAGGTAGGAAAGCTTACTGGAAATGTTAACATATTATTCAAAACACTTTGAAGTTATGCAAATTTATGCTAGAAATTCATTTCTATGGATAACTATATCTTGAAGGGAGTTGCTTGGTAAAATTTTTTTATTTTCTTAGGTTTCAAGTCAGTCCAAGTAGGTTTGCAGAAGCAGAAGATGAGTCCTCCAAAGCACCAAAAATTCTTACTCTAGCACACAATTAGTACAAAGTCGCTAGCACAGCAGAGTTCCCACAAACCCATACGTTAACCTTAGACTTCATATGTAGTCTGCTGAAGTTAAATCATCTTCAGGCAGTTTGAAAGCAAATTGTAATGCTAGTCTTTAGGTTGCAGCTCACCTTGCCTGGTTTTTGTGTGTAAAACAGAATAAACAGGATACGACGTAAGACCCTTCTGACTCCTACAGGACTCTCATGGACCTTTACTCACTTTCCATCATGGGTGCTTGTCAAAATTGACAGAAACTATCTTTTTGACATAACCAAGGGCTGTTGTCCAGTAGTTACACCGTGGGCTACATTTGAGACATTTGATTGCTAGCCTTTATTTATCCTCTCTTTTTGTAGCTGCACCAATTTTAAAAAATAATGCAGATTGGTCACCATTTTTACTGTCTTTGAGAGAGGCCAAAAGGTTTGAGTAGGTCTGAAGGAAAGTGAAGCTGCTTAGCAAATTGCCTCCAGCTGATTTGTCACGCTTTTATAACCTAGGGAGTAGCATTAAACAATTTGAGCATATGTAACATGACTTATCAATTCCAAGCTTTAGAAATGGCCCTACTTTAGGGAAAGGTAATATGAAGACAATGATAATAGTTTCTTATTTAAAGGTGTGCAAAACTTCAGATAAAGGGCAGTTATATAAATCTGTCTCTAAATGAAGTAATCAGCTTAATTGCATGCTTGCCATTAAGCATACACATAACTCTATTGAGCTGAAGGGGATCTGAGAAATCTGTGAAAGATGCAGGAAGTATTAACTTGTCCAAAGAGAAGTAGGGAGACTGGTGCTACAGCTTGTCAAGCCATGTGTCTGCTGAAGGGGAGGCTGAATTCCAGTTTATGCTCCAAAATTTCACTGCAGGCTGATCTTCCCCTCCTACACAAGTGAGT
Source organism: Gavia stellata (assembly GCF_030936135.1). Classification (NCBI taxonomy): domain Eukaryota; kingdom Metazoa; phylum Chordata; class Aves; order Gaviiformes; family Gaviidae; genus Gavia; species Gavia stellata. The sequence goes on along the minus strand of NC_082598.1, from coordinate 15,849,124 downwards.
GTGTCCTGGGATACAGAGCTGGCCTTTCTCTATGCTCTTCATCAGCAACAGTTTACTCCTTCCATGTAAAACATAACAGTGTCAACAGAAGGGGTTGAAATAAACTCATTCACAGAATAGACCAAGAAACATTTGGGGTCCTTTATGAGCTTAAATTCATTTGGAGAGAAGAGGACAATCTCTGTTACCCTTCCCATGTGGGCATATTCACTGGTTGAAGGGGGGAGGAGAAGGGTGCAGCCCTGCATCCATTACCATTTTTGTGAGGTTCAGGCAACTGCGGATTTTAAGGGTGAGATCCTGACTGCTAATGGCTTGTTGTGTCTCCCCAGACCAGACTTTGGAGCTGAACCCCCTCAGCAGGGTCAGAATGGATCCCGGTTCTTCTCCTCAGCCTTTACTACCAGGTAATTTAGGTGGTTTGTCACTCAGTGATACTTGTTGCAGTTTTAGTTCTTCCCTTTCCTCAGAAAGGAGTCTGACTGAAGACTGAGTGTCATTGGAAAGCAAGGTGACTAAAATGAAACACGACAGTGCTAATCATAGTGGATTTAATCCATTGCCACTGGGCTATTAAGAGAAATGTGCGCTAAATGTCCCTGATGCTGTGCTTCATACCCGCAGCAAAGGGACCGTTAGCCCCTGTTTATGTTGCTCAGCCAACTCCTGTAAAAACAAGCCCGAGCAAGATCAGTGTTGTCAGCTTCGGAGGGATCTTCAGTCTGTGAGCTGAGTCTTCTTGAATTGTGGGGCAATATAAACCTACAACAGAGTCAGTATGCACCATAAATATCACAGCCATAAAAGCATACTTGGTTGAATCCAGTCATGGCAAACAGGGCACAGAAAATGTGCAGAATTCAACAGAGCCTTGTCCCACTTGCCCCAAGAGTTAATTTGGCCTGTTATCTTTCTTGTGCTGTTAACATTTATTTGCACCTAATAAGGCATGAAATCATTACTTGGGGTATATGTCCTAACATTTAATCCCATGCTGTCATATTTTAATTGGACAGAAAGAGTATCTAAATGGTTCTAATTCCCCAAGGATGTGTTTATCCAGTAATAACCTTGAACACAACCTTTGAAGCTCTCTTATTACTTTTATTAAAATAAAATCCTTCATGACTGAAATACTATATATTTTCTAAATTACATCAAAATGGATTTGATGGTTTAAAAGAACAGATTGCAATTTAGTTCATACAATACTGCCCATAAGTAATAGTTTATAGAGCACCTTTCACATACCAAGTCCCCTAGCTACAAAATGATAACACTTAAAACACTCAAGAAATGTGGCTGAGGGCATCACATCTTTATAGATCCCATGAGACTTCCGTGAGGTTCAGACCAGTAAGTATAGTTTGAGGCTTCAGCCTTTGCTATGTATATTATATAGCATGTGATAAGCTGGAAATGAAGTATCATTTGCTGTCACCTACTGGGCCCTAGCTGATTAAGTCACTCCATGCATACCATGAAGAAAAGCAATTGCAGAAGAGAAGCTATCACTTAAGTTTCAGCTTAGTCCTTTGGGCTACATCTATGCCAGTAAATGAAACAGGGCAGGACTCATTTTCTGGATCAGAGGGTAAGAGGCAAAGCATGGCTAAACGCAGAGAGCTAAAACCTCTCCTTCCTTCCCCTTATGCCCAAACAGGGGAGATACAGTGCCTCCTGACCCCAGCGCAGGCACCCTCTAGGAGCACCCTGAGTGCACAACAAGGAGGCACCCTCAATCCAGCCATGAGCAAGAGCATGCCAGTGCCTGGGCCATTCTTTCTTATTTGGATGGACATCACATGGACCATGTGTGAGACAGTACAGGGAGTTTTCTTGTCACTAGGAATGAAGTCAGCTCTGGTTTGAAGCCTGCTGCAAAAGAAGCAGGAAAAGAAAAACATTTAAGAGTAATGTCTAGCTGATGTAATTGAAATTATGGAAAGTATTTAAGTAGGTGGAAAATAATGAACTTTGCTAGAATGTGTGAGGACATCAACACTAACTCATAATGGTCTCCTTGAGGTAAAGAAGAAACACCAGGAGACCTTTTAAGACCCCAGTGTTCTTGTTTTTCTGTTTTAGTGAAGATGCTATGAGAGCAAATGGAGCCCCAGAAAAGCCTGCCCAGCAGAAAGCACCCCCTCCTGGCAGGTACATCACCCCTCGGTGTTAACTGCGGTGTACCAACTCCTGACAGCCTTTTAATAAGCAAGGCAGGAGGGAAGGTGGTATTTTGTTATAGGTCTTTATAAAGTACTAAAAGGCAAATTTAAAATGCTCATTACACTTGAGTAGCTCCACTCTGCTTAAATATTGGCTCCAGGTTTACTTCATTATCCTCTTACCAGTAATTAAGCCACCTAGGGACAATCAGCAAATAATAAAATGCTGTGGTGGAGGAAATTAGTTTAGACTACAAAGAATCGAATGAAATCATTGTGCAAAGCAGAAGAAAACAACAGCATATAAAAGATATTTAGCTGTCTTTGAATAGCTAAATACATTCCAAGGGCCATAATATTTCCTCTACACGAAGTATATAAATTGAGGGTTTGGAGAAGTCCCTACTCATTTCTCCCCAATGCAGTTTATTAGGTAAATACGGCCTTTCATTCCCACTAATGTTTGATCAATGGACTGGTCATTTTCCTAGACTTTCAGCAGTCCACAAACCAAAGGATAAAGGCAACACTTGAATGAAGCATAAGTCCTCTGTCTACCTCTATCTTCCACCCCATTGACTGAAGAATACAAAGACATAAATGCATGGAACAAGCTGATTTCTCCTACTTCAAACTGGAAACAAGCAAAGCATTGGAGTCAGGTCATCCTGGAAATGAGGCCAGGAGCTTGGCTAGGCATGTCTGTGCTCTCTTTTTTCCAGCTCCTGCTCCCACTATAGCTCATGTAGGGAGACTGCAACTTTCTTCACTTGTCCTAGGGAAACTTTCCTGACCCTGAGTCCTAGGCAGAGCCGAGCAGGACATGTTAACAACTGGGTTCACAAGAAGTGAAATTGTTTGAACATTTGTATTGATTTTATAGCGTATACTCCAAAAAAGGAGTAAGATATGACCATTTGAGAGAAGGAAAAGCAGAAGTGGGGGAGGAGATTTTATCTCATGCAGCAGCAGTAATTCCTAGTTAAATGATCTCAGTTCACTTGTCTGAACTAGATTAGAGGACGAGTGACACACAAGGGTTGTAAAACCTAGCACTTAACTGCTCCTTCTCATGCACCCTGCAAACACTGATATAAAATCTGTGGCAGTTAATTGATTCCTACAGATGTGAGAGAAAAATCAGCCATCAGAAGGCAGGTAAATTTCCAGAGGCAAAAGCCTTACACCATGAGGGAGCTACATTAAAGGAACAACAACCCATGCCCTTTTAAAACTCAATGGGTGACAAACCACAAAAGAAACTGAGTACCTTCATGATACACTTTAAAGAGAATCATGCCCTGGACCTTAAATGCTGTCAAGTGTTTTCATCAATTCATCAGTTACAGAAAGTGGCTGTGCATGACTGGTGTTTGTAAACATGATGGACACCTTTGATACCACAGGAGAAAAAGACAGACTTTCTTCTCTGTGTGACTCCTAAGCACTTGATATGTTAATACAACGTTTTTTCCACAGAACACAGCTCCCCCTCAAAAAGCTGAATTTGTTTAATTTCACACTGCAATGGGCAGATTGAAGACAGCTGGCTTTACTCATCTGTGATTTTTTGATTGATTAGATGCTCTGTTTCAGGTTTTAGTAAAACAAATAATGCAGTCAAACTGCTAACAATATAATTATGATTTTATTATTGTGCCAGTACTGTATAGTCTTAAATTTTTAGGACATAACTGAAGTAAGGCTCTGTGAAAACAAATATATCCATGGCAGAGCATGAAGATCCACCTGGGTTTAGTAGCTCTCTGATTTAAAATAGAAAAGGGCTAAAAAGGAAGTCAGGTCATTCCTTGTATTTATGTCTCTATTTATATTCTCTACTGTCCTGATGGTATTGCCATCAATCCAGTTCTATTGTAAAGTAAAGATATTTTGTGTATTTCTGAAATCCAAAGCTCCTGAAGTCATGGGATTATAACTCCTTCTTTTTAGCTTTAGTAAGTTCTCTGTCCTTAGCAGTACGGTGAAAACTGTGAATTCTAAAAGGTCAAAACCCAAAAGGCAAATGCAAAATTGTAGAATGCGTGTGGGTCTTTGAAACATAATTTTAGTCCTTTCTTATGATTCTTACAGGGTCTGTGTCTATATTTTTGAATACACAGGGTAGGTAAGGCTGAATACCTAAGTTCCATTCACAGCCATAGCAAAAGGAAAATACATCTATGCCTGGGACATATTCCGTTTGGAAAAGGCTTGTGTCCTATGAACGCCATCAATGCACTTAATTGCAAACCAGCTTTTCACAAGCTATTTCAAGAATATAAACATGTTCTGATACATTGTAGAGACACTGACTTGAACAATGCTTATTTCATTACGAGGAATGAAGAATAATGGCAACCTGGTTTATAGTATTCTGTTAGACACTTTATGTAGTTTTCCTTATCTGTTTTATCAGAGCTATGCATGTATCCAGAAATTGGTTTTGGTGGTTTTTTTTTTTTAAATCAATGGCATGCTGAAATTAACGGATTTGAGTCATTTAAAGAGAAAGAAATATAGGTTGAGTTGTTTTTAAACCAAGAGGAAAGTAACACATGTTCCAATACTGGGTAAAAAAATCATGATATACATATGATGATCTGTATGATCTACATTTTGGAACTTAACAAGTGACATTTAATGTGGTGTATGAATTGTTAAATAAATATTAATAATGGTGTGGTTATTTTTCTCAGTCAAATCTCGTAAGTGGAAACTTACATACACTTTCAAAAATGATCTCTCATAAAACTGCTAGAAGGTTGTAAGCAGAATCCGTGTAGTTGTAAGCAGAATTCTTGCATTATACAAGTTGAAATGCTACTTCAGATAATGATGTAATAGTAAATAATTTTAGTAAACAGTAAATATCTATTCCAAAGTGGATCAGTTTAAATTCTCCCAAGAAATGAAGTGTACTATGAAAAGTCACTAGATAGGAGCTGTTCTTCAATTGGCAATATAGACAAGACTTCTTTTCCTGGCACTAAAAATAGAGGAAAACAAAAGTTGAAATACGCTACCTTGCTAATCTTGATGAAGCCTTTTCTGGGATAAAATATTAATATTGTTTTGTCCAACTAATACATCATAAATTATAATTCTATCAAAGTCTGTTAGGTGGCTTACTGAAAGACTGCTATTCATTGCATGCAAAGTCACTTCTGCAGGAAGAACAAAATTTCTTTGCAAAGGGGATTTTTATTTTTTCTTCCAGTGCACTGTATTTGAAATTCTTTTCTATTGATTTCTTTTTTAATTTTTAATGTAAACAGAATATGGAAGGCACGATTTTAATCTGGATCTATTATAGCACTATATTTAGTTTGGAAATAATAAAAAAAGATAAATAATGAATAGGTGGCAAAGGCTTATCTTCCTCCCCAGCCTTCTCCATGTAGCGCTTTGTTCCAAAGTTATTGGCATTTTCAATAAAATGTATCAGTAAATTTAGTCAATTAAAACTTTACTGTGATTCAATAGCAAGAGTTATCCTACCTGTGGAGCTTATGGGAACTTAGAAACTTCATTAAGCTTACAAACTCACATTTCATTTCTTTACTAGGTTCCACATTCCTCAATATAAAGCACATGGATGTGGCTACCATTTCATAGCCCTTTCACTGCCACCAGGCTGTGATTGTGTCCTGACAGCTTTTTTAACGGATTGCCCATTCAGAACAGAACAGGTGTGGCGTTCCTCCAACCTGCAGCTATTCAAGAAGACTACCAGCTATTACTGAAACATGGAAGTAAACAAACAATCGAGCCCTAGAGCTTGATTTTCAGCCACTAGTATCAGTGCAAATACACAGTAGCACTATAGAAATGAATTCAGTGTTACTCAGAAGGTATGATTAGGCGCAAATCTAGTCCGAGCTGCTGGATGTCACTCAGAGATCAGAAAACATAACAGACAGAGTAACATCAGAGACATGATTGAAAATAATAAAGCTCTGTGGCCTCTGTCTTTTCTCCATGTAGACTTATATCCCCACTGCACAGTGGAGGTGGCATCAACACTGTGGGCCCTAAGCCAGGGAAAGCCTAAGGAAAGCTCGCAGGTACCCCATACCCTACACGTGAGGTGGGGTGCCTGTTCGCAAGGAGTCAGCTGCTCGGCGTTGCTTCTTCAGGAGAAGAGCCCGGACACAGTTGTCACAGCGGGACATGTGCGTTCACATCCTCACCTGTTTCACTGTGAGGGTTTGTGTCCCATACTCTCCTACCAGCGCCTCCAGAACAAGGTGAGTGACGTTAGCAGGACAGCCCAGGAGGGGTTGCACTATTGCTAGCTGTGCTCTGAGGACTCTTGGTCCCTCCTGTTACCAACATTTTAAAGGAATTATGCAAGGTCTTGTTTCAGCAACTTTGTCAAGCATGTGCTGTATTAAAAGGAGGGGTTCCTCTGATTTAACTACTTAGATGTATGTCTGCATAGCAGTTTGCTTGCCTAATTCTCACTTAAGACATTTAAATCTGATTTTAGGTGCATTTGAGATCTTTAAACATCTTATTTCCTACTTAAGCTTGAAGGTGCTTTTTGTATCTGCATTTTTGCTCCAGGGTGCATGTGAAACAATGAAAGACTTGCATATACTTATCAATAGGGACAGATACTCTTGATACATCCCACAAGGATTCAACTCAGTAAGTATTCTCAAGACTCATTTGTCCCACACATAAGAAAAGGTCACATTTGTGCCCATGGTTTTTATCCTTCTCAGAGCACTCACCTGGAATGTGCAATACCCCTTTCAAATCTCTTTCTAATTTCTCCCTTCACTGCTGTGATTACTAAGCACCAGTGTATTCCTGGACTGGAAACATCTCTTCAGGTTGAGCTGCTGCACTTCTACCTGCATAAAGAAATACAGATTTTAGTCCTAGGGCCACAGGAATAACAGCAGCTGGAGATGATTGCTGCAGGGCCCAGGCTGCCCCTCCTGAGCTCATCACATCTTTTGGTTCATGCAGCTGGTGCTGAGCTCCTGTTGGACTTGCAAACGGATAACAGCCTTGCTGCAGTTTGTTTCTGGCAGTTCTCCGACACACACCTAGTAACAGGGGCTGAAGTGGAGGCCCTCAGGCAGTTTTACAGCTGGAAGGGAAGGCAGTGGTTCAGGACCCAGTTCTGAGCCCTTTGGGTACCCTCGAACCCCCATGGGACAAAAAGAGGTTGATGCCACAGAGAAAGAGATCCCTTAGCATCCCACTTAGGTTACTTACATCAGTGTTCGTAACAGCCAGAAGTGCCTTCGTGCTTGCAGCTGGCATATGAAAGCATATCCATGAAGGTCTGAGGAGCAAGATATCTCTAAATTTATTTTTCAGGTAGATACTAGAGGAAAGCATTTCCCTGTGGATGAAAGAACTCCATTCTAACAAAATTGGCTCATTTATAAATAACATCTCTCTTCTGTTAAAGTTGTCGGACTACTATATATACATTTCTTTGCTGAAGTAAATCTCATCTGCATGAGAAAAAAGGAACTGTGCCCCTGACTTTAAAGCACAAAGAATGCTTCCAACAAGTAGGTCCTGTAATAATTCACACTTTTTGTGATCTGTAGTTGTCCTACATTCAGCAAGGCTCAGATAAGAACTAGAAGAGGGGAGAGGAAAGAGAGTGAAGAAACAATATTTAGAAACCAAACGTCACAATTTTTTTCTGGAGGAACCAAGATCCTTCTAGATATTGCCTCTATTTCTTACTTTGATATTTCTATGAATTCCTTGTTGGCAACAATCTTACCCATGATAATGCTAGGGGCTTTCTGCATTAAACTTTACATCTGTCTTACACATATATATGGTTTTCTGCCTATTGGCAATTCTTGGTGTTGCTGTTAGAGGAAAGTCATTCAAGGTGAAGGAACAACTTTGGCTGAGTTTTGTGGGGGACTCCAGCAAAGACGATAATTAAGTGGGAGCTTCACTGCACTGCTTCCTTCTTGCCTCAGAGGTTTCTTCCTTCAGTGCCTGCTTCCTCAGAGATGTCATTGCATCATTACTTATGCACAGACATGGGAAGTAAAAGCGGGGATACAAGGTTTTGCTTCCTGTTTTGAATAGAGGAAGCCTCTGCACTCCAAAATTGTTTTCTCTCTTTGGTGAAAATGTCACACGTCATTTGATTCCTTAAATTCAGCTTCACCTCCACAAAGAAGAGATCCCTTCAATGCTTGCAGAGGTTCTGCACTCTAAGCAGAGGGAATTGATTGTATTTTAAATCTTCCCATAAAGACTACTACTAAGCAAAGAAGATCTTGTAAAGTATGGTGCATAATATGCTGTCTCTCTGCTGTGTATCTTGAGAATGGTTTCATTATGTGTTATTAAAACTGGCTGGAAATTTTCAGCTGCTTTGGAGTCAATGCCTGGGTTTTCATCTGAAATTGGAACGCCACCAAATTCAAACAAATATTAGAGCTCTACATGCAGTGGAGGACTTGTTAGCATAGCTCCATGTGTCACAAGCCGTATCTGTATCTAGCCCATGCTGCAGTTCTTTTTAAGCAAAAATGACAGAGGTCTCAGATTTTACAGGCAGATTGGTCTTCTTGCTGACAACATCAGTTGGGGATTCACCTCCTCTTTTTCAGTTCATAACGCTGCAGAATTTTGTTTGTTGCAGATTTAACTATTCTTCACAGGAGTGGTGAAGACAAACAAATGTATTTACCTTCCCTCTACCGAGGTCTCCTAGGTCCTTGATTTCTCTTCTTCCTTCTTCCTTTTTATTTGTTGAGGGGACTTTTGGCAAAGCATTTATTCCTTCTGTTTGTTTCAATGGAGCTAAAAAGAAATCTGTATTTTTCTGCCCATATATCCTTACTTGTAATGGGCAGTTATAGATAGTGGGATGTGGTTCCTTGATAAATTCCTTGCAGCACTTGTGATGGTCTGTGTTTGCTGCCAGTCCCCACACTGCTGCAAGGAAACATGAGGCTGGCAGCAGTGGCTGGGCTGGTCCCTGCCAAGGGGAGCTGCTGCAGCCAGCAAGGTGGGTGCAGCAGCAGCGGCACTGCTGTGATAAAGCTGAAGCCTGCAGGCAGACGGCAGGACTGAATGGGGTCAGGGATCCTCTCCAGGGCTGTCGGGCTGCAACGTGGGGGAAAGGAGATGGCAGAGAGCTGGTGCTGGGTCCCACGCAACCTACCTTACCACAGAGCTGGCACTTGTCCACCTTTCATCCAACTCAATATCCAGTCACTGGTGGGCTACACCATACTATGTGTGGAATATACTCCTTGGAATTTGGTTTTCCTGGGGAATCTGGACAGGGACAGGAAAAGGCATTATACATCATCCCAGTAATTTTTTCTCATTTCCCTATCCTCCTGCTGGATAGTTACCAGATGGAAGGAATCTGTTTCCATGGGGGCTTAGAAGAGGGATAGCATTGCAAGAGTAGCCAAAAACCACCTCTGTGTTCAAATACAGCAACTGATATGGGAAGGTTTTTGATCAGGTCTAGAGAGGAGAAAGTGCTACCATCGTTTCTAAAGAATGTCATAGCTTGCTACAGTGAAAGAAAAATAATAATAATAAAACAAAGAAAATAAAAAAGAACCCTTTGGGGAATTAAGTATATAAAATGTCTGAGCACAGATTCCCTGGGTAAGTAAATTGGAAATGCTATTATTTCTAAGTATGCAATCTTAAATCAGCTGGTGCCTGAACCATCTCCAGAATTTAGGTACCAAAAATCAGTCTACCTGTCTCCCTGCAGCCCTTGTAGAATTAGCATATAACATCATATTAAGAATCAAGGATGAAAAAGATCTACTCGAAAAAAAGCCACAAAAGGAGAGAAGAGAGGGGAGAACGATTATGAAATTTTTTTAGAAAAGTGTATATTCTCTTTTTCTCTCATGGATACTATACTATTATACTACCACCACTAAGCATCTTCTCTAGGATACTGAAATCTTGCATCCTCCTGTGTCCTTCTGAAGACCCATGGCTTGTTAGTCAGCTAACAGTGCTTTTTCAATGCCTCTATATAGCCTCCAGCCCTGCCTGAAGCCACAGCAGGCAATTCCTTTGACATTGCTTCTTGCCAACTTCCCTTGCTCTGTCTGTGTTTTAAATGAAGCTCCCAATTCTGACATATCCCATTCTGAATAATACAGGCTATGGGAGGCTGCTGTTAGCCAACTAATGACCTGCAAAATGCGTGTGTATAGATAAAAATTGGTTGCACAGGAAAGACCTCTTTTCTCTTATGAAATTATATTTAGGAAACTGGCAAGTTCTAAGTTTTCTTCTTCCATCACAGTGGAAAAGCTTTTCACAATCAAGACCCCCCACTTCCAGCCAGGGCAATATTACTCTTTAAAAACATTCTTATCATTTTGTACTATGCACTGGGTATGTTTCAGGCAAGTTTTCACATCCGTCTGGAATGTCCTTCAACACTGGACATGTAATATCTTTATTATATATTCTCCTGACATGTAAGGAAAGATTGCCTCTTCCCAAGGTAGATTTCAGAATAAGAATAGTGATCGATCTTGGCAACACTCCCTCTGTTTTCCTGTCAGATGGTGTGACTCCAAGGGTCTTCTGCTCCCCAAAGAAGCCACCAAACAAGGAGATCCTCTGTGACATGGAGCTGCAGCATTATAAATAACTGGAAGTACTAGTTTTTAAGAAGATTCTGCGTGCTATTTGATCTCATGGGTTTGCAAGAGCTGTTTGCATGAGCTGTTTGCATGCTGGTCTCCCAGTTAAGTCCAAAGATCATGGCCAAAGCTTTGCAGTGTTAAAGATTCATTCTTTATTTTCTTACAAAAGTAAAGGAGGTGCACACACAGATAGTCCTCTCCATTCATGAACTACATAAGCTGTTCCACCATAGTCACCTCATTACATGCTGTATGGTAACGAGTGTACTAGTTATATTAAGAGGGGCTACAGTGTTTTCATTGGTACTGCACAGGCTTTTACGGAGGTAAAAGGTCTGGGACCCAATTCAAATCTTTTGAAGAGCCTGAGAAGACCTTGGTGGACAAGTGATAGACTTTGGATCAGGCCCCACATTACAATGTGTTCCTCTTACATACGAGCCCCAAACAGTTACCACTTTTTTCAAGGGTAAGCTTGAAACAGGTCATTAATGCAGTGACTGATGGAAGTGAATTGCTTTGAAAACAGAAGACTGAGATGATTATAGCAGGTCACAGCAAGATTGAGAAGCAAAGTTCTCAGTGAGAATCTCCTTACTGGAAAGAGAAAAGAGCCAGGGGGAGAAAAAACCTTGCCTGTTAATATTTAAGGGTTATTTAAGTTCTCTGTTCACCTTGTGACAGAAAAGTGTGGCACATATCTGAAGAAATTTGTAAAGATTGTATGATAAAATAGTAGAAAGGTATGGAGATTTCTATCAGTTAGTTCCTTTTCTTCCACGCTGCTTACTAAAAGGCATGACTATCTTGAAGTAATCCTGATAATCTGGGTGTGTTGTGTAACGTAATATTCATTCTGCAGTAATATTCATGTGCTAAGGAAATGCAATGTTCAGGGAAAAATACAAAATTTGGGTAATTTCCTCCAGAGGAAATTTTTAAGATATGATGTTTTGCTTTGTGTAAATTTCTTACTACAGGAGACAGGGTCCTTAAAACTGCTTTTTTTCCCTAAAACAGGTGAGTGAATGGCAGATTTTATTCTTAGTTTGTGATAGTTCTCTAACCAAGTGACTGGAGGTCTGTGGTTTGTAGCACGTGACATTTGCTGAAGAGGAAAAGGATATGATTCAAATGTTCCTGCTTGGGATGAAGATATTCCTTATATAATCATATTCCTGCATTCTGGAAGATGCACAAAGGCTTAGCTGATACTAGCAGTAATATCAAGTGAATTCAAATTAGATATGCTTATTGAAGATCAAAGACATTGCTTAATAGTGTCATGCTGTTATGGTTGGGAAAGCAGAAGATTCTGTTTCATAGAGCTCAAAGATTTTTCTTCTCAGGCCTCTGAATTTCAATGACTTTCCCAGGCAGGTTCCCTGACTTCCAAAGTTAAATCTGTAAGCAAAAACTTGAACTCCAGACAAACTGAACTCCCAATTATTTTCTGTCAGCTGCCTACCATTCTGTTATGCAATGAATAGTGCATTTTAGGCAGAAACCCTAACCTGTACATCAAACCAAGACAGATTAATTAATTTATAATGCACTCCTGAAAGGGGGCTTACCATCAAACTTGATTTTGTTACAAAACAAAAGTTCAAAATGTAAATATAGTTCCTTATCTGTTTATAAAGGAGTTGGAAAAAAAATGGCTATAAGGCATTGCTAGAGCGAAGTAGAAGTCAATAAAGCAGGATATGAAGGGCAAGCAAATCAAGTGCTATTTCCTGATGATGTAGTTTGCGGCATACTGATACATGACATGGAAACACTACATTAAAAAGTAAGCTGGTTTTCTTTTTTTTAAAGTGAATCTAATATGTGGTGATCATATCGTAACAACAAATTTCCTATTGGAAAAGACTACTGTAACAATAATAATTAAAGCCATGAGCTTAGTCAGAAATAAAACCCATGTTTTATTTCCCATTTCATTTTGTAGGCACCCTGTTTAGCTGCTGCTCACATTTTAATGATCAGGTACTACATATTAACTTCAAATCAATGAGAATTGTTTTCAGCACTGCCATTGATTTTACATATTTCAGACTAAAATAATTATATATTCAAAAGTGTAGTTAAAATATGTTGAAGAATTGCTACATTTCTTACAAACAATAATGCACAGTGGTAACGTTAAAGAAATTTCACAGCTGTTAAAGCTGACTAGGTTATTTGGGATGAAATTCATTTGATTGACAGCATGTTTTTGCTAAATCTGAAACTGGAGATCTTCCAGTCAGCCAAGTGCTAAGAGAGAAACTGAAGAAAAGAAAAAGCCTGGGAGAGGTCATCCTGTGCATTAGCTCTGTTCCTGTACATAGACAGAAAAGGTTTAAGTCCTTCACCTGCATGATCACCAATGGCATGATAGGAATACTTTCAGTGAAGCAAAACTGCAACAGATAAGGGCATCCCCTGTTTTGAAATGTTTCATTTGAGACATTTTGGTTTGAAAAATTTTCATCAAATTCAAGATGCAATTTTTTTGTATCTAAACTTTTTTCAAATGCCAGAAGAAGCCTGCATGCATTCTTGCTGGCATGGCCTTGGCCAGGGGCAGTCCACATAAAGTTGTCTATTAACCCTGGGTTTTATTTTTGGCATTTCTGCTCAGTTACCTCAAAAAAAGAGCGCTCCATACTAGGAATGAATTAGTTCTCCCTCACACAGCTCTGTGCCTTGTACAATTGCACATATTGAAACAAGGAACCCTCACACCAGACATCTCAACTCACTTCTGCTATTGTGAAAAGATTTTTAGAGTATTGCTTTTAGGGCCAACACAAAGCAAGAACCTAGATGTGAAACATCAGGTGTTGCTGCCCAGAACTGTTGTTCAATTATTCATTGTGGATGTCGTGACTTCTTGGCAGCATTTGGGGAACCATAAATGAACAGTGCAGTTGGTTTCTTATGCATTTAATTCAGTTATCCAAACAGCTGGTGACAGAATTCTCTAGGTATAAACTGGAAAACAATTTACTGGTGTGAGCTGAATGTGGAAATCACACATGGGCAGAAATGTCCTTATAGGCCTGACCTGGCATGTAGAGTGCCACTTGGACCACCACCATGACGAACACTCCTTGAGAAGACACACTGTCTTCCCTGCTTCTTTGTGGGCATCATGAGTGCTGGCACAATTAAACTACTCATCCACCCAGGCACTACCGAGACAAAAAGTTATTTATAAAATGTGCATCTATTTGTAAAAATGCCCATAAGCCTTTGCACCCCACTGTGTCTCTGCTTAAGGACCCCTGTGGTCCTTAAGTATAGAAAAGCCACCAGAGTTTTTCTGAAAAATATCATCCATTTATTTTTGGCAAGATTTTCCCTTGCTCCTGTTGCTAAGCATTTATACAAATAGTCATGCTGATTTCATTAAAACTACTCACTGGATTGTGAACTTCCCAGTTCAACCGCATGTTTTACAACAAAGTCCTTACAGACCAGGAGATTCCTAAGATGTTTAATGTGGTGAAGAGTTTTCTTCCTTTCTTCCTAATGGAGCTCTAACACAAACTCTAGTACACAGAAAATTTTTCTTGAGTTTTTACGGCTCTGAGTCAAAGTCAACTACTCCTGTCTTTGAGGAGCTCTCTGCTCAACTGATGAGCTTGATTTGTTCAGAACAGTTTGGGAGCAGATGGCATATCTAGTTGTGAAAGGGCTGTACAGTGCCTGCTGAGAGTTTTTGTCCTGTTTTGCTTACAGTCTTATGGTATTGTTTGGTGGGGTTTTTTTTCATAGTTCTCTTGAGACTAGCTCCAAAAAGGGCTGCAACATGCCAACTACTGTGCAGCCAACAGAAGCTGTAAGAGGCTAGGAATCTTCCAAGATTTGGCCTTGCCAGTGACTAGCCCTTTGACGCCAGCACTTTGTATGTGTTGTTTCTAGTAGCAGCATTCTTTCTTTACACTGAATAAACAGTGGGAGAAAAGTAATCATTCCTGCCCCTTTCCAATCCTCTCTCTCCCTCCCCATCCCACACCAGATTCCGGCCTGCACAAGCAAGTATAAGGTCATCTGCAGGATGCTTTCCTCCTTCTGTGGAATAGTTCCTCTTACTATTTCCCAGACGTTAGTGTTTCCTGTTCAGACTGATTGCTTTTGTTTTACTTTCCAAGGTCTACTTTTTAAAGAGATGTATGTGTTTTGTACTTTTATTCTATTCTTAGGCTAGGGAATGTAGTGAATAGGAAATTAATTCAACCCTGGGATTCCTTCAGTTCCTTCACAGCTCCCAAACACACACAAACTGCTCACCTCCTGCTCACCATTTACTTTCTTCATGTTTTACCCCGTTGTTTGCATTACTTACTCAAAAAATATTTTAATATAAATAAGCTGTCAGTTTTTACCACTTTCTCTGGTACAGCTCAGAGCTTAACTCTCATGTGCCTCTGCTGATTCCTCTTGTTCTGACAGGATGGAAGTGGTAATCTTGCAACCAAATGCAAGGCACTGGGCTCACATTCCAAATACTAGATACAAGATAATGTATCTTGTTCATAATGAGATTACAATCAAGGTCTGAAATTCCCTTGTCTCAGCAGCTCTGGGGGCTCACACTTTCAGAGGTGATTACATTTCCTACCAGTGAAGGATTTTTTAGCACTATTTCTGCAGACCTTGATAGATTTAGCTTTGAAATGAGGCATGTTACTGCTCTAATATTATGCTCTTTGGGTAGACTGTTTGTGTGCTCTGCAGAGGACTCACTGCATTTTAAAAGCATTCTTACTTCCTGCTACAGAAAGCATCTAAAACTGTATCAAGCAAGCCTGTCCTTTTAAAGGTTTCAGGCTCAGTGTGGGGCTAAAAAACATGTTGGAACAGGCATGAGATGAGTAGATTTCAATTCCATGTGATCTTTTTTCAGAAGAGATGTGTCCGTGTGTGCTCCAGGCATCAACTTGTGTAATGAAAGTTAAACTCCTAGAGGTCTTGATTATTACTTACACATCTGCAGTGCCCCAGTAGTGGAAATGGCACACAAAAAAAAGTTTTCTTACGGTCTATGAAGTACACCATCACTGTAGAACTTTTTTAAGCGGGTCATATGTAGCCTAGCCTGACTTCTGATAAATTTATTTTTACCTGGGAATTTCTGCTTGATTTTAGACTTTTATTAATCTATGGCATATTTTATCACTGGACCTATTCTGAACTTTTATGGATGCCAAAAATATAATTTATCTCCTTTCTTCATATGCACGTTACTCTGAACACAGATTCTTTTATAATAATTGTTATCATGAGAACTCTTACTTTTCAGATAGATACAGAGTTCATTACAGGTACTTCACAGAAACCTTTGTGAAACAGTAAATATCAAGAGTCATTATGTAGCCTTTTCACAAAGGCTCATATTTGCACCTAACAAAAGAGTGACCGATAAATACGTACCCTTAAAGGCCATTACAGAAAATTTCTCAGCTGAGTAGAAAGTCTGTAAACACTAACCTCTTCTGAGGTCAGTGAAGAACTTTCTTAAGAAAGGTCTAGATCATCCAGAGCTAGATCATCTTAGGCAAGCAGGTTTTTTTCCTCACGTTGTGGAATTACCATTTGAGTAGATTTGTGGGCTCGGGTGGTACATGCCAAGCCACTCACGGCCTAAGTTCTTCAGTCAAAACCTGTGATCCTCAGAATGCCAACTTAGTTACTGCACTGACTGTGAAAGAGCCAAAGCCCACAGCCACCTCTGCCCAACACCTCACGGTTGATAAAGTACCTGCTTGTGGAGGTGTTCATGAGCACATTTATCTGCCCACGATGAGCAGTTGGCATCTAGCTCTTGCTAAAGCTCTCTGGGCTGCTGCTGGCTCAGGGCTGTCCATGCAGGAGCACACCAGCCTCTGCTGCTGGCAGTCCCTCTGTGATCGTGATGGGTATTTGCTCTGTAGTCAGTACAGCCATGCAGGAAGAGACAGACCTGGGTGTAATCATTTCCTCTTCTTCTGAGCTGCATCTCTCAAGAACATGCCTCACTTTGCGCCCAGACAACCGAGGAAGCATCCTAATACACCAGCTAGCTACTGCTTGGGTAGAATAGGAAAGAGGGGAACACAGCTCTTGGCTCCTTTCATTGAAGTGTCTGTTTGGCATAGAATTTAGTATTTAAATGAGAACTATGCCCTTTGCCTAGCAGTAGTAAGCTTGCCAGCAGCAAATGAGAACCATGTCCTAGTCCTTGTTTTACTGAGTGTTTGCTTATCTCAGTATATACATTCCTTACACAAAATCTGTAAATAGTCCATGGGACTGACGTCCACACTGGGGAGTACTTCTTTTCTAACAAGAGCTTTTTCAAGAGTAGTTTAAGTGATTGCCTCAGGAGACATTGTACAATCAGTTGGAGTTAATGAAGTGATCCAGGTGAAAACTCACATCAAGAGGTGCAAAGCATGTCAAAAACAGGGAATGAGGAGTATTGAGGAGCTCTGGCTAAAATGCTGTGGGTTTTCAAATACATAGTATAGAATTAACATGTATATTTAGTGGGAACAGAACAAAGAATAAAACATGGATTTTCCCCAGTTAAAGTTAAAAATAATTTTTTTATAGAATTTTTTAATTAATCAAGCCTCATTTTAAAGTCCTCTTTGCTGATTCTTTTGCTGATTTCCTTTGCTGTCCTTTTACCTAAGTGTTGACCAAATAGCTAAGGAAAATTTTTCATTGGCCTTAGTGGAATCTCATTGGCTCTTTTGTGAGCACTGACATTTCATAAACGTCACAATAAAAAAAATATGACCATAGCTGAAGACAACCTAATATGGGTCCATTAATAACAAAAGAGATAAAAATCTTCATTTTTTAAAGGACACGTCTGCAGTGTGTGTTTCAGGGAAAGACTTGCTGCTGGGATGTGACTCAATTCCAATCTAAAACCAATGTGACCTTCCTTGTTAACCTTGTTTGGACTTGGGCCCCTGCTAACCATTGATAGCTGATGTTTGGTCAGTTCTGAGCATGGGCAGAGCAAGTTTATCTCTTCCCTCTTCCAGATGTCATGGTGATAGGAAACACCAAGTCAGGATAAAGCCTCGTACCAGTAAGTGTTCATTCATCACAGGAATTTCTCTCATCAATTTTCTTCTTGTGATTATTTGGATTGTCCCGTCTTTGACACATACTTTCATATCACAGTGGGACAGGAATGATAATTTCAGTGGTACATGAGACATTCAGACATGATAAAAATGACCATCTATTTATACGCCTGGAAAAGGAAGTAATTAATCAATAAAGCATTGAGAACACCATTGATACTATCTAATAATGCTGATTATGGAAGCAGTGTGATCGAATTGTTTTATGAATGAAACTTGGGCAGACTTTGGGCTGGTTAAATCACAGTGTGATTTCATGTCTTTTGGCTGTAAGTTAATTGAATCTGACCTACAAGGAAGTTTGTTACAGCTTGTCTCCACAGAATTATAGCCAATCTTGTTGTTTTCCTAATTAAAACCTTGATTAATGTTATATTCTCTCAAACTACTCAGACAAATATTGTCATTGCCAGCATTTATTGGCATCAAAATAAATTAGATTTCAACTTTTTCTAATTTTAAGTAGTTTTCAGAATGACATCATATACAAACAATAGCTAATCACTCTGAGAATAATTCTCATATTCTTAACATAAATACTTCGGTTATTCACCTAAGAATAATTTTTATCCCTTGGGTACTCCTACTGATTATCTGACACTACAGCTTTTCTCATAGGATATGCAATATAATTTACCTTTTAATTTTTTAATAGGCTTTGTATGACTTTTTAATGTATTCCCCTGAGAAAAGATTTTATCTTAAATATGACCTAGAGCTTACATTGGTCTCTTAAATAAAACCCTCAGCTGAAACCACGGGATAAACTTAAATCTCATTGAAACGTGTTGGAAATTGTAGTTACTGTGACTGTGCAAATAAGGAAAATGTACATTGGATGAAACAAAAAACAAAGGGAAGTGAGTGTTGATTTATAATCTATTCAATGTAATATGTGTTTGCTTAGTTATATTTGCTTTGTGAAACCAGGAAAAGTATAAAATGAGTCTTTTTCATTTTACCTGAAACATTCCATTCCATTTTTGGTGCAACACTCACTTTATTTTTTTAGATATTATTCACTTTATTTCTCCTTCCCAACACGTCAAGTAAACATTTACAAAAATTGAGCAAGTAGAAATCTCTAAGTGAATGTGCTCTTTGAAAAACAAAAGTCAATGTTTATCCTTCTAGAAATGTGGAAATAAAGTATTTTAACAGTTCTCTTTTTCCCCCTGAATAATGTCAGCCTTCCCAAAATGCTAGTTTTTGGTAAATTGTCTCCTCATCAAAATATATTTAGTCAGTCTTGCTGTAAATAGAAAATACTGTGAAAGTATGTAAAAATGTGAGCTAAGTAATTTTGGGCAAATCTGAATAAAACATTCTTTGAGAAACCAAGGAAACCGAGGTGTTCTTTCCATTGGAGGTGATGCAGAAAATAGGACAGACAGAAAAGATGTTCAGTTTTTCTCTCTTCCATACTAACTCGTAACCAAAACAGCCGATGCAGCAGTTAGTTAGATGCGATACACTTCTGTATATGCTTTAGCACCATCTAGCAACCCTCCGAGATACTGCACATCATTACCTGCTTTCCCTTATGCATATGCCTGTAAGCAGAAATCCAGACTATTGCTTTTAATTTCCCCAAATACAGTTGTAGATGTTGCCAAATAATATGCTTTAATGTGAAATAATATCCAAGAGTACTGGGGCAAGTCAAGATAGGATTTCCTAAGTGCGTAATGCTTGCAAACTGCACCACAGGGTGCCTGGCAGGCGTTATCTCCAGAACTGTTTGTATATGGACTATGACTCACCTTTTGCTGATACATACACGCATTTGTTAGGTATGTGCTGATATGGTACCATGCCAGGTTCTTTTATCTGGTAAAAAATGTAGAAGAGAGGGTCAGCATTAAAACTGGACCACCTTTACGTGAATTGCACTAAGCTCATTCTTTCACTGGATGTCTTCTAGTGCAAACCAGACTCATAAAATCTTGCTGTTATGTATAGCTCTGCATCACCTATTTTTACCCCTATTTCTCTGAAGCAGGCGTTAGCCGGTGATGATGTGTGGGACATTTCCTTCCATTTACATACATTCAAGCTCTGGGCTAGACACCAACCTGTGGCTAAGACAGCACAGTTTTGAGAACTGCTACAACAGAGGTAGATTTTTAGGTAGTAGCACTAATGTATTGTAACTTTTTTTGACTTCTCTTTAAGGAGATGAACAAGAACTGAACACTAACACAGTTCAAAATCTTTTTTTGCACAACTGCGTGAAAAAAAGGAACAAAAGCAAAGATTTTTTTTTTCTCCTTCAAAATTACAATTGCATTTGTCCAGGAGAAGGAAAGAAACTATCCATAGTGACAAAAACAGTCCTGGAAACCAAGATAAAATAGCTTTAACTGCTTGTATGCATACTGAAAGTCTTGTTGCAATGTGTTCAGAGTTGGGGATTCAGTGCCTGGGAAAGTGAGAGCCATTACCTCTCAAATTCATCTGTGTGTATGCAAAGATTCACAGAGGGAGAAAATCCTGCAAACCAACAAAATCAAAACTGCTTTATCATACACTCAAGCACAACTTTCAGGTTTTTGTCTGGAGGATGTCACTGCTAATCTACCGCATGATCTGTAATGCCAAACTCCTTACTGATGATTAAAGCAAATGGCTGGGACCCTTCCAGCAACAAGAGTCTTCAGTTGGTTTTGAGGATGTTTCTGAACAACAAAAAAACTAAACCGTGACAAAAATGAAACTTTCTGCTAGAATCAGACCCGTTTTGATTATACTTTCATTGGGAAGGGGGTTTTTTTGGTTCCCAGGTGGATTTCCTTGATAAAATTCTAGCAAAAGGTGTCTAGAAGAGAGCTGATGAAGCAAAGTCCCCCAAGGAAAGAACCATTATGTCTAAATCACCTGTGAGAAGTGATAGTCCAAATTACACTAGACAGCCTTCTATCCAGTGCATTGCTTTGCTAATTTTTTAGAATTTTTTTCCTTATTTCTGAACAAAACCTTGTTTTTTGCAACATAATCCCATTATTTCTTGTCCTGTCTACCCTGGACATAGAGAAGTAGCTCTCTCCGGGGCTATCTTTTACCTAGGCAAAGTTACTACTGTGTCCCTTCTTCAATCTTCTCTTTAAGCTGAAAGTCCCAATTCCTTCAATTTTTACTCATAGGTTTTTAGACCTCTGATCACTCCTCACATGCTCTTGTCACTTGGGCCTTAGGGCACTCGTGAAGAGCATGAGCCCTTGTTTCGCCAAAATCAGATTCAATGAAAACAAAAGCAAATAATAGCTCTGTAAGAGACAGCATTGCAAAGCAGTACCTCTGACCTAAGTTTTATACATACTCTCATTAGTGGATGACTTTGAAAGTACACAGTGATGTCGGCCTAGTTTAAGTTGAGCATAGATGCTCAAATCTGTTAACAGTTTTATTTTACATCACTCTATATTCTGATAGGAAGCCATGAAATATGCATAATATTTTGATGTCTGTAACTTGTCTCCTCTTCAGCAATGCTTGCAGGCTACCAAGAAAATTGTCAGTCTGGATTTGTTTAAAAAACAAATTTAATTCACTCAGGGATTTTAATGCATCCTGTTTGTAAATAAAAGGAAAAAGGAAGCCATTTCTCCTGAGAAGGCCTATGTCCTCTGTATCATGTTAAATAATTAACAGCACTCACCACTCCAGCAATTATTAGGATACATCTCCTGGAGATGACCTCTTGCTCTCAACAAACACATTGACTAATTTTGACAAATGTCATTGGTCTCAGAAGTGTGCTTTTTCCTGGTAGCACATTTAATGATCTGCAGAGCATGTCCCATTCTAATACTTAGCAGTTATAGAAAGCACCTCCTACACCCTGCAATTAAAGCATAGTCTGTAAAATAATTAGTCACAGGCAAAGAATGTCAGACAGGAACAAGGGTTCCTAAGATCACAATCATTTCAGCAATAATTGTTGAGCAAACTAGGGATCTATTCAGAAAGCTGCTCAAAGACATAATTTCAATGCCAGAATTATTTTGTAAGGAGAGTTTAAGTGCAAATTAAAGAAATATTCCAAGAGGGTGATTTTCATAAAAATAAAATATGCTGCTTGGATATTTATAAAAAAACATCGCCAAATTAGGATTCCAGTCCTTTTCCAAAATCTTTCAGAGGTATAAGCTCCTATGTGAGAGTCAGTTAGTTAATATGAAATCTCATTAATATCATTTAATTTCACAGGCAACAAGATTCCTACCTTTCTTCTGGGAGAAAAGAGAGAGGAAGGATTTAGGACAAAATAAACTTCAATGGAACAATAATGTATTTAATTAGGAGCAGAACTGATATGGTTACCAGATTGTGTGATAGATTCTGGACATGAATTCAAGCCCTGGGCCAAGCTCATGTCAAAGGCATTGCCCATTCACCCCTGCGAAGGGATGCCTGCTCATCAGAGCTGCCCAGAACACTAGTCGTGTCCCTTCTTTGCACATTGCTGGCCACAGGCACTAGCCAAACCACGGTAGCCCCATGGGTCTGCTGGACAGGGGCAGATACTTGACTTCGCTTTCATTCAGCAGTCAAATTTTCTTCTTCCTAAGTCTTCAGTGGGCACTGTCTAACATTATAATCTACCCAAGTAGTTTCAATGAGCTTTTGGGAGACCCTGTACGAAGCTTCAGCAAAGTTGTCTCCAATAAGAAGGGTATAACATATCCCATATCTCTTAACAATGGAAATCAACCTTGTATCAAGTCCATCTTTTATTATAGACAGCTTCCTTGGAGCATGGACCTTGGAGCCTTTGCTCAGTATAACAGGTTTTTCTGTGTCTTTTCAGTGGGTAGTTTAGACATTGGACTTTTCTACTACACTAGCTGTTGGCTTCTAGTTCACAGATGATCATTCTTATTACAATTCTATTTTACTTTTACTAAAAGGGATTTCCCCATTTTCAAAGGTGTTTGATCTAATGGAAGGCAAGCAGCAGATGGTTCATACAAAATGTCGTTATTCTCTCTGAAAGAATGTTTCATTACTGTGTGGGTGGAAACGTCCTCTGTTTTCAAAGTAACTGTAATATAGCAACTGTAATGTTCAGCACACAATATTCCAGGTTTTATATAGTAATTGCCTTAGATAAGACTCAAGAAGAGAGGCAGTGAGGTCTACAGAACCATTTTTGACCTTGGGTATGTCACTTTGCTTATACTTCCTTTTTACTTGCTGTTCTGTCTTACCTTATAGCAGAAGTTTTTTGACACAGAGATTATCTTTCACATATGGTCATATAACAAGATACAGATGCCTTTGTGCAGCTGAGGCTTCTGTGCTTAGTGTAATAAACAACAGTAACAAGAAATTAAATACTGTAGGCCTTTATCCTGCTGTGGTATTAATGTGCGGAAAAAGGAGTCTGAGGGTGCCATCCATGAGGATCTGAGCATCAAGCTACAGACTCATGAGTGGAGAGATTAAATTCAAGGCATAAACTCAGAGCAATTCACACTGTGGTCACTGCATACAGATAAGTAGGCTTTGCTTTTGTCCATAGCTTCAGTTAATAAAAGCTTTGAAGCAGAAGAGGAATGGGGAAATAATATCTGATGGCAGTAGTAGCATAGAATAAATTAATGATTCACAATTAGGAACTTATCTGAAACCTGGCTTTCTTGAGCAGATCATGCCATTCTGACATCCATACTTTAAGTCAGTTTTGAATAACTCTCAGTCTGAGAACCCTGGAAAGAGAGAACAGTGAAGATTTGCACTGTGGAGTACGTTGTTACAGTGCATCTGTAAGCACACCTTTCGATTTTTGTTCCTGAGTGGGTAACCTGTATAAGAAAGGATAACAACTTAAATTACAAACTGTTCTCTCAAATGAACTATTCAAAAATGTGCTAGAAGAGAATATTGGGCTGTAACATTTGTTTGTTGTGAGTTTTGATACTAGCTGGAACATTTCAATATTCATGAGAAGAGGACTTGATAAGATCAGAAACGATCAAATCAAATACATGAAATTTCCCCCCACTACTTCTTCAGTTCTAATTATGAACTTGCATGTATAATCACAGTAATACTGAGATGGTGGCTGTAACTGCTGCCACTGTGCGAGCACGTATGCACAATCAAACTACTTGTGTTACAACTGCCACTTAGTGCAGCAACACTCCGCATTTACTATGTTTAAGCACTGCTTTTGCTACGATCATTATTGACAGATAGTACAAAAGCTGTCTGTTTCTCTGTGTAAAAAGTCTTTTCTTTCCAGCAGAACTGACTATTTTCTGTGACTCCTGAGGTTAGAGTAGTCCTAATAAAGATCAGTTTGGTTCTGAGTTGTAATAGATTTATAATGTGGTTTTTGGGTAACATTTTCAGTATGTCAGGAAACCAGCATGTTCTTTCTGATTTGTTCTTTTGCTTTCTTCTAGAAAGAAAACTGAATACATTTGGGCTGCACAGTCAAAACCACACAAAATGTAATCATTTGCAGAAATTGCTTCTATAAGCTTGCACGTAAACAAGAACCGAACACCCTTATCTGAGGTAGGTGAAGGGAGGTAAGTAGTTACCATTAGCCTGGTGCAAGGGCTGCTGGAACCAGTAGAACACGTTCACAAGAGGGACTGAGCAGGCAGACAACCATGTTACTGGCTCTGTGTGTTATTATTACCTCCACATCTATCATTTGCTAAATAAACTTACATAGGAAGAGAAAAGGAAGGAAAAAATATTGAGATGTGCACTTGTAATTGCATATTATTTCTAAACAGCACTTTAAGAACTGCCAGTGTTATTTTTTAATAGGTATGTTTGTGAATTTTCTTATGCATATGAAGACATTCCTTATCCACATTTTTTAATAATGTGTCTAAATGGCAGGAAAAAATATTTTCTAGTGAGTTAAATCTGGATGAGAATGACCAATTTATATCGAATTAGTCCAAAATTTTACAGTGAAAAAAATTCCTTTTTTTCAGTATGTTGCAATATGAACAAGTTAAAACTTTTCAAGGGAGAATGTTGATTTCAGTGTAAATTTTAATGAAAATCTTCCAGCCAATTGACTGTCCGGGTCTAGGACTCAGGATTTTTATGCTGCGCACTACACATTTAGAAATGTCAGATCTCTAAGGTCTCACGTTCTGAGATGGGATTTCACATGGTTGGTTCCTGTCCTTCCCCACCAAAGAGCCACACCATTACCTCTCTTACTCTGGGCCAGACGAAGCTGGCTGCTCAGACCTTGGTGACAGACATTTCTTCCCACAGGAAGGCTTTCACACACTAGAAGAGAGCCGGCCAACTTTATGCCAGAGTTTTTACCCTGCAACAGGCAAACTTCAAGCATGAAGACCTGCAGAGCAAGGGGAGACCTGCAGTGGCCTAAGGTCTCCCTTGCATGCTCAGCATCGGAGACCACGCAGTGGAGGGGTTAGTGCTATGGCATCATGTTAACTCCAAGAAATTTAATTTTTGGTTGAAATGTTTAAAGAAAATATTGTTTCTGGTCTGATCTCCTCATTCTTGCCACCTTGTGAGTCTTCAGCATGGAAACCTGGGATGCATTATTTTTTTGTGCCTATATTTTCTTTTTTCTGTTGTAACAGCTGAAGTTTACTGGAATGCTTTGACTTAAGGAGCAAAAGTGCATAATGTTATGACTACATACTAGAAAGCTAGTTTTGACGCTACCCAATACATTGGAACAGTCTGTTACTCCTTTCTCAGCCAAGCAAGATCTACTAACAACTTGTGCATTTTTGGCAGTAATACGTGTTTTGGAGGAAAGCTGCTATTGTTTTAGTGCCTTAGAGCACAGCAAAGCTTAACCCTTTTACATACGATGTGCACAGGACAATTACAGGTATTAGTTTCAGTGGCGTTTTACCTAAACTTTTGCAGCAACAGCTACAAATCATATTCAGATGAAACTGATATAAAAATAAAGCTCAAAAGTTCAAAGCAATCAAGGCCAGTGAAAAAACATTCTTTGAGAACTACATTAAAGTGAAATAAATAAAATACTCTCCACCAAAACAAAACAAACAACCCCCCCCACCAGTCATCATCTCATTCATCCAATATTAATTTTCAGCACAAGTAAGAAATAAATATGAGGAGAAGAACAGTCCAGGAATTAACATGCAAATAAGAATATGGAGCTTTCTGCATTGTCTGAGTGTATCCACAGTCATTATAATGGGAAGTAACCCTCTAAATTAAAATATCCTAGACAGGTGTGTGGACAGCATCATATTTGCTGTATTCAGATATCAATTTAAAATAAAATAATTTGTGTAAGGATGAATTCTGAGCATGTTAAAGCTTCCCAATTGACAAGACAGATAACCAAAAATGTCTAATAAGAGAACACTTCCAGGATTATCATTGGCACTTTCCAAAGCATAAAGCACAGGCAACAGTTATGGCAAGAAACTGTTCTATCACCCAGAAAATAATTGTTCTTTGCCCTCCTGTAATACTGTCCAGGACTTACACCAGAAACACTTAAATCTGGTAGGAAATCAACACCCCCCCCCCAAAAAAACCAAACAAACCACACAACTTAACGGGGAGAATTTTAAACTGCTACTTCCTAATTTTCATTATTTCAGATTTCTGAGGGGAAGAATTTTTAGGATTAAAGTTGACAAAATTTATGTAGAATTGAAAAAAGATTGGGAAAGGAAATGTAATAAAAATGAGAAGGTTGATGTCTTTCACCGCTGCATCTCAAAGCAGCTCAACAACTCCAAGGCACTATAACGTAATGACTGACAAACTGAAACTCAACAGCTCACTCGCTCCCTAGAAAAAGAAGGGAGCAAAGGGAAGTTTGGCTCTCAGGTCAGGTGATTAGGAACTTGTCTGTAAGTCTATCTTGTTTTAGGCAACACAAAAGCTCATGTTGAATGCAGTAGAGCCAATGTCTTATCCTCTGTTTCAAGTTCTAAAAAAAAAATTACACGAACTTTTGATTCTTCTGGTGGGGAATACATCATTAATATCATGGCGGTAGAGTATACGATAGACATATTTAGAGGTTCTCCACACATAGCAGCATTTCAGTTGCCCAATATTTCAACTCTTTTGGACAAACAAACATGTGGTAAAATAGAATACTGATATAATGAAATGTCATTCATCATTCAGTGTTACAGATGATGTTACAGAAAGCGTAAAGTATAGAAATCCGTGTACTGAAACCAACATTCATCTTCAAAAAAATCAATGTGCTAAGTACTAATAACTAACCTGAAAGAAAATATATTTGCAGAAGCTCAGCTACACATGAAGAAAATGGATGTGAGTAAAGAACAAATGCTCAACAAGAAATAATACAGCAATTTTTTATCTGCTCAAGATTTATCCACAGAAAATTTTAGCAATCTTTTTTTTCAAATCATATATTATACGTTACACCAAATTCACACAAGATGTGTTTTACATCCCAGAGGATCTTCATTTTGGGACCTCAAAGGTTCACCTTTCTGTTAAAACTAGACTATAAAAATAAAAAAAGAAAGAGAAATCCCCCAAAGAAGATCCCCCAAATTATGTAGTACAGCAGAACCAAAGAGAACACTTAAAGCAGTCACACAGTCCATCTGCTAGGGTAGGCTAGATTAAATAAGAACTTGTCCAGTAGTATTTTATTACTCAATGTTCAGATTTAAACAGGGGGAAAAAAAGAAGAGAAAAAGCCCTTCACACTTCTAACAACTGTGAAAAAGACTTCATTCATATTCATATCTAAAATGAAATGTAAAATATGGTAGAATATTTTAATTAACATGAGTTAGGTTATTTACTCCAACTAACTTAGAAGAACTCCATCCCTCAAGGCAGGATGCTCTGATCTAAGGTCTGCGTGCAGGAGAATACTGAATGCCTTGTAGCATTCTCACAGTTCTCAAAACTACAGCAAACTGAAAAGAAAAACAACTCTTCACACATGAAAAACTCTAGAAGTAGATAAGTCACTAGAGTGGGTGAGGCTGGGATCAAGGAAAGTCCCATAATTAAAATCATTAAAATACTGAAGGGCTGAGCCAGAAAAATTCTCCAAGATCACCATATGTATTGTTTTGCAATATACATAAAATGAACTCCTACGGTAAGGACCATGGAAGACTGTCCTGACACTTAGCAATATTTCATCCATGGGTGAGACTGCATCACACATTGGAAATGTCATACATGCAGAAGGCTCAGCCCACCGCATCGGAACATCTATAAGCACTTGAATTCATGCAGATCCATATCTACCAGACCCGAAACAATATGCTTGATTTGGCTATCCCAGAGGGAAGTAAAAGCAGAGGCAGAGGGCTTCCATGATATTGTCTGTACACTTAATTCTTAGCCTGACTTCTGGGAAGACAGCATGGATTGACTGCTAAAACGCTGGGGAAACACAGCTGTTACCAAAATGTGGACCTCTCACAGCAAATCATGAGGAACCAGTGCAAACTCCTGCACACAACAGACAAAAGGATTTTGTCAGTATGTCAGACATTCCTAGCGATGAAGATACTACCAAAAAGCAACTGTGTTTCAGCCAAAAACAATTCGAGGAATTATATGACAGTGACATTTTGCAGAATCTGGCATCCATTTAGTGCTCAGTGCAGCATGTAAAAGTGCCTGGTGGACTATTGAGTCTGTTTGTTGTGAAACATCTTACCTAAAAAAGCACACAGCAGCCTCATTATAGAGGAGCTTTGAGATAAATTATAGCTAAATTTATTAAGAGGTATAGACTGTTACTATAATGTCTTTCAAATCTGTTTACTGAATAACTGAATATCTTTAGTTCTGGGTTAGGGACCACGAACTATAGATCTCAAGGGCTGCCGCTGTTACTTACATATTCTTTAAAAGGAGGTACTTTTTATTTTTTACCATCTTAAATTATTTACACCTAACAAGCTCATAAAAAAGCCCTTTCTCACATAGCTAAGAACTTCAAATTCACTGAAATGTATAGACAATGCTTTTCTGGGTTTTCTCTGCATCCCAGAATTTGATGAATAGAAAGCCTGCTCCTAAATTGTTTTAATTACAAATTCAGTCAATAATGCTTCTCATTCTCTTCTAATGTAGTTCAGATTATAGAAAATTTCCTTTAGCCCCCAAGACATTTTTAAAAGCAAGATGTTTCTTTTTCCTTCGCTCACATCGTTCTGTTGTTCCTGCCTGAGAACAATGCCTACCTCATTTAAAGAAAGTTTTTTTTTTTCTGTTGCTACTCAAGAGATACAAGCTGCTTTCTTATTTCATTTTATGACAAATTATCTTTTCAGCACCAGCAGTTTGTTTCAGTGTCTGTCCACTGGATCTGAACATAACTTCTCCATGCAAATTCAGAAACAAATTCGGACATACAGTTAGCACTGGTGTCTAAATGAAGTCTGCTGAGAATTACCAGATTTTAAGAGAAATCGACAATCAACAAGCTCCAGAAATGCAGCCTAAGCACCATGTCAATGATGAGTCTCTCAACAAAAATAACAGTATTTGTAACACTTGCTGTAAGCAAGCATGAAATTGGAGGCAGTCTCAAAAGAATAAATCCGCAGTGCTGTATATAGAAGTACTTCATGCTAGCAAATGGACTTTAATTAGAACATCACTGGTGTCAATTTTCTAATAAAATGTTTAAAGACAAATGGAGATAACAGAACCTTGGGAGCTCTGCTAATGTAGAAACGGCTGTTAATTGCTGGGGATTTACATTTTTACATTAGCACAAAGTCTGAGGCACAAAACTGATAAAGACACACAAAGGCTTTGTATGCACCTAAGCTCTTTTCAGATTGCCACGTAAATGGCTTGTTCAGCTGGCATGGACCATCCTTGAGCTTGCAGAGGCCTCACCACCACCTCCTCCGCTGGTGCAGCCCACAGGGATTAACTCCCACCTATGCTCCTGGTCATGTTTTATTAGTACTTGCATGCACAGATGGCCACAGACTACCTGCTTCTGCATTTAGAGGTAACCCAGTTTTACTGTCTTTCCTAAGGTGACTGGAAGACAGAGAAGGATTGCCATTTTGATAGCCTCATTGCCTGCTTCCTTGAATCTCTCCCACTGCCACTGGAGCGTGACATAACTATCCTCTGAAGCGTAATATTTTGCTGAGCCCCACATGGATTTTCAATAAGAAATTTGATAATAGATTATTGCTTGTCTTCAGTGAATGACCCGAGCTTCTCTCCGGGGTCTCTGAGGATCAGACCATTAAAAAGGTGATAAATGTAAAGCTACAGATAGCAATGCATGGAGACACTTGAGGAAAACGGATCCAAATTACTTCTGCCCCTCCTGAAGATGCCAGGTATGGTTGGCCAGTGAAAGTAATATGGGCACAAGGCCAACCCAGCTAAGATTCTGAAAAAAAAAACCCAAATCAAGACCAAACTCTCCCCTCCCCCCAAAAAAACCCAAACCAATAAAAACAGTAACACCATACATATGTTTTTCATTCCTACTCAAAATACAAAAATGATCTTCAAATTGATGTTCTGTCTTTTCACAAAATGAATAGTTTGAAGCTTGGATATTTCAAAATGTCTCGAAGTACTTTGAAAGTCTGAAAAAAATTTACAAACTCAGAAACGGTCATTTGGGAAGTGTGGAGTGGAGAGAATCTGTTGAGAGAAACAGGCGGAAACGACCTGTGCAATCAGAATCTATTCTGCAGGCCATTGCACCTCAATAGCAGAGGAAGGCTGTGCAAAAAGCCAGAGGGAAGCAGTGATATGTATGTGCAAATATGCTTCAGGAGATAAAGGTCTCTCTCTTGCATTTCTGGCAAAGACACAAGAGTATGGAGGCAACAGTGTCGAGGAAACAAGCTCCATGCTCACAGAGAAACTGGCACACCACAGAGAAAGAAGGCGGTGAGCTCAGAGATGAGGAAAGTGGAGGCTATTCCTGAGCACCTCTGTCCTGCCACATGCTGCTCTCTGCAGACACAACTTTCAAACCAGAGGCAGGTTCTCAATCTTAGCTCTAGCATTTATACCAGCCACCTTTCTTGCCCATCTCATCCTTCTCCAACAATCCCCAGGCTCTAGCCATCCCTTTTCACGTGACTATTTGTAGGAGAACTGAAGTGACTGGTGTGAAGGCGGCA
The DNA here is from genome assembly GCF_030936135.1 of Gavia stellata. Classification (NCBI taxonomy): domain Eukaryota; kingdom Metazoa; phylum Chordata; class Aves; order Gaviiformes; family Gaviidae; genus Gavia; species Gavia stellata. The sequence continues at coordinate 15,818,063 of NC_082598.1, read as the reverse complement.
AACATGGAGTCTAAGAAACAGACCTGTAGTGGTGGCATTGGTCTCAGGCCGGTTCTGTTTTGGAGGAGATCCTTGGAGGCATGGAGGACTTGAATGGACAAGGCTCTGAGCAGTCTGAGTTTGGCTGTCCCTGCTCTGGGCTGTGTTCGAGCAGGCGGTTGACGTCTCAGACTGTCTCTCAGCGGGACTTCAGGAAGGTTCACCATTCACATCACTACCCTATACCGCACTCCTTACCTGTTAAGGACAGAAAAAGGAATGACACCAGGGATCTAAGCACTAGATTTGTACCTGCTGAAAAAAAACCCAAACAACTCATGTTTTTCATACAGTAATTTAAAGTAATTGGTTTACATAACAGTCACTATGTTTCCATTTACAGAGAGGAAAACTAAAGCACTGCTAGAGGTGAAGCTACCATGTAGGCCACGTTTTTCTTTTGCTTGCACTGCCTGAGGAGAACAGCTTTTATAAGGCAGATGCAGTAGGACTGGGGTTTTTTCATCTGCTGCGGTGATTTTTCAATTCTGTTAGCTAAGTAAAATTTGCTGTTCCAAATAGCAAAGCCTTCACTTCTGTGTTCAATCATCTTTAAGGGACTAATAGTTTTAAAGCATCTTCAATTCATCCAAGGAAGGCCTATAATACCAAGCTGAATGTGCTTGCAAAGGCAGAGGGTGCCCAGGAACCCTGATACCACACTTTGTTGTAAATAACAATTAGACATTTTTAACAAGTTCTGCTAATTCAGAACAAAATAATTAAAAGTTACACATTAAAGTGCAAGAAACTCTTCTGAGATTAAGTTCATTTTATTAAGCCATTTCAAATACTAAAGTTTATTACAACATAGAGTTTTTACTCCTTTAATTGAATTTGTGGCACTAAAAGCTTGGTAATTTGAATACCTAAATGATCTGTAAGGAAATAAGTGGAGTTATGTATTTTTTTTTAAGTGATAACAATCAATTATGCCACACATCTATAGGATGGCTTGTGACATTATCTCAGGCCTAGCATAAGAAGATGCATTTAGCGATTCTGTCCCAGAAGAGGCCAGGGCTAAACTAGGGTTCATTAAGTCGTACTTCCATCGCTGGCAGCACTTGTTGCAGGGGCACAGGGAATGGGTACAGCTTTAGTCGTGATCCAATAGTTCCTGAGTTATTCCTGCCTGCTATCTGCTCCTGCATGGGACTGTCTGCCCCATGTAAGACGTTGGCTGCCTTTACCCCAGGAACATAACCCTTGATGTAGGTGGTCTGGCCAGGGAAGCAAAATGTTTGCAGTTAGTCACAAGATTCAGCAAGGGCAGAGGAGTCATTTTAATTCTTAAAATCCTTAAAATAAATTGGAATCACTTTCAAATCACATGTAAACACAGTTCACTTTCTTGTTATCATGCATTATCTTTGAATTGTCAATACCTGGGCAAAACTGGAAGGACATATTGTCATGCATCCTTTTATTAAGTAAACAAAAAAGAGCTTTCTTGCTCTAAGGATTCTTTGCCAAATGTATTGTTAGGTATTACATAAATACTGAGATTAACCCCTCTGTATAGTATTAAAACCATTGACAGGCATGGTGATCATGCTGCAGTGAACTGGAAAGATGAAAGCCAATCTAACCATATTTGTTATGCAAGAGCCGTCAACAGTCAAGTTAATAACATTTTTTACAATTAACTTTTGTAGGTGTGAACTGAAAGGAGTTAGAGCAGGATGATTTTTTTTTTTTTCTATGCAGGTTACCATTTGACAAGAAAAGATTTACAGAATTAATGGTTACTGAGAAAGAAGAAATCTAAGTACCAAATTCTGAGTTTCTAAAAGTGCTCAGTCTTTTAAAAGACAGCTTTGCTGGATTAAGGACAGCAGGATTTTGTTCTGAGCTTTTAAATGATTAAACTCATAAATAGTTTTGAAGATGCAAAGTCAAGAAAATAGTAAATAAAGGTCTTTGAAGGATTAACTGTAAAAAAGATTCCACTAATCACTGCTTATGAAGGGGTGACCTTCAACATAAATAGAGCTATTTTGTCAAACCAAAGTTGATTTGATGGAAACAGAACTAACAGGGAATAAAATCACAAATTGTCTGCAATCAAAATGCTTTGTGCAAGGTTATAAAAACATTCAGTACATCTATCAATGGTAGGGCACTCACATATTTTAGGTCTATGATGGTGAAGAGTGTGATATACTAGATTCATAGAGCCTAAGGCCGAAAGGACCCTTAGATCATTTACCCAACCAACATCATAGGACATCACATTTCCCTTACACACCGTTACACTGAGCCCAGCAGTTCTTATGGGCTAGACCATGGCTTTGCTATAAACTCTAGGAAATGCATGTTCTTGCATGGTCTGTGGAACAAGGTTATAGACTCGGAGAATGATCGAGTCACCTGCATTCCCACATGGGACATGTGGGCCACTGCAAGGCAGTGACTTGAGTCTACCACGTACTGAGGAGACAAAATGAGAAGACTATCTCCGCTCCCCTCTACATGAGAGCCCCAGCTAGCATTACTGCCAAACAAGAGCTTGAGATATGTGGTGGCTAGACCTAGAGGGTGGAGAGAGTCCCTTCCAGCCTCAGTCATGGACCCCCACCTTCTCCATAAGAAAGAGGAGCTCTTGGCCTGGCCCCATCACACATCTTCAGTTTTTCCTCTGCTCTGTGACATTAATGAAACCTTCAGTCCTGCCCTGGGGGAGAGGGGTCTAGCGAAATTCAGTTGACCTGTGCTGCAGAGAAGCTTTGAGAGGGCTCCAGGGTCCAACTGGCCTGTATCAACTACCTGGTGTATTGCAAAAAGTGTGAAAGGAGATGGTGCCATAGAAGCATGAATTCAGAAAAGTTGTAAATACAGGGGTCCCTTCTGAACAGACATCAGTATCCTATAGCTCATCACTCTACACTACAACTGACTTTCCTTATACAGACTGTGGGAGATGCTTGGAGTCTACAGCCTTCATTTTAGTCATCAGACAACCGGCTTGCACAGTGGCTTTAGTCTAGCTGCTTTTTTTTCAGAGTGATTCCTTTTGATTTATTGTTTTTTTATTGTTATTGTGAATGCCTGAATGGTCTAGTATACTATTTAAAGGGAAGATGCTTGTTATTAGCAACTTAACTGTAGAGCAGATGAAGCATAAAGAACACAAAACCAGATGAGAACAGAAAAAAAAAAAAAAGAGAGATGAAAAGGAAACATAATCTCTTGTCTAGATACATCCAAGTTTTAACTAGATATATAGACCATACATCCTGTATATTCTGAGATGCAAATTGTCAAGCAAATGAATTAATCCGTCATTTGCTAAGACCAATTTTCTTCCTTTCCCTACTTCAGAAGAAAGAAGCATGGGAGATGGCCATATAAGCCTAAGTCCCCTGAAGCATTGGCTTTACTGAGGTTTGGATCAAAACCCAAGATTTAGTGAGTTTCACAAATACCAAAGTGAGGAGAAGGAGGGATCCAATTGCAATAGCCAGGCTGGAGGATACAGTTCCCTATGGTGGGCAAAACAGCAGAGGAAAGAAAGAAAGAGAATATTTCTTAGTTGTGATTTGAGCAAGGAAGACCACCTCAAATGATAATATAATAAGGCTTTCACATGCATTATCACAAAAAGAAGGAAAAAGTTAGGAAAATCTGTTTGGAATGGGTAAGGAATGAATGATCACTGGATGGCATACATAACAGAGCATGTTCAAGCAATCTGAAGTAAAGTGGATTATAAAACATTAAGACTCAAAATAGAAATGAGACACTGTTAGATGTGGTGATAAGTGAAGAGGAACTAAGCATGCCCTGGACTCAACTGGGATGGTTGAGTTTGTGTAATTTTTATATCTTTGGATGTAACAAGAAGTATGACCCTGGAGATGGAAGAAGAAAACTAACACAGTAGCAACCCAAATCCTACAGCTTCTTTACACCATGCAAAGTATCAGTACTTTTTGCCCACAAGTTACAGTAAGAACTGGAGGTGGTAGGATATGGGAAAAGATGAAGGAAGTTTAATAATGTTGACTGGAGATAAGAGAGAAATGGAACAAGTGACTATGGACGATAACAGTTCTCTTGGATAAATAGAGGCCTTTTAAGTCAAAAGCTGAAATATTGTCTTTCTACACAGAGTTTTCAGCAGCTCATAATAAAATCTGACAGTGTCCTGAGTATTGCTGGAATATTTCTACCTTTAAAAGAGCACTCTACCAAATTTCTGTATTCATTCAGAGATTTTTTTTAACGTATTCTCCCACTTATCAGTGTTATCTGTTGTTCCCTCTGAACACACGGAGGCACAACTGCCATTTAATTTATATTTTTTTTCCTTTCCAGGCAACTCCATGTTTATATCACAGCATTGGCTTATTCAATCCAAACATTACCTATTGATTTGAAAAGGATAAAGATGCAATTCATTCTACTGCTTGTGCTCCCTGAGAGACTTACTTTACAGATCAAGCAAGTGCATGCCATAGCCAAACTATGAAGTGGACATCTTGTAAATGGGAACTTGCAAGGTTTTTCATTTAATTTTCCTTTGACATTTCTAAGGAAATGGGGCAGATCTCCTCAAATTACTGGAAGGGCAGAGAAATCTTTACAAAGAATATTGTTAGGCCTGTGAACGATAAGTGTTACTTTTCATACTCAGTGAGCAGGAAATTTTTATGTCTCAAAAAGAGGAAAAAAAGAAAGGAGTAATTAGACTCTTTAGTGGTGAAATACAGGTATATGAATAGTTTGAGAGAACTGTATATCCACAAGGTCAGTTCAACATTCCTATTAATTTAGACCTGAGATTGTTTCCATTATGCACAACTAATACTGCCTTTCCAGAGACTCCTGAGTTGTAAATAAAGTGACAGACTTTTATGTCAGTAATTGGGTGGTATTGAGTTATTGAGAAGTGGGCTGAAGGGGCATGATAATGTTAATAAAAGCTCTTGCACAATGCATGTACTTGAAAGGAGTACAAAGGTATAACTTGTCTAGGATGGCCTATTTCAGTAGTCAGTAAGAAGATTAATATGATGGTGTCAAACAGAGATAATTGATTTTTATACATTTAAGTTTCTATCAAGGAAGTGCACTGAAATCCATCATTCCATTTGCAGTGACAAGTTGGTGGAATAGCAGCAGAATTTTTAGGTTTAATTCTTTCATAACTTGTGATAAGCTGTTATTCTGAATTATCAAGATTATGAACTGGCAGATTTAAAGATCACACTTGGGGCCCAGTAATGCTTTACATATGAAAAAGGTATTAAAAAAGATGGGAAAATATTTTCTAAGAACCGAGCTGCCAGGAAACACTGGAACTGTGTAAAAAGCTTTTCAGATATAAGGCTACCACATTTCTCTTTACTTTCTGATAGGTCCCACAAAGAAAGTTTGTTCAGGTAGTGATCCCACTACCACTTCATATTTTTGTGCACCTTCTGCAGCAGTATAAAACCTTTCATCAATACCTGCCATACACCCAGATATCCTCACTATCCCCAATGTGCCCTAAAGACCCAGAGAGTACTGAGGCCATTCCACAAGCAAGCACTGTATGGTGACTTGCTGTATAAACACAGAATACAGAATCATTAAGGTTGGAAAAGACCTGTAAGATCATCAAGTCCAACCATCAACCCAACACCACTATGCCCACTAAACCATGTCCTGCAGTGCCACGTCCACACGTTCCTTAAACGCTTCCAGTGAGGGTGAATCCACCACCTCCCTGGGCAGCCTGTTCCAACGCTTCACCACTCTCTCAGTAAAGAAATTTTTCCTCATATCCAGCCTAAACCTCCCCTGGCGCAACTTGAGGCCATTTCCTCTTGTCCTATCATTTGTCATTTGGGAGAAGAGACCAACACCCACCTCTCTGCAACCCCCTTTCAGGTAATTGTAGAGAGTGATGAGGTCTCCCCTCAGCCTCCTCTTCTCCAGACTGAACAACCCCAGTTCCCTCAGCCGCTCCTCATAAGGCTTGTGCTCCAGACCCCTCACCAGCTTCGTTGCCCTTCTCTGGACACGCTCCAGCATCTCAATGTCCTTCTTGTAGTGAGGGGCCCAAAACTGAACACAGTATTCGAGGTGTGGCCTCGAATCAGCATTACAATCAGCATACCAGCTTGGAGTTATCAGTTAACAGTGAATGAGTAAAACAACTGTTCTTCATGTGCACTGGTAATCCATCTTTTCCAAGGAACATCATCTTCTTGGGAAAGACAGAAGTCCATCAGGGAACTCCAGAAAGGCTTGTGTGCAGATGGGAGTTGTAAGAACTGGAAACAACTGGAAAGGGCACTACCTTGACCATAGCAGAATCATGTGGGATCACACAATGCTTCCTAGTCTGTCTTGACTACAATGCACATATAACCTCTTGTCTTGAAGGTTACTGATTTTAAACTGTTACTGCTTGCTAGGGACTGTCTGACCACTATAAATATAGCCAAATCTTCAGTAGCTATCCTATTAGGCAATAAAGTTCCAACACATTTTCTTCTTCATTCATAGATGTTTCAATAGAACATTTTATTTCCATTCAGGTTGAGAGGAAGCCCTGCATTATCATTTTATTTGCAGTTTTCTTACAGTCCATTTGGCCACAAACATCAAACATTTAAAAAATAAGCAAACTTTTAATATAAATACTACAGACCCTGCCCTCCTGCAAACTGACGTTTAAATAAATTCTTTGGCATTCCGTTCCTCCTTCAGCATTTTTGTTTTATTTTCTGTTGTGCTGCACAAAAAATTGGCATATAAATACATCACCAATCTCCATATGGTTTCAATATTTCATTGACTGGAAATTTATTAAAAGCTTTTACAAAAACTTTCTCTAAATTAGAACATATACATGTCACTGGATTAAACTTCATGTTTTGTTTACTTTTAAATGAAACTGAGAATGCTACATGGCAATTTCAACTTTGCAATGATTTGTGTCAGTTCCTTTGTCTTAATTTTTCAATTTTGACAACGCATTTACAGGGCCCATGTGGTGCGGGTGCATTTTTACTTACTCTGTGATGTTCTGACATGCAAAGGCATGTGAGTTTTTTTCAAGCAGATGGGGAACAGCCCTAATGTTTCCATAATCTTTTTATTTAAAGAACATAGACCTTACACCTGTGTTTGGTAAAGATAAAGGCCTCTTACTTTCTTGTCATTGATGATATTTAATCACTGGCAGTTTAAAGAAGAGGTATTTAACACTACTTATCTCCCACACTTAGTTAAGGTGGATACGGGGCTTTTAAACTATCCCTCATCCAGGCTGCAAAAGGCAAGGCAGCCTTTCATAACACAACCAAAATTCCTCAAGATGCTTTACAGAAGCCCAGTCCAACATGGTAAGTCCTTCTCCTTCTCCTGATCTCTGTGTTTTCTGCAACTGATTACAAACTGGAAGACCAAGACCACAGGCTCATTCCCTCTCAGTAAGCCTGCATCACCGCATTCCTGTGCACCCTGCTCTAGGTGAACCTGCTCTGGCGGGGGGGTTGGAAACAATGATCTCCAGAGGTCCCTTCCAACCCCTATCATTCTGTGATTCTGTGATTAACTATCTAAAAAAGCAAACATGCAAAAAATTTCATCAACCAATTTGAGTATTTGATATTATAGCTGAGAAAAACCACAAGCATTTATAAAACACCTAGTTGTCAAAAATCCCCAAAGACAGATATACTTCTTGTTGATGTTTACATGTTTTAAGTTATTTTCAATGCATTAACATGGTTCTTCAACTGTATAAAAAACAGCCCATGACCAGGCTGCTACAGTTCTCCAAGGATGACAGTTTTTATTGGACTGACTTTATATGAGAGCTCATAAAACCTCCACACAGGAGCAGGCCATTGATAACTTCATTTTCCAGTGTCCCTTACTGCCATGCACAGGAGACCTGGGAGCAGGGACCAGCGCTTTGGGCTCCAGTGCCTTCCTCACCAGGAGCCACCCCTAGAAAACGCCCGCAAAGCCACGGTCTGGCTTGCAGCTTCAGCAGCTGGGCATTGCACTTCTCTGAGGATCTTCTTTTGAAGATCCATTTCTCGTGGCAATTCCACAGATGCTAAACCAGAGCTGCTGCAGCAGGACTATGTTTAGCCAAACCTACTGCCGCAACCAGCTGAATGTGTGACTCCAGGGGCACTGCTGCCTAAAACAGATTCTCACCAATAAATGGCAGGGCTGGACCACGGCGGTCCTAATTTAGATCAGCATATGCTGATCTGAACATAATCAACCATCTTGCCCCAGGTTTTAATTTTTATTATGCCACATATAAACCCTATGAGAATTACATCAGTTACAATGAAGTGTAAGCAGCTTTATATGTTTTTTTCTGATTTTACATATGCTAAGGCTGAAAATCAAAGCTAGGGAATCTTAGAATATGTTAGCATATTCATTATCACTCAACAGCTATTTAAAAATAAGCCCCAACTGGGTAACTATATATCTAGTCATAGATATAAGTTCTTATGAAATAAATGTAAAAATGGCAAAAAGCCAGCACTTGAAATAATATGGAATTAATTTGGCATTCTGTAAAACAAACCAAAGCATGATTAGATATAGTTAGGTAAAGAACAAGGATGGAAAGACTTTAATTTTGTTTTCTTTATGACTGTATTTGTCCCTTTCCTGCTTAGATACAGGCTGTATTTGTACTTCAGGCTGTTTATTTCACATTTTTCTTTAGCAAGCCTGCTTAGCTACACTGTCTGTTCTTTGCTACCATAAATTTGGGCTTTTTTTCCTCTTCTTTTATCTACTATAGAAATACAAGAAAGCATGAAGATACTTCACCTACACTGGGAGTGGAATATTTACATTTACTGATACAAGAATGCATAGTAAAGATATGAAGCTGAAAAGCTGCAGCCGGTTCAAAGCTCAAGCATCTGACCTATTAATTTCAACCAAATGTTGACAAGCCCTGGATTGCCTCATGAGCCTGCTGCTTAGGTCAAGAGCAACAGGCGGTGGTGAATCGATGTTGAATAGACTCCTACAGGATCCAATATAAGTGCTTTCCTTATTTGGGGAATCATAAAGCAAAACAGCACAGCCCACATCATGTTATCTGGAATGTATGTCAGTTAGATGACATTAATAGGAGAGATACAATCCCTGGGCACCTTCACTAAACCTGATCCTTTCTTACTCTACCACTAAATTCTGAAAAAGTACATTTCAAGTCTTTCACAAACACTAAATATATAAGTTCCCAGATTTACACAGGAAAGGAAGTTGCTGCTTGATAGAAATATTCTTTCTATTCAACAATAGAGGCCGAGGCTAAAGTCCCACTTGGCAAAGACTATGGATGTGCTAAATTTCAGACTTGGGAAGGGCCCTACCTAATGGATCCTAGCTCCTATCAGGCTTTCATTTCAGACCTCTTTGTTATAGGGCAAACCTGCCCACGTTCAAACTTCTGTATGGCTGAGATTTAGATCCAAACTTTTAGCCATATTGCTAAGAAGGAGCTAAGTTTGGACAACCCTAAAATTGAGGGTATTTTTTCCTGGTTCTTTAGAATGTGACCACAAATATAAATTAGAGGTTGACAGTTCTCCATCCTGGAAATTAGCAAGGTTTGAAAGTACTGTCATTTACTTAAAATAAAACAAAACTAAGCTAGAGCCCAAAATCTTACTTTTTGTGGCTTGGTGTGATGTTCACTGTCACTGGTATCCTCCTGCCAGATGATCCTACTTGCCCTATACTTTGAAAATGCCTGTGCATGTTTAAATGACTAAAAGATTTGCTAAAATAATTGAGGAATGAATTAACACTGATGTCAGCTGCCCTAATTAATGTAAAAGCCAGGTACAGTCCCCAGAGGGGTAGTCTTCTTTGCATTACACTTATGTTCATGTTAGAGACAGAACTAGACCAGAAATCTTAGTGTAATCAGGCTTAAACAGATGGCATTTAGAACAGGGGGGAAAAGATATTATGTGCTCTGGCATTACTTATGGCATACAAATGAGAGCAGTTAAAGACAGCAATGGATCAATTCTGATCCAATTCCTTGCAAGTGAAGCTCCACATCGGCATAGCCCTATGGTTTTAGTGAGGCTCTGTGAAGATGCATGTGTCATGGATTTTAAAATAAAAGAAGGGAATGTCTAAAGGTGAATCCTGTCTGGCTATGAAATACCATTTGAATTTGAAAAGAAGGAAAACAGTTAAGTTCTCCATGGGGGCGAGCATCAGTAAAGCTTTCAGACTCTTGACAGCTACAGGGATCTTCAAATGTTTAAGGAAGTTGAAAGCACTTACAGAAACCCTGAATAATCAGGAAAGCAACTTTAATGAGGCTAACCTCAGGGAACACAAGGGTTTTTTTCCCCCTACTGAGTGGGTATTCTGCTTTAGGATGACAATTGTAATTGTTAAGGTAATTTGTTGAGATGATTTTTTACCATCTTTTTTTCCTTCTGTTATAATTAGAGGTGAGTTAAGATGGAAAATAGTCATAAATTGCCACCTAATTTTGCTCCTGCTTTAGTTATTCAAAGCCACCCAGGAAGCTGGCTGCACCAATTAGAAAGATTTGTTAAAAAATATGCTGAAATATCACAGCCTCTTCAGGTAAATGGAAGAATGCTAAGGCAGGTGACTCCAATGACATGTAACAGTGAGATAAACATGAATCTCCATGAAGTGGACTATACCATGCTACAAAAGCTAGTTTTGTAATGGCTAAGCATTTTTTTTTCTGAAGGTCAGCATATTTAAAAAAGCTGAAAAGGAGAGTATATTTCCAGAAAGGAAGAAGGTCATTGTGCTCATGTTTTAATCAGAATAGAAGAAATGTGTGAAATGTTCAGTGATAAACTGCCAACAGTAGCTGTAATGCTACTACTGTGTCATGACAATGCAAGCAAAAGTGGTAAGTGAGGTAATGTAAGTTTCTTACATTGTAACGAAGGTGAAATGAATGATCTTTTTTACTGCTGAGAGATCTGAGGACTATGTCTACCCCATGAAACCCCGGGCAGTTAACTGAGCAGATGATTTAGGACAGTGGGCAATGGTGGCTCCTTCCTTTGTCAGTTCAAAGGAACAGCTCCAAAGGGTAATTCAGACCATACATAGGATGAATCACTTTTCTCTCTCTTTAATGAGGTTTGAAAGAGCAAAAACTCTTCGAAGTTGGATCCTCAGCCTAACAGTACATGGGTTGCAGAGAGCTACGTGCATTAGCCAGGAGCAGCCACAAAAACACTCAGAATAGTCCAGCCAAGCAGCTGGCACAGCATGATGCTAGGAAAGTATGATGACTATCACCAAAGAAAAAGCTCCTGCCTTGACTGGGTATGTTGCTATTGCAAATCTACCATTCCCATATTTCAATATACAACATGCTGCCATGAGGCCATAATCCAGAGTACAATTCCCCTCTCCTGACAAAAGGGGACATGCTGACAGAAGACCTGATCCAAAGCCAGTCGATGTTTTTCTACTGATTTCAGTGGACTTTAGGTCATACCCATAAAATCAATTCTAAAACCTCATCTAAACAGCAATGGGGCACAGCAAAGACATGACTGATTTTATTGCACACATAAATGTAAGCAGGAACTCTTCTCCCCCAGAATCCAACTTGTTTACCCGATCGGTGTTAAATACCAGGCTTTGCTCATGTTCTGTTTAATGTTGCCCAGCTGTAAGATCATGACTGACACTTTTCTGCAAGAGAGGTGTTAGGTCTGGTATCTCAGCCAGCTCCAAATGTGGGTAATTACCTTCTGCCCCTGCAGTTTAAACAAGATACACCATTTGTCTTCATTACCTGCCCTAAAATTGCTGTTCCAGTTTGCTGTGCTTTACTGCAATAGCTGCTGCATTTCACTGCAGAAGTGGCTGCTTTAAGTGGTAGGTGAACTGATTTTAGAAAGATAGATAGTTTGTATAAAATATTTTGTGATCCTTTGAAGTCAGCAGTGCTCAGAATTATTTTTGATTTTTACAATCCTTATGAGTATGCCAGGATAGTCACATTAAATATGCTATTTGGCAGGTTTTATTTTTAAAGATTACCATATGGTATATGTTCATCACGCAAGCTATCTCATAGAACAATTCCATATGAGTGTTTGATGTTAATTTTATTTGGGGCTGTACTGAGATCATCATGCCAGGTTAATTAAAGCACTACAAAGAATTCTGCACAATGAACTGATGCTAAAACAGAAGGAAGTGTCAGTTTTCAGTGAATAAAATAGCAATGCTAGGAGGTAATTATCTCCTGTTGGTAGCAGAAAGAAATCAAGAATATTGCAGAGCTCTGTAAAAAAAAAACATGAACAGAAAACCCCACCAACAGAAACCTGTCCAGGACTTATAGCAAAGATTAACAACTTGGGTAAATTTATTCCTAACTTGGCAGCACTGAATGTAATATTCAGAACATTGTCATATAACATGTCATAAGGAACAGCGTACGTGAATGAATAGGGATGGAAGTATATTTCAGTCTGGGTGTACCATTCTTTAACTTGTGAGCATTGCCACTGATAACTTGAAATGTAAAGTGCTTTTTCCTCTGTGGGTGTGACGCAATCAAATCAAATAATGCACTTAGAAGATGAAACCTATCTTTACTTTAAATGTGTTTCTGCCATCATTCCTGAACAAAAGTCCTTTCCACAGTCCTAGATTTGGCTTTCATTGTAATTCAGTGGGTTTAATTAATCACTAGAGTGATTCAGTTTTATACCTGTGCAATTCCATAAATTTGAATTCAGGCACATCCTTAGTTATGCAGTGGTTAATAAAATGTCATGCCAGAAGACCATCAAAACTGCAGGAGTACAGGAAACATTTTTTTGACCCCTCATGTTTTCTTAAAGTGAAATATATTTTGTCCTGAATCAGAAGAAAACATAATACCTTAACATGTTAAAACCAAAAAGTATACTGAAAAAGCAAAATTTTTTAAAATCAAGACTATTTTGACTATTCAGCTACTTTTAGTGATGGTGAACCTGTATTTCACAGCAAGCAATTCTGAATCAGTATATTGGCATTTTTCATTTAAAAGAAGACTAACCTGAATATTTATACCTTCTACAGCTGCTGACAACTGTGTGCATGCCTCCACCCAGAATGATGTGCTGCGGCTCTGTTGCATTTGTTACAAACGAGAAGCACAAAATTCTGGAAAACTGAAAACCTCTAGGACAGCAGGGCTAACTGAAAAGGCTGTGTAATTAACCGGCACTATGATATTTCATGCTGCTCATGGAAGAACCAACATTCCCTGCAGGAGAAGGTGGAACTCAGCGAATACTGTCTAGTGCTATAGCATCCCCCATACTGGAGAGGCTAGTTCCTAGCCTTGTGAGTACTAGGAGAAGGGAAATTTGGGGAGCAATTGGCCCTTATAACACCCATTTTCTCTTCCTCTTCCATGAACAATTTTGATGAATTGGACCATAGAGTTCACATCATACAATGATCTACATTATAAAGTAAAGTATGTCGCCCCTATGCCATACTTCATAGGCTGTGCAATCCTCTGTCTTTTATACAATATCAAAAGTTTCAAGGCACAGGCAGCTACAGCGCTATCACACACGGAGATCCCGCACAGCAAGCCAAGCTTGCCAATAGCCCTGAGCATGCTTGAATGCCTTGTCAGCATCTAGGAGATCAGGATAGGGCTGCAGACATCAGGGAAACATGGATTAAGTGTTTCTGGATGGCAACTTGATGCCCCCATGTCCCATAATATTCCAGGAAGGACAATATCCACAATAAAAACATCTTCATCCTTAGGTTTTCAAAGAACAAAGTACACTGCTGTGTAATTCTACATCTTGATTTGCAGGCAGCTCAAGAGATCCGGCTGAAAAGTGGTCAGTCTAATACAGCAGTGTGAAGCCACTGATACAGCAAAAAGGAGGTACATTCTTTTTCTCTAAATACTAGTTGCTTTATGACATGCCATGACAGACTGAAAAAAAAAAAAAGTGTTAAAGCAGGGCAGTGATATTTTGAAGTATTCCCTTCCAAAACCCATATCTGTTCATGTGGCTGGAAAGGGTATCTCTTGTTTTTGTTACCAATCCAGTATGATCTTGCTAAAAGTATGTCTGGGGCAGGAGCACTTGCACAAAACCCAGATGAGGTTTAGGAGACTGAGAATCTGATCTTACATTTTTAAAGGTAACAAAGATATTGTATATTAATGAAAGAGAAAGGCAGCTGATGCTTTTCGAAGGTAAGCCTGACATTTTCTGTAATATAAAACAATCACCTTTAATGTGTACAATGTACATTCTTGGCCTTAAAAGATTAGTATAACTGTATTTAACTTTGTTTTCTCAAGAGGAAGGAGAGAATTTGCAATATAATTTAACATTTTCTTTACTGTTAAATAAAGGTCTAAATGCACAACACACAACAGAGAAAACTGTGAATGATAGATATTTCCTGGGAAGTTTTCTTACCTTGCACTATGGTCTGCTTATTCAAATGCTTGGAGAAATTAACATCAAGTCATCAGACTTCATTTCACTTTTTAATTTGTCATTTTAGATCTTTCCAAAATTACATCTAGGTATTCACCCGGTAACAGCACTCCCATGAAAAATTTGCCAACGAAAGAGAAAGAACAGCCTCTGTCATAACACACTCACAACTCTCAGCTGAGTTAACAGAGTCAGTCATAGTCTGCGTGGAGGTCTGGTTAACAGTTTCTGCAGCGATTTAGACCTATACACGCTGCAAGCCTGAGGCTTACTGTGGAACTGTAGACTTAGTGTCAGGTGGCATGTTTATTTTGAGCCCACATTGGGCCACATCATTATGTGCTCATTTGGCATCAGACTTGGCAGACATTGTTTGCAGAGGTCTACCCCTTTGTTCTGACTGGCCTCTCTGGGCATTTTATGCACTTACTGGTCAAGGCTGCTGGTTTGAACGTGCAATATGCACTGTGTACCACTTACAGCTAAGAGAGAGATCACCAAATCAGCCACAAATATTCTGCATAAACATTAGCCTTTACGTTACCAAGGTGCTTTGCATCAAAACAAAGCAATGCCTCAATGCATCAGAAGAAAGCAATGCATCAACTAAATGCATCAATGGCATGAAATTCAGCAAGAATAAATGCAGGGTTCTGCACTTAGGATGAAGTAATGCTGAGCACAAATATAAACTGGGAGAGGGGTGGCTGGAGAGCAGCCCTGCAGGATGGGATCTGGGGGTGCTGGTCAACAGCAGGCTCAAGACGAGTCAGCAGTGTGCCCTGGCAGCCGAGAGGACAACCTGCATCCTGGGGTGCATCAAACACAGCACAACCAGCTGGTCAAAAGAGGCGATTGTCCCGCCGTGTTGAGCACTGGTGCAGCCTCACCTTGAGTACTGTGTGCAGTTCTGGGCCCCACAATTTAAGAAGGATGTTCAGGTACTTGAATGTGTCCAGAGGAGAGCAACAAAGCTGGTGAAAGGGCTGGAAGGAAAGTCTCATGAGGAGTGGCTAAGGAGTCTGGGCTTGCCTAGTTTGGAGAAAAGGAGGCTGAGGGGCGATCTCCTTGCTCTCTACAGCTCCTGAGGAGGGGAAGTGCAGAAGGAGGTGCTGATCTCTTCTCCCTGGTATCCAGTGATAGGATGCATGGGAATGGTTCAAGCTGTGCCAGGGGAGGTTTTGACTGGACATTAGGAAGCATTTCTTTACTGAGAGGCTGGTCAAACACTGGAACAGGCTTGCCAGAGAGGGTGTCGATGCCCCAAGCCTGTCAGTGTCTAAGAGGCATTGGGACAATGCCCTTAATAACATGCTTTAACTTTGGCTCAGCCCTCAGGTGCTCAGGCAGTTGGACTAGGTGATCATTATAGGTCCCTTCCAACTGAAAATATTCTATTTGATTCAATTTGATTCAATTTGATTCTGTGCAAAAGCAGACTAAAGAGAATGTAGTTAGACAACTAGAACCTTCATCTCTCAATTCTGTATTCACAACCAAAAATGACAGAGTAATTAGAGTTTCCCTGGGGGGAAGATACTATTAAGTACCTTTGGAATGTAAGATGCCAGTTCTGCACCCATGCTCCCAGCAGTACATAAGGATGCAGTATGAGGCACTAGGTTTGGTAGAAAAGCCACCTTAGGAAGGTCTCACCTGCTGACCTTTGCTTGCTCATTCCCACCTACCATGGATCAGGATGAAGTGAGGTGCAGCATGGGCTGAGGGCTGGACAGGGGCAGGCAAGCTTGCTCTCATGACTCCAGTTCCCAAAGCCAAGCACCTTACTTATCTAACCTCTCATTCCATTAGTGGATTTTGAAAGCAGAATATCTTATTACACTTAAGGACACTTCTAATAATTATTAAATGTGTATTGTGTGTTTAGTATGGAGTACTTCACATGCCCTATTGCCATAAATTCTACGTGACTTTGAACAGCCACACACACATCCATGACTTTGTGGGCTGCCCTGAAAAATGACATAACATAATGCAATACAAATATTTGAATACATATGTTATTCTTCATATTTCTACCTGCTTACTTTTGAGTGGCAGGCATCCAGTCACTGTTTTGTTCATAGCTTCTCAGACACTAAAGGAGAACAAGGATCAAAAGACAGTATGAATCATATCTTTTTCTAACTTCCAAAGAGTTCTAAGCTGTTAAAAACCATCTATCATCTATTATTTTCATGATTGTTTGTTTGTTCCATTACCAAGCTCACTGCAGTAAACTATGTATAATAATTGAAGGCTGTATAAGTATTGTAAACTTGCTTGGTCAGAAAAACAGGCATGAATGAACACAGTGACAGAACTTGCTGAATGTCTTGTATGTCTTGGGAATTCGCTGTCATTCATGTCTGCTACTTAACTAGTACAATGATTTTTAATTGAGACTCTGCCTACAATCTTGCTCAAAAAAAGTCCTTTCCTTGAAAAAACTAGTGCCAAATGTCACTGCTTTTCACTGACAAATCCTCATTACTACAATCTCAGTCTAACAACAATCTTCTCTGATCTCAGTAATTCAGTTTTTCTCCAATTCCATGCTTCTTAAATGCATTTTGCTGTGGCCATATATGTGATTTTTATTAATGCAGATGACAACACCGAGAGCTAATGTTTCTTACTGGGGACTGAAGAATATAGCTTTTTGTAGCACCTGTACATAAAGCCACCAGAAGATACCATTAACTTATTTGATAACTGCTTATTTTAGAACGAAGTTACAAAACATGACAAATTCCAGCTATAAACCAATAGCAGAAAATCACCATCAGTGTTGACAAAATGGAAAACAAGGTCTCATTACCTTAAAAAAAGCTTTAATTCAAGATCAGCTGGTGGGTACTGAAGTAGGAAAATCTCATCTCACAAACCAGATATTATTTTGATGATAAGGTTTTGCTATTTCCCTACCTTTTTCTAATATCTTTTATACACACATCAGCAGAAGTTCTGAGTTTTCTCTTAGTGTCGGTGCAGATGCCAAACCTCTTTGTTAGATTGCAACTAGGTTTTGTTTCTTTGGAAAACCCAAGTTCAAATAAGCTAATTCAGATAACGTTCATCAGCTAGTTACAGGCACAAAACACTCAGGAAGGCCTGACATATTTCATTATGAAACTTTGACACTTTTTACTTCAAAGCAGTTAAGCTTTTTGGAGAGTTTAGCTAATTTTACATTGAAGGAGTAAAACCAACCAAAAGTAAGTTGAAATAATTTTTTAAATAAATTGTATTCAATCAGAAAATGAAACAAATAATTTGAACTCCAAATTAATTGTTTTTTACTGGCTTGATCCATTGTTGAAAATGCTAGTTTCAGATACGTATGTGTGTGAATCATCAAATTTTCCGCATATTTATGTATATATTTATTGACAAGTGGCTGTGCTGTTTTCAAGACTGCCTAAGAATATAAATGAAGCTATATTTGTAGGGAACTGTAATAATCTTTATTAGACCAACTGATACAGATGGTAGAAAACAAATGCACTTGCAGGCTTACAAGCCCTGCTCCAGATCTGGAACAGACGCAGCAACCTCAGGCTAAATACTCACTGCACACAACTGCTCTGAGTTTCACTTGATTACCTTAAGCAGTCAGACAATTTGAGAAAAAATGTGATGGCCACAGGAAGAGCAGAAGGGCAGGTTCATAAAAAGGGAGATGATGGGGTTGCTTACCTCCATGGTACAAGCAGAGATGGAGAGAGGGGGTAGTTATCAGCTTGAACTGAGAGATACAAGTGCCACTTTTTACTTCAGTTAGATAATGAGGGAATTAAATATCTTTTACTTTCATGATAGCTAAAACAATGGACGGCACTGCTGAAGTGATCAACCAGCACAGAAAAGCCTAGCATGAAGCTGAGGAATAGGCTGATATGTATTCTTTGGGGAGAAGTGTCTGGTAATCAGTCTCTGATTTCCCTTGTCTTGAGGCCCAAACCCCAGCTCCTCACTCGTGCCAAGCACTATCTGCAGGCGGCAAGCTGAACTGGATGGGATTTCATGATATGAGGACATCAGTGGGAGCACTGGATTATATGGGTCTGTTCAGCAGGCTGGTTTGCTTTTGTCCTCGTTCAATTTATCGATTCCATTTGTGGCATTTTCCCCTCCCTCCTCAAACAGTCCTACTGCAGCACTGCTGTTACAGCACATGCAGTGATATATATATATATATATATCAATGGTAATCTTAATGAAGAAATATTTAATTTCAAATATCTTAGCACTTGGATAGATTTCACTTCCAAAGGGTTTATACTAAATAAAAAGAATGGTCTTCTGTTTCACTGGAAGCACTCTCAGATATTTCAGCGTCAAAATCTAGAGATGATTTTCATTCTCCTTTGAAGGGCAAGGAGTAAACATGTTCAATAGATTCATTATTTACAATGCTGCATCAAGCAGCAGATGTATTTGCTCTGGAAAACGTAGTCACCAGTAATTCACTCACTCCTGGTTGTGTAAAAAACGTTAGGTAGAGACTGAAATGTGAATAATGCTTCTCCACATAACACAGAAAGAAAGGACAGTTTAGACATAATTTTGAACGTCTACCCCAAGGAAACACTTCCTTCTTCCAGCAGACTTAAGTTTAAATATTTAATACTAAACTATTATGAAGTTTAAATCTGATAAGGAAATGTGTTGCGTTACAGAAAATACCTTCTTTCAGGTCTGGGCGCAGAAAGGGTAATGCTCACTTAATGGAGCCTGTGCAGCAATGGAGAGGGCAGTGCCTGCATTGCATAAGGCCGAGCAGCCTGCATGAGGCTGCAAGGATACATCTGTAGAAATGGAGGTGAGGTAGAGACGCAGAATGTAAAGACTTCATATGTGAGTTCACTAAACATCACAGAAAATGTCACACTTTAGATACTATTCTGTTAGTTTCAGGGGTAATTCTAGTCCAAGTCTCCCTACACAACGACAAGCAAGAATTATTCAGCTAAATAATGGGATTCAGTGATGCCAGCATGCTAGGCAAAGAGCCTAAAAATATCCACAGCTGTACCCTGTACCTCATAAGGCTGATACAGCAAAGTACAGTAAAGGATACTATAAAGACCAGAGGAATACGAACAGCTAAGATAAATAGCGATCATCATCAAGCGCAGTCTCAATGATTTTTATTGTTCCTCTTTGGCTTCTGCAGCATAGAAGGTGCAGGAGTGTCAGAGCAGAAGAAGAATACAGCATCAATCAGGTGATTGACGGTCATCTCCCTGTGAAATGGGTATTGGACAATACACACATATATACAGTGATACATATATGCAGGGAAGACTTCTCCATGGAATTCAGTTCTGTGGTGAAAGGGATCTCCAGAACACAACTTGATTCACAGATGGCCCCTCCACTCAGTCACCACACTAATACAAGTACAATGAAGATCAAATGCTTGATTTAGAAAAAAAGCTTTTAACTGTAAATCTAAGCCCCTTCCCTGTTCTAGGCATATTCTTATTTTGAAGCCCAGGGGAAGTGCTATTTTCAGCATGGATGTTTTAGTCCTAAATCAGGATTTAAAAAACAAAACAAAAAAACCTTACATTTTCCTCATTTTTTCACAGCTTTCTTTAACATAACTGTTTTCCATCTGTGGCTTTTTCCCTTGAAAAGATGAGTTTTGCCCAGTAGTCATACATGCATTTTAAAACATAGTACGGTAAAAAAAAGGATACATTTTTTTTCCCCAAGACTTCCGCTTATGCTATGTACTAACTTCCATTTTCTTTAGCTTGTTTTCTTATTCATCCCTTTACACCACATGCTCATCTGTAAAGTTCTGCCTCTTTCACTTTTATTTTCTAGGCTCAGATTTTCATCAGCAAAACAGAAAGTATTTGGTTTATGTCTTGATTTAATTTACCATTTCAGTAAATTTTTTCTGACAATGTTCATACTGTAGTTAGTGTGTGTACCGATGATAACAGTTGCATTGATTACTTTACTGACAAGTAATATAAAAAGGAAGGAAACTAACTGCAATGCTTTCCCAAGGAATGAGAATTTTTTTTGTATTATAAATATAAAGGGATAGGCGGAATGAAATAAGCTGCAGCAATAAAGAGGAAAATTAATTCCAAGCATTTACAGATGGCTGCAGCTGTATTACTTAGCATGCATGTCAGCTGTAGGAGAATATTTAAAAAAGGAGATCCAGCTCTACAGCAACAAATCACAAAGCTTTACAAATGGACCAAATTCAGCAGCGGACTAAAACACTGAAGTCAGAGGAGTCACAAACCCAGTAAATTTAGCACCTTATGCTTTGAGTCTTTTAACACTTGTCCTAAAACAAAATTGAAGTGGAGATACTTGCTCTCTACTATGTTGGTATTACAGGCAGGTTATCAATAACATATTAAAATGAATGCTAAAGCAAGATAAAGTGATTTCCTTTCATTTTTATGTATTGCTCTAGATATAAGAGTATCGCATGACCTTTCAATAAGAAGAAACTCTCACACTGGAATTAATAGACTTTGATAGATATATTTGTTGTAATACTTGTTTATTTCCATCTATAGGGACCGCAGATTATGGTATTAGATTAAGCACAAGTTTAAAAATAGAGGTCCAATCTTTATTAAAACAGAAGTCACGGTTAGAGTGTTCTCCTCACCAAAAAGTCCACTGATGAAAAGCCATGTTGCACTCTGATGGGTAAAGACAGAACTAAATGAGACCTCAGGGCATTACCATGCTGTAAGGAGAGTATAGGTAGTGTAGAAAAGCATCTGTGAGCTGTAGTGACAATTTATCACCAGTTCTATAATAGTTACAATATTTCTTACAATATATCCTTTGGTACTTGACATGGCATAAAATATTTTGATTTTCTTTACCAACAGAGAAGTTTACACATGTTCTTATGGCATAATAAATGAATACATTTTCCTCATATTAGAAAACTTACTGTGTATTATGTTTCATGTTGATCTTTTACTTATTCAGTTGAATATTCAATATTCTAAAAAGTAAATCAATATTCAGAAATTACTGACAAAACTACAAGGGAGTTTTGAATGTTCTACCTTACAAGAGAAGCAGGAAGACAGAAGGGTGTTACTAATATTTTCCTAAATCTATGGTAACATTTTTAGAAGCTTATAGATGACTCGGACTTTGGAGTCCACTTTTCTGAGAAGGCTTTTGTAACTCCAAAAAGACACCTTATCAAGCCTACGTTTCAAGACTTGCATCTGTACTGCAAGAGAACTGTTCTCTGCAGAACCTAGAATCTCTGCAATGAGATTCTCTGGTCACCAAGCCCAGGGTGCTACTGGATGATCTGGGGGAACTCCTGCCAGGTTTCCGTCAAAGCAAAACAGACTGCAGGAGGGTTAGTGACCACACAGCTCTCGTCCTTAAATTACTGTCATGAGGAAGCCATATTATAGCAGAATAAGGGGTGAATGGAGCTGGCATTTCATTTGCCACTTATACCTCAAGCCTGCAGGAATTTTACTTTAATTTGATTTTTCATCAGCCTCAGTGGGACAATTTATATATATAAGCTAAATTTGTGGCACATTTTTTGAGGATTGGAACCTAGAAGAGAAGTGATCAGAAGTGGGAACACCTATAGTGCAGAACTGGTTTTAGGGTGGTCTCCTCCCAAACACACTTGCTCTGGAGAGTGCCTCCTGCTTTAGGGGACACTGAGCCAGCTAACCTCTTCCCTTGTTCAAGACAGAAGAGTGTTCTCACAACTACTGCCCAAGTGCAACTGCTTTGGTGCTTCTTAAATAGACACTGGCCTTAACACCCACACACAGCTCTGCTGCTCTCACACTGGATCCAGCACTTCCACATGAGCCTCAGTAAATGCTTGAATGTCCCTTGGCAAGGAGAAAGCTAATCAGGCTCAGCACAGCTTCATATTGATAGGGCCAACTCTTTCCAGTGTTTTACTACTAGGTAAGCAATGTTACCAGATGAGACTTTTTGTTCTGTTTTAGAGCATTTCTAACATCCAGCTTAACTTTTTCCAACACTCCTGGAGTTCTGTTATCATACTTGTACAGGTGCTCACACACATACAAACATATGAATGCATATTTATTTATAAACACATGTGCATAAATTACCAGGAATGAAAGGGACATATCAATAAAATATGAAGATCTTTATGAGCATATATGTTGCTTTACTCAACACATACTATTTTTTATATGCTTAAATGTCCCATATTGAAAATATAACATGAGTTTCCCTTTTAACTATTTCATGTTAAGTGTACAAAGAGGTATACACATCCTGCTTAAAACAGTTCATCACTTAGAGTAGATAACTGAGCGTTTCTGCATTACTTTGTAAGCATTTTAGTTAGTTGCTCAGGAATACCGATATCAATTTCTCAGACCTGCCAGTGCTCTCATCATAACAGTTTTCCAGTAGGATTCTGCCACCATTAGTACTTAAATAAAGAGGGAATGGGGAGAAGAACATTTAAACAAAAATGGGAGAGGAAAAAGGGGACGTATCATTCTGGCAGAAGAATGGGCCTGAAGTCTGTAGCACCACATGCAGCAGTTTCTGAAGCTGATTGACATCTGCCAAGTTTGTCACAGGACAAGCTTTTTTCCTACCTGATCATATTCCTAGCAGCACTGGAAATAAGGACAACTTCTCCTGAAGAACTTAAACACCAGACCAACCTGATTCTTGCTATGATCCCATTAATCTATTATTATTACCGAGTTCAACATATTGTGCCACAACATGCCCTCACCTTCTAAGGTAGAAGTTTCACAAATACATCCTCATTGCTTTTAGTTGTTGCAGTTTATATTTTGTTTGTTAGGGGAAACATTGATTCTTAACAAACTTGTGGAAAACATAGCCATGATGACCTTTCTAACACTGCTGTGGAAGGGAATCAACAGAGAGAGAGAGAGAGAGCGAGCAGATAAGAAAGAATAAAGAAGGGAGGTTTGCTACACTATTTATTGTTTCTTCCTTTTCACCAGAATGGCACAGTTCAAAGCACTGGGCTGTCAACGCAGCACATGTGTTGATTTTAATAATTAAGCACTGTTGGGTTGCTGACACTATTAGTCAAGGGTCAGTAGACGTTTTCATTACAATTGCCATTTTCCAAGACTTCATAACTGTCATTTTGATTCACGCTAGGCTGAGACTTAGTGTATAGGTTATCAAGTTCCTGGCATTTTTACCTCACCATAATAATCTATTTTTAAAGTTTTCAGACGACAGCAACTTAAGATTGTTTCAGCCTGCTTTCATTAGGACTCTGTGAGCTGGGGGGACTGAAGAGAACGGGGATTTTGAAGCCTCATTTCTCCTCACTCTGTAACAAACAACACTGAAACCTCAGGTCTGGGGATGGAGTAGCAGAGAACAGTATAAGTCAGTGGAGGACTGTGGGAGCTGTGGAGGCAGGGTTTTTCAAGTTTTATAGGAGGTGTCTGAAATGTGGGCAACTTTTCTTTGAATGTAGTACCACTCTCAAAGAGACACAGGTGTCGGAAGGGGAAATACCTTCCACAGTTCATCCAGTAGATGGAGAACATTGGATTGATGAGTCAATACATGGCATAAAGAAGTTGGAAAATCTTCATTACTGCCCCCTTATTATCCCTCCTCCTCTCCTGCCACACAGGAAAGATGCTATCTACTGAGCTCTGTTTCACTGTCAGCTAATGGATATGCTATAAGCATCTATGTTATAAGAAAGTATACATTACAAGTTTCCCTGCTAGACCTCCCTTCACACTAATCTCAAATTTAATACAATTTTCCCTGAGGAAGAGTGCTAAATATATTTCTGTTCAGTAGTGATAGAAAAAGAATGCAGTCCTTGCCACTATATATAGTTGTCCTTGCAACATATAATAGTTGCATGATGAGGATCCAGATAAGCTTGTCTATTTGGACTTCAGCTACTTGTTTTGCTTTGTGATACTTAGAAAACCTGCAGCAGCCTGCTTTTTGTAGTGATTGTTTTTGCCTTTCTCCCTCAGCTTTGCACTGGGTGGACATAACATTTCTGGAACACTGGAAGCTAGTAAATAAGTTTCGCTGTTAGGAATAGGTAACACAGGCTGCAACATGGTGCTCAGGACATGGGTAGACCTTCTCCACTTCGACCCAGGGAAGATGGCACTTGAAGTGGAGAGCCAGTCCAGTGGAACAAAGGTTTATAAAATATGGTTCTGTGGTCTCTATTCTGGCTTATCCAGTTCTTACCAATCAGAAGTACCAAACAGCCCTTCAGCAGAAGCCATTTACACCTACTGCTGCAAAGAAACTTGCTGTTCTGTTTTACATGAATTATATGACACACTAGAAAAAATACAGAAGAAACATTCCTCTTGTTAATCTCTCTATCAGAGTCCAATGGACAATATTTGAAATGGATACTACTATTCCATAATTATCCTGTTTATTAATAATATTTTATAATATTATTAAAATGATAGTATACTATAGGCTAACATGGGAAACTTTGATTCAATGGCAGTTGGAGATCTCAGTTCTTGACTTACATTACACTGAAGCATATTATTCCCAGAGCAAAATATGTTCTTATGGTCACTTCAAGAATTCCAGTTACTTGGAAAACCATTCCCACTCATTCCGCAAAAGAAGCTGCATTCTTGACTATAGCCTAAATCCTGAGACAAACTGAAAAATATTTTGCATGTCTATTAATTCCTTAAAAAATGCTGCCTAGAGGAAAGAGTTGGTAGTCACAAGAAAAATAAATTTACTTCAAATGCATGGCTTGTAAACATAAAGATTAGAGCAATGACATTGTTTGTTGAATTTTGACTAGTTTGAAAATATAAGGGTTCATGAAATGTGAATCTACATGTAGTGATTTACTGTAGCTCATTTTCTTTAAGTTCAGTCCTGTACAGATATTACCAAAACAGGGAACAGAAAAATTAAGTGAACTTCATTAAGTGAATTAAGTGAATTTAAGTGAACTTAAATTTTAACAGAAATATTTCTTTATTGTATATGAACTGGTAAATAGCCTACCAATTTCTCTCACTGTTTACTGAGTTTCAGATTCAAGCAAAACATCATCAAAGCAGTAAATATATATGTATTTATGTATACATTAAAAAAAGGTTCAAAAAGGTTCAAAAGGGTTAAAACCACAAAAGTAAACCTTTATGTTGTAAATATGTAGTAAACCCAATTATGAGAGCTGAATTATGCTCATATTTCTTAGTAGTCTCTTTGTGGTATTAAAAGCAAAATACAGAACAGTTTCATACTTTTCATTTGATGAAAATTGTTTTGGTTTACCTTGAAAAGGTCAGAAATAAATATATATATAAAAACACACTACAGCTTCCAAATACCTATCTAGCTTGTGGTTGTAAGTTTTACTATATTGCGGTCTTGTCTATAGAGGCTTTAAAACTGCTCTGAAAAATCTTGTTTAAAAAGAAAGAACATCCCTCTACAGAGTTATTAAACCACAAAGGAGTCGTAGATGAGAATGCAGTCCATAACTATATTGCCCGCTCTACAATTATAAATGTGGCAATTAAGTTACTCAAAGCCTGAGTCAGCACTCTAGTTCTTGAGTAGCAGCAAAGTTACCCGTATTTGGAAAGTTTTACAGAAATCCACTCATTGAATAAGTTCACATCGACTGTCAAAAAAAAATAGTTCTATGAAGAAAAAATAATTCTATCCAGAATTTTCTCTGTAATTACCCTGATGAGATAAAAATATGCATAGGTTTATCAAGACTATGGTAAAGTGATAGCAAAATGGTAGATATCAGTTATGTTTGGATGTAAATGTTTGAAATGTATTTTAGCATGTGGTGCTTTGAATCACGGATTTCCTGAAAAGAAGCACTTCCCTGTAAGAACTGTTCTGAATTCATTCAAACTTGCAGGCAGACTGAGCAGAAGTCAGGGTAAGCCAGGACACCAGCGTAACGCACAATGCTCTCTCTGGAATATTTTATGTCACCTTAGCTCTACAGCTTCACAGATAATTATCTTGTTCAAATAAAGTTTTTGATATTTAAATAAAAACAACAGACAAATCACAAAACCCAAAACCAAAACAGTAACCATCTCGAATATGAAAGAAAATTCAAAACCTTGAAAATGTTAACTAAAAATTCAAAACATAACATTCAGCCAAGTATATCAAACAAAATTTCTTCTTTAATTTTTCATCTCTAAACGTGGTTTTGCATTTTTCAACTACTTGTTCAATTATATTTCAAAAGGGTAGTCATTTCAGACAAAGACTGAAGCTTTTTCTTTCATTTCTTTGCTGCCTTGAACACACCAACAAGTTCCAGTTGCCCTGATCAGCCTGAAACCATCGTTATGTGCAACCCCGTTCTGCAACATGGTCCCCCCTGCCAAGGGCTTCAGCTGCCTCTGCTGGAAGTGAGCCTTGATGTGTCACAGCTGTGTGACCTTGGATCAGGCTGCTGTGAAGGGGCTCTGAGAAGGCTCCTCCCGGTCTTCTCCTGCACGGTGGGAGCTGCATGCAGACTCAGGAGCTGCACCTTGCTGTACGTAAGTGTTGCAGTGCCTGATCTGGCACCAACCTCACCCTGACCTTGACCCAGTCTTGACCTCGACCCTGTCTTGACCTCCTGTCTTGAACTCAGTCCTGAACTGCCGCTGCTGCCTGGTGATCCCATCCTGCTGGTTGACCCTGGTTTCCACCACTGGACCTTCCCTGCTTGGGTGTGGTGGGACTGCGCTCATGCTGGTGAGGACCCTGCCAGGCCACCCAGCTGTCACCTATGGCTCACGGCTCCCCTTCCCCTGTGGGAGCATCTTGCAATTGTGATGTCCTAGCAATAATGAGCCAAAGTGGAACATGTCAGCAATTTTGAAATGCATAGGTTTGAAAAAATGAAATGGGAACTTGTCAGGATGGACACTTTCCTGAAACACTTTTGACTCACGGCAGTCAACATTTGCCGATTGAGAAAGATACGGGGGGCGGGGGGGGGGGGTGGGGTGGGGAGAGAAATCCCAAAGCCCATCCTGTTCTTGTGTTACTTAGCATTTACCATACTTGACTGTTTACATCTGCTGCCTGGGAGGAATTGTGAGACTAACTTGATTGATGTTTCTAAAAATCAAAGCTGTGAAACCTGTGAGGGAGACCTTCCCATAGAAAAGTGCAAGTAGTTTAGTCATCATGCATGTTAAACGTGCTCCCAAAACACCATGCATTTAGCAGATAATCCTCTTTCACTGATACTGTGTCTCATGTTTTAGTTATTCTAAATCAAGAATGACTATCTGGACAACTGATTAATTACGCTCATTAAGAAATATTTTTATGGTCTGCACATTCTAGAGTGCGATATTTGGTTGAATCAAATGTCAACTTTACACTGTAACTTTTTGTGAGGAGTTATATTAGATCTGTGTTACAGTTTGACCATGGAAGTATCATCTATTTAATCTTGTTCCATTCAATAAGCTTTTTTTCAGAGACTGGCACTGATTAATTATATGTAATTACAGTTGATAATGGGACTATAGAGGTGGAAAAAACAGTAACATGAGATTTGCTTAATGATTGTTTTTTCCCCTTAAATTCGAGGTAGTAAACAATGGTAGCAGCAGGTTCATTAAGGGAATCAGTACTTTTTATGGACAGTTAAATACTAATTGTAAAAATTGTTGGATTCAAGCTGAATTGTATCTTCTTTTTAATTAGAAGAACAGCTAAGGACATCAATTTCAGAGGAACCACATCCTTCAGCTAGGAACATCCAATTTAGAGGAACTGCATCATTTTATATACGGTTTAATCAGACATTTGAGACCCAGGATGCTTTCAATCAACTTCAGCATACTGGCATTACTTACATGTGACAAACCATAAGAAAAACTCTATTTTCTTTTTTTCTTTTTGCTTTGTTTGTCTCTTGCTGTTTCCAGCTGGCTTTCTTTTTCCATATTGTTTGAATTTAAAGCTTCATTTTGATTGTGTGTCTGTATGACAAAGAAAGGAATGAGATTCCCTATTTTTTACAGCAAAGTTATATATTCATAAAGGAAAAAAGTGGCTTTGTTGGTGAAATGCTGCCTGTCCTTCTCACCAATCTTCAGAATCTCAACTTTAAGAAAATGACCCATTTTCCACTTTGTTCTTGCTAGTTTTCCTCATTATCGCTAACTTTCTATCTGTACAAATAAGCTTAAGGCAAAGGATTTGAGGAATCTTAGTGCTGAGCAAAAAAGACTGAGTGAATTACATCAACAATATTTCCTGGTTACTAAAGATGGAAGCAAATTGGAATTTCAACCCTATCATACATCCCATTATTTCTACCTTTGTTTTGTCCCAGATAGGAATAAAAGCCAAAATACATTCAGGTTTTCACAGAATGGAAAAATTTTAAATACCTGCTTTTAATTGTTAAAACCTTATCTTCTGATTAGGAAAAAAGTGTCAAAAATTCCTCCAGGAGATAAAGTCCATCAAATGTTTCATCCTTTCTTTTCCAAAAACCAAAACATAGTTTCTTTGACCTGCTCAATCTAATACAAACACAATGTGGAACAGGCAATTAAATAAAATAAATTAACTAACCAAAAAAACAAAGTCAAAACAAATCACTGCATATACAGTTCTTTGCCTAAGGAGAAAATGACAGAGAGAATGGATAAGACATGACTGAAATTAGTCAGAGTGCTTAATGCACTTCTGGAATCTGCTCTCACATGATAATGGTGGGGGCACTGTAAGAACCTATAAAGCAAAGAAGACTTTTGCTTTGTGTTGTTGCACCAAATTGAAACATTGTGTTTGGTTTTCATTTGTTATTGAGATTTCCCTGTGGCTATGTCTGCATAAGCAAGTAATTTGATGGAGAAAGAAGGGATGAAGCAGTTGGTACTCTGGACCTCGCATCCACACCATATATGGCTGGAGAATTTTCACTATGGATTGAATTTTATCAGGTCCCCCCCCCAAAATGGTCCCACTGCACATTTTTTTTTAAGCTGTCTGAAGACCCAAATAGTGCTGCAGATCCCCAGGAGGTGCTGGAGCACATCTGTGCACACCTGGAACCTCTGACCTCTGGAAGGAGTCTATCTTCTGTGTATTGAAACCTTTCTCTGACCCAAATTGATGTGTAGAAAGTGGGGACAACAGGAAGACAAACTTCAAAACTTCAGTATTGTTCTCTACCAAAATGCTGCTTTAAACACAGCCTGTGTCAGAGCTAACTGTCTACAAGTTGATTGCTGTAGTTCATGTGCTCATGGTCTCATTTGCAACAATGCACCACAAGCCTAAGATTTATGTACTACATCAGTCTGAGTAGGGGAGGTCCATAGGGGATCATGGGAGACACATCTTCATCCAGAGAGCACAGCTAGATTACACAGTAGCCCTGCAGCAGCTATCTGATCACATGTAAACCGCTAAGCTTCAGCAGATCATCATCTTTCAGAGTGCGTCTATCATAAAATAGTCCTGCTTGATTTCCTTATGGGAAATTAAAGAGCTCAAAAATTAACACTTTCAAAAGACAAGGTTTTCAGAAAACTAGTACACATGAGCTCTAAATCAATGGTCTTTAGATTAGCTATTACTATTTTTCAAAGAGTCCTTGGAGCTCAGTAGCGCTAAGAAATAGGATGGTAGAGAAACAACAGTTGTTTATCTTAGGTCAGATATTTTGGATGGCTAAAGTCGACTACAATTAATACAATTAGCTAGAAAATGCACAAAATTGAAATCCAGAAGTTTGCTCAGCTATCAGCTAAACCTGCAGGAATTAAATAGGTGCTGCTTTTTAACCAGAAAGTTTGCCATGCTTGTATTTACTCTGCTAACTAAAGCATGGCCAGGGGCCACGTTCGACCCCAGGACTACTGATAACCCATACTGCTTCACTGGTTTCATGCTGCAGGTTGTAGTGCTGGTCCATGCCAACTAGCAGTCCCCCAGACAATGCCTGAACATGGTATATGCTTGGATGTGATATCTAACAGATACTACTCCCAACAGACAGTATAGAAAAGACTAGCCTAGATTTGGATATCTCCACCTTCCACTGTCTGCCAACACTATCCCATAACAGTTTGGCATCCTTAAACTCCAATATTTTTCTATGGATAGAAAAAGTTCAGAGGGGATCTTCATAGATGACAGCTGGGCATGCAATAAATATTCACTGTTTAAAACACCACTTGCCTGGACTGTAACACAGCCCTCAAATTATTTTAGATGTTTTGAACTAAAATAAAATCCTCCATATGAAATAATAATTACGGCAAGACAGCATTGCTTAGATCCCAGAGCTAATTCTTATGAAGGGTGAATGCAAGCACTCTTGGCTATTTGACCTGAGAGCTAGACAGTGTCCTTACCTCTGTGTTTTTTAGCAAGAGAGATAGATACATCTTTTTTGCGTGTCCACATCCAACTTCTGTGAATCCCTAAAACTGTCTACATCAGACCTCCTAGAGACTGTATTACTACTTATGCCCACCTGAGATCTGAAACATAGGGGAAGTGCTTGCACATACTGGATCTGGAAGAGCAGCTGGTAAATGTGCTCTCACAGAAATCACCAGCATCAGGCCACTAACAAAATGCATATATGCTTTCTTTTTAAAATGTAAAGAAAGATTAGGGCAATCACCTATGAAACGGGAGACCCAAAATCTGTGCCCACCTGACTCAGAATGATTTCCAATGCCCAGCTCTCCCCAGAAGGATAGTTGGGCCCGGGAAAGAAGCATCCTCCACCTATCCTGTGAAAGTCAGATTAGAATGCACGGGACAGAGAAACCACACATGCAAGATACGAAGAAAAGGTGTGATTTTGCAGCTTGGTGCTAGGAAGGACATTCAGCTGGAAAAGCAGGAATCTGGATTCCTTGTGTTATATGAACTGGATAAATTTGACAAGAAATAAGGTAAAACAGCAAAAGTCCTACTCAATTCTTTGAAAAAAGAGTTGGAAAAGGAAAATCCAGACCCTGATTTAGAGTGGACAGAGTTGCTGTTGCCATGAGTAACATAGCTTACCTTGGGGATAGAGACCAGATTTCATTTGTATCCCTATGGGTCCTGGTAACTAAGCAGCTCTCCCAATGGAAAGAAAAAGATTTCTGGACAGGCATTCACTTGACCACGTGTAGACACCTATAATCATCGTCAAATAGATTAGATGAGTTGCATCCCACAACTCTCTTGATTATAGATGGACACTAGATCAGATGAAGACATCTCAAGTAACGTGAGAGAAGTTACTTTGGTAACTAGCTGTCCCCAGGACATTGTGGTGACCCAAGGTGCCTAAATCTGGGGCTTACAATTGATGTTTGGGTACTTGTATAAGGTACTCTACTACATTAGGCATCTTAGCCTTTTGCTAGATCCAGGCCCTACTGATACAGGCAAGAACTAAATCCAATGTCTTCTTATAATTTTCTTCCTTGGTTAGCAATAGTCCAGCCTACAAAAAACAAATGCACTTAGAAGCAGAACAAAGAAAATGAAACACAGTTCAGGTGCAGAAATATTTTAAAATGTTAAGTGATACAGTGCTGTGAGTTGCAGAATGATTAGAATATAGCCACTTAATGGGGCAGCAGTTCTGATTACATACATCAACTACCTCTGTGCATTGCAAATCTGGAAATACGTTAGAAATGGCAATTTATTTTAAAGGTGTTTCTATTTAACTTAATGGTATGGAAAAATCTAAAAGCTTTGTTCCATCAAAATAATCATCTTAGTTTACTAGCCATGAGGAACATTTTGCAAAAGGTTTTGAAAATGTCCCTTATAGTTTTAGATACGTTTGTGCTTATAGTAGCTGATTCGTAAGTAGAAAACAGAATATTGTAAAGTTTTATTTATCTTACACTTTCAAATTTACTAAACAGAGATAAACAGAATGGGCATGTTAAGATTTCTTTTTTCTGATTAATTTTACGGTAATTCAAACTGTTTCAGTTTTAAATGAATTGTTTGAATACTAAATTATGCAGCTTTATGATCCAGGAGATAAGCAGGACTCTAAAGATGCCTCTGAGACTTGAAAGAGACAGCATTAGAAGCTCATTATTGCCGGCACATTTAACGTGGTTAAAGTAGGGGAAAATAACCATTAAGTTAATGTAATAGTTAAACTGCATTAATTTGAAAAACTGGCCAGTGAAATGCTTACAGTGAGGGTGTATCTCTTTTTTTTTTTAATTCTGTGGTATTTTAAAATATTAAAGAGTCAAAAACATTTAGAGGAGTAGTCCTTTTCAAGCAATTTAACATAATGTTTACACTTGAAGAGATATTCAGTTTATCACTCAAATGTGTGTCAGAGTATCAACATTTTCTAAAGAGAGAAGAGCAGATGTTAATATGCATAAAAGATGAGTTCAGGACTACTGGGTGGTAACAAACAAACAAAATAGGCTCCACCTCTCCTTCCCATTAGTCCCTTTGTCCTCTGGGTCCTTTCTTCCAAACATTGAAAAGTAACGGTAGTTAATGAAAGTAGCAGCACCTCTCTCCCGATTGCTTAAAAAGACCAAAGGAAGCATTAGAAACTATCCAAAATGACAGGGAAAAGAGAACAGCTAAGTCCTAGCAAAGTCCACATCAAAGAAACGTAATGATTAGATTTAATATACTTCATGTTTCCAAAGATGAAGTTATCAACCCCCAACAACAGTAAAATGCAGGGTAATCTCCAACATGTATATATGAGTTACCACATGCTCCAGAGTGGCTGCAGAACACAGCACAATGTTTAATGCCCCTTCCAAAATTTGTTGATATTAATTATGCAAACTTCAGATAGTTCTTATTGTTGTTGTAATTTTGCAACTTCTTTTCTTAGCTTGTCACATTTTTGGTCTCAATAATTTCATGAGGAGCAGAGTCCACAGTTCAACCACATTTGAAAAAAAATAAAGTTTTTTATTTCCTGTATTTTCACTTCAAATGGCTTCTCGTGGTTTAGATTTGAGAGAATGATCTACTGAGGGTCTACTGCTCAAAATTTTTAAGGATCATTATAGGTCTCATAAGCACCCAGGGGTGCTGGCTGCAAGTGGTGGCATTAGACAAAAGCAAGTCGGTACCTTTACAGAGCAACAAGCTAAGGGATGCAATGTGGAGTCCAACTGTCTCAATAGAGGACATATGGAAATAGTGGGCTTTCCAGAATTATATTCCCAGGGCATATTCCTGAATGGGGGCACTAACTGGGTCATATAAATTTTGTAGCTAATTCCCATGAACTGACGTATCCCAGCCTGACTTCACATCTGGTAGAAACTGGACAGATGATGACATGGTCTGTATTGGGGGGTGAGGGAGTGGGCTGAGACTGAGCAAACAAGAACTGAGGGAAGAGGATTCCTGGCTTTTCAAGGAGCTCATCACCTGGGTGCTGCCTTGAGAGAGCTTCCCAGATCTCCTACCAAAGGCAGGAGAAAGGTTGCTCTGGGCCAGGTGGAAAAAAAACAAAGTGGGGGAAGTTTGGCACCTGCTTTGCACCCCATGTTACAGGGAGTCCTCACACTGTGCGTGCTGCTTCTGCCCAACTGATTCTTAAGATGCTCTTGGCGGCAGAGGACAAGAAAAGGCGAAGGACTGATCTCTCTGCTCTTAATTTCAGACATGGAATGAGCACATATGAACTCCTAAACCATGAACCAGGCCAGTGCTTGTGGGGGCAGAAAGCTGAAGCAGATCTAGAACAGGGCAGCAGACCCAGTATCACTCATTGCTTCTCTGCTGAGAAGCTTTCAAGCAGCCCCAACATACTAATTTGCTCTTTGCAACTAGGAAGAACATGCCTGTTACAAAGAAGATTTCCTTCTTTGTGGCTTCACACCATAGTGTTTAGGGAAGGAGGAATTCAGGGAAACCACTCCTCATTCTTCTTTGGTCCCTTTTCCTCCCCATTAGCTATGACTACAGGATTACACGGCTCATTCTTCCTCCACCCTAACCCTAAGCAGTGGTGGAAGGCTAAAGAGCTGCAGATATTACTTCTTTGCAAAAATAAGTAGAAGTCTGTGCTGAGTATGGAGATCAAGCATCTATCAGAGGAAGAGGTTGCAGCTCTATGCTGTCAGTCTTACTAATCAGGCTTTGGTAGCACTGGAAATGAAAGGCCTGGGTGCCAAAACCCAAATACTTCAATTTTAACATGGAGACATAGAAGCACAAGATGGAGAAAGACAGCAGGAGTATTTTCCATACTTACTTTTTAAAGTAAAATAAGCCCTAGACATCCTGAATCCTTAATGAAAATCACAAGTCTCACAGAGGGGCTATGTTATGATTTGGCACCAAAAACACATCTGCTAAAATAAACTCAGTGGGAATTTTAGCTAAAAGAGCTGTAGTTACCCCAACTGGTGTTCCACTATTACTTGTCAGA
The DNA here is from genome assembly GCF_030936135.1 of Gavia stellata. Classification (NCBI taxonomy): domain Eukaryota; kingdom Metazoa; phylum Chordata; class Aves; order Gaviiformes; family Gaviidae; genus Gavia; species Gavia stellata. Next base: position 15,783,110 of record NC_082598.1, on the reverse strand, counting down.
GATCATAAGTGAGCACAAAGTTAAATTAAGAACTCAGTAACTTTGGATTCCATTGAAAGGATAATGTTTCTACTACTATATCAACTGAAAAATCAACTGAGATAAGAGCATCCTATAATTTACCGTTCCCAATATCTGCACTGTGCATTGCCCTTCTTCTTGTCTTGGCTGCCTTAAGTGCTACTGAACTTTGCTGCCTTTAAGTAAAGCTGTGTTAAAAAAAAATTAGGAAAGAAACAAAAGAAAAATGAAGTTTTTAATTATTTTGTGTGTGTTTTCCACTGATACTCCAATATGCTCAAATATTTGCTTAAACATTTTCACCAGGAGATCTGGTAATACCTTATTTCCTTTTAATAAACCTCCAGACTACACTAAACCACTTTTTTTTCTAGGAAGATATTTTTTGAGACCAGTTTAACAATTCTCCAAAACAGAGAAACTGCTACCCAATATTCCATGTCAGTGGCGTGACTGTATGAAGAAATGAAAGCTGTTTTCTTTCTTTCCCATTGTAATTCCTCCTCTCTCCTGAATTTGCTACATTGATTATATGATTATATGACCTTCACTGACATGAAATTAGACCAAATTTAAAAAGAAAGAGGAATTACACTGGAAAAAGTAGCAAGTAGCTTTTCATTTGTCGACAAAGTCACTTTGCTATTTCCAAAAGCAACTTTAAATAGATGATTCTCCGACATTCTTTACAATGAAATCTGATTAAAGTTTATGCCCCTCCAAACAGCAACGGAGCATTATTTGTATGTAAAATGTATGCTCCCAGATCATTATACTCACACATAACATAAAAGTTTCATGTTTACATACACATAACTGATAGGTATGTCTTGAAGGAACTTGTCCGTCCAATCTAGCCTTGAATCTCTGCATTTAAAAAGTGCCCTAACAGACATTTTCTTTTTAGGTTTCATTACCTTTTGGACACAGATGCATAACAGATGCCTTTCAGGATTCTGTGCCACTGTAATAATACTGTGTATACCTACCGCATTGCAGTGCAGGTACTAATTTGAATTCCATTAGTTAGACAGTTTATTTTTCCTTTGACATTTTTTATTCTCCTTTCTTATTTTCTTTTCTGTCCATTGCCATGCAATTTACTACAGAACAAAACAGCTATAAGATCAGCCATTATGATCAAGCAGTGCCTGCTTTATGAGTTTATTCCATAAAATCTAAGCAGTTTTCCATTTAATATGGAAATAGAGTTTCAATTTAAGTTACAACCTCAAGGGAGCTTAGATCGGAACTTCGGATTCTGAAATTCAGGTCTTTGGATTCCATACTTCTTTGTTCCGTACTTCCATACTAATTAATTCACCACAGACTGTAAAGTAACTGTGTAAACTAAAGGAAAAGTTCTTGTGCAGTCAGTTCTACAAGAGTTAATTTTGTTAACTTCCTCTTTCCCCTGATGTTCTATCAGTATCCATTCTCTTTTAGCAATGGCTGGCAAAGCTGAAATGACAACATTATGTGCAGAATATACTCCATATTTTCAACTCTTACAGTATGCATAAAGATTTTCTCCCAATTGTTCTACTCAGCTTCCAAGGTGATGTTACACAGATCAGATGACATACCATCAAAGAAGATGGTCAATCTTTTGTAGGTGGCTCAAAAGTATAAATTGTAATTAAACTCGAAAATAAAAAATCCATTCCATAATTTAAACATACTGCCAATTTCTTCTTACTTTACAAAAGGTTATATTGTTCTCTTCAATTAATGCAATTTCCATTAACGGAGAGTATAAGGCTCCCAAAGAGTTGGACAGAGCAAAACAAATGCAGATCTCTTTAAACTTAAGTACCTGCAAAATACCATTAATTGATGTAAATTTGACAGTCAATTAGCCTTTCTTGTGTTGTAAGTGCTTTTTGTATTTGGAAGTAAAACATCTCAGCCATTAATTTTGAATTGAAAATAAGCTCTGTTAGCTGATTCTAAACTTTTTCTGCCACAGTAGAAAGGTTTTTATAATGAACAATAGGGATTCTGAAAACAGTTATCAGAGTGGGGCTGTGTCACCTTTTCTTAAGTGTGCTTAACGCTTCCCACTCATACAAAGACTGGGTTTTCACTTTCATATAATTTTGCCAGATTTCAACAATTTGCCGTGAAAGCTTTTATTCCAGGTGTCTGCCTATGGCTCATCATTTCCTTATCCCTAAAAAATTCAGTGAAGTAGTTCAATATATGACTTCACAACGTTAAAAATGCATTTCATCTTAGAATTATAGAGCATTTCATGTGTTCGCACCACAGCTTTCATTGACTTCACTTGCAGCTGTGTGTACTCTGCACCTGTGCAAATCAGACTCCAGAGTTTCACACTGTGTGCCCAGAAAAATGAGGAAAACATGCAATTCAACCACCTGTGAAAAGTTTGACAGTTTGATCCCTGAAAAAGTTTAAAAAAGGACATGGTGTTTTCCATGCTTTGCTGTTGATGCATCTCTTCTGGTGGACACTAGAAATGAGAGATGGGCATATATACTCTTAATGATTTGAGTATTATTCTGGGAGGACACGTGGCATCTGTGACTGGAGCAAGAAATAAGTTAATTCGTCTACGTTAACACTGGCTGTGAAGGTGACTTGTTTCCTCTGGTTGCACTCCCACAACACACTTATATTTCCACCATAGCTATCTTGGAAGAACCCTGCACTGGGATACAGCAGGCACGTTTACACCATGCTACAAAACCTGAGTTACGTGAATTTATAAGCATTTTCAGCAGAAAGCTTAATGTAAGAGAGCCAGATCAGTCTGACCCCACTAAACCTTGCTGCCAAAGGTTTTCTTCTACTTGCCATAACTGCCTCTGACTGAGGTTTTACAGGCATTACTGCCTTGGGATGTCTGAACTCATCATGAACTGGCAAAGTTGTGCCAGCAGAACTTTATAATGGAGACAAAGCCTTTGAAGGACTTCGTTTCACTTGTGTAGTAATTTAAATGAGACTTGTTTTCGCCAAGGCTGCAAGCTTTTCCTTTTGTGATATACAATTTCAAGGGATCAGTGGAGTGCTTGCTTTATGAAGAGAGGCAGCTCCTTTCTTTCTGATATTTCAGTTCAAACTATTTCATCCATTTCTGTGATTACTCCTTATAAGGCATCAGAACAAAACAGATTTTTGCTTGTCTTGTGAATGACTTTCAGTTCTTATCACTATTTTGTCACAAGAATACATTAATTTAGTGCAATTTTCCACTTTTTTTCATTTATTATTTTAGCCCAGAGAGTAACAAGGACACATGATTACCCATTGAAATTGCAAGACATTGATGATGATAACGCACATAATTTGCACAGAACCCCCAAAACTGTAGCTGCAAAATAGTAACCATCAACTTCTATTTCTAGTCCTTCTTTTTTTGCTCCAAAACCTCCAGTGCTGCAACAGTTCACCACAGGGGACTGTATTACGTACAGACAAAAAACTGTATAGCCTAGCAGGAAGATATTTTTCTATTTGCTGATAATGCAGGCTTTGTTTCTCGGTAGAAAATGCATTGCTCTTGATCTTATGTGCCAATTTAACATTCATTAGAAAGCCAAGAGAATTTACATATTTTGTCTCAGTGGGACAGTATAATATATCACTCTTTCTTTTATTTTGATTTTTATTTTTTTCCCAAACTATCTTAGTTAAACTTGGCCAATACCCACTTGAAGTAATCTATGATGGTCTCAGAAGCACTGAACTTCTTAGCAATAAAGCACTTTTTAGTTGCTTGTCAGCTTCAGACATTAGGACTTGCTGAATCCGGTAGCCCAACAGTGGCGAGGCTGCCATGACTCTGTGTCCCCATGTCCAGACATAGTGAGGCTGAGCACATACATGCACACGCCCGTGCACACTTACATGCAATACATGTACATACACACATGGCCAGACACGCAGGTCAACAAAGACAGAAAACACCACACTCATGCAAATACAAACAGCACCAGTGGCATCATCTTTCTCTCTGGCTGATCAGGATGAAAGCTTACTAGTGGAAATTATAGATATATACGTATAGACATACACAATGTGGATGCCTCCAGCAGCAGGTCTTAGACCGCAGTCTATCCAGTAGCAGTCCCTGGATCCCAGGTCTCCCTAATTGTTGGCACATGGACACAAGAGTCACTGAAGCCCACAGCCCACAACCCCACCCCCTCATCTATAAGCACTATAGATACCTCCTGTAAGTGTCCTTAGATGGTCTACTCAGTAGCTGGTTCCTGGACACCATGGTCTCCCAGTTGCTTCATGCACACAGACACACACAAGCAAATGGGTCTCCCAGTAGCTGGTTCAGTCTTAGGACCTCACCAGCAGCTGTCCGCCAGTCCTCATGGTCTCTCCAGTGGCTGGCTTGGACCCCCCTGCTCCCTCCAGCAGCCAGCTTTCAGCTACTCATCTCTCTACTGTTTGGCCCAGACTTATGGTCACCCCAAAACCAAGTTACCAAACCTCTTCCCCTATCCACCAGTTTGTCCAGCTGGATGTTTGCTGGCAGTCACATGCCAACATACGCACCCGCATAAGGTGTGCGCTGTGCTCTCTCTAGTTGCTTTACCACAGACACACAGGACCTCTGACCTGTGGTCTGACTCAGTGTGCTGGTACGCAGACAGCACCCCACCCCACCCCCCCATGTACACAGAATAGAGTACCTCATCCAGGAAAATAGTTAGAAATGGAGTTTGATGACAGACTGCAGTGATCAGGCACAGGGCATGGCCAGACAAGTGTACTGACCTGCTAGCACTCAGCTGGCCCCTTTTATCCTTATCCCTCCATTTCCATGCTTGTTCCTCCACAAAGCATTCTGAGCCCTTCATTTCTCTGCCTTTGGTTCCTCCCCTAAATATCTCATAATGAAGTCTTCCGTAATCCTGAGACACTCTTCCCCAGCATCCCGCAATGGCCCCAAAACCCTGTGGACAGTAACCTATCTCAGCCTGTGAGGTGATCCAGAAAGTCTCTCCCATTGACTGATGGTGATGGATCTCACCCCCAGAGCATGATAGCTCTCCTGTGACAGTCCTGGGAGAAACCAGGACAGGGGCTCACTTCTCTGATGAGGTTATTGGGATTCCCTCACTTGCCATCATGCCTGGCTGTGCCTTAGTGTTTGTGGAGATGAGCCTTTAATCACATAACCTAACACACACTGCTACCTCTTTCATAAGAAGTGGATGGCTTCTTGGCAGTGAACACTTTGGGAAGCTCAAAGTAATTTGGTTTTGGCTTAAATGCAATCTTGGCACTAATGGCATTAGGCGTTTGTGCCAGATTAACCTTTGATGGCTGGAGGGGTTACTGTGCCATTTCGGACTGGCAGGATATACAGCAACATTTGAACAGACTCAGTTTACAATGTAGTGTGTTAAAATAAACCAGTGGCAATTTTGTTTTACTGGATATGGTAGTGTCTAAGCTGAGCATATGGGAACTTCTTCATGTCCCATTTAGTTGCTCATGCGAAAAGGAGGCAAAGCCTGGGAGGGGAGAAGACTGGACATCTGAGGGCATTAACCATTTCATGCCTTCCAGTTTGTTTTGACATGAAGTAGGATTCAATATACTTAATTAGCATAGAATAGAATAGAATAGAATAGAATAGAATAGACTAGACTAGACTAGACTAGAATAGAATAGAATAGAATAGAATAGAATAGACTATTTCAGTTGGAAGGGACCTACAACGATCACCTAGTCCAACTGCCTGAGCACCTGAGGGCTGAGCCAAAGTTAAAGCATGTTATTAAGGGCATTGTCCCAATGCCTCTTAGACACTGACAGGCTTGGGGCATCGACAACCTCTCTGGCAAGCCTGTTCCAGTGTTTGACCAGCCTCTCAGTAAAGAAATGCTTCCTAATGTCCAGTCAAAACCTCCCCTGGCACAGCTTGAACCATTCCCATGCATCCTATCACTGGATACCAGGGAGAAGAGATCAGCACCTCCTTCTGCACTTCCCCTCCTTGGGAGCTGTGGAGAGCAAGGAGGTCGCCCCTCAGCCTCCTTTTCTCCAAACTAGGCAAGCCCAGACTCCTTAGCCACTCCTCATGAGACTTTCCTTCCAGCCCTTTCACCAGCTTTGTTGCTCTCCTCTGGACGCATTCAAGTACCTGAACATCCTTCTTAAATTGTGGGGCCCAGAACTGCACACAGTACTCAAGGTGAGGCTGCACCAATGCTCAATACGGGACAATCGCCTCTTTTGACCAGCTGGTTGTGCTGCGTTTGGTGCACCCCAGGATGCAGCCTGCTGTCAACCAGCACCTCTAGATCCCATCCTGCAGGGCTGCTCTCCAGCCACTCCTCTCCCAATTTATACTTGTGCCCAGCATTACTCCATCTAAGGTGCAGAACCCTGGCATTTATTCTTCCTAAATTTCATCCCATTAATCATTGCCCAATGCTCCAACCTATCTAGATCCCTCTACAAGGCATCTTGTCCCTCAAAAGAGTCAACAGCTCCTCCCAGTTTGGTATCATCAGCAAACTTGTTAATGGTGCATTCAACTCCTGCCTCCACAACATTGATAAACATACTGAACAGAATTGGCCGTAGAATTGAACCCTGAGGCACACTGCTGGTGACCGGTCACCAGCCCGATGCAGCCCCATTCCCTACAACCCTTTGAGCTCTGCCCTTCAGCCAGTTCTTCATGCAGTGCACAGTGAACCTGCTCAGGTTCAACCCACAGTTGGACAACTTGTCCAGAAGGATGCTGTGAGGGACAGTATCAAAAGCCTTACTAAAATCCAGAAAAAATACATCCATTGCCTTCCCTTAATCTACTAGGTGGGTGACCTTATCATAGAAGGATGTCAAATTAGTTAAACAGGACTTTCCTTTTGTGATCCCATGCTAGGTATACCTGATGACTGCATTATTCTTTAAATGCCTTTCAGTAGTACCTAGTATAATCTTCTCTATAATTTTTCCAGGAACTGAAGTTAGACTAACAGGTCTGTAGTTTCCTGGGTCTTCCTTCACACCCTTCTTGTAAATTGGAGTAACATTGGCTAGCTTCCAGTCAGCAGGGACCTCCCCAGACTCCCAAGACCTTTGATAGATGATCAAGAGAGGTCCTGCCATAACATCCGGTAGCTTCTTCAGTACTCTGGCATGAATCCCATCAGGCCCCATGGACTTGTGAACATTCAGCTGATACAGGTGGTCCCTTACAATTTCAGTGTCCACAAATGGAAAGTCACTGTTCCCACACTTGTGGTCCTCTAACTCAGGGGACTGGGCAGCCCAAGGTCTGTCAGTATTGGCAAAGACTGCAGCAAAAATAGCATTGAAAGCCTCTGCTTTTTCTTCATCCCTATTAGTCAGATGACCGTCTTCAACAAATATCGGTCCAATTATCTAATAGATTCCTCTGTAAGTGTGTGTGTGTGTGTGTGTGTGTGTGTGTGTGTGTAGTTTGTATTTCTTACAATTCTATCGTCTTCAGTTACTTGAACTTTGTAAAAAAATCTGTGCAAACAGTGTTGCTGGGTCATCAGGGGAAGAATCTGTGTCAAGTGGGAATAGCTTTCAGCGTAGCACTAGGATTTCAGAGGAGCCTCAGGAGAAGATGCTGGTGATGCATAGCATGCCACAGGCTCTAGGCCATCATGACTGTCCTCTTCCCTTGTTCTCAGCATGGTGTGCCTGACAATGTGTCAGGTTCAGCTTCTTTCCTCACTGTCCTGCCATGCTTAACGTCTGTCAGAAAGATGTCTTCCTGAGACGTACACCTCTGATTGATAGGTACTGAAAGTTTACAGGCAAATGCCAAACCTTCAGGGTCACTCCTCATCACCATGCACAGAGAGAGTTTGCAGCCTCTCTGAAATACTTCAACAACACTTAAATCATAAGATGAGAAAGAGAAAACAAAATTCTTCAACAAATTCCTAACTATATTTGGAAACAGGTATGGATAAACCAAACAATAACGTGATCATGACAGAAAGTCATCAACTTTGCTTCCTGGGATTTTCTGGTTAGTAGCAGTCGTGTTAAACTATCTTCTGCCATGTTTTCGCTAAATGGACCCCAGTCATTGACATACCCTGTCCTTGGCTTTCCCTCTCTGAAGTAAATACAGACTGAAATGACTGTATTGATTTTACATTTTCTTTCTTAGGTAGAATTACACCAGTAAGTGCATACTCTCCCCCAAAGCTTTCTACAATCTCCATTCCTGATGACTGATTTAATTAAGCCAACTGCTCCTTTCTTAACTCCTGTCTCCTGCAGGAATATAGTTTTCTTTCACAGAAATTCCCTTCTTTCATTCCATTTAAAGATGCCTTTGAAATGCCCCATGCTACCAGGGAGGTTTCACTAGTCTGAATGTGGTTTTGACTGTAAATCTGCCTAGTTACAGATGCAGTACAGCATATCCTGGCAGATAAATAGATCTTTCCAGATTGCATCTTCTCATCACAGATTTAAGCACCTAACTTTTTTCAGAAAGCTGCATGTTCATCATGCAAACTCATAAATGAGGACAATGAATATGCCTCTTTACCAGATCTTGACAGAGACTAAACGTGATGTTATAGAAAAAAAAAAATGAGTTGGGATGCTTGTGTGTTTGGCTTAGCTGATCCTTAGAGATGGCCTGCTGAGATTTGGAAAAATGCTGGCAATAATCTGAGGTAGTCCTGCAATGTAGAAAAGTTCTGCTACTGGAACCCATCTGCACATATGTTGAGCTGTTCATTGCTGGATTCTTGATGACTTTAGGGCTGTGCTGCAGTCACAATAGACTTGTAGAAGAAATCAGGCACACGGATGAAGCCTGGTTAGATAACTTACCCCTTTTAATCCTTGAAAAGATCTGCAATACAAGCAGGTTTCTGTGTCATGATCAAACTAGTAAAAAATTTTTAAATTAGAAGTGTTTATGCAAGGTCATGTATTGTCAATTACGGAGAAAGATGTCCCAGAGGGAATATAGTAGTGTTTACCAGGAAGAGGATTTTGCTACATTATTCCATAACTGTTTTTGTGGAGGATCCCTACTGCAGTGGTCAGTACTGGAGTCAGTGTGGGTCAGTAATATGATCCCCATTGCAACATGTGTTAATTGCAAAATTCCCCCAGTATCCCACAGCTCAAACGAGGAAAGAGGTTGGGGGAATAAGTGTTTCTGTACGGCTTCTGCCCAGCCACTTCTCCCCTGTTTTGTTGACACTACCAGAACAGCAGTATGTTTGTGGGACTATTTCTGTTTTGTTTGCAGTGCAGATCCCTGTCTAATCAGTAGTGAAATGAGAACATCAGTCCCTTTCATGCAGAATGATGCACTACCCTTAGTGAGAGCCTAGGAGGGTCAGGGATGAAATTTTTGATCTTTTTCCTCTGGTCTAGCATTATGTATTATTATTATAGTAATCTTTCAATTGCCCTGACAAAGGAAGAAGGTACTTTCCACACAAATCTTATATAGCCCTTCGCTGTGGAGAGAAGTGTTCTCCTTTCCTACTAATATCAGAAAATGTGATCCATCCATCAAATTGTCAGACACTACCTACGAGGCAGACTGACAGATTTTGTTCAAATGAATTTTAGGAAAGCTGAATAAATCCCTTTAAAAAAAGATAGTGACACCTGCCCACAGTACCATTTGGTCCAATTCCTGATCTGATATAGACAGCTATTTGAAGCTTTTCCTAAGTTGTCTGGAGCATAATGGAGAATTGAATTTGGCCCTATCTATAGAAAATCACTTGATATTCTAATAACTTTGACAATTTGGGACTAATGCATATTTATCCTCCTACTGTGGGAGATGCAGACTCCATTCGAACTAGGTGACTCTGGTGGCAGTACACCTGATATTACAGCTTTTACTCTAAAGTCATGCTTAAATTATTAATAATTGCATTATTGCCTTAATAAACACTGAAGGTACAATAAAACAGTGATTAAAGGTGCTTTATGAGAAGAAAATTATAGTGTCTTTTAAGCTCTGTTGTTTACTGTTAGGCAATAATATTACTGTGCTATGACACATTTACAGCACTTTCAACCTTCAGCATTAAGCTACCGTATAGCATTTCCCAGTTTATTTTGAGATAGTTCTCCATCGTTAAGCAGAAAGTGGAAACAATGTGCACGATGTAGTGCTCTGTAGATAGAAAAGCTCTGTGTCTCAGCTTCGCAAATATCATGATAAACAGGAATGTTTCTTTGAGCTGATGCAATAGTCAAAACAACATAGGAGGAAGATGAATGACTCTTCCATAGATAAAGACAGACATCTGTCATCAGAGGATCTTCAGATGAAGAGTCGAGGTGGTGGACAGCAGTCGGGTGATGGCTGAAGTAGAAATAGTAGCACTATTAAAAGAAGGGCACAAGCATTTAATACGCTACTTATCTAGCGTTTCTTACTGTAAGAAGACACTACAAGACTTATTCTTTCAGGTGTCGTTGCCAAATGTGTTTTCATCACAGGATATTCCTGGCCAAACTCAAGTGGAGAGTGTGCTATGTCTATACAAAAAAAGGATATGTCCACACAAAAAAAGGAAGCCTGTGAATTACTCTTCATTACTCTTTTATCATAATATATCAGCACTGACTCTTATCTGATTCCTGACAATTCTGCTAAGGAGTGCTGAAAAAGATTTAAAAGTCAGGTTTGCTGTTTGTTGAAAGTTCATCATTTTGATGAAAAAGGGGTTATTACAGTTCCACTAGTGGTTTCTATGTATAGGTTATTCACATCTGACCTGACAGTGCAGACCACAATGTACAGCACGGAGGCTTGTGCCAGCTCTCAGCAAGCTAAAACAAGCCTGGCAAAGGGAACAGTCCAACCGTGTAACCTTAGAGCTCTAAACACCAATTAATCCTGTTATTTAGCTCATATTTATCCCTTCTACATTGTAGTTTATATTGCAGTTACAAACTTAATTAGATAATCTATCTGGATATGTCATGTTTCTCTTTAAAATGACGGCTTCTCTTAGCTAAGGTTATAAAAAAGTCATATATGTGGGAACTGTAACGACAAACATGCGGAATTTCTTTTAACTTTGAGTGATGGTGAGAATTTATCATTTAAGAGACAGGTATAATTTTCTAGCAGCAGTTTGTTTTCTGTGTTGCACATCAACACTTGCGGCTGAGTCCTGCATTTCTCTTCTCCATATGCCAAGAATAAGGTCCTTTTGCATCAACATGTCACGCTTGCTCAGTATATTTATGATTAGTTCATAATTGATGAGCTTGACATATGTTGCTACATTTTGTCTTTTCTCTTTCTAATATTTCTCAAGTGCATAAACTAGACAGGTTTGATGGGAGCTAAGAAGTTACTGTAGGTTAGAGTGGAAGCAATGCCTCCCAACCAAGATAAGAAAAAGAACAAACTTAGAGGAATTGCACTCATGTCTTACATGCACAGAAAGTGCAAGGGAGGTCAGGTAGGAAATTTACATAGCTGATTCACCTGCAGAACTTCTCCCTGACTTGCTCCAAATCTGTTCTGTCCACCAAGGAAGGACCCACTGCTGCCTTCTGGTCCAGAGAATGCTCTGGTCTCCTGGAGATTACACCTTCACTGAATTTGCTTGAGATTTTTGATTTATCCTCCCACTGGACTCAAAACCTATATAAAAAGAGACACATGTACTTCAACACAGACATAAGGAGATAATGTCACTCAGTATTCTTCTGCAATAAAACCTGGAAGTGAACTAATGATTTCATTCCTGTGTCCTGAGTTACCTGTTAAAAGTTACACACACATCTCAGTTACATGCTGTTCACAAGAAGAAAGGTATATTGTAAACCAGGAACAATACCACATATTTTCATTTCTTGGCACCTAGTATATAAACTATGTAATTAATCGGATTCCTGTTACATAGAGAAGTCCTTGAACATAAGCATTTAGAAAATGAAAAAATATTCATGAATAAATGAATTATCTGAACAGATGAGACTTCATATTGATAGCAAACTAGCAAAGCGGTGCTGAATGACTTTTCCCTTCCCTTCCCTTCCCTTCCCTTCCCTTCCCTTCCCTTCCCTTCCCTTCCCTTCCCTTCCCTTCCCTTCCCTTCCCTTCCCTTCCCTTCCCTTCCCTTCCCTTCCCTTCCCTTCCCTTCCCTTCCCTTCCCTTCCCTTCCCTTCCCACCCTAAACCATCCTAAGCTACGTTTCTTTTCATAGCCCAGACACCCTGGGTGAGGATAATAAAAGGTCAATTGCTGCATGGAGTACAAAATTTTTGCTTGTTGCACATAACTTGCAGGTGTACAGAAATACATAGAAGAAGAAATCAGTCAAATGCATTTTTTTATGCTGAACATAGCCAAGTTTTTCTAAGTGGGAGTCAGTTACTGGGCTGCTCAGACACTTCCAGTTTCAGAAGAGTCAAAAATCACTAGGATTTCTCTGGTTTCTCACATGCCTCCATTGCCCAGCCTTAGCTAAGCTGATCAGAACCTTTCTACCAAAATGAAAATACACCAACATATTCATTAGAGCCGGAATGTTTCTATAACTCACAGCTAGGACACTAGTCTGACTCGTGGGGACAAAAGTAAAGGCTTGTTCTGCCTTCTCCAGAGAAACGACAGATCAAAAATTTCAGAATTAAGCACAGCAGATGGCTTCCATGACTAAGGCCAGCTACCTAAGCATCATGAGTTATAAATACACTTATTAAACAGAACTACTTGAGTTTTGGAGCCAAAGCGAGATACTTTGATATATTTCCATTCCCATGTAAATGTTTGAAAGATTTTATTTTTGTTCCAGAGCAGAACAAAAATATATTTCAAAAGTTCTCCTGATACAAAATTTTCATCCTCACAGTCTAGAGCCAGATACTCCCTGAGAATATGTGCTTTTAAGCTTTCTACATCAGTTGAATTAACTTTGACACATAACAATCTGTGGCTTTCAGAAATAACACCTAAGGAATAAATCTTTTACACTGGTCCAAATGTTTAAGAATTTGGAAGGGAGTAATTGCCTAAGTAATTTCACTAAGCAACCTAACAGACTGAACTGCAGAAATTTCCTCTGCAACTCACAAAGCAGTCAAGGTACACAGAATGTGAAGAAACACCTCTCCTGTTTTCACTGCTGCATAAAATGAAGAGGCAATTGAAAGGGGTAATTTTAGTAAATCTTGGAAGATTAAATGGAGGCAATCATAGAATAAGTAGTGCTCCTTTGTATATAAAACACTAACAACAATCTGCTGTCAAAGATGTAATGTTTTCTTATGAACATACTTCTTTGCCTCTAAGAGCTGAATAGTTTACCAAGAAGTCTGCAGATCAGCATCTCTGTAGCCCTCGGACAGCTGTAGTGTTGAAATATGTCTATAAAAGGGAACAGATGTAAATAATGAAATGGGACTTACCCATGACCTTATGCAGATATTGAAAAGTGTAAGGAAATACTACTTTAAGCCATAAATGTACAGTAGAGATAATGCCAAGAGAATTAAACAACCATCTGGTGCAATTATTCATGTTCTCTAAAAATAGTTTGCATGTGAATGTGGCACCATATTTCCCTATATAATTCAGAGGTTTGAATCTAAAGGAAAATTGCAGAAAATCACAGGAAAGAAAGGCTACTCTTTTTTTAATGCAGATTAATGCATTCTCTTCTAAATAAGAAGGCAAGGGGAAGTGCAGGGACTGGAGGGGAACTGAGGGTGAGAGAGAAGTGTAGTATTGGTACTTTTAAAGCAAACATACATGTGACAACTAAAACTCATCTAAATTAACAATAATCCTTCCTTCATGTGCTAGTGTTTTCATAATACTTTGTAAAATGTTTTCAGATCCTACAGTTATCAGGTGACAAATCATGTGAAGATCTCAGTTGCTGCTACATTCTAAATCAATGACGTAAAGAAAAAAATTGAGTGTGGAGTAATACAAATATTGATAGAAGAGCTTTTTATCATAGAAATAAATCACTCATCTTTGAGGAGGGGTAATTTGTGCATACAAGGCCATTTGCTGTCCCTGCTGCAAGAACCGTTTCTAGGAGCATCAGGCAGTTACAGAGAGCAGAAAGAGTGCCTGGCTTCAGCAGCCACTCAAACACTGTCCAAAAGTTTTTGAGCAAGCCACAGACTGAGCTGTGTTTGAATACTGTATTCCAATAATTGCAATAAGAAATTAAATTAGTAGAAACTTGTCCAAGGATAAGCTGCAGAAATTGTTCTCCCCACTCTTAATTACACATTTGTGTTCTATTACATTAGGAAATAAAATACCCATTTATAACACAGTCACAGAAAATACTGCTAGGCAACTTGAGAAAAATATAGCAGAGGTATTTTGGAATGATAATATGTGACTAATGCACATACGTAATGAATTTATAAAGAATGTGAAATTATTCCTCTTTACTCACGTACGATGACCAGTATTACCGCAAATAAGAACACCAAAATGTGTGACGAGAACTAATGGATATTGATTGCGCAATAAATACCTGCGGTAGGTGTTGTTTGATGCATCATTTCCCTGGACTGTGTACATGGAGGAGATTATACATACCATTGTGTATTCTGAGGGCCAAGTTTCCTATACAAATACGAGTAACAATGATGTGAGCTAGCTATAACTCCCCCATATCAGATGGAGGCACCACCTCTATGTGTCAAAAACCCACAAAATATTATCTCAGTAAAAAATGTTCAGAATGAAAACTACCACAGGAGCCAAGAGTGGATAGGAAAACAACAGGCCAAGATTCTCTCACTGCATGTTAGTGTATGAAAGCACTATTTGCTTCAGTTAGGCTCCAGGAGACGCAAGTGCGCTGGATGTCAATTCCCAATTTGATCTTTTACATTTCATTTACCATCTAAAGTTTTAGAAGTCTGGTCTTAATATTCTCAGAATCCTAGTCAATAGAGAACCAGCATATTCCTTCTAAATCAATTAAGTAGCAATTAAGAGCGGGTAGCCAGCCTGATGACAGGGTTAGGGGAAGGAAGACCTTAGCTTGTCAAAGTCATATCCTTCTGCAAACTGCTCCTAGGAATTTGTTTGGCTGTCAGTACAGTCTTTACACAGTACTAGAAAGAGGAGGAGACTCCAGATTGACACAAAAATGGATAATAATAGCATTTTTTGTGATTTATTCTCAGATAGTCAGGGTGCTATAAATGTACCTCCATGCCTACTTATTTCAAGACAGTATTTTTGTACCAAGAGGCACTTGGTTTTGTCTGCTTTTTTTACTAAAGAATAAATTCAAACTAACTAAAGAAATTCCATCAAGTCTTTGTTTTCTGTCATCTGCTTACCTAAGACCAGTGCCCCGGAGATAGTATTTCTGTGGGATAATATGAAGTCTATGCACACATGTAAAATGACTAAAAAGAAGTAACTTCTCTCTTGGTTTCACTTTTTACAATGTTTTATATTATGTTCTTATAAGTATATTCATTAGCTGCTGAGATTTGCATTTTTAACATATGAAGTATGTACTAGAAATCTTTAGCTAAAAAGTGTAAGACTATTGTAGAAGGCTTACATCCACTTCACCAACATTTGAAACAGCTTCTTTAGCCAAAAGCATTCCTTCCCCTGGTACCAAGCATTTGTTTTTAAGACATGATTGTTATCTCAGGAAAAAAAGTTTGAAAGCAGTGTATGTTTTAGAAAGATATGATGCTGTATCAAAAGTAATGTCAGGGCATTATGTCTGAAGAGCAAAGAGCAATGCAGGGGTGTGTGAGAAGAACAATAAAATGAAGCAGTAAACAACATCCTTTCCACATCCCTCTTTTCAAGCAAAGAAAAAAACATTCTTAGGTTAAACCTGTGAAAAGTTATATGTATATTAAATATCTACATATACTAATAGATCTCTAGACACTTAGAGGAAACCAGTAATGGTGGGAAAATGTTTTACACAACCTCATGCTTGCTTTCAGGTAACTCCTGTTTCAATTCAGTGCAGTAATCATGCCTTTTTCCTGAAATGCTAAAGATGACAAACCCCTTTTCAGAACTGTGATTGCCAATACTATGTATGTTAATAAATCTGGAAATAACAACTTCCAGATACCTGTGTTGCATCACTAGTAAAACACTTCATGTATCTAAAAAATCAAATGACCTTGGTGGATTCCTTAGTAGGAACAATAGCCATTTGAGCATATGCTATTTTTGTTAATTGGGGAAGTTGTTATCTGACAATACTTACACCATTTCTGTGCCAAATTCAGAAAGACAAGAGCTGTGTCTCCAAGAGCTATTAATAGGATGCAGTGCCTTTTGGGATGACTGCTTAAATTTAAGGACACTTTTAAAAATAAGTTATGTTTAGACAACGCTATTTTGAAAACAGAGAGGCTTCATAAAAAGTGAGATTTTAGTCAGAACTGAAGCTCTAATTGCTTGCTGAAACCGAAGAAATATGGCATAAGGTAGGTCAAGCAGAAGACAGTTTAAAACTCAGAAGACATTGGGAACTTTTTACCGCAAAGGCAGTATAATCACCCAGTTGACAAAAATTACAACCCCGCATGTGTAATATCAGGCCCCCTTCACGATGTGAAACTGTTAACAAGAGAGAGCTGAGCTAATGAAAGAATAATAGCAGCTAATTTTGCATCCAGCCAAGCCTGAAGGAGGCATATTTTCCTCTTTCCTTGAAACTATTGAAACGGTGGGGTGCTATAAAAGCTAGCTGCAGCAAACAAGCAATAACAGATGCCACTCCCTTCCCTGGCTTTACAGAACTCATCAGAGCTTCCCACTATAAAAAAGCCAGCTACAAGCACAGCATGCCAAAGTCTAAAATTCATCTTGGAAGAAACTGCCTATGTCACGGAGTATCTGCAGTATGGTGACCTCATGGAGATTGTATCAATATGGACGAGATGAGACAAAGTTATTAACTAAGTTGAAATTTTACTTTTTCTTGAAGCAATTTCAATTTATATTGAAATAACACCAAAATTAAAAATAAAGTTCTCCTGTAAAATGTCCGAATGTCCTAACCTATATATCTAGAATAAGCATTTGAAGTAACAGTTGTAAACAGGAGAAAAGTGACTTAACTGAAATTAATAATTTTCTATATGCATTGATTTGCCTACGTAAAGTATTATCTTTTTTCCTGAATAAGGGATAGGTCTTATAAAGAACCTAGGAAACCATTCTCAATAGCTGGCAAATAAACCGGAAAGCACCGTCTCATCGGTATCTAGGCTCAATGTACTTTATTCCTAATACATTAGGAGTACAACACCCTCAAAATGGTATCTAAAAGAGACAGCATGCTAATAAATGCTTCGTACTGCCCAGCAGAAAATGGTAAGGACACTGAGATCTTCATTCCCCATCTTTTTTTCCCTAGTGTTTCTGCCCATAGCCATTTTTTGAAAGATTTTATTTTGGTGGTCATGTCACTACAGCCCTTTGATACAATTGTAGGGGGAGCAGGAGGTTTGAATTTTTTTAAGGAGAGTTAAAATTAGGACCTGGCCCTGCCATAGACAGGGATTAAGATTTCAGACATCAATTCCTTCCTTTCATCACAGGCCACAGTTTCATGATTTGGATAGATTTTTTTTTAACAAAGTTCACCTCCTTTATTTGGAGATCATTAAAATTACAACCTGTTTCAATGCTCCATGGTGTTTAGCTGTAGTTCACCATGGGAATGCAGCTGTGAAGTGACATGTTTTCATTCTGCTCAGACGGCTTCTTTGATGGTCGCATAAAGCCTTTTGCAGGCTGGTCTCTTCTTAAAAAGGAATGTACCATACCAGCAGAACCCCAAGCCACCTGCCTCATGGATAACGTAGTGCCAGCCCAGAAGGTGCACTCAGAGGATTTCACTGAGTCCTAGTTCTGAGGCTGTGATGAGCTGCATTCTCACTGACAGCAATTCAGTAGCATGCTTTATTATACATCAGCCACTGAACTAAATGACAATCACTGAAGAATAGCAAAACTCAGGCATGCCTTAATTATAATTTTCTATAGAAAGGTCATGTTATTCTTCAGTTTGCCATGGGCATGTCTCCTCAAATACACAAAATACAAGAGATGTAGTGCTATTGTTTCTTCTATGAGATCATAGTAAATGAGAATTTTGCTGTATTCAAAGAATATTATGTTGAATTACACCTCCTCCCTTAATTTCAAAAGCTCATTAAGTGTTTACTCACATAACGCTGTCTGTGCTAAATTACAAATGCAGTCTTTCAAACCAACAATACTGCCAATTATATTACCTAAACAGCTGAAAATATATTATGGAGAAAATCCACAGATGTCCCTAAGAGCCTGAAGGAGAACTGCCATCATGTTTTAAGTACTGTAATCTTTGTGCACAGATAGAATTAGACAACTCAATTATATGCCACCAGCCTAGTAACTGAGACATTGGTAGTAACTAGTTGATAGTAGTTAGTAGTGACTAAGACATTAATTGAAAATACACTCGGGCCCGGATTCATCCTGCCTAACTTTTGTCACTTAAGTGAGACATTTAAGTTAGAAAATTAGATGTAAGATGTAATCTCTACAGTTAGTGGAAAGAGCTCAGCAATTCAGAGCTTTAGGTGGCTATTTCACCATTAAAAGGTGCCAACCTTCTTCCATCAGCTCCTGAGGAGAAGAAACTCACTCAGGTGACTAAGCTGCAGGTGTGGGTGCTATGTGGAATCCAAGCACCTCTGCCAACATGAGTGATAAGTAAAAGCCCTACATAAATCAGGCGGGCACTTAACTAAATTTAAAGTTCAGATGTTGACCACATAGAGAGACATTGCTGCATCAACTGAAATGGATTCATCATATGCTTAAACAATTTGGGTATAAAAATCTGAGAGTTCAAGCATTTAGGGGGTTTGAAGACCCTATGCAGCAAATGTGCCCCTGCCACATAAAACATTTGCTCCAACCACACAAAGCTCAGCAACAACATAGTGGAAGAGAATGCACTTGAGGTGGTTTGTACCTTGTGTATAGTGTCCTTGTTATTTACTGCAATTATTATTTTCTTATCACTTGGCAGAGCTAGCAATGGCTTGGTAACCCACATCGCAATCTGTAGACAGATTCTAGGGCTAGTTTGCAAGAGAAGACTGTTGTTACTAGGCTCTCCTTGTTACTGCTTTGCAATTGTGAGATTTGGACAGTCTATTCCTCGTTTATCAGATACTTCTGTCACTGCCTCAGTGGTCTCTGGGGAGGACCTGACACTGGAAAGCAATGTCCTCTGCTGCTGCATATTTCTGGTCTTGAAATCATAGTGGTCACATAGCTCACATACACAATGAGGAAGTCCTCACGGATTATGCAGATATCTGAATAGAAACTTATCCAAGAACAGAAACTAACACAATTTTAAGACATCTTTATGCTAGTTTTAACTCTTAACAGCTTTGACCTAACAGTTGGAGCATATTGCCCAACATGCATTTTGATGTGACAGTTAGTTCTTGGGTTCTGAAAAGCTTTGGGGATACATGTAATGCTAAAATCCTGCAGAAGCCAGAGTACAGCTTAGTATGTACTGATGAGAAAAAGTATTTAACTCATGGGCGCACCAGCTTTATTTCATAGCTTTTGTCTGTCTCACGCTGTAGGCAGGCCATATTCATTTCAGCACCCAATACACCATGTAGACTTAACGGCTGTAGAAAGAGCACAGGATTCAGAAGCTATGGAAACAGTAAACAAAGGGAACACAAAAAGGTTCTTCAATGATCTGGTGTGATCCCTCCTGTGGGCTCTGCTCCCTGCCCCAAGGTTTGTTTATGCATTTTTGCATTGAAGAATCCGTGACTAAAATACAGAAGCGGTAGGTGAACTGATGTCTTCCTGGTCAAGGCTGCTTGTTATGGGGCTGTGAGTTATGTTCCCTGTTGTTTAGTCTCTTCTTCCTCTCTGGCCCTCTCAGCCTTGTTTTTCTTTGTGCACAGTGGCACAGCTTCAACAGAAAAGCAGTGAGTAAAATCCTATCACCCTTGCCTTAAGTGAAAGGAAGTGAAGGCACAACTTCTGAGATACGTGAGATGTAGGTTTGACCCTTCTCCAGATAGAAAGGGCAGAGAAACCAGTTTTGTGCTTCCTCTGGAAGTCCACTGTTAAAGAAGAGGTGGACAGCAACACTGATACCTTCCTTTTCAGCTGAATTTTAAAAGAGAACTACAGGACAGTATCCAAACCCAAAGTGGCAGCTAAAGCACTGAAGCCTTTCAGGTTGCGAATGCGAGTGTTTCATAAACACCAGCTTTAGAAGTTTTCTGAGCTGCTGAAAGCTGGAAGAGAAGTAAGAAATTCTCTCCGTCTTCAGCCTTTCTCCTAGCTGGTTGGCTGGCTGAGGCATCCTCAGTTTCACAGTTCGGATAAAATTTCACAAAGCCAGCTCATGGTTGTAAATCCCAGCCAGCAGTCTAACTTTTTCCACCGTGATGCCCAGAACAGACAGTTTCTGGAATATGTCAAATCCAGCTGTAGCTGCCTAAGATCTCACTGCCCTGAGATGTCTGCTCTCCTTTTTCTTTGTAATTCAGTTATCCCTGTGTCAGCGTGGCAGAATCAAAGCTCCAGTCCACTGTGTTAGTGTGGTTTTAGGGGTTTTCTACAGCTTCTCAGCAGTGGCTTAAGCTAATACCCTGAACTAGAAACTGGAGCAGTGAGTGCAAATCTAAGCTCTGTCCTACTGCCTCTATCCTTGGGGGCAATAACGGTAGCAGAGAGGGAGGGAGGACAGCCAGCTGCAGAAAGAAGTATTTTAACTTACCACAGCTATACTTACCTTGACTATTGATGCCTTCAAGCCCTGACTTGTGCAGAGACTCTGCTGCCATGTCATCCCAAAAATTCAGCTTCCTACAGTGAATCTATGGCTTGAAGGATTCTCCTCTAGCTGATTTTAAGTAAAAGAAACAGAGCTCTGCCACCACCACAAAGTTGTGATTGACCAAAATATCCAGGAGATTGCCAAATGTCAGGTGCTAGATGGCTGCAAATTTGTTATCATAGACTAATACTATGTTTCTCCAACGGTATAGTCAGCACATTTAGACAATGTCATCAGAAGTGGCCGTTCTCCTCTGTGTTACTGTCATTACTTTTGACCTGAGCTGCTGCTGCCAGTTAGGGAAGGAAAATTCCACGATACGAGATAAAGCAGTGCTCTGTTACAGAATAAGGAAAACAACAGCTTTGATTGTTGTTATTGCAGACAAATTGTGTAGCTGGAATACCCTGCTGCTTTCCACAGAATCAGAATAAAAGAAAGATCATCTGGCAAAAAGTACTAGACTGGCAAATCTTGAGTAGATGGTGTTGATTTAATGCTGTTAAAAGTCACTCTAGAGAATAGAAACTTCAGATAAGACAGAAAAGCGACAAGTGCTTGTAATGAGTTGCTGCTTCATTTCTGAGTGGTTTAGAGCTTAAAAGTCACAAATTATTAAACTTCCAGGTGCCTTTCAAAGACAACTTCTTTCCCCAGAATTTAACATAAATTGTAGAAGAAAAGGATTTCTCAGTAACAAGTATGTGAAGCCAATAAAAGAAGTATGCTGAACTTGTATACACAGGGATTATTAAAATAACAACAGACTACACTTAAAATAAAAAGCATATCCTTCTTATTTACAATATGAAGCCTCTTCACTGGCCTTGTGTCTCATTCTTCCCAATGCAATTCTGCTTTAGCAGGGTTATTCAGGAAATAACAGCACCAAAAAAAGAAAGTGATGTATTGGTCTGAGTCATATAAAATGTAATTTTGGCTTCAACATCTGAAGCTTTTAGACACTTAAAAACCCTCTGCAGCTTTATGGTGGCATTAGACCTGGCACAGGAACCTGAATGGGGACTTTCTGAGACATTGTTTCTCTAAAGAGGCTGAAGACTTTGTGAGTGATTAAGGGAATATTGATCAAGGCTCGAATCCTCAGCGGTATTTAGGTGCCAAGTCCCCATTAAGTAAGATTTAAGCAAAGGGCCTCAATACCTTTAAAGACCTGAGATCATATTTTTATAAAGTGAGCCCCAACTTACGCTACCTGCTTCTGCTGAAATTTTTAACCATAGTTCAACGTTTCTCTCTGTGTGCAAACACATTTCGCAATCACTTTGGTCTGCTTAGCATGACATCGGCTTTGCCGTTTTATTTATTTACATGTCTGCTTGCAGGGTTTTTCTAAGTCATGCAGAATGCCAGTGGTCACAGATATCTTGGTCAGAAACAGAAAACCAGAAAAGCCTTGGCCCGCCTTTCCCAGTTCGGCAGCTCTGCGTGCCCCAGAGCCAGGGACAGAGTCTCCTTTGCATTTTCTCCGTCCTGGGCTGGGCTGGCCCGTGCAGTGCTGGTTTGTGTGGCTGCGGGACCGAAGGCAGAGCTGAGGGTGGGTGCTCGCCCAGCTCTCCCAGCTTCTTCCCGGGAAAGGCTGCCAGTGGGCAAACTTTGGAGTGCAGTGAATTTGTGAGTGTATTGCACCACTGAACCAAGGATCAAGCTACTATTTTTAATTCAAGAA
Source organism: Gavia stellata (assembly GCF_030936135.1). NCBI lineage: Eukaryota > Metazoa > Chordata > Aves > Gaviiformes > Gaviidae > Gavia > Gavia stellata. Next base: position 15,760,559 of record NC_082598.1, on the reverse strand, counting down.
TGTACTACTTCTGTCTGTACTAATAGTGATCATTTTATTTAATTGTAATATTTTAATCCTTTGATATTAGCTCAGATTCAAGAAACCACGTGGGAATGATGCAGGCAGAATACAGAAAAAGGGAGAAGGGAAAAACACAGTGTTGTGTAAAACTTACAGGAGAAGCAGAATAATGCTCTGAAGCTGATTCAGCGGACGTTTTGACTTCAGAACAAGTTGTGGCAGGCAGCTTGTGCACCTAGTAATCCTAAAACAATATGTCCTGTTCCATTAAGAAGTGCCTCATGCCATCAGAGGCAGGGAACTTGCAATACTGAACACTGGAGGAACTGAACTTTCACTGGGGAAACTGAACTTTGAAAAGTAGGAAATTCAGTCCTCAGCTATAGCAAGCCACAGAGCCAGTTTCTGCAGGTGTGGGCTACAAATCCCTGCTTATTCAGGAAACATCTCATCCTGCTTGGTAAATTAACTCAGAAACTCCTGAAATATTATTTCCTTTTCTGAGTCTTTGGAACAGCCAACCAAAATAATCACCAGTTCTTTTTTGCCTTATCTCAGCACATTGACAATAGCTTTTCAACAATAAAATGTTAGCGGAAACTGCAACCAAAAATAATACACTCAAAACCATGTTCAGTTAGCTTTAAAATTAAAAAAAAAGTCAGAAAACTTTGAAGTAGATGACATTTTTCTGTCTCATTTAGTTACAGATGTGACTTCATCTGCTAATAAAAGAAAAATTTTATCTCCTCAAAATGCAACACAGAAAGTTTTTGAGGTGCACAGTTTTTTCAGTCACCTGAATATTTTAGCAATATTATATCTGCTATCTTTACCATTCTTTGTTTTAATTCTCATGTACTTAATTATTTTTTTGCAAAAAGCAGTATGGAAGTTTGAATTCTTGTCAATAAGAACTGGTTGAAGAAAGTGTCAGGAAAAATGTTAACAAGGTAGAAGACAGCAGCGCATAAAATTCCATTATAAGTTTATGAAAATTGAAAATGTTGACAATTGCAAAGTGTTTTGGAGTTTTGTAAAGGATTATTTTTCAATGAATAACAATTGTGTGCAAAATGTTTGGCCATCTTCATAGTGTTCCTAATGATACAGCTGTATGCTGATCTGAGATTCTCAAAGAAACATTTTGTATGCCACAAGGCATTTACAGGCAATTTATCCCAAAATGAAACAAACCACCTGCTGGCAAAAGTAACAGTGAGATGGGATGAGTCCAGTAGGTCTGTAAGTTTCTTAAGGAATACAAAAATAGCATTATCTCTGCATAGAACATCCTTAAAGTGAATTTGTAGGGCGGGACAGTACCATTCTTCATGTCTGTAAAAGAACCAGGAAATTTCTTAGCTAAGTATAATCCTGAAGAATGCTTGTTTGTCTTTTTTTCTCCCCAGCTATATCTATTTGTCAAACCTCAGTCAAAGCTTCCTAAACTCTCTCATGCATTGGACCATCACAGCTATAAAAAAGAAAAGCATTACTCATGAAAATCCTGTACTATAACACAGAAAAATAAGAGAGGACATACTATTTGAACATAAATGAGAATAGAGAAGTGCTAGTTCTAAGCAAACTAGCATAGGACCAGTTTTGTAAGGGAGTTTTAAAGGAGTAAAAAATTTACAAAGCTTAAAAAAAAAGGACTGTCACTGTCAAGACAGAACTTCTCCAGGTATCAAAGGCAGCACCAGCGGAAGTACAAAGCTGAGAAAGGAGAAACCTGGTAGATTTGAATGTCCTTGTGGAGCTGGTAGGGATTTTGCTGGAGAAGAGCATGAAGTAAAATGTCACCAAGCCCATAGGAGCAAACGGGAAGCTGAGTCTGCAGAAAGCCAGATGAGGATCAACTTAAGAAAGCAATTTATTCAGGGGACCAAGTGAGTATGAATATACATTTATGCACTAAGTGTAATAAGTGGTAGACATTTGCATTAAACTGAATGAAATATATTCCAATGCCACGTACTTTACTAAATAGAGTTGTACTTAAATCAAATGTTATGGACCGGCTAAGGCTGTGCTTGTCACTGCGCTTGTGGATGCACTTCTGCTCTTAACAGCAACTGCACCAGATGAAGAGTCATTGTTCCAAACTCGCTTCCAGTGTTACCTAACTTGGGTCTGTCAAAAGCACTTTGACGATGGACCTACTCTAGCAGTTCAACAGCACATGCAGGAAGACATTATGCAGCGCAGGCATGCATCTCCGAGTGGGAGAAAAACAGAAGAGCACTATGGTGCAAGCACTTGGAGGGAAAGACCTAACTCATTGAGCCAGGAGAAACACCAAGATCAAGAAATACAGAAACAGAGGGGTGTACTTTGCTGCAATGAATATATAACAACCTGGCTAGCTACTGAAATGATTGTGTTTTTATGGACATGGGGATGGTGGGGGGAAAAACAAACAAAGATCTAGGAGAGACTGGGAAGCAGAAGATGTTGGTTAGGCTGTAAGAGTGTGTGTATGCACTTCCGTAACTGTTTTACCTTGGTGTGGTTTAACACCACCGGGTTACTTGTAGCCTCTGCAATGCACTGCATGAATTCCATGCTGCTCTCTGGACACGCACCATAGCCATTGGCTTCTGGTGTTCTGTGGATGTGTCATTTCATTTAATTTTCATTTTCTTCTCTTGCCTCCATGTTTGAAAAAAAAAATTTTGTTCCTTTTCACCAACTTCTCTAATTATTTATGGAAATTCTGAGATGTCAAGTCATAATATTTGTGCCATCAAAAGCAGCTCCACATGAAATAACCCAAAATCACAGAACAGGTTCATAATGAAAAGGTAGCTGAACAAATTTAACTGTGAGAGAAGTCATGCCTAGGCCCAGAATATGGCTAAACACTCCAAAACACATAAACTGATCTCACAGAACCACAGGACAGCCTCTTCCAAGCCAAAATCAGACCCACTGTTCTAATTAAAAATCTGAATTCTGCTCTCATATTGGTCTTTGACTACAATTCCTAGAGAAAGGAGATAGTATTGACAGACTGTAGCCCTTTCGTACCTGTTTCCTCTCTAATTCATATGAAAAATGCATGATGACTACAGACAGTAAGATCACATATAGTCATACTGTAATAAAGACACTTTTGCTATCTGTCGTTTCTGTGCTTCACCTGCATGTTACATTTTAGGTTCTGTACCAAGGGTGCAGGATCTATACTCTTGCTTGAAGAAGTATTAGCTATTAAAAACAAACAAAGAAACAAAGTGAACACCACAGGATTTTTGAAATATCAGACTCATCCTATGAGCAGACCGTAGATCTCCTGGAGCAGGGACTGTCTTTCTGGTTTCCATTTGAGCAACAGAGTGGTCTTCTGGCACTTCCTAGTGTAAATGTTGCGACTGAAAATAATTGCAGTTTCCCTAATGTTACAACAGGTTGTGAACACACCAGTACATTTCTTTTCCGATGTCACATGGAGAATGAATAACATGAAAAGAGCAACCTAAACTCTCTGTTCTTAGAGGGATAAAAAAAGCAATGCAAACAAGACCTGAGTCAAACTATCCTGTGGAGAAGAATAATAAATACGTTCATAAAGTCTCCCCACTAAGTCACAGAAGACATAGCTCAATCTTACAACAATAGAATTACAAAACACAATAAAAAGTGCTATAGTAAACCCCATCCTCATAACACTTCAAAGGAGAAGAACAAAGAGAACAAACATAAGTGTCTTCATTATTTGATGTTGAGTGACTTGACTACGTTGTTTAGAGAAACCTGTTTGGAGAAAGAGAGAGGTCTGAGAAGGGAAATACTTGTGCTAACAATGAAACCATTACGATTTGAATTCAGTTGCAGCAAACAAAACAACCAAGCAGGCTGGGCAGGATTTGAAGTGTGAACTGACTGTCTTAATGTAAGAAGTGTATCATTTCTTTGATGATTTTACTCCTGGATGTTTTGGAAGCCAAGAAGCTCTTCATGACTATTTTTCAGGCTAAAGAGATCACTTGCATGCATAATACTGTCTTCACCTAAACAAATAGAAGTGTTTTCATTTGCCTGTCCATTTTTTCAGCAGTGTTTATGATACACAAAGAAACAAAAGTGTAAAATCCTTTATGTGTTAAATCTCAATTCTTCTGGACTACCCCTAACAGTTGAGATATTTGCTGCATTCAGTTAGTACTTCTGTGGTTCAGAAGAGAATTTTTCAAAGAATAGAAACATTTGAAAGCAGATGCTTCATATCCTGGCTAATCAAAACTAGATTATATCATCAGAGTTAATGAAACATTAAAGCATATTACTGAATAATGGAAAATTTAAAAAAAAAATTTTATTCATTTCACATTTATTCATGTAATGATTGCAGCTATCACTGCTGGGTAGATGAAAGAGGGTTTCTGTTGCTGGCTATTTTACTTAGGGAATTCAGTTAGCTATTCAAATCTGCCAGCATCACTTTTCATGGCCCTATCTTCTTGCTCTCTCCCCAGTCTACTATTTTATTTTTCGTACAATCCTCTATCTTTGGTACACATATTTTTATGTATGTGTACACATATTTAGAATTCCAGTGACGGAAATTCTAACTGATTCTTCAAATGTTCAAATAAAACCAAAACTGCTCACTAGATAAGCAAATAAAACAATACTTTCATGCTGTAGAAACTCCCTCGATGATCACAAGCGAGCATATGATATGGGTATGATAAACGAGGACTGGTAAAAGGTATTATCAATTTCCTTGCGTCAGTTCTGTTACAAAGGTCATTGGTACGAAAGGTTGTCGTTCTGTCATATAACACTTCCAAGTATTTATTCACTCATCGAATAGATACTATTACATTCTGCTTTCACTAAATGCTTACATTATAAATTATGGGAATGACATACAGGCAGATTCAGCTATTAGTTCCCTGAACAAATCTGCCTCCATTTTTTTCCATCAAGCCATTTTAACATTCTGCAACTAATTTTCTATGTATGTTGTCAGTTTCTTAAAAATGGAGTCATATTTTTTGTAAGGCATTTATTGATCTTCAGAGGGGTTTACTGACACTTCAGAGGGTCTTGGTGACATAGGAAGGAAAATAACATTGAAAGAAAATAAAGCTAAAACCAAATGCCCCCAAACAAAACAGAGTAAAGGGAAAGAGAAACGGACAACCTCAGTGATTACAGCTGTCAGCAATAAAAATCTCCACTCTTTCCCACTTGGGACTGGCTCGTCCTTTTCACTGAGTTTGATAGGCAGAAGAGCCTTGTTTTAAGATAAATCAGACTTGTCTTCCACCTAAAAACAAAGAACAAGAAATAAAAATAATAACAGAAAAGTAAAAACCAAGCAAACAGAAATAAAACAGTGGCACTAGCACTGCAGCATGACGTTTGTTTCCAGAGAGGGTAGGAAAGTGTTTATGTAAAACTTTCTTTCACCTTTGCCTTTGCGCATTGGGGTCTTCTAGAGACAGTGGGCACAGAGAGCCAGGGAAAGCAGCAGGGAGCCAGCTACAGGAGCCTGCTTAAGTCAGCACAGATCGCCCCACTACCGATTTAGCCTCCCCATCCTGAGGCAATAGACATGAGAAAAGATGCTGCACTTGCCTGCTGGCATCTCTTTGGTGAGCTAATCAAAACAGAAATGGATACAGATATATTTGAGGGAGGAAAATAAATACTTTTTCCACTTGTAAGGCCTATTTCCAGCACGAAAGATGCAAAGAACAAGCCAGATAACTTCAGCTATTAACACAGAAAGTCAAATTTACCTAGCTGTGTAAACAAGAAATCTAAAACCTGAAATCTAAAGCCAATGGTAGTAACGCACTGAGTGCTGTTTTTCTCTGTCGGTCAAATTCTTACACATTTTATTTTCTCTTCTGCTTTTTAAAGCCATTATAGAACAGCAGATGAAGCCCCTAGGGAAGAGCTCCAGCGCCATGAAAAATGGTGTGGAAACCAAAGGATAAAACAAAATTGCAGGTTGTGGAGCTAATACCCTACTGATCATCTGTAAAAGCTGTGCTCTTCACATAATGTCAACTTAACACTTACAGATATGAAAGTCCACTGTATCTTTTGGCACCTCTCACATTACAACTGCTATCAATTGTTCTCAGTCGGTTACTCTGAATAATTGTCTCTAGGCAAGAATATTTATTTCCATAGCATTACATCATGTTGCAAACACCACCCTTCCCATACAACAAACTGCAAAAGACGAGAGCTAAGTCTCAAGCCTTTTCCCCAGCAGGCAAAACTTGCATTACAAATGTGGAGATCAGGTTTTCACAACTGCTGACCTATCAGCAAATTAAATTTTAAAAGCCTCCGCACTCAGATTTTATCTGATCACTAGAGCTAAGGCAGAGTCTTACTTCAAAATAAATGTTCCTCCTGAATTTGGTCTCTACTTCACATACTCCTTGGTTGCTTCCTCATTTTATCCTATGGAAGAAAAATTTCAAATCCTATAGAACTGAGGAAAAATTAACATATAAATGCTCAAATAATCATGAAAACCAAAGGCAAATGAAAGAATATCCTCTTAAATAAGAGGCACTTAAGTATGACTTGCATATCACCTGAAGACACTGTTCATTGTCAGAGGAAAGAATCAGATTCTTTAACCTTTAAGACTAACATATATACCCTCTTTTGATTCAGAGTCAAATAACATAGGAATATAAAACATGATTTAGGAGGATGCTAGGAGTACTAAATACAAAAAGACGAAGTTTTGTTCACACTCACCTAGACCGGACTGGTGACGGGGTCTCCTTGGAAGGGCAGGTATGGGAGGCTGAGGGACAGCAGTGCAGTGCGCACCTGAGAGCAGAGAGACATGAGAAATCATCCCTCTGGGTATCTAAAGGCTTACAGAAAATAAGAAAGGGAGATTTGATCTCACCAGCTGGAGAACTCTTGGCCTAAGCTCACTCTGCCTCTGTTCTGGATGGAAAATTCATTACACATCCAGAGACCAGCATTGCAGCCAAGAAAATGCCTTGCCTAAAGAGCTGCATGGCCTGATCCTGCCCTGCCCCTGGAGGGAGCATCAGGAAAGCCTGGAGAAGGGTCAATTCTGTGGACATGCTCTAATTACCCCAAGGAATCATGTCCAGACTCAGGGCCCTCAGAAACACTAATTTTTTGAAACCAAGCCTATAAAATGCGTGGTGTTGCTAAATCTATCTCTGACAATGTCAAGTTAAAGAAGAGTAAACAAGAAATGAGGCCTCCCTTCCTTCATCTGGAGCCCAGGGCGGCTGTTCAAACCCACAGTTCACATCTCTGAAGAGCAGCAAACCGCTTCTCTTCAAAAACATGTCTCCATAGTATGCAAAGCAAGATACAGGAGGTGAAGAAGCAGGAGCACAGTGGTTAAACAGTGGGAGGATCCCAAGTGGTTGTACGAGGGGGGATCCCAAGATTCCTGCCTTCAGCACTGAGGCAGCTCTACCGTGGAAATAAAGCTTCCAACTTTATGAAAAAGGTGCTTTGGAGACCATGTAACACCAATCAATACCATCTCTGTTTTCACTTTTTCCTTTTCGAAACTTTTTTTTCACTGGAGGTGTTCAAGGAATGTGTGGACGAGGCATTGTGGAACATGGTTTAGTGGGCATGGTGGTGTTGGTTGATGGTTGGACTTGATGATCTTACAGGTCTTTTCCAACCTTAGTGATTCCGTGATTCTGTGTTTCTGTGAAACTCTGCAAGATCACACTGAAAGAGCTTACAAATGTTGAATTGTGCCATTGCATCAGGATCTTACCTGAAGTACCTGCAGGTATGACTAAACTCAGGGTAATGCACAACTCTAATGAATTCAGGATCACATTGTTGTTGTTCTTTTCGATTAGAGACTTCATTTCTGATACATTTACCAGGTACAGTCAGAATGCCTAAAAGCATGAGCTAAATATAATGCTGTAGTACTTACTAGGACCATCTACAATAATTTTTCTTTTGTTTCACTAGCTTTTCATCAAATGCCTGTGTCATTCACAGCAGTTCCTGCCATTTTCTGACACTTTTGATATGTTGTACGCTGACTCAGGTCAGCAGATTTTCTTGTAATCCAGCTAAAACTTCAGTCGAAACCTGAGGTTCCCTGTGCTCTCTGAACACACCAGGAACTTCAAAACTGGAGGACTTCAGAAACTACATAGCATAAAGCTCCATTTCTATCAGCAACAATACTGGTATATTTTCACTTATTTCCTCCCTCGAAATACAAAAGCAGGTGCTCCAGTTCAGCAAATGGTGGCAAAGGTAGCTAATAACACACTGCAAAATTGTCATGACTCAGTGGTGAAATGAGACCAGGTCCACAAATTCCAAGCTGTGAGGTGTAATAGTGAAATTTAAGCTGCAAAAACAATATACCAACAGATACTATAGTGATAAGAAAGCAATATCCTGGGATCTTCAGAGCTGGCTAAATTTATTAAAAAAGTTTTTTAAAATTACAATTCTTAGTCTGTGTCTCTCTGTCACTAGAGTAATTTGTAATTTTGCTTTCTGGGCATCAGTTTGAAGTATGTTTTTTAATGAGTCTATGTCTATTCTAATACAGAGAAGGGATTAATTTTTTTTTAATACTGGTTTCTTTTGACAATGAAAGGCTGTATTTCTTTAGTGAAATCCAGCTTTTCTGAGCTATTCTGGTGGTAGAAGAGCTGAAACCAATCACAAGTGATCAGCAGAGATCAGCCCCTGCTCTAGGACAGTTGTTGGTCTGGGATTGGAGCCTGCTCCTTGAGTGTCCCTCTTTTTAGTTCCTTTAGAGAAAAAGCTGGAAATTAGTAGGAGCTAGCGATACTAAGGGCATTACTCCCAGACAAAATTTAGGCTGACTGAAGCCCAGAGGAGTGCCTTCCCTCTCCTTGCTGAGGATCAGAGCCAGCGTGCAAAGAGGTCAGTACCCAGAGTCTACCTGAAACAATAAGCAACGATAAACTCAATGACAACATGTGCTCCCAGTGGCAGACAAGCTTGCTAAGAACACTGCAAAAGGAGAGAATAGGTCTGGGGCTTTTTATACATCTTCAGCTTTATGTTCACATCCTCTAAATCACTCAAAATTCTGAAGTACTTCCCATGTAGAAATTCAGTGAAAGTTTCAAATAATCTGTTTTCATTCTTGTAAGCACCAATATCACCTGAACTGTAAGCTGTAGGATGCCAATTTTTTCTGTATCTAGGGTGAAGTGATGACTTTTGGTCCATCAGAGTATCTCGCCATCCCATGTTTGTTATATGAATGTCTGAATTTTCAGTTTTTTAGAAAAAATACAGCTAAAGCTTCATTAGTCTTCATAAAAAATAATAAAAAATTCTATTTTATTGCACCCTAAGTGAAACATTTCAGCTTCAATAACTTCCAAAGAAAATCTATACACATTTACTATGTACACTTATTTTTAGAGTGTTGATAGAAAACAAAAAATCAGAATACCTAGTTTATAAACTGTCAAAATGAATTATTTCCTTTTAGAAAATAATATTTATGGTGGGGTGGAGCTATTTGCCAAACTTGGCATAACAACACAAATAGCTTCAGTCAATCAAAAAATGCAATTTTGGATAAATAAGCTATTTGTCTTTTTTAAAAAATGTACCCATTGCTGTTCTCTACTGATTGCTTATGCTTGTAGGTTAGAGGGTGGGTTTTTGTATTTATTTTTTTTGGTTTTTAGTGATACTGTTACCTGTGATATCAGCTCTTGGAATTGCTTTGGAGTCTGATGATCTGTATTGCAGGTGAGTTTTGCTTGAGCTTTGTACCCTATTTGCGCTTCAGAAAGTGGCAATGAAAGCATGTCTAAATAAGGAATTTTTGTTCAAAATAAATTTCCTTTTAAAAAGTTTAAACACAAAGAAAGATTAATAGCTTTAGGTATGATTTTATAAACTATACTTATTCTCAGAGAGCGCATTTCCCATCCTATATGAATCACAGATACCTGTTCCTCATTCGGATAGGCTTTTGCTCCCCTCAGGGTTCAAATCCCAGGGTCCTTTGTGATTGCTGCCCACAAGCTTATGCATATCATAATTATTGTAGATGGGATGGACCCAAATAACCCCCCTTTAAGTAGATCAACTATTGATGACTTCCTGAAGATTCCAAACACATTCCCATTAAATATTAATTATAAACCAACTTATTACCCTACTGAGAGCAAGAATAATACCTCCTCAGTGACCTCATGGATTCTGACGATAGCTAATTCAAGACTGATGGGAAACAAAGGCGCTCAATGGAGAACAAAGGAGCACAGTGAGGCTGTGTGATGCCTGTGACACCACACAGAAATCCTCACAGCTGCAGTTTACTTTGCTGCCATCAGCTGAGACCACTCTTCACCTGTATATGTAAAGTCACCTGTATGCAAAGTCAGCTACATGTGTAAAGATAAGGACCCAAAAATCTCCAAAGGGCTGAACACTGGACTTCTGGATGCTCAGTCAGTTATTCAGTATTTAAATTGTCTCCCCTTCCTCTGTTCTCCAACCTATACCAAGACCCAGTCTTTTATTTTTCATATACAGGAGACGAATGCAGCCCAGGGGAGCTCACGCCGTACAGCTGGACAGAGTCCAGATTTCGCTGTGAATTCTGCTTCTTTACTGAGAGGCAAAAAAGGTATCAACTGCCTACAAAATGGCAGTCTAAAAGCTTGGCCTGCTCCCTGTCCTGGAGACAAAGGTTGTGCTGCCAATGGCGCAGCCTTGCACACAAGTCCGTCTTCCCCAGGTGAGGGTGCAGCGCTGAGCCCACGCGCAGGGCTGGGCAGCCCCTCATACCATAGCATCTGCTGCATTTCCTCTTGGGGCTCAGGCAGACCTCCCTCAGCCTTTTCCAGGTGCAACAGCGTCAGTGAGTTTGACATCACAAGACTCTCGAACTGTGATGAACACCTAGATGCCCTGCTACTTCTGTTTGATGCGATATCGATGCCTCTTGTACGTGCCTCCTAGGGACAGCAGAGAGATCTCTAACGTTACGTTTGCAGCGCCCAGGAGCGCGCTCCCACTGCGAGAGGAGACCAGGGTGCAGGGATCTCTGAGAGGAGACCAGGGTGCAGGGATCCCTGCTCGGCAAAAAAGGGAGAAAGTGAAAACGAAAAATAGAGGAGGGGCGATAAATAAGCATTAGGCCTGAAGCCACTTGAATTGAGAGAAAATACAAGACACAGTAGCACAACCATATAGAGATGGTCCTGTATTTTTCTTATACCCTCGCTGAATGTATAGAGGGGGAAGTCAAGGGTATGAGGAAGGCAAAAGCCCGCCAGCAACAGAAAAGTGATCTGCTATGACAACAAACTCTTCTCTGAACTAGCACAATTAGCCTCATGATAAATCCGTCGTGATTACCTTAAGGGCTACAGAACTACAGCTGAGAAACTGTACAGTTGGATATTTTAAGTTAATCAGCTTTTGTGGCACCTGGCTGTTGACTCTTCAGCAGCGATGCCAAATGCAGCAGCACTTAACAGTGGGTGCTTCCGACCCACTGGCACCAAGAGATTATGTTTGCAATTTTTATTGTGTGTTCTCCAAGCCTGCTATTTGATTAATGCACTGGCCTACCAATATTGAATGAAGCTTTAAGCGAATTTAAGATCCACTATCTCAAACAACAATAGAGTCAAGCTCTTCCAAAGTGATTTCCTATGAATAAATAAATAAATAAATAAATGGAAAGAAAGACCCAAACATGTTTCCTCATCTTTGAAAGAGTCAGGACCAAGTTTTCCTTAGAGATTCTGAACCCAAGAATTTTTTATGTCACTCAAATTGGACTTAAAATTAGTAGTTTCCCAAGTATTAGCTGCATGACCTGGATACCTGGTTTACATAAGGCATAAGGAATATAGGACTGACCATTAGTATCTATATTTAGAAGACTTTAGAACAGGCAGTCTTAAAACACTGCCAGGTTGATTGACTGGCAAACCAGGTGGGATGTTTTAAAAAAGAAATTTATAGTGACCTGGTTGCATAATCAATAGAAGTGAATAAAAAGTTGTGCTTGACAAAAAACATTCAGTCTGTGCCTGGATAGTATCAGATTTGTTACAGGTTCACCAAGATGCACTATTTGCTCTTCTGGTACAACATATTTCCCAGGCATATCAACCTTCAATGGCTGTGCAGGTACCTATGCCCAAACAAAGCAAAAGACTCTAGTCCTGATGTTTTAAAAAGACATACAGAAGTAGTAATATAATATAACCTGTGTTTAAAGTACACGTAAGGAGAAAACTAAATACATGGTTTATATAAGCAACAAATTAAGAAACATCCGTAAGAAAAACTAGAGGAGTAGCAACATTTGGTAAATTTTCTTATGAACAAGCAAGGGGAATCCACCCCTTACACGACTGTGAAGGGCACAGAACATTCACCTCCTTTTACAAGGGAAAAAAGGAAGGCAACTGCAGTAAAATGAAAGCTTTGCCAATCAAACAGGGCAGGAGAGAATAATGAAAATCCAGTTGTCTTAGAGGAAACTGTTGAGAAACTTTCTTTCTGAGCATGTCCATTATGGTTTGTAATTAACAAACATTTGAAAACTACAGAAATTTCAAAGGACTGGAGGAGTGCCAGGAATGAAAACTGAATAAAAGTAGGGGCTGTGGGAATTGTAGAGGACTCAGATATCAATTCCTGGAAAAAATATGGAACCAATTTGAGACTCAATTAAATTTAGAGACTATGGAAATGTTCAGCATCAGTCAGCCTGATTTCATGGAAAGTAGGTCTTTGCAAATCAACTGTTCCCTTTTTAGGTCAGGATTTCAGGTCTAACTGATATAGTCAAGTTATATTGTTATATATTTGGATTTGTCCTAGACTCAGTACCATTCTGTTTCTGATTTTAGATCTCAAGATCTTGGATCTAAAAGACAATACAATGAATTAAAACTTGATCCCCTGGTAGATCTCAAAATGCAGTTCATACTGAGAAAATAGTCAGGAATGGAGCTTTAGCCATAAGGTCACAGGGAATTGATTCTTGACCCCTATTTTTATCAGTATCTGAGCTAAAGCTACAAAAATTTTACTAGCACAGTAACTGATAAGATGAAAGATTATGCTTTATAGTCAGGTTACTATTACAGGGACACCTGAATCACTTGGTAAATGATCACAAAGCAATAAATGTACATTCCGTATGGTGAAACGTAACATAAGATACCTGGGAACACAGAGTGCAGGTTGTACAAGTTTCTGTCTTGGAAATAAGTAGTTCAGAAAAGGCCTTAGAGGTCATCATAGGTAATTGCCTCAACATGAGTTCACAGCACAAAGCTGTGTCAAGAATTTCTTGTACACTTAAAAAAGTAACTTCAAGGAGAGGAGGGAAACCTTGGATTTTTTCATCTTTCTGCACAGCACAGGTCATGAATTTCCTGCTATGATGATCTGGGCATATCTCTCCTAATCAGTTCCCTGCCATTGCAGAGGCCTCAAGCACTACTCACACCTTGGTCTCTCTTGTCTCTGCCAGCGGCACACTGGCACATGGTGCTTAACTCTCCTGGTGACTGAACTTCCTATTATTTAGGCCAACCATCCAGCAGCTTTGGATTCAGTATAGAAGTTCCTAGATTAAAATGTAATAAAAAAGTGGTATGGACAAGGGGGATCAAACTGCATCAGCAGAAGCCAACCCTTCAGCCTTCTCAAGCTGGGTGATAAGTCCTCATAAGGCCAACTGTACTAACACACCCAGAATTTATCTTATCAAGGGCAGGGAGGGCTCCCAGATACACTTTCCCCCATGATGCAGGGCTGCCTATGCCTGGGGCCTCAGAGTGCCTGCACAATGGACACTTGCTGTGGGATGTCCCCCTCCTAGGGAAGCCAAGTCTGAACTTCATAAGGGTTGGATGCAGTAAAGGGGGTGCAGGTTGGAATCCCTTCAGCAAGATGAATCTTTCCAGCTTTAGAATTTGGTGATACATATTGTGCCAATATTTATTTCAGAAAATTATCTTTCTGCCAGGGATAGAAAACATCAGGCTGACAGCTCTACTGTCAGCTTTCCAGAATTTGTGCATGGTTTTCTATACTTGACTGTAAGTCGAAATATACGTGGGCAAACCCTTAAGACCATGTTCCTTCTTTGAGGTACCCTGGTTTTTAAACATATTAACAATGAAAACTCAGATTACGGTTCACATGTTTAAGAGCTTTCCTTCAGGTGTTGGTGTTTCATATATTCAAAAGGCATAGAAACAGCATTTTCAGAACAATGCTTTATTCAGACGTCTCTTCTCTCAAGTATTTGCAAAAATATGTTTATAGAACAGAAGACACAGACTCATAGTTCTGTGTCAAAATTCAAACTTCAGTTAATGCCTACCTGAGCCCCAGCTGCTTCTGGGAGAGGATGTTGCCTGTCTTGCTCACAGCATATTCCTTCTGCTCTGCATTTCTGACCTTGTGCTGGTTTTGGCTGGGATGAGGTTAACTTTCTTCATAGCAGCTAGTATGGGGCTGTGTTTTGGATTGTATGGGGCTGTGTTTTGGATTTGGGCTGGAAACAATGTTGATAAAGCAGGAATGTTTTAGTTACTGCTGAGCAGGGCTCACACAGCACCAAGGCCTTTTCTGCTCCTCACCCCACCCCACCAGCGAGTGGGCTGGGGGTGCACGGGAAGTTGGGAGGGGACACAGCCGGGACAGCTGACCCCAACTGACCAAAGGGATATTCCATACCATATGACATCATGCTCAGTATATAAAGCTGGGGGAGGAAGAAGGAAGGTGGGGACATTCGGAGTAATGGCGTTTGTCTTCCCGAGCAACCGCTACGCGTGATAGAGCCCTGCTTCCCTGCAGATAGCTGAACACCTGCCTGCCGACGGGAAGTGGTGAATTAATTCCTTCTTTCGCTTTGCTTCTCCGCGCGGTGTTTGTTTGCTCTACTTATTAAACTGTTTTTATCTCAGCCCACGAGTTTTCTCACTTTTACTCTTCTGGTTCTCTCCCCCACCCCACCTGGGGGGAGTGAGTGAGCGGCTGTGTGGTGCTTAGTTGCCAGCTGGGCTTAAACCACGACAACCTCTGAGAATCTGTCCCACCCCATTCCTGAAGATCCCCTTTAGCCTCCTGCTAAAACTTGGGAAGAGTAAACTCCCAGCCTGATGTAGATAAAGGATATTTCCCCATGGGGAACCTTCCTGTCTTTCAAGACTTGTGTTTATTCCCTACCTGTTTGGTTTACCCTTTAGCAGCTTGTTTTGATCTAACTCCTTGAAGTCAGAAAGTATAGTATGAAACAGGTAACCTAAAAGAATGTAATTTAAAAAAATAATTCCTGCAGTTCTCTCATTCTCTCCCTCTCTCTAAAAGGATTGCATTAAGTGTTTGATACTTGACATTTGTAGAAAGATCACAAGGTTGTTTTTTTTTTTTTTAATGAATCAGAAATTGAGAGAATACATGAAGATAGAACAGATAACTTGATTAAGTCATTAGCACAGACCTCTAAAACATGGTTCAATACATAAATCATTTTTGTCTGATCTTTATTATTCTCCTAGGACCTGGGTAAAGTAGAGATGATAAAATACCTGGAGTATTATGAGGATGAATTGATTGAACTTCATGAAGGACTTAGGCACTACAGAGATGAGGATCTTAAAAGTCATGCCAGATGGATGTTGCTTGAGCTGGTGCAGAAGCATCACAGTTGTGATTCTTCCCCATTTCACTGAAAGAGAACCACTTGTTTCTTACAGTGTACACAGAAGCTAATTTTGCTAGAGGACAGAACCACTTAGGAAATCTGGAGTATTCAAGTAGTTAAGTGCTACTGCCAGGACATGGGGCTGTGAAGAGAAGAATCTGGCTCCACTTCAATCCATGGGAAATATCTCCGAGATTATATTCTTAAGGTCAGCTTGGAAACAAAACAAAACACTTGTTCTTTCAATAATTCCCCTTTCGGGATGTTGGTTCTCGACTACTGAGTTTCAAGGCATAAATCTTTATGTTTATTGAATGTGAAATTTACAAGTTCTGTTCCTCAGCAGCAAGTTCGATTCCTCTGTTGTAAAGACTCTGAAGCAGGAATAGCTATGGGTTTATGGGGTTCTTTTGCCCACTTTAAGAAAAATGCCTTGAGAAGAATAACTCAGTAGCTGATAAAGCAAGTCTGTTGCTGATCGTGCTTCACTGTGTAAAGTAAAAGAGGTTTGAGAATCCAAGGCTTGTCCTTGCTTCTGTCCATGGGTATTTTGGTAGATCTGCACAGACTTCACCTGAACAGACTTCACTGTCTCTACAGCCACAGGAAAACATAAACAGGAACTGACACTCAGTTTAAGCTCCACAGTTAAAACTGCCATTCACCCAGAAGCTAAGCAATCTGTTTCTCATCTATAGAAATATTTTGACCCATATGTTTTGAGAAATATTTTGCTTGTGACTCTTCTCTCAATTTCTTCAAAGTTCTCCATTTCTGGAGCAGCTCTGTGCTGTCTTTTGGGGAACACTGTTACCTCTTGATCAAGTAAGCATCTGTGTTTAATCTGTGAAGATTTAGGAAACGGATAGTATTGAGGTCCACATGACTTCAAGCAGGGTTACTCCAGAAATTATGTCAATTTTAAAGACTACATGTTATTCCCAGAACACTCAATAAATTAGCAAGATGACTCAGAATGAACATTACCTAGATATTCATTCAAATCATGCTAACTGTAAGTTTAAAGTAAAGACAGAAGAACGCATGGAAGTTTAGAAGATCATAATATTCTATAACATATATAGGTTGAAAGAAGGCAATTATAT
Source organism: Gavia stellata (assembly GCF_030936135.1). Lineage (NCBI taxonomy): Eukaryota > Metazoa > Chordata > Aves > Gaviiformes > Gaviidae > Gavia > Gavia stellata. The sequence goes on along the minus strand of NC_082598.1, from coordinate 15,743,744 downwards.
TCCATGATTTTATGAAATTGCAGAGTAATTTAAAAATACAGTTACATTTAAAATGAACAATTGAAAAGAATAATTATATTTCGTTATGTCAGCTGGGTTGCTCAGATGAAGACTGTGTACTGCTGGATAGATGAATCCAATAATGTGATAAGTTTAAGAAAATCATGATTATCAGCCCCATATGCTGGGAGATATTTTATTACTGTTGCTGGCAACTGACATATTTAAAATTCATTAATTGGAAATGGGATAGAAATTGGGGGAAAAAAAAGTAGCTGAAAAGGTAGAATTCATACCTCAAAACAATTTTTTTCAACTTCATTTCACCAATAAATGGAACTTTCTAGTATTTGGTTATATAGTTAAAGACTAGTCGAGCTGCTTTGAAATACCCTCTTTTGCTAAAGCACCTAGTCTCCAGCCCTTTGATCATCTTTGTGGCCCTCCTTTGGACCCTCTCCCATCTGTCTGCATCTTGCTTGAATTGTGGGGACCAGAACTGGGCATAGTTCTCCAGTTGCAGCCTGACAAGCTCTGAGTAGAGTGGGATGATCACATCTCTATCTCTGACAGTAATGCCCCTGCGGATGCAGCCCAGGATCCAATTTGCCTTCGTTGCTGCAGCGGCGCACTGCTGACGGATGTTCAGCTTGTTGTCCACCAGGACCCCCAGGTCCCTTTCAGCAAGGCTGCTCCCCAGCCACGCGGGTCCTAGCCTGTACTGGGCTCTTGGGTTACGTTGTCCCAGGTGCAGGACTTTGAACTCATCTTTGTAAAACTTCATACTGTTCTTGCTAGCCCACTCTTCCAGCCTGTCCAGATCTTTCTGTAAGATGGCTCTCCCTTCTCATGTGTTCACCTCACCACCCATTTTGTGTCATCAGCAAACTTGGTGAGGGTGCTTTCAATTCCATCATCCAGATCATTTGTGAAGATGTTGAACACCATTGGGCCAAATATCGATCCTTGGGGGATCCAGTTGTGACAGGCTGCCAGCCTGAATGAAAACCATTGATTACCACCTGTAAGCCAATTTCCTACGCATCTCACAGACCACCCATCCAATCTGTATCTTGCCGGTTTGTCCAGAAGAAGGTTGTGAGAAACAGTGTCGAACGCTTTGCTGAAGTCCAGATAAACAATATCCACTGTTCTCCCTATGTCGACAAAAAATGTTATTTTCTTGTAGAAGGTGATCAGATTAGGCTGGCATTTTCTGGATTTCAATTCTGTTCAAAACCAAGAAAGGCTTCACAGAGTACTAAAATGTGGCAAATCAAAGTTCCATATAATATTTAATGCTTATAAAGATTTAAAGATTATAAGGAGTAAAAAGGTCTAAGGAAAGAGAAATGCACCCACTCCCCTCTTCTAACTGAGCACTAGCCTGAAGATGGAGACTCAGAATTAGACAGCCAAGTGAGAACAATGTGGGAAAACAGGTCTTCTGTGTCTCTTTTTCGGGGTACTTTCTAATCTCTCATGGTCAGATCTCTCAATCCGACTTCAACAAGAAGTAGCTACTGTTCTTCTGTTTGTTGCAGGTTTTGTAAGAAATCAGAACTGACTGCCTACTAAGGGACACTTAGATTTTTGGTTTACATGTGATCCATTCAGTCAGTGGTTCATGCCACTTCACTAACAGGTTACAGCCCTTTTTCCAGGCTAACAGGCTATACTCCAATTTTTACTTTTTCTGGTAGCGCAGACTTTACTGTGTGGCTTCTCCCGCCACTCTTTATCAACCAAATAGCACAGGATGAATGACTGGAAGTAAGCAAGAAAGGTTGTGACATTTCTCCACCCTGTATAGGATTTCTAGCTGCTGTTTCAATTGCATGGTCTGAATAGCAGCCAGCATAAAGCAAGCATATCTCATGCTGGCATGTAGAGAATAAGGAAAAAGAAAAGGCACATATGCACATACAGACTTGCACAGTTTCCTTAGATATGCCTCAGTCTCAGCTAGCATTTGGGAAGTTTCTTCCCCACTAAATTTCATATCTATAGTAATCATCTCTTAGTTATCCAAGGCAAATTTAGCACAAAGCTATTCACAACTTCAGTAAGTTAGAATGAAGTTGCATGAAGTAAAAATTAAGTGAGTCTCAAAATGTTTGTAAATCCCATAAGTGCTGGCAGGAGCTGTATTCTGGATACATTTCTTTTTGGAATTATCCCTTTTTATATTTGAAATCCTTCACAGTTATATTATTTTACATCCATTATGCATCATAACATTTTGGGATATTTTCTGTTTAAATGCTCATCATTCTTAATCTTCAGTCTTAAATCTCTGTAATGTCTAGTTTATGTAGGGGTATTCTATTAATCACAACACACACCATTGGTTAGAAAGTATGACCTATTAACCAAGAAATCGTGCCATTACATTTATGTCATACTTGTTATTTTTAGGGTTCATGTTTTCTTTGGAACTTCAAGACACCATTTGGTTTAACGACTTAGACTATCAGTCTGCCCAGTCTTCAAGAATTGCAAGTAGCATTAAAAATTCAAGCCATCTTCTGTCAAAAGAATTCATTTTTATAAAAATAATACCATTTTATATTTGATGTAATACTAATGGAAAGAGCTTCAGATGTGCTCTGTAGAGATGGCCCAAATATTACCAGAAGACAATAGAAATTATACATTACCTCCTTCACACACTTAAAAAAAAAATCACTAGAAAGAGGAATTGAGCAAACAGACAAGAAATTCATAAGGTAGTATTTCAAATACGGTCTAATTTAGCCTCTAAATCACTGCTTATAGAATCATTCACATGCCCATAAATATCCACCTTGTTGAAAACAGACTGTGTGGTGAAAGAAGAAAATTCCACCCCTGAACACACGGTTAGAGCTAAGGCCAACCTGCAAATATTTCAATCTCATTAATGGGGAAAAAGTGTATAAGTTATTTTTTGGTTTCTCAACTGCATTGGCAGAAATTGGGGAAAGATCTTGCGGTTGTATAAATATCTGTATTTGCCATGTGAGACAAAACGAGGATCAGTCTAGCTCTCACAAGTCTGAGTGATCTCTGTCTCTCTCCTCCTGACCCCTCACCTCATGGTCTCTTCTGCCTGATCCATTTGCCCTTCAGCCTCCCAGTGATTGTGCCTTCCAGGGAAAAATGGAGATAATGGCATTGCCCAAGACAGATGAGGTTTTAAGACACAAAGTTTCTGCTAAATAACATTTATGGAAATGCTGGTAGTCATTAAAAGCTTTGCACAACTTTTTAAGATTTCTGAGAGGCCTTTAAAGTTAATACTATTTATTTACCATCCCAAAAATTCTAAAACAGAAACAAACTTTTCTTGGAGATGTCTTTCAAATTTAAGGTATGGGGCCCAGATCTGTTCTCAGTAAACCAAGGAAAAATCCCCGAGGCTAACTTACTTCAAGTTTACATCACTACCAGCAACAGGTTTGTTTGATGGAAAGAAATCTGTCTTCAATTCTATGAAGTCACATTAGGCACAATTCAGAGCATACTTGACCCATACTTTCTGAAGTATGTTATTATGGTGCAATACACAACTTACGTATAGAGTAGATGTGTGTGTTGTGATAAAGCCAGCAATACATTGAAGTAAACTCATCTCTCGTGGCATTTAACTTACACTATCTGGATGTCAGTTCAGGATTGTCTCTCAAACAGTGTATGTTTTCAAATGATTTTTGTTCCTAGCAGCTCTAGGAAGAGAGTCTTCCTAATCTAAATACAGTTTTTTTGTTCAGAGTCTCACCTAAGCTGAGTTTTCAGTCTAATCTATTGTTCTTACTTATGCTTCATTGTAGCATTGTAAATAATTCTTCACACTTCTTGATAGGGATACATTTGTAGTTGCATTCCCACTTCTTCTATGCTATTTAAAAACTCTTGGCTATCAATCTTCAATCTTAAACAAAAGCAATGGGCACATTTTCATTGTTCCAGATCAGTCCCTTTTTCTAACAGCGGACAGTAGCTGATGCTTGCGGAAGAATAAGGTACATATAGTATGACCCTTCCCTTGACAGATGACAGCAATCAGTAGTTTAGACTTGTCAAGCTGGAGGTTACCTCTGGGCCATTGTATTTCATACAGCTGTTATTCATGAATTTGCCTAATACCTTTTTGAACCAATTTATAATTTTGACCTCCTCACAAAATGAGAGTCATAATTTAAATTTCATATAAAGGGAGAAAAGCGCTTTCATACATTTAAAGTCCTGCTTTTATTATTTCACTAAGTCTCCTTGTTCCTGACTGTAGCCCAAAACAACCACTTCTTTATGCTGTTCATGTGTGTTACAGGCCTTTATTATATACACTGCCTTTTTTCAAAATTAAAAAGTCCTAGTTGTAGGGAAGATTTTCATACTTTGATAATTTTCTTGCCTTCCTTTGCATGTTTTTAAGATGGGAGGGCCATAACACATACAGTAAATAAATTGGTTCTGTTTTCCAAACTCTTTCCCAGTTCTACCCAGTTTGTTTTCTCAGAGCTTCAATACCGACTGCAATACCGCATTAGCAGTTACACACCCTGGAATTAAAATGCACCATGCAAGACACAAACAAGGAAACTTCAAGCTGGAGAAAGCACAGGAAGGGTGTCAAAACATTGAAAGCCTCTCAGTGCCAGGGACAGGAAAGTGACAACAACATGGAAATTACAATTTTTCAGGGCCAGAGTTCCCCTCAGCAGCATTAAGGATGCATTACAGCTGTGAAGAGCTGTGGATATGGCTTCTCAAGAACTGAGAGATGGAGGAAGGGAATAAATTAACAGTTTCCACACTCAGCTGGAAGAGAAATGTAACAAATAAACATTGAAAACCATGAGTCATGTGATCTTACAAAAATTACTAAGCCCCTAAGACCGCACGTCTAAGGAAACTCATTGACAGCAAGCTGCTGTATTGCTTACAACAGCCCTGCTCATGGCACTATGGTTACTCACAAGCACAAAACTTTGCAGCATCAGGCCACAATTTCTAGATTACTGTCCAATTTTAAGCAGTGAAGTATAAAAAATATTTATCCGACTGCTGCAAGGTAGTGCGCTGGCATTTGAGTCAGCCCGCTGACATCACCACCAGGAGGACTTGGTTTCTATCCCATATTGACTAACCTATAAGGTAATAGTTTATATATTCAGTTCAATGAGTGGGCTGGGACTTATGTTCTTGGTCACATCCTCTTTTACTAATGCCACATATAGTTATGTGGGATTATGGCTTGTGATTTATGCCTTGTGCCTGATTGCAGAATGTACATCTTTGCTCAGCAAAGCCACCACCCATCGTAGAGCGGAGCCCCGAGGGGTGCCCTGCCTTACTTCCTTCCCTGACCCCAATGCTCACATTCCTCCTCCATCAGGGGCAAGGGTGCCAGTCTGTTGGAAACCTGTTTGTACACAAGCTGTCTTAAAAGAGAAACCATTGTAAGAGAATAAGAAAACCTAAAGCCGCTTGCAAAGGTGAATGTGAAGTCATTCATTACATTATCTGCCAGAGAAGCATATCATACTGTGCCACTGACCGGAAGAAAAGGATGACTCAGAAAAATAATTTGCAATTATGATAATTTAAAGGAAAAAAAAAACACCAACAAAAACCATCTTAAATTAATGGTATTAGGCTGCAATATCATTATTCCCAGTGCTATTAGAATTTTGTCCCGAGTGGCATGATATTCTATGTTTTTCTTTAAGTCCTCAGAATCTCAGAAAAATCTCCAGAAACCTTAAATTGTGTTGAATAAATAAGGAAATAAATTTCCTTCTTCTAGGTCTTTCTGACCAAAATGCTTGTAAGTCTGATCCCTAGATTTGCAAGGTGCAGCAGGGCCTAGCAGGAGAAAAATAAAAGGAAAGCAGCACCTATTTCTTTAAGCGATATTTTTAAGCCTCCTTCTCCCCAATTCTGTTTTCTCCAGACTCCTGATCTTGTGACATTTGGCAAGGCAAAGCCTGAAAACTCTATTATTAGTCAGTGAGAAAATGCAGCAAATGGCTTAGCTTCCACATTCCCCTTCTCTTACAGAGCAGTGCTACCCCGCAGTTCACCTCCTTGTGAGGTGGTAGAAAAATATCTGTGTTTTTAAACCACTGGTGAGATTGCAATAAGGTAGGGAGGAAGGAAGTGCAAATCAATGTGAGGAAGGAGAGAGAAAGGTAGAGCAACATAAAAGATGCACTGGAAAAAGCCTGACTTACTTGCAGTCGGCTGGACTGAGGTTTTGCAAGCATCAGAAGATTTCTGAGAAATAGCATCTAAAGTGTGCTTAGAAGCCTACCACTAAAAGTGCATTTCTAGTGCTGCTTTTGCCTCTGGTAGATCAGCTATAGAAAGTGCAACTGTGTTTTCTCTGACACGTCACAGGGAGTGAGCCCTTCAGGGCTCGTGTACTGACAGCTAGAGGAAAGTCAAAGGTAGAAATACCTCTTTCTCAGCAATATTGCAATAATCCTTATTGGTCTGTTTCTCATCACATTATCTCTTTTTTCTTTTTCTTCTCTTTTTTCATATTTGCTGATATAGGTTTCACAGGTTGGAAAGGAAACTGTTGCAGGAAAGAAAGTGCAGTGTAACATACAGTACTGTAAGAGGGAAGAGGAAAAGATGACAGTTGTGTAAAGCAAGTATCACTACACAGAAGACAAATACTTCTATGAGAAGTACACAAGAAGAAAAAATACTTCTACAAGAGAAGCCGAATAATAGGACATTTTCACTCACAACCTTTGTGCATCATTGGAGAGATGCATAAGCGCCTCTGAAAAGAAAAAAAAAACACCAGGCAATGGACTGATTTTAGATGTTATGCTAAAATGTATCAGAAAAGTCTTGTGGGAAAGCTCTTTCTCCACTGAAATAAATAAAGAAGTTGGTGTTGAATCAGTGGAATTCAATTTAACTCTAAGAACTTCTTGTTGACGCTGTGGAATTTACTTTAACTCTTCACATTTATGTTTTTCTATGAATGCTGGGAAATCTATGGTATAGTTCTTCTGCTCCACAGAATTGAGACGTATCTTGTTCTGTGCCAATTCCACACTTTGTCCAGGTCAGCACAACTTCTCCTACATCATTTTATATCATTCACATGAGTAATCCCATCGTATCCAAGAAGCGTACTTCCTTGTGCACCAGGTAAGCACTGATATAAATGCTAGCTGCTTTAGAAGCTATTTTCACAGCAGAGCTGAATACAGAAAACACATTTCACTGTTAACACATTTGTACCAGCATAATATTAGATGAAAAGGAATTCCATCCATTTAGGCATCATTTCCATCCAGCTTTTTAATGGGAAATTTCACTTCAGCATTACAAATTAGCCATCTTACTATGCAAAGACTTTGGTTTTCATGGTATAGGAGCACAATGGCCACTTACATATTTGACTTAAATATTTTTCTTTATAAGAAGTCTGAAATATTGGAGCTTCTCTCTGCATTGAATTTCCACTAAACATATATAAGTTTAGCCCCTTACTGTTGAGTCTTTTAAGGGATGTTATTATTTCAGAAGAGGAAGACAGATAATTGTAGGTGACATACCTGTCACAAGGAACTGTATTTAAGCTACAGGGTTTTCTTCTACAGGAAATCACTGTTACGATTACTGCCACTTTCAGATCTAAATGTAAGAGCCATCCTTGACTTTTCTTTAGTTCATCAGAAACAAAGGCAAGCAAATAAAAACCCATAAAGCTGTTTCCCGCAAATTAGGAAAGAGTCCCATTATTTCTGTTCTAACCACTGAAGGTAAATTAAGATCCTGTATACTTGAGACCTTATAACTAAAAGACATTTGTGGGAGGTAGAATAAAAGGATGTATTTTATAGAAATAACAGTGAAAGTTTTTAACAGGTCCTTTTGTTTGAATCCAGGTCTTGATCTTAAAAACAAGCGGACACCCACCACCCCACCCCCTCCAAAAAAAAAAATGCAACTGACCAACCAAAAAAAACCCCCAGAAGTGCCAAATGCTTTCCTGTTTGCCTGGGCATGAGCTAACATGAGGATTAATGATTTGCTTGTTGTTTTTCAGCAAACTTTTTTGTCATAGTTCCCTGTCCTTCCCTTTTTTTCTGGCAAAAGCTATCAACAGTTCATAACATTTCCAAAACACTCTGAAATATTGCTCAGGACTATGACTATTTCTGGTTCTTCACTCATTGCCAGTGATTACCTACCCCAAAGGAAAAACAACCTTTTGAAAAATATTGTCCTTTGGAAACATATTCTCCAGACCAAAGACTGCGTTAAACAACACATTCCTCTCCTTTCTCGGAATTTGCCGGATTTAGAGATGTTAAGGTTCGGAAGGAGCACTCACTTAAATTATTACTTTCTCATCATTGCTTCATTGTTACAAGAAGGAATGATATACATGACATTGGTGTCTTTTCAATCCCTGCATTTTAAAACTTTAAATTCCAGAAGCAAAGCAAATAAAATTTCAGTGCCAGTTTTAAAGCTAAGAGTGTCTCAAAACTGTTCATGTAGAACTAGGCAAACCAAATAGGTATTACTACAGATAAAAGAATCATCCTAAAGATTAGGTTGCAGAAGGTAATAGAAAGGAAACAGGACATTCTATTATCTTTGGATTACCTGTGATTCACTAATCTTTTACCACAGCGGACATCCTTACAAACTTAATTTCCTTTCATACGACTTCAACTACTGTGCGTACAATGTTCATAAATCACAGTGAAAATGCATTGTTAGAGCAGGCAAAACTGCATTATAGAGATAATTCTGCAATAAGAATCCCAATTCAGACTTGTTCTCTTATTTTTGTAAATACTTCTCAATTTTCAAGTGTCTACTACAAAACTTGCATACTGAAGAAAACAAAATTAATGACAAAGCGTCAACATTAGAGTAAAAGCAAACAAAAGATAATGAAGTCAAAATACTGAAAACATTTTAGAATTAATATTTTGCAGAACAAAAGAAATCTTAGCTGAATTTTCAGTGAAATCAAACATTTCAGTGAGAAAATATTTCACAAAGTATACATCAGCTAAAGGTTTTGAGAGTGTTTCCACTACAAATTAAAACAGACTCTTAGAAGGCTTGTTTTATTTCCAGAAGGTTGGACATAGTTACATGTGTTGCTTTTAAGCCCATACTATTTTCTACTCTCTGTCTCTTAATTCAAAATATCAGTAAGTCATAACATTTCTTGAATTTCTTAATAAATGGCAGGAATATTAACAATGCTAAACAAAACCCATTAATTTCAATAGCATTTGGAGGAGTATTTTCAGCTTGTGAGTGCTAGTTTTCTCCAGTTTACTGATATTGTGAAATTTTAGTATTTTTGTTCCTTGATTCGGAAGAAAAACATTCATTCAAAATTTCTCCCAAAATGTAGATTTTAAATATTTCTTCTTGCAAATATGTGTATGTTAAATGTCTTATGAGAACTTTCTTTGAAAAATTTATTCCCCAAATGGGAAAAATCCCATGTGGAAATGTCACGAACATCTTAACCGAGCTCCAAAAAATTGTTAGTTTTGTCAAAACAGCATTTTCTGATGTAGGTCTGGCACCTTCTGCACTTCTACAGTGTTTATCTTTGTTACAGCATGTCTTAGGACCTTCATTTACACAGGACCTACTAAGGTCGATGCAGGACACACAGATGCAAGTGTTCCTCACTGAAAGAGTTTATAAACTGAAGAATGTTTTGGAGGAAATGGTCTCATCCCAGTTTTACAGCTAAAAACAAAGACTAAGTTGTCAAAGATAATACAGGAAGTCTGAGGCAGGATGAGGACTGCAACACACATTTCCTAAGTGCCAATGCAGCTCTTTTTATTACAAGGATAAGTTTCTGTCCCACAGACATACAGTTAGAGATGCTTATCCTGATACACAAACTTTGTTTATAAATTCAACCGATCTTTAATATAGAATCAGGTCTGCAATACAGAAGTAGCAATTGCTTACTGTATACTGTCTTGCAATAAAGAGAGCCAAAGTCAAAAGTCTGTATTTTATTTAATGTAAATATAGATTTAAGTTTCAACAAAAATAATTGCCCATAAGGATGACACTGTGTTTGTAACTGAATGACCTTTCTCTAGGAATGTGAAGAAAGATTCATACCGCACTTGAGCCCCTGCATGTTATTCCATCTGTAACTCTCCTCCATGGCCCAACACAGAAAGTACTGGTTAAGTGCTTGTCTTCTCTGTGATACACTGACATTTACAACCCAATGAAATCGTAGGTGTTGTTTTCACACTGCTTTCTTCCAAACCTTCAGATTTCACTACAGGCAAACCTGTTCCAAGATGTTGCCTGCAGCACTATGTGAACTTGCTGTCAAATCATTTTATTTATGGATGTTGGTGGAGTTTTATTCTCTTGAGGTCAATATTTGCTACATGTACATGTATGGATAAAGATCTGCATAGCTGAGCTGACACATTACTAACATTTTACAGAATTTTTATACTTCTGAGAATTATTGTCTTCAGAATGACAAAGCCAAATCAGTTACTGGCTTTAAAAAAAGTGAGGATGGGGAGAAAGAGAAACAGTTAAAGTTCCATTTTTTACTATTCAGCTTTGTGTTTCTCACTGGACTACAGACCCTTAACCCATAGATGCCCATTTTGAATACAGTCATCCTTTGGCAGTATTCATCTCTGCAGTAAATGCAGCCATAAATGGAAGAACATTCCGGAGAAGGGCAACGAAGCTGGTGAGGAGACTGGAGCACAAGTCTTATGAGGAGTGGCTGAGGGAACTGGGCTTGTTCAGTCTGGAGAAGAGGAGGCTGAGGGGAGACCTCATCGCTCTCTACAACTACCTGAAAGGGGGTTGCAGAGAGGTGGGTGTTGGTCTCTTCTCCCAAGTGACGAGTGACAGGAGAAGAGGAAATGGCCTCAAGTTGCACCAGGGGAGGTTCAGGCTGGATATGAGGAAAAATTTCTTTACTGAGAGAGTGGTGAAGCACTGGAACAGGCTGCCCAGGGAGGTGGTGGAGTCACCATCATTGGAGGTGTTCAAGGAACATGTAAATGTGGTACTTTGGGACATGGTTTAGTGGGCATGGTGGAGTTGGGTTGACAGTTGGACTTGATGATCCTACAGGTCTTTTCCAACCTTAATAATTCTGTGATTCTGTGAACAAACTGCTGGGTCAAAAGGCCTGGTAAGAGTCACTGGCCTAAATGCTGACTCAGCATGAAAGCTGCACAGCCCTTATAGGGGCTATACAGGAATACCCTAGTTTCACATAGCTGTGCAATAAGTGGCCAGAGGGTCACACAATAGAGCACTAAATGACATCACATCACAATATGCAGCATCCTGACCTCAAGTATGAGTCACGGCAATTTAGGCAGTTTGCTGTGCTAAAGGAAGAAACTATGAAACCATTAGTGGATGCAGACATAGCCACAGACTAAGTGGCAGTGCCCTGTCATGGCCTTCTCTCTGGCCACACTGTCACCTGCCTGCCCGTCTCAACTGCTTGTATCTTCCTGTAATGGTCTGCAAGTTTTGAAGAAGCTGGTAATTTGCTTTGCTTTTCTTTCCTATGTTTATTTTGTTTTGCCCTGGCTTTGGTCTTCAGCTGAAGTTTAGTAACAAACTGTGTTACCAGGAGGGTAGTCACGGTTGCATGAGTTGCCACACTTATTTTAGTGATAACTTCTTCACTGCAGAACTTGAACTAGAGACTGACCCCCTACAATGGGAAATAACGCCATGTTCCAATAGATCATGTTCATTCACACAGTCAGTGCATTAAACCTTTCTAAGCCTCGACTCTATGACAATATTCCATGTGCAGACCATTGTGCACGACAGGTGGGTGTTCTCACTTTGACTTCAGGGGGCCAGCACACTCACAACATAAGTATACATCATCCTACTCAGAGGGCTAACAGAAGCCAAAGATCCTGAAAAACTGTCTGGAGAGTACCTATCCAGATAAGCATTAATACAAAATTATCAAGAAGGTGCTGAGATTTTATTGCATGTTGCACATTCTCTATAGATAAATAGACTTCAGCCATCAGAGCTGCAAAATTTTTTACATGTAACCAACAAGTCAATGTGAAATAATGAATTAATTCATCTACTGTATTGTTCACAGCAGTTAGCATCCCTTCAGACTTGTATTTAATACCATGTCTAAGCTTTGAACAAAGCAACAGTCCTGTTGAATTCCATGCTGCTTTAAATTTCTCACTGCTTGGGCTTCAGAAATGAAATATCTATAAATTAAATCCTGGTGGGATTAGTGGGTGTAGGACAATGTTCTCCATAAATTTGAAACCTCTCACAAGCTTGAATTTTCAATACTTACAGATAAATTAACAAAGTACAAATCAAAGAAAATCTGTAGTTTATATACACATTACATTTGATCGCTAGTAATGACAGATTATTGTACATGTTATAGTAGTCAAATTGACTTATACTCTACTATTCTGCAGTCTAGTAAGGAATTCATAAATGCTGCCATATAGAAAGATGAATCGATAAAGAAATGTGAATCTAAGCATTCTTCGTATAGTATCATGTTCATATAGTAAAGGTCTGTCTCTATATTCTTCAATCTTTAGGGCTAAATAGATCCCAGAAACTAAATTTTTGTATTCCGTGGGGCTATGGACTAGCTGCAGTTACATTAGGTCATTTTCCCATTTAAAGAAATGTTTCAAGATTTCAAAAAATGTTTTGAGTTTTTCTTTTTAATGCTTGAGGATAAAAGTCTTCAGATGAGAAAAATTCAACTCCTGAGAAAAACAAACAAATAATAATGATCCATAATCCAAAATAACCAGTAGCCTATTTGCTTGGATGCTGATATTGGAAAGCAAAGTTCATGTTGCTACTGTATTTGACCCAGCTCAGAGCCTTGAGTATTGCTCTCCTAAAGCTGATTGCACTAACACCAGGCTAATATGGACTTTGTGAAAGATGATTTCCCTGTTTTCCAGGGAAAGAGGTGTTTCATCAGAACTCCCTAAACAGTAACGGTAAAATATTTTTACATTTCTCTGTCACAAAACAAAAAGTCAGCTTGGATTACCGTGTTCTGTGCTTTGCTTGGTTTTTGTTTTGTTTAAAGGAGGCCCTTGCTGTGCCCTAAATTAGCTTCAAGGCAACTTTTATACAGGATAAAGATTTCTGCAGATCAGGACTCACAGTGACAGAGCAAATCAACATGGAGGAAACCGACTGGGGGAAATCATCGTTCTGAGGGATGTTTGTCTTGGTTTCCCTTTGTGTGTTCTGCTTCAGACTGCAGAACAGACTTCAGGGAAAAGTAGGTCGAGAGCTTTCTGCACTGGGAGGTTTGAGAATTCCCAAATAGAGGAGGGCAAGACAAAGGCACCTATTCTCAATTTATCTGAATTCAAGTGTGTTCCTTACTTGAAAATGGAACTTGGTGGAGAGGCATAAACTTCCTAGCGGCTTTGCAGAAATCATTAGAGTAAATCAAAAGAGACAGGTAACCATTGACTTAATCCTGTGATTCCTGTTACAATTGATTTCATTGAGCACGGGATCATGTAAGGGGTTCCAAGGCTCCAGTAAGCGTCACTCACCGTAAGGAAACTTTAAACTTACTCAGAAAAGAAACAGTCGCAGGGTCAAGATGAGAGACATTTTCCAGTGCTAAATTCCAAGCTGCAATTAACCTGCCCACCTCTTTTCTTGGCTTCCTAGACAGTTTCTGAAAAATGACATTTACAAGGAATTTTTGTCAATAAAACATTTATGATTTTCTTCCTAATAGATAAGAATAATGATTTTATGAAATAGCTCAGTAAGTGATAGGATCTCAAGTTTTATCCAGTTTATTAATGAGTTACTTCAAATGGAAAAAGTTTCTCCCTCTTTAATATACTTTGCTGGTTTTAGTATCAAAAAATTTTAGTAGCAAAAATTTTCTCTCTTTTTTCTGTTTTCCATCACTTCTGAGTTTCTGGTCTCTCCTGTGAAGGGCCTTTCTCTTGCAGTCCAGAATCACTCCTTTAACTTCTAAATAGTGCTTAAACATGGGTGTTTAGGAGCTCCAAAGACCCTAGACTTGTTTTGTTCACCTGGAACCAAAGTGACTGCATTTCCACTTGTCCCTGAATTGCCATGAGAGGGTCAGGTAAAAGAATGACTCTACAAATGCCTGGATGAACAACAAGAGCATGTATACAGTCCCAGAAACAGAAGTCCTATCACCTTGTCAGAGTCTTTTGTCCACTTGCTGCATCTCCCCATGTCAGTGTAACCCCACAGAACTTTACCTGCTTTGTCCTTCCTCTCTTGCGCAAGTGTGCAGTGACCAAGTACAGAGTGGCACAAAAACAGTATTGTACTGGCAACGAAAATAAAAGGTTATGTCAAACCAGAATCAATAGCAGAACCATTAGAAATGTCACCTGCAGAGAGTAAGATGAATTTCTTGAACCATAATCTCCTCTTCTCCAGTAATAAAATAAGCACGGTATGAGCAAACTTCAAGTCTTGTCTTGCAGATTGTACTTCACATAAAAATACAATGATATAGTAATGATAAGCAGTTTCTATTTTGAAATCACCTCCAAGATATCAACCCCAAACAACCTTCTTCTAATAATAGTGCCATTACAATTATCATTACATACACAAGATTCAGAATCAATCTAATTGTACTAAAAGCCTTTGGAAACACTTTGACAACTGAAAGCTGTATACTACTCAATACATTTACAGCAAAGCAATTGGTTATGTGACAAAAATATATAGTTTCATAAAAGCCAGCTGCTACATTACAGGGCAAATAATTATTGTTCAACATCTTTAGAAAGATCCTTGGGATATCCTTTATGGTGCTGGCCATAAAATTCACTTTTGTATGAGATAAGATGGGTTGAAAAGGAAATTTAAAACAGTGCTTAAAAAATTCCTAGAAGAATATCTAGTGTGGCAAAAGGGACAAACTGGCACAACTTCTTCAAGAAAAACCAAGGTTTTTGTTTTAGTCAACTTCTTAATAACATTGTTAAATGAGAACGGTGGTAAATAATGGACATATTTTAGTCTTATTTCTAGGTTCTCTGTATAGTTATGGCCAGCACAAAGTATTTGGTTTCAAAAATAATCATTCAGTTCTCACTGATGAATAGAACCATGCAATATAATGCCTCGCTTGACAAACACAATGGAAATTATTTAAGAAAAAAATGATGGTGCTATTAAATTCAGCAGGTGTACGGCCCACAATGAAAAGTAGGGGTTCAGACCCCTCCTCCTCCTCAGACTCACTTTGTGCCTCTGAAAAAAATACTTGAGGCTAAATTCAATAAGGACTTGACAGTATAGGATTTTGTCCACAAGGCCAGATCCCTGGCCCAGGAGAAGCCCTGAACCCACAGTAAGGTACATAGGCTTTTAATTGCAGGTGTGCACCCATGAGCCTAGCATTCCTAACGATGCATTCTTGGCCTATAGCAGTCAATAGGAAAAGCCAGACACAAAAATGCAAATAGTTTAACTGTTTCCTAAATATCCTATGCACTCTAGACCGATTTAAAAAATATGGTATGCTGAGAAAGTAGAACTAATAAATACTGAGAAGACAATATGCAGCCTGAATTGCTGTGTCTTTCCAGAGCCTGACTGCCCTCATCTGTCCAACCAGAAGGTCAGAATCTGCCTTTTAAGAGAACAGCTAGTCTTTGAAAGAAATTATGATAGCTTTCTTTTTCCCTCTTTTAAAGTGCAGGTAGCACTTAAAAATGTATGCAGAAAAGAAAGACTCTCCCCACTTCTTAATTTCTTTGCTTTTATTATTTTTTTTTTTAAATTGTCTAATAGCTGGTACATTCCTCCAAGGAGAAAAACCCTACCTCTAACAAGTAACAGCAGCATTTTGCCAAATGGAGCTATTCCTCTGTTCCTCCTGCAACAGCACCATTTGCCACTATACACAGAACCAAGAGAATAAAGACCCAGGGAGAGCACGCAACTCTAGTACAGTAGTTAGGGTCCTCACCTAGAAGATGGGTCCTAGATTTCTCTCTCCTTGTGAACTTTATGTATGAGATGAATAGGTGGATGTGGGTGTGAGAACAGAGTCCAGATTTCCTCCCCTGAAATGCATTTCCTAACTTCTGGTACACAACTCTTGCACTCTCTCCTCCTGACCTCCCAGATCTGGTATTCCTTCCTGCACAATGACACAACTCCACCCGAATGACAGGGGAGGTTCCCTCTCCTTTCCCACACTCTAGTACTAGCCTCAGAAGAAAACACTCTCTGAAAAGGTGGGTGCTGTGGACTTGGGCAGTGACGAAGCTGAGAAGGAAGATGTTAGCTCTAGACTTTTCCCTGGGTGAACCGCTTCATATACTAAATTGAGTGGTGCCTCTATGGTGACTGGAAGCCTTAAAAAAATAGAAAGCGTCCCAAAAATTTCCGTTGTGGTGATGGTTAGGGACCAGCTCCTGGCACGTATTAGGTATGCTCACACCACACTCATCAGACCTTTCTTCTCTGACGAGTTTCAGGAATGCGTTGCTCTTCAGTGAAACAAGTCAGGTAACTACTGGAGCTTCCCATCAAATAAGGACTCATACAGCTAGAAAAGCTACATGGCAGCCAGCCAGAGTTTGCTTGCTTAATCACCGTGTTGAAATTTGACATTCATATTCCTGTTCTAAATGCCTCAGGCCTTTTTGAATGTAGTGGCTTTGTGGTATTTTAGCATGACTCTGAAGATTCAGGAGATATTTCTGAAGACTTTTCTCAGTCAACTTACCTATGAATGAAACTCTAGCTATATGGGCTGAGGAATCAGTAGAAAGCTGTATGCTTCAGCAGCAGCAGGTTGTATTCAGGTAAGCCGCTTCCTAAACTCAAGGATATCTTAATTTTTCTGATTGGAAGGTGCTTAGTCAGCAGCTTAAAGAAACATTAATTACAGAGATTCAGACTTCCGTATGAGCAAAGGTGAGACAAAAGAGGACGGTTTAACCAAGAGGACTTAATAAGACAGAAGATGGCAAACAGGGTACACGGTAAATGATTGACAAGGAGCAGATTGGATGTTCATCATACAACCAGTCATACATCCTTGTCAGACGTATGGCAAGAAAACTTCCAATGAAATGGACAAAAAGCCTTTCAAGGGCCTTTGTATAATAAATACATATATCTAAAAAGAAAACAACAATCATTCTTTCCCGAGATAAAAAAGGTAATAGAACCTGAAGACATTTGCAGGTTTCCTGATTCTTTTTCCTGTTGGTTTCCATCTACACTTAGAAGAGGTGGTTTTGCAGGTAGGAAATTCACTATTATTGAATTCTTCCAGGGGCTGCAGCAACTTCTTAGGAAATTACAGGTCACATCTGGACTCACTTTAATTACAGAGCTAGCCCATTATAAACTTCATCTGTCATCCGTTATTTCCCAGAATTGCCTAACACCATTTTTAACAACTATATGTGCTAGTGGCTTATCAGTCTAAAAATTTTCTTCCTTTTCTTTCTTTTTTAATAAGACCTAAGGGATGAAGAAGAACTTCAGTGAAAACAAGAACAGGATTTAAAGCAGTGAATCTAAATATCCAGAAAGGACGTAAAGATATTTTGAAAATTTCTGTTGAGAATGAAAATGTTTTACTTCCTGCAGCAATGCATTCAGGCATGTTTCTGCATGTGTAGTGTAGATGTAAAAATCTTTTAGAGGTTTAAAGTTTTGCCTTGGGTTCATCTGCTCCAGTCAGGCACACAACACTCATATCTTGCAAAAAGGTTTTCCTGGTCAGTGACAAAAGAAGAAGGAGGAGGAAGAGGTTTAAAAAAAAAAAAAAAAATACTTGGTTGGAGTTTGGAAATTTAAAGCTTCATTAACAGTGTTAAATTCTACTAAATATCATTTATCTTTGTTTCTCCTTTACATCATAATATAGTGAAAACTACTAATAGCTTAGTAGTTCAAAGTCAATTGATCAATGAACAAGTTTAGGGATGCACTAGAAAACTTCTGCTTTAAATTGCAGATAGATTGGCATGATTTTGCATCTGCTAATACTTTCTGATTTAATAATTGCATCTTCATGTGAGCATCAACTGGAGAGTGTTCATCATCATAATTTTGACCTTCATCCACTTCAAGGTGGATAACTGCTTGTTAAAAATTTCCTGTTCTCTGTAGTTATCTGCAGTCCTCCAAATGGTAAGGAAAAGCTGTGATTGCTGTAATGGCTGTGATGCTGGCAGCACTTCTTATTTTTTTGCTTCATATTTAGAGTCACTACAAAGAGTCAGCCTTCCCATAGGAGGCAAGATGGACTTGTTCTCCCAGTCCTGCAGCAAGGCAGGCCCATAATATGAATGTTTTAATGATAAATCTGATTCTCAGTCCACATCTTCACTCATGTATCATTCACCTTTACCTCTTTCCTTCTGAGATGGAATATTCTTTCTAAACCCTTTCACAGTCCCTTCCCTATGAGATGAGATTTTTCTATCACCGAGGTTCCCTGGGATTTTTTCAATAAGATGTCATCTTTTCAACAGCAGTACTCCAAATGAAGATTTTTTTTTCCTAAAATGGAAACAAATAAATAAAACCTCTCACTTAAGCAATGTCACTAGCCAATTTTCAACTACCCTTAATCTTGAGATGAAGGTTTGGGGTAAAGTGAGTCAGGAATTAATAAGAAAAACAAAGCATACATATCACTCTGATTGATTGTAAATGCATCTCTGCCTTAGTGCTGAAAAAGAAAAACAAGGGATGGAAGATCACACACTGGAGGCTGGAGCAGAATTTTCTGAGTAAAAGAGTAAAATGCACTAAGACTTTATGATTAGAAGATCGTATAAAGTCTGGCAACTAGATGTAATAAAAGATGACAAGGCAGCAGATCTAGATGAATAATGTCCCATCATTATGAAGTAAGTAGCAAGGGAAGTAGGAAAGCCTTTGGCAAATCTTACGGATAGCTCATTGCAGACAGAGAAAGCACAAGAGGAATGGTGGATGTCTAATATAGTTCAAAAGTTTAAGAAGGATCAAAAGAATAAGTGTGATTCCCACTGTCAACTGGATGCTAAAAGTACTCATGTGGGATGAATGCTATATAACATTTACAAATGTATTATTTGGCAAAGGATCGTTTATGTCTCTGACTTAGAAAGTATGATCTTGGACCAGCCTATCCCAAGTTACATCAAAATAGAAAACTAGTGAATGACAAGACAAAGATGACAGAGATTCAATGTAAGGTCTTTTTTTAGAAATTATAAAACCTTTCTACAAAGGATTATTTTAGTGTAATAGGGAAAAATATTGAAGCAAATTAGAAAACAGAAAAAACATAGAGAATTAATTTTTTAACAAAAGAAAGAAATGGCTTACACTGCAGCTAGAGAGGTACTTATTCTGCTCAGCCCTACCTTTTTTCAGCTGATTTCAGCTAAATAGTATATATACACATTTTAAATCATTATTTTTGCAATGACACAAAATTGAAAAGATGAATAAAAGCTAGTGCAAGAGAAGACAAGTTAAAAATGACTAAAGATTAGGAATTCAGAACAAAAGAGAACCTACAATATTCAGAAAAAAAAAAATTGAAGTTAATGGGGCTGCTGATAACTTCACAGTTTTAAGTATCATCTAAAACTGAACACAACGGGAAACACTTTGAAAATAATCTAAAGGTGAAACACATAAGGAATCACAGACGTGACTCAAAAGTTTTCAGTTTGTTGGAGATGTGGCAATATTCGAAGAAAAATCATCCTTCTTCTATTTTCTTGTACAACTAACAGTAGCGCTCATCCTATTGTCATACACATAAAATGGCTCAAATGCTACCAAACTCTAGGTCTGCAAATAGAGGAGTGTACAGCAGACATTCATTCAGGCAGTTCTTTTACTGGTATTCTCATAACAAACTACATAAACCAGAAAACTAATCCAAATCTCAGTGATATCTGAAGGAGCATCATTTCAAAAGCGGTAATACATCAGTATTAATAGTTCCTTCTTGCAGGAAAACCTAGATATTGGCTAATACTACTTGCATATACGCTCACTCAGGTCATGAGGGATGACAGTAAAGTTTGCATTAAGCATCTCTAACTACTCAGCAAAATGTACCACATTTAAATTCTTTGGGCCATGAACTATCTTTCCCTGTGCCTTAGTTGGATCCAGTACTATTTCTTTCATGGTGTATTTCCTCACCTAATAACGAGGCAGTTCATTAAATTTGAGACCCACAATTTAGGCCTCTAGACTTTGTTTTGTTCTCACTCCCCCTCTTGAAAACTTCCAGCAGGTTAAACTCACTTTTCCCCACAACTCAATACTGAAAGCACAAGCTTCTGGTAGATAATCTCCTTTTCCATGAAGCATGGGTATGTGCAGACTGTCAGCTCTGCACAGGTTTCATACAGGGTTGTGTGCAACTTCCTAGCACAAAGAAACCTGTAAGAACCTCTTCAACATTTCCCTCACGCTGTGACCCCTTGGGCTGATGGCATCCAAGGAGCTTTCCTCCACAGCTCATTGCTTTTCTCCTGGCCTCTGAAGTCTTTACAACTCACCTTATATTTTTGCATCTTGTTTTGTACCAAAGCTAAACCAGGCCTCTACTTCTGTCATACGTCAGGGCTTCTGACTAGTGAACAAGAAATTACGTCTTTCTCTCACCTGTATACACACCTCTCTCTTAATCCTCTTGATCACCTAGCTTTATTTCCAACATCTTTCAAAAATGTTCAATTCCTTCTGATCATGTCAAAAGCAGTGCAAAATCAAACAGATCTGTTGACTGTCCTACAATTTTCATAGAATAAATACAGGGTTTGCCTCATTCTCCACTCTCAACTCTTGATGTTCCCATTAAATAGTAGATGTTCTATATATTGATACAACCACCTGGAGAGGTCTGATGTGCTGCAGATACAAGCTCTGTACTTGTAATATGAGAAGCCAATTTGAGTGGATGCACAGAATTATGACTTGAGAAATCACAAGTTGGAAATACTGCCTTACCGCTCACTCTCTCCTGCTCCTACAAGTACAGGAGCCTGGAGCGATCACCGGAATGCAGTTCTGAATGTTGATCAGCTCCCAGTTAAAGAAAATAATTTCTGTAGTGATAAGACTTATCATACTTTAAGTCTTCAGTAGCTAGGGGCCTCTCTTCAAAGCAGGCAGATAAGGGGTGGGTCTTAGCTAGTGAAATGAAAATCTTAGAAATGACCTGCATGTTTCAAACAGAATGAAACCTCAATGCTTAGACATTCACCCAGATCTGCAAGGAGAGCTTTCTTATGCTGGCCCTGACATTTTGCTTTAGGAAAACAGCTTTTGGGGAGGCCTTTGAAGCAGTATAGAGAGTTTCTCACACGATGAGCCTGAATAGGAGATGATAATTTACACAAAACCACACCCTTAACTGCAGAACTTCCTAACTCAAAAGGTAAGCCTTACACTCACTGTATCATGCAGTGTAAAGGTGAGACTCACAGATGACATCAAGCTTTACTCTGCTGTACTGGAATGAATATTAGTAGAAATACAGGAAATGCAAAAGCTTTCTGGATAGGTCAGATAAAATCTCTTATGTCCTTCTTTTCATTGCTGATTTCCCTGACAGTTTGCATCATTGCAGGACATGATTCTTGCTACTGCACTTAGACTGGACTCTAGAGCCCAAACATCCCCTTAAGTTCAGTCTTGCTTGCCACACCAAATGTTGTAACACTTGAAAGAATGTTAAATATCTGTCCAAATATCTCAGAGCACATGCAGTTCTCCTTCCAGACATTGCCAAGTCATTCAATATGCAAATGAGGGCAATAGTCTCAGTGGTAGGTCAAATACTTCCCTTTTGCAAAAAAAAAACACCAACAAAGGTAAATCAGCAAGGTGAATGAAATATTAATAAAAATACAGATAATATACATACATGGAAACAACAATCAAACAAAAAGCAAAACCTGTTCAGAGCCAGTGGCTGAAATTCTGTGATGTGAACATACGAAAAGAAATGTGTGCTCCAAAGAAAGAAAACAGAAAATATTTACTGTAACTCTGGGGAAGGAGATCCCCAAACCACTCACAAGAAACCAACCTGAAGTCATTCCAGGCTGCAGCTGATCCAGCACAGGAAGGCAGAACACCCTTCCAGTCTATCGTCTCACACTTCTTTAAGCTTACTGCGAGACAAAGTAAGGTGGTGTGTTTAGGAGATAAAGTGCACGTCGAGATTTGAGGGACTCATGCTCTAATTCTGGCTTTGTATTTGCTTCAGTTCACATCTCTGTGCCTTCTGTAAAATAAAGGCATTGAGCACCTTTGAAATCTGCTGATTAAAAGTGTTTTAAAAAACTACAGTATTATTCTGTTAACTGAAACCTTTGCCTCATATGTACCTTGCAGCTTCCCTTGACTGACAGCTTCTTTGCTCTCAGCTGCCAGGAAATCTTGACCCCTCTCAAAGTAGCACACCCATCCTCTTGAGGACACTCAGACTGATGTGAGCCATCCCAGTGTTTGCCAGCTCCCTTCCCTTGCAGCTCAGCAGAGTGAAGATACTACTCAAACATTCAATATTGCACGAAAACAAGTGCGCAAGTCATGATGCAGCCAATTCCACAGAGGGCAAAAAGGCACGTTTCGGGAGGGGCCCTCCCAGCATTAACATTCAGAGGTTGTTGGTAATAAGCCTTGGGTTGAAAACACAGGATTCCTTGCATTATTAAAGAGATCAGATACTTCTAAGGAGCAAGATGGGTGCAGAAAAGAAGTATGGACTGCACCTCACTGATGGCTGCTTGGAAAGAGCATCTTCATTCCATTGGAGTCTAGCTTTTTTCCTCATAATTGTTTTCCCGATAATCATTCATCAGTAGCCTGGCAAATGAGTATGGAAGTTTAGCATCTCACTTTCAGTTTCAGAATTGATTTGTCCACCAAGGTGTACAGAGGAGAAAAAGCAAAGTAAGGAGCAGCTCTTTGGTTCCTCTCTCCTCCATTCAAAGGCAAGTGGCAATGCATCTAAAAAAGGGCAGAAATTACAAATGTTGTAACCCTTACCACAAAGGGTACAAATGAATGAGAACAGAAACTGTATTTCTCCTGAACTGGCTTGACAGCTCCAGAGAAAAATAAAAAAACACACTTTTTTTTCAAGAGGAACCATTCCAGTAGCGTCTGGCCATGAATCCCCGGTTCTATGAAGTTGTCTGGGCAACGTGGCTATGGCATTCTCCCCATCCTTATTCCTAGAGTTCAAAAATGAACAGTAATTGGAAATATTCTAAAAGAGGAAGGCTCCAGCCTATACAAG